>NW_020825200.1:17170000-18430000 GCF_003286155.1 Drosophila erecta
TATCGCCATTACATTGCCCGTCTGTCCTTCACAATATGTCATAAAAAGCGTGTGGCAGCAACAACACACTGCTATATATTAACGACTCAAGTTGGATCAAAAGTCTGTGGTCTGGGACTGGAAAATTTTTCTGTCCTTTGTTGCCTAAGAGTGCCTTTGAGTAAATTTATTGTTTTTTCAAATGATTTTTTCCTATACAGAAATCCCATGTTCTTTGGCCACTGTACCTCAGTATCCATCCATCTAATATGACGTACCTATCCGATTTTTCATTTCAAGGATGATGATTTTCAACTCCATTATTGTTCCCTTTACAAATAAAAAATAACATTGCTAAATATATAAGTCGAACTTAAACACGTATTTTCTCGACAGCTGTGGTACAAAATACTTCGCCTGGAAATTAACATTGAGTTGCTAACTGCGATTATAATTGAGGACGCAATCATACAAAATTAATGATAGACTAGTCGATAAAATCCGATTTGAGTGGAAGTGTTAAATGGAAAAACATTTCGCAAAACGTGCACTGGATTCAAATTAGAAATTAGGATCTTGAGAAGGCTGACCGCATTTGGTCGAGATAAACAGATTCATTAAATTAGGAACTTATCAAAAGAGTTTTAAAGAAAGAGCTAAGAACCTCTAAGCCACTTCTAAGCCTCTTCGCATTGCTCTCCTCTATTTCCGTCATTTTCTTTACAACTTCCAGTCAGTGAAGCACCCAAACATTGATCATTGATCAGAATGGAAAGCCATAACTTGGACAGGCAACTTCCATGGCCATGGGCCACACACAATAGATGGCCACAATGTGCCAGGGGCAGAAAGAGGGGTACAAGAGGTTGGGAGGGTTGGGGCCAGAACCAATAGCAAAGCGCAACAGTTGCAGCGACCCAAAGGAAGTCGAGGTCTTTTGGCCATTGCTTCAGGTCTTCAGTAGTTTTCAGTCGTCGGCACAAGGTTTTCACTCGGCGTCGTCGTCGTCGTCGTCGTCAGGTGATGAATGGTAATGAAAATGTTGCTCTGTCAGTTGCAGTTGCAGTTGCATTTGCCAGTCGCTATGGTTGTTGCTGCTGCTGGAGCTTGCTGCACTTCTGTTGGTGGCAGAACTGCGCCGCTTTGTCTGCCAGTCGAGGCAAAGTGGAGAGCCATAGCAGTGCCTCAATAAAAACTAATGCACAGGCAGGCAGCGTCAGTTGTTGATGTGGCTGCTGTTGCTTGTAGCCGATAATCATCAGATGTTGCGGCCATGGTTGCAGTTTTGTTGGTGGCTTGCTTGGTTGGTTGGCCCACTTGTTGCCACCACCAACTACCAACTACGAGCTACCAACTACCAACTACCAACTGCCAACTGGCGACCAACCGGCAACCACCGTCGTCCTCAAGTGTGGTAGCAGAAAAACATAAAATTTTATGGATTCGTATTTCTTGTGAAGCGCGGCAGTCAGCAATACGCCCCAAAGCATCACAAACAAAAAAATCTAATTTGATTTTAGAGCGTACAATATACAACAAAAATCAATAATTGAAAAACTCTTGAAGTGCCATAATACTATCCTATATAAATTCTCGCAATGTCTAACAAGATAAATCATTTCGTTTTGAGTTGTTATCTTATCTTGAGTTGTTATTTTTATTTTGTGTGTTCAATTATATAGCTCTTATTTTTAATAACCTTTAACTCTCTCAGTGTAGCAAACAATTGGCGGGCTTTTCTATCGCTTTGTTGTTACTGCCTGCTCGTTGTTGTTCGCTGGCTCGTTTTGATTAATCTGACATTGTAATGCAAAAAACCATTTGGCAACGGGTGGCGAGAGGGAGAAACAAGTTATTACCGCAAAAGAAACAACACCGAGACCCGACTCGAATGCACTAGCCTCGTGTTCAACCCAGTTAAAAGGCCAAACTTGACCTGGCCGTGGAACGGATTTAGATGTATCCCAACTTGCAGCAGCAGCAGCGGCAGCAGCTGCTTAAAAAAGAATAATGGCCTAAAAAATAATAAAGAGGGGCATAGATACGGAGTATAATTTCTCTTCTTGCCGAGACGCCCACGTTTCTGGCACGAGGCAAATAAAATTGCGGAAATGATTCCAACAAATTGATAGGCAGCTTTCGAAGTGGCCAATTTGGAAGGCATAGAAGGGTAATAAGAAGGTTGCAACTTTATTGGGTAATTGCAGAAGGCGTCAGACAATTGGGCTCAAAACGCTTCTGGAAAGGAAGCGAACAAAATTGGCCCAAAAAACAGGTCCAAAAAGCTAACTAACAATAAGTGAGAAATCAATCTGGCAGTGCGTGCAAAAAAGGCAAAAAGACGCGAATGGAGTTTGCTGAATAGCGCATATAAAATGCACCCTTTGGGAAGGCTAAAACGCATTCTTTTGGTCTGTAGGCACAAATAAAAGGCGTCGGAAATGCGTTTGAGAAAAATCACACCGATTTTAATCAGCGAGAAGGTGTAGAGAAACCAACTAAAGAGAGCACAGAATATCATGCATGAGTTTATGTGAGTCACAGATAGTGATTACCATATTAGTTTATTTTTAAAATCTATAATTATGGAAAATTACCTTAGCTCGTTTTATACTAAAATCTTAGAAATATAATGACAAATTGCTTGTTTAGAACCTTATCAAAGTGCATGATTAGATTGCTGATGAACGTAAATAGTAAAATTTTGTAAGTTCTATTCAGTCATTTGCAGATTTTGGAGCCGTTAGCATCGTAAACTATAAAATGATGTCGAAAAGTTTAGTTCTTATTTGTATTATTCTGCTAACCGCAATTCGATTGTTGTTAACGGCAAGTGTACAGCCTTTTGCTCAGCATTCCGCTGATTTAAAAAATGGGAATGTGAAAAGCGCTTGTAAGAAGAATCCTTCAGCTGGATGTTTTTTTCTGAATTACGAAACATTAATATTACAACAAAATACTGTGAATGGTGCAACCTTTCTATGCAGACAAATGCCCAATAGTTGTTAATAAAATAAATGTTTTAAAAATAAAAAATATCCCACGCATTTTTTAAGCCACAGGTCAAAAGCCTTTTCTTTTTCCTTTCAAAAGCCTTCCTTTTCAAGTAGCTTTTAATAAAAATGAATAATGTTAAAAAACATTTTGTATGCTAAAAAAAACGTTCATTAAACAGCCTGATATACAACCTATTAAAGTCCTGAAAGAATTCGCTTTAAGCAGAAGCTTTAATGCGTTTTCGGAATACCCAGACCTGCCACGCCCAAGCCCAAAGAAAGAAGGAGATGGGTAGCCCCGAAGTGGGAAAGAGAGCAGAGGGGAAATAGGGGCAGGAAGACATAAACTTGGAATGTTGAATGTGCCTCAAAGTTTTGCTGACATGACTGTCACTAATGCCAAACACGCGCCACAGTTTCAGACACACTCGTCCAAACACACACACACACACACACACACACAGACACCGACACACACACAGGCAGACGCACAACGAACACGCATACCAATACCAAGAAACTCTTAAGCACACTCCAATACATAGGTCAGTATATACGTACACGTTGGCAGACATAACGAGCCATACATTTGGCACAGAAAAGCGCACAAGCTCACGCACACCAACACACCAGCCCCCACCCACACACACACACGCATAGCGCACAAAACTGTGTCGCACTCACAGACGATTAAGAAGAAGAAGAGTCGGCTGGAGAGAGCAGGAGCGGAAGTGGGAAGCAAGAAGAAGCGCAGCTTGGGGAAAAGAGGAAGTGGGTGGTGGGGCGGAAACGGAAGCTCTGGGCGAGGCAGCTGGCGTCTAGTAACGCTGGCAGACAGCACAAAAGTACATATAAAGTGAAAGAACGAAAGGCGGGGCAGCAAGAGCAGTGTGTGTGTGTGTGTGTGTGACAGAGAAAGATAAGGAGTCGCCTATGTAAGTGACACACAGACACACACAGCCATGCAGAGAGATGCCGGGAAAAGTGTTTTTTGTCGGGTCGTCCCAAAAAGCAATTTCCCCATTTATGGCCAACGGTTGTTGTTGCTGGCGTCTCGGCAGACGCTGCCCAGCCACCCAATTAAGCCATAAGACGACCCAACGAACACCCAACGCCACCCACCACCCACCTCCGAGAATCACCCACAACCGCCCCCTGAAATGCTGTTGCCACCACAACCTACAGCAACAAAATTTGTCTGAGGGCGTCATTCGACTCGGGACGTCTCTGTCACACCATCTGACCATCTCACTTGCTCGCTCTGAGCCAAAAGTTTTCCTTCTTCTGTGCTTGTGAGTGGGGCAGAGTGTTTTTTCCATTTTATTTGTTAGTTTCTTGTGCTGCTTCATACTTCTTGCCAACTTTCCCTGTCCGACGGTCCCTTTTTCTGCCCCCCAGGGGGTTTGTTGGCCACTTTGACGCCCTTTTGTCTTACGACATCGAATAGTCGCCCCAGAAACGCTGCATCGTATCAAGCGGGAGCAAGTTGTCTCCATCTGCATGGGTATTTTCCCTATGGCTCTACTTTTTCTGGAACTTTTTCCTCTAGGTTATTTTCTTTTTTATATATTTGAATGTCTCAAGGGTGGTTTATGACATCTCATTCTTCTTAATTCCCTGCTCACTGTGAGCTGTTTCGCATTTCTTCCTTTTTCTTTGTTTTATTGATTTCAAAGTGGAATGGAATTTCATTTCGTGCAGGATCAAGTGACGCAATTCAGGGTTTTATTTTCCCCATCTAATTAACAATCTATTTCAAATGAAATAGATTGCTAATGAAATATAATACGTATAAGTACATACTTTGTAAGATACTTTGTTCCACATGCTTGAATAAAAATGTGCGAATTAATAGTTCAAATATTTATAAAAGGATATTTGAACTTTAGTCAGCCTAATGTTAATATCATTGGCTTGTGCAATACAAAGACATCGAAAAGCTGTTTCCATTGCATGACTTCCAATCTGCCAATCTCGGACTGAAAAACACTTGTGTACACGTGTTGCTGTGGCAATCGCTCAATTTAAACATTTTTTGCTGCTTTCAAATAAGGTGCGTAAACAGGTGTTAAAAATGAATAGCAAAAAGTTGGAGTCAAAAGCAAGAACTCCAATCGCCTCTGTAGCAATAAACCAGATCTATCAAAGCATTGGTAATTTGCGACTCGTGAGTAAAGACGCAAAATAATGCGATAAAAAGTCGGGGGAAAAAACTAAATAAATAAATGTAAATCATTCGAGACGCCAATTGATGTTGAGAAATTTTTGACTACGCAAAAAGCCGCTCTAATTGAGTGTAATCCCTCAAAAAACATGTTTGATGTTCAGTGGGTGTTACAGGTTGCATGGGCTTTATAAGAAGATAATAATATGGCTGGCTTAGTGATTAAAAGCAAACAGTATTGCATTGGTAACTAGGCACAGAAAATACTTGTTTGAAAAACAAACTTTTATTAAATTTGAAATTTTTTTTGCAAGAATATGAGCATTTTTAAGTACCAAGTTTTTCCACTTTTCCAAAGCTCTTGATGAA
Source organism: Drosophila erecta (assembly GCF_003286155.1). Taxonomy (NCBI): domain Eukaryota; kingdom Metazoa; phylum Arthropoda; class Insecta; order Diptera; family Drosophilidae; genus Drosophila; species Drosophila erecta. Next base: position 17,175,509 of record NW_020825200.1, read on the forward strand.
GAGCATTGCAGCTTCACCTAACTGAATTTAAGAGCGTTCAAATTTGTCATGCCCATAAAATTGGTGATTGTGATATTGTGCGAAAGAAACCGCAATCTACTTACATGTGACAGTTAAGCGGCTCTAACGAAAATCTCGGCAATAAAGGTAAATGGAACTCACCTGCAAATAGAGCAAAAAGTGGGAAGAAAATCAGTAAACAAGAGATACGTTGATGTATGAATGAAATAGTTTTTGGCATTATTTCTGCTTCCCCTTTTCACATTTTTGTTGCTATTTTTTGTGCAAATTTTTGCATTCAGTATGCCAAAATGAATTTGTTATTGTTGCCGCGAGTGAGGCAAAAGCAACAATTTTAATTGCTGCAATGCCTGCAATTAATTTGTCAATAAAACACATTTCGGCTTTTAGCGCAGAAGACGCCGCCTCTTTGCCCCCAACTTTTGCCGGATTTCTTCTCTCCTGCTGAGGATTTGCACTTTGCAGCGTTCTATTTCTTGATCTTTTTGCCTTTTTGCCAAAGATTTATGTTGCACTGCATGCCACAGTCAGCAGCCAAAACAGCCAACCCCCAACCCCCTACCCACTCCCCCCTTTCTCAAGCCCCCCTTTTGTGAGCCAAAAATTCTTTGCCAGACTCGTGGCAATTATTTTCAATTTCATTGCAATTTTTCCCTTTATTTTCGCTGGCGCTTTTCGCTGTTTTTGTTTTCGGCTCTCTGCCATTGGCGTTGATTTTTCTAAAAGTGCTTTTGACTATAAGTATAAGCAGGCCAATACTATTTAGCCCTATACTATTTTTCGGGCCACACTCTTTTCACTTTTGCACCGAGTGCATAATGCAATATTAAAAATAATTGAAAAATTAAATTCGGTTGTAGCTGCCAAACGGACAGCAATCCAATTATAAATGATCGAATGCTGAATTCCCTCAACTGAAGAACCATCCCAATGATGTACTATATTTGTGTGAGTCATTATTTCTTGAATTCTTGTTTTGTCCCCCATTCGAACTTTGAGTTATGGCTGCATTGTGAAAGGTGCTTTTGCAGAATAACAGGGGTTTATGGATATATAGAGGTCGGGGGCATCGCATAAATTGTTCCAAATGGTTGCAATAATATGCAAATCGCACCCATCAGAGGCTTTGGGCCACGGCACCCAATAAATTAACACAATAAATTCTGCGGAGAAACAGAAAAATAAAATTGTCTATCTAAAAAAAGAGGAACGAATAGGAAATACTCTCAGACGGGCTTTTTTATTATTTCATTTTATTTAACTATAACTATTTACAAACATTTAAAGTTTGTATTAAATTTGTGTGTGTTTTTTTAGTTCGGATACTTTACGAAATTCGGCTTTCAATAGCAAATGAATAAGCCAGGGAAATACCCATTGAACTAGAGTAATTCAACAGAAAGGGGAGGACAATAGACGTAAGGGGCGGCGCAAAGGGGGGTTTTAGACGCGCCGTCAGTTGTGTGAGTTCTGTTTGTCGCCAGACAGGGACGGCAAATGGGGGGTCAGAGCGAGACAGACAGCCGTTGGTTGTCCTTTTGCGTGCGAAAAGCCAACAAACGGACGGACAGACGGCGTCAAAATGGCGTCGCCAATATGTCGCCGGGCGTTGGAATATCCCCGCTTGTTGTCTATATACTCCCCTATTCCGTCGCCCGATTTTCCCAGCAATTCCCCCTGCAGCTGTGGCTGAAGCTATAGCTTTAGCTATAGCTATGGCGGTTGTTGTTGTGGGGAGCGTTAATTGCCCCCTTTGAGCTGAGTGACAGCGAACGATAAACGAGCAAACAGTTGCAAAAGTCGCCAGATCTTGAGGGAGCATATATACCCAATCCCTTTGGCCAGCCAGCCATCCCTCTAATGCTGCTTTATTTATACTACCATCATCATTATCATTTGTCGCCCGCCCCTTCGCCCCATCGCCCCATCGCCACTCCCCCCGATCCTCCGACTCTGCCTCCATCGGGTTGCCATTTTTAATTTAGCAAATGTTGTAAATTTACGCTAATTTATTGCGTGTCGCCTGAGGCCGCCGGCAAAAACGGAGAGGGGGGAAAAAAGTGCAAAAAGGCGATCGGACTCTTCTGGTGGCATTAGTCACTCTTGGTTGGTGGCCGCTGGTGGCAGCTAATTGCCGCACCACGACGGGGAAATAAAATCCAAACCAGGACATCTTAATCGCCATTAAAACACAGTTTTGATTTACTATCAGCCAGGGTCAGATTGCGTACGGCGGGAAAGGTGCCAACACAATGTTTCCATATACTTGTGCAAACAAACGCAGCAAGGAAGAAAGCGACTCGGGTTGCACCTGAAAGGGGTTCTAACAATAAATCACAGGGACACGGCACCGAGGGGAAAAGAATGGATAAACCGCAAAAGAAAGTCCGCGCAAAGTGGAGCGTACGGAAATTTGTCACAGGGAAAAATATGAGGAACTCGGAGCTCTACACTCAGAATATTAATGGTGAAATACGCCATTGAAAGTTATATTATATATATATTACTTGGCATTCACTATTTTACATATTTATTTTTTGGGTGAAAATAAAATTATGAGTAAGTACAAAATATATTAGCTACATTTCCTATTAGCAAGGAAGAAACGAGCACTATTTCAAGCCTTAGGTAGGTTGCTTATTTAAAGGCGTAATCTTGTGTGTTCCACTTTTTGCCAGTGCAGCTGAGGCAGGTGTAAGTTTGTCGCCTTGCTCTGCTTTCCACTGCCTAATGCAAAACTGCGCTAATTATGGACAACATTTGCTCCCACAGGCCAGCGGTTTTGGGGAGCGGGACAGTTGGGGTTCGGTGTCAGGGGGTTGCGGTTGCGGTCTGGAGCAGTGCAAAGCTGCCTGCTGTGGGCCGCCGAGGGGATGGGAGCCCACTCAGGCTACATCAAAGACCAGTCTGCTCCTCGGAACGGCTTTTAATTACAGCCTCGTCGTGCAAGAGGTCGCCCATGTCGGGGGTAGACATTGTAGTCGTCTTCGCCTCGTGGTCTTTGCCTGGAGACGAGGACAGACGCGGATCCGTACGTAGTTGGAGTTGGAGCTGGAGATGGGGATGGCGATGGAGTCGGAGTCGCTGTCGCTTGTTTGCATAATTTATTGTAATGAGACCGCGGGATGTTGCGGTGTTCTCCAGGGATTTGTGGGGTGAGTGCCGAAGAAAGTGGGGGGATATTGAAGAGGAACACGAGCGAAAGGCCTAAAGCCACGAAAGTGCAATAAATTTCTAAGTGTCCCCACAATTGACCAATAAAAAACAAAATGCAAAAAATGTATACTCTTAAGTCTGCAAAGACATCCAAAGCGCTGAACTTATATAACACAAAATAATAGAAAACAAATTTATCTGCAATCAATCAATTGTGTACTACTCGTTACGCAATTCTTTAAAACATTTTAAGTAAAGATAACATAAATTAGGAAAATATATATTAAAGCTCATATTCATAGAATAACATATTTTATTTCTTATTTTCTAGACATACTTCTTAGAATCTCGACCCAAAATCCCATTTCCCTGGGTGATTTATTTAAATGAATGCACAGTCCACTGCCATTATTGTCTTGATCATCATAATTTTCATCAACGTAATCATCGTTAGCTCGGCTATTCGTTGTCCCTTGTTTGCCTTTTCCACAAATCATGGCCCAAGGTTCGGTCCACGTCAACTGGCGCAATGCAAATTGTGAAAAACCCCGAAAAAACTCAAATAGGGGGCAGCAACAACAAACAAGCGTCTAATGAAAAATTTGTGAAAAATAGCTGCAAAAGCAAACGGAAAGAACAACAAAACAGCTTCTTTCAATTAATGTGGCAGAAATTTGCAAAAGCGGCAAGGAAAAGCGCGGCAAAGGAAAATTTCTGGCTTTGGCCGACGCTCATCTTGAGTTTATTTGTTTAAGAAGCAGTGCATAGTGCGGCAAATGAAATATTAATTAGTGAGTGAACGAAATGAAAATTGCAATAGGGGCATTAAGAATATAAATAAACGGAGGGAAAATCCAAAGGTCAGTGAAGAGAGTCAATTGTTTGGTTCACCAGACCAATCATTTTTCCACTGCAAGCACTTGCACATATCAGCTTTATAAATGAATTAAGAATTTTATGAAGAATTAATCCTAAACCAGTAAATATTATAAAAGAATGTATTGGTTACATAAGATATTTAAACATTGTCAATACAGCTTAATAATGCAGCACATTAAACACGGCAAAGTTTTACTTAGAAATTCAGTGTATTTGTGCCAGCCGCAGCAAGTGAAGCCCGCAGCAATTAAGGACATCAACATCAGGGATGCGCCTGCCACAGAACCCAAAAAAGATAAATGCAACTACTGAAAGTGGCAGAAAGGGGAGCAGCAGGGGGAGCATCAAATGAGTAGAGCTGCCACCCACAATTCGTGTTTCACCCACCGGCAGGCACACAAACACTTTTCAACAATTGAGGCTGGGGAGTGAAGGAGTGCAGGACGGACGGCTCGGCTGCTCTGCAAACTGGGTCAAAATTATAAACACGTTATCATGCAAATGGCACAGAGGTGGTGGCCGGAAAATGAAAAGGGAAAACCCAGAGCGACAGAGAGACAGAGAGGCAGAGAGGACGAGCGGCGCAGAGGATACGTTGACATGGCAGACAGGCGGAGGAGACAAAGCAGACAGCAGGAGAGGAATGCAAATCATCCTGGCTAGCGAGCATGAAAAATGCACCACGACCAGGTTGGAATTCATGGACATATGGGCGAAATACGTTGGCTCGGGAAACAGAGAGGTTTCTCTAAGCCGCAATATGCTAAATTGATCTTCGCACTAAAATGCCAAAGCAGCATAATTCCAAACTGGTATCATATCATCCCAGCCAAAACAGCCCAAATAAAATGGAAAATTCTGCGCGCATTTGCGTTTCAAGGTTTCAAGTTTTTCCTGTACCAAAGCCACTCGCAAACTTAAGCCTTTAACTAGCTCGCAAATAAAATGGCAATTGTTAATCTTGTTGATTTAGCGGAGGGCGGGATGGTGCGCTTCGCTGCACGGCGGCAATTTAAACTGCAATTGCTTATTGATGTAATTTGACCGCACACAATTCGCACAATAAAACGAGTTGTAATTGCATAGAGATGCATATCTGCATCTTTATGCTCGTATGTGCTTTAATATATGCACACATATGTATATCTCTGTATGAAATCGGCATCTTGCAGCTGAACATCGCTTTCATTGCGTGTAAATGATATTAATGTCTGGACTACTGCTTTTTCAAACTCGAATGATATTTCCCCCTCCACTTTCAGTAAATATGGCAACATTTACAAATTGCGTGTGCAAAGCAAACTATTTCCTAGCCCCGCCCATCGACAATTTTCTGCTGAACTAATTAGGAATCAGACTTTTTAATTAAATGATTAAAATCGGCGTAAGAGTGAGATGGCGGCAAAGCCGCAGACATAACAAACCACAAGATGATGACCATCATTCATTCATTTGGCCATCAGTCATTCACTCATTCATTTATTCCAGGTTCTTGGAAATTTCTCACACAATTTTCGCGCGCATTTTCCGCGGCCCAGCTTGTGTCTCCCCTATTGTGCCGGAAATGGTAAACCGCTGGGAAAAATGGTTAGATGGAAAACAGCAGCAGCCCCACTTGCCTCTCGCTCAATTGATGCCGCATTCGTCACACAATTGCCAAGCTGCATATGGAGAAAACTAATCAGACGCTGGAAGGAGGTTATTGGAATTCCCCCACTGGAAGATATTGACCAACTTATCGAGGCTGGAAGCAATATGGAACGTAATATTTATTTTAATGTAGCACCCACATTTGAATACTACATCTTTTCTATTATTAAAGAAGAATTTGCAGGTTTCAGCTGCGTCTTTTATAATATTTTTCTCAGTGCTCCATCTGCTCCGAACCAATAAGGCCATATTCCTTAGCCATTTAAATTCAGAGCTGAGTCCAAAGTTGAGCGGACCTGACATGTGCACCAGACTCTGGCTGATCCGTCAGCAGAACGTGGAATATGGCCAGATGGATGTGGCCGGGGATCCAAGACCAACTGTCTTGGACTGGCATTTTTGCTGTGGCAAATCTAAGTTTGGCCCGCAATTCGTTGGCTCGGATCGGCTTGCTTAATTGCCAGCTCACGTTTCGGCTCGAGTGCATCGATTTTCCATTCTGTCGCATGACATTTGGACCCCTCGCTCCGAAACCCGCCTATTTTCAAATAGAAGACAAATCGCTCAGTTCAATAGCAGCAACAAATGCAACAATGGGCAATGGGTAATGGGTAATGGGTAATGGGCAATGGGTAATGGGTAATGGCATTGGGGGCCGGATAATCAGCGATATAGCAATACCAACTGCAGACGACTGCGACTGTGACTTCGGCGACTTTGGCGACTTTGGCGACGGGCAAACTCCACGCGAGCAATGCAAATGCCAATGCACACATGCAGCAAAGAAGCAAAAAAGCAAAATAAAAGAGATTGGTTGGAAGGTGGAGGAGAAGTCTTCAGAGGTGCTTGCGTGAGTCGTGAAAAATATTGACATAGGTGTAGGACATGGGTAGCTAATGAATAATAAGAAACGCGAAACACTTAACACTAAAATATGCAAAAATTCAGAGAGACACTGTAAGACACTGCGTAAGATAGTCTTAGACTTTTACCTATTCAAAACTCAATAAAACATACCAAAAACCAATCATCAACCATGCATTTGGTGAAACTGAAACTGCCTACAAAAACTGAAACGTCTTTGAAAGTTCACCAATTTGATGTTTTATATTGTTTATTCACGATTCCATCGCCAAGCTCCCTTGGAATGGCATATTCGAGCAGCACGTGTTGCTGGCCTTGGCCGTTGGCCGTCTCTTCGACTTGGCCAACACTCACACATCGAGAGGACAGGCACACAGACACACAGATGCACAGATGCATAGATGCACGGGCATCGAAGCGACGATTTTGAAAACGCCTCCAGGCAACGTGGGTGGGCCCCAAAAGACATTTGGATGCCACCAAAACGTGTTTAGCTTTTAATTGCAAATTAACTAATAGAGCGGGGGGCGAGGCAGCGAAATTGTTGCTGCGCTGCGCCGTGCAACATTGAAAACAAAGTTCAAACAAAACGGCAAAAACAATGTGCACCTCTTTTCCCACTTTGGCACGCCCTCCCCGCTTTTCCCCCGCTGCCAACCGACTGACAGACAGACAGACAGACGAGTCATGCCACACATCAATTCCACATGAGTTGCGAGCTGCTCCCCAGCCCCTCCCTTTCCTGGCACTGAGAGAAATTTGGTTGACTAGATTAGGTACAACAATTGAAAAGCTCATTGAAATCACTCCCAAACATTTACAACATAAATGAAATGATTCCCTATACAGATGTTATTACTGATATTTCGTTTCCTGCTTTGTTTGAATGGGAACAATAAGGACCCAATATCTAATTGCTTGGGTTTTTCCCCCAGTGCACTGGCTGCATTCCTCCAGCCAAATCCACAGCAACGAGCATGTCCAAGTCCACGTTCACGTCCCGTTTTGGCTGCGGTTGCAGTTGGGCCACAATTTTTATGATCGCAGTTTGCATTTTCACATTGTTGCAGTTGGCTTCTAGCTGCTGTTGCTGTTGCATTTTCCGTTTGCTGCTTTAAATGTAGCGTGCAAAACTTCAGTTTTAATTTCAAACGCATGCATTGGACCGCTGCTGTTGCTGCTGCTGCTGCTGCTGATGTTGCAGCAGTTGCAAGTTGCAAGTTGCTGCTTCGCCGGCTGTTTGGCCATGCATTTTGTCAAGCGCACAACAAATTGGAGCAGCGGCACAGCGGAAAAAGGGGGCGGCGGCCGGCTGCCTGGATTGTGGGCGTGGTCGTCATGGCTATAGGCTACAAAACACTGAAAACACTGCAGGTGTTGACGGCTCTCGTTGATGGCAATGGAATTTCTGCCTCGCAGGCGAAATATATTTCTCTCTCTTGTATTTTTTTAGCTACCTTTTCTCTATCTCCCGTGCCCACGAAACAATTTCCACAATTTTGCATACAGCTCTTGAAAATGTCATAAATTTTGTGTGACACTCACGGCGTATACGCAATAAAAAAAACTGCAACAAGTCCCGGTCCGCAAAAAAAACCGAAAATAAATAAATAAAACATATTTAAATTCAACAAGCCGAAACAGAGTCTCGTAAACTAAAGGAAATAGCACAGTAGTATTGAATGGAAATCAGGCTGAGTAACTGCATTGGAAATCGGTATCATCAATATTTCAGAAATTCAGCAGATTCACCACAATCCATCAGAGTGAAATCAAAAGAAATCGAAGGACCAAAAATGTTGCCTAAAGTACCAAAATATTCATAGATTCGCAGAATACCATTTTCTTGATCTGCGACATGTCTGGCTAGTTAAGCTCCAAAAATCTGGGTTGTCTAGGAAGTATTTCTGCTTAAAGTGTGACTTAGATTACAGTTGCTTAAAAAGCATTTAATGCGTGCTATCTATCAATCTATCTATCAATTTATGATTTATTATTTGTAAAACTCATGCACCTTGCACATTTCCTACCAACTGGCGTTTGTTTACCAACCATAAAGCATTGAACTCTTATGGACGTCTCCCCTGCCCCTCCACAAGTTCCTTTTTTGCATTCCCAGTTTAGCCATATAGACTCGAGGTTTAGCGCTACTTCTTGTATTCTTATCTTCCCCTTCGGCTGGCAGAACACACAGGTAGCAGTCGGTGCCCCATTCAGTCTCATTAGAAATCCATTTCATGGCTAGTCATGGTGATCACTGTCCCCTGCCATTGGGTGCTGGATACCAGATAGCATAGGAAGCAGACCCTATATGGCCGATAAGCATACACTGATTACCCCCAACTAACCTAACGACAATGTTATTATGCACTTTTTCCGCGTGCTCTCTCACGCACTTCTTCTGCCATCATGGCCATCCGTAATTATGCCAATAATTATGGTTAGGTGATGACTCTAATGACCCTCTGTGATCTGCCTTTATCTATTGTTCGAATGGCTGGGAAATGTTTGTTTGATTGCTTTCTCGGTTTGTTGCTTTGGCTTAACACATGTTTGCACACCATCATCATCAGCAGCAGCAGCAGCAGCAGCAGCAGTTGCACTTGCAACCGCTGACTTTTCGTCTTTGTGCCTTAATGCAGGGATTTGTTTGCTTGGCTGACACCTTTGAGCCTTTGGTCTGCACTTTTCCCTGCCAAAAGGGACAAAGTAAGTGGTTTTCTTTATTCTCTCCCTTTGACTATTACTCAATTCGAAATCCCCCCGCTCCAGCAACTGCTGACTCAGAACTCAAAACTCAGAGCACAGAACGCAGAATACAAAATACAGAATACAGAATACAGAACCAGAGCAAACATCGTGGGGTAAAAGTTCGTTGTCAAACATTTACATTTTGCTTGAATTTGTGCAATCGCTGAGCTGAGCTGAGCTGAGGGGAAAACTGCATGGCCGTTGGCAATTTGCAGACGGCAAATTAATGCAAGCGCATTTATTTTTGTCACAAATGCAAACAACAGCAGCAAAAGCAACGTCTGGCGCTGCCAAAAGCGAAAGCAGCGCCAAGAAATAAATAACGCAAATAAATAAGAAAAGCGCCCCAGGGAATTTGCGCGCAGATAGAGACAGAGCGATGCTAGAAGGAGAGCAAGGGATAGTAGAGTGTTGCACTCAAAAAAAAAAAAAAATACAACAAATAGAAGAAAAGCAGCTTGCAGCAACATTAAATAATGAAAAATGTTGGAAAATTCCTGCGCCACGCCCACCCGCAGCTGTGCCACAACTAATGATAATGCAGACGCCTTTTAACACCCTAATGACAATGAGATGTTGCTGATGCAAATGCTGTTGATGCTGCTGCTGCTGCTACAGCATCTGCATCTGCAGCAACATTGCCAATTAATTTCCCCCTCCCTGCTTTAATGCCGACTAAATGGAGGGTTTTCAAGGGGAGGGAGAAAAGGGGCGAGGGGGGCTTTGGACAATAAATAAAACAAGGGGAAATACTTGACAAGGCGATGCAATGACAGACCCTCGTTTTCAAGCCCCCCCAAAATGAGCAGTAGCCCCACCAGCACTCAGAAAAACTACGTGACAATTGCTACATATGTGTAAAATAATGCACTTACACTCAAATAACTCGCATTTTTCTAAAATTATACAATCAACGCAGAGCAGTCTGTAATCAGTAAGCGTTCTGATATTACAGATAATATACACTCATATTTCGTGATTCTATTAATGTGCAATAAAATGTCTTTGTTGTGCAATGCTCACAACTTTATAAACTTTCTAACTTTATAAAGACGCTCCATCCCCGTTTTTCAATATTTTTCTGCAGCGCTTTTCATGTCGAGGAGCAATTTGTCGGGACTCTCGAGGCCACGCCCCCTTTTCCACATTTCCACCGCCCGCTTCTCCCCAGTTTGCCCACATTTTCCACCGCAGCCGCAGACATTGTGACGCGTCTCGTGCTCCCAGTTGAAGCAGTTGGAAAATAATATTATGCGTGGTGCGAAACCGAAACTGTTGAAATCGTGAAACAAAACAATTTAAAGGGGAAGAAATCTGCCTGTGGAGGCCAATGCAATTTTCGAATTAGACAAGCCAAAAACAAGCGACGCAATCACAATGGGAATTCGCAATGGCAAAACAAGTTGCTGACATCAATTAGCATATATAGCATAAACTCAAAACAAAGTCTAGACAAACAGCAGCGACGGAAGCAGCAGCAGCAGCCACAGCAGCAACAACAACGACAGCCACAACAACATGCATGAATTGCAGCAAATACGGCAGCAACACCAATAGCGCCACCTACCGGGCTTGACCTGCTGACCGACGTCTTTGCTGCTGTCGCTCGTTGTCGTTATTGTCGTTATTGTTGTTGTGGTCGCCTTCACTGCTTGCTGACTGATTGTCGCACTTCGTTAAGACCTCCCCAGAGTTGCGTACAGTGGTTGCAAGTGCTCGACTCACTTCTAACCGGGCTTAGAGCATGACAAACTTCTACAGTTTGTTTCAGACTAGGAATATTGTGGTGCCTTGAAGTATTTTATAAGTTATATTATACAGTTGGAAGCTCAATAATTCACACCATCCAACCCACTGCCGCGAAACGCTGCGTGTGACAATCAGTCTACACGTTTCTCTTCGACTGCTTCTAGTTTGGGCTAACGCAGCCCCCACCGAACCCAATAGCCCCTCCTCCGCCTCCTCCTCCTCTGCCTCCTTTGCCTCTCGCCACCCTATCACCCCCACCCCCCTCGTGGATCCCCCTGTGATCGGATCGCTTTGCTGACAACTCACATCTGCCCACGAGCTGATCACGCCGCATACCTCATGTCTGGCAAGTCGGCTACGGGCTTTGTGTTTTTGCACTTAGCCTGGCTTTTTGCTTGCATTTTTGGCCAGGGGAAACGTGTCTTTCATTAGCGCCTTCGTTAGCGCCTGGGACGCTTTTTGGTCCAATGGTGCTAATATCGGAAAAGTACCCAGCGCAACTATTTACCGACCTTGGGCTCTGCGGTTTGTCCAGTTATCGGTCAACGGTTCGTATGAGTGATATTTATTGCACTCGCTTTTTTCGGTCACATCTAATCAGCCCAAGGCGCCTGCAGAGAAAGTGGGAGAGCATCGAAATACAAATACAAGCCTCTCGTGATTTTCCCTCATTTATAGTTTTAATTTGTGTACTCAAATTAAAAAATAGGCAATAAATATTAGCATATACTCGGGGGCATTAGAGTCCACTCAAAGCTGGTCACTTGATACATCTTTATCTAACGTTTAGTGGCGTAAGCCCCACTTATCTTAAACTCTTGAAACGTACTGTACTGCACATTGCGACGCCAGTTTGTTTCTCTTCGCCGCTAATCGTCGTCGTGCCCATCGCAGAGTGTTCCAAGTTGTTTCAGCGCTTTCCTCCTTTTGTGTGCTGTTTATTTTAAAAGCTCTACATCATATTCGAAAATAAATTAGCAAAGCAAACAAGCCAAAAGTCAGTGCGCATTTTATTTATTCAGCCATTCTCGATGTCTCTGACTCTTTCTATCCGTGCTTCTCGCCGTAGTTGCTCTCTTCGAATGATAAAAACCAACATCACATCACATCACATCGCATCACCGCCCCAATCTGTTGTTTATTTTTGCACTTTGATTCACAAAATCCCGAAAAGGTGATGGCCAGCAGGGCTTTGGGGCAGAAATCAAATATTTCTGATCAGACATTTCGGCAGGCGGCAGACGGCAGACAAGTTGGCCAATTCAGCAGATGCTTCCCAATGTTTATATGGCCGAATATCGCTTTGTTGAGTCTGCCGCTCTCCATGGGGGCATTACGAAAGTTTAGCAAACATTTTCCAACGTCTGGCACGCGGTTCTCTCGTCAAATCATCGGCGGCAACAGCAGAATAAATACAAAATTTATGGCCAATACGTGATTTGCATTCCACGGACTTGAAGAATGATTGATAATCTAGTGCCTACGATGTGGAGAGGTAATGATCAATTGCCCGTATCGAATTTTGTGGGTCTCAACTTGTTATAAACAAGTTTGTAATGAAAGAGTTTTAGGATAAGAAAGAACATTTCATTTGAAATGCCATTAAAATAAGAAATTTATCAAATTAGATACGTTTCTTACAATTAATTAGAAATTTGTGTGTGTATGGGAAACTTTAGTGAAATGCGCTTGACTAATTTTTTAATTTATGCACCTCTTAACACATATAAAATTAATTACACGGCATCCTAAATGAAATGGGATAAGAACGGTATCAATATACTTAACAACACCTCTTTAAACGTAATTGAGAACTTGAAGTAAGTGCTACAAGCTAATAGCCGGTATACTTTTCTCTACTTTCAAGTCCCGATTCCCTCGCATTCCACCAATTTGATCTGCACAGAATCAAGCGAAAACTGATTATAAAGAGCATAAACAGAGTGAGTTTTCTTGAATACTATGGGCTGCTTAGTTGTCAGAACTTGATTGATGAAGAACTGAACTTGAAACTGCTGCTAGTTGTTGTTGCAGAAGGAAATCAATGAGACAATCAGACAACGAGTCAAGTCGAATCGCATCGCATCGCATCGGATCAGATTGAACTGAACTGAATCGAAAGAAATCGCGAATGGAACTGTAGATTAGATGGATGTGATTGTGATTGTGCGACTTGAAGGCCATTTCAAATGGTCTGAGGGGCTGACTAACTGACTAACTGACTAGCTGACTAGCTGACTGACTGAACGAATGAATGACTCGGACTTTGTCTATACGTCTTGGCAGCTGCCGCCAGTCGACTCGGAATTGTAACGCTAATTTCGTATCTGTATCTTTGTATCTCTATTCTGTATCGCCTTGTCGCGGCTTTGATTTGTTAATTGCATTTGTTCTTGCCGTGATTGACACTTTCAATTGTAATTCGCAATTTTCAAATGCAAAATATTTTAATTAACTCAGTGTGCAAGGCGCATAGCATTTTCCGGAAATCCAAATCAGTGTCAGACGATGTCCAAAGTTTGGGATATAGTTTTGAATACGTTTGTTTGATCAATTTGGCAAGTTGCGTTGCCATTCCCGAATTTTAGCATGACATGCATAATGAAAATAGAAAATATTGCACTGGCAGAACTGATAGGTGAAATGTTTGTCATTTTAAATGCCAGCTAGATTAAAATTCCCAAAATATGCGATGAGTCACAAAATAAACAAAATGATTAACTACATTACCAAAAGAAATGTTTACTTTTAATGTTGATAAGCCCTAGTACTTCCCCAGCATCGGTTAGCTATCCATATGTTTCATATTCATTTCGCTCAGTGCACCAGTTCGCAATCCGCTGACGGACTCCAAACTCCGCGTCACCTTCTTCTGTTGATGTATGCAAAACTTCAACGCTCCGCCGCGGCCAATGACCAGACAATGACCCACCAGCGAACACCATTAGCATTATCATCGTTCAGGCTCCGGCTCCGAGTCGGACTCGAGTCTCAAGCCCAGACCCAACCACCACGGCAATACCCAATACCCACTCCCATATCCATATCTATATATCCAGCCGAGCACAGACGACGGCTTCGACGACAAACGACAAGCGACATACGACAAACGACGACGGCGGCAGACGGCGACAAGCGGCAATAAAAATTATTAACATTTAAGCGCAGCTTTGGCGACCGACCACAAACTACGTTGGCGGTCGGAGGGGGCGGAGTGCGGTTCGAGTGGGTTCGGTGGGTCGGCACTGAGACCCAGACCGTCAAACACCCGCTTGACCAAATATCACAAGCCCCCAGCGCTGCACAGTGGATAAAGCTCTTGCTAAAATGTGGAACACTTCAGTCAGATAGCTAACAAATTTATAGAACACAGCATTGGGTTTACATTCTGAATAAACGCTAAGGGTATTCATAATCAAATACGATAAATGTGGTAGGTTTCCTAATTTCTACAATTACAAAACGTTCTAAAGGGCACAACTTTACTAGCACTATTCATCTGCACTAAATGTATGTGTATGGGGCTTTAGTTGGCTAATTTCGAAACTTTATTTAAAATCTGTTTTCAGTTTGCGCCCAGTGTGGCAGCGCACGAATCATCATCATTCACGGCGTCATCATCATCAACACTTTGGGGCACTTTGAGACACATGTGCCTAGCCGGCGGTCGAATTACGCACACATGGATGGGGCAGCACACAGATACTCGGGCGCACACAACGGCACAAACATTTGGGTTACTAAAACACTGAAAAGCGACCAAAACGAAATAGCCAAAAAGCGGAACTTGTAATTTCATTTCGTGTATTTCACGTTTAGCGAGGTGTTGCTCCGGTCGCTCTTAGTGTTGTTGCTGCCGCACTTGTTGCTGTTGCTGTTGCTGTTGCTGTCCGAGCTGCGATACTTAATGAGCTGGCGGCAGCTCTTTTCCCGAGCTTGTCTCACGGCCCAATTGCAAACTAATTGCGAACGCGCCTCGAATGGACATGGAAAACGCTCTTGCAGCCTGACATCCGAGAGATGCACTTGAGCGCAGATAATGGCACACGACAGAGAAATTGGGGAGAGGGTTTGGGCGAAACTACACCAGAAAAATATAATAGTGCTAAGATCAGTAGTACTAAATACCTAGAAATGTTTGCGGCACTGCCTCGAATGGACCTTTGACTAATTCGTATATCTTAGTAATCCGGCAGCTATCGAAAATTTGAAATTTGTGTTCATTTTGAATTTTTGTTAGCTGTCAGATCAATATGATAAATATATCTGAACATTAATCGTTTGTGATTCACATTTACCACTAGGCTCAACCTTTGCTATGTTTATGCTATGTTTGAAATATTATTTTAGTAAACATAATACAAAAAAACGTGTTTTAAACAGATCTCTGTCGATGCCGAACTCATTTCTTGCCATGCACCAACTGGCAACATCAATCTGGGCAAGATGTTGCCACATTAAATTAAAATATTCAAATGCAAGCAGCCAAGAAGCTGGGAGTGGGAAATGTTAGGCCTAATCCAAGGCATTTATCTTGTCCCCGGCAATGTCAACATAACAATTTCTGCTTATCTAATTGCAACATTTTGCCAGGGGTCCGGCAAACAGGTGTTTGTGGCAGGTGAAGTCTCCTTTAGCTCTCGCCTTCTTGCATCTTGCATCGTGCTTCCAGCTTTTAACTTCAAACTGCTATCTTCCACTGGCCGTGGTCGCCTTAATTTGACTAGACTTACGCATTTAGAACCGGAAATGTACCAGCCGAGTGTCATTTTGTGCAAATCACACACAAAAGACGACAGCCAAAGGCCCCCAATGGAACGACTATCTCCGACTGGCCCGTTGGTTCTCCGCAGAAGGGGCATATAAATCCGCACACGATGTGGCATAGATGAATGACTCCTGTTGCTCCACCACTTGTGTGTATGTACTGAGTGTATATGCATGTGTTTGTACGTACCTGCAACGAGAATAAAGAAGAGGCGAGAATTATACAGGTGATTTAGAGTAATGTTGTATTCTGGGCTATGTGTGCGGAGTAACAAGTGAATAACAATTAACATTATAATGTCTGCCGTAGCTGGCTCAAATTATGGTGCCGGACCTTTGTTGCACAGTGTGTTTTGCACTGGCGAACTTTGTTTATGGTCTCGGTGAAATGGGAAACTAACGGAGCTTTGGGTCGTTATTTCTTTCGCAGATCTTGAGAAACTAGAAGAAAGGTCCTACAAAAACTAATGCCTCAAAAGTATGTACATGAACTTTTATTTTTAATATGACAATTCATTTAGAATATTATTGGCGCATATTTTTAGTGAAAAGTGCATTTCTTGTTTGCTATCTTGCTGCATTTTCATCTCTCCCTCAGTGAACTAGTTGATCTTTGACCTCCGGAGCACACTCCACCGCCCAACCGCCCAGAAGTAGACACGCATAATTAGTTTTTAATGCTTTCGCTGTCGCCGACCGTCATAATTCGCCCCATTTAAGTTTCAATCCCCCGAAATCCCCCTCGGAAATCCCCATATGGCATATGGCCTGTTGAAAACCGAAATATGCTGGGGGAGTTCTGCTGAAAGTGATGACTTTTGGCGTTGACCTCAACGAGCAGTCGGCGTTTCTTAATAAGCTGGCCCATGAACTATGGATTAAAGTGCTTCCCTAAAACGCAAAAACAAGCCAAAACAGCGCGTATAATGAGTATTAGCTGTTGAAGTAGCACAAAAATATTCTTATCATAGGAAAAAAGCAAATACGAGTCAAACTCGCTTTAGTAGATATAACAGTAGAATTTGTTATCACACTGAAAACGAATTGTACATTTTCAGCTGGCGACAGAAGACGAAGTCCAGACAAAACTTACTAAAAACACTAAAAAACAAAAAGCAAATCATAATATAAATACAAAACAAATAAAAGGCAGAACTTGGCAGATAAGCAAGCAGCAAATGCAATGGAAAAGCAAGAAGCACAGAAGTAAAGAAATTATTGCCAAGCAAATAAAACAAGTGAGCAACAAATAAACTTAAAGAGAGCCCAGACCTGGGGCAAATAATTAAAAGCGGCACACATGTGTACTATATATATATAGATATATATATTGTCATATGTATAGTCATATACCTATTTAAATATTCGTTTTAATCAAGAATCAACAGCAACGTAACTAAGGCAATGGAGTGTGTGCAAAGTGAGAGAGACGGATAGCAAGTGCTAATCAAATAAAGCTAAAGCAATGACAGTATAAAAATGTATAATAAAATGTATGAAAATTATTGGCGCTTGGCCAATTGTCAACAGCAATAAAAACAACAAAGTCGACGAGCAGTCGTTAAGAATTGAATTGAATGGGAAACGAAGCAAAGCGAAAAATGTAAAGCAAATGCAGAATTGCAATTACCTTTAAAGGGTATATATAGAACGGTTAGAAGCTTTTTATTATTACAATTACAATTACAAACAGTTGTATTAAAACTATACCAAATAAACAAAAAATTATGACAGTGTCTGATTGAGCAGACAGGGGGATCAAATTGGGGCTGGAAAGAGAAGCGCAACCAATGCTTTAATTAAAATTGTCTTAATTTATAATTTATGTTGGCGGCATTAATTCGCAGGCGTCGTCGCCGAAGTCTCGACGCTATATCTAGACTATTCAGAGTCGGCCCAAGAATCTCACAGATACAAACGCAGACACATACTGAGATACAGATAAACGTTTATCTGCGCCGCAAATGTTTTTGCATTTGTGTTGAATTTCGGTTTTTTTTTTCTTTTTTTTTTTAACGGAGCACATGAGTAAATACAATCTCAAAACATAAAAGATTATTGAAATAGAAAACATATAAATTTGGAATTTATGAGTTGGGAATTTTATGAGGTGTCAGATGGTGTTGTGTAATGCACTGCTTGCTTTTTAAATATCCGATGAACACATTGCAATTATTAAGTGAAATGTTCAAAAT
This sequence comes from Drosophila erecta, assembly GCF_003286155.1. Lineage (NCBI taxonomy): Eukaryota > Metazoa > Arthropoda > Insecta > Diptera > Drosophilidae > Drosophila > Drosophila erecta. The sequence continues at coordinate 17,193,541 of NW_020825200.1, forward strand.
ATTGTGTGGCAAAAACAAAATGTTCCAAAGTCGTACGAGAAAAAATCAGAAAACTGCACTCCAGAAAAGTGAATTCGCTTTGATTTTTGTGTCTCCTTTGACTTGGACCTGGCATCACATAACCTCAAGCATTAAAAGAGGGATTTTCAGAGTGCGTTGTACTGATGACGACAAAAAAGCTCAGGGAGGGGGGCACAGGGCGCAGAAGGGTGGAAAGGCAGTGGGGGACCCAAACGCATTGTCATTGAAAGGAACTTGAGAACAACAATGCGAAGGAGCAGCAACAAAAGGCCAGGGGCAGCGACCGCATGGCTTGGAAAACGAGTTCAACAGCGAGCCAGGAAAAGGAGCGCCGAGGATACAGAGGAGCAGGGGGCAGAGGAGGAGCCGAGGTAGGGGCGCAGAGCGAGACGGAACTGAACTGAACAACGACAATGGTGACGATGTCCTGCATTGGTAATGTCTTTAACCTTTCAAGGATATTTCAGCCAGTGCTCTGGGACGCACCCCCTTAGCGTTTTCTGCTATACTTAGATATCGAACCAGATTGGCTTAAATAACCCAACTGGGGAACCCCTGGCCCCAGAAGGGGGGATGGAGGGATGTGTGCGGTTAGGAAAAGCAGTAGCTATTTACAGATCTTATGACGATAGCAGCCACCAGCCGTAGGGGAAATCTAATAAATTAGAAGAGATAGGGGTCGGACAAGAAAAGTTGATGAACTCTGAAGGCAGAGGGAAGCACATATAGGGTTGGGGTGGAAATAAGGTTGGGGCTACGCATTTTTCTAGTTCCTAAAAGTACAGTGGGTCCTAGAAAATAAGGCACCTTACATGCAAATGATACTTTGGTTTCTAAATTCTAACTCATTGATTTTCAGCCAAAAATAAAACGATTATTATTAAAATTTTATTTATTTTTTTTAATAAATGCAATAAATGTTCCCAATGTCTTACATCAAAGAGCGCAGTGCAATGAAATTCAGTTTATAGAAGTTGGACTGTAAAGTTTTCTCCCCTTCGCAGAGCTTTGGTCTATTAGAAAATGATATAATGGCAGCTTAAGTACACAAACGCGCACTTAGAACTTTTCCATAACAACCCCTCCGCAATATATTCCAATCTGTACCATATAGAACACCGTATGACCCAAGGTGTTGCTTTGTCTTTCGGCCCTTACGCACTTTGTTTGTCGAGCAACGCAATTTACTTTTGTCTTCCTCCTTGGGGTTGGCTTTTGTGGTTAAAAACACGCTTAGGGTTGTTTTGCGCTGCTATCTGAGATGGAGAATCTTTTCAATTCATCTGCAAACTAGCAGCCATCAGCAGCATTACAGTATTAGGTTTTGATCTTTCAGATCTTTACAGAGACGATTAAGCACGGGATAACATCGCGTATACGCAATGTGGCATGAGGTATAAGGACGTGGAACTAATGCTCTGCACATTAATATATTTATATACATCAGCAGCAAATAGAAGAAATATTTTCAGGGCATAAATTTGATTTATTTTCCCTTGTGTATTTTTAAACGGCCACAAAGACGGCAACATCGGCTAATTGTCGCTGACAAGACAAGCAAAACACCAAAGGAAACAGGATGTATGTATGTTATACACATGGAAACTTGAGTACTTTTGACCCAGAGATGCCCTAGATTCAAATTAATACCTAAAGAAACGGAAGTTCAAAAATTTTCAAAAACTAAAAACCGATTATATGCAATTGTGAAATTCTCAAAAGCTCAAGTTTTTAATTTTTTTTCAATTGTGAAACATTCTGGTTGATAAAACTAATACTGTCCCCAAATACCATTGGTATAAAGCGGTTTCCTGGACCGGCAGCAACAAGTAAAAATTGCCATAAATAACGAAATATTCAAGTTGTTTGCACTTTGCGGGCGAATACTTTTTATGAATTTCGGAAAAAGCTAAAACTAATTTTTCGAAATTCCCCGCTGTGTTGGCAGTCAAATTTGTTTGTCTCCTGTCGTCGACGACGGCCACGCCCACCGCATTTCCACAGTCTGAATGAAGAATTCTTTTCGACGAATTTCTGAAGAAATTCGCATGAGCTGTGAACTGATTTCAATTGGATCTCATCTAAGAGTTGGGCTATATGTTTTTCGGTGGCAAGGTGACTGACTCATCCGTCCTCAGCCGTCCCAGCGAGAACTCTTATGAATGACAACAATGCGAGGCGTAATTAACTTGAAAATACGAATGGCCAAAGAACGAAAAACAAAACCGATGGAAAATCGCTTGGCCATGGTCTGGTGTGCTCTGCTGCGGTCTGCTGTCGTCCGTTTTCCCCAACTCGTTCGGTTCACCCTCTCCTTGGCCAACATTTTCCCCAACCACCATCCACAACTCGGCCGACTCGTGGCTCGTTGTTAGTGGGTCAAATGCGTTGAGTTTCGAGTCAACCTTAGAGTGCATGGCAAGAACCACTTAAAATATTTAGCCAAAATTCGCCAGCCCTCCCTTCTCCCCTTCTCCCCTGCTGCCCGGCCCCCTCCCTTTCTTCTGTTTGGCCGGAAAAATGTTTGGCTAGGAATTGCATAACTCGAGCTGGACACTCGGAGAAAGAAGAGTGAACTAATATTTTCTAGTATGTATATCGAATATTTTTCAGAACTGAAAGAAAATTAATTAACGTTTACCTCTGAAAATATCAAATTACTAGAGATCAATTTATATCAATTTAGAAAGTGTTTAGCTTAGAATTTAGGGTTGGCACTTCCGGTTTCTCTGAGTGCAGACACAAATGGCTCGGCGGCAGACGGCGAAGACATTGCCAGACTACAACAACAACAATGGCAACTGCGACGACAGCAACGCACATCAAACAGCTGCAGTATTTTCAAAGCGGAGGGGGTGGGAGGGGCCAAAGGGGCTGCGAAGGCGGCAACTGAAACGAGCCAGCAAGTCAGACAATTTCCATGCTGCCTTTTTAAGGTCATGGCTCTGCTGCAGCGGCAATTGGCATAATTGAGGCGCAAAGTAGGCGATTGTCGGGGCGTGGCCAGCGGCAATTGGAGGCACTAAAACGGGCAATGCCAACAAGTTGCGACTAGCGACTTGCAACTTGCAACTGCCAACTGCCGAAGTTTAACAAGCACAAGAAAAAATCAACTTGTTGCTGGGGCAGCATTAACGACTTTGAACTGATGAGCAGCAGATGTTGGGCGAAATGTGAATATTAGCCAAAGTATAGGGTATACACATGCTGAAATAGCGGCCATCAGAGGCGGCAATCAAATTTGAGTAGCGGCAACTTAACGCGCAACGCAGCTACATACATTTGGTAAAAAAATCAGTTATCCATCGCCTATTATCTTGCACTGAGTTTCGTATTCATCACTTTGATAGAGATATGTGTGTACATAAATAGCAAATAGAGGGATTTGAAGCAGGAAGTAGCAGGAACAGTAGCCAACATCCATTGCGATTGGCAGGCCGAGTTCACACCTGCGATTTGCGTGACTGCTGTCGATGGGGTCAAAGGTCGGCTCAGAACAGACTGACAAGCCAGCACATGCGAAAACCTGAACGATTGATTCTGTCTTGAGTCGACTCACAATTGTTAATTTATACATGTGCCGGCAGAAGGGTCAGACAACTGCAACTGCAACAGCAACAGCAACTACAACAGCAAACGCAAAAGCAATTAGACGTGCGATGCCCCAGACACAAGCCGGTAACAACAACAACAACAACAATCAGCATTTCAAGCACGGCAGCAGCAGCACGGCAACAACAACAATGGCAACTCGTCAATTGCCTGTCACGTGTAAAAAGTCAATACATTGCACAATGCGGCGTCAAGTGCGCAAAGAAGAGGAAGAAGCCGACAGTAGGCGACAGTGGAAGGTGGGAGGTGGGAGGTGAGGGGCTGGGCTCCGCTTGTGCAGACGGGGGAAGTGTGGGGGTAGGGCGGGGGGCAGCGGAAAGTGTAGGGTGAGGGCTCAATAAAGAGGTCGCTTGCTTGGCTTGCGCTGTCTCAACATTTCCGTAAACAGCGGTGCACTCAAAAAAAAACTCACCTCGAAACCCATAAGAAATTTGCCACAAGGCAAAAAAAAGTGCATTTGCTGAACTTAATATTTCATACAGAACTCACAATAGAACGGACTACTTTTATATGTTGCATGTCTTAGAAAATTTGTTAAGCCGACTGCATTAGTATCTCAACACGAAAATGAATAAGCAAATTATATTGCGAAATAAACTGAGGGTTCTCAGTTTTAATTTCAATTTATTAAGATAATTTATTAAGATGCTAGCTGCAATTACCTGTCGTGTTACCGCAAACATGAGTATTATGTTATATGCAAATTTATTGAATATTTTGTTTCGAGTGGCCCGAAGAGCTAATAAAAACGCTCGCGAAAGTGTGGAAGAAAGGGCGGTGGGAGTGCGGCAAACGTTTCATTAATTACAGCTAGGAAAAAAACCAACCCCTGTGCTCATCACCAGCAGAAGCAACAAACTCGCCGGCAACACAATGTCGTCCCTTGTGCACGTTACGTTATAATTACGTGAACCAGCCATGAATCTGGATACCCCCCAGGAAACCCCCCAGGAAAACCCCTTCGCCTGCATTTTCAGCCCACTTTGGGTGTCGTCTTCGTCGCCGCGTCAGCTTCTAATATTTCATTAGGCGGCGAAGAGAGTGTCTCGACATCACAAGTCGCCAGTCGCGTGCCCGTTCCAAAAGACCTCCCTGGTTCGGAACCTATCCGAAAGAGATGGGGATATGATCGGAGAGAGAGACGGCGACACATGCGGCGACAGAGACGGTGACAGGGCCTACAGAGCCTACGTCACTCCCATTCCCATCCTCATCATCAGCTTCACCACAAACTTGGGTTTTGGCTGGCAAGGAGGAAGGGAAGGGGAGGGGGGGGGAGGGAAAAGCGGTTGGGCTGAGAGGGTTCGGGCTCATAGCCACTTTGAGGTTATGTGCACAATTTGCGTGCGCCAATTAAAACAGGAAAAATATGCCCGGCAACAATGGGGAAAGGGGGCGGCGTTTCGAGTGGGAGGCGCAACAATGTACGATTTTTATAGTTCGCTGACTGCAACAACAAACGTTGCAGGTGGGCGAGGCGGGAGGAAGGGACAATGGGGAATGGAGGCCTAAAAGGGGGGCTAACAGCTCACAGACAGCTGACTAATTCGGGCGCAATTAACGAAGATACAATGCCCTGGAAAATTTAATTAAAATGGTAATGGTTCGCTACAAGAAGCACAGAAGTTCAGACGCAATCCACAGAGCATGATCTATCATATGTCTCAATTAATATCTGTTAAAAAAATGCTGAAAAAATTAGTTTTCTTAAAACATCAATTTCTAAAGAAGAGTTAGAATTTACTAAATATCTTATTATTCTTATTTGCTAACACTACAACACTGTAAAATATTACAGGTGGAAAACGCAGATAAATAAGGTAATATTTTGCTAGCAAGCTGATTACACAAATGTGTTATAGTCCCTTTTTATTATCGTTTTATCGGCCGTTTTCAATGTCAATATCAAGCTGCCCGAATCGGACTTTGTGCTTATAAAGTGTATAGCAACGTCATCGCTGTTGTTATTGTAGTTACTTCTGGCGGAGCTGTTGTTGCCATTGTGGTTTGTTGCATTCTGTGGTGAATCGAATCGGACGGGGCAGGAAAACGGTGGGGTGGCGCAAAATGTGGGGGAGGGGCAAAGACAACAGCAACAACATTGCGGCACTCACTATGCAAATGCTTCTGCCAACGTACATACGTGTATTTGCATTGGTGTGACAACAATATCACTTACAACAAGTCGCGGTGCGCGGTGGAAAATCATGGGTGGAAAATCATGGGGTGATGGTGGGTGTTCGGCAGGTAGGGAAAATTGTGCTTGGGGTCCGTTCGTCTAAAGGTTGACGCGCGAAAATTTACGATTGACGTCGACTATACTGCAACAAATATTCCCATTCCAAATCTTAAAGCATGTGCAAAATAATTATTCGGTTACCACATTTCAAATATATGCATAGATGCTAAAAATATACGTAATTAACACACTTATTATTTTATCATAATTTGAACTTGAATTATTCGATTTTTGTACCATCAAATATGGCTTTGTTTTTAATATATTCATCTTTTTAATAAACTAATCGCTATTTGGTTTCGTACGATAGGGCACTGTTCTTGTTTTAGATCGTGCCATAAGTTGATGACTTTATTTTCAGTGCATGGTGGTTATTGCTGGCTGGCGTTGCTTCTATTATTTTTGCTGCTGCCCAATGTTCACTCATGCGCACTTACAAGCCGCCTGCAACAGTGACAGCAACAACAACAACAACAACAACAGAAACAACGACAACATCTGCAACAATTACAACACCACCAGACCCCGCAGCAACACCTACAACAACACTGACATTTAAGCGTCTAGAATTTCTCGAAGCGCTCAACACGAGTAGCCGTTGAAATTCAAAACAGCCAAACCATAAAAAAAGAAAAAATTAAAAAAAAAAAAGCTCGACAATTGTTATAGAATTTTTTGTTGATTCTGTCGTCATCGCACATCGCGTGTGAAAGTTTAGGCAGGGGAAAAGCGGGGATTAAGATGTAAGCCGGCGGAAAACGAGACAGGTAAGGGGGCGGAAAAGCGGGGGGGATTGGGGTTGGGAAATCAAGAGGCTAGATCATGCATCATCATTATCAGACTGCCCCATAAAACGAATGTCAAGTTTTAAATTACAGCAGCCGTCAATCAAAAAATTACAATTGTGGCGATTAAGTTTCCAAGTGGATTGGCATAAACCAATTGGAGGGCAAAAGATATCAAATTAATTATTTGGCCAATCATCAACTGATTTCAATCTCGTTTTTCGCCATGAATATGAAAAACTGACAAGCAATTGTATTTTTGAAAGGGGAATATCACAGCGTGGGAATTAGGTGTTCATTAAAATAGAACATACATTCAATCATGTTGAATTCAGCCATCAAATATTAAATCATCAAATAGCTTATAAATAGTATTCTTAATAAATTAATTCTTAAAAGGATACAAATTAACAAAAAACAGGCAATGGAATTTTTTAACACGCAGTACTCCCGAACATATTTTAATATCTTAAAGACAACATTTTGTATACATCTGTAGAAAGTTGCCATCTTATCGCCCACATGGCACTTGTATTGAAAACATGGCAAACAAATTTATTTTTCTCTTTTTTCAATAGTGTGTCATCTTTGAAATTTGCAAAAATTGTCAAAATAATAACGACCCAACCAGCTACTATTCAGAAAATGTGAATTGGCCTGAGCTGCTCAATTAGCGTTGATTGTTGGTAGAGGAAAGAAATCCGCTTCGCTAGGGGAGACGAATAAAATAGATATGGCAGTGGAAGGGGCAAGAAGACCGTTAAGCAAATAGGAAGGAAGCAAACAAGTTCAAGAGCCAGAACCAAGACCAAGACCAACGAAGTCTACCAAGACTACCAGATACCCCGACCACTTTCCTCTTCCTATTTTTTACAAGCCGAACCAGTGAAGCAAGTCGTCATTGCCAGTCACCAGTGCCAGGTGTAAACTATATAGCCATAGCCCCTCATTTTTATGCACAGAAATCATAACATATGGTAAAGTTTTGTATGAGCGATCTTATATGGAACATATATTAGGATCAGCAGTCTGTTAAATCACGTTCATTCCATTCAGCATGTTTAATATTGTTGCTGTTAGAATTTGTGATTTTTTCCACTTTTGAGTTGAAACCACGAAGATCTTTTTTTAGGTGCATACCCCTCTTCACTTACCACTCTTCGTCGGCTAGTTGCGACGGAAATGCTGGACAAGAGGCCGAGGAAAGATGGGAAATGACACTAGGAAATCGCGGGTAAACAATGCGCCAAACACAAAAACAAAATGCTGCCTGTCCCAAGCCCCAAGATTTCAGATAAGGTTAAGCCGGAGACGGGGAGAAAAAGACGGCGGGTTACCGATTTAATCGCCATGCAAATTTTGTCACGTCTGCCGGAGTATAAGACGCTTAGACGTGGGTTAATGCTGACCCCCGGTCTAGATAACTGGATAATGGAGCAGATGGAACTGCGCCAGGGAATCGGGAAATCAGAGAGAGAGATAGAGAAAGAGAGAGGGAGAGCGGGAAGATTACGAATATATATATTCTGGATCCGGAGGCAAAAACCACCTGATAAGAAAACCCGCCCAGTCAAGGCGACCTCGTTTTGGTTCAAAATTATCAGCTTAGATTGCCGATTCAGTTGCAAATGAAATGATTTTCATGCAGCACAACTGAGCATTACAATAAAAACATTTGCCTAGGAATTAGCATTGCCTATACTAGAACACCAATTAACAATGGGAACGAGATCAGTGCGAGGTCAATGGCTGGCTTACAAAATAACAAGAAAATGCATTAATTTATTAACTGTAAGCAGTATAAGAAGGTAATACTCTTAACTTTTCAGTTATCACTTGCAAAATATATATATTTTTATTTAATTAGGGCTTCATTTAGGGCTATAATAAAAATATATTTTGAGAGGGCTCAAAGTGTAAAACACCGAAAAATATTTGCATGGCAATTTACACCTATTCATCTCGCATTTATTCTTAATTTCTCACCTAATTTGTTGTTGTAGTATGTCCAGCAATCATAGATTGTTTAAACACGTTTTAGCTATTTAAATATTTTCACTCATTTTTGCTCCTTACCCTGGAGCAAAGCGCAAATAAACACGCAAAGCCGCCCAAACAGTAACCAAATCGAACGATCAATTTTAATGTGTGAGCTTTAATTAAAATAAACATGAGAATGATTTTTAAACATTCGCTAAGTGATGGAGGGGTGCTGAAAGTGGGGGGCGCCCAGCGGGCAGAGATCTCGAGACGGGTCTAGAAATCAGGTTGTTGGGTGGAATGGTTAATGGTTAAGGGAGCTCGGCGGAAGGGGACTGGCATCCTAGCCCACCAACGGAACTGCAATAACAAGCAACGACGACGTCAGCCTATTTAGATGTAAGATCAGCGATAGACGACGCATCGGAGACGGTTGCCTATAAGAAAGGAGACTTTAGAGCGGGCAGACACCTGTTCCTGGCAGCCAAACCAACACAACGCAACACAACACAACAACTGCACGTTAAACAACCAAGGCAACAACTTTAGCAGCAGCACTAACAACAACAAGGAGGTAGAGAACGGCGCCGATAAATGTATGCAAAAAAGCAAAAAGATGTACGGAGCAGAGTATACACCTTCTCCACTAACGAATCTCCACTGTCCCTCTCAAACATCCTCCCCTTTTAAAATCGAAACTAGAAGGCCGCACCTCCTGCAAAATGGTAAGATTTTACAGTGGTCTTTAGATATGCATGTATTTAAAATGGTTTAAAATATAATAACCTCGTCAAACAGAAAAGTAAGTGGAATGTATTTTTTACATTACCCTCTTAAAGTTTTACAGAGAATGCTTTCTTAATACTTAGTAGAAAATACATATATTTTTTAAGAGTCCTTTCCCAGCAACCACTGTATTGTTTTTCTGCGCTCGCCTTGTCGTGTGTCTTAAGTTTTTGCTAATAATAATATAGCAAAAAAACAACAACAGAAATAAAGAACGAAAAACAGCAAGAGCACAAGAGATCAACAGAGCGAGCAGCGACCAAGCGAACATCACATGACAAGTTGGGTGGGTTGGGAAAAGTTCGGTCTAAAGACCTGCCCACAGTGCAATCTATTCGCAACAGAGGCGTGCACGAAAGGGGGGTGCTGGGCGGTGGGGCAGGGCTGTCCGGCTGGGGGGCACTAAAAGAGATCGCTCTTTGCTTATCGCGCTTATCAAATCGCCAACTGACAGCTGGCGGGGCAAGGGGGAAGCGGGACGCTGAGACGCAGAGGAGTGGAAAATGTGAAAACCCTGCGGGGTAATATATTGTTCAGGAACTGAGATTGGACAGATCCATCTGGTTAAGTCGCTGCTTTATGCTGCAGTTATTTAAGATGCAATTAGTTGAGATCATCTGATTAGCAGAAGCTTACATGGTTCGTATTAATTTAAAAAAATAAATATCATTTATATTTATAAAAGAATCCAAAGATCTCACGATCAATTACATACACGACACCTAAATTCAGTCCAGATTTTTCCATTTTTCAACGCACATTCCCCACGATTTGTCAATTAGCAGATGACATAAGAGACAAATCCGCTTGGAATTCCAATTTCCAATCGGCTACAAATGAAGTGAATTTTATACCAATTTTATGATGGCCCCACATGGCGTATACGCGATCATAAAATATTTATACGCCTCGTAAAACTGAGGCAGCGACATGTACAATAAACTTAGACCGTTTCTTATCAATACTGAACTCAAATTAATCTTAGCTAGATGATGGAAAAATAAACGCAAGCCCTGACTCGATTTGGTTACTGCAAAAACGTGGTCAACAGCGCAGAAACCTTATCACCAATGTGCCCAAAAAAGCATTGATAAACAATTGATAACCAAAAAATGACTAGGAGCTTTTTCACCCAATTTTGTAATTTCTTTTTGTTGCTGTAGAAACGTGCTGTGCCATGGATTCCGTTTGGCATCATATTCGAACAACCAGAAAAACACGATGAATGACAGCGGGCAACAGAAAAAGTTTAATACGAGAGATTAGCATAAATTTGAAAATTTATGAGCGATAAGCAAGCATCACGAAACCAAAAAAACAAAGCCCAAAAATAACAAAAACAGTTAGGAGCACAAGAAAAAACAAAATAACATAAACCTGTTGGCGCCGCATCAACAAACAAAGCTTGATTTCAAAAGTTAATATTCCAAAAATTTGCGAGTCGCAATTTAAATTCTTGAACTCTAAAGCTAAGTCCAAAATGGGCGAGCAGCGAAAGTCGATAAGTCGATGGATTGGGTTTGGATTATTCATAGATTATTCATTATTTGGAGAATCATAGAAATATGATTTTATAAACATTTCGCTGCGCTTTCTAGGGTGCCGTATTAGGAATCAGCAGCAAACCTTGATTTTGGCAATCTTAAAAGTGCTTATTTCACGTCTTGTCAGTAAAAACTAATCACATTGTACGAAAATATTGATTTTCATAGACGCGTAATGGTGTAATTTTTTATTTTATTTGTTTTGCTTTGTTTTTTTCAACAACAAACACTGTGCGCTGTTCTTTTATAATCCACCCATTGAGTACCGCTTTTTTTGCGCAACAAATATGCCGCAAGCCGTTTGTTTTGTTATTTCTGCGACTTTGACTTCAGTTTCCCACCTACCAATCCCGTTCCCTTGCCCGCTGCCAGGAATCCATGGGCTCCGCTCAGATGCGATCCAATGCGACCGATCCGATTGGATCCCCGACTCTGCCAGACGGAAAACACATCCACATCCCATAACGAGACGAGGGCCCAGACCCAGACCAATACCAAAAGCAATACCAAAAGCAATACCAAAAGCAATACCAACAGCAATACCAACAGCAAAACCAACAGCAAAACCAAAACCAAAGCCAAAACCGAGACCAAAACGAATACCCCGAGCAAAGTACAGAGACTTCGCAGCAGACAATGTTTGCAACCGGTTTGCGATTTATTTTTGTTGCTACCCCCTGCCCCGCCGCTTCCACCCCCCTCTCCTATCAGGCCATCCCGCTCGCACTGGCTCATTATTATTATTTGCTGAATATTTAACATTGAAGCTGGTCGAAGCGGATTTTCATGGCGCACACACACATACACGCACACCAGCTTAAGCTCAGAAAAAAATATAGGAAATTAGCAGAACAGAAGGTTCGGAAGTCCAAAATACTCTTGAGTTCGAAGAAGGACTAACAACATTGGATTTCAAAATGCGAGATACAATTTGGTAGGGTAGAAAGTGAATGAAAACTATTTTAACCCGATTAAATGGATATTTGGTTTTCGGTCACAAATATATACAACTTCTTCTTAATTTATTGGATATTTAAGTAATAACATAATTGTTGATTGTTATGCTATGGTTTTTCTCGCAGTTTAGACACGCTGTAGGACATGGTAACTGATTCCAGGATACCCTACAGGGTACTGGAAAATCGAAAGCCTTTTGGCCGCAGGCTGCAAACAAGGCGCAGACGAGACGGGCGCAAATAAATCGAGCGGAAAGCTAAAAATAAGCTCCATTCCAATTCGCTGGCAGCGCTGCCGCGGCGGCAAACATTCAAAAATGCGGCAGACGCTTTGGCAACCGCAAAATGCAGCGGCAGCTACAACAAGCCATTTAAACAACAACAAACAGATACAAAGAAAAAAAAATAGCCACAAAAACAAAAAACGAGACAAAATTCAGCAGCGGAAAATGTATTATTTATTGTCTCTTTGCGGGGAAATATTTCGCGAACGCTGTTTAAGCATAAAATTAAGTAGTTTAAATAAATAATCACAAAAAATGGCCTAGGCGAAAAAAATGTTTTACACCCCAACCCGGCCACGAAACCAGCGCCATAAATTGCAGCTGCATTGAAATTATAATTATTATGAATTCATTATAAATGGCCAGCGATGAAATTTGTTTTTATATTTATATGCATACATTAAAATATACATTTTTCTCTTCTCTTCTCTCTTTCTTTCACTACTCTGTGCATTTCGCGGGTTTTATGTCTTTTTAACAGCAGCAAACACAAAGTGTCGTTAAAGAAGATCGAATCGAATGTGAATGTGAATGGAAGTCGTCCAAATGGCAGTCCAAATATGGAGCCGCAGTAGCCGGCGCAGAAATTTGTGATATTTGTATCGCATTTGTGGCTGCCGCGTGGGGCGCCCGTTCTTATGCATAATTAAAATTAAGATCAGGGCTGTGTGGATACAACTTGAGCGCATAAAAATGGGGGAGAGCAAGAATAATTGAGCGGACGAAGGGCGGGCAGATTATCGAGTTAATAATAATCGCCTTCGTTCTGGGAAATTGTTGACCTGCCCAACAAGGTGCACATTATGTATCCAATAATAACACTTGTCGATTGAGCTAATTATAAACGCTTGCCGTGGAAGTGGAGGAAAAAAAAAGACGAAATAGTAACTATGTATATTGTTACTTTTGGCGTCATGGAAACAATCTAAAGCTATCGAAACTCACCTTTCTCTTCTTGTGATCCAATTCCCGCTGCGCCTTGTGCATCTCCTTGAGCTCCACCTCCTTCAACTGATCCAGGATGATCTGGTACTTCTCGCGGTTCTCCACATCGAGCGCCACATGGAGATAGTCGTGCCAGTTGCGGGAATCGAAGCCCCAGTGGCAGGTGTGGTTCTCGAACTTGCGATGTACATGACCCACGAATTTCTGGGGCGAGAACCAGCCGTCGCACTCCAGGCACTTGATGCAGGTCGGTTTCTGGTAGGAGTACATGTCCGGAGTGCAGATGCCCTCGCACTTGCCAAAGCACTTGTGATACACGTGGAAGCTGAGAGCTCCCTTGGCCAAGCTCTCGATCGGCACATAGCTGTTCCGGTCCGAACGATGGAGCAGGGCGGCACAGAGGCGCTCCGCATCGGTTCTGGTGATCAGGCCACTGGCCTTGACATCGGATGGCAGGATCTTGGCGGCCTTGAACTCCACCAGCTGATCGTGCGTGCACTGCGAGCAGTAGATGCCCAGTTCATCGAAGATCCGGTTGATCTGCTCCAGCGAGAAGTCGTTGAGGACGTTGTTAAGGAACTGCGGCAGGCACAGTCTCATCTCCCCGCCCACGGAGAAACATCCAATGGTCTTGCCCTCCAGTTTCGTCTCGTACAGTTCCCCACATCCCGCATCCGCCACCGACAAAATCGGCTGGGATAGCTCCCTGGGGGGCGTGGCGGGCGAATATATCTGTGGCGGTGTGCCCCTCGTCGAGCATTCGTGATGATGAAGATCCTGCGGCTCCGGCGAACTGAGTATTTCTTTTTTGATCAGCGCCACAACTGGCGGAGATGCTTGGCACTTGCCGTTGAGGCCAGGACTCTCGCTCCTGCCATTGGTGACTATGTCGAGGACCCCGGCGGCGGTGAGGGCGTGTCCTGGTCCCTGGAGCGATTTCGTGGCACTCGTCTGGTATTTCTTCAAGACGGTGCTGATCATGGGCGTCACGTACTCGTTCATTTTTGGGCAATACTTTAGATAACCAGATTCCGGTCCTACTAGTAATCCATTTTCACCATATGCCGGTTGTGACCCTCTCGATTCTGAACTGGGTTATGCAGATAGTTGCAAAAGGTGTTGCTGTTTATCTGGAGTCTTTATTTAGTTATAGGGTTACGATTGGGATCCATAATATTGATTACTTTAAAGGTTACTTCCACAATCTGTGCGATTCCTTCACTTGCACTTCACTAAACAATTTGGCACATTCGTTGATTGGTTTTTGTTTGATTTTGATTTTGTCAGCTAGTGTAACTAATTTTGTTGCATTTGCATTTCGCCGACGGCATTTCAGCTCGCACACTCGCACACAGGATTCCAATTTCTTTCTTTCACAACTTTTGTCGCGTGTTTCGAATATTTCGATATTATTTCAGTCGTATTTTTAGAAGAAATATATAAATCGGGCCGGCTTTTGTCGGCTGTGTAAAACTAGTGCGCACTTCTCCTATTCCTATTCCTCTGCCCTGCACTTATTAAATTTTCGCCATAAATTAATTCCTCTTCGGCGCAATTTCTTAAGTTGAATTTCTGTATTTCATTTCGTATATCTCAATTTCTGAACTTTTTTATCTTTGCGCTGCACAGACGGCGCACACACACATACACGCACACGGGGACACACGCACACACGCGACGAAGGCCGGCAGACAGAGACGGAAAGGAAAGCACGACCCAGACAGAAAGAGCGGGAGAGGGAGAGAGAGGGAGAACAAAAACAAACGCCGCCTGACAAATTCTTTTATTGTGTCGCTGTTGTTGTTGCTATTGCCGTTGCTGTTGCTGCCGTTGTTGTTGCACTATTTATAAATCTTTTTGCGCTTGCAAATTATTTTTGCACTCGTTATTGAATATTTATTTGTATTACGCCTGGCTGGGCCCCTCTCTTCGCAATATATATATTTCCAATATTTTTTCGCAAGCGTCGCACGTGCGAGCTTTTTCCCCGATATTTATATTCGCCACTCACACACACGCGCACCGAGAGCCACACGTCCGAACGGTTCGAGAGCCGTTAAATTTTCGAACGAAAACTGAGTGTCTGCGGGGTAGAGTGGCCAGTTCTTGCGGCGCCCGTTACGCTGATATTTGTGCTCCCATGTCTTTCTCGCATTTTTCCTTCCCCGCCGCACGGTCACACCAATTCCGCTCTCTGTACCGCTCTCTTAAGTTGTCTCTCTTGCTGCTGTTGCTCCGTTAACAGAAATGTTAAGAAGCAGCGCTTTTCTAACAGAGGCCTCGTACAAAAATATTTAAAAAATAAAATAGCTTATGTTTTTAAGGAAATCAAATTTAAAACAATTACGAATTTAATGGATAAACGATACTGTTTCTATTATTTTAAATAAATGGGTTATCACCTCATTAAAAATAAAAGAAAAGGGAGAGGTGTATTTATCATGAGAAGCTAAATAACAAAATAAGAAATAATTATCCATATTTTCTTATTTTGTTGTGTGTGGCAAATAGTTTATTTTGCATAGTTTAGAAAAGGTTTCCCGCCATTTAAGCGGATAACGTTATCACTTAAGAGATTAGATTTCGGAATAAGACGATTGATTGTCCCGACCAATTTACAATCTTAATCAAAGTTTAATGAAATCAGCAATAGCAAAACTAAAAAATGCCATTTAGTTCGTTTCTAACCGCTGTGCCAAGATGTTGATCAAGTGCACCTATACGTATAGAAAAATGGATTCAAAGACTGCTTTTCTAGCTACAACGCTACTATTTGGTAATTGGCATTTAGCATTTTGAACTTCACCATTTTGGGCGCCAAACATTATCAGTCTCGAACTTTTTATGTCCATTACTCGTGGGGCAATAACTCTCGGATTTTGGAAAGCCTACAATCTAGACAGTTTAGATTTGACACGCATTTCCCCAATTCAGTTGAAATATTATTAAGATTAAGATTGGCGACTACATTTTCAAAGATTTCTTCCAATAAAACTTACATTTAAAAAAATATCGGGTATCTTATAGTTAATTAAGGATTTAAATCTGACAAAAGAGTTTACTTGCCAATAAATCAATATCTAGTATATAAAATCGCATATCGAAGATTTTGTCGAATATAGAAAATTAGTGGATTATTTTAAATGTTGTTGCAAAGGTAAGTCGAGTACAGAACTACAGAGACTGGTTTACAATTAAATCAGATCTTTTATAACTAACACACCACATCATGTAATGCTAAAACGATGAACAGCGAAATTGCTTCGAGGGTATATGAGCGTCGGCTTCGCGAAGCTAGCCACATTTCTCGCCGTTCTCTCGTCTGTCTGCTCTCCGCGTTTGCGCCTTTCCGCCGCTGACAGATTGAAGCAAATTATCGAAGTGCAGTTGCATTGCAGCATTCGGTGAAAGTGGAAGAAGAGTAGAACGGAGCGCATTCCATAAAAACGACACAACAAAGGGACTTTTGTTAAAGTCCACTCTCGCACACATGCTCACTGCGAATTAAACAAATTCACATTGGATTGCTTCGACTGGGCTTGCGTATCAATTCTCGCTGGTAGGTGAGGTGGTAGGGTGAGGAAATGGGCAAATGGGCAAAGGGGCTTATCTATCTGCCATATTATACCCTCTGTGTGTCCCATTGTTTAATTATGGAATCTTAACGCCGTATTACGCGCCCATTCGCAGTGCTCGTGGCCAAAATCAATGGGTCCGCTCTGAACGCCAGCAATTATCAGTACCAAGTGGTCGAGCGGAGAACACCAGCCGATCCCCAGGTGGAATATACATTCCTCAAACAGTCGAATATGGTGAAGGCATGGGGCACAAATCTCACTGCCATTACCTGGGCCCATGCCGTCAACAGTCAGCAATTGCTGGACGAGGTCCTAAGCAAACCCGGTAAGATCAAGGGAGCCAAGTAACTTATCACACACGACTTATCAACGGTATCATACCCCCGCAAAGGTGACATTGACTTCATCGAGGCGGACATTGTTCTGGGCAAACTGAATGGCGAAGGCGAGGACATGCCCGTAATGGCCCATCCGCCAGCAACCATCTCTGATATCACGCTGGCGCAATTTCTATACCAGATCATGGAATTCAACCGCGCTCATGAGGGCCAGGAAAAGGGCGTGAAGCTCGACTTCAAGTCGATCGAGGTATTCGAGGGTTCCCTGGACATTCTGGACGAGAATATACCGAACGTAAGTGTGGACACAGCGGATATGAGCGTAAACTAACAATACCTGTGTGTTGGCAGATGACCTCCAATCCAGTTTGGATAAACGCCGATATTCTAAGTGGTCCCGTGGATCAGAACAGGACAGTGCCCGTGGATGCGGACCGATTCTTCGCCGGCTGCATGCGCTACAAACAGGCAGTGCTCTCCATCGGCTGGACAACTAACTGGGGAGCCGACTTTCGGGATGGCGAATACACGCAGGACCAGTGTGATGCCATGCTGGAATCTCTGACCGCCAACAATGTCCTCTCCACCGGCCAGGGCATCACCTTCCCCGTGCGCGCTGGCATCGCCGCCAACAGCGAGGACCAACTGCATCGACTGGTGGCTGCGGTAAACGAGACGAACAATAGCACCCTGACCGTCTGGTCCTCTGCCGGGGACTATGTGGATGTGGAAAAGTTGCGCAAGCTGATCTGGAGCTTTGGCCTGGACAGAGTCTACCTGGACGTGCCGGAGGAGCTGGCTGCACAATTGGAGCTGGGAAATCCCGGCAACGGAGCCAGCACCTTCAAGTCCCTGTTTAGCTTCAGTTTCGTTGCTCTTTGCTTTTGGGCTCTGTCTAGCTGGCTGCAGAGAAATATATAGGTACGATCCGAGCAATTTGGATACAATTTCCAAACGACTGAATAAAAAGTTTTACTTTACTATTTTGACAGTTTTATTTTAGGTTAGGTGGAATATTTGGAAATCGCATTGGGTGACGCGTTCTATATAAAAAAGATCTTTTTTAAAACACTTAAACATTCAAGTATCGTGAAGACTTAAAGAAACTTATTATGGGAAAATGTTTTCAAGGCAACAGTAATATTTTTTAAATGTATTGAATCGGCAAACGAATCGTTTCATAATAACAAATATTTATATACCCTACTGGATTTGTTTTTTACTTTACTTTTCTCAAATTCAATTTATATCATGATATGTTTGGACATTTTTCCAGCGTCTCCATACGTAATTTTAGTAACTGCTGTCATTCTCAGTCCCTCTTTGATCACTTGATTTTAAACATTTTTTCTATTCATTTATCTTAAGGAATTTTTGGAAATATTTCCGGGTTCACAGCTGTGCTTTACAAACTAGGTATTTAGATCTTAAACTGATTGACATATGTACATAGGATATGCGTAATCTTTGCAGTGCTAGCGTTATTTGTACAATACTTAAAACAACTTTTAATTTGTAATGTGTAGGCCTACCTAAATGAGCAACAATTCTAGCTAGCTGTGTTCTGTTCAGTATGATTTCTTAATAACTTCAGATCAATATGGATTAAAACCTTCAATGTCGCTCTACAAAAGATATGCATTATTATATAAATATAAATACTTTGGGCATGCGCAGTTTTAACTTCAAGAATTAAGGAAAATGAGTAATGGGGCGCTACACGAGTCGCTCTATATACAGTTTACTTTATCCTACTAAAATAGTTAATGACTTTTTGCTTGCGTTTCTGCTGTTATTTGGCACTAAAATAAATAATCTTATAAATCTCTCTCGCTGTCTGCAAAGCGTGCAGATGTGTTGAGGGAACTCCTAATGCGACCGGGCGTGTGTGGTAATGTGGTGTGTGACGTGAACTGGAACGATATCCTCAACAACATCCTCAACTGCCTCTGCAGTTCAGCCTCCTTGAGCCTGGCTAAGGCAGAATGGTTTCATCACGTTATGCTATTCTAGGCTACGGCAACGTAAATGAGTCTTAGGCAGATGATCGTTGGAGGCACCGTCAGAATGGCTTGATGCCAACGCATGTATTATCTAACTATAACATCGGGCGAGTGCTGGCTGATCAGACGTTCCCTGTGCGAGCTCTCCGTAATACCACTTTCCTCTCTTACGCCGGAATCGCGATTATAGTCCAGCAGGCGTACTCCAACGCGCTCATTGCCCGATGAACTAATGTTGTTCCGGAATAGTTGCGCCACCGGAGCTGTGGCTGCCGATGAATTTACACCAAAGACATTGAGGGGACGCAGGACGTTGGCCTTGGTCTTCGGATCGCTGTGACAGAAGTGCGTCACTTGTCGCGTCGGGTACCAGCAAGTGCATATAAGACCGCCGGCCAAAAGGATGCCGGTTACGATCTGTCCCAGCAGGACAATAAGCGGAACAAGCGCGATGTCTGCGGCGATTTCCTCCGAAACTCGTACTCGCTCCTCGCACCACATCATGGGAATCATAACCCTTGGGACATTCTCATACACGCTGAAAGAAAATAAAAATATCAGTTTATGTAAGGGCAAATGTAAAGGTTAAGTTACTTACGCAATGCCCGAAATGGGTTCCATGTAGTAGTTGGCCTGAAAGCCACCACCCACGTCCATTGGCACGCCAGCATTGGGCTCCAGGGTCATGAAGAACTCGTGCTTCTCGCGTTCTGGTCGCATACCCTCGATGGCGTCCAGATAGCTTGGATCCGCCATGTAGAAGTGCGGAAAAGACATGTAGACGGATGCGTTGAAGGCGCAGGGTCCGATATTGATCACCCCGGCGGGCATACACTTTCCATTGACGCAATAGCAACTGGTGTCCGGATACAGAGTGCCATTGTCCACGGCGTGCTTAGTGCCACTGAACTTGTAGGCGGTCACGCCATGCACGCTGACAGTTTCCACGTAGTCTAGAGGTATAGCACGGCACATCTTGGGCATGTACATGAAGACAGTGTCGTGGGTGCTGAGATTGGGCGGAAAGAATTCGCCCATTGAGCCGTGCACCTGCCCGCAGGTGCCTTCAAAGGCTCCAGTGTGCGTCAAGTTATTCCACGTATGAATCTGACCCATTTTGGCAATATCATCGGCTCCTGTGAACATGTTAATGTCACCATCGAAGGCGGAACTGCCATTTCGGGAGTAATGGAAGCCTACACGTTTGAAGGGAACATCCTGAGGACTCAGCAGTTTGCCGACGTTTATGAATGGATGCTCATAGCCCCTAAAGAGCATTTCATCAACGGTTCTCGTGATGGTCACTTCCTGGCCATAAATTTTATTGGCAATGTTAATGCTACCTCTAGCAAGCCAGTTGTCAGCCGCACGTCTAGCAGCACTCTGTTTTAAAATAAATAAAGTGTAAATGTTATTTTAATAGATGTTATAATGGGATTGAGAGATCTATCAATATTTCTGTTTCAATTTCATTTTTGGGAACTTACGTGCGCTACGGTGTTGACTGTGGTGACTTTATCCAATAAACTTCCGTTGCTGCCGGCAGCATCGAAGTAGAACCAGGACTTTTTGCGGAATGATACGGAGGCGTTATGATTGTGCCATTTGATGTCCACCTTGTCGGGTTTCTCCCGAAACCGATAGGGTCCCAATTGCTCGAAGCGTGGCTTCTTACCAGATCCCACATAGAAGTCATCCGGATTCGTCCAGTTGAATAGGTAGATATCGAAGTTTAAAGGCAGCGGGGAGACCTTCCAGCCCTCGAATGATCGTGATTTGGGGCTCAGGGCCATTTCCTATAATAGTGAAATTGTTTCAATTGAAAAATATGCGATCAATATTCAGTGATAATCGGTTTACATAATAAGCTAACTCTTCCGCTAACTGGATGACTGGCTGCTAAATTGGCACAACAATTAAACATCGAATTCGTTGATGAAAAATTGCGCATTGAATACGTGAACAATGTGCATATGGGAGAACCGATCAAAGTTCACGAATGATCTGTGCAATTGGTACCCATTGGAGGAGGTTCCATAATTGACTCGCAGTACATGTGTATTTTTGTGCATATTGTAAGTGTCTTTGTGCATGGGTCTAGTTTGCATAAAACCTTTAGTAATAGTAACGCTTCAAGTGCACTTTCTCGCTAAATTATAGGGCTCTATCTCGGCGAAATTGCAGGTGCTATGGTGCGATTACATGGGTTTGGTGGATTGCTGTTATCAGCCATCAATCATTGTAAGCCAGAACGACAGACCCAACGATAGTCTAGATCGCAGACCACTGGCCACCATTTTGTTTGGCACAGGGCCTTATAATCTTTATAGTTGGAACTGCGACTGGCTACAGGAAATTATTAATCTGATAAAAAAGAAAACAAGATCGAATTAGGCTCTAGGCAGTTTCGCCAATGTTCGCCGTGAGCCCTGTAAAATCCTAATGGATTACACATGTCGGCCTGGTTTCGTATCGAGGTGGAGTACAGGTGCTCGGCCAGGGTCATCGGACATGGAGAAGTGCGGTTACATGCCGGTCTGGATGGTTATGGCCGTTTATGGTCGTTTTTGCCATATATTCATATAAGTATGGAACTGAAGAGCGTTGTCTAATCGAACACGGCTATCGCAAAATGGGTTATTTTTCAGGTTTTGTCCAAGATAAGATAACACAACTTTCGGATGGTATTTCCGCTAACCGATAGACCAAAAACATAAAGGGAAAAAGCTTGAATGTTGGATTATTGACCTCACATTCAAACCCGTGATTCACAGTGACAGGTGTGCCCTTTTCTTTTTGATAATGCCAATTAATCACTTACTATTATTAGTAACCACGCAAATAAGAATGAGGATCGAAAATTGCATGATTCACATAACACCTGGCTAACCAAAACATTATCAATTTGATTGATAATTATTTGGAAATCGAAAAAAATAAATTTCCGTTAATATATATATTTTGTCATGATTTTATCATTTTAAAAATTGTCAGCAAGATTAAATGCTCATTTCAACAAGGTTCCTAGCTATTGGTTCAGTGCTATTTAACGATCATAACGCTTAAGGAGAACGCTTTTCAACGAGAGTTTAACTGTCGTGACTAAGCGCTCTACACACAGAAAATGAACCCAACAATAGCATTAACTCGCTAGTTAAAAGCACATTCAAAAGTTTGGGATCCTAAAGGTGTTTTAGCCACCCTAACGACAGATTTACAAAATGTTCTCCATAAGGGATCATTCGCAGGTTGTTAGTCCTTATCTTATCTGTTGGCTTGTGGTGATTTTGAATTATTCGAACACCTGCACACAGTGAATTGTCAGTGTCTTTTCGTTCGTTTGCTTTAATTCAATGGAAGAATTGGTTCCTCCCGATCCAAATGGTATGCAAATGAGTCTCCCAGTTGACCTTTGCACACACTGCCAATTTGCCGGCTTGTGAAACTTAACCCCAAGGTCTGCGAATCGATGGCAATCGAAGCCGATAAGATAGGATCGAACCGATCGCAATAAATACCGGAGTACTAATGTACTAACCTGGCCGCGCATGCGTGTAAACATATCGATCCAGTTGCGGAAGAGGTAAAAACCGCTGGCGATGCAGCAGATACCAAGGAGAACGAAGCCCAGTGGCACACAGTGCCGCGCCCATGATGACATCTTGGTGGAGCTGCGTCTGCGGCTGCGTCTTGGTGTCGCTGCTGTAAATCGATGTTCTTTATATGGAAGGCGTCTTCCTCGACCGACCTCTTGCGGCGCACTGAGTGTGGAACCCTCGCATCGACTGCGTTCCCGTTACTGGCGTCTGCGGAGAGAGCAGAGAGTAGGTGAGTGAGAGTGACTGTGAGTGTGAGTGCGAGTGTGAGAAATGCGGGCTTATCGACAACTGTATGTTACAATCTTATCGCTCACACACGCACACTTTTGGGGCCCAGGAGGCTAGCCACCCGATTTCGATTGCCTGAGGATCGGGAAATAGGCAGAGAATTGTATAGAGAGTAAGAGAGAGGCGAGAGTGGCGACGCATAAGTGGCGATCACAAATTTTAACTGCGGCGTAATTATACACATTTTAATACCCAATCCCTAATTGTAATACAGTTTTTACTTGGCACTGGGCAAACCGCAAACTTGATATGGACATACATACATACGTAGCAATGTATGTGCATATGTACTAAAATGAATACCTACAAGTACACAAGCATTTGTACATATGTAAGTAACTGCAATCTACTGTGTAACATTTACCATATGAATTAACCATTTTTGTGAAGCGAATTCTTATACTATGCTTCTTATATTTTATATATTGTTATGTACACAATTTTCTTAACGACAAGTTCACTAGAGCAAAATTACATCCACTTTACAGATGTAAGACTGTAGTTCATTTGTAAATTAACGAAGTAATTGCTTAAATGTGCATATATGTATTAATTGTGTTTTTTCGGGGGTTGTTTTAAGTAAACCGGTCCGAAGGGGGCTGGCTTAAATAAATATAAAATTCTTCTCAATGCAGGAATTACGTCAGGTGCTAGCAGACCATGAAGTTTGAGTTATCACTCCACGGAATCTACATTTATTCAGACAGTACTTTTTTTGTACCTTATATAGAACACTGATTATCAACGCTTAGTCACTAATATACCTTGTTTGGGACCGTTTCAACCGTTGGTATAAAACCGTTGAAATGTTAAGTCTAGCATGACCCTGTTAGGAAAACGGTGTTGTTGGTATACTTAGGTCAGTACTAAAACATCAATTTCCTTAGTGATTTTAACTACAAAATGAAAACTACACACACCTAATCCTTCGTAACTGATGAAACTTTGCTGGGAAAATTTGTTTTATATTTCTGACACTACCGTTAACAGAAAAAAACACATACGAGTATGTATGTATGTGAATACTGTACTACTCCCATTGAATTGAGTTTTTTTTTGGTATGCTGACTCCCAACTTTAATAGCAATGAGTATTATTTTCCTTTTGCTGACTCCGAACTTGAACAGTTTTAAGAATGGTTAAAGATTGGAATACCGTGATTCACTGTGGCGGCACATCCACGAGTATTATTTGTTTTGATTCGCGAGTGTGGGACTGGATCGAAAACACGTTTCATACTCCGTATTCCATACCCTGACACAACCATAAAATCGCAGTGCGCAAGGGCGGGAAGTGGGGGCGTTATAGTCAACATTGTTTACACTTCTTGGTGCTGGCTAGCAACCGCTGGCTGAGGTGCTTTTTGGCCTTAGTTACGGCCATTACTGGTGATAATTCAACGATTTTTAAATATATGTGTAGGTACATGCACATGTGTAGGTACATTTATTTATTGTGGCACACACGTACTGCGTCCGATGACTTATTTCTTTTCACTACTGCACACGTACCGAGGTTAAGAGTAAAACCCGTTTTTGTTGTGGGCTTTTATTTGCTTCTTTATCTACAACAAAGTCACCCCACATGCCACGCCACGCCCACCCCGCCCATGCCCGCTCTTGCGCTCTGATTATTTTGTGCTTTACTACACCAGATTATGAATCACACATACTGCCTAATCATTTGTTCATACATCAATCACGCGAATTTCGCACAATTGCGATTTTCCACACTAACGAACATAAAATATTAACACTGGGTTTATCCTTGAACCTTGAGCGTCACTTCCGCAACCTGTTGACAATGTTTTCTATGTGTTTGCTCATCATGCTTGCCTTATTTGCTCTTTTAGCCTAAAAATAACCAGCAACACAGTGCAATGTGCCAACAAAAATATACATATGTATATATACATTGTATGTATGAACATAATTCGTTGCGCGGCTACACTTTGTATACGATTTTATTCACTCGTTTCGCAAATTCATCGCAATGCGTCACATTTTGGCTGGCTAACTTCCTATCTAGATGGAGTTAAGAACTATTATGTGTCTATTTGAGTTTGCTTAAAAAAAAAAATTATCTACGGAGGAAACAGAAAAGGTTGAACTCTCTCGCGCGCTCGCTCTCTCTCTTTCTCCACTGACATTCCTTGTTTATCATATTTTTCTTACTTTTTCTGGTTGACGTTGTTTACTAATTCATTTGCTATTTTAACACTTTTTTCACATGCACTTCGCGGCACGTGTCTAATTTTTATTCAAATACTTTTAAATTGAAACCAATTTCAATTGCAGCGACGCGACAGTGTAAATAATGTTTATATAAAAATCTATGATCGTTTCTCCGCTGCTTTTATGTTGTTGTTGTTTCCCCAGCACGCGGCTATTTCTTGCCATTAGCCGTCTCGCTTCCACTCGCACGGTTTCAGAAAACCACGGCGCACCGTTAATTGCTGTTCTCAAACTAACGCGCACGAGCGAAACCGAACGTGTCTGATCGGCGCTGCGCCTGCGACTAAACTAAACAAGTATTTTCCAAAGAGACGCCAGCAGCAACAATTATCTATTCTTCGTTAAGGCGAAAAGTGGTCGGCTACGGTGGCATGAAATACCCTTTTCCTCAGTGTTGCCAGACGGTGATCAGTGTTACCAGTCCAGACTCGAAACATCAGACTCTTGTGACATCGGCGAACTATAAATATAAAATTATATAAACATAAAACTAATTTCTATTTTTGTGCTGCCACATACATATGTACATATATAGTTTTTATTGCAGAACATGTACAACTTTAAACAATATTTTATGTTGGTAGGATGACTTTGTATATAAAGAATAGCGTAAGTGTTTCTTGTATTCATAATTACGTTAGGCCTTGAATTGTTGGTATTAAGGTTAAAATTGAATACATTGTGCATGCTAGTCTCAACCAATGGACTTTACCAATTGTACGGGATAATTCTTCACATATACATATATACACATATTCACATATACATATGCATATACAGCTATCTCTTCGCTCTCTTTAAATCTCTTATTCATCGGCACGCAAAACCGGTTCTTTTTTGTTTTCGTGGTGTAAGCATTTTCTTGAAACGGTTCTGAATCGGTTAAGTATTCACAAGTGCATCGATTGTTTTCAGTTCAGTGTAATTATTGTGTGATTTGTGCGTGCTATAATTTTCACACATGCACATGTATGTACATATGTATGCATGTGCTAATTAATCAGTAATCAGTGCGAAGTTATGTTTTACTTGGGAACACTTATTTAACTCGATGATTCAGTGTGATAAGAAAAGTCAACGAACAATCCCATACAGCAAGAAAAAACAAACCGTTCATCCGTATGCAAATACAAATGAGCGGCGCTGCAATCTTCAGTCTTTGCACACCATTTACCATTTATTGGCTTAATCTGTAGACTAGGCAAGAAAACTCTTGCAAACCTAAACATATGACACTTAGTTAGCCTAAATTCTCAGTTTGAATTTCCCGCCCCATCTTTGGCCCCTGTGTATGGCAATCCTTTTAGCAGCGGCGAGTCCTCCACATCATTCTTCTTCACGGGCTCCAACGACCTATTCGTCTCGATGGAACTAATCTCGATCTTGTGCATCAGGCCCTTCTGCCAGATCATTTGGTGCGGATACCAGAATAGCATCAGCACACCCAAGGCCACGCCTAGGATGCCAAAGATCTTGCCCACCAACTCTAGGATCGGCATCAGCTTCACGTAGCCCAGAAGATCATCCGTGATGCGGACATTGTAATCCGCCCAGATCAACGGAAAGAATGTTCTTCTCGCCGTGCGGTAGATTCTGCAAATGCAAGTTTTTTCTTTTACTAATACTTTTCCTATTGTGGAGTGTACTATGCTGAAACAGATATCCATAGGCTGTGGCCACATACTTACAAATGAGTTTTGGGCTCGACCAGCAAGTTGGCCATAATGCGCGCCTTGATCTCCAGCACCATTCCGGTCTTGGGCTCCAACATGATGACCATCTCGTGGCGATCCTTGTCGGGCTTCATGCCCTCCACCTGCTCTCCGTAGTAGGGATCGGCATTATAGAAGTGCGGATAGGACGCAAAGACAGGCGTTCCATACCAACAGGAGGAAATGTTGAGCAGACCGGATCTCAACTCCTGGCAGTTCTCCTCGCAATAGCATCTGTTATCCGGGTTATCAGTGCCTGGAACGGAACGGGCGATTGGGTAAGTGGATGTACTTACAGTTTTGATTTAGGTATCGTAATTACTCCTTATATTCTAGCATCGATTCCTTACCATTTGCCATGTTGCGCGCACTGCCTCTGTACACGAAAGCTTCAATGCCCTCGAAGATGGTGGTGCCGGAGTAATCCACCTGCAGCTCGCGGCACAGATCCGGCAGGAAGTAGGATATCGGTTTGCCCTTCACCAGTGGTATGGGGTGGAACTCCCCGGCACTGCCCTTCAGCTTGCACCTGGGACTGGCTTCTGTGACGTTGTTGTAGCGCCACCTGGCTATTTGACCCAGTTTATGGAACTCATCTCGACCCGTGTAGACATTGTGGTGCCCGTAGATTTCCATGCTGCCATTGCGCTGGAAATAATAGGTAAATATTTTTTTAGATGGGGTTAATACCCCATAATTCAAAATAATGATAATTCAAAACCATGTCCCCTCTTGACTCACTGGATACGCATAGCCGATCTTCTCGTAGGGGAACTTCATCTCCGGAACCAGACTAGGTGGCACCATTTTGCTCATCTTGATCATCGGCGTGTCGAAGCCCTCGAACATCCAATCGCTGGCCGGCCGGATCATGGCCTGCTCCTTGCCGTAGATGTTTAGGGCCAGCAACATGAGGGAACGCAGCATGGGACTCCACATGACCATCTTCTGGTACAGGCCCACGACGAGCAGGTTGGGTGCCACAATGGGATCTGAAGGGCGTCCGGCACTGAGTTTCGGATCGAAATCGAAGCGACTGCGGCGCCTGTAGGACACCGTGGAGTTCTCATCGTGCCACTCCACATTGACCTTCTGCATCCGCTCAGTGAAGCGGTAGGGTCCAAGCTCCTCGAACCGGGGCTTCACGGTGGGATCGCTGAAGCTCTCCGAGTTTGTCCAGTTGAATAAGTACAGATCCACGTTTATATCCAAGGCGGGTGACTGCCACAGGTTGCTGATCAGTGTTCCTGGCCGCAGAACCATAAACCACTCGAGCATCCAGCGTTCGATCTGTTCCATATAAACCAACGAGCATAGACTGAAACTGGCCAAAAGCAGACCCACCACACTTGTCTGCCAAACGCGCTGTTTTCCGATCATGGTAGTGTATCTTTTAGGTATTATGTCTCGGTGCACCTGAAATGGAAAAAGTTTTACAGCTTATATTACATACTAATTGACCATGCTCAACTCGTTTAATTTACTAAAATTGCTGGCTAGAATGGTAAATCTATGGTTAGACTGATTAACATAACTGATTACTTGGTTGGCTTTCCTCTTTTAGTAGTGGGATAATAATATGTTTAAAGTTTTACGACGCACTCGTATTTAAACAACTCCAAATGTCGAGGCAGCTTAGTTTCCTGATAAGTACTTGTAATGAATGGGTTCGGTAGCAATATCTAGAAAATATAACAAAAAACATGGTATTATCCCCACTGAATGAATACAATTTTACTTGCTACTAGTGAATGATTTCTACATTATAGTGCATTTACTCAGACGTAAGTTATTCACCCGCGAGTGTGCGGTTATTCAATCCTTTTATTAGAAATTTTAATAATTTTAGAATGAGTATTATGTGTTAATGCTTTCTTTATGAATCATAGGACAAACTTAAATGGGTTTTTAATACGGGTTTAATTAGTTCAGTAGCCTACGTTACTTAAGCGCAGCATTTTCACGCTCTAGACTTTATTAACAAACTCCTTTAATGTTTATTTTTTTTATTTTTTCCAAATTTTTAAAAACTCACTTGAGAATGGGTTATTTACTCGACGGTACGTCTGCCCTGCTAAATCCAAATGTAAAGACTGTCTGATTCCTCCCACTTCTTTATGAAGTCTGATCCGATCTGATCTGATCTGATCCGAGTCCAGCAGGCTGGAGGTTATCTGCCACCTCTGATAATGCAACTCAAGTTGCAAACATTCCGGTTGGATGGGAGTCTAACTAAAGTGTGGCTCTGTTTATTATATTCAATACTCCTCGCGACCTGACTAGTTGAGTGGACGGAATGGATTGAATGCTCGAGTATCTGTAATTCTTAGTGATTCTTAGTCTTGGGGGTGCGATCCAACCACTTCGAATGCCTACTTGATAACGACTGAACTGGCGGTAGGAAAATGTTTTCAATCCGACAAGACGGCTATATAGAACGTCATGAAAAATATACATAAATGTCAGAATAAAATGATACAGAATGATACTTTGTAAAAATGTTAATTATAATGCTGAAAAAAAGTGATTACTGTTTAAACCTTTCAAGAATCAAAGTGTTTTCCATATACTTGGATATGATATTGGTTAATTTTCATCCGATTTATGTTGTTTATTTAATTATACAGTTGCTTCATTGTAACATTCTGTACATTGTAATGTTCTATATTCTCCAAGTATTTTTTTCAGTATTCCTCGAGTTTATAGAGCTTAAATCGAGCAAAGCTTAAGTGTAGTTCATCGGTTCATCGGCTTCTTGATCTGGGGTTACCATTTAACGACACCGGGCAACTATGAGTCGTGTGGTTTTCTGAACCGAAAGCACTCGCATTACAAGTATTATTAAGCAAACTCCAGCCTGCGATTCATGTTCTTCAGTAGCGCTCTACGATTTCGGGCTCATACCTTATTGGGTGGGTGATAAGCCAAGATAATGTCCGGACCCCAATTCCTAATCGCCTGCTCTCAATTGCCGATGGCTCTTTGCGATAAGAAAAGGGCGACTGGGCGACCTTCTAGCAGTGCAACTAACCTTTGATTTGACATGGAAAGGGTGATCCCGTTCGACTTCACCGATCGATGCCTCTAATCAGCTTGATATGCCTATAACATAATATTATAGGCAACGCGTTGAAGAGCTATGGAACATGCTAAACTCCAGCTAGGCGAGTATACGTTGGTGCCCTATGAAAGGACTAGTATAGTACAATAGGTTTAGGCATTAAAACAACGAGTTTTCAAGGATCATTAGGAAATTGGATATTACTACCTTATTCTAGAGTTTTGAAAAATTGATTTTTGTAAGCCACGGCTGGCGTAATATTTGGCAGCAACGGTTTATAACTCGAATTGAAGATCTATTAACGAACGAGTTTATTTAAAACTTTTTTGGAGTTTCTTTTTAAAATGATTCCCAGTTTGTATAAAAACCGTTTTATTTTGAAAGCCAGCGCTGCCAGATCGCGTGGGCTTGCACCCTGCTCCGCGAAAGGCCTAGCAAAGTACTGCTCCGTGGTGTGCGTCTCCGCTGAGCATATGGTCAGGCCATAACTAGTACATTTCCAGTGCCTCGCAACATATGGCAAATAAAATAAATAAGGAAACTAAACGCAACGCGGGCTATAAAAGGAAAACGCAGCCTCAGTTTGCAATTCAGACGCGCACAACCCAGCAAGTGGCACTAACTCCCAACCGAAAGCGGAAGAGAGACTCTCAGTAAACAAATAACTGCGAATAAGAAGCGAGCACCCGAAAATCAGCCGGCATCTTGCATAACTGATATACACAGAAATCCAAACAAAATGCAATCCGTGACCAGACAAACGGCGCGAGTCCTGCCCCAAGTGGGCAAGCAAGGTGTGTGTGTGTGTACTACTGTGCTTCAGCGCCGATCCTAACGAACCCATTCTACATTGACAGTGAGCTACCTATCGACGAGCGGCGCTTGGAGGGCCTCAGCCGGCGGCAGCGACATGGTGGTCGAGATCAAGGAGCCGAAGACCCGCACCGAGAAGCTAATGGCCTTCCAGAAGAAGCTGCGCGCCAAGACGCCGCTGGGCAAGCTGGACGAGTTCTCGCGCCATCCCTACCAGGAGAAGGAGCCCCTCAAGCCCTGGCCCAACCAGACCAATCCCTATACGGGCGAGATCGGCGGACCCGCCGGCCCGGAGCCCACGCGGTACGGCGACTGGGAGCGCAAGGGCCGCGTCTCCGACTTCTAGTCCCCACAAGAGTTCCTTGACTAGTACTTAGACTGTTATTTAAATGCTACCTACTAAGACTTAAGACCACATCAAAATGTATACTTGTTTAGTGTAAAGAGAAAATACATGATATTGCTAACGCTCACAAGTTTATTGCGCTGCACTTATTTGGCAGTTCCTTTGGGAAACGCATAAGATGGTAAGATAAACGTCATCTGGTTTGAAGATTTCGGAAAGCACCAACATTTTGATTTATATTTATACTTAATGGAATCATTGGTATCATGCATAAACATATCAAGTGGAGCCAAATGGACGGTTAGTGCTGCTCCTGCACAAACTCGGCAATCAGGTTCTCACTAAGCCTCCACAGTTGCTGCTGCAGTGCAGCACTTTTGGACAATTTGCTGGGCTCGCAGAAGAAGCAGTTGTTGAAGTACAGTCCAGACAACCCGGTCAGCTCGTTGGCCGTGGCGCAGTAGACACTCGTGGCAGCTGCTTGTTGCTGCCATATGGGGCACAGAATTGGTGAAAGCAATTAGTGAAAGTTTTCGGACACAGAACCCTTTTTCCAACTCACCAGCGACTTGGTAAAGGGACGCACAATGGCAAAGAGCAGCCGGTAAAACCAATAGTTCCGTGACAGATCACTGGACACCATATTGCCCGGATGCAGGCTGAACACAGAAATGCCTCGCTGCTTCCATCGCTGGAAGAGAGGGTGGAGCAACCAAACGCTTTTAATTGACCCGCTTTGAGCCACATCTGGCCATGACGGCATGACTCACCTGGGCGAGCTCCTGGGCGAACAAGACGTTGCACAGCTTGGCATTGTTGTAGGCCATCATGCTCCAGAACTTCTCCGGCGGCGGGGACAGATGGTGCACTGCCAGATTCTCCACGGGCAGATTGGCGAATCTGCAAGCAAGTTGGCAAGTTAGTAAGCTTGTTTGCGACGCATTTCTTTGTCAGTGGAGACCGACCCACATGAACATTCCCCATCCGATTGAACCCACTGGACTTTGCCCCCGCCGGCCGACAATCGCAAAACGAGTCTTGATTGCCATTGCCGGCAAGCGGGCATAGCTGGCATAGCCGGCTTTAAACGCTCTTTATCAATGGGATGCAGTGCAGCGCACACAAAGGCTCCCACGAACAAAGGCGTGAGTCGACAAGTGGCGCCGGCGAAACAAAGCCCCACAACGCACAAGGACCCTCCGATATGCACAGTGAACTCTCCAGCCAACTGCCCCACAATGGCCCACCAAGTCTGTGCGGGAAGCCCCTGAATCTCCAGCAGTAGCGCATGCGCAAGTCGCACACTTCCCGCCGAGAGCCGCAACATGACAACATTTCTGCCCACAAATACACATATGTATGTACCTCCGCGCACATTTTGGACTTTGGATTTGTTTTCATTTCATCGCATCCCTGTGCCCAGCTTGGTTCGATGTAAATATAACGTCGCAAAATGTATGCAAATTCAGTGTTATTTATAAGTATGGGTCGTACTCGGCATCCATGCCAAGTGGATGCAAACCAGTTGCGTTCCATTTTGTATCTTTCTTGGCTAGGTGGTCGCGGGCAAAAAAGGCTTATTTTCGTCAGCTTGCTGTGTTTCGAGTTAATTAATTAGGTTCTACAGACAGATTAATTTAGGTTTAAAACAATAACTCGCTGAAAGTAATAGCTGCGCGATAGAATTAATAAATGGTTAATGGCTGAGGCGTTTCCCACACAATTAGACACATAATTGTTGTAAAAAGAGAAACCATTCAAATATTCCCTTGTTTCTGCCTTAAATAATGGCATTTTATCCGTGCGACAATGAATAACAACAATTTTGCAGGCTGATGTAAT
The DNA here is from genome assembly GCF_003286155.1 of Drosophila erecta. Classification (NCBI taxonomy): domain Eukaryota; kingdom Metazoa; phylum Arthropoda; class Insecta; order Diptera; family Drosophilidae; genus Drosophila; species Drosophila erecta. The sequence goes on from NW_020825200.1 coordinate 17,226,507, forward strand.
AATAACATGCTGAAAGTAGTCGTTTGCTTGAAAGTGATCAGCAGTCGAACTGCCTGCCGCCATTCAGCTCTGCCTCCCGCCGGGCGAACGTGCAACACAAGTCTCGTGCGCCACTTGGAGTACTCGCAGATAGTCATGTATGCTCCGGCCAGCCGAAGATGTGGTACGTGCGCACAGCAACGAACGCTGCAGATACAAAGCCACCACCTCCAATGGCAACCAGTATGTACAGCCAGTTCAGTCGATTTGGTGCCGTGCTGTGCTTCTTCACCAGACTCGTTCACCAAATGATTAATTTGGGGTTTGATGGCCTGCACAGTGGGCCATGCGAGATGCCAAGCGAATCAATCTAATTAAGCGAGTTGGCGCAGATGGGGAACTTGTGGGTACCTGTCCATAGAACCTATTAATGGGAGTTTATGGGTACCTGCTAAAAGCACCACAGTGTAAGCTCACTTTTGTGCCTTAATTAAATTGAATTTGATTCTTTGCTCGCACGTTATTTTCTTGAGTTGCGCTTACATGCTGTATAAATATATCTCTTATCTGCGAAAACGAGATTACAACCACTGTGCTTACAGCTGCACGTGATTGCTTTTGGTACGCACTGGTTATGGTTTTGATAGCACAAACCCAGCTGCGCCAGCGTCGTAATTGTTTTAGGTGGCTCTTTGTGTGCCTCGGAGTGCGCAGCCCACAATGTAAACGAAGCCTATGGCTGGGGAAAGAATAATATGTATATTCCAAGCTGAGTTCAATTACGCTTCGCCTTGAAATCGGATCAAACTGAAAACATCTTACGCAAACAGATCTGAGGCGCACAGGCAAACATTTTGGAAAACGCTGCACTAGACGGCCTGACTGAGGCGAAGTGCGTTTATTTCTGCTCTGGGCTATGAATAGTTTGGCCCCAAAGCGGTGCAAAGTCCACTTATGTGGAATCATAAAAGTGCAATCAACTTGCGAAAATGAAAGAGACGTCTTGAAATGCCAGACGCACATTTCAACCCGATGGCGCTTAGCTCGTTTTCTAAATAGTATGATAAAGTTCTTAAGATATTTGAAACACCCATATACATATCTAGTAATTTGCGCACAGTCAGCAGTTGATTAAAGATAAAGTAAATGTAATGGGATTTAATGAAATATTTTTAGCATGTGACTTGTACCGAATTCAGTTTCAATTAAAATCACCGTGTGATTTTGACAATAATCAATTTTTACATAGACAAGTTGCAATAATGACAAATGCTTGCTGGCGAAAAACAAAATGATTATTAAAATGAGATTTACAGCGCTGGCATACAGAAAGTTAGTTATGAAAGGTAATTTTTATGCATTAGGAAGAGAACAAAATTTGAATCAATAATTTAAATACTAATATATTACAGATATTTCCGTTTATGAATAAATATGTATTTTATTTGAAGTAAATTACTTTTAAATTCCCTTCTTGAAAAACATTACCAAATATAACCCAACGAGATATTAAACTTAGGTTGAGAGTCCAGGAAAGACCGTAGGTTTTTACACTATAAGAATCATATATGAAAAATTCTACAACTGCCACTTCCATTTCGCCCAGTCCAATTACGTGCTAAGCTGCTCAAATTTCCACTTACCTGTGCGACTCGGATGACAGCAGAATGATCCGTGTTTTGTAATCAAACAAGGTTTCCAGTTGCAATGTGAGGTAGAAATGCGACAGGTGCGAGACCTGGAATGTGGTTTCCAGACCATCCTCGGTCTTGGTGTAGGGCAGTGCAAATACTCCGGCGTTCAGGATGAGATAATCAATGTGGCTGCAACATTCACATAATCCTCAGTTAAGCCATATGGGCATTTCAAGGGCGTGCTACTGACCTAACGCTCTGCTTGATTTCCCCGGCAAATCGCTGAACTGAACGCAAAGAGCTAAGGTCGAGAGGGGCGAATCTACAGCGGGCGCGGGCTGCAGGCCGTTCCTGGGCAATGCTTTCGATGGCAGCCTCTGTGGAGGATCTGTTCCGGCAGGCGAAGATGATCTCACAGCCGTGATGGGCCAGCGAACGAGCGGTCTCGAAGCCAATGCCACAATTTGCGCCCGTAATCAGGGCGGTGCGTCCGTGCAAGTCCTTACCGTGCAGTACCTGCAGGGCCGTGGAGCAGGAGTCAAATCGCTGGCGCACCTGGGCCACATTCTGCGTGGGCTCCTCCACGGCGAAAGCCAATCGGGGATCCACATTCGTCCGTTGCTGCGTCTCCTTGTTAAGGAACATGAAACGCTTTCCCTGCTCATCGTAGTACTTCTCCCAGCCCAAGGGTAACTCGCCCGTAATCCGCTTGGAGCGACCCGTACGCGGATGTGTCCACTGTGACGTCTTTCCCTGCTGGCTAATGATGCGATTAAAAGTTAATAACCATTTTTACGACCCCACTTAACTTTTGACTTACTTCACATAGCAAACGGTGCCGTCATCGGTGGCCCGCTCCTCCCAGCCGGGTGGCAGCTCATCCTCGCTATCTGTGTCGGGTAGGGATATCATTGCGGATCAATTGAAACTTATTGAAAGCTTCGTTGGTAAGGAACACTTTTTGTTGCGAAAAATAACGCAAAATAAATTCCGGGTATCGATAACATGCGGCTTAACCGATAACGGCCGACTGAAGTAACAGCTGTTCCGTTAAGCGATGCATGTTACCCGCTAAAAGAACAGCGTCTTACCTAACAGAGCAGTTAACCGCAACCGGTTGGCTGGCGGTTGTTTATTTAAATTTAAATGTGGTGTACCGGCAGTTACCACAAATCCAATTAATATATAGAAACTAGTAGTGGCAGTGGCTACTTTAATCAGCCGGCTCTAGCTCTCACACTTCAGCTAAGATAAAGTATCCTTGGTTTAAACAATAACGAACAGCTTGCAGCGTATAAACATTTTGATATTCTACGGTTTAATTTATTACTCATCATTAAAAATGATTTAGTAGTCTCCTAACTATAAAGTCAACGAACTTAGGTACTAACGCTTAATAACTTAGGGTCCTTGAGTCTAAGCAGCCGCTGGAGGCTCATTTATAAGGCCGTAGAAGAGCACCAGTTTCGTGGGATCGTGGCGCACAAGTACCATGAATGGAGTGTCCCCCCGGAAAACGACATCGGGACCGGATTTCTTAAGGTACGTGACCGAAGACGCCGCCGCCTCCGTGCCCTGCTCGTTGACGGTGAAGTCCACTTTGTGGACAATGTCATCCACCACCAAATCGGAGCGTGCTCCTCCCGCTCCGGCTCTGCGCTGTGCCTCCAGATTCTGCAGGCTGTTCCCGCCCAGCGAATTCGTCCTCGCGGCCTCGTTGGTGGCGATCAACGAGAGATCATTCTGCACCACGCTGAAGATGCCGCCCAGCCCCATTTTCTGCATGACTGTCTTCAGGTTCACCGACTCTGTGAGATGCATCTTTGGGAATGCCACCACGGCTGCCCGTCTGTACATCCTGCTGATCATGTCCTCGATATTATCCGCCGTCAAGCGTTTCTGCAGTGCCGTTAGCTCCCTCACCGAGGACTTAAAGGGCTGGATGATGTACATGGTGCTCAGATTTCCCCTGTAAGGCAGCCCAATGATCTTGCAGCCCATATCGTGATCCTCGTGGTACGGATACGCGCCTCCAGTGGCCATCATCTGCACCCTTATAGCCGGCTCAGTTCCCTCTCCATTGGGATAGAAGTTATCCGGCCGCGTGGCCGACTCTATGAAGTCCGTTTCCCAGAATGCCTTGAAGTACAACGCGTTGGCCAGGATCATCCTGGTGCTCTGCGGAATATCGCTGGAGATGATGTTCTCGATGTGGTTCTTCGTGTGCTTCGCCACCCAGGCGTTGATGTTGTAACGTGCTGTCGCCGGATTGCCCTCGAAATCCTGAACCTCCAGATCCGAGGCGTAGACCTCGGCGATCACCCGTCTGAAATTGCACAAAAGTGGAGCTCATGAGTAAAAAGTCAACAAGGCGCAGCTATTAGTATGCCAATGTCGTCGTGCAAAGTGGAGCAACATTATTGGGATATTGGGAACTGGGGATGGGTCGGAATCGTAATTTTTAGTGAGCTAAAAACTTGCAAAATAATTTGTTTTCCTTTTTATACCCGTTACTCGTAGAGTAAAAGGGTATACTGGATTCTTTGAAAAGTATGTAACAGGCAGAAGGAAGCGTTTCCAACCATATAAAGTATATATATTCTTATTGGTCCTGACAATACCCGAGTCGATCTGGTCATGTCCGTCTGTCCGTCCGTCTGTCCTTCTGTCCGTATGACCGCCTCGATCTCAGGCATGCAGCTTCCAGAGACATAAACGCGGCGCAATGCTGCCACGCCCTCTCCAACGCCCACAAACCGCCAAAAACTGTCACGCACACACTTTTGAAACAATTTTAAATTTTTACAATTTTTTTCCCCAGCTTTTACCGATATTCCAGAAAATTATGAAAGTTCTCGTTCGCACTTCCACTAGCTAAGTAATGGGTATCTGATAGTCGGGGAACTGGACTTTAGCATTCTATCTTGTTTCGATTACTGTTAAGTATTTAATTGCGCTTTCTTATCAGTGTGCTTTTTATTGCACAAATTTCGGGATTTCATTGTTTCAAATATATATACATATGTAGTATATATTTTGACCTAAGGTACTTAATTTGCTGATAACAAGTATAGCGAATTAAAATTAGCAGCAATAGGTTAGAATTGTATAATTTCCACGCCGAATCAAATATATGCAAATATATCAATTCGTTCTGGTTTTGATTGCTCCGACTCAAATTGATTATAGCCACTTCACATGTTGTAATAAAAACTTGGAAGTTCTTACTAAATCTTCTAAACTTGTATGCGTACATATATATTTCTCAATGAAAGCTCGGGTTTTAGAGATTCATAAATATAAGTGATAAAGCTGATTGCTACACAGCTACACAGAAACATAAATATGACTCTTGCGTGTGTTATTTTTTTCCCTTTGTATATCTTCTTGGAATATAAATGAAGTGCAGGTCTCGAAAATTTCCCTCAAAAGCACCACCTTCAAGAGGCTTTAAATGGTTAATAAAAATGGGTGAGCTCATGCTGCTGGCTAATGAACCTGTTCCCCCGACTTGGCAATCAGGAAAGGAGACGCAGCCTTCAGTTTTTCTCGGTGTAGCACCTCAAGGCGATCGCCAATCGTCTGGCATTACCCAGCGCCCATCCCCAGCCACATATCGCTATAGTTCCAGTTTGCAGCCGGATAATTATCCGCTGCGAAGCTCACCTGTAGTCAGGGTTGAGTGAGTAGCCGGTCTGTGTGAACAGGCCGTTGGCCAGGTGCACCTCATGAGCACCCGGTCGCTGGGCCCGTCGATTGGATCTCATGGGGCTGCTGGCCCGCCAGTTGGTCAGGGGTCGTCCCGGCGAGACCGCCTCCCTGGTGGGCTGTTGCAGGTCCTGCAGCATCAGGCCGAACTGCTCGTGCAGCCTGGCCGTGTCCGAGGTACCGAACACCGCGGACAGCTCCTCGTAACTGCGTCCCTTGGCGCCCAGGAGCAGCAGGGCCAGCGAGTACACGATGCTCAGGGGGGAGAATATCTCGGTTTTACCGCTGGCCAGGTGCTGGCCCAGAATGTTGCCAAAGTTCAGCACACTGCTCGCAATCCTATCGGAGGTGGCCAGATCCACGTTGCCGCCGGATTGGGCAGCCGGAAGCGGCTGCGACCCCGGAGCGCCTGATATGCGATTCAGCACGGGGTCGTTCTGGTCGCCAAGGCCGTGCACAAGGCCGTTCACCAGGCCGGGCGACTGGAGGTGCGCCACAGGTGGCAGTGGTATCGGCTCGATGTGCTGCGACTCCTGACGCCGCATCTCCTGCTGCTGCTGCTGCTGCTGCTGCTGCCGCTGCTGCTGCTGCACGAGTCCGTTTATGTAGGCCATCGTTTCCGGGGTCCGCAGGCCCTCCCGAAAGAGTTCCGAGCCCCAGCACACCGCACTCAGGAGCAGAAGCGCCACAAGCGAGCGCCACATTTTGCAATTTTAACCTCGCAGGCACACAGAACGAACTTTATATAGGGAACTCTTACTATGTGTGTATGGATGATCGCATGTATGCCCGTATGTAGTTCCTTTGTGTTTTCTGGGTGCGAACGCGATGTGGTTGTGCGAGTTGTTAGAGCCCGACTGAATTGGTGGCGCTCAGCGCTCATCTTTATAAAACTGGAATCGGAAACTCGTTGTCGAGCAAAAACGCTCCTTCTCGCGCTCTGGCGCTGGCTCCGGCTGCGGCTCTGCATCCCCAGCTGATCTCGGAGAGCTTTCGCGGACGAGTCACTGGTTATACCCCGGCTTTGTTTACATGGGTGCCTCGATCCGCACTTGTTATTGATCTTCGATGATCGGCACTTTCTGCGCTCATGTACTGCCCCCATCAGCATTCTGCGAACTTTTGTGCGGAAATCCATTCAAGCCCTCTCCGCCCATCTGTAACTATCTATCTCAAACTGTGACCGTGACGCACATCTGGTATTCTCTCGCTCCTCGTTCCCGTTGAGCAAATATTTTAAATATTTATTAGCGGTTGCGTACTCTCGGTCTTGTCATTGGAAAGTTCGCGCACATTGAGACTGGCATGGAGCCGTGGGGTTTCCCAGCGCTAGGATAAGATGGGCTGGTCCATAAGAACTATGAGTATACGGAGTTTAGACGGGTTTTGTTGACGACAGTAAAAGCCGTCGCACAAGCCCATCGTAAATTATTAATAAGCGTTACTTGCTCTGTGAGGGAATTTAGATTCGATGCGATGAGTAATTTGCCTCTGTAATGCCAGCTACCAAAAAACGATAAAGGTGTTGTGTAAGTTCTGTATCTATCATTATATTGTTATTAAATGTGTGTTAGTTCATTTCAGTTGCTGTTTCTGATAACTGATCATTTTGAAAGCAACGAAAGATTTCATCTCACGTTTCGGTATGAAAATATACACGTGAAACGTGACTATATTTTTGAACGGTCAAAAGGAAGGTGAATAACATTTTAATATTACGCGGCTTACTATCCAAAAGAACTCGGATTGTATATTCATTTGGCACTTTATAAATATTTTTGTTAACAACAAACCAAATATACATGTAAACATTGTTTCTACCACATCCAATTAATTTACAACAAGATTACAACTCATCTCGCTTATTCAAGCTTCGTTGGTTAGCTATTGTTGAATGAGCTGATGAACTAACAAAGTACGAAATTCGTATTAATAATTGTCACGCGATTGTGAACTTCATAATAAATTCATCGTTATAGATTAACAATTGTTGCTCACGTGAAATAGCACACTTTTCCAGAGTTCTTATAATTTTCAGACCAAATAAAAATAAAACAACAGAAGCATCAAATGCAATGCTTGTAATCAAAAAGGTATTCTGATAAAATGGCAACTAAGATTTCTCCCGATGTGTATTATTTTACCTTTCAAAGCTCACTCTTCTTCATTATAAAAATAGAATCAATTGTTCACTTACATTTATTTTAATAATAATGCAAGTGGTATTTTTTGGTTTTCTTTCAAATGGTCTGCCTTCAAACCTGCATGTGAACCCAATATGTATTGTCTATAGCTCGGAAGCCCAGTTTCTCGAACATGCTCCTCGAAGCGGTGTTCTTCGTCACCACTGGGGCCAAAACTTGCTCTCCAGTTGCGGAAATCTTCTTGGCCATCGACTTCACCATCAAGCTGCCCAGGCCGAGGCGCTTGTGTGACTCCAGAACCTGCAACAGGCCCAAGGATCCAATCGGCAATCTGAAACAGGAACGCACATCAATTAATGGGTTTATTTGTAAATACATTTTGATGGCTTACCGCAGACACCACGCAACCAACTTTCCGTTGTCGTCGTAGGCTCCCAAGTTGAGATTATATTTAATTAAACTTCTCACAAAGTCTATGGAGCCGGGTGCACGATGAGGCCAGATTTCATTGATAGTTTCGGCATCTTCGAGGGCCAAGTTGAGTAGAGTAATGCCCGGAGGAGCCCTAAGTTAGAATGACTCTAAGCATTGAGAATCGAGGGGTTTCAGGTATAAACTCACTGAATAGTAAACGAATCTACGAGTTCCTTGCTGGCACTGTACCAAACCGTCTCATTTAAGTGCAGTTCCTTAGTGGTGGAATATTTGCTGTCAATATACTCCACCACGGGCTTCAATCGAGAACCAAACCCGAAGAAAATGTATTCACCATCAATGTACTTAAGACATTCTAGGGCTTTCGTCACGCGATCCAAGTTGTCGCTCAGAGTGTTGAAGTAAATATGGGTCATACGTATTTCCGAACCTAGCTGAGATTAGACAACATTCACGAACCAACTGCTGCGCTTGCATCTTTCGCATGGCTTACGGTTAGAACAAAGGTTCCATCGCTCCGCCAGTCCCCATTCAGCGACAGGAAACTGACTTTCAGTTCCGGGTCCATCTCCACCCACTTGATGAAATTATTTATGCACGAATAGCCCTGGGGATCCGTGTCCCTGTGGAGATACGAATCCCGCAGCTTGGGCCACTCGCTGCGTGGAATTTCCACCAAAGAATCCTCCGCGGACATGACGACGACCTAGCGCAACAAAGGCTGATCGAATACTAAACTTGAAAACAAAGCGAGCAAAGAGAAGCGTTTTCGGAACCTAACATACATACATATGCATCATGCACATAAAGTAACAAATGCGAAAGGCAAATATTGATTACGAGGCAAGTTGAAGCATATGAGACGTTTAAAGTCTCTATTTAGTGTTTAATCGTGAAAAGCAGGGTATCACTGCCCAGTAGAGTTTGTTGATGGGCGTGAACCCCAGTTTCTCAAACATTCGCCGGGAGCCCTCGTTTCCAGGAACAACCGTGGCCAGGACCTCTGACCCCGTTGACTTGATTTCATGGGCCATAAAGCGCACTGCCAGGGATCCCAGGCCCTTTCGACGGTGTGAGGATAAAACGTGCAGGTTGCTCAGGCTTCCATGAGGAGATCTAGAACAGGCGGAGTTTTTCAAGAACATGAGCAGACAATCTCTTCTCCTCACCTGAGGCACCAGGCTAGGGGTTGCCCTTGGGTACTAAAAACACCAGCAGTGAGATTGTTCTCCATAAATCCCCTTATCAAACTCAAAGAATCAGCTGATCGATAAGCCCAGTGTCTGTCGACCAAGTCGGCATGATTCGGGGTCAGATAAGCAACTTTGCAAGTGTCACTTAAGCTAAAGAAATGGAAGTTGGTATACATTGTTTCCTTACTAAGTGGTTCACTTCACCTCGGTTTCCAACTGGGTATTTTGGTGCTTGGCAGGTGGTAGACAATAGCGGCCTGGTGTTCAAGACTAGTCAAATCCTGCCCGACACTCAGCCAGTATGCCTCAACTAATGGTTTTAATCTGTCTCCATAGCCGCAGATCAAATGGAACACATTCAGTTTTAGAGAGCACAACAGGTTTCCCAGATCTTCTAGGGATCCCTTGATGGTATCTAAATAAATATATACCTTGTCATCCAAATAATGCTGAAATATAGACCTTAAGTCCCAATTCGCAGTTCTAAAATGGTTCTATTACCCTACATTAAGTACATAACTGCCGTGTGTTGCCCAATTCTCATCGGTTGTGTATATTGCTATGGACTCGGATCTGGATAAGGGTATGTAGTTTATAAAGTACTCGATTAAGTCGAATCCCGTGAGATTAGTCCTATCATTCGCGTACAGATCTCTGAGCTCTGCCCACTGAGGCTTTCCAATTAACTTAAAGGCCATCACATTTGTTGCTGAGGCATTACAAATGATACTGATGTTTTTCTCCTCACTTGCAAAACAATTTTTACTGAGTGTTTGTTTATAGTTCTCATCAAAATCCCAATCTCTTTCGCGTTATCTTCGTTTACTCACTGACGTCACAAATGTTCCTGTGCTCTTTTGTAGACACCTTCTAAACTCATCGGTTTTAATCGAGTTCTTATACTCATTTTTGCGTTGTTATTGAGTGATCGCCAACTGTAGAAATTCGCTTAGATTTTTATCGATTCTTTAATTTTTAAAAATACTTGCTTATAATTTTGTTGTATTTTAGTGTCTATGTAAATTAGCATTCTTTAGTATTATTCATGTTGTATCTCTATAAAACAAAAAACTCTATACGCAACAAAAATTAAAACTTTGTAAGCAGTAAAAAAAGGAAAATAAAATGACTTAAATTTCCAACTTACCGAAAAACTTAACTCTCAGTTAAACAAGGAAATCAATTTTTCAATCAATCAGTAACAATAAAGAAATCGTTTCTGTGAGTGTATCTTCCGAGGAAATAGCCACTACGCAAAACATTACAGTTACAGTCTGCGTTGACAGAACTGAACAAGATTTAGGGCCATTTAGGGGCCACGCCCCCTCACACACTCGTTACCCCAACTAATTAGTTAACTAAGACAATCCGCAACTAGTAGCCATCAAAGTCAATAATGATTCACGACAATCTACTCTGCGAGCTGATCAATTTACACACGCATCTCTGCTTTTTGGACACCCGAGGCCATCAACTAAGTGACACCGGTGACCCAGCAGAGGCACATGGCATACTATGGTACAGATGTAAAATGGAACGATCGATTCTATTTTCAGTATCATTCGAATGTTGGAGCTTTATAGACCGCTTCGAACCACCTCCATCGACGGCGATGACGTGATCACAGCTGTTACAGTTTAAACTGACTCGATTTTGCATTCCGCGGGCAGCTTAAGCCAAAAATGACACGCCAGTTAATTGCGGACAGCGCAATTGTGGGGTTCTAGAGAAGCAGCAATATTCCGAAGTACACACCACGAAATACCACTCCTACAAATCCATCAGAGAATCAACCAAGTGCGGCTTATCATCGCCAGGCGAACCGGTTTGCCCAACAGATAAAGCCACCAAACGCCCGCATTCGACAAATAACTGGGTGTAGTTATAGTGCGACTTGGGACATGGGTCAAAAACTATCCTGTGGCAAAGAGTGCGGCGATTGGAGGTGGTGCACAACTAAGGACCGCGAGGAGCCAACGCTGCGTATGCGCAATGCCAATGCCAACTATTTCACGGCTGCTCCACAAGGCGACCAAACAGGTTGGTTTAAGTCGCCAAATAAATAAAGACATAGCTTCTTACTAAGTCGGCCATATACTGCAAAGTTAAACAGCAAGTTGACATTTAAATTTTACCCCAACCCATATTTAACCTGTAATCTGAACCTTAAGACCTCGAATAATGCGTTTTTTCGATTTGATGTGCTTCTCAAATTTCTCAAATTGATTTATTTTATGCTAGAAGGCCGTTAAGTGAGATTTTATCTGTGCGTTCCGCTTACCAACGTCTAAAATTGATTTACTTTGTAGTGTATAGTGTATGGCAGCGATCCAAGCAATTAAGTATTTGTTCTATAACTATTTGCCTTTTATGAATGCAAATTTGTAGCCGTGGGTGTTAGACACTCATGGACGGGCTACCCACAGAGTAGTTTCTCCCCCGAATTGCTCATTTCATGCCTGTAATTTTGAAAATTAAATTTAAATAAACAAAGCATGAAGCAGCACCTGTTGATTGACAGATAGCTTACACAGCAGTTTGTATCGCCAAAAATGTGATATTTAAACAAATGCGATGATAAGCATCCAACGAAATGATTAATTTGCCACTGCAAATCGATGTAGGGTTTTGCCTTACACGGAGAGCACTCCACACTCACCTAATGACCATGTAGATCAAGATGTTGCCAATGAACGATGACGTAGTTGGTGGTCACAAAAAGCCAACAGCCTCTTGGCCACAACGGGTCCATCGCCGCCTTTGCCCCGAAGCTCGGCTTTGCGTCCATAATTAATAATAGCCCGCCAGAACTCAGAGTGCCAGAGAGACAGAGAAATACCTAGAGAATCGTTGAGAGAATTACACACTCGAAACTTGTGGCCCAGCCAATTTCCGATCAGTTAAGTTCAAAGCGTCGCGCTGTTCGCATCGAAAGATCTTCTGGCGGATCCCGTAGAACGACTATCTATCTATCTGCAGAGCGCAGTTTCCGTTAGTTCGATTCTTCTTTAGCCGCTATTACCGGTGTAGCCCCTCCAGTTAACCGTAACGCATAAGTTGCGGCTTAGAGCGGTCTTCCTCCATAAAAAGCATCGCATTAGTCGGAGGCCAAAAAGAGCCAGATGAGCTATTGGTACCGGAACTACACGCCCACTTGGCTCCAGCGATGGTGGCCCAATTCGCCGCCCCGAAGAGTGAATCCTTTTCGCAACACACGTCCTTCTGCAGATCTTGAAGGTACATCCAAAATGACATAAATCAATGGGTATTTTATATCTAGGAATATTTATGAGTCATTCCAATGGGATTTCAATTGGTTTGGTAGTGGCTTTTTTGGTTTATGACTTCATTTTGTCCGATTCTGTTGTTTGTTTCAAATTCTTGCTTAAGTTGCTCAACGGGTTCAAAAGGGCTTCCCAACAAATATATATGATTAGCTTTTTCAATTCAAAGGTATTACTTCAAACGAAGATTTTTATCATTTGCTACAATCTTCAAGTCTTACTCAGTTTGTTTGAACAAACCGTTTCCGCATTATCATTGGAATTTTATATAATATTGCTCAATAGATTTTTTCGTTGATCTATGACTTCATTTTGTTTGCTTTTGTTTTGCGCATTTCTATTTCCGTTTTCAATTTGCATGTTGGGCGATTTGACACGTTTGGGCGGTTTTACTATTCACTAGTTTGCGAAACTTATATACAAATATGCGCTTAAACAAAACTAAATACATTCCATAGACAAGCAAATATTTGAATTGATCGGTCTACTATATTTACATATGCACATTGCAATTGAAAACGCGCCGCATGAGAAGATTTTCTATTTTAGCGTTTGATTGAAGATGAAACAAGCCGAATAAGGTGATCAGATCAGCCATGTGGAAACATGTGCCCCAATAAATCATAATTGCGAGTAATTCCGATTTAAGTTCGATGCTTATCACTTAAAGAGCTTACACTAAAAATGCTTTTACTTATTATTCGAATAAATCCGTGCATGCTCGTGAGAAAGAAATCGAAGAAATCTATTTTTATGTCCAGCATTGCGACCCGCAGTGACCTCAGTAAATTGAATTTCATTCGCTTCTTTCCCTGTTACTGGAAGCCTAAGAGTCATTTTTATAAAAGGTATTGTTTTCTAATCTGATCTAATTAACCCGCGTGCCGCTGTTTTCACTTCCAAAGCGTTCTGCTTTTATTGGTTACCCTACGGCAGAAGTATTGCTTCTATATTATGCTTTGATATATTATTTAAATTTTCAGCTGGTTCTAGTGGTGCGTTGGTGTCGCTTTTATTGTCCACCACGAAAATTAATTGGCTTGGCAATGATCTTTTTGCCATTGTGCCACAAGTTGTTATGTTTATGGTTAAAGGCGATTAGTCAATTTGGTGCTGCAGCTTTGGGGAATACAACTAGCAGCACATTTGCTGCATGAGATCATCGTTTGCCACAGGCAAAAATATCTTTTGAAATCGAAAACTAATTGATGACAGATTTTATTCCGACCCTCACGAAATATACTTGTTATTACTCACAAACAAAATACTTGGATCAACTCATAATCTGCACAGTTTATACAGTCGAAGTTTTGATCTTAACCAACAGATGGCGCCAGCTCGGCAGTGCTGGGTGTGTTGAGGGTGGATCTGTGCCAGGAGGACAACCACGATGAGCACCACACGAGCCACTTCTACGCGGCGGCTGCCAAGGAAGCCCTGGTGGTGAGGCGCGGAGAGCCCTTCAGGCTGAAGATCCACTTCAATCGGGACTACAGTCCCAGCAAGGATGCCATCAGCTTCATTTTCACGGTGGCGGATGACACCAAGCCGACGCCCGGACATGGCACACTCAATGCGCTGGTGCCGCACGATGGCATCGATTATCTGGGGGACACTTTGGAATGGGGAGCCGGCATTGAATCGCATGAGGGTCAAACGCTCACGGTGCTGATTAAGCCCCCATCCACCTGTCCCGTGACGGAGTGGAAACTGGACATCGACACGAAGCTGCTGGGCGATGGATCGAGGAGCTATGCCCTGCCGCTGCCCATCTATGTGCTCTTCAATCCTTGGTGTCCGGACGACCAGGTGTACCTGGAGGATCGCGACCAGCGCAAGGAGTACGTGATGCACGATACCACACTCATCTGGAGGGGATCCTACAACAGGCTGCGGCCATCGGTTTGGAAGATCGGCCAATTCGAACGGCATGTGCTCGAGTGCAGCCTGAAGGTACTGGGAACGGTGGGCAGGATTCCACCGGCCTACAGAGGCGATCCCGTGAGGGTCGCTCGTGCCTTGTCCGCTCTGGTGAACTCGGTGGATGATGATGGTGTCCTGCTCGGCAACTGGTCGGAGGATTTCTCCGGCGGCGTGGCACCCACCAAGTGGACCGGCTCCGTGGAAATCCTTCAGCAGTTCCACAAGACCCAGAAGTCGGTGAAGTTCGCACAGTGCTGGAACTTCAGCGGTGTTTTGACCACCATTGCCAGGAGTCTGGGAATACCCTCTAGGATCATCACTTGCTACTCCTCCGCTCACGATACACAGGCCTCCCTCACCGTGGACGTGTTCATCGACTCCAACAACAAGAAGTTGGATGCGGAGACCACGGACTCGATCTGGAACTACCACGTGTGGAACGAGCTCTGGATGCAGCGACCCGACTTGGGAGTGGGTGAGCATGGCACCTTCGACGGCTGGCAGGCGGTGGACGCCACTCCGCAGGAGGCCTCCGATAACATGTATCGAGTGGGTCCCGCTTCCGTTTCGGCGGTGAAGAACGGCGACATCCTGAGGCCCTTCGATGGTGGCTTCGTCTTCGCGGAGGTGAACGCGGATAAGCTCTATTGGCGCTACAATGGACCCAGTCAGCCGCTAAAGCTGCTCAGGAAGGATACCCTGGCCATAGGACACCTCATCAGCACGAAAGCGGTCCTCAAGTGGGAAAGGGAGGACATCACCGATACCTACAAGCATGCCGAGCGCTCCGAGGAGGAAAGGAGCACCATGCTCAAGGCCCTCAAGCAATCCCGGCATGCGTTCAGTAGATACTACCTGAATGACAACTTCAATGAGATTGAGTTCGATATGGAGCTGAAGGACGACATCAAGATTGGGCAGAGCTTCAGTGTGATCCTGAAGGTGACCAACAAGAGCGAGAGTCGCACCCACATGGCCACGGGCCAGATCAGTTGCGATGCCGTGCTCTACACCGGAGTGGGTGCAGTGGAGGTCAAGACTCTGGGCTTCGAGCTGGAACTGGCGCCCAAGAGCAGCGACTACGTGCGCATGGAGGTGATCTTCGAGGAGTACTACGACAAGCTGTCCTCGCAGGCCGCCTTCCAGATCTCCGCGGCCGCCAAGGTCAAGAACACCGACTACGATTACTATGCGCAGGATGATTTCCGGGTGCGCAAGCCGGACATTAAGTTCCAGCTGGGCGAGGCTGCCATTGTGGCCCAGAAGGAGCTGGACGTGATCCTGCGCCTGGAGAACCCGCTGCCCATTCCTCTGCACAAGGGTCTGTTCACAGTGGAGGGTCCTGGTATCGAGCAGCCCCTGAAGTTCAAGGTGAGTTCAGCTAGACACGGACTCCTTAGTGGATCGGATCTCCAGCTAACACATCACTTCCAAATTTTCACAGATCGCCGAAATTCCAGTGGGTGGCACTGCGGCTGCCACCTTCAAGTACACTCCGCCCTACGCGGGGCGTGGCACCATGCTGGCGAAGTTCACGTCCAGGGAACTGGACGATGTGGATGGCTACAGGCACTATGAAATCGAGCCACGTCCGGAGGATCTGCTGCAGCCCAATGGAAGCCACCGCAGCAGCAACATCATCCGCAGACGCACCGACGTAATAGACTAAGCTTTCCTTAGTTTAAATGTTTTTCGCTTTTGTATTTCTTAGGTTAAGTGATTTGTTGTAAATAATATTATTAATACCTCAAGACATTTGATATTAAAATTCAAAAACTCTGTGCGATATTAGTTCACCTTTTCTAATGGATGATCCATAAACTCTCCGATTTTATAGCAAGTGCAATTGAAGGGTGTATTTTATGGAATATGTTATAATAATATTTATGATAAATATAAACTATTCATACAGTAATTTGTAAGAGAACAGGGCTCAATTAGTCCATATGTCATCGATTCCCAAGGCGTAGCTCGGTTTGTTGGCCGTCTTCACAAGGAATACTCCACGAGCTTCTCGCGGAACAGGATCACCCATTAGGATCTTGCCGCCCGTGCAATTCTTTCCCTTGAGCTCATCCAGTCCGGAGCAGGGAACACCATAGAATCCTTTGGGAGAGTTAATAGACTCCGCGTAATATTCATACGAACGTCCATGACTGCAGCCAGCTGAAAGTGAAAAAGAGAGTTGGCAATTCTGCCTAGAAGCTATTGAACCCGATTCCAATGCTCACTGAAAATCTGTGAAAGCTCCTTGCAGCCCGGCTGCGGTGGTCCTCCGCCATTTGGATAGAAATCCACCATGCCGATGGGCTTGCGGAAGCCCAGGTATCCGGCACAGCTGTGAATGACATCCACAAAGTTGGCGTCCGTTTCGTCCAAGTGGTTCTCCGGACCGATGCAATCCTCGAAGGCGGGACGCGCCGGATCCAAGCCCGTGATGCGGTTCACCCTGTACTTTGTGTACGAACCAGCATAGCCCATGATGTGCGCACCCAGACTGTGCCCAATCAGATGGATCCGGTTCGGATCCGCATCCTTCTCCTCCACCAGCAGATCAATTAGCTTGGCCACTGCCCTGCCCACCTGCACCGTGTACCTGGCCGGGGTTAGGTAGTATATATTGTCCGCCTGATCCTTCCAGTTGATGGCGAACACGTTCACCTGGCCACGTTCGATATAGGCGCCGCGAATCGATTGGATGGAATTGCTCATGGTGCTGGACTTCCAGCCGTGAACAAGAATCTTGGTGTCCAGCTCCGGATTGAACTTCTCCGCCATCTCCTGCCAGGTGTCCCGCTTGTGGCGCTGCGGAAACTCAAAGTTGTTCTCATCTATCCAGAAGTCTGCGCTGGAACTGGAGTCGCTGAAATAAGAGGATTAAAACTGTGACAGCTTCGAAAGAAAACTCTTCGAATGGATAACATTAATTAATAGCTCGGAATATTTAAAAATGTGTAAAATACAAAATAAAGTTAAAGACCACTGACCTTCCATAGAGTTCAAACTTGATGAGCTGAGGCAAATTAATGCGGTTTTCGGGCGGAGGTTCCACCAGATAGGCCACCTCCGGCTTACCCTGGCCATTGGGCATATAGATCCAGGTCTTGTTGTAATCCTCCTGGTTCAGAGCCACCTCACCACGAATGCCGACTAATAAAGAGGAGTAGAAACATTTGCTTTAGGGGGATAGCTAGACCAAATCGAAGCCATTTTACAGAGCAGCAGTACGGGTCGCACCACTTGGGCGAGGGCAGCGAATCCTGTGATGATCCACTGCACCACCACGAATGTGGTGGACACCTCGTTGCGACACGGATTTATCACATTGCAAATGCAGGCCAGTGCGTTCGAGGACATCTTGACCAGCTAAACGTCGATCTTGAACTGATCGGACGCCGGATTCCGAAGTTCGGAGCTCCCAGCTCCAGCTCCCAGCTTCCCAGCTCCAAGCTCATTAAGGCGGCTGACGCATTAGTAATCCTCGAAACCGGTTCCAGCCCAGCAATTCATTTGTGGCCTGGAGCGCTTTAATTACTCAGCATCAGTGCGCTGTGTGTGCGCGAATCTCGGTCAGGTGAGACAAAGCCGATTCCCCGTAACTCATCTCAACTCAACCCCACTCACCCATCCAATTAAGGGCCAGGCCACAAAGCCAGCAAAGCGCCAACATCTCTGCGCCGAACTCGACTTCACTGTGCCACGGGACTCGAGGGTGTGGATTTTATAGCGTATGATAAGCTAGAAGAGGGCCAAGTGTCAATCAAGACTGCCGTTTTGGACGGACTGCTGGCCAAGTCGAAGCCTCGGTCGGAAGGGTCTCAGCGTTATCATTCTAGCTCAGTTGGGTGTCCTAAGCGCGGCGCTGTTAAATTGGGTTAAGCCCAGTTCTTCGGTGCATACTAATCAATGGTGCGTTGCCCCGGCATTGAAAAGTGGAACAATTTAAATATTTGGAAACATTTTTTAATCAGCAGAAACTAGATGAATGTCTCCTATAGTTTAGATACCGAAGTTGCAATTAAAAGTTCTTATTAAACAAGACGTGCTCAAGGTGTTTTTTAAAGTTTTAATGCAAAATGTAACATTTTATGTACAACTCTAGATGAAATGTGATCATGTAATCAAATTAATAGTAACTCATTACAAAAGTAATACTCTTAATAATACTCTACTTCAAACTCACATAAAACGTAAAATATAGATTTTGAATCCATAACGGTTGTGTAAAATACATCAAACAATGTAAGTATACTTCCTACGTGTAATAGTTCGGTGGTATTTAACTTGAGTAAATTACAAAAATGTGTGATGCGCAATTTCAGACAAACATTTTTAATACATCTTATAAAAGTCTTTTTATTGTCAATGTTACTTAAAAGAATAATAAAGCGTTGTTGATTTGTGGGTTAGTTATATGAGTAAAGCCTGCATATTACATATTACGTGGCCTGCTGCATTGCCGAACTTGATTTGGTATATTTAGGTTTGTTGTGGTATCTTCGAAAATATCACTTGATGCCACACTGTTAGTGCGTCATTTTTAGAAACGCCGCGAATATTTTGCCATTGAAATCTAGCTTGGCAGTGGAATTTCCCAACGCGCAAAAGAAAAGCAAACTGCAGACATGTCGGGCACCTCGCAGAAATACAGGAACTTTGTGGCGGAGCCGATGGGCAACAAGTCGGTGACGGAACTGGCCGGAATCGGGGACACCCTCGGCGGACGCTTGACGGATGCTGGATTTGACAAGGTGCGTGTGTAAATATGATGACGCCATGTGCGCCAATAAACAATTCCGCCAAGTGCTAACGAACATTTCCGTCCATGGCAGGCCTACACCGTGTTGGGACAGTACCTGGTGCTGAAGAAGGACGAGGAGCTCTTCAAGGACTGGATGAAGGAGGTGTGCCACGCGAGCTCCAAGCAGGCATCCGATTGCTACAACTGCCTCAACGATTGGTGCGAGGAGTTCTTGTAAGATGGGGAAGATTGAAGCGTTGGCGTCGGCACACTCCAGTATCTCGATCAAAAGGAATCTGCTAAAGGCATCGGTCATTTATATTCGCAGTCCAAGAAAGTGGTCGTAGCTAAGCATTTGCCGTGTTCATGTTCACAACACTGTTAGTATGTAGCTGTAAGGTGTAATTTAATGTCTAACCCGAATAAATGTACAGTCATGATCACGATCCTGCGTTTGGATTTATCTTTTGCAAAAAGTACAGTAGGTGTATCATCATATTTTGATGGGCAAAGAAGCGTTTAATTCATTTAATTAGTGCACAACAATAGGTACCACTTGTGAATGCAGAATGCGCAGATCGGTTGGTGACTTCTGTCTCTCTCTTGATTCATTATCAGAATTTCGGATGTCCCCTGAATTTTCAGCAATTCCTCGAAATCCTGTTTGGTTATTCGGAAATGATCTTTTTTAATGGTGGACTTGGAACCTTCTAAATCCAAAGCGCTGTGATGATAAGTGAGACGCTTTTTTTTTTTAAAGAAAACGGAAGTAAACGGTAAAAAATATATTTAATAAAAGGTCTTAATTTTTATTAGTTTCTCTTTCTACAAAAGTTTGGTTCTGAAAATATGCTGCAGGCGTAAGGGAAATATTATTAAATAGTAAAATAGTTGGAATTTATTTTGAGCATTTATTTGATAAACAAAAAAAAATATATATTCTGAAATCAAATTTTTAAAGTTAATGGTATTAAATAGTATTTGTAGTAAACCATTATGGAGTGGTATTAAATGGTATTTATTTTGGGAACGGTGGTATTTTCTATCGTTATCGGCGCGGTCACGCTGCTAAGAATTACATTACGCGTGAATACCAATGAAAATCAAGAGAAAAATTGCAAAACACAGCAAGGCGGTGCAATAAATCGCAAAGTAAGAAGCGCAAAACGCGCAAATGCCGTTTGCGCGAAAAAAAAATGCGAAAACACAAAACGATAGATTAAACAAAGTGAAATTAACTCGGCTTTGGCATATGCGTACACCAGTGTGCCACTGTGTGTGTGTGTTTTTCTTTGTATATAGACTCGCAGAGCGAGACGGCCATACACGACGGCAGACGGGACGGTGCAGGTGCGCGAGTGCGAGCGAGAGGAAGGTTGTGCGGGCACATCTACTCTGTGTGTTATTTCAGAGTTCCAGGCCAAACATTCTGATGTGCGGCCGAATCAAATCGACTTTTTGTGTGCATCGCCCAGCGTTCGCCTTAATTAATTAGTGATTGCAAACGAGTGCAATTATGCACAAAATTACGGACTAATACAACTGCCCGCGTTTCGCTCTCTCTTCTCTTTCAAATAGTCGTTTGCTCTTCACACACAATACGGTGAACCCTGCAAATGGTAGCAACAACGTTTCCTTGGAAAAAGCTGTAAATAGTAAACAAAATTGTCAAGTTAACGAGCTGAATGTTTTAAATAAGGTTCGAGTACGTTGGCAGCGGCTGCCCAGGCAGGAAAGAAAAACAAAGACGCAGTACAAGATTCAGCTGGACAGCTAGGAAGATTTAAAAAATTTAAGCACAAGAAAAAGAAGAGAAACAAGAACCCCACCAAAATCCCCGCCGCTGTGTGTGTGCCATTCAAATTTCCCTGCAACTGGGTGAGTGCGTGCGTGCGTGTGTGTGTGACAGTTTAATTTTCCTACCAATGTTTCCCTTTTAAGGTGTGGAGTTTAACCGAACCCCCGCTTAAATTGATAAAGGTTCAAACTCTTGCGTTACATCAGCTGTTTTACGGCTTTTTGTGCTATAATTTACGCTTTTCCCGATAGCCGTTGGCAACACTAGAGCGTAAAAGAGAATAAAGAATCGCGAGTACCGTAAAGAGGAAGAGAGAGAGAGATAGAGAGTGTGAGCGTGAGAGAGAGCGGGGATGTGGGGGCGGTTCCGGTGCGAGAAAACGTAGTAGTAGTACATAAAGAGAGTGCGAGCGAGAGGGAGAAAGCCAGCGAGTGTCCTGCGGCTGCTCCCCCTTCCCTTCGTTGTTCTCCTATTCGGAAAATTCAATGACCTCATTTGTTTCATGTGCGGAACTCTGCTTTTCTTTCCCAACCAAAAAACTCAAAAAAACGCGAAACAGGATATAGCGTAGGACCAGCGAGCAATCAAGTTCGAGAGAGCGACAAACAAAGGACCCCGCACTGGGCACCCGAAGGCAGACAGCTGGTAACGAATCAGGAGAGCAGGATCAGCGGGCACAGGATCAGGAGCAGGCAAAGAAAACACCCGGCACACAGCACAGCCACTGAGAACGACGTGAACCAATGGGCACCAATTCGGGAGCCACCGCTGGCATTAACAACAAGCCGGTTGGCGGTGCAACAGGAGCCGGTGTCCTTGTTGGCGGCGGTGTGGGCGGTGCCAACTCCTCGATCGGCGGTGTCCTGTCCAACAGCTTGGGCGGTGGCGGCGGTCTGAGCATCGGCGGCCTCAACGCTGGTGGACAGAACGCCAATGTGGGCGGAATGGGCAACGTTGGCGGCGACGACGGCGGCAACGGGATGGTAGGCGGCGGAGTAAATAACCAGCAGGCCACCACGCCCCAGTACACAATACCGGGCATCTTACACTTCATCCAGCACGAGTGGTCGCGCTTCGAGCTGGAGCGATCACAGTGGGACGTGGACAGGGCTGAATTGCAGGTGAGTAATCAAATACTTGGCTATATAACATAACTCTTCTATAAACTTCGATAAATCTGTGCTCTAAGAAAGGTGAACCAGATATAAGTTTAGGATATTAACAATGGCCCTATAGTTAGTTCCAACATCGATTTAGTTCTCTTCCTGCAATATCTTACACAAGTTTTCCTTGTTTGTTTTAGTTCTCAGAAAGAAATGAATCATAATATAGTAGATACAGGAATCAAAGACTTCAGGGAACGTATAAAAGTAAACGTTGGGCAGATAGTGGCAGCCGGGGTGCTTTGTTATAAAAGGAGCAATGAGACTGCAAATTGTTTGTCCTAGAGAGGACACATTGATGTACACTATAAATGCCAATGTGGTACCAAAATAATACCTGACTACTACTTACCAAGCAGCCAGAACAAAGGCAATTTGGCAAGCACGTTATTTCGAGGCACACGGAGGGTTAAAAGGTCCTCGCTTATCGACAGCGGGAGCTCACTTTCCATTTCAATGATTTTCCGAGGCGCTAATGCATGAATATGCAAGGAAAACGGCCAGGAAAAGCGGCAAAAGGAGGAGCCACCGCGTTGCCTCCGGCTGTCTGCATGCAAGCGAATCGAGTTGAGCAATTGCCATCATCGACTTTTTATGCTCTGTTTGTCGCAGACTGCAAACAAATCCCCAAAACCCTGTAGGCCGCAAAAGAACTAAGTGTAGCCGAGGTTAGGATAATTTTATAGTTTTATCGGCGGAGATTACTCTACCGGCCGCCCACTATCGTCAGTGTCAATGTCGACCCACGCCTTATCGCTTTCACCTGCCAAGTGGCCAGATAACGACCGGTATCGATAACGAGACACTGTCCGTTACGCTCTGAATGCAACGTGACATTCAAATCGGTGGCCTGAACAAAAATCAAATAAGAAAACGGCAAGTTGACAACGCACATTTGTCGCCGCGATTTATGAACCTGTTCGCCCTGTTTGGCGTTTTGGCCAAAACGAATCTGGTTCGGGTGGGCAGCAGAGGCGACGCCATCCGAGATGGCTCTGTTTCAGCAGTCGTGGCATCGTTCCCTGCCGGACTGCCGGGCTGCCTGGATCTATTTATACTTCCATGCACATCGCACATCTCTTTGTGTGTCAGTGCCGACTGCTGCGAATGCAACGTCCTTGTCCCAACGAATCTCAGTTTCCCCGGTCTTCCCATGAATGCATCCACTTCCACTTCCTACTCGGTTGGCTTTTCCTGCTGTCGCGTTTGTCAGGCAATTAACTTGCACTGTGGTCGGAACCTCTTTGGTTAAAGAACGTTCTTAAGAGGTAGAGTTTATTATGCTTCTAGGGTGAATTTTCACTGATGCCATATACCAAATACATATTCTTTCTAATAAGAAATTGATAGCTCCTCTCAAATGTTGTACAGTCCTTAATTTAAAAAGCATTTAAAAACTACCTTTACATTTATTGCATCATTGGTTGTGTCATATTTGCCATTCATAAATGTTTTATATCAAATTTACCTTAAAAAGACTGACCAATTCTTTAGGAATTTTTATATATGCTTCAAAAACACTAAGCAATAATGACGCGACAACTGCTAATATATTTGCAATCATTTCACCATTGCAAAATTGCTAAAGTGTTTGTGTGCGAATGCATTTACAGATTAGAAAAAAACCAACGCCGCTGGCTCTTGTCATATTAATAATTCTATTTATACGCCCTTGTGTACAATACAGTCACTTCCCGACAGCATTATGCAATGGACCATTCCAAGAGCCCCTCCCCATTGGTTAGCCAGCATTTTTGAGAAATGTAAATCGAAATCTTCGGGCTCCACTCGGGCCATTAAGTTACAAATGCGCATTTGTCATGGCATTCGTAATTTCTAATTGCGAATACACGGCGAATAAAAGCCAGTTGCATGTCGTGGTGCGATTTGTGTGGAGCCAGCTCCAAGGTGTTGGCGTGTGTGTTACCTGGCCCTTTTGGCTCCAGCGCCCAGCCATTTCGAGTATCCGGAATATTAGCGCGCTGCTTTTAATTAGCCAGCTTAAGGAGCCAAATGAAATGCCATTGAGCGGTAATTTAAATGCACAACATGTTTCCATTAACAGCAGCAGCACTGCTACCGCCCTACCGCCCTTTCGTTACTATTTGCTTGGGCAAATTGTTATTGTTGCTGGTTCTGGTTCTGCGCTCGCCTCATTCCACAGACATGCGTTCGCTCGCTACGATCGCGGCCAAAACCATAGGAACTGCTATCTGTAAATGATCGATTCAGAAACTATATTATATTAGGATATTAGTTTGAACTTTTGACGTATTTAAACTGACGTTTATGCATGCATTTTGGATTGTGCATTCATCGCAGACTTCTGTTCACGCCTGTTCGCAATAGAAATGCGTAATGTACATATCAATAACTAAGCCCGCAGCTATTCGGCTGACCTGAAACGTAGGAGCGTAGCAGCGTGGGTGCTGCCCACTTCCCCTCCATTGTTGGTTTTATATATATATTTATTTTTTTTGTTTGCAGGGGCGTCATAGTTATAATTCTGCCACTAAGTTAGCCAGTTAGAGTAGTGGGGAATCAGCAAAAGAAAAAGCAAAAGCAAAAGTTTCCTTCCCTTACCATCGCATCTATGTCAGGCGCAGTGTTTGCCCCTCGGATGCGGCCACCTCCTGCATGTTCCCTCCTCCCAGATGCTCGGGGAAATGCGCAGTCATAACTGCACGCTGTTGCTACGCTTGCTGAATGAACACGAAATGGGTGGAACGGAGGGGCGGAGTGGAAAATGCTGGCTGCATTGCAATTTTTACGCATTTCGATTAGTTGAACCGACGGCTGGCTTAGATACCCCGCAGCACCCGATGGTGCCCCTCCAGCTAATTGTGCCAGTTGTAGTCTTCTTTTTGTATTAGTATTAATTGAATTTAATTGTTTTTCGTTGGCCCGACGCAGCGGAGCGTCAATTATGCTCCGCAACAAACAAACAAACGCAATTGGATTGCAACGGCAGGCAAAATGGGGACAAAGCCGCCGTATGGGAAAGCTATAACCAGCAGTATTAATTCATTTTCCATAACTGATCGTTTATTTATGTTCACCTGAGTGCACTTTCTCTTTCGAAAATCGAAGATAATATGAATAATGCCTTGTAAACAGATTCTATTATTAGGCATCTTAGTAAATCCCTTTGAAACTAATCGATGGCATTCCATCCGTGCAGGCTCGCATCGCAATGCTACTTGGGGAGCGCAAGTGCTTGGAAAGCCTCAAATCGGATCTGACGCGCCGCATCAAGATGCTGGAGTACGCGCTGCGCCAGGAGCGGGCGAAGTTTTACCGGTTAAAATACGGCACCGATCCGCCGCAGCTGAACGAGTTCAAGCCGTCGAACGAGGACGCCGGACTGGCCGGTGAGGTGGCCACGGACTCGGAGGTGCCCTACAGCAGTGTCTCGAACACCACGTGGCGGCAGGGGCGCCAGATGCTGCGACAGTATCTGGCCGAGATCGGCTACACAGACAACATCATCGATGTGCGTTCAAATCGGGTGCGTTCGATCCTCGGCCTGAACAACAATGCAGAGCACGACGGCAGCGGCGGGGGTCTGGGCGGTGGACTTGGCGGCGGCACCGGCGGCGAGAACCTTAGCCCAAACATAAACGGAAACGAGAGCAACAAGCGCGCATCGGAGACGGAAGGTAGGTGATTGTGTTACGACCCCCTGTTAGGAGATTTGAATAATTTGCTCACATCAGGCCGTCATACTCCCGCTAAAAAAGTGCAACAATCGATCGATGAAATAATCGTGGACACCGAGGCGGCTGTGATGGCGAACTTTGAGTTCCTGGGCGCCACCGAGATGTCCGACGACGACGAGATATCTGACGACCTGGAGATGGTGGCCACCGACAATGACGACACGGACGTGAAGATGGCCAAGCGCGCCAAGTCTGGCAAGGACATGCTGACCGAGGGTAAGTCCTGTTCCGGATAGTTCCCACTTTGCTCGCAGCCCTCTTCCCGCATGGGCCCGCCTCGAATTTCCGCATTTTTGTTCGCCAAATCATAGCTATAACGAAATCAATTCGGTTTAGATCCCAGCTCCTGTCAATCCCACGTAGCAATGTAACCTAGTTTAAGGTTGGCTTCTTGTCTTACGCTTTTTGCTTCTGCTTCTGCTTCTGTTTCTTTGGCAACTATTCTACGACTTCTACGTTCGTAGATCTTGAGGCCGATGTGGGAGAGCAGCTATTGAACGATATGAATCTCATGACTGAAGGTGCTTTTCAACTGATCTAACATGCTTTTGCCTAAAACAAATATAAGGACTACATAACCCTCAAGGATGTGCACAGAAAATGATTATCACAGATGCTGTTGGTTATGAGCTTTGACTCCTTAAAGAGAATTGTAATTTAAATACGAGTATTACTTATAATAAACAGAACCAACAAAGTACGTGTGGTTACCTAATCTGGCGCTCCTTGAGTCTTTCGAAACTACCATACGATATGATTAATACTTACTGTATTTCTTAATCTTCCCACAGAGGTAGACGGCTCGTTGGGACTGGGTGAGCTTGCCCAGCTGACGGTGAATAACGAATCTGATGGCGCATACGATGCGAACTCCAAGGATGGAACTGGCGGCAGTGCCGGCGGTGCTGGTTACCGCAAAACCTGGAACGCCAAGTACACGCTTCGCTCACACTTTGACGGAGTACGATCACTTATCTTTCACCCAGAGGAGCCGGTGCTGATCACCGCCTCCGAGGATCATACGCTTAAGCTGTGGAACCTTCAGAAGACGGTGCAGGCTAAAAAGTCGGCCAGCTTGGACGTGGAACCGCTGTATACGTTCAGGGCCCACACCGGTCCAGTTCTGTGCCTGGGCATGTCGTCCAGTGGTGAGACATGCTATTCGGGCGGCCTGGACGGCAACATTGAATGCTGGCAGTTGCCGTCACCGAACATCGATCCATACGATTGCTACGATCCGAACGTGCATTCCGGCACGCTCGAGGGGCATACGGATGCCGTGTGGGGCCTTACCACCATGCAAAGCAACATTGTGTCATGCTCAGCGGACGGAACGGTCAAGCTGTGGTCGCCGTACAACAAGGAACCGCTGCTGCGCACATACACAGCCTCCGAGGCAGAGGGTGCACCCTCCTCCGTCGACTTTGTTCGCAATGAGGTGGACCACATAGTAGTGGCCTACAACAGTGCCCACTGCATCGTGTACGACACGGAGACGGGCAAGCAGGTGGTCCGTCTGGAGGCGGCGCAGGAGATGTCTGGTAACACGGGGAAGTTCATCAACAAGGTGGTGTCACACCCAACGCTCCCCATTACGATAACCGCGCACGAGGATCGCCACATCCGCTTCTGGGACAACACCTCCGGCACGCTGGTACACTCCATGGTGGCGCATTTAGAGCCGGTCACCTCGCTGGCCGTCGACGCTCACGGTCTGTATTTGCTATCCGGCTCGCACGACTGCTCGATACGGCTGTGGAACCTGGACAATAAGACGTGCGTGCAGGAGATCACGGCGCATCGCAAGAAGTTTGACGAGAGCATATTCGATGTGGCCTTCCATGCCACGAAGCCGTACATTGCTAGTGCCGGGGCCGATGGCCTCGCCAAGGTGTTTGTCTAAGAACGACCATCATCTCCCTGGCCACGTCGGATCGTACGAATTCAGAATTCGGAATCCAGAGTGCATATTGCAGATGCAGAATCCACAGCCAGCAACTCACAGCTAAGCGATTGCGAGTTCGAGTTAAATAATTATACATACATTATAAATATACTATACATATAAATCTAATTATACTTCAACCGAGAACAACAACCAATTATGCATACAACAATAAGAGAGGGAAGAGAACACAAACAAAACATAAACATACAACTAATTGATAAAAGTAAAACGAGAAACGGAAATAAATTCAAAATAAGAAACGGCATTTCGAGAAGAGCAACAGAGTCAAGTAACAGACGAGAGTCACTTAATCTAGGAACGTAATTCTAAAGCAATGCATAATATGGCAAATAACCCCAAATAAGTGCAACACATGGACATTATGTATCTGTTCAAAATAACACCGTAGCAATGAAAAAGTTTGATCTTGCTGTGGATCCCCCAGTAGGCGGGATCAACCCAAGATCGAATCTCTTTTCGGTTCTAGTTTTAATAGCACTTGCACAGCGATTGTTCTATACCGAGTTAGCCTATAAATCAGTCAGACTTTCTGTACATTTTATATACATACAAAAACACGAGGATATAAATATATATATATGCGTATTCTATGCCCATGGCAGATCTTGAAAGTGGAGCGTCTGGCCGGACACCCTCATAGGCACCCTCGCTGTGCAAGTGCCAGGACACGTTTCCTTCGCTGCAGGGTGAAGTTGTACGCGCTGCAAACGGAGGAAAGTGCGATGAAACATTTACGTAACGATTAACGATGTAGACGATCAAATTCTGTAGACTAAGCAAGGCATATACATATAACCAAACCATATAACCCGACCCCATATTAGCGAAAGAGCGAGAAAAAATTGTAAATTAACATTAATTAGAGGACAGTCGAGGTGAGACTATGATGAAGGCGGGTTTATTTATGCAGGTAGCGAGTCGAAAACACACACACAAAACTGAATGTGAGACGAAAATTGGACAAATAGTACATGCAGAATAATGCTTATATAATTTCAATTGTCATTACCAAGGGAGTACGCAATGCTTGATGAACCACGACCATGTGAGGATGAGATATAAATAATAATTGCAGGCAAGCTATAAACGTATGCTAAGCTATTTATTTAATTTATGCCTAGTATTAACGAATGAAACAAACAAACAAAATGTTGGCGCCAATCGCTGATCCAATGGATTTCGTAGTTGAATATAATTAGATTCGCTTACCATGGATGCGTACTCGTAATTTTAATCAAGTGAATACACGTTGAATGATCAAATTTAGATATGTGACTTGAACGTGAACGCCGAGCAACTCAATATTAGTTTTAGTATTACCAATTATTATTATTATTATTATTACGTGAGCCTTACACCGACACTCTCCACACCCAACACTTGATATTCGAAACCGACGAATCAGAATCAAAATCGATTGCGATCTGTGTACACCAAGCAAATCCTCTATTATTTTAATTACGTATTTTAATTTACGCCTTAGTTGTTACAATCGAGTATCCGAATCACCTTTTGGATCCCTCGTTGATCCGAAACTCCGATGAGCCGATGATAATGGTAATAATAATAGAAGTGGATGACCAGCGGGCAACCACTCACAGTTATATAGCAGATTTATACATTTACATATATACATAAATCTATTGATTTCTAATTTTAACTGTAAATTTTTGATTTTTTATTACCGTGTACTTTTATTTTAAATAAAGTTTTACAAAACGAAGCCATGTGACGTGCGTCTGCCTTTTGATTTCGTCCCAGACTTTTCAAACAGCACCATTCCGTGATGAGAACGTTGTAGACCAGCTGGTTCTCGTTTGCAACGGTGGCAAAAGTTAAAAACTTTCACTTCAAAACTACTAAACAAACAATGTGGCATTTTCATTTTCGAACAATTCTCGCTGCTGGCAGCATTTTGATTTCTTGAGTTTGCGAACTACACCGCACGACATGCAAGCATTTTCGTTTCAAACCATTACAAATCCACTGCCGACGACAAACACAAGCTGCACGCATGCGTTTTGTTTCACAAAGACCGAGAACTGGGATCCGCAATGAAATACCCATATAAAAAGCTAACAGAAAGTAATCTAATTCTAATTCGCCTAACAAATATAAAAACGAGGATCCGATTTGGCATTCCAACTAATACTTAAGACGCAGAAAGCGAAGCCGAGGGAGGGCACGATAAGCATTATTTAACTAAGACAAAATAAAAGTTCATTGTAGATTTGAGCATATAGGAAGGTCCCAGGTCCTAATGGAACACCCAGCACATAAGTTTATACATACATATATGAATAAAGTCAACGGAAATGCATATTAACTGAACGATACTTTTATAATAAATTGACGAAAAAGAGCATAATACTCGGAGAAATACCATTCACACATTTCATGTTAAGATACAATAAAGTGAATAAATAAAATATTTAAAGCCTAATGGTGGATTTCTTCTTAAGCGGCTTCCTACTCTATTCGCAAAGACTTATAAAAGTAAGACTGATGGTGTAATTTGTTATCTTTTTTTGGCAGTTTGATAACACTACCTCAACATGTCTGTTGTAAAATTACATTTGCTAACATAATTTTTTTGTTTGATAAAACTACCATTTCCTTTTCAAATTGGGCGCCAAATAAACTGTTTTAAGTTTCCGAGAAATACCGACTTTTTAGTTCAGTTTGCTGTTGAGCGAACAACATTTAGTACCGTCAGTAGCCTGGCAACCCAGAAATGTTCTAAAAAACAAGACGTCTGGTAAAAACAATAAAATAATGGATGCAAGTGCAGCAATAACCGGCGATGTGGACAAGACCCAGGTATGGGAGGTATTTAGGCATTCCCAAGATGAACTGCACCCCTCCACCAATTTGCTTCTCCAGATACCGCCGCTGAACCAGAAACGCATCCTGGCCTTCGTCAACCACTTCCTCGTCAGCACCTGCACCTTTCTCAATGAATTTGCCCTCGGCTGCGAGACAAAGTTCGTGGAGATGGAGCGGCAGCTGCAGAAGACGGAGGCCGCCCTCGTCATCCTGGAGGCCAAGCTGGCGTCCATACCCACCGAGCACCATGTAGCGGAAGAGACTCTCAAAGCGCCAGCGATATCAAATCAGCCCAACGAAGAGGCATCCATGCTGGACACGACTGAACTGCCGCCCACGGAAAGTCCACCGGAGCCGGAATGCCCGCCTGAACCGATCGGCGTGCGCGCCTGCGAAGATCTTCGGTACAGGAAGTTCTTCAAAATGGTGCAAGTGGGTGTGCCCGCACCGGCGGTCAAACAGAAAATGCAATCCGAAGGTCTGGAGCCCCGAGTCTTAGAGTAAGCTCAGTGCTAAGGCTTTTCCAATTCGAAGCTCATCACCATTTCCATTCCAGCACACCCGATCTGATCCTGGCAGATGGCCAGCGGGAGTGAGTTGCTTGGCGCAGACCGTGACTATCTTGTGATATAGCACATGTTGCTACACTTTGCAATTAAACATTTTTTAAAGCTTACGTCTACAAGTTTATTTTGTTTTATTTGCCGCCGTGCAGCGGCGCGAAAACAACATAAAACCACTTCGTTAGCGAAAAAAGGATTACGGTTTCAAGAAGGAGCCTAGAACTGGATCATCTGTCCCTTGCGCTTCTTGTCGCCGCCCAGCTCGAAGTGCTTGCAACGCTTCAGGGGAGTCTGCTTGCGGTATTTGCACTCGGTGCACTCCATACGCAGCACAATCTTTTTGGTGGTCTTGGCCTAAAATGGAAAAAGAGCTCCGGTTAGCAAGCGGAACAGTATGGGTCATTGATATATTGGATTGTCTGAAGTTGCCGGTGTGGCGTTGTGGGCTTGGATGCCACTCAACGCTGCCTTCTCGGCCGCACCAGTGCAACAACAGTTTTGATCTGGCACAGTTTTTTCCCACCAAAAAGCATAATGCTCAACGAGCGCAGCGATTTAGTTCTACGAAGCGCCATTCAAGGGATTCCAGATTCTTGCCGCCAAGAGCTCTGGATCTGGATTCTCTGGCTCCGGCAGCAAGCGATCCCGGTACCATTGGACAAACGGGGGTGTACTAACCTTCTTCCTGAAGATGGGCTTGGTCTGACCTCCGAAACCCTGCTGCTTCCTGTCGTAACGACGCCTGCCCTGAGCTCCCTTGCGCTCCTTGGACTTCTTGTACTGCGTCACCTTGTGCAGCTTGTGGACCTTGCACTTCTTGCAGAAGGTGCGGCGTTGTTTCGGTACGTTCACCTACGGGCAGAAAACAGAGTATCCCATTAGTACTAAATTCATTGGGCAGCGACAACGATTTTTTCAAGCCGAACAGCAACGCACTTGGAGGCCGTCGCGATCCACGATACACCGCTCGGTGGGTCAATCATTTTGGTATTCCCGCTATTGCAGCGAGATCACTTAATTTCGGGCATAGCAAAGGTGGATGTTCAACGATTTCGGAAAACGCTTACCATCTTGATTTCGTGAAGGCGAAAAAAGAAGGAAATCACATAGGGATGGCAGCGTGCTGTCAAGCCATGCACTATCGATAAGTTATCGTTTCTTTGTTGTGACTAGATATGCATATCGATGTTTGACTGTTCTTAAGCCCCGTTTGAACTGTTTTCTACATCTAGAGTACAAAGTAGAGTAAGTTGTTTTTACACTTGTATCAATGAAACTTTGTACGAAAAGAATATTATTTTTATTATTAAATAGTAAAGTTAGAAAACGCCTTGTCATTAGTTCTATTGCTCGCGCTTTAATTATGTTTGTCTGTGTTATGAATCATTATGATTTTGGATCCCCGCGTTGACATCTGAATGTAAAACCAAAAACAATACATGCTTGCCCAATAGAACGCAGGCTAATATAAATAGTAGATCATGCTTATAAAATTACAGAAAAATAAATATTTTACATATAATAATTGGATATTTTAACGGTCAGTAGATTCTGCCAGATCAGTTAAAAAAATACCAAAAGTGAAAGTGGCATTGCCATCGAAGACAAAACATATGTTTTGTTCTGCTTCAGACTTGCAGCGATAGGCGGCGACAAACAACGACGATATCGAAGACCGATAGGGCCCGATACAACAAATAAATCGAAATATTTTCAACAATTTTCTGGGGAAAATAATTGGAAATATAACGAATATTCAGCAGACCAAACCGGATGCGCTGTTGGCCCGGGCCCAGCGGCAAGTCGTGAGCAATGGCAGGAGCCAGCGGGCGCTGGCTGGAGCAAATCTGAACGGCCAAAACGGCACCCAGTGAGATAGCCAAAAATTAGCATAAAAAGTGAGCGATTAAAATGCAGAAAATGTACGCGCTGCTGGCAACCTTGACATTCTGGACGCTGGTGCTGCAAACAGAGCAGGCCCACCCGTCCCCATCGCCGTCGGCGCCGTGCGATCGCAGCCGCAAGGTGTTCACGGAGCCCTACGGCGAAATCTCCGATGGACCCTCCGGCTTCAACTACACCCAGGACTCGCACTGCGAGTGGCTGATCAAGGCGCGCAACGACAGCCAGTACATCACGCTGACCTTCCACAGCATGGGCACCGAGTGCTCCTACGACTACATCTACGTCTACGATGGCGACTCCTTCAACTCAACGCTCCTGGGGAGCTTCAGTGGGCGAACCCAGCCCCAGCGACTGGTGGCCCGCAGCGGGAGTGTGAGTATTGTTCTGCCCTAACGAGTGATATTAAATAGGAGCCATTTCGATCAATATTCCATGAACCGTTGCCGAATATTTCAGTGGGATATAGTTATTCCAACTCCCCATGCATGACCTTCAACGGAACAAGCCTCAAAATAATCTGTTCAATATGTTTTACTGTACGCGTTAGGGTCAAGCCTACATCAGATAACGTTGATTTCCTAATAATATAATTTAATATAATAATGGTTGCAGTCATTAAGGACCTTGTGCACTCCATTCATTAAGGTCTGTACCCCTTTCTTCTTCCTGCAGATGCTCATCCTGATGTACAGCGACACGAATTACGTGCTGGATGGCTTTCGAGCCTCCTACTACATATCAAACTGTCTAAACAACTGCCATAATCATGGGAAGTGCGTGGGCCATCAGTGCGTTTGTCACGGCGAGTGGGTGGGTCCCGATTGCGAGGATGAGGCCTGTCCCCAGCGATGTGGGGAGAGCCAGGGACGGGGTCGTTGTCAGAAAAGCATCTGCCATTGCTCGCGCGGATTCAGCGGCCGGCTCTGTGATCTGAGTGATCACCCAGCAGGCAGCAGCTGGCGTTGGCTGGCCACCGACGCCGAAGGCATGACGGCCCGAGCCGCCCACAGTGCCGTCTACATGGAGGACGAGGACGCTCTTTACGTCTTCGGCGGATACGATCTGAATAACGTTATAAGCACGCTTCAGGTAAGTCTTATACACTATTCTACTGTATTTACAATCCCGATACAACAGAAAGAACTAATTTCGTCGGTATCCTTTCAGATTTATCGCTTCAGCACTAGCCAGTGGGAGGATGAATGGGGAATTGCGCTCCAGAGTCGCCGTCACTTCTACCATCCTCAAAAAATCGATCATTCCTTGCTTAAGGCCGTTCTCCATCACAAGAACGAAGACGAGGCCAAGCTATGGGGTCTTAACAGCGACGTGAGCATCTTTCGAACCGTTCTGTACACCTTGGCGGAGTCCAACCCGTCTCAGCGCCGCACGCGCTCCTCCCTGCCTCTTACCATAGTGAATGCGAATTCGACGAATGAAGAGTTGAACGAGTATCTGGAAGATATATTGGAGGAGGTTACGGATCACAAGCCGCATGGACGATATGGCCATGCAGCGGATCGTGTGCCCGGCGGTTTCGTTATCTATGGCGGGAAGCACGCCAATGGTAGTTTCTACAGTGATCTCTGGCAGTACAATAACACGGAAAGTGGCGGCAAATGGAAGCAAATGGCCATCAGGTCCGCAGTGAAGCCGCCTGCTTTGGCCAGGCATACGCTTAACGCCGCTGGACGGTATCTCTACATTTTCGGTGGTAGTCTGGAGACTGGTGAGTTCTCATCCAGCGTGTATCGTATACCCCTTCCCCTTTCCGAGGACTCACAATGGGAGCTGGTGCAACCGAGAGGCGGCAAGACCTTAGATGTTCGTCTGGCAGCGCATTCGACGGTCTATTACAAAGCCACCAATTCGTTGATTGTGTTTGGTGGAATCATGACGAGCTTAGCCCGCTTCTCTAAGCTCTCGGATCGCATTTACGCTTTTCAACTGGATCAAATGCACTGGACGGAGATTTTATACCCCCGAACGGCGCTAAGGGACACCAACATACCCAGGGAGCGAGCATTCCACACGGCAACCATTTCGGGCAACTACATGGTTGTCTTTGGAGGCTATACTCATCGTCACAACAAAGATGAGATATGCTATGACAACCAAATGTACTGGTACCATCTTAGCTGTCACATTTGGATTAATCAAGTGGTTTCCGCCGAAGATAGCCTTTACCCCAAGTCGCAGGGTGTATTTGCACATGCGGCGGCTCTGCGCCGGAATCACACACTTCTGATTGTGGGCGGTTACCATGGAAATGTGAATGCGGATCTCTTTGCCTACGAACTGCCCCAGGTGCTGAGGGTGGAGAATACTCTCTACAATCCGGAGATCTCCTGCAGATTGCATTCCTCACACACCGCCTGCCTATCGAATCCCGAATGTGGCTGGTGCTCGGCAGATAGCAGCTGCTACGGTCGCACCATCGGTGCCAACTGCACGACTAATCTTCAAACCACCAGATGTCCAGGGATATGCCCCTCACTCGGCGATTGCCACTCATGTTTGGTTCATGGCTCGCAATGGGGAAAGTCATCCGGAAATAAGGCAGCCTTTTCGGTGGCCAGTAAACTGGGATTAAACGAGTGCACATGGTGTGTTCAGAATGCGAAATGCCATCATCGCGATGACAACTACGGAATATGTGGAGATAGTTCAGGTTGGTGGGGTGACAAAGGCACAGAGATTCGGCGCCCTTCGTTGTGCACCAGTACTGATAGACGCCCGGGACTTACATACATTAAATACCACTTCCCGATCAATTACACCATGCCGGATTACGTGGGTATTGTGAATGCTACTATGGTGGACTTTGCTTCGCCGCCGTTTACCACTTATTTTGAGCACAAACTCGAGGGAGAAATGCTGGCCCGTTTGGTGGGATTTGTGCGTCCGCAACATCAGTGGAACAACTCAGCCATCCAGGTGTGCACCAGTTACTCCTCGGCTGTACTGCGCGCTGGCTTGGGCCTTTACCTGGATGAGCTCGTCAACGTCACTACGCAGAGCTCCAACCAGAGCTACTGCAGCAATGTCCAGCTGCCCACCACAGAGCAGCCTTTCACCATTGATTTCCAGGTGAGTGCCTTTATAAATTTCCTCTACTTCTAACTCACGCTATAGGTTATTTGTTCGATTTCAAAATCCATTTACTTTTCTATGACTCGATGTTTTCCAAAGACAAAGGGGCCGCCGAATGTCCAACATATTAATATTTCCACATTTTATACAGGCTCGACGAAGAATTGGAGGAAACGGTATATACAACGCCTATCAAAAGACCAAGATGGAACTGCAGCACCTGCACAATGGGCAGCTAAACGCCTTCACATTCGAGTATTTGGAACCATACTACTCTGGCAAATGTACCCAGTACTCCAACTGTCTCCACTGCCTCACTGACGCGTCCTGTGCGTGGTGTCCTCTCACCAATATCTGTCATCTGCGATCCGTAAACGAGACTGAAGTGTGCAAGATGGAGACTTCGGACACCTTTCACTGGTCTTACCTGATCAGCCAGCCCAGTCAATGTTCGAACTGCACAAACTACGTTAGCTGCGAGGCCTGCGCCCGGAGTGGCGAGTGCGAGTGGTGGACCGAGGACGCCCGTTGCGGCAGGATCGGCAAGACCAATAGCAGCGTGCGAGCGGTGGAGCAGTGCCCAAGATCCTGCAGAGAACGGCATGGCTGTCAGGAATGCCTTGGCGAGCGTGGACGATGTGTGTGGTGTGAAGCCAGTGCCCAGTGCTTCAGTTTTTCCGTGTACACAAGCGAGTTTCAGTTTGGAATGTGCCGAGAATGGGTGGACCAGGTAGTCAGTCGTCAGCCGCAAGAAATTACCGATCAGAAGCCCCAGACACCGCATTTCCTCCAGCAGCAGTGCAAATCCTGCGAACAGCATCGGAATTGTTCATCCTGTCTACGAACTCTGAGCTGTGGCTGGTGCTTCGATCGCGACAATCCCATCGAGGGCATCTGCATGCAGGGTGACTTCAGCTACAGTGCAGGAAATTGCTCTCTGGCCTTAAATAGTTCCTCCCATCACGATGCGGAGTGGGCGTACGCCCAGTGCCCCGATGTCGACGAGTGTGGATTGGGTCTGCACGATTGCCACAAGGAGGCGAAGTGTACCAATACCCAGGGCAGCTACAATTGCCATTGCCGAAGAGGTTACATAGGCGACGGCAAGTTCAGCTGTGTGAGGACCTGCTATGAGTTGTGCCAAAACGGAAATTGCTCAGGACCACCGGATTACACCTGTCGCTGTGCTCTGGGTTGGACCGGAGCCGATTGTGGACTAAGCTGTGGCTGCAATAATCATTCAACCTGCAATGAGCGATTGGGGAAATGTGATCAGTGTCAGGACTGGTCGGAAGGTGAAAAGTGCGAGAGATGTCGACAGGGGAGCTACGGAAACGCTACCGCTCCACACGGATGTCTTCCCTGCGAGTGCAACGGTCACGGGAACCAAGATCTGGGTGTCTGCAACGTCAGCAACGGCGAGTGCTACTGCAAGGACAACACCCAGGGACTCAATTGTGAATTATGTGCTCCCGGCTATTACGGAGATCCTCGAGGCGGCGGTAAATGCTATTACCAATGTGAATCCCGCGGAATACTAACTAATATTGGCAAGAGTGCTATCGGCTCATATCAATCTTACCGGTCACCATGGGGCGCCAGCCTGGAGGTTAAAGAGTGCTTGTGGATATTGCAACCGAAGACACTACAGGCGGAGAAATCGCTTCTTCAGCTGGAGTTTCAGTGGCAGAGTCTTGCCATGGATTGTGATGAGAATGCTGTGTACATATATGACAGTCTGCCGGACCTGACAGGTGCCACTCAGCAGAACCAACTCTTGGCCGTGGTTTGTGCTCCCTACAGCTCGGCAAGGATTATCGAGGCTCGTTCCAGTCACGTCACGGTCCACTATAAGCAGGGAACTGAAAGGCGACACTTTGGATTTAATGCATTGTACTCCGTGATGAACTGCGTCGCCGGAAGTTGTATACCTCCGCACATCTGCGATACCCAACAACGTTGTGTGTGTCCTTCCGGATATGTGGGTGCCAGCTGTGAGATTGAAATTTGTCCAAGCAACTGCAATGCCAAGAGGATGCAGGGCTTCTGCGACACGGAGTATGGCAGGTGCATCTGTAGTAATGCCAACTATGCAGGCGCTGACTGCGGTACCTTAGTTCAGCGGAACCATCTGGTAATAACGGAGCTGTTCAATACCCAGCTGCTAAGTGAAAGTCTGGAACACCTCAGGAAGACCATTCCTCGATTTGGCCACTCTGTGAATGCGGATCGTAGGGGGTCGCTTTGGATGTTCGGTGGGTACTCACCCAACCACGGACCTCTCAATGATTTCCGACAATTCGACACAAAGAACAGCACGTGGCTGCAGGTCACAGTGGAATCTTCCACTCCAGAGGATCGAATGCCCCTCGGAAGGTATTTCCACGCGTCCGAAATCTACGTTAAAAAACAGATTATCTACATTTACGGAGGAATCGGTGCTAGCTCGCAGCTTCTAAATGATTTTTGGATGTTCTCGATACAGAACCAACGCTGGAGTCAGATTAAGGTGGAGGTCGAACCAAGTGAAGCGGACTACCAGGTGAGTTAATAGGAAAGAGTTGATAAAAGTTGTAGAGTTGTAAAGGGTGTTCAATAATGGTAATTCTTTACAGGTCGATGTACCGCCCCCTCTAGCCGGTCATACGCTTACCCATCTACGCTATCAAGAGCACGAGTCGTTGATTCTCCTGGGCGGATTATCGCTGAACAAGTCCCGACCACTCGAGTTGTGGGAGTTCAACCTGGACACTGGTCGTTGGCAAGAGCTCGCGGCTGTGGGTGCTAGAATGCCTGTTCTTTATGGCCACACTTCTGTCTACCACCCGGAGACAAACAGTGTTTACTTGTTTGGAGGATATTCCACGGAGCCTCAGAGCAATCTGTATGCGTTGGACTTGCAGAAGCTGAGCTGGACGGAACTTCCCAGTTTCAGGGAACTGAATTCACCTGCCTCGCTGCTGCCGAGGGCTCGCTATTTCCACTCGGCCGTTACCACCGAACACTACATGATACTTTACGGTGGACGGACGCAGCCCTTTAATGGAACAGATGTTCTTATTGCCTATGTTTACGCATGCAATCAGTGGGTGCGGCTGACAGAGGATGTGGAGCTTATAGGTCGTGTGCCAGCCTCGAGTTATGCAGAGGACATGGCCATTGAGCCGGATACGGGAGCGATTTATGTCATCGGTGGATGGGATGGCAGCTCCACGCACAGTCACGTCACCAAGATAACTTTGCCCGATGATATTTGCCAGCTCTGGAGCAACGGGAAGTACCAATGCCGGCACTACATGGGCTGCAGCTACTGTACCATTCAGAACACATATAGCTACAGTAGCCACTGCTTTAGCCATGGACGAACTCCGTGCGCCAATCACAATGGCACCCTGGTGGTCAACAATGGCGCTGCATGCGATGATGACTGGATGGCGAGCAGGAACTGCTCGAGCTTTGCAACTTGCGGAGCCTGTCTGGCGGCCTGGCCAACGCATCAAGAGGTGGCACCTGTATGCCACTGGTGTGACGACTGTGGCATTCGAGGCCGCTGCGTTCCAGCTGGAGTTGACTGCGGAAGGAGGAGTGCCTGGTGCAACAAAGAACTGAGTGTTGGAGTCTTAGGCCTGTGTCCCCTGCCACAATGCTACCAATTGAGCTGTGAGAGCTGTATGCTTCAGCCGCAATGCAACTGGGCCAGGAATGAACTGGGCACTGTTGAGTGCATAGCCAAGGAATTGGTGGAGAAGAATCAGTACAGGGTGGTCGAAAGTTGCCCTCCGCCATGCCACACCTACGAGAACTGTAGCTTGTGCTTGAGTCAAACGCCAACTCAAGACCACCAGGAGTGTAAATGGTCCACTATGCTGAACTTGTGTTTGACGCCCGGCTCCCAGCCACTACTGTGTGCTGGTGGCGTTTGTGGATTGGTATTGGAAGCTAGCGAGCTGAAACGCTGTCCGGAACCATGTCATGTATACACACAGTGCTCCAGCTGTCTGGAGCACGCCCATTGTGGTTGGTGCGCCCGCGAGGGATATAATGGCGATGGCATTTGCACGGAGGGAGCATTGGAACATAAGCAGGAACATCCCTCAGGATCCACTTGCGATCTTATATATGCCAGCTGGCGAAATGATTCACACCTAACACATGCTGATGTTGTGTCCTGGCACTATGTGCAGTGTCCGGCGGAGAATGAGTGCATCAATGGCCATCACAACTGTGACACTGTGTCGGAACAGTGCATCGACCTGGACACAGCAGTGGGCTACAAGTGCGTCTGTGCCCAGGGATACCGCGAGGAGCAGGGTGCCTGCTTGCCGGTGTGCAGTCAAGGGTGTGTCCGTGGAAATTGCGTGAGTCCGGAACAATGCCAGTGCGACTTTGGCTACGTGGGCGCCAATTGTAGCATCCAGTGTTTGTGCAATGGTCATTCCAACTGCGAGTCCAGTAGTCGGCTGGATATTTGCCTAGAGTGTCACAACAACACGATGGGAGAGCAGTGCGAGAAGTGTCAGCCGCTTTTTGTGGGCAACCCCCGCGAAGGTCATGCTTGCCAACCATGCTTGGATTATTGCCACGGCCACAGTGATGTGTGTGTTGCCTACGATGCGGATCCGGCAGTGTTTAATATGACCCGCTCTGATCTGGAAAGGATTTTACAGGAAGGTCCGGCTTACAATGCCACCTGCTTGAGATGCGGCAATCACACCGCTGGTGATCGCTGCGACAGTTGCCTAACTGGGTACTTCCGTGGTAGTGAGGATTTGCACAAGGAGTGTCGGCCCTGCCAGTGTCATGGACATGGAAACATTTGCGATCCTGTCACCGGGGAAAAGTGCAACTGCGCCAACAACACGGAAAGCGATGCTACCTGCACTGCGGGTGGGGGAAAGAACTCGGCGCAGCTCTGCTGGATGGTGCAGTGCTCCAAGTGTCGCGATTCCTATGCTGGCAACCCCACAGATGGCCATCAGTGCTACAAGCAAATAACTGTTGAGTCGCGAATGTGCTTCGACGCCAAGCCAATTGGTAAGTGCCATGTCGCCTTTTGTGTTACACATAATTCTCTATACACAAATTTATTTTCACAACAGAGGAATGCAAATCGAAGCCAGCCGCCCTGAAGCCCGGCCAAACGGTGTTCTTCGTGATCCAGCCTCGTTTTATGAACGTGGATATACGCATTATTATCGATGTGACCCAAGGCGAGTTGGATGTTTTCATGTCACCACAGGACGACTCATTCATAGTTGAGACGAATGAGACTACCGGCTACCACGAGATATTCCTTGACAACCGATACAATTGGGGGCCAAAGATAAAACGGGAGCATCCTCTAAATGTTGCGTTGCCCAGGCACGACAATGTCACTATACAGAAATTGTTTTCACCCGAGCGTCGCATTGGTGGCGGGGGCCTTGGAGGAGAGAGAATCGGAGCCAATA
Source organism: Drosophila erecta (assembly GCF_003286155.1). NCBI lineage: Eukaryota > Metazoa > Arthropoda > Insecta > Diptera > Drosophilidae > Drosophila > Drosophila erecta. The sequence continues at coordinate 17,268,034 of NW_020825200.1, forward strand.
CCTATTACGTGCCCCAGTTGCAGGATTGCAAGAGCCATGGGGGCCACAACTTTATAGTGAAGGACCAGCACGCCAAGGACTTGAGTACACATGTAACGCTTAATCATTGCAACACATTGTTGCGCCTCTTTGGGCTAAAGAATCGTTTGGTGCTGACCCTGCCCCAGCACGCCCACAACCTAAGTGCCACACGCTTTTTCATTGCTCTGCGAGCGAGCTCTGGACCCGAACCCAGTTACGGCTCCGTCGTATTCCGCCAGGATCAGCTGCACATTGATCTGTTTGTGTTCTTCTCAGTGTTCTTCTCCTGCTTTTTCCTCTTCCTCGCCGTCTGCGTGATTGTGTGGAAGGTGAAGCAGGCAGCGGATCTGAGACGAGCTAGAAGACAGCATGTGGTGGAGATGTTGCACCTGGCCAAGCGTCCATTCGCCCAGATCTTCTTGGCCTCGAGCGGGCTTGATATGGACAGTCCGCAGCCGACCTCCTCCTCCTCCTCGGCCCGCGCCATGCGGCAGCGCGCCCGCCAGGCGCTTCTTCTCCAGGAGCAATCTGCAGGTGACTCGCAATCGGTGATGCACCACTCCACACGCCGCCAAAGCTCCCGCATCATGATGGTAGCCATAGAGCCCACATTTGACAATTTGGCGGCTGTGGGAACGGTGTTCATTAGCTTGCCAGGCCGCTCGCGAGCTCCATTGAGCATTGCCCTGGGGTCCACTCTCATTTCCTATTCGCGGCAATATCCCCTAAATACCCGTCACTTCATGCGCGCCCAAAGGGGTCAGAATGTGGCTAATCACCCGGCCTAAACCAGAATCTCTGTCAGCACGAACAAACTAATTGTTAGTCAATGTCGAAAGCCGAACCGAGTTTAATATCTATGCAAGGACGTATTTAGGAAGAGCAAAAAGACATACGTTTAGAAATCGGTGTATATGAATAGTGTAGGTAATTTTTGTACATAACGTTTAGATAACGCAATAATTAATACTATGTGTACATATATGCAACAAAGGTGTGTTAAACGATAGCTTGTGCGCGCACAAATCGTCTATATAATGTTTATACTTATCAGAAGATTAACATACAGGAAATGGATAAAATATTAGATTATAAGCATAATATAAAGGAATTGGGTCTCGAATCTGCAACAGGATACAGCAATGCATTCACGTAGTTTAAACACAGAACAAATTTTCGGACTGATTTATATGAACTTTCATTTGGCTAATATGTAAACGAAAAGATAATTTAACTCAAATCATAACCAACAGGGAAATAACCTAGTGAAAAGTGGAGAAACAGCAGAATGAATTTGATACAGTAAAGTACTTATAGGAATGTCAATTTCTTCGCGCATCATGAACAGAATGTCGTACAAGAACATTTAGAAGCCATATGAACAACAAAGAAATCAAGATATACGTATTATTATAGTATACTGAAAGTGTCATAGCAATTAGACGTTGGTTATTCCAAACTTAAGTGAATGTCTGTCGCTCAAATAGGTTTCTTTTTAGATATGTACGATATGAGTTGTATCTTCGCATAGCTAGTATGTATTTGTATTGTATAAAGTATTATGATATTCCTTCCCAGTTGTGGTGGTTAGCATTTGCTCAATTAGTTATTTAGCTCTCTACTGCGCACTCTTACGCACCGGTGTACCTACTATTTTAAGAACAAACAACTATTTTTATGATCAATCCAGTTTTTTACACACTTGTTATGTTTACGCAAAAGCTCACTGACACCCATATGGCCGGATAAATTGGAATGATTTCCAATTTGGAAATATTTTGAATATTTCCTAGCTGCACATCACAAACGAACAAAATCCTACAGAATCTTTCCTAATCTCTGTAACCAAATGGTTGTAAGAAATTCTCACTATATCGATTTAGTTTAGAATTCCCTCCTTATAATGTGGTAGCTATTTTTGTATATTTGAGTTTACGAAATTAGAGAAATTTTTAGAACTGATGTATATTAGAAATAAATCAATTCGTCCCGTTTTGCAATATATTTATACCCTATTTTATTTAATATTTTTATTTGTTTTTTTGCAATAAAGAAGATATGATATATAAACTGACTTTGGCTTTAATTCTCAGCCCAAAACAAACAAAGGCCTAAATTCATTGTGCAAACGAATAATTTTATTGATTAAATATTTAGTATGTGATAAATATAAATTTATGCTGTATGTTTATATATAAGCAAGAAGTCGCTTAGTGTTCTACGCTTTAGTTGGTCAGAAACAACGATTGCATTTTAACTAGAGCTTGATGTTGAAGGCAGCGCAGCGAGGATTTCTTCGATGAAGCTGTCCGGCTGCTCGATGAGATGCAGGAGACCTAAGGACCACAGCAAATAATTTAATGGCGATATTTAAATAGAGCGGCTAAGGAGACTCACCTGCCACATCACAGAACTCTGCAAAGGAAGTGCACGGCAGGAACTCCTCCGTCAGGGTCTGGAGGATGCTGTCCGTGGACTTGAGCAAAGCCTCATCATTCTTCCGAAGGTAGTCGAACAGAGAAATCGGCCAATCCTCCTCCTTGGGCGTGCTCACCGTCTTAAACAGGTTGTTGTAGATCAAGTCCACCAGTGCCCACATCATAAGGAAGGGCTTGTACACACTGTACGTCTTGACCTGACGATCTGTCGGCGCCAACAGCGCCTTGCACAGCACGGCCGGTGAGACGTGGCGAGACTGTGCCACTGCAATCATCCTCTTCATATGAGCCAGCTTATGCTTATTCCATAGCTCCCGACTGTGCAGTGAGAGCGAAATAGTTGCCATAAACAGCGGACCATCCACTTCGTATCCGCATTCCAACCACTTCTCGCTGGGCGGGGCCTGCAAATATGTCAGCAGAGTCTTGCTATCCCTTGCCGCTGATCGCGAGGAAAGCAGCAGATAGACTGAGTAGAAGAGCAGGTAGGGTACAAAGTGCATGTTCGATTGCGGACCTCCTCCGCCGGCATCGTCGTGGAAGCTGCGTTCCCAGGCAAACCGAACCAACAGCAGCTTCAAGTCATGCACACTGCTTGTGTAGGAGATGTCACAGCGCTGGGTACTCTCCTGCATATAACTGCTGTGGCGGGTCATGCAAGCGGAGAAGGCCGCCTCTCCAACGGCGGGTCCCCAAAGAGGCAGCAGTCCATTACATCTAGTGTTGGCATTCTGCAAACTAGCCCGCTCCCATTCATCCCTGCCACGCGTCAATCTTATGGCTGATGTGTGGCAGTCTACGTGGACCACATTAAAGTGTGTAACGGTGGTGTAGCCAATTGTTTTCCTCGACTTAAGCTCGAACTCCTCGACGTTGCAGCGTTTGGTGAAGGTGTAGATACCAAGCACCTTGTCTGGCTGGCAGGCGTATCCCTCGCGACAAATGAAGCAAGTCAGTCCCGTTTCGTCGCGCAGTTTTTCGATCTTTTGCAGAATGGAGCCCTTGGCAGTCACCTGGCCCTTTTCGTTTGTGCGCATTCCCAACGCGTCCAGCTGTTTTTCTCGCGTAGCCATAGCCAGCCGCTTCTTCTCTGCCCTGGTGAAGTCACGCACTTGTTGCACCCTCGCCGCTGTGGCCGAGTCCGTGGAGAGCGCTTCCAGCAGGTTCTCGGCCAGACTGCCCACATGTTCATCGCTGGATACTTGTTCCAGGCGATGAATAATGGGTATAATGTCCTTGCTAATAGCCACCTGAGTTGCCTCATGATGGTTTGAGAGGCCGGTGAGGAAGCGAAGAATATACTTTAAGCTTGGTCGCGAAATGAATTCTTTCAGCTCATCGGAGTCGGTTCGCAGGAGAGTGGGTTTGACACAAGGTGCGTGCTCGGTGATGTAGGCAAGCGATCGCTCCACGATGCCTAGACTTACTATGTAGTCCTTCAGAGTGCCGCCAATGCAGTTGTGCTCAATTTGGTTAGTGAGCACGCAGAAGAGTTCCAGCTTGAACTCTTCTTCAGGTGTGCGCTCGTTGTCAAAGCGTTTAAAGTTTAAAGTGTCCTGGAAGAGGAAAATAAATGAATATTTATACATAGAATAGAGATGTAACCTCTTACCTTAAAATGCTCGCAAAGTAGAGCCATCTTCACCTCATTGCCATAAACCAAAGCGGCCAGGACGCGAATAAGATGGCGCAACACCGAAGGATTGTTTCTAACGTTGGGGCAGTCTGTGCACGATATTAGGGCGCTCACATACTCCGGTCCACCGAATGTTAGGGAGAACTGCAGGAACGAATCCAACGTATCGCTGGCCGCCTTCGATAGTATCGTTTCCATTATCTCCAATAACTGCTCGGTGACCGCCGACTGAATCGAATCGTTCTCCGACTGCAGACACATTTGAAGCACCTTGAGCAGCGTGTTGATGGCTCCAATCTCGGGCTGGCAAAGCACCTCTTGGCAACGGCGCACTTTCACGCAAATGAGGAAAAGCTTTAGCAGTACCTGGATAAGTTCTCGGTTGCGCGAAATGCGCTGCAGGCTGCCAATCCTGTCCAACATTACGCGCAGGCCGTTGCAATCAGCAAGCACATTGGCCATGCGATACAGCTGTTCGGTGTCCACCTGCTCCTGGCTTTTGTTGTTCAGCGTTTCCACAAATTCCTCTGTGGCGTCTCCCAGAAGGCCGCGCATACGATAAACAATTCTCATGGCATCGCGGTCGCCTCCCTCAGCTAACCAAACCTTTTTGTACACATCCTTGACGGGCAGATCCAAGCTAATTATCTTATTGTTGACCAGCAATTCCATGCCGTTATCATCTTCCAACAGGGCGATGAGTTCACAATCCGTACAAATCTTATTTTTCACATCCCGCATCAGTGGGCCCAATCCCATTTCACTCGAGGGATAAGGATTACCCAGCATGCGGCCTTGCAGAAAGTCCTCCTGCTGGGGATCTTTCTCTAACGTCATATAGAACTCGCTTTCATCGTGTTCTTCGGGATGAATAATGGAGTATAACCGCTCAAATATAAACACCGGTGTTTTGATGTCATTCATGCGGGTCTTCTCCACGGTGTCAATAAGGATTTCCATAAAAGCACGTGTCTCCTCCTCGGTTCCGCTGGTCATATCCTCTAGCATATCTAACAGCTTCTCCTGGGCGTCGTCGATAAGTCGCGTACGCTGCACCACTAAGCTTCTTAGAGCAAGATAGCTTTCCAGGACTGGCCCAAGCATGCGAGTCTTGTAGGTTCTGCGAATATTTGGACACTCCAGGAGTAACCACAACAATTCCACATACTGGCGCAGAGCATATCCCAAGGATAAGTCTGAAGAAAGCGAGTGCTCCTCCATGCGGTGCACCTTGCTTATTTCAATAGCCAGAAGCTGTGAGATTTGACTTAATACTCCTTTTAGGACCAAATACTGCAGCCAGGGTTGTTCTGTGGCCATGCTCTTGTACAACATTAAGTACTCTGCACTGGCCTCGCCTGCTTCGCCTACATGTTTCAGGAACGACGTCAGCATGTTTAGAGCTTGTTGCCTTCGTTCGTTGGTCCTGCTCAAGCTACTCAGCAAGGAGCAGGCCAGCTGGCGCCCGAATCTGGAGTTTGCATTAAATAGCAACGGTTGTATCCACTTGGCATTAAAAACAAGAGGCCTTATAACTCGTTGCTTGTCCAGCACCCTTTCCCGCCAGCGTTTTCCATACTTTTCGCTAAGGAAGGCGGCTCGCACCTCTCGTTTGCTCTTCGGCGGTGCTTCTGATACAGTTGATCCGCCTGATACCGCTCCTGTAGCGGTCTGATCCTTGGCGCTCTTTTGCTTAGCCTGGCTATTTGAAGGCATCCGCTTGCTCCACGCTGCGTATTCATGATTTCGATCTGAGTTCAGCCAGGCCCTATAGTCCACCGTGTTGCCCTCTAGCATCTTCATACTACATAAATCTGTAGTGGCCAATTTCTGATTGGGCTTACTGCTTGGCAACACCGGGCAGATGAGATTCTGCATGATGCGAAGGCAGGGGTGCAGTACTGCTGTTACCGGACCACGAGGCAACCTGTAGAAAGAATTCGAAGTCCATTTAAATTGCATCATATTTATATTATATTCTAATTAATTATTCACGGCATTTTATAGAAAAAAACTTACCGGCAGTTGCTAATAAACAGCTCGAAGATGACCTTTAACTTGTATTCCCAACAAAGGTCGTCCTGGCCCAAGAGCACCTCCAGTAGTGTCATTTCTTGGTGCACAGCTGCCTCTAAACTTATCAGAGGAATCGATCCCATTAGAGCATTCTTTACCCTTGTAGTCACCAACTGCAACAGATGCATGCATGCCTCGGCATTATCCTTAGTCAGTACAACCAGCAGGTTGCGCACTTCCTCCTGAATTTGGGGAGTGCCCCGTCGCAGGTTGTGCTCAGCCAGCTCACTGACGAGTCCCTGACTATACAAGCCCACGCGACAATCGTAATTGTAAGCCATGGCTCGGAGAAGCGTCAGACACTGCTCGGTAGATGCCAATGCACAGCCGTAACAGCGATTTGTGGTTGGATTCTCGGCACCGGTTGTCGAGCCGGGATTAACCGGTGGCTGGTCCTGCTGTTGACGATCGTAGGCCACTAGTTCGCTAAAAAGTAAAATCAATTCAAATTATTATTTGCGAAATTTATGACTCAAATTCAGTGATAGTACCTTCGACATGCCTTGACCTTCTGAACGATTTTGCTTAGCTCCTCAAAACTGGTGCGCGATTCCACACAGTATTTTTGGGCGAGCAGCTGTATAATCTTGTTCACCTGAGATGTGCTGTGCACGCTGGCCATGTTGTCCTCCACCATTCGGTCACTGCTACGGTGCTCGGCTACCTTTTGAATAAGAAGCTCCAGCATTTGCTTGTTGGTCAGCAACTGACGGTAAATTCTATCGGCGCGTTCCAGGGAGCTGTGAATCAGCGAAACGGTCTTAACCCGATCCTCCGCTGATTCTATGGGATCAACAGCGCAACAAACTCGGGCGTACATGCTGAAATCAAATTTGGCATACTTGCAGAAGCCACATGAGTGGCACAGGAATGGGTCCTTCTCATCGTAGTTAATAGCTCGACATTTGTGGCATTGGAACACGTTCTCACCGCAATTTCCGCAGACTCCCGGATATGCCGGCACTGCTGCACTACATCGTGGGCATTGTAAATTCTCACTGGACCCACTTACAGTTTCAAAGAAATCGGCAAACTCGATCATCAAATTGCAAGCGGTGATCGGTAGTGGAAAATCGATCTTCAGTTCGGTTTGTGCCGATTGCAGGGATACTGAGCGGGCTTTGTGCCACAGAGCTGGGCGATTCTTTAGCTCCACTACCGCCTGGACACTGCGGTTGTTGTAGTAAACATTGATGGTCCTCACCATCTTTGTCCGCTTTAAGTCGGCAATCCTCACGATCAACTTGGAGATAGTATGGCATTGGACTAGCTTGTAAATCATTGTGGTTGTGGTGTACTTTGAGTCTGATTTGATTGATGGCAACTTTATATTAGCCATCGGCACCTCTGGATTGTTGCACACTAAACAAGGCTCCGATTCGAGGTAGTAACCATTTACTTGAAGAATGGACTCCAAGGTGGTGTATATTGGGGCATTTGGATGCTTGCATAGCAGCTCGTTCTGTTGCCTAAGAACATCCACAGCGCGGGAAACAAACTCTGGCAGCCGCTCTGTTATACTTCTGGTACTTAGTGTTAGATATCCCAATAGGTCCACAAACTGCGCTGTCCTCCGGCCATAAGTGGGCACCAGTGGCCATAGGTTCCAAAAGATGTTGAGAAGTTTCTCCCGCTGCCGTTCATTGGCATGCTCAAAGAGTCCGGTCATAAATGAGTGGGCCTGCCATCTCAGCTGACTAATGTTGTTCTCCAACAGGAAGATCCTGACAAACCTGATTATCAGCGCATCGCATGCGTATCTGAAGATCTGGTGTACAAAAGTACCACACTGGGCAGGATCGAACTTGGAGTAGTAGGCGTCTGTATCCTCGCTCTTCTCCCGGTCGGTTCGAAGTTTTCCGGAAGAAGACGAGGTCGATGGCTGTGGCTGTGCCTGCTTAGATCCACTAGGAGCGGGTAAGTTGCAAACGGCCGCCTGCAGCAATTGTATAATAATAGGCGACACGCCATCATCCAACTGGTAACAGGCTATTTCCATCAGCATGGCCAATGCGTCTTCATGGACGACGCAGAACTTCTGCCAGTTGCCGGTGCGCATTTGGCTAATCTCCTGGCAAGTACGTAGGTGTTCCGTCAGCTCCACCAGTGCATCGTAGGAAAGCATTGGCGGATTGGCGTTATAGGGAGCACCAGTCTGATTGTAAAAAATAAAAGACCTTTAATATCGTAGAAAATAATTAAAGTATCCCAACTCACCTTACTGCTGACAATGTTGCACACCCGTTTGACCACCCTGAAATGAGCGTCGAGGGAGTGACCGTCGCGATACATTCGGAACTTTTCTTTGCTGCCGCAAATGTACATGAGCAGTTTTCGTACTTGCCGGCGAAGCAGGGTGTTCAGGTTTAGCATCATGTACTCACAAAGTGTAAAGGTCATGGCTTCGCAGAATCCACTATCGTAATTATCCGGATGGGCGCTACTTAAGCGAAGAATCTGATAAGGCAATCGCACAATAATTTCAGTAAGAAGTCCATCGTAGGACTCGAAAATATCCGGGTAGTTTTTCAGATAGTTGTGAGGTATAAGTATTGATATGTCAGGCTTGGGACCATGTTTAATGGGTTTCAGTAGCTGAACTCCGGGACCTGAAGCTCCACCGCTGGCTTGTGCCGACTGTGACGCTAATCCGCCGCCGGCTGCATAAGGATCTCCTAGCACATTCTTCCAGTGCACCAGAAGCGTGTTTAGTGCTTCCAGGGCGTAAACGAATGCTCCACTCTTACTGAGAATGTTTGCTGTCGTACTGGCCACAAAGGAACTATTGTCCTTAAACTGATGCGGCGGCGATGTTGTTCCAGTCTGCTTAGACTTAGTTTTACCCATCATAACTCCGAACAGAGAAAGTAATGCCAGGCGCACCTCATTGCCAGGACACTTGGTTTCCATCTGCAATTTAAATGTTTAGGTATACTTTTTATATATTATAATCTCTCTTTTATCTACCCTTGAGGCAGCTCCACGCTTTCCAATTTCCACATAGTCCACTAGAGCAGTAAGCAGATCCTGGAGCACTTGCTGGTCCCGTTCATTGTTGCCATTGAGATCGGTAGTCAACATGAGTATAACCTGAATCAGTGGGATTGCCTGCAAGCCATTGCACAAGTCGAATGTTCCTAGATGTTGGATAATGCTCTCCAGCACAGCAATTCTACATAAAAATTCTGTTATAGAAAAATCAAATAGATTGAGTTTGGCACTTACCTGAGGTCATGTAGCTTGCTGAGCTTATCGTCCTCGTTTATTTCATTATCCTCACTGCTGCTCATGGCACTCAAAACAGCACCACCACCGGAGCCAGAAACGCCACTGGGACCTGGCTGTTCTTGATCGTCCTTGGTGGAACCCTGACGCGGCGGCGAAGCATTCGCATGGTCGCCAAAGTTGCTGCTTCTGGCGGACGTTCCACCAATACTCTCTACTCCGCTGCCTCCACTCTCTGATCCACCGCTGCCAGCAGGTTCTGCAGGCGAAGTACGCAATGTCGATCCATCGGTTGCCACATTTGAACCTTCATCATCAGATCCACCTAGGGAGACATTAGCAGTTACGTTCACCGCTGCTGCCATGGCCGTAGCTTGACGGATTCCCTGAAGATTGGCCAATCCTTGCTGAAGAGACTGCAAAGCGTTTGCATCGCCACCGTGCTGTTGAAGACTCAAAGCGATGGCAATATCCATGATGGCCTCATCGTCGGCATCTTCGGGTAGGCCGAGTAAGCGAGGGAAACCGCCACCCATGAATGCCTCTAGATTGAGCATCTGCTGCTGACCGACTCCTCCTACACCCACTGCAGCACCTTCTGCGTCTGCATTCGGTTCCGGTAATCCACCTCCGACTGCAGCATCAACAGCAACGGCAGCTGCTTCCTCAATGATATCACTTGCAGCAGAGCCTGCCACTGCTTGCAGTGCTTGCATGGCGGACGTAGACGGAGTCGGAGTCAAACATGCTGGGGGAGTAACTATAGCCACCTTTCTGCGCTTTAATCTTGGACTAAGTAATAGGATCAGGGCCTCTTTGGCGCTGTGACTAATCACACTAGCATCATGCTTCAGCAAATCGATGAAGTACTTGGTCATGCGACCAACCTGTCCTGAATCGGCCAAGGCAAACCCGTACATAATCTCTACCAGGCAGTGGACAATTGTTTCCGCCTGGCACAAGCCTCGCTTCACAATATTCATGGGTTCGTCTAGCGCCGGCGTAACCTTATGCAACTCCAAGACAAATCCCATGAGGGTTGGAACAATATCGTAGTTGTTCTCCGCGCAGATCTTCGCTAGCGATTGTGGACGTGCGTTGGCAATGCCACGGACCAGGAGAATTAGGCGGTAGAAAGCCTCAGGGTCGATCTCCCGTAAAGACTCAAGTTTTTCGAGCTTTGGCTGCATAAGCTGTAGTTCTCCATGTACAAACTGAAGAAGCACTCCATCCTTGTAGTTGTGGTACGCTGCCCTAGTTCCATATAGAGTGGCCAGGACGTAGCGGGCCTGGGTCTGAACAGGATTGGGCGTGGGCAGTAGCAACAGGGCACTCGCTGTCTTAACTGCCTTTTGGCGCATAGAAGCAGGTACTCCAGATCCCAACAAGTGCAGCGCACAATCCATCACTTCCAAAAGGTTATTAACCATTCGATCTAGCTGAGTAATGCAGTTGAATCCTTCTCCAAAGCTAGCGCTACTTGCCTGGGAGGAAGATACTGCTGGCGCACTGGATCCTGGGACAGTAATATCCTCGCTTTCGTCGGGCCAGCCTACCAGCTCTTTAGATTTTCCATACACTTCAATGCAATCCAGTAATGTCACATGCTCCGGATCCGGAGCTTTGGCAAACACGACTTTCAATAGCTTGTCTGACTGGAGCATTTCTTCCCGGGTCAGAGGGATATCGAACCAGCGTGCCCTTCTAACCGGTGTGGGAATTGTTCGTCCTAGAATAGTCACAGATTGGGGAGCACGCTGTACATCCTGAGTTCCGATTAACACTCTTATTCCCACGATTACAACATTGAGATCGTTGTTGATCACCTCCAGAGTAAAGCCATTCGTTCGGGTGCTGGCCACAAACATTCCCGTTGAGAAAAGACGCGTCTTTAGTTTCTGTTTGTTGTAAATCTGGAGCAGATCATTGCCTCCGAATTCCACATCGGCTAGCATGTTGCAGTGCTCGAAGAAGTCAATTGGGAAAACGGGCTGACCTCCAGCAGTGAGTTGCTTCTGCTGCTGACTTGCCTTCCTGCTGCTCAACTTTCCAGATGTTGTATTAGATTTGGACTTTGAAGTCGAACTAGATCCTCCCTTAGCCATCAAGGTTGACGAGTATAACTGATTACCAAATGGCTGAACCTGTGGCGATAACCAGAAGCTGGTGTATTCTGGTTGAGCGGAGAAGATCCTCAAGCTTCCATCCTCGCAGAGCAGCAAAAGCGTAGTTTTTTCCACTCCGGCCACGGCATGACGAATGCCTACCACATCCATGATTCGCGACTTGGCCGATTGTGCCTTTATCTCTTGCAGGTAAATCCGTTCAGGGGTTATCATCAATATAATCGGGTTATTCGATGTTTGCATGCTGGCGTAAACCAATCCTGGGTGTCCTGTAACCTCTGTCCACTGTACAAGAGGCTGCAGTGGCCCCTTCGAAGCTGACTTACTAGCCGAGTTGGTGTCCAGGTGGTATATACCCTTCACGCCTTCATTAACATTGGTGAGTGGTGAAAAGAAGCTTCTTCCGGAAGAGAAACTGTAGAAGAGCAGTTGTAGGGTATGAGAATAGTAGATAGATACTCCGCCGCCTCCGACTTGACCGCTTATATCCTTAATATGTTGGTGACTCAGCTCCAAAGTGTTTGTTACATAGAAATCTCCATGGACCGCTAGACTCTGTTGATCCAACTGTTGAGTATAGATGTATCCGCTGCTTGCAAAGCTAAGCATGTAGTAGTTGCCATCCTGGTACATAAACGTGCAATCTCTAATTTTGCCAACGGCCACTAGGTAATAGTACTTCGGGCTATATGTATCCACTGCCAAATCGTAAATCTTTACATAATCGGAAGTCACAATGGCGAGAAGAGTCTGTGAGCCAGGTAACCACACAGCTTTCTTAATGTAGTTTCCGTTTTCTAGTTGGGGGCTCACTACTATATGTTCGTTAGTACTGCCACTGCTTGAGAAGGTGAGCACGTGACACTCTTTTAAGCCGCAAACTGCAAGGCAATCCTCATTGCACGGATTGGCAGCTAGGGAGAGAACCGTGCAGGCAATGGGTGCAGAACTCAATTGCGTTAAAGTCAACTTTCTCTTGGAGGCATCTGCCTGTTTTAACAGTGCCGAGAGCTGAAGAATGGTCACCTTGCCCTTCTCATGGGATACAGCCAATTGTTGACGACGTCCATGTGGGGAGGACAAGCAGCAGAATGCAACACGGCGGACAACTCCAGATGATATAAGGTGCTTTATAGTCTGACCCTGGTCGCCGGAATAGTTCATTCGAACATTCTCAAAAGCTCCCTCCTGTGAGCCTAAAGTGGCAAACATTAGTTGATCAGTCACTTGGAAACTCTGTTCAAGCTGGTGGAGTCTCTCCAAGGCCGCAGTTGCTCTCTTGTGGCAGCCGACAATAGAGTACAGCGTGCAGTTTTCGTTTATTGATGGAAGCAACACGTCAAAATACTCTAGGATGCATCTTACGACCAGCAGCCATTGATCCTGGTGCTGGAGAGTCTCTCTATAAGGTTCCAACAGCTTGGTAAGCACTGCGATCCGCTCGTTAGTCAATGAATCCTTTCGCGTAAGTACCGGCTGGCTAGCTGGTGGGCTGCTCCTCTTCTTTCCAGCAAGTAAGCTCATGTGGGACGGTAGGTAGCTGCCAATTCCAGCTGAATCTCTGACCTCACTGCTACCAATACGCCTACTCAACGCCTGACACGATCCGTCCTCCTTGGCTCCGCAGTCACAGAAGAAATTTCCATATTTGGCGTAACTCACATCATGTCCCTTATGGCAAACTCTGGCGCACACGGAACAGACGCCAACTGTGTTGATCATGTTGCAGGTATGACAGTGATACCAGTGTTGGTTCATAAACTCCTTTTGTGTCTGCGAGAAGGTACACAGCTTGTTGTTCAGCGTGTCCTCGTCGGAGTCGTCAAGCAGCGAGTCTTGTTCGCCTTCCTCGGCTAGCTCGTCGTAGAGCTCATCGATATCGGTCTGTAGCTCATCATCCCACGGCGGCATATGTTGCCTACTGCCTCGGAAGCCAATGCTCTGAAGAAGTTCGCTTAGATAGCGCAGCTGGGCACTTACGTTCTCAGCATGTTTCAGATGTTTGTCCGGTAATTGCAATTTTGCCAGTTCCAGCCAAAGGAGAGTGGTATTAAATAAGGCGACATGTCCGCGAGCTGGACTGGCGTCAGCTAGAGTAATCATTATTTGGAGTACATCCGCAAAATCGCAGCCTTCTTGGGGTGGTGAAATTAGCGTTTGTCCGAGCTGAAGCAAAGCTTGAAACAGTGGGGGAGCTATCTGCGATGCCTTGTTTTGATCTTTCACCAATGATTTCACGAAGCTTAACAGCAGTGCGCCATTTCGTTCGCTACCAGTGTGGTCGCAGGCCTGTGAAGATTCTTCTGACGGATTTGGTTGAGCAGCCTGCCACAAACTCAGAATCTGAGAGGTATTGACTGCAGCTCCTCCCGCTCCTGGAACACTGTCTCCGCCTCCCGCTGCAGTTCCGCAATCGTACTCAATTTCCATTGGATCCAACTGGTCTGAGATACTTGGCATAGCCGAAACGGTGGCCATATTCGTTGGAGTCTGAGCATTGCTGCTAGAGCTACTCGACGGCTGCAAAATGCTGGTGAGCATCCGGCAGGTGGTGTCTAATGCCTCGGAGGTGCTTACATCGGTACTCACATTAGGGCCGTAGATAATGTGGGCCAACCATTGCTTTAAACGAGCTATGTCAACTGTGGCCAGTTCCGAGAAACACTCAACGAGATCTTCATGCTGGAAATTTGAATCCGCTTGTAAGGATTGCTGGAAAAGCCGGTTGACAAACTGCAGCATCTTACGTGCATAACTGACAGGCAGACTGGTGCCGGTGAACGAGAGCAAAAGTGTGGTAAGACTCCCAGAGCGCTGATCTTTGAAAAACTGGTGCATGGCTTGAACTGCCACGGGCTTTTCCAGCATTTTGATCATAGTTTTAAGCACGGCAAACAGCATGGACTCGTTAAACATAGCACGATCCTGGTCAAGAGTAGCTGCGCCACTAGGCCCCGCAGCCTGGGACTGACGAAGATCGGCAGCAAAATCATTGAGCATGCGATAGCAATATTCAATCATGTGCTCATAAAGCAGCAGCTTTTGAGCGTCTAGGGTGTAACCACTGAGGATCTCCCGCAGACACTGCTCGCTTTGACCTTGCAAGTAGTCAGTTCGCATGTCCAGCATTGAGGCGATAAGCAAATGCTTTAGCTGAGCCTCAACTTCTGTGTTCCCGGTGGAATGCGGCAGCAATAATTCAAGCATATGCAGGATAGACTTTAAGCAGTGCTTCAGGGTGTGCAGGGTAGAGTAATTGGATCCTCGTGTCAGCTCTGTAATGTGAGCATCTATTACGTTCAAGGTATATGGTTCCACCGGATGTTGCTTGCCATCGAATGCGGAATCATTGACCATTAGGCACTTCGGCCACTCGTTTGCTATAAGTTGTTTGTCCTCGTTGGGCAGAAGTTTTAGAAAAGCTGCATGTAGTTCCAACATAATTGCTGGCTTGTCGCTTACAACGGGCACAATCAAATTCAATGCCTTCTCCGGTGTTGAGCTCGACAACTGCTTCAGCATCTGGCCACGCACGATCACCGAAAGCAATCGGTACGAATTCATAAGCTTTACTATAAGCTCGTTTACAAGTTGGTTATACTTCTGCAGATCGCTCGGAAGCTTACCATCCTCTTCTTGCTTTAATTTTTGATCATCAATTGACTCATTCGAAGAATACAGTTCCGGATCGTTTGACGATGAAGTTAAAGAGGTACCCGCGGAGGACTGCTCGCCAGAGGCATCTTCGCTCTCTTTTCGCGGCCACTTGTAGCCCTCCTTGTTTGCCCAGGCCACCGCCTGCATGTGGGCGACCAAAGAATCAAAAAGGATGAGATCGGAGAGGCGGGGAGTTCCTGCAGATTGAATATTTTCAATAGATTTTTGGTTTTATTATGGCTTTTAGTACTTACCGTTTCCATTCATTTGACTATTGAACGCTTCCACACCAAGAATCGTTTGTTTGAGACTATATTTTATATCGGCAGCTATATCGCCCACTTGACTCCACAACGTCTCAGCGTATTGGGTATACATTCCCTGCTTGATTAGACTGCTAACTACTAGGTAGTGGGAACTGGCCAGAGGTAGCCGTATACCCCAGATCAGTGAGTGCAGATTGGGTGGTCGGTCTACCTTCAGCGACTCTACGTGAGATGTAGAGGGTGGCAAACCCAAAATCAGCTTCCATGCAATCGTAAAGCAATACTGCATCGCGCAAAGATTGTGCATGCTCGCTTCCTTTTCCTTTTCCTTGGAATACATCGACATGTCGGTGATGGAAAGAATGTCTGTCAAAGCATCCACCAGCAGTGGATACTTAAGCTTATCTGGTGTGCAGAGAATGAAGTTCCAGGCTAAACCATCTAGCTTAAATTCCTGAACCCAGTAGTTTTTCTCGGGATCACCCATTACCAGAGAGTAAAAAGTTGGGCGAATTGCTGTAAAACAAGATGTTCGAGATAGTAGAGTAGCGCTGGGATTCAAGGTTATATTCTCACTTACATGAGCCATATTCGCCGGCCGACTTTCGGAATTTTTCCTCAATATCTTGGCGGCAATAGGAATTCAGTTTGGTGCGGCTGTTGAACAGATCCGTAACCTTTTGGTTCTCCGGCATGCTGCTCACACTAAAAAGATTCCAGCGCACCTGGTCTAGCAATTCCGGAGGCGCATTGTACAAGTGCTTCATAAGATACTCCAAAAACAGAAGCAAGCGGGACAGCAGCATCATTTGGCTGTTTTTTACGGGTCTATCCCCGCTGATTCCACGACAAACTTCTGCACAACGGATAACACCGCCAGCCGTTAGGAGCAGAATGGATTTCTTTTGCATTAGATTTAGCGAGTGAAATAGGAAAAGCAGCAGTTGGGCGTGCTCAATGTTTAGGTCTTCATAGTCTGAATCACTGGCGGCAGTCCAAGAGCAAACTCCTTCCACCAAGGTGTTGATAAGGCGGTGCCACACGGACAGGCAGGCGGCTTCCTTCTCTTGTGTCGGCTTCAGCAAAAGGATTTGCACAAGCACGGACAGGGTACTTGGATACACTTGCAGAGGCCAGGTGTTTGTATCAGTAGACCATGGCGATATGGACAAGTGCTGCAGCAGATTCGACTGCAATTGTTCGGAGAGCAATGAAGTGGAAATCAAATTGTGAATATAGCGGCCTGCAGCTCCCGAAAATCGAATCATCGAGGTCTGCCACTTGGTAGATGCACCTGTAGAGGTTCCTGGTCCTGCACTAGCAGCAGGAGCATTTCCCGACCCCTGGTCGCTCTCATTTCGCATCACGTCACGATCGAAATCTTTAATTATATTTGCCATTAACAGCATTTGCTGATCACTGACTCCGGCCTTTACATAGCGCTGCATGTAGACATGTCGATTGGCCAAAAATTGATCCAGAAAACAGAATATGTCTGCGGCCAAGTCTAAATATTCATGTGGCTCATCTAGCTTGGGGACAAGGGCGCTCTTCTGGTCCCCACGCTCTTGTGTGGATGTATTTGCATTATCGTCATGGGTTTCTGGAGAAAGAGTTTCCTTAAACCAGTGCCCCAGGTAACTCTCACTGTCGTCCTCCTCGGAGTTGTCAGAACAGGAGAGGGAATCGTTAAAATAAGTTGTAGAATCTGAGTAGCTGATGGGTTCGCATTCCGTGCGGTCCTTGGCGGAAGCGCGTCTTAAGGTGCAGGCCTTGCGATAAGCCACAGTGGCCAGAAAAGTGAAAAGTTGGTGCAGAGTGGCTGTATTTAGCACGCGTACAATCCTCTCCAGCGAACTGTAGTTTTGCAAAATATCGAACTGTGCCGGCTCCGGTAGTTCTGTGGATTCGAGACTCTGTCCGCATGCGGATTCAATCTTCAGATCTTCGATTAGCTCTGATAGCAGTTTAATGCTGTGGTTGGCAATAGCTGCATTGAGTTCTCCAAATCCTTGCTGAACCTTGAAAAGATTGACTCTGGCAATAGGTGTAGTAGGTGCGGTTCCAGCCTCACTTCCAGATTTGGTTGCTTTTGCTGCCGATTTGGATGCTGCCTCCGAGCTAGACCCACCACTTCCAGAGGCGCCCATTGCTCCTTGTATACCGCTAATAAGCAGCCAGCTGCCATAGCAGAGATGATTCTGATACACATGGATCCTGGCCGAAGCCTTGAACATGTCACCAATATTGGAGTAGATCTCTAAAGCCTTGTTTACTATGCTACAGGCCTGATCCTCAAAGTCGTCGTGGTCTTTGTTTAATTGCCCACCACTAGAACCTCCTCCTCCGCTTCCTTGACTAGTGGATGCAGTCTGTTTCTGAGAGCTGCTGGCCTGGGTCATACCGAGAACACTGCTGGCTATTGAAGTCAACACAGCGTTGTACAATGCAGCAATGCCACACATTGAGAGTCGTGCAATCCTACTGGGAATCAGTGGTTGCATCTCGATCAAGGCTTGGGCCTGACTCAGAATGGTGAGATCAGTAAGCATGTGATTCATGCTCGATTTCACTGCAGTGGCCTCCACTTGGGTTAGAGGCAAATAAAGCGGTTTGCTGCCGTTGATGGTCTCCATATATTTGGATCGGTATCGATTTAGTATGGGCAGGCTAACACAGACATCCAGTAGGGTATCCACTCCATTTTGCTCCTGGAAGTACTCCACATTGGCCGCCAGGATTTGTTCCTGAAATAAGTTCGCTTTTAATATTGCGTTTCTTATTTATAAGAATATATTCATTTGCTTATAAGGTTGCTTATAGTCTTAAACGTGGTAATGTGGCTTGAGCTAAAACTCGACATCACTTTATCGCGTCTGATAAATATTTACATTAGGTTGAATATTGCTTTTAGGTTTACACTATTGTTTAAGTTATGTAGTGTATATGCATTGAAAGTTGTATAACCTACTCTATAGCTTGAATATGACTTTAAAGCTTACACCGAAAATCAAATTAAACCGATCTGAAAGAAGCATTTAAAACAAGAGAAGCAATTATTTACTCACCGTGCAGTCGGTGACCTCCTCGCTGAGTGGAACCCAAGTCATTTTGCCGGGTTCTAGGGGAGCAATCAGTTGCTGCAGAATGACCGAAGACAGGTCCGACCGGGATCGCTTAATCTCCGACTTGGGCGACTCCTTGTCGTTGCTGGCTCCGCTTCCGGAAGAACTGCTGGTGGGCAGGATGCTCTTTGTGGTGGACTCGGGATGCTTACAGCTTTTGAGCACATTGGCCACCGCATTGTAGTCGAACATGGCCGACGACGCGGATGTAGGGTTCTCCCGACCCTCGCAGAGCATCTTGAGGGCACCCAGGAGCCACTTGGTCTCGTAGACGGACACCCTGGGCAGTCTGTAGATAATAAACCGGATGAGCACTGCGGTTGCATCGTGCAGCTGACAAATCTGCGTCTGGCAAACTGTAAAACCAGAAAATGATATATGTACATATGTATGAATGTAAGGAACGCGAATGGCACAAGTGAATCACTCGATTCTTGGCCAAACATTTCTTTGTTTTGTTTTCTTTTGGCAAAAATCATTAGGGTGCACTTACTTGTCTTGATTTGCATAAGTTTGTCCGCCGCCAGTGCCGCAAATGCCGTGTAAAACTGCGTGAAATTGCTTTCCTCCTCGAAAAAATCATGTTCGCTAAACAAATAACGGAGTAGAACACTGTTAGTTCTCGAAAATGTCGAATTTTCAAAGCTTTGTGTTGTTTCGTCACCGGGGCGGCCATATTTAATTTTGCAAGTCACTTTTTGCACTCGCAGTAGTACCCAAAAATATTTTTCACTGCGCCATTCGTCAGGCGAAAAGTTCTGGACGGGCCGTACTTACCATCGCGTGATTGCTTTGAGCAAGTTAACCACTTCGTTTTTATTTAAGGCTCCTGTACGGTTCAGTAGCAGGGCTTTAACAACGGAATTCCAATCCGTTCCACCGCTGTGGGCCGACATTATTGTTTAAATTGTCGTAAATTTGCCCGAAAGTACTCGGCCTACTGTGTGGCCAGATTCGGTTGACGTGTAAATGCCGTGCGGCCAGGGATGCCACACAGCTTTGATTACTGTTGAAAGCCCCATTCTAATCAGCTGTAAATCATATGTTTTAAGAACAAATTAAAAAATATTGGGGAATAAACATTATAATTATATAAAAAAGCTATAAAACTGGTAATATAAGTGATTTGTTTATTTTTATAGCTCAGAAAATATTATATATCATTTAAAATATGATTTCCAATATGTATCCGCAAATGCTAAATATAATAATAAAATACAATATAATAATTCGAGTCAAATAATACTTATTATTTATTGACTCCTAATATTTAAATCATTATTTATTTAATTATTATTTAATTATTGATGAAATTTATTATGTTGATGTTAAGCTACATACATATCTCGTCTTAATCAACTCAATCGGCTTCAGTTCCATCTGGTGGCTCCACCTTGACGTCGGCGGATCAGGGTCGATGCAGGCCCGCCACCGAAGGAGACATATGCACGTTCGGACCAACCTGTTGGCCACCCGGCCCACTGCCCATACCCCCCATAAGAGCCACATGCTTTCTGTAGTTGGTGAACTGCTCCAGATATTGCTTCACAGTGTCCATTGGCTCGAAGATGTCGTTGTGCTTGGCATGCAGCTGCTGTTGGCCCATTGCCGTCATTATTGTCTGCGGAGCGAAATAAGATGGGAAGTCCTTTCCCACTGCAATGCCGAGGAATCCCTGGAGCACCTCGCGTATCATCTCCCAGCAGTAGGCCAGAATCACGCACGACTTGTACTCGATCTCGATGAGGATGCCCTTGAAGTGCTCCATCATGGTGACGGATCCAAGTTTGATAACAAAATCGCCGTACTCAAAACGAGCGCCACGGGACTCGATTTTGGTCTGCTTTTTGGAGGTGAAGGTGTTGGTCATCTTGAGCATAAGCAGATCGAAGATGTTGTCGGCGACAATGGCCACCTGTTTGCCGGTGCCGTTGTCGATGATGGAGAATGTGGAGGCGGGACACTCGGAGTTGTGCAGGACGTGAACGGCGCGTCCAGGTGCTCCATTGTGCGGCTGTGGCGTCGATATGAACGTTTCGCAGTCCACCAGAAATTGGCCGGCATGTGTGGCACCCAGTGCGAGCAGACGCTTGCTTAGCTGATCGATTATGTGCGCACCCGATTTGCCCTCGGGCAAGGGATAAGGTTGCAGTACAGTTACTCCCATACTTTAAACTATATTGTGCGCTTTCAGTTTTATTAATTTTGTTTACAATTTTCGCAAGCTAAGAGCGTCCAGTGTGACCAGTGCTGGCTTTTAACTAATCAGAAAAATTACCGCTTACCGCTGCCAAATAAAAATACCAAGCCGGCCTATAAATTTTTCAGCAATAAAATAGGGAAACACTGGCCACGTCGCGTGTGCAATTGTTTATAATTTTTGGCGATGCAATTTCACTTCAAAGTCGCCGACGCTGAAAGGGAGAGGGATAATGTGGCGGCGTCCAGCAACGCTGGCGCCAATCCGCACGCCGCCCTTCAGCCTCAGCAGCCAGTTGCCCTGGTGGAGCCCAAGGATGCACAGCATGAGATTCGATTGCAGTTGGTTGACGAATTTTCTGGGGCACTTCATGAAATGAATATAAATCCATTGATGAATCCATAACTTGCAGGAATATCGTGGCGACCTTCTCGGTGAACTGTGAACTGGACCTTAAGGCAATCAACTCGCGCACGAGGAACTCGGAGTACTCGCCCAAGCGCTTCCGGGGCGTCATCATGCGGATGCACTCGCCCAGGTGCACCGCCCTGATCTTCCGAACGGGCAAGATCATCTGCACGGGTGCCCGAAACGAAATCGAGGCGGACATTGGATCCCGAAAGTTCGCCCGCATCCTGCAGAAGCTGGGATTCCCCGTAAAGTTCATGGAGTACAAGCTGCAGAACATTGTGGCTACCGTGGACCTGCGTTTCCCCATCCGCCTGGAAAACCTCAACCACGTGCACGGTCAGTTCAGTTCCTACGAGCCGGAGATGTTTCCAGGCCTCATCTATCGCATGGTCAAGCCGCGCATCGTTCTCCTGATCTTCGTCAATGGAAAGGTTGTATTTACGGGCGCCAAGTCGCGCAAGGACATTATGGACTGCCTGGAGGCGATATCCCCTATTTTACTAAGTTTTCGTAAAACGTAGTCGGCTTTACACATCCAAATGTTTTTAGTTAGCTTAGTTTTATTCCAAATAATCCTTTTTATGTTTTCGTGTGTAAATTCATGTTAATTATAGGATTTCTTTCGGCCTTTTAACGCCCTAACTTTTATAATTCTTAATAAATTTGTATATTTCAAAATATATATAACATGAAAGTCATTTCATGTTACTCTGTGGACTGAAATATATTTTCCTTTATCTCACTATGAAAAATTTTTATACAAATTTAAATGCAATGAAACTTCAATACGTTTTTGGACCCAAAGCGTAGAAAAAATAATTCATTCGAATCCACTAATTCTGACCTTTTCCAACATTCCAACAAATAAAAACTGAATATGGTAAACTTTATTTTTATTTATTTTCAGTTTTTGTTTATTACAAAAGAAAACACAAGACACTTCAAAGAGTTTCGATTCTTATGGTACGGGAAGGAGCGACATTCTTAAGTTGTGTACAAACATTTCCCAGTTCCTCGCTTAGTTAGCTTCATGTACATGGCTATGTGAGATTTGTGTAGGGAGTTTAAAGACTAATTGTGGTTCATATGGAGGGTATATACGTATAAAACTTACAAACTATGCAGATTCATTATTTGCATAAATTAATTGGACGGTTTTCTCAACGTTTCTCTTCATTTCGTTTACAAATATTCAAGAGTTAGATTATACAAATTAGATAAATTTCCATTCGATATGCATGCAAAACTTTTGTCAAGATACATTTGCTAATGATTTCTAAAATCTATTAAAGGCATTTTGTGAAAGACACATTGATTGATTTTTCATTCCACACTTGGAGCCCGCTCTATGATAAGGCATAGTGTGGTTCGTTACGACTTACAAGATACATTAGGTGGCTATATGTGGTCTGCTACGGGTGGCAGAAGATTCTTTGTTCAGCAATAAAAATAAAAATTAATATACGTTTAACTGCTGTTTTGTACATTCGATTCTACAGCGGGTCAGTTTCGGGGAGTACAATTGAAAAGAACTAAAAATATAACCAAAATGTTGACCAGCATTTTTGGACGGAATGCAATTTCGTTGGCAAACAAAAAACTACAACTCAAAACAAAAAACTAAAAAGTAAACACTCAATAAATGAACAAAAACACTACGAATATTAGCAAGGTGTTTCGATGGTGATTTTGTGAATAGCATTCATTCCTTTCTATGTGAGCAGTTGCATCATGTTTAAGACCAGGTGCGTGCGACTTCGCAGTAGGTATATGAACACGCTGAAGAAGAGCAGGGACATGGACATGGAGGCGCGCCAGCCCATGTTGTAGATGGAGCAGTACGGACACTGAGAGCTGCCGCATACCTCACAAATGTTCAGCAGATATGTGGGCAGGGCATCAAATATTGATTCGTTGAACCGTTCTGTAATCATAGAAGAAAATAAGATTTATATACAATTTACTTTATTTAGTTGCTGGAAAACTAACTAGGATTGCTTATAGATTTTACATACCCGGTGCATAGTAGTCGTAAATCCGCACTGGCAGATAACGAGACATATTGGCCACTGGATACCAACGCTCTATGGTGAAGTTCACACAGATATCCTCTTGGTCAAGCTGTTAGAAATTAGCAAGATTCAACATTGATACTAATGTATAATAGTAAAATTTCATTTGTATCTTACATAATCGAAGTAAAAGACAATCTTGCGTTCTAGATATCGAGCCCTTCTCAAATTCCTGACCCGGTTGCTGAGCACATAACTGTCGAGTTTTTGCTGTTGTATCCAATAGCCAGTCGGTATGGCCACATCCAAAACCGCCATGCCTGAGCGCTCCGACTCGTTTTGGTTTATCCAACTAGAAATTTACAAACTCAATACAATGCCCAATGGCAATACGCATTTAGTGCCAATAGAAACTCACTTTTGGCAAGCCACATAAGAGATGTGCGACTGATTCCTGCCGTGGAAGATTGCCTTGGTGTGTAGTCCAAAGGCTGGCACTGGCGGCTTGGTCTGGAACTTCTCAATGTCCACATTGTACTGCACATGCATCTGAAGGATGGCATATCCAGCACCCTTAGCCTGAACCTTGATGGTGCCCCAGGCGTCCGGAATCTGAAAAGGAGAAGATATGTTTTTAAATACATTGGTAAAATCTAGATCTAACAATCTAATAGACATTTTATAAAGCATCTTACCTCGATACTCTGCAATTTTGCTAGATTCGTGTCATCAATGTAAAGGGTTTGTGTTTTGCCGCCCTGCGAAGAGGCCTCGATCTCCACGGTCAACGAGGAAACCTCGCGCAGCCTAGACCGCACTGTGTACTCCACAAGAGCCTTGAGTGCTGCACTGGTATCCTGGGTGGAGGCCCATCCGCCGTCGTTTAAGCGCTGTGAGTTCAACCACCTCACGATGGGATCCACGAAGAACTCACGGCGGGCTACATAAACCAATAACGCGTAGGCGGTGGTCTCTATATTCAGTGAGTCATATTCGTAAGGCAGGCGCGGCAGCGAGAACCACTTTTGATTCTCCAGCTTGCGTGGAGGTTGCGGTATTTCCTTGTTACCCCAGTACATAAAGTCGCCTATAGTCCTGGCTTGGCGTCGCAGAATGGCAAATACTTCTTCGGCAATCGGGGAGTTACAAAGTTGAAGGGCGTAGGCTGTAATGGCCACATCAAAAGGTTGCGCTTGGTGTCTCAGGAAGTCCATATTTCGTTCTATATACGCCAAGGCTCGCTGGGTGGCCAAAGCAACTCGAGAGCCCAGAGTGCCAGAGATATCCTTTACGGTGGCCAAAGTTATGAGTACATGGGACGTTAGCGTGATGTTCTTGTCAAAGTTTGTGCGGTTCATCTTCCTATCCGGCAGCCACGTGACCTCGTAGAAGGATCCCTGTGGCGTCTGGTGTTGGAGAAGCCATCGCATGTTCTTTTCAATAATGGTGGCATCGATCCAGATGAAGTTCTCCCATTCGTAGAAGCTGGCCTCTTGGAACACCCTTAGACAGTAGCTGGTCAGCCATACAGACGAATCTGAGTTGTTCCAATCGGAACGGAACAGTGAGAAGCTACCATCGGGTCGCATAAAGCTCAACTGCCGCTGATAGCCAATATTCATGTGGTAAAAGGCATTCTTCTCCAGCGTTTTGTTGCGCTGATTAATTAATCGCATGTACATAATCGTGTAGAGATTGGCGGCAAAACTAAAAGCATTCTGCTCACCAGACTCCATTGGCAGGTAAAGCAAGGAGCTGGCATTTACGGGCATGGTGGGGAAGATGGGACCCACCACATCGCCCACTACCGATATCCTAGCCTTGTTTGAGCCATACACAAAGTAACGATCAACCTGGTATGGAATTATTGGCGTTTGGGTTACATTAACATGCATGTATTCTAGGACGTAGGCACGGTTCGAGAGATCAAGAAGCACGGATTGATGACGATATTGTGGCAGACCATCCGACTCTACGTGCAGTGTTCGTGTTATTGTATCAGTTCCAAGCAAAGTAGCCACGTGTAAAGTCACATCCACATTGCCGAGACGCTGAGGCACCACCGGCACGTAAACCACCGTGGTGCCTTGGGCCTCCAAATAGATGAAGAATTGGTGTTCACCAAAGCTGGTTCTGGGGTTATACGATCTTACGATGCCATCCTCCTCCACGTGCACAAACTTGTAGTCCGGACTGCCGTGCAGCACAACAATGGCCTCGATGGGAGTTACCATATAGTTGAATACAGTGACACGGATGCCCACCTGCTCGCCTTGTCTGCAAGCCTCCGGCATTTCCACGTTTATGAAGAAGGGTTGGACTCCAACGTACTCCAAGGCCTTGTTCATCATTCCGAAGCCTTTGGATGGACTCACACTGAACGCACTAACCATCCAGTAGGCGGGACGATCAGGAACTTCCACATTAAAGATGTATCGACCATGCGGTCCAATGTTCACATCCTTCCAGAGCCATACATTCTCATAATGCCGCAGCACGCGATTAAATCGGTATTTTCTGTAGTTCAACAGCTCTGTGTCATTTCTCACATGGCAATTGATCTCGTCTGTTCCATCATCACAATCAAACAAACCATCGCACTGCTTCTCGAGGCGATAGCAACGTCCACTCAAGCACTCCCCGAAACCCAATGTACGATTGCAGGTATCCTGTCTTCTGGGTACATAACCATCCGTAAAAACGATCAATCCACTGTACTCAAAAGTGCGGTTTGCATCGACACCAAAGGACGAGGCGGGGAAGTACACCAACTCGTCGGGATTGCCTTCGTGAGAGTACCAAATGTGCTTATAAGTTCCGTTGGTCTGCTCGTCGAAGTTGGACATCTTAGTGATGATCTTGGCGTAAGTGAGTTCGTTGCCGGCCTGCATTGTATAGAAGGCACTGTCGATGCCTGAAAGACCCACATACGAGCCAGGCTCTCCAAAGATGGCCACCTCCACTTTTTCTCCGGTCCTCGCCTTACGATTATTGATGTATACAGTAAAGTTGTTCCGGGAGATGCCATTTACCGGGAAGGTGAGGGAATCGGCCACAACCTGTCCCTGCTGGTTAATTTTCCACACTACCATAGTAGCCACAGGTGCCATTTCGGAACTCAGAACCACAGCAATGGTTTTGATACCCTCTGTAATGGTTTCTCGGTCATTCACCAGGATAACGCCCTTTGACATAATGAGATAGTTGAACTCTTCGAGGTAGAAGTTCGTACGGATGTGGAAGATTATATACTCTCCAACCACTGGTTTCTCTGTGCTGGTGGTGACCTTGATGTGCTGATTTCTGGGAGAATAGTGAGACACCAAAAGAAGCTCCGTTTGAATGCGTTCACCACGCGGATCCACAAAATTCGCGTGCAAGCGCATATTTTGAATGCCGTTCAAGAAATCTCTTGATTGCGGGCGATCGTCCAGGTTCAGATCATTCCGGATGTCTATCTTCACCTCCCAAATGCCATCACTTTGTTGCGACATGGGCAATCGCTGGGCGGGCCAGTCCCTCCTGCCGCCATTGCGGCTTTCCACGAAACCAGAGACTTCCATTAAACCCTGGCGTAATAGGTTTGGATCAATTGGGGAACCATCATGGTACTCGACAGCTAGATATGTGGTAAATGGCATGGCGGGCTTGAAGACCTGCGGAGAATCGCCAAGGAATATCACCTTCAGACTGGAATTGTACACCCTGGCCACGGAGTAACCACTAATGATCTCATCGTAGAACTTCTCCCCAACTGTGGCCGTGATCAACACTTCCGAGTTGGCCAGATTGGGCACCAGCAGCTCTAGCTCTCTTAATGGCCACTTGAAGTCGAAGGTTCCATTGAAATAGCGCAGGTAGGGTAGGGTCTTTCGATAAGTTCCACTCCACGCCTCGTAGCTGCTATCGTGATACTCAGGTTTTCTAACCCAGAATGGCCACTCCTCGTCGAACTGATAGTGTCGCTCGACCACATATTGATTCCTGTACAGAATATCCTGTGACAGATCTGCTCCGTCCTGGGGCAGTTGTCCAGGCACATTATACTGCACTTGCGGATTCTGGTTGGGATTATTGTAGCGCCATCGTTCATTGTATCGGTTAAGTTGCTCCAAGGGTGACCGACCCAGACGATACTTTTCATTTAGGACTTGGTTGCTGAAGTATCCAATTGGCCGGATTGTAGCCTTGATTGTGAGATTACCTCTTACTGGTAGACCACTGGTAAAGTTTGCCATCACCCTTCCGTAGATAAACGGATCCGTGGTGAAGAAATAGGCAGGCATGGTAACATTCACTTCGAAGCGGGTCTGATAGTATTCCTCCACGGTGAAGTGACTCTCCTCCTGCTGTCCCTGAGCAATAACACGGATGGTCCATTCACCAAAAGTGGGCTGATCCGACAGTTTGTAGTCCAGTGAAACGGAACCCAAGTTTGATTGACTGAAAGTTACACAGGTAAAGTTTGGTTATTTGCATTTACATTTTTTAATAAACTTCACTTTGTGTTTTATATTTAGACTGTTGTAAAATAAAACTTCCACTTACCGAGACAACCAACGTTTAAGAATATGCCTGTTTGGATCCAGCATGTACACATCCACGGGATTGTCAAATCCTTTGAGTTCGGTGGTGATCGGAATGGTCCTGAATCGCACAGTTTCCCCTTGCATATAAAGGGGCTTATCGGTCTGTACAAATATCGTCATGGAACGCTGGGAGAAGTCTAGTCTTGTTTCGTTCAGGAAGGCGAGGCCACCAAATACATTCTGGTAGAAACCTTCCACTCGAAGCTTATAGCTTCCAGTCACACTGGTTGGTGGGATCCTCATGAGCAGCGTCTCCGGTATGCCCTCCTTAACATTCTTAGAGTCTCCGCTGATTTGGACACCATCGCAGGCGATGCTAGCATGAACGGTTATCGGGTACTGAGCTTGAAGAATGGACACAGACACCTGGTAGATTAGACCAGGCCTGACCATTCGAGAGGCCACAATGAAGTATGTGGGCTCCCTTGAATGCAGCGACTCCAGGAAGGTGGCCTTGATGTTATAGGACGACTTTCCCCGAGTCAGACTCGGCTCTTCGTTATCCTGGTAGCCTCCTCCCACTCGTTTATTATAGTCATCTTGCCCAGCAAGATCGTTGTAGCTCCCCGAATCGGTTCTGTACGGAGGGCGATCGTTGGGATTCGTTTGGCCAATGTTTTGGTTGTTGTTGCTATACTGATTCGTCTGTTGGTTGTTTCCCCACTGCTGGTTGGGCAGTAGCGGCTGCTGGGAACTCTGCTGGTTTTGGTTGGGGTTGTAGTAGGTGTCGCTTTGTCCGACCGCCGGTTGCAGTGCATCCAAGACGGCGGCTACTACGAGCAGGGCGTGCAGCAAGTGCCACATCATTGCTGAGGAGCAGCGAAAAGTGAATAAATTAGAATGGCTGAGTATAACTGCATCTCCCCAATACTATAAATAGAGGATTCTGATTTGGCCTGTTCTTTAATGCCTGGCGAATAGGGTGTATCAATGCTTTGCAAGACAAAGTTTCGAGTTCTCGTTAAAGACATAGGATTAATAAAATATATTTTTTGAAGTTCCATAAATAAGGTGCGCTTTAAAAATTTCTGAAGAACCTCCTTCCAACATTTTGTTTTAAGTATTTAAGATTTTTTAAAATTTTGGAATATATGTATTTTTAAAACACCCTAATCCCCATGTCATGGACCGCAACTCATGTTCGAGGATTGTTGTTGGTTGGTTGATTTCCGCGTGCTGCGAACAAGTCGTTAATGAGGGCGCCGACATCGGTATTAATAGACTATAGACGCGATCTGGCAGGAGCAATGAACGTATCTTCAGGGAGACGTATTTCAAGGGGCAAGCGGCACTATGGAAACTATGTCAAACATTAAGTAAAATGTCATTCAAGTGGGCGCGCAATTAGACAGCGGAGATGTATGCCACGCTGGGATTTAGGGCATTCAAATCATCTGCCCAGTGCGTTTTTAATGCCTTCGTTATTTATAGTTGAGTTAGAAGAGATTACGAAATCACAGCTTGACAAACCACTTTGTCACCAACGGAATTATGAACACAATAATATGTTTATTACAATTCAATTCAAGTTTTCAGTATAAACGCTCGACATTTTTCTTCTTAAATATTATTAATTTTCATGTGTGCAACATTACAAAATGCGCATATTTTAGTATACCGGCTTATCAGCACACAATCAGCCGGCACACAGGGAATCACTCGAGCAAGGACCTCCAAATCCTCCCTACTCAGGTATTAACTTCTTTTGCTAGCTAAAAAGTCAACGCTTAAAGGCAACCATACGAAAAGGGTCCACGCCAGGAGAACAATGGGCACCGACTTCTAGACAAGTGAGGTGAAATGAAACTGAAGGATGGAGGGAGTGTGTGTGTGTCTGCATTTGAAATGCATTCACTGGCGAGCCAGTGAAGGTAAAGGTAGCAGCTCACTGGAACTGAGCGAAACACGCAAATGAAACGGCCGGCTACCTGACCATAGATATGGGTGTCTATATGGGCCTGGGCGAGATACTCTGTGCAGTGAAGCAGCAGAAGTTACTGGCCTATAGGGGTCTCTACTCTCGTCGGTGAAAACAAATACCGAACTCGTAATAATTTCAACGGCGCTGCGTGTAATCCACCCTTTGCGCACGGCTACACAGAGAAGAACTCTTTACCAACTGTGGCAATAATATTTGACACCATTCCAAATAATTAAATCCTTGAAATGGGATTTTTACTTTAAATTTCGAAATATATATACATATAATTTTTTTATATATTTGTATGAAAAATATTTTAAAACATTTAGCACAAAATATAAATATTTTCAAAATGAGTAGTTTACTTTTGTTCTAGTCTGGCATGGTATAAAATTTCTATTATAACTTTTCAATATTTTTTTTTCAGTGCAAGAGGGCGCAGAACCAAAAGCGTAATGCACAAGTAAAGTGGGCATTAATTAGCCGAGAAGACCCATTCAAAATGAGTTGAGAGGGCAAAAGTGCAATTGAAACAGCAGGCAGGACATTTTGGGCGGCTAAAGGAGCAACTGTTGGCGAAATTCGAGAGCTTGAAGGCAGAAAAACGAAAGAAGACGCCGCAATCCAACTGGCCAGCAGGTGGCAAAAACGCCAGCTTCACATTTCCTTTAAGGGGCAAAGAGCTTCTAACGAAGAACTCCCTTCACAATTACTAATTCTATTTAAACGATAGAGCACAACGCCAAATGCTGTAACCAATATTTAGGGCACTTCTTCGGTTTTCGGTCAACGCCCATGTGCCAACAACAACAGCAACACAATAACACTGGCTTAGGAATTTTGTAGACGGCCAAACACACGATTTGGGCGGGTCGCCAAGTGAAAGAGGTCCGCAAACCCATTTCTACTTACCTCAGTACTGAAATCGATCTGATCTGGCTATCAGTGGGCCATGCACATTTTATTAATCAACAGAAAGGTAAATAAAACTAACTCGGGAACTCAAAGCGTCGAAAAAATGAAACAACACAAAACCAACAGCGATCCACACCCGCTTTGATGACTGATGTAGTGTGACCGTTCACAGAGAGTGGCGTAATACTGGATTCCAGGTGTGGCCAGGACACTGAGAAACTAACGGTCGCACTGCGAATTGAATTTGCTAAGATGTAAAAATTGTTTTTCGTGCCTTAGATCACAGACAACAAAAAACGTGAAAGCTAATAGCTAAATTTCGAAAGACTAAAAATGGTTTACTAAACAGCTGACAATATTAACTTGTAATTTACTTTATTAAAAAATGTATCAGTATAAAGGCGTTTTTTTTAGCACGAAACAGTAACATGAAACGGACTTTCCGGGAATGTACCTTAAGGCAATATCCAGATATTTGTTACGTGCTTCCCAAAAAAAAAATGTTTAGACTATGGGAATTTAGTTCTTATCCTGGGAGTGGAAAAGAGATGGCAAAACTTCATACGCTCAGCACCAGTGTTGAGTAGTGGCGCTTTGCTGCCTTTTAGTATATATCGCACAGTATTTTAGCTACCTTTAGAGTGCAAGCTTTGGTCATACCACCGCTTCAGTTGTCTGTGTGTGTGTGTATTGTATGCATGTGATGTAAGGTCATTCGCGTGAAAATATCAGCGAGGAAAAAATCGAATTTTTGTGTTTTGTGTGCTAGGTAAATGCAAAAAATTGTGCAAAGTCGATCGGTTTAAGGCCCAGTCCGTGTGCCAGTGATGAAAGTGTGAGCCTGTTCGGTCATTTACCTGTGAAAAGTCGACAAGAAGTCAAAGGTGCTGGGTTGCCCAACGCAAAAATTATGACGAAAAGCACACCAGCACAAGTACCCTATCTCTCTCTCGCTCTCTCTTTCTCTCACACACACACACTCGCACACGCAGCAGAAGCAAAAGCAGTGGAGCTGGGAGAGCTAGAACCTAGAGTTGTCAACGCTGTGCGAAGAATTTCGTCATTGAGCGGTGGGATGTGTGTTTGTGTGTGTCAGTGTGATGCGTGCCCAGTGAGTGTGTGTGCGAGAGTGCGTGCGTGTGTATTGGTAGTTTGTTCTCTTCTTTGGTAGTAAAACACAAAAGAAAAATCATCGGGGAAAAATGTGAAAAATGTACATAATTCGTAACCCAGTCTGCGGCTAGTGCTCGCCAGCCAGTGCCCGAAAATCGTGCTGAGATGAAACACCGCGCACCGATTGAAAAACTATTACATAAATAGTGCAAAGTGTAAATGTTATTGAAGGCAAAAAAAACGGAGCAGCGTTGGGAAAAAGAGCCGCGCACGCTGTCGTCATCGCTGCTAAAAAAGCAAGAAGAAAGCGAAAAAGAGAAAGATAAAGACACCCCTTCCTTTGCTACAAAAGAAAAGAAACGAAATGAAAATGGAAACACAGTAACTAAAATCCCCAACGCGTTACTGTTACAATGCCGAAAAGTGCTTAAAAACCATTTCCGTGTGTGTGTGGGTGTTTTCCGTGCTCTGTTGTACATACTCCAGTGTGATGCATGATGTATGATGTACAATGTACGATGTACAACACTATTTATGCCAATAACATTTTGTTAATACCGTAAATAAACTAATAACATTTAAGGCGTGCGAGTGTGTGGGTGCTGGGGAGTGTGACCTCGTGTGCGTGTGTCGCGTGCTCCGCTGGTGTTGGTGTATCTGTGCAAGTGTGAGTGTGTGCGGCGGCAAGGAGTGTCATGCGTATATTCTACCTCCCACAACCCCCTACTTATCCACCACCCCCACCCGCAACCTCACACCCTTTTCCAACACTGACCCACTGGCAGGGCCTATCCTACAGCAACAACAAAACCAACAAGCAGGCGGCAGCAGCTCCTTTGCTCCAACGAGTTTTATCTTGTTTTGCCGTTTTAATCATATGCGGGCGAAGAGAAAGGAGAAAAGCCAGCGAGCAAGAGAGTGGGAGAGCGTGGAAGGGGAAGAGAAGAGCAGAGCAGAGGATAGGAGACAATCACGTCATCCAGCCTGCCATGACACACCAACATCAACATCAACATCGATACAGTGAGGGCTCTCGGCTAATGAACAGCGGCTCAGAATAGCTAAACTCGCTCTTTGTTGCGGTTACCCCACTGCTGTTGGCCAAGTCAAATTCCATGGTATAGTCCTGCCTGCGATCGTGGGCATAGTGGGGTGCAATACGTCGATAGCAATCTACTTTTCAAATATACGTTTTATTGTGATATCTAACACATTTTTGAGAAGAGAACATCGTATTCATAGCATACTTTTCTTGTATGGAAGCCAAATTATGGCTTTTACTATATGTTAGTTTTTGGGCTCAAAGAAACCAAAAAATGCAAGAAATTTTAATTTTTTTTTTCAGTATTTACTTACTATTTCATTATTGCTTATTGTATTTTGGGTTTTGTTAGTTCTTAGAGTTCATAGTTCTGTGTTGACAACTTTACTTTCGAGAAAATCTTCGTTTCTACTTAAGAAATTAACAATTATGTAAATTAAAACCCGGATTGTAATTACTTACTATCCATTTCGATTTAAAGATGGTTTCACTGTATTTACCAATGATGACCGCACCAACACACACACACATTTAAATAAACCCCATTGGCGAAATAAAGACAAGCGCGTGAATTCGATTGCGATGATGATGGAGCTCAGTCGTGTTTTTCTAAGCCTTTTAATTAAGGCAATTAAATTGGCACCCCTCTTCCACGCCCGTTTATTATTTAATATTTTATCGGTCATCTGAGGTTCGATTTTTGGCCTCAGCTTAGAACAGCATCGTTTGTGTGCGAGTGTGCCGCTTGAATGTCAGAGTGTGTGTGTGTGTTGGGGGGGTGGGGGGGTTTCTTGAGCGAGCGTACGAGAGAGCAAATAAACTGAGTCATGGCTGACGATGACGTTATGCTGCTGCTCTTTTGTGCTCTATTATAGTCCGCTGCCTAACTTGCGGCTAGGGCAATTTGTCTCCAAAGTGTTTATGCTCAAAGTTTGCCAATAAAACGCGAAAGAAGGAACAAAAGTTTGGCACAAATGCCCGCACACAACTACCATGGCATTTAGCATTCGATTGACCTCGAGGCCAACAGCAAATCGATAGCAATGTTTTTTGTTTCTCCACCAAATCGATAACATGCCGCACAACACCACCGCCCCCACCGCCAACCCCCCTGGGTCACCGAAAAAGCGGCTTTGAAAACTAGTTTGTGTAGGATGCTCTAACTCTGCCATAAATCTGATTTAAGTTCCAATTAATTTGAAACTATACTATACGTTTGCGTGCACCAGCTATCCTATTGGAGTGCTAAATTGCTCTATATTTTGCCATTAATTTGATTTAAGTTTCACCTAATGGAAAATTAGTACCAGTAAAAATAAATAAAGTGGTTTAGGTGATTATACATTACTTAACCTAAACTAAAGGTTTGAAGCGTAAACGATATAAGGAAATCAGCCGCTTTCTGATATTTTCCATCCTAATCATCATGTTGTCAAGATATTATAAAATGGACGAACGTCCATTGCTGCAAGGTATATTGAAAATTTCATCAATCACATTATCTGAGCAATGAACAGTTTTATTTTGTTCGAGCTGGTCAATGCTTTAATGTTTATCAACATTCAAGAACTTTGGAAAATTTGCCAATTATTAGTAGTTTTATTGTCGTTTGCAACCTTTGTGTTGCCAACTCCTATGACTCTTCTTGCTTTATTAATATTTATTAACTCACGGCAAAATGTTCTGTACGGGTGTTGGAAACACCTCATTAAATACTATACACCCCCTGATCGCCTTAATCTCAGCGGGCAATGCAAACAGCTGATTTCATATTTGCTCTCGCAAATTTGTAAAAATAAATACGGCTGACCAATAATAAATGCGACGAGACGACCCCCCTCGTTGCCGCTTCCCCGCAAAGACCACTACCTATCTATCCAACACCCATGCCGAATTAGCAAAGTTCCCTGCCTTCCGAAAAGATGGATACATAGAGATGTACATTCGTGTGCGAACCGCACAGAACCGCCCGAAACCAGTGCGGCAGTGCGAGCGGGATGGCAATGGACCAGAGCGGTCAGTTTGGACGGTCTGGGGTCTGGGGTCTGGGGTCTGGGTCTTTGGGACTCGGCGACTGGGCCGCGGACATCTGACGTCGTTGTCGACCATGCTCCGCTACAGCATTATATCATGTGGCCAAGGCGTTGGTGGTGGTTGTGGTGGTGATACGGACGGAAGGACAGAGTCCCGTATTTGTTCAAAGTACTGCATTGGGGCTTTATCTTAATGCGATATAATGAGAGCCGGATTCGTGACACGTTATGGAAACAGTTCAACTGGCGTTCTATCTGCTCTGCTGAGGGCCGCACGTCGTCTGGCGGTAAACAAAAATCCAGCGCACTATGATTTAGCGTTGTCCATTCGACGGTTTTATTGCCAAAACTTTGAGAATTTATTTTTACTAGTTTCAGCTGTTTTCCTGTATAACACAATTGCTTTCAAAAATGTTTACTTGTTTTATTTCATTTCTTGTGGGGTGAATAGGAACTAGTCAGCTTTGAAATTGTTATGTAAGGTTTATTATTTTAGGTGTTTTTCAAACATTTATGCCAATTTGACGCTATCGTCAGTTCAAGAATTTTAAAGTTCATGTACTGCTATTCACTTAAGGTTGATGATCATGAAATATGTCAGCACTGGTGAAAAAGTCTATCTTTTTGTTTCTTATCTACTCTGCTTACCCAGTGACTGTCCTCCCGCACTGATAAGAGTGGAAAAGTTGTTTTCTCGACGCATCCGCAATATGAAATTCTAGAAGTAATAATAGATCTCGGGCCAATTGTTATCAGCGGTTATGCGGACGTCATGCGGCGAGGCAAATGGAATGCTATTTTTCTTCGATCGTCAAATAATTGATCGTAATTACTCGCAGTGTCACTTGATTTTTGTTGAATCATTGCTCGATTTCAATTTGCTTGATACTGGTCTTATTGTGTTTTTATATGGTGAGAGACAATAATATAGCCCTTATTATAATCAAGCTTTTCCTCAGTTTTTTTCATTTATTGTTTCTGCTGAAAAATGTGTTAAAGCAGCGTGCTTTCTATCAAACTGTAGATAAGATTTTTAGAGAACTTTTCAAGTCTCAACCACTTTATGGTATGAACAAGTTTCGGATCTTACAAATATGTTAGCATGCTTTTGGTAACTTTAAGATAGCTAAGCTTTTGCATTTTGTTTTAAATAAAATCGGTTTCAAATCCCAAGAGATTCTTGTGCGATGAAAAATGTCTTAGAAACTCGATTTCATGTCGCCATTTGGTACAGTACTCGTAATCGGTCTGGTCAAGATAACGGCCGAACTATTTAGATAAGCTGACAAGTGTATGTCAAACTGAACCCAAATCACTGTGCGTCGACGTCGCTGCCGCAGCGACGCTGGCAGAGGCAGCGCTGCCCGCTGCGGCGAAGGCGGCTACTCTCGTCTGTTGGCCATGTGTGCGGTTCAGTCTGCTCGCTGAATTCGCCGCGTTCGCTCCGTTCGCTCTGTTCTGTTCGCCTCGTTTTGGCCCGTCCGTTTGCCAAATTTCGTTCGCTTTTTGTGTTCCCGTTGTGCAATAATAGCAAAACTGCAATAACAACTACAACTAGTACAAGTACGTACAGCAACAACAATGACCATTGGCTGAAAAGCAGCTAGAAATTGTTGCGCTCCTTGTGTAAAACATAATTATTTGCTCTCAGTCTCAAGAATCCTTCTCTCTCTCTTGCTTTCCCTCTATCGCCCTCTCTTTTGCTCGCTGGCTAGGCAGAAAAATAGTATTTTCGTCGTCAACGTGCCATAATTTCTTTTTTTCCGTTTAGCCAGCAAAGAAATAGAATTTTTTGGACTGGGAAAAGTTAGATGCGCGTTTGTGTGAGTGAGTGTGAAAAAAGAACTGTAAAAGTTAACGTTAAATTAGCGGGCTAAAGGAAAAAAGGCCACCCACCCCCCGGCCCCTTAAATGAACAGCACGTGCTTAGCTGCAGTGAAAATAAAAAAAAAATTGTGACATTTGAAAAATTATACATTTAGTTGAATGTTGAATGTTGTTCGTTCGGCTTTCGTTTTGATTTTGATCTTTTCGATTTTTTTGGATCCTTGATTCAGCTCCTCTGCCCGTCTACTCTTAATTTTAAAATTTATGTATAATTTTAAAAAGTTTTCTTCTCTCACTCGCTTTTCCTTTTGCTTTTGTTGTTGGAAAAAAGCATACAATTAAAACCGAACGAAAAACACAACAAAAATATACGAGGAAGCGCACGAAAAGTTTGCCTTCAACAAAAATAATTTCAAAATGAAAAATTTTCTTAAACATTTTTATTTGCGAAAATAGCTTCATGAATTAAGAACCAAATAGGAAAGCTGGAAGAGTCAAAAAATTGAAAATTCGCACTCAAGCAAAAACACCAAACGGAAGATCCAAAGCAAACAACCAACCAACAACAACAACATCAACAGCATCAACTAATATCAAATTAAATAACTAAGCCTAATAACGTATACATTTAAAGATCTATTTATAAATTAATATTTACCATAATGATTTAGTAAGTTAAGCTTAAAGTACAAACAAAAAATAAGTAAAGCAAAGAAAAAGAAACACCACAACCAGCATCAACAACCAACCAACAACCACAAATAATTAATTAATCATTAAACGGAGTAAATTCACAAATCTGTAATAAATGCAAATGACAAGGAAATAACGAAAACGACAACAACAACAAGTCACCGCCAACAACAACCACACATCGGCAGCATAATTAACAACAACCAACAACAACAACGGATCAATACCAAAGATGGAGGCAAAATTCTTGGCTAGCGCTCTTTCATTCCTCTCGATATTTTTAGCGATTTATGCTCAATCACTTGGTGAGTACAGCCCCCCGAAAACCCCCCTAAAACTCAAAGAAAACCCCCTACAATAAGCATAATGATAAACAAAGAAGGCCCTTTTAACCTATAAGTTGTACCTCGCCCCTAAAATCACCCTGCCCCACCCACACACCCATACACGCAAATAATATCTACACATCTACGTAGCACCCCAATATAAAAGAATAATGAGAATATACATACATACATATGTATATGGGGAAAGTATGGTTAAACTGCAGCTGTGATAGCAGAAATTGCAAACAGAACACAACCGAACCGAACAAAGCAAAACAAAGAGGGGGAGCAAGAGGAAAGGGAATAAATAAAAAACAGCAGATTGTTTGTGGCTTACTATAACACCCACTAACCTTATCCCATTGGCCGCCCCCCTAATTGCCCCGCCGCCCAAAACAAAAGTGCACCCACCAAAGGGCGAGGGTGCTCATCCACCCACACCCTGACTTTTCCCCCTTTCCAAGTTCATCCTGAAGCTAGCCACTAGCCGCAATAACGGAAACAAACAGCATTAATAAGAGGTGACTCAAATCGATAGTAAAGTTATCGAAGAAATCGCTGAAAACATCGAAAATTCTTCATATTGGTCGGGTTTCTCAGAAAGATGATTATAAACTAAAAAATCATAATTAAAAAAAGACAAGGCTTAGATGAATCAGCAAATTTTCTTTTTATACCCTACCATTGGTTTTTATAACAAATAATAAAAAGTATCCGTTTAAAATTGCAGATATGTATTAACGTTTGCACCTTTGAGCTTCAGGCTTATATCATGTGCTCAATTAAGATTTTATATCTTCTTTTTTTTTTGGTATTCTGCGCCAAGAGATAATTTCGAAACTTGTGTAACAAATGGATTTTAACAGCAATATTAGAAAAGGAGTGTTCCTATTAATATATTTGAGACCGCGCACTTAAAAATGAATCTTTATTTCGTTCACGTTCTCGGCTTTGAAGAGAACCACAAAATGGACAATCACATTTCTTCTGTGCCCGGCTTTATGTATTCTCTTTTCATATTGCACGGGACACCAACCACCACCCACCAGCCACCCAGACATTTTCCAACTTTAGACAAGGTCTCTGCTGCATTCTACTGTTTTGCCCTCTAGTTAAGCGGACTTCGATATTTTCGTGTTGCTTTTATAGTTCATATTGTTGGGTCGGTTGGATGGACTTGGGATTGGATTGCAGTGCTGCCATATTGACATTGTTGCTTATGTTTTTCCCCTGCCGCTTCGTCGTAGGTTTTCCGTCGCTTTTCCACTGTTCGCGCGACCGCATTTCATTTGATTTTCAATTTTCCACACAATTGCTGAAAGAGAACAGCGGCGAATGTCGGAGAGAGCAGAGGAGCAGAAGCAGGGTATCAAGTTCATTTCGGTTCTAGTGAGGGCTATCTTTAAGAATTTTTGTTTAGCCTTTAGACTATTTTACATGCGGTCCAATAATTACGGCCTGTCTCTGGTTTTTCCCGCTTGTTTATATTAACTTTAGCCGACCCAAAGCGAAGCGGACCAGAACGAATCGATTTACCGATTAACCGATACGTGCCCGATACGTACCCGATACGAACCGGCAATGGTGGCCTGCATTTTGTTTACATATGGCACTGGGCAACCCGCGCCTTCCACCTTCCTTGGGGATTTGTCTATGATGCCCGAGCGGGCGGTTCCATCTATTTATTATTCTATGCATACTATCCATTTACCTTTTCTACGTTATTCCATACATCCATCTATCTACATATCCATCCGTCCGTCTGAATGTCCGTCTGGCTCTGGCTGACTACCAAAACCTACGTATGTTCATGAATTTTGAATTTTTTTTCGCTGAACTGAACGTTTGGCTGGTTTTGTTTTGTTTCGTACATTATTTAGCCCCATGCAGCTATTTTCACATTCAAGGTGTATTAATTGAATTTTTTTTTTGCTGTTTATATGCTGGCATTTATTCGTAGTTGATTGGGGGTATTCGTTCCATTCAAAAGGCAGTGTGTAAATAATTTAAGGTTTTATTCATGTCTTTATTAGGATCTGTGATTGATGTTTCAATGATTCATAGATTCCTAAAGTTTCGGTTTATTATGGGTAACATGAAATGCAAATGAAATTAACCCATATCGTTAATTGTACCTTACTTAGTCCTTTAGACCATTTGCTATTTTTTGTACAATTTCTTTAGCATACTAAATATTCAATGATTTTTCAAATTGTTTACGTAAGTAGGCATCTGAAATAAAAGAAAGAAATTGCCAGGCACGCATCGAGGGAAAACCGGTCTGGAAAAACAAGAAAAGCGATCCCTCCAGGGAGATAAAGTCGGTGGCGGGGCCAACACTTGTACATAAATAGGTGTACATACATATGTTGGCACTACATGAATCACGTTGGGTTCTTGGTGGCGAGGGAAGGGCAGGTCGAATACCAGAAAGCCAATTTGAAGAAGTATTTCTTTGTCTCCCCCCTGAATTTGCCTCACATCACTTCAAAGCCATTTTCAGGTGGTGGCGAAAAAACCACGTGTTGTCCAGGTGTTTATGCTGCGGACGAATATGCGAGGAGCTAAATTATAATGCTGGTCCCCCCATTTTGCCCCCAAGCTTGAGAATATTCCTAGGTCTTGTCACATACGTATATGTGTATGTACACTGTACTACGTACTCCACCTTTTTCTCTTTTGTTTTGCGGAATATCCGAGCAGGTGGAATGTTTTGGCAAGTGCTTTCATTTCGGCTGTTGACTGCGCACATTTGGCTAACCAGTTTCATTTTGCCATGTTTATTTAATGACATTTTCATTACATTAATAAATGTCAAATATTTAAATTTCGGCTCACCCAGCAAAAGGAAGCTAAAGCAAACAAGTATGGAAAACGAAACCGATGTACAGTGGGTTAAAAAAAGGTTAAAAGTGCTCCAAAATATTATGAATTTCTTGTATTTCGAATAGCTAAAAATATTTAATATGTTACGATAGACAAAATATAATTGAACAAAGAAACTTTTATCTTTAATTTACCTAACTGTGTGCCTTTTTTTCAATTACTTTATCGCCATAAGTCTCTTTTTGGCCATAAATCATACGTATTGATCAAGATCTCAAGCGGATTAAGCTGAATCGAATTGAACTCCTTGAAACAGCTAGCAATAATTCAATGTTGTTCTGCTTTCCTTTGCTTTTGCTGCATTTGCTATAAAAATACATTACAAAAGGCACAGATTGTCTTGGTTATCTGCATTTTGCATTGAATCCGAAATGATTTGTGCGATACGAGGGGGTGGCAGAACCTGGGTGTCTTGCCTCTTTTGCGAAAACATTATTTTTATTAAGACAATAAACATGAAATGTAATTTCCCTTTCAATGTCATCGTGGCCTGGCGTTGGCTTCAGTTTAGTTTGGTCTCATATTGGATTCGGTTGGGTTGGGTTGGGTTGGGTTGGGTTGGGTTGGGTCGGGTCGGCTTGTGTTGAATTTGTGTTTGGGGGTTGAGTTCTATGGCTGGTTTTACAGGACTACACGCACACACAGAGCGAGAAAGGCGTCATGGTGAAAGAAAGGCTTGGCTGGCAGTTTCTGGTTTCTATAGTGATGCCATGATGCCATCGTGCTACAGTGCTTCAGTGTGGGCGTGGCATTGGCTTGCACTGCTCCTCCCTGCATTTCTGATTGCACATTGTCTGGAATTCTGCGATTGCAGTGGAAAACTCTCTGCCTCCGCCCCTTTCGACAGCCTGGTTGTGCCACTGTCCGCTCGTTCCTTTTCTTTCTTCTGACTCTGGTTCTTGTTGTTCTTCAATATAGAGGTTGCCTTGTGTTTCCGGCCCGTGCCAGATAATGGTTGCTTAAACAGGGCACGTCCATAAATATATATAGATGTATGTGTATATGTGTGCCTAGTAAGTACGGAGGGTACACAGGAGAAAAGCAATATTATTTGCAAATTGAAATAGTGATTACCAACCAACATTTACATAATCCATCGATGTAATGAATTGTATTTTGTTTAAATTATAAAATGAACCAGCAAGTTGAAGTATGCTTAAAAATACATTATGATATTCTGAAGAATTTTACGATATCATTGTCGAGAACGGCTGCCAAATTAATTAAGGTCTTGTGACGCAAGATGAGAATAAAATTGTGATTTTATGACGCACAATAGCAGAATAAAATGGCCGTAAATCAAATTTCGCCACCTTGACTTTCGAACGGCTTTCATTTCGCTCAGTGCATATGCGTGTGCACCTTTCTCTGATGCATTTTCCTGCTAATTGAGGACGGTGGGAGGTGAGGAGGTGATGCCGTGCACAAAAACAAAGTTGTATTTTAACGCCCTTATCTATTTATCGTAGCAATACCACCATTAGCACCCCCCTCACCCCAATCTACATTCCCCACTCGATATTGTGGTTGTTGCTCTTTTATTAGCAGGTACCCGATAAAAGCTTAAAGTTCACACATTTGGCAGACCTTTCATACGGCTATATCCGTGCTATTTGTCTGTGTGCACGCTCCAACATTTGCCTTTGTTATAGGCTAAGCAATATATTTAAAAATAAATATAGTGTTTTTTCTGCGTGAGAACAATAAAAATATATATGCCGCGCTGCTGATTCTCTCACTGTTTGCTCTTAAAATATTCTCCTTTCAAAATGTCAAGTTTTTCATTCGATTTTCATCTTTTGTTCTCTTTTTTTTCGCACTTAAAGACAATTGCGTATGGCCCACTGTGCCGGGCCGCATATACGTATATTAAATATATATACATTTGTGTATATCCTCCTATAGATTGTATGAATGTGTGTATTTTGAATGTCTGACTGTCTGGCAGAAGTGCTGTTTCTTGTTGTTGCTCTGTGTGTTTGACTTTTCATCGGCGGCAACGAAAAGCAAAAAAGCAATGCCAAACCAAACCGAAGAGTCGCCAACAACGTCACCAAAGAAAATGACACCACCCCCAGCCCTTTTCCCGCCCAATCAATCAGCACCCCCCGCGTGTGGGGCATTTGACCAGCCAGAGTGGAGATCACATACATATACATACATATGTATCTTACGTATATTTCTCCTTTTTTAATTCTGTTTTGCTCAAATATTTTCTTTTTTGAGTGACTGTCTGGGAATTGTTTTCGCTATTTCCAAGAGAGAGAGAAATTTTTCCATTGTGATGATGACTGAAACAGCGGGCAAAAATACATAGAATAATAATGCAACCACGGACACGACGGATACCCTGTACACCTCGCACTGACTGGACACCATGAACAGCTCAGTCAGCTGATCAGCCCGGACACAACGAACACTAAGGACAATCCGATACCACGGTCAACGCTGACACAACGAACACTACAGACCCCAGGACACCCTGGACAATACAGACAGTGGAAATTGCATACATTTTCTATGTTACGTATATTTTCTTCCCCCCTTTTTGTTTTTTTAATTGACTGGGAATTGAGGTTCCGTGAATCGCCCAAAAAAAATATAAT
Source organism: Drosophila erecta (assembly GCF_003286155.1). NCBI lineage: Eukaryota > Metazoa > Arthropoda > Insecta > Diptera > Drosophilidae > Drosophila > Drosophila erecta. Next base: position 17,311,178 of record NW_020825200.1, read on the forward strand.
TATTCCAATATTACCATTTCCCCATATATGCATATTTATAAAAGAATCTCATTTTTTATGGTGAACAAAATTTTGTAGATCATTTTATAAAGTCAAGATGCGAACTAACCAAAATGAAGTACCAACTTTAATATTATAATATTATGAAGTACTTTATTTTATTTGGTTTTATGCCTCAAAGGACTTGATAGCCTTAGGAAATATGAAATTCTTTTGCTTTTTGACCACATATGTACCGATGTTGATTAGAGTGTCGGTTTGTTATTTGCCTTCATATCGTAGTTAGTATACATGTACTTAGCGACAATACTGATAAGAATGTTGAAAACAACTTAATCGCCTGTGGCATTGCCTCTCTTTTCTGGCGCCTTTGTCTTAAAGTTCAAAAGTACATACGCGCGTTAAGCGAAAATAAAACATTGATGATACAATGATGATGTCGAACTTGGGGACATTTATCGCTATTAAATGCTGGCAGGCAGTAAATGCGTCATATTCTAGAACAATTGTCCCAACGATGATCAATTAAAAAGCCTCACCATATCCATCGGCATTTACTGTGCGAAGCAGTCATATTTTTTACAAGTACCATAAATACATAAAGAAATAAATAAATTGGCAACTGCTCGGCGGCCCACACGTGCGCAGATACATTTGTATCTGCAAGTTTCCCTTCGAGTTTCTCGATTTAGTTTGCTTTTCCTCGCATCAATTTGCGTTTCGTTCCCAATTGTGCCAAAGCCAATAATAATTGACATAAATGGCGCATCCAGGGGCCCGGGGAAACTGAATAGCATAGGGGAATGCCGACGAAAGCAGGGCATTCAAATGAAATATTCAACAGAACTGGAAGACATACGTACGTTTATGCGGACCAAACAATTTATTGATCAATTCTGATGGCCCGTGACGTATGCACAACTCATTGATTCTTTTCCCCAACAATGATCGCACTACTGTCAGTGCCGTCAAACAGTAGAAAACGAAATATATAACACAGGCATAAACAATAAATATCGATTTGCATATGTTGATTTCGTTTAGAATTTCACGCAGAAGTCATATGTACATATGATTTCATACAAATCACTTGCATAGTAACCATTTTATTCCACTATATGCTTGCAAACGATCAAAATTGTAAAGAGTAATATTTCTTATATTTCGAACTGCAAGATTCACGGTCAAACTGTTTTTCCTTGACTAGATTGCTTATTGACTAGCTAGCTAGTCGTTCTTGAGTTTAGGAAATTGAAGCGAAGCACACCTCACATTATCTAAACATTATGTAGCCCATAAAACGTTTAAGTGTATCTGAACAATATCAAAATTCCCACTTCTATGTTCCGGGTTCGCCACGACTTGTATGGCTTTTCCATGGCCAAAAGAAACCGCCACAGGAGAGGCTGAAATTAAATTTAGCCTATGTTTATTTCGTTTAATTAGACACAGCAACTGCAAGCAAATAAAATATTTATGTACAGCCACAAGGCAGAAGGCAGACGCACACTCTCAGCATCTCTCACCATCCCAAGATATTCCTATTCCCCTGTTATTTCTACATACTTGAAAACGTTAAACAAGTGTTTTGTTAATGTTTGTTTGCTTTAAAGACGTCTAATGTGCATTTGTCCGAAAACAGAAAAAGAAATCCCAGAGGCCAAAAGCCAACAGCTAAATGAATGGAACATTTTTCAAGTTCTTTTCAGATCCACATGTGCCAAACCAGATTGTAATTGTGCTGAATGCAAAGTAGAAGGAATAAGGGGTAGCTCTTTTGATTTTACAAAAAATATAAATACAAAATATTTATCTGTTTATTTATTTATTTGTTTTTTATGTACCAACTTCAAATTAAAAATTCCATTTGTTAAATTTTATCCTTAACCTTCCCCCAAACTTTATTTTTTTTAATGGATAACATAAATATTAATTGCGTTATTGAGATAATTTGAGCACCAGTTCTAAATGAAGATACTTGCATCATAGATATAATTTTGGGACTACTAATGGTCTTTAGTAAAGTTATGATATTTTTGGAAATCCCAGACATCATTAAAAAGTTTACATTTTCAAAATAGTTGGAACATAGTTTTATTTCATCCATGTTACCTTGGGTTCTTGTTACTAATTATTTTGAAATAGATAGAAAGTTTCTCTATTTAGAAGACATTCTAACTGGAAATAATGAACATGTTCCGTCAGTTTTCCCGAATGTCCTGCCAATTTATCTGCGGTAAAAGTGCGAACTGCAATTACAAATGCAAATGCAACTGTTGCTGTTGTCTTTAGTTTGTTTTTGTTTCTCGCGGCTGTTGCTTTTGTTGTGCGGTGGGGTTAGGCGGCACAAAGTTTTTCACATGCACAAGTGCAGCGAGATACAGATACTATGTAGTTTAGTACCAGAGTCTGTTTGCCGGAGGGGCAGATTGGTTGGGAAGGAGCGGGCACAGACATATCGCACGGTTAGCTGCGAGCGCGCCTCGTCATTTTCGTTTTAGTTTCGTTTTGGTTTCGTTTTGCTAATTTTAAAATAGACAAACAATTTTTTATTTCAATTTACAGCAGCAGCCAGCATGCCAGAGCAAGCACACACTTTTAGAGCAGAGCAAACACACCACACGCTCTGTATAATGCCATATACCAACACAACCTAGGCACATGACTACTCTACCTCCAACCGCCTGCCAAACACCCCTACAATACCTCCATTCATTGTGTTTGCTCTGCCTCGCGTAACCCGGCTGCGTATTTAAATATTTATTTATAAATCTCTGGCTGATTATGATAAGCAAGATAATAATAATCACCATAATGGTTAGTTGGCGCATTTTAAAAGTGCCACTTCGCACACTTCCTCCCGCTAGAATCCCTTCCCCTCTGTACGGCGCTATCATTTAAATTACTTGGCTTTGTTGGGATTTCGGTGCGAGTATCTGTATCTGTATCTGTATCTGTAACTGACTGCGCCTGAGTATCTGTATCTGTGCGTGTTTTTGTTTGTCAAGTGTGGTTGAGTTCCCCGCATTTAATTGGCATTTCTCATGCAATTTACTTAATGAACTTTCGATACGAACAATTCGCCGTCGCCTGGCGTTCAGTGACCCATCATCCATCGACCCGATCGATCGGTGAATCCGGTCTGTTCTGTTTTACGCTCTCAATCGATCGTCAATACGGCAATTGAGTCAATCAGTCAGGCACTTGAAGTATTGAACATTTCGGGGAAATCAATTATATAATTGGGGAATAAGCTGAGAACCGTAGGTCATGCGATTCATCAGACCAAAATTATTAGCATTACAAATGTTATCGATTTATTATTACGTATGGACAAGCTTCAAAGAAGACTATCCCAATAAACTTTTAAATAAATGTACGACTTTATAAAGACAACCGACCGTTTAACAAGCGGTTTTTTTTGGATGATGTCAACTTCTTCATTCGTAAACCTCCATTCCCCTAATTGTATACAAATAAGCTTTAACTTTTTCCGACTGCAAAAGTTTTAAATCAGATTTTCATGAAGTTTTAGAAATTGTTGGGTGTTCTGCTGATGACCCTCAAACTGTTTGAAATTAGTTTGCGCACGATGTGGCTATCCCAGTGCACTCAAAACTGTGCTTTCACGTGCGCAGCGCCTGCTAAAAATAACACAAAATCACACATACGTTCACAGCAACATATTCATACACATCTAACACTTTTAGCTTGGTGTTAATTAATTTTTATTATACTCAGTTTTTTTCGTGTTAATTTAGTGTAATTCTCGTGCACTTCGCGTTCGTTTTCGCGGGGTTCTGCAAATTTTCTCTGTAAATTTTATTTTAATTGCTCTCGGCAACAAGTCAGGGCAAATTCATATACCATAATAGACACTACAGCAACCACCATAACAAGATGCCTATTTGTTTTTCTTTGTAGAAAACCAAAATGCCTTCATTAAATAATAATAGTGCAAAATCCCAAAGAAACTTGTTCATGTGCAATATGCGCTAAGAAAATTAGGCACTTGTACTAAAAAGTATATTTATTGACTAAGAGGTACAATTAGTTAAATAAAAAACCTTCTCGATTCACAAAATATGCTTTTCAAAAATATAATATTATATTGGATCTTATGTGGTGGAAACTTTTAAGAAACACTAATATTCGAATATGCCCCTATGGGCATATAAGTTTGTGTATATGGTTTGTACATACTTACGGCTGCCAATTTGTACGCACATAAACACACAGACAAATGCCTTTAACAATATGTCACAAGCTTGCGATGCAGGGGGGCGTTCGATTTTCGGAGAGGGGGCGTTGCACAGTCTACAGGCCGTCCCATAAATTTGATTAAATAAACTTTTAGTTTTGCGCTTTTTAGACGCCCCTCCCCGCCGTCGCATTCATTTGTTTTCTGCTCACTTCTATTTGAAGCAGGAATGCGACAAAAACTATGCTAGATGAACAAGCAATAAACCATGAATTTCTTGTTCTTCGACAGCAACAAAAACTACGGCAACTAGCGGTTAAGCGTTTAGGGCTTGTCGGGCGGAGAAATGCGGTGGATATATGTAGATATTTTGTGGGTTAAGGGAAAGTGTGGGCTAAGGTGTGCTTTTGTACACCAGGGCTGCAAGCCATTTAAAATATTTGGCTCTATAGTATGAACTTTGTGCCGAAAGCTTGGCCAGAGTTTGTTAATAATGTGGTTATTGTTGTTTCGGTTCCATCTTTAAAACAATCATCTTGAAACTGCCAACGCTGCGTATGAGCAACACAAATATTACGTATTCGCAATAAAAATTAAGAAATCATTAAGGGAGTGTATTTCTGTATTTCTACAAATGCACTAATGGTGCGCATATTAGTAATGATGTGTAGCTTTTGTGTCATATCATTTTCCATACGATTTTTTTGTTTAAACGTAACAATGCGCGTTGGCTTAAGTACTTTCTACGACCATTGAATTTTTTATATTGTTAGCATAAACGAATTTTAAAAGAGGTGACAGCCCTGGCACCTGTAAGGTACACATAAATTCCTTTAAACGAGAGTGTGTGCGACAGAGTTGTATAAATTTAAATTATTGTTCAGCTGTCTGCTGTCTCCGTTCGCCCCGTCTCTCTCTCTATGTATCTCTCTCTCTCTATGTATCTCTCTCTCTCTATCTGCCTCTGCCGGCTGCAATATGCTCGGCTGTGTTCTGTAGCCCCATCTCCCTCTCGCCCCTTAGCCGTGTAGTTGGACTGTCCAAAGTGACAAAAGCGTTTTCGGGGGGTGCGTTTGGGTGGGGAAATTGGGTGGTGGGGCGGCGTATTAGACTTTTGGCGGTAGCGCGACTCGTGCATGTAACATGTTTGTAAAATAAATTGTTGTAGCTCTTCTCGCGCTTCTCCATCTTTTTGGCCCAAATTTTTCCATCTCCCCCATTGCATGTGTTTGTGTGGAAAATCTACATGTCCCTAAGCTTAACCCTCTATGTACCCATGGGATGAACGATAACGAGATATTTCGTCCTACAAATTTTTAACCTTTTCAAAATATTCAAAAATATCACATTTGAATGTTTCACAAGCCAATATATTGCGATTGTTTTACTATTTAGTGTTCGGTATCTTCTGCAACGTTAAAATATGTAGAAAATGTGTGCAATTTTTGGGCAAATAGGGGTTAATCTGATGCGAGGGCAGAATAAAAGAAGGAAAATGCCAGCAGCTGGCAAACGAGACGTAAACATAATTTAACATCAGTTATGTGCAAACGTGCGAGTGTGTTGACATGACAACGATAAGGACAAGGATAAAGATAAAGACATTGTCCGACCGCTTGCTAACTGCTTTAATCAGCTGATAAGATTGTGCGCTTATACTGTGCTGCGTTCGGTTCGGTTCGGATTGGTTCGGTATACTTTTTATCACACTCGACGACAGTCCATTTTGTAATACATCCGCAGGGTATACAGTCAAGTGTGCGAGCAAATACAATTACACTAATATTTATGGGCCTCTGCTTCTGTGTTATCACTTGGGCACTTACCGATAACAGCTCAACAAGTTATGATAGCCTTCGCAGCAAGTATACATACACGTATGTGGGTATATGCAGTTAATACTGGTCGAAATTGACGTCACCGATGCAGTTTAAACCAGTCCAACAATTGACGTCATTGTTTGCGACTATCTTTCCTGATATATTGCTGAATAACCCGAAGGTCAACCTAAAATCCAATTACCAAGCTTTGAGCAATGCATTGAAAATTCTTATCAATTAAATGTGAGATAAAAATATACGAAATTTTAAATTGCAAGAAATATTTTCTTGTTTGAGGAAAAATTATATTAAATCGTTTATATTTGTATATCACAAATAATCATGTTGATAGTGATTTTACTGGCCCCATGATATATACGCTTATATTTTCGTGTCGTGAATGTTATGTAGGTAACATCAAAGAATCTTTATAAACTTGTATGACATCCTGGCTGCTTTAAAGTTTTTCGAACGTGAAAAACGAACTAATTACAAAACTCAGACTTACTATATCCCCATGTCTCTTTGTTGCCTTGTATTGATTGAGTTACCATAAATCTTTCAGTGGAGTAAGAAGAAAACAATTATATGGATACATAAGTTGATGTTAATTTCCACCATTACGTAAATACATTTTCGGTTTATGTTAGTTTATTTTTCATCCATTGTGTTTTTTCTTTGTTTTGTGTGTACATGTGTTTTATTAGTCTCCTTGTCTTTCCCCCTAAAACAAAATAAAAACCCAAAGCATATGAGCTTTTCGACTAGATAAATTCCAACATTGATATATATTTTTGCAACTTGGCGCTGAAATCAAATAATCGAAACAACTTTTTCGATAAATACCATAAACGGGAAAAACACACATAATATAAGTCATCACATAAACAATTACAATATTAGGAACTACTGATCATCGATTTTGGTTTCTCCTCTTTTTGCGTTCAGTTTTATTTAAATTTTATGATTTCGAATCGTTTTCACTGGTCAACGAAATTTGATCGGAATTTGCTAAGACATTACATTACAATCACTGGTCTTGAGGAAATCAAAAAGGTGGCCACGGAAATCTCTAGTGCTTATAAAACTTCGGAAAATGCGTTACAATTATGTTATTCCCCTCATTTACACGCCTTTTCAAGAGATTTTAAATGGCCGTATATTTTTGTGGCACCAGCACTTTGCCTAGACTAGTTATATGCTCATTGTGAGACCCTAAAATCCTATACCAACGTTCGCTTTTTGTTGTGGGAGCAGCCAACGACCTGAGCAAGGAGTCCACAGAGTTCGAGGAGTCGCCGACCATCTACTACGGCGACCCCGTGGTGAACCTGGGCCAGCCCTTCTCGATCACCTGCATAATCCCGATCACCGATCAGATTCATTGGCTCAAGAACGGGGAGCCGATCACGCGGCACAATCTGCGGCACGGGCGGGATGATCATGCATACGCTCTGTCCGAGAGTGCAATCGAGGGTGAGTATTGTGGCGAAGGACTTGATTCCGGAGGCGTTGATTCCACCACTCATCTGGTCATCTGTTGCTCCCGCTAAAGGTGAGAAGCACAAGATCGAGGCCCACCTGAGTGTGCGGCATGCCCTCAAGGTGCACGAGGGTCGGTACCAGTGCAACCGGCGGCGCGGCAGCTACATGCTGCACGTGCGGGATCCCAAGGGAGTTGGAGCGGGAGCGGGCGAACCCACCGAATCCGGCTATCAAACCATCGACGAGCTGACGCCCAACTCTGCGGATGACTTCTTTACACGAGCGTGGCTGGAGCAACAGCAGCAGCAGCAACAGTTGCCCCACCAGTCGCACAAGCTGCACAAGTCGCATTTGGGCTTCGGAAATGCCAGTCTGTCTGGGTCTCAGCCCTGGCATCCGTCGGCCGGCGGAGGCGGTATCCACCGCGTTTACTCGGCCACACCGCCTGACTTTCCACCCCCGCGCCTTAATCTGCTGGAGCAGACGGTGGCGCCGCCAGAGCCACCGACCATACTGTACAATCCCAATCCGACGCACCCCACTGCCAGCGCCACTGCCACGGAGGCCAGTCTGCTCCTGACGACGGCGCACCACCGTGCCCACCACCAGCAGCAGTTGCAGCAGCAATCGCAGCACACGCTGAACGCCTTCCAGCTGCCACTGCCGCCGCGACCCAATTCCGGCCAGAATGAGCGATACCAGACCTATGCACCGCACTATGTGCCCCCAGTGGTGGTATCAGAAGCGGGAACGGGACCAGGAGCAGGAGCATCAGGAGAGCAGACCACCATTTCAGCAGCCACCAGCACAAGGGCCATGATGGGTGGTGCTGGTGCGGGCATTTCTGCGGGCGCCAGTGGCCCAATGCTGGGTGCTGGCGGCCACATGCTGATGGGTGGCCAGGGGCATCAGGTGCATCTGCAGCACCAGACGCTCTTGCCCGTCAAGATGGGTGAGCCACACGCATACACGAAACACACATACGTAACACACATGATACACCCACTATAAGCCTCTAATCAAAGTTCAACTTGTATTTGCCCACTTTGTTGTTGTTCGTTTTTGGCTTTTAACTCGCTCGCGCTGATCGAAACCGCCATTGTAATTGTTATCGTATCAAAACACAGCTTTGATCCCATTTTTGATACCATTTAGTTGTGAAGATTTTTTATTCACCTATCGCCTTCAATGTTTTGATAAGGTAAAAGTTGTCTTACCTATTTTTGGACTTTTAGCTACATATATTTTAAATCTGAGGTTTGACATATTTAAGATCGAAAACATTTTTAAATATATGTAGTTGTTTAAGCATTCATATTTGTACGCATAGAGGCCTAAAATTTGAGTTATACTGCTATTTGATTTAAAAATTTTGTTTAAGCTTGCATAAAACTGCTAAAGCTTTCACTTAGTTTTATAAAGTTTCAGCATTAGAAAAAATACATCGTTTGAAAAGTATGCTACGAAAAATTTCGAATTTTAAATGTCCTTCAGATGAATGGAAAATGAAGACTAGCATATTCTTTTATAATATACATATGTATCTTAAAACTACCATAGATTTTTCAAAACAGAAAGATTTTAAAATATACTATTTTTGTGATTTTGAAAATGGGAACAAGGTCAAGTGTCATCGCTGCAATTGTGCGCCCAAACCACCACACCCCACCCACTCGCTCTGTCTCTTTCGAACTGCATCTGATCTCAGCTCTGGCACCACACCACACCCCTTCCCCGCGCTCTCGCCGGCGCTCTCTCCTCATTAGCCCCTCTCGCTTGCTCTTTCCATCGCCGTCTCTTTCCATCGCATTAACCTTGCTAGTCTAATTTTGGTGTTGTTGGTTTTTAATTAAACGTTAATCGCTCGCCTAGCTAATCGCTCCTTCTCGTTCGCTGTGAATTCTCCCCCTCACTGTGAATTTGTCAAGTTTGCTCTCTCGCTGCCGTCCATACATACAGCTTACATATACACACACATCCACATACGGTCACACCTTTAAGATGAGCTTAAGTTGTTTGCCTGAACTTTTTCATCATTGCCGCTCTTTCTTTGTCTTTTGTGCTTTACTTTCTCTTGATTTCATTTGTTGCCATGTCCCGGTTCCTCTGTAAACCTTGTAGCTATCTCTGTTTTTGTTTTTCTTTGCTTTTCTTTGACTTGTTTTGCTCTCCCTTCAGCCGTTCGTTCGTTTCTTTTGTCTCTTTGGTTCTTCCTTTTTTTTAACGCTTTGGTTGTGTACTCTGATTGTTGAACACACAGATGGCAGGTGCATCGATTACGTTTTCAATTCCATTTCAATTCGTTTCGATTCTACTCGATCGAATTCGAATTTGATTGGCAGCCAGTTTGCAATGACGCATAAGTTTACAATTGGCAGCGTTTGGCTTACGAGCTGATTATAATCAATCAGACTGTCAGATAAGGCGAAAAAAACACGTGACGAGTTGCTGATTCTCTTTTCTGTCGCTCTATTGCTTTTTGCTTGCTCTTCCTGTCGTTTGATTATCAACGATTAATCAAGAATCGATCTAAATGTTGTATGTATCGCATTGTTATATCGATAAACATAAATTTACCTACTTTTGCTCCTTCTTACATTACAGCTAACTTAACCGATAATTAATCAACTATACTGTACACATATCAAACTAATCAAACATAAGCGTAAATAATCAAAGTAATCTCAGTTCATACGCAGCGTAAACTAAAGTTTATTTGATTTCAGTCCAAGTTTCGAAATAGTTCAAATGTGTTTTCTACCAGACAGGATAAATAAAATTCAATTGACCAAATTGTATGCTCTTTTGTTTTATTTATACGTATTCTTTAGTTATAGTTTTAGTTTTACGAATATACTTATCTTTTTTTTTCGCTCCTCCTTTGATTTGGTATTAGTGATTCGTGTGTTGCTAATTCATCATTACTCTCCTAAGCAATATAGTCAGTATTCAAAACCAAATCTCAAGCGCTCATCTCTCGACCAAAAAAAAAAAAAATCAAATCAAAAACCGCAGAAATCTCTCCAAAAATCTCCACCATACTTTAAGCTCGTTCTCAAATTATTCCTATAAGCAAATATATTTATCTTTACATACAAGTTATTAGAATAAACTTTGTTTAAGCAGTTCTTTATGTAAACGTTTTATCGTATCCCAACATTAGAACACCCACCCTCCCCGCATAACATATAACTAATCGGCTTTACCTATCTATACCATCTCCAGATAAGCTGGTGCCAAACTATGATAATGTCGAGCATCAAATGAAATTTTACGACATCAGATCGCCGCTCGTTCTCAGCTGCAACGTGAAAGACGGTACGCCAGGCGGCGTGCTCATATGGTAAGTCATTCCGAGGTTCCTCCATTTGGGGATACGGGGTCATAAAATATCCTGGAGTTGTTCCAAGCCGGAGGATGGGTCCCTGTGTTTGTGTCTATGTCCGGGTCCCACATTGTTAGTAGTTATAAGAGCAATCATTTTAATACGGCACAGCTAAGCACTTTTGCTTAATTATGTTGGCCTGACTGCCTAACTGACTGCTTGACTGACGTAACCTGGTAACCGAAACGTGAACGAACCGAGAAACACACTGCACTAGGAAATATACATCGGACGTGAACTGCATTATGGTACATATCAAGTCAAAGAAAAAATATGGTAGATTGTAGTAACCAAGAGCAGCTTATCAGGCCTGAGATTTTTATATTGGTTTTTAAAGTTTAGCAAAGCACAGTTCCAGAGCTTCAGACTGGATCCTCTACACTATCCCTACCCTTACAGAAATTATGTGAATAATTAGCATACTCCCAGCAAGCGTACAATAAGGTGCCATTTCTGCGAGTGTGCACAGATGAGTGGGTCTGATGGGCGACACTTCTAGGGAGGGTGGTTACTGAAAAGTGCCTTCCTGTCTGGGACCAGTAAGTGTTCGTGGCCAAAGCTCGGAGCTCTGTGGCAGGGTCTGGTGATGGTAATGACACTTCTGTTCGTTCCGGGACCTGTCCGGGTCTCTGGTTCTCGTTCTCGTTCGTGTTCTTGTTCTGGGGCCAGGGCCAAACTTTGCGTGTGCCTCGGTGTGGAATTAGTCTTTGAATAATTGGCAAAAGGCGTAGAAAGCGGCGGAGCGCTTAGAGAAAGTTTGGACCTCGAGTAGGTGCAGCACGGATACCCGGCGATAACTGTGGAATTCATGTAGATAAATGAGTATTTTCTGTAGCCACATATCCTATCCACAGAGAAAAAAAGAAGAGATAAACCATGAAGTAAAGAATTTTGGGATTGTATTATAAGTTGACCTTTTTCATACTTCCTATTAACAAACAAATGTATTCCTTACGTAAATAGGAAAAAGAACGGCACCGCTGTGACGGAGGTACCTTCTCTAAGAGGTCGCTTTAAGTTAATCGCAGACGAGAACAAGTTTATCATCGATAAGACGGATACGAACGACGATGGCAAATACAGTTGCGAGTTCGACGGAGTGTCCAAGGAAATCGAAGTGATTGGTACGAACTGGGTTTCCTTTAAAATCAAGAACCTTCCACTAAGTCATCGTTTCTACTCCCGCAGCCCGCGTTGTTGTAAGAGTGCCTTCAAATACAGCCGTTGTGGAGGGTGAGAAGATGTCGGTGACCTGCAGCGTTGTGGGAACCAAACCTCAGTTGACATGGACCTTTGGTGAGTATCCATACCTACTGCTCTTCAGTTTGAAATCGGATTTAACTGTGGTGCTCTTCTACCGACAGCCAATGTAACGCTGACAAACGGCACAGATCGCTTCATCCTCAAACCAGACGATAATGGTGTTCCCAACGCCATTCTGACACTGGATAATGTGACATTGGACGACAGAGGCGAATACAAATGCATTGGACGAAATGCGGCCGATGCCTTCGGTGGGAACAACACCACTCCTGCCAGCGACTTCACAACTGTGCGTGTTAAGGGTAAGTTTGCATCGGATGGGTGTGTCGCCCGAGCTTTATTTAATATCCGCAGAAAAGTCATGGTCGCCATTCGCAGTAGAGATTTATTAGATAATACATTAATCTCCAAAACGTGCTCTTCCTCATCAAATTGCTAGATCTAAACTATATTTGTATGTAAGCTTTAAAAGCAACATTTTGAAGTACCAAATGTCCTGTTCTTAACTAAGTGATTGATGTGACAGAAAATTAATATAATAAATGGTGACTCTAGCTAACTAGTAGTTGTAATTGCAATTCATTTATGATTCTTTCATTACTTTTAGGCAAATTTGCCGCCTTGTGGCCTTTCCTGGGCATCTGTGCTGAGGTGCTGATTCTGTGCATCATCATTCTCATTTATGAGAAGCGACGCAACAAGAGCGAACTGGAGGAGAGTGATACTGATCCCCAAGAACAGTAAGTGTGCTACTCTCAAACCCACACACCAACCAACCTACCAACCAACCAACACCACAACAAACAAAATACCAACAACATAAACTGTCAACACCAAATAATATTAAAGATCAGCAAACAAACAAACAAGAAACATAACGCAACAGAAGAGGAAAAAGTTGAAATTTTAGTTTTATACTGCAAATTAAAGACGTTGATGCTGCAGGCGAATGCGATTGTGAATGCGAATGCAGACCAGACACCAACTTAACCATACGAAACCAGATACAGATACGGATACGGAGAAGCAACGTACTTACGGACGGACAGACAAACGGACGGAGGAGGAGCAGCTACAACAATTAGTGAAATTTTCTTAGTTAACAATTTCTAATAGTTACCACAATGGGAAACGAAAAAAAATGAATGAATTTTGTGTTTGACGCAAACGGATATGCGATAAATTGAAAAAGTAAATGTTAAGAAATTATATAGTTTTTGCTAATTTTGTATTATAATGAAATCCATCGTGCCTGGAGAGTCGCAAAGAAATTAATAAAATACCGAGACCCAGAGAAGTGAAATGGAGTGTGATTCAGTAACTGTTGTGGTTTCTACATTTTTCGATGTGTGCTAAGCGAAAGCAAATATATTCGTGATCCGTATATTTGTTTCGCCCAAAACTCTGACAAACACAAAACGGAAACGGAAACACAAAACGAACGCACACAGACAGCACTCACTCACACCAACACATCCGAGAGTTAAAACAAAATATGTAGTTCTCTAGATATAGATACTATAAACTTAATTCATCGTAAATATGCCCTATGATTTCTTGCTTTATTCAAATCGAAAATTCATTTTTCGCTGAGCTTGTTTCTGTTGCTTAAAAAACTACAAACGAAACTTAATGGAAAATAATTTCACATACACAAATCGTTTCTTTTTATGTCAAAGTCCAGTCCATAATATTATTACTATCATGTAAAGGAATACGACAAGAAAATGTTATCAACTTTGTTTTTAAGTACTTATTGTTTAATTATATACATTTAAATAAAAACCACATTAAAAAAAACACAAAAACACCGTAGGCGAAGCAGAAGTTATCATTTTGCTTTGAGAGAAACAAAAAACACAATTAATCGTTACTTATGTATATTATAAATCATTATATAAGCTTATTAATTTCTTGGCAGCAAATAAAACACACACGAAAACACAGAAGTCGTAGCTCAACACGTTTGCATTGATTTGGAATTATAATTAGAATTATTTGTATATTGTACACAAAAGAGTATTTCCCCGTCCCCAATGCCCCTCAACCCTGCCCCTCTAGTTGCGCACTTTCTGTTTTTTTGTCGCCTCTGTTGATTTTGCTCTGTATAAACTTGAGAACTTTATTATTTCGATTCTTTGTATCTAGTATCTAAACACTTGTGCTATTCTTTACCGATTACAACTATCCATTATGATTTTGTGAGTTTTGAGATTGATTTCTACCGAAATATAAAACAAACAACAACAAAAAATACAATTGTAAATTAAACAAATGAAAACAAAAAAAAATAAATAAAAAATAAACAAAAAAAGAACAAAACCAACCAATTTGCATTTTTATTATTTCTTCTACATTTTACTTAGTGCTACCCTGTAAATAAACACTCTTTTTGTTTCTTAGATCCTGGTTTCTGCTTGCCTGCGCCTGCCTGATAAATGGGGAAAATGTACCCAGTGAATCTTTGTTTTACTTCTGATTTGGTTTCAGTTGCTGATTTATTTATGATTTGCTGTTCTTGACGATTTCCGGTATCTTTGAGTGATTCGTCTTAGCCGATAATCATGAAAAGCTAATCAAATGTATCTTTCATTCTTTTCTTATTTTCCCATAACTATCCATATGAATTGTCGAATAAACCAACATTTCTTTTGAGTAGTTGATCAAGTTCGCTCTCTAGTTAAAACTAATTTGAATGAGAAATCCTTAAACAAAAACTGAAAACATGTGGGAGAACCTGCTGCTTGATTCGATCGATTGATTGGTTGACTGTTTTCTGCAAACATCATCAAAAAGATAAAAATTGAAATGTAAAAACCAAAAACCGAAATCCACCACCAAAAACGAAAACTAAACCAAAATATAAACCTCGCCCTCGATCAATTCTCCATGAACCCGCCTTGACTAACCAAATCTGATCCAAAATGTGCCCAGCGTCAACTAACATCATCAACTACAACTCCAAAAACAACAATCACTGCAATAATTTACCAAAATAGCTAAAGATATCTACTAACAATCCGAACAGCAATAGCAACATCTACGGTATCTGCAACAGCAACAACCAAAGTAGTCTAATTTTTCTACTAACAAAAGATTTTAATTTTTAGTTTTCTTTTTATTTACTTCTTTTGCATTGGAGCATAGACAAGTATTTGAATGTGATCCCGCTATCATAAAATCTATCTTTGACCTTGAAATTTTACTTTGACCTTATTAAAATTCGTTGATATAACCCCAATCCAATCACAACAACATGAGCAAACCATCAGCCAAGACCTCCAAACTAATTCAAGTGATTTTTGCAATTTATTCTTTATTGCAGGAAAAAGAAAAGGAGAAATTATGATTAAAATTCCTAAGCAAAAGAAAGAACACACCGTATAAAAAATAACAAATTAAACAATATAAATATGAGGAAACCCCACTAACTGAAAGTAAAATGCATTAAAACATTACATAAACTACATAAAACTAGCGAGATCGAGCATGGTAATGATACCGAAATAGGAAAAGCAGTCACAAGAGAACAAGTTGTGTATCCATGTCCCTGTCCCAATTCCCCTGCCCCCGGCAAAACTGCAAAATTTGTTTAGCAAAATTGTATTTTATTAATGAAATATAAAGGAAAAGCAAACAATTAATATTAAACAAGAGGAAACCGAAGTAAATCTAAAATAATATTAAAATGGAAAGTGATAGCAGTTAAACGAACACTAATAAGAGAATATGAATAGACGAAGGCAGATGACGATGAACTTTAGCAATTAACCTTAAACTGAATCGTTAACTCCAAGCAAAAATGTCGCACATGCCACCCCTTTTCCCACGCACCCTCCACCTGAAGAACAGAATAATATTGTACATAACCTAAAATGTTGAGAAATGCTGAAGAATGCCGTAGAAGCGAGTAGCCAAGGCTCTGTCTCTCTCTTTCCTAGCAGAAGGACTCTTTATACGACTATGATTTTTAGGTAGCGATATTTTGAGGTTAGTTTTTTGTTCGAGACGGAACTTAGCAAAGAAAGCAGGAGATGCAAAGCGGAAGCGGAAGTGACGGCGCCACATTTAAGAGCAGATGGCGGAGGAGATCTTGATGAAACTCGATGAAATGGGAGACCGTTTGCAAACGACGTTGAAAGAACCTTGTTTATTTAACTTAGTTAATGCGGTGTATTAAACTGTAAAACTGATGATGAACTTTTTAAAAAATTAAGTAGCGCGTTATGAGTATATTTTTAAAGGATTAATACCACAACTAGTAGCTGATGATGGAGAGGTAGACGAAGCGTTGGAAGCGAGAACATTGTATATTGCATAATTTTAGGAGAAGAGGATGGACGTAAATCAGATGCGTACTGCCAAAACTTGTAAAGTTCAGTACTATTTGCTTAGCCTCATTTTTGGTAAACAAAAACTAAAAAACCAAAATCAAAACACACTAAAAACTAAAAACAAATAAAAGGAATCATAAGCTCTGTTAACTCATTTCTGTTGTTGTTAATTTCGGTTGTTTATGTATGTATAATGTATGTGTATAAAAATCGAATTGCGAAAGAACTAAGAACTAAAGCGGTCTTCAATTCACACCCTAACTCGTAATCATAAATTATAAATTTGTATGATTTTAATTTTAGTTACATCTGTTTTCAAACGTTTTCATTTCCGTGTACCTTTCGTTGTTGATTTTTTCGCCGCCACCAAAGCTTTAAATATTTACATAGTAAACTGTGTTCTCAGCAAAACGATCAAGTTAATGAAATGAAATTATGTTAAATGATAGAAGTCGAGACGATTTGTATAGTAAACTAAATGAGCATAATAAACAGAACCCTTGATACAACCAACAAAGAAATGTTCTTGTTATATATATAAATAAAGAATATATATATAATTACTATATATATACATACATATATATATAGATCACGTGTGTGTGTGTGCATGTTCGATTACATAGTTATATACATATGCGATGAATTACAAAAATAGAAGAAGAGGGGAAAGGTAAATAATAGCCTAGAGAGGAGACTTTTTGGAAACCGTCGATAAATTCTCGTGCATAAGTTTTTTATTCATGTACAATTGTACAGTTTTTGTGGCTTATTTGTGTATAACAACTATTAATGACAACAACAACTACTACTTGTATTACAATTGATCTATTATGCATAACTGTACATTAAAGTGAGCCGAGCCCCACTCTCCCACTTTCGCCTGAGAACCTCCTTCATTTTTTACTTCTGGGCTTGAACCCATCCGACCAACCGACTCCCCTAGAAAACATCCCAGACGTCCTTGAACCTCTTTGAACTGAAAAGCAAACCCAACAACACGAACAACAACAGCTACGATACCTATTTACTGCTATATTGTATGACGCAATGTTACCCACAACAACAACTCAACAACATGAACAAGTAACCATACACACGTAACAAACTTTAAAGCAAACCCAACCAAAATCAACTGCGGAACACTCGTCAACTATGCTATATATATATTTAAATATATATATATACAACTACATACTAACGAAAGGATGCAAAAACCAAACGGAAACTATACATACTTATATAATATACACCTATATACAAACAACCACATACGCAGTATTGTATGTCTTTTTGTACAGTAAACAAACGACAAACTACTAAGCCTGACAACAAACAAATCGAGTATCCTAACTACAACTCCTCAGATAGAACATATGACGCCTCCACAGCACCACTACTCACCCCTGGAACTCCACATCCATCCCCATTTTCACCTTATGGTCAGGTCTCCCTATCATTTACCGATCACCGACCGACAACGATCCGTTGTTTACCCATCAATTGTGGCTAACTATCGAACAGTATAATCAACAAAAGCAGAATTTCTTAGCACACACTTTTGAATCTCACGCGGTAGTCGCTTCATGAGTAGAGCAGCTAGATGTGAACATCGGACGGAGCTCTAGTTGAGTTACACAAGAAGGAACCTTATATATATTATATATATAACATATAAATAAATAATATTAACAATTACATGTACTTTTAATTAGTCGCATAAGCCAAATGTTGAGGGGAGATAAATCACAAGCCGAAACGAAAGCTAAGACTAAACCCAAGCCAGAAAGCGGTTCGCATCGGTTTTCCCGGGATTGATAGATACAATTGACAGGTTAGGTTTGACTTTCAGGAAGGTCCTTGGTTTTATATATGTAATTCCCACGCAGCGCAGCGAAAATTAAATCACAAATGTCTCTCTTCGACTTTCCGAGCAGTGCGTTTCGGAGCTGTAAAACCCAAGATAACAAAAAGGACAAATGCCCCCAAAGTTATACTATCATTGTGCAATGAAACCCACAATTTCCACACTTGTTATGGCATTGAAACTCACTTGCAGCCCCAAAACACATTGTGCGCGAAATCAGAGCCAAATGTATGTTTATTCAAAAATATTCTTTTTGGCGTATTCACTGGCAAGTCACACATTTGTATGAATTCCGGCTCTGGGAAGGAGCAAGCTTCCGATCGAATGGAGATGAGAATATGGTGGAGGAGCCATCAGCCGGCCAGGCTGAGATTCCTGCGAACCGAACCCAGAAAAACCGAACTTTGTTTTCCGCAGGCGCCCAGGGTAGTGTTAATGAAATCTTTAGGAGACACTGTAGGAAAACAAATAATTGCCTTAGGGTTTCAGTAGAAATTAAACAAAACATTAACGAATAATTTACCTTTTAAATCATTTCCCTTATCGGCGACTTTGAGCAAAACGTGTGACTTGGCCTTAAAGGGGGAGTGACATCAGCACTCTATAAACCAGTTAGAACTACGGGTAAACACGGTTCGCCATAAAAACCGATACCGAAACCGAAACCGAAACCAAGAGCCGAGAGTAGTAAAATATTCTGTAATCCACGCTAGTAACCGAATGTCACACAAAACACACACATGGGCCGGCGGAGGCAGATGGAATCCTTCCGGGATGAGTTAGATATATAGGATAGCTAACCGCATAAGCCTTTAGGGGAGTTAGAAGAGAAGCAGATGAAATCAATTAAGTGCCACGCCCACGCCCCTCTCCTAACCAGACTTCGCCGTATGATAACCAAATAGAACACGATACCAGATCCCGAGGAAGGATTCCAGATGGTTCCGGGGGCCCCTGCGAAATGTCTTCAACTAGAGCGAACACAAAGCCGTTTCAGAATACTAATCGATAAAACTATGATTTTTAGCAATTTATAAAAATTACATATATACATACAAATACATAGATAATGAATTATGGAAACCGAAGCTAAAACTAGACCTAATCCTAAATCTAGACCGAAGAGAAATCACAAACAAGTCAACAGGGCACAGCGCTTCTTAACTATATTAATTTCGACAAGCAGAACTTTTTCTAAACCTAAACCTAAACCAAAACCAAAACCAAAACCAAACCAAGAAAATGTAAAACCAACGCTAATCTTAAACTATAACTAACTTTTTAAACTAATATTGAAATTGAACCCAACAAAGTGTTCATTAAACTAAAACCAAAGGAATACATATGTGTATGTACGAACATGTATGTATATGTACTTAAAGTTATACATTAAAGAAACACAACATTTTGTATGGCTATGGCAAAAACAAATCCGAAAAAAACCGAACAAAATAACGAAAAACAAAAAAAAAGAAGTAAGCAGAAGATGGTGAAAAGAACCCAACAATTTAGCTAAGTAATTTAATGTAAAGAGTTTATCGAATAAATTGAGAGACAAACAAAAAAACAAAAGAAAACTTTAATGAAACTTTCATCAGATTTCTAACGAACTTTACGAATTTCCAATAAGAAGAAAACTGCGCTCTTTACGCCTATCTACCGAACATCTCTTTACATAGACATTATATGATATAAATATAATTATAATGGAGGATCAAGTCCAGGGAAACCGAGACCGAGGCCGAATACTTACATAAGCATACACTTGTTTTTAGCACTAAATGAAATCTCTTGCGTTACTTTTGTTTAACAAATACTAATTAAACCAAATAAATTAATATACATACAAAACATACTATAAACATACATACTATATATACATACATTACATATAAATATATATAAATAGAGTTTTTTAGATCGAACGCCCGACGAAGAAACAAACCCCTATCCCCAAACCAAAAACCAAAAATCCCAGAAACTAAACACGCAAATCTCGTCTCATCTCACGGATGTGCTACACTAAATTAGCAACTAAACTAAACTAAAACTAAACTATTGTTAAACCATAAAACACACGCATACATACACGAACACACAAGTCATTAACTAAATATTACATGGCGGAGAACAACCAAGTTAAGAGTTTAAGCCAGTTTAAGCGAAATCAAAGTGGAGAGTGGAGAAATTGAGAATTTGCAGCCGCTGGCAGTTAGAACTTGAAAAATCCCCGAAAAAAGGCAGTTAGTAAATGAAGTGAAAGTGAGCCGAAAGAGACCGTTAGTGCAGTATAATAAACAACAAATTGTATTATATCTAAGCCCATGAAATTAAAATAAAGGTTAAACATAATGAGAACACGACAAAAATGTTAATTACAAGCGCTAAACAAGTAAATAGCTAAACCAAACCAAACAGAAGGAGCAACCAAGGCGGCGTGGCGGCTATTTATTATTAAAAGTGATTTATAGGGCAGAGTTGAAATGCAAATTTCAGCTAATTTAGATTAATAACAAATAAAGACCGAAAAACCACAAAAAAAATATTTTAAAGCAAGCGCTTGAATTGTACATTTTTACAAGGCAACTGTACATTAAGCGCCCACGGCATTAAGTAAAAAATAAAAACAAAAAAATAAAAACCAAAAGAGTTGACAAGCACATAAAACAAAAGCAAAAACATAAAAATATAAAATCCAAAAAAATATACGAGACAGCAACGGAGTGTGCGGCTGCTACCCGACACACAAGAAGTTGCCTAGCCAGAACGGAAATGAGTTTATTAAATATATACATTTAAAAATTCATAAACAAAAATCATGAGAAGGAAAAGAAACCCAAAAATTCGTTGCATAATATTTAAAACGAAGGTAGTATTAAACTCGATTGCCTAATTCTAATATTAAAACCAAAAGAAAACAAAAAACTATAAAAACATTAACATTACAGTAATAATAATAATGAAAACAAGAACAACAAAAAATGTTATTATACTTATTATACCGATTAAAATGAAAACAAAAACAGAAAACCGACAAAAAAATGAAACAAAACAAATTAAAATAAAAATTTTATTTAGATTAAAACCTTGCACTTTCGCTACTCTACATGCACAAGCGGAATCCAAAAGGTGGGTACAAGTCCAAATTGGTAATACCCATTTCCTACCACTCTTACCACTGCTGGTTGTTACATAAGACGTTCTGCTAAACAACGTGATTATCAGTGAGATAAATATTTATTATGTAGTCCGCATACTGTTTATTTTTCAGAACATAATAAGATAAGTAACCCCATTTCGCAAATACAAGCCAGTTGCCAAGTTGAAAGAATTCCATGCGAGGCAGTTCAAGGTGGCTCCCCATTGCGGATGCGATAAGGTTGTTAAGATGTGTGCTCAGGTAACCGGCGAGGTACACTTGACGTCGAGGCAGGGAAATCTGACGTCATAAATTAAGTACGCTTAACAGGTGGTAATAATAATTTTTGCTTTATTTAAAAACGTCACTACAAAGTTGGTTGGTTGCATCATGGTTAATGGTTAATATTTGATTCAGATAACACGCAAGTCTGTACTTTAAAATGCGCTACACAAATAGATCGTAGTTAGATTTGTATAGGTATAGCCATAGCTTATATAGTTCTTTGTCTTTGCGTCTCGAAAAGGTACTAAAGGAATCTGCTGTCTGCGCTTCTGTCCTGTTCCAAGGGGTTCGTAGGGTTTTATCTTGGTTATTCGGCTTCCGGGCAACGCCGGATAGACCTATTGTATACTTCATAGCTCAACTATAAAATACTTTTACAAATATATATATATATATGTTTAGGTATGTATGTAAGTACATAGATGCTTATTCGTTACATCTATGCGAGGGAGGGCTAAGATTAACATTCATAAATTATGCACAAAATAAATATATATTCAAACGGTTCGCGCTTAAACAACTAAGAAAAACATCGCACAGCTGTCACCAGTCTGGATGTGGACTTGGTCTCTGTCTGTGTCTAGGCATACTTTCACTCTTGTCCATTCGATTGTATTACATTGTCGTTTGAGGTGGCCGCTGCGCATGAGCGTGGTGCCTGCAGCAAGTCCGTGTACTGGAGCAGTGCTTCGCGCAGCGATCTCGATACTTCCGGCGACGTTGTTGTGGTGCAGTCCACCAGGTATGGATACAGGCCAATCAACTGATCCCAAGCCGGCTTGTTGACTGCGGGAAACGAAACATGTAACTTAACATAGCACACAATCTTTTTTAAGTTATTAAGTTATTTTTACCCTTTGATGCTGGCGCTTTTTTCATGGATACCACAAGTGTTGCAATGGCTTTTAGCACGAACGATATCTCAGACAGCCGGAACCTGACAAGAAAGTAAATTACATGTTTCATGTGTCTGTGGAACCTTCAATCTAATCTTACCTCGGAAGCGGGCACTTTCCGCTTTGTCTCTCATCGTCGTTAAACCGTTTGAGCACTTCTTGGAAGCGATGCAGCAGGGCGGTAACTGCTAGCCTGCCGGCAAAGTCCTTGCCACCAGCTCCCGTGGCCCCAGCAGCCAGCACATTGGCATTGAGACGATTGTTGTTGGTGTTGGCATAGTCCTCTAGGAGCGAGAACTGCAGAAGGGTCTCGAAACACGTTTTGGCAAAAATCTCACGCAGCTTCCAGTCGGACTCGTAGCATATATTCGTGTCTGAGGCGGAGTGAATAGAGCCCTTGTTCAGTAGCACTACAATCTGCATGATAAACTGGTGCGGCATTTCGTGGGAGTGAGGCAACACCTCGTCCCTCAGCAGCTCAATAACCTGGCAATCGATCGTTTCATCCAGCACGATCTCCTCGAGACCCCGATCCTCAATGGTGCACACACTCGCCGGAAACAGGAACTTGTCCAGGGTGTCGGCCAAATCGTCCCACAAGCTTGCGAAGTGCTGCGGCTTAGCCCGCGCCACCTTGAGACCAGTATGCAGCACACTAATCAGGCTGGAAATGGCCAACTTCCATGTGCTAGAGGACAGGCATTTGTACTTCATTGCCAGCGGCGTGCGCAGAGCCTTGACGATGTCATGCAGAATCTGCTCCTGCACCACCGGATCCTCGGTGGCCGTGGTCTGGTAAAGCTTTACGCAAATACTGATTGACTTCTCCCCGAAAGGTATGTAGTTCATGCTGACCACCTCAACGGAGGCGTTATTGGCATAGTGTCCCGAGGACTTGGCATACTTGTGCTCCACACTTTGCTGGAATGTGGGCGGGGCGCAAGCGAATTTACTGAATATCAGCAATTGCCGGAAAATGGCAGGGATAAGCTGGCTGATGTGGGAATCCGTTTTTGTAGCCTCCTATTTAAAGATTGTTAATCACAAATTATAACGCATTGTCTTGGAAATTCTTGCCTTCTGTATAAGTTCCATGCAGTCGAGAATGCCATCGTGTAGCGGCGTCAGCAGGGTGTCCGACACAGTGGACATGATGTAGGGAACCGCATCGGTCTGGACGGGAATACATACAGCGTTCGTGAGTACCGTACAGAACTTGTCAAAGTCTGTCGCACTAAACCTGAAAGCATTTAAAATATAAATTAATCTTGTTGAAAAAAAAGACCTTAAATATATTAAGCATAATGTATAAATCACTAATATTGAAATGAAAAGATCTGATACATATTATTGGGAAATTTATGACAATGCGTTCTTCCTATGTAGGTCTGTCTACTAACTTGACTTGAATGTGCTGAAAAATGGCGGGAAAGATTTGGATCAGGGCGGTGAGGAAGGCCTGACTGGGAATGTAAAAGTCGTCCTGAGTTTCCGCGCCATTGCTGTTTTGCTGCTGCAACTTCGTTGAGGTCGATGTAGACATTTTGGTGCTCTCCATGCCAATGCTAAGCCAGATGTTCCAGGCAATCTGCTCAAAAATAAGGAAGACAAAAGTCCATTTAGTATAAATGTACAAAAGACAAGGACTTCGGTAGGCAGCTAACGCATCCTAATCTCTAGACTACTCACGGTCCAGATTTCCTCGTCCTGCTCCTGCGCCATCTGAGGATCCTTCTCCGTTCGCTCTGCTGTGTTGTGGTACATGATCTCCTGCAGAGACTTAAGGGCAGCAAGTGAAACTTCACCATTTTTGCTCAACGCAGCATTCTGGATGAACTCTAGGATTAGGGACCAGGCTCGCTCAAAATCACCCAGCATCTGAAGCAGCTCCCGTTTTGTATTGAACACCCTGCAGACGCCCGATAGAGTCAGCACCTGCGTCTCTGCCCACTGCTTCTGGGCGGTGTTGCGCGAGTGATGGATAAGAATGTTGCCACTGGCGTCCACCTTCTCGTTGCTGGCCGAGCTGCTCAGAGCACGCACGTTGTCCAGCAGCGGGAAGAGAACCTGCCAGACCAGCGCCTGCCACGTAGGCGGATTAAGCAGGCTGCCGTGGGCGGAGATGGTGGAGAAGAGCGTCTGGCCGGCCGATTTACGCACCGCCGGACGCAGATCCACACACAGCTCGCCCAGCTTGGCGTACAAACACATCCACAACTTATCGAACTGCGGCATCTTTACTGTGCCTGGGAAGTCGGGCAGAATGGCCACATCCTGCAGCTGAGTGGACATAAGCTTGTCCTGGTTTTGATTAAAAAAGTCTGAAATATTCCACTGCAATCAAATAACACGATTAAAGTCACTCAATAATATTATGCCTGCGATAGTTTATCTAAGATTTATAACATATCTTACCATTAGACCGATAGCCGTTAGAGAAATGTTCAATTCCTGGGTCTGGGAGCCGAACTTGGCAGCAGTGCTGATGCACAGGGGCAGACACCGCCATGGCATCACGGTCAGGAAATCTGTGATAACCAGCTGCAGGCATTGGAATGCTGTGCGAATTAACGGCTCTCCGTGGTGCTCGTTTACAGCACCAATGATCTCAATAATGGCCGGCCAGCCAAAGGAGAGGATTTCCCCTGCAGTGTTTAGGATCTGAAGCACGCAATCCAGCTGTCGCTGTCGAACATCCGCATGCAGGACAGTAGACAACTCAGAGAGAGGACTGAGCAGCATTGTTTGTAGTTCCTAAACGAGAAAGGGCTTCATTTATATTTTCTTGTGGAATTAATTATTTAAAACACTTTTCAGTGACGTTCTACAATAATTGTAAACGAAAAAAGGGGACTAATCTTACCATGTTTTCCTTGAGGGGCGTTTTGTGCTTGAACTGAAGGGCAGACTTAACCAGGTAGGTAATGGCTTCCACGCCCCACTCCCGCATTCGAATGTGGCGATGTTGGCACACCTCCAGCAGGTGATTGGTGAGTGGTCTCCATAATACCTTTATGCGAGGCATGTTCACTAGGCCAGTCTCTAGCAGTTTGGCTACCGCAAAAAGCGACGGTTCCCGATTGGCGTAAGCTAGTTCCATGGCCTCGTGGGAGAGCTTGCACAACGCATCGATCAAATGATGCAGCGCTACATCGTCCAGATATTGACTGGACTCAAACAGCTGGCTAAGCATTTGTGACAGCACTGGAAGATCAGCCATCACCGTTTGAATGCCCACATTAGCCTCTATAGCTGGCTTTGGCATGGCCTGCAGACTGCCTCCGGTTGAAGGTTTCAGCCCCAAGATCCACACTAGGTGCTGCAGCGTCTGCAGCACAATGTGCCAAGAGGTGCCCAAGATACCACCATTGTTGTGCGCCAGGAAGAGAATAGCTCGCATGCACTGAAGATTCTTGTTAGTCAGCATCACCGGCGCCTGCATCACGCTGTGGGGCAGCGATGCAGATGGCAGTGGTGTGCCCACCGCTACGATTTGGGGTCGGAAGTCTCCTGCATCGCCACTGCAGCTATTTATGAACTGGCTGCTTAGATCTTGACTACCGCTGCGCGTGTGACCTGTAAATGATAGGTTTGGTTAGGCTTTGCTTTGCGTAAATGCAATTCGGAACTCACATCTTAAGTCACCATCCGACTGTGTGGTATTGGCAAATATGGACATGGCATAGTGGGGCGGAAAGGAGGCGCGGCACATGGCCATAATAAAGGCGTCTCGGGGCTGTAGCTGTTCCAGCATTCCGCAAAGAGCTGCATAGTTTTGCATAGCCTTAAGGATGTTCTCCGTGGTGGCTTCGTCAATAGACGTCTCCACCAACGGAATAAAAGCGCTGAGAAGGGCAGACCAGCTGGAATTCACTAGTTGGAGGCACAGAGGCTTGTGCTCCTCCTCTGTGATCACTGCCGTATTATGGCTGGGATGAAGCTCTGGGGTTCGCTGAATGACGCCTCCAATCGATCGTGTCATATCCAATAGAATAGCATGTCCCACCGAGATGCCATAACTTTCAGGAATATTCGATGCATCTATCTTATCCAACATTTCCAAGCTGCAAAAAAAAATTGTGAACAATATTTTAAGTAAATAAGCATATATTTCCACTTACTAAACCGCTTTAGAGACGCCTGGTGCATAAGTGGCTACCAAGGGAAGGTAAGCACCTCGAAACATGAAGCCACATTGATTGCTTCCCGACAAGGTTGTCAGCGAATTGGCGACTCCATTCTGCTGGCCATTCAGCATGGCCGACGCATTGATCAGGGAATATCGAATATAGCTACCCATGGCGGCAATCATGTCATGCACAATGTTGGTGGCATGATTTTTTAGGTCGTACGACTTGCAAAAGAATGCAATCAGTGAAGAGCGCGTAACCAGCTTGTGGATAACCTCAAGGGCCAGGGCTCGCTGCCAAGCTGGCTTATCCGGGTCCAAAAACTTGATAATTAGCGACAAAAAGATCTCACACTCTGTTACCAGTATGGTATGGTATTTTTGTATAAGTATAGCCACGAGGCGCAACAATCGCATGCTGATTGGAAAATAGGGTTTCTCGGCCGGCACAGGAGCGTTTCCATTGCTGGGCGCAGGCAGCTGGCGATGCTTCACGTTTGGCGAGAAGAGCTTTATGACCAAGGCACACACTCGTTCCTTAAGTAGCAGTCGAAAGTCGTTACTCTAATTAAAAAAAGGAATCAATTAATATATAAATTTATATAATTGTGTTGTTGTATTTATTAATTAGGTTGTTAAAGATGCTTTTTTTGTAATTGAAAATTAAAAGACAATCGACAATCGACAAAAGACAATTGACACTTCTCTGCCGATTTGTAAACATACCTCGTGAAACACGGCACTGAAGTTGGTCAGCACGGCCTCAAGTAACTCCAGACCAAAGGTGCGCGTCATTTCGGTCATGCCCAACAGCCAGTAAGGCTGATCCGCGTTTACCAGCTGCACGAGATCCTGAAATAGCAGGAATGCATCCGAAGCAAAGGTCTGCACGTCCTGATTTGCGCCCTCTCCCTCAGCTGGCAAACCACTGGCCTGTTGCTGCTGAAGACTGGAAACCGAGTCTTTCTCCAGGTACACCCGCTCGAACACCAGGGACACCAGTTGCCGGATGGTGGCACCGGCTGTATTCACAATTGTGGGATTTTTGGCGTAGTGTAGGCGAAAGCACAGAACTAAGGCCTTGGCCAATGTGTCGCCGTGCACCACCGTATTGGTGGTCAGCAAAAGTGTTACCGTTTGCAGCACCTTCACTTCCTCGATGTTGTTCTCCATTAGGGTCCACAATGCGTTGGTGATGTAAAGGGCGCCTTTCTGGTCCACCACCTGCTGGGTGATGAGACGCTGCATCATGCCTAAGCAAAACTGGGAAAGATGCGATAGGAATTATATATGGTTACTATATAGTGAAATGGCTGATCTTACCTTGATGATCTTGAGGTCCTTGGTCTCACATCCCTGCACCAGCGGATAGAGTATCTGGTTGACGGTGTAGTACACCGAGTTTTGCTGGCTGCTGCCAGCTGTGCAGAGCTTGGAAATGGCCTCCTCGCACGCCTGATTGGGAATTGGAAACGTTAGAGAGTTAATGTGCAGGTGGAAATGTCATAAAAACAATTTCATATGCGCTGGCTATCAATTTCATAATTGCGTAGTGGAAGCACAGGTGGAACCAGAGCAAACCACCCCCGCCCACCGACGTCCTTCCACCACCACCCAACTGGGTTGGTGGGTGACACACACTCGTGTGTCGGCGGATAAGTGCCGCAATTAGACAACCACGGCCGTGAACCACACGTCACCAGGACTCACCTCCTTGATCTGAGGATACTTCTTCTTGGTCTCCAGCGAGAGGGTCTTGAAATCCGCCTGCAGGGCCTCCACAAACTTGTGCACGTCCTGGCCGCCGCACCCGCCCCCTCCCACAAACGACATGGTCACTGGTTGTACTCGCTTCTGATCACTTGACACTCACTGCACCGGATGCGTGCCACCTTTAAGTACCGCAACCGATCCACGCATATGCTATGCAACCGCTTTGGACTCGGGAAAATGCAATAATAATGCACCGCACAATAAAAGCCGTGAAAAAATTGTGATTCGTTTTGACAGCTGACGTACACAGTGCAGAGTTGCTGGTGGTTGGCAACGCGAGCAGGCCATGTTAACTAACATAAGCAGAGCCTTCATTAACAGTGGACTGAATAGGGCCCTTAACAGAGCAGGAGTTTCTGAGAAATTTTGTGGTTTGCCGGAAAACGGAAAATATATATGTAGATATACATACATATGTAGATAATGGCAAGAAATAAGTATTCATACCGGGATAAGGTCCCATTCCCAATAGACATATATATTCCATGGCATAAATTCAGCCAGCACCCAAATAAGACAAGTAAAAAGAATTCACAAACATGATAAGAACAAAAAGTAAGGTGTCAAGTAAGCATTTATTTTATTGTTTATTAATCGAACTTAGTAAACATGACTTTTTGGTGCTTGTGTCAAATCCACCTTGTAGAGCGGACATATTCCCGGCAAATAAGTACTAACTTATAGCCATGGCTGGCCGACTGCTGCGCTGCATCGTCATTCTAATCCTTTCCAGCTTTACGGTCTTCATGTACGTTTCCAAGGTAGCGACAATTGAAAAAGTCGACTATTTTACGAGAGCCAAGCCCGATGTAGTGTCCAAGAGTCCTGGAAAGCAGTTAGTGGACCAAGCGATACGGCTACTATCCTTTCAGGAAACTACTGAAGATTTGAACGGTGGGATCGCCGTTCAAGTTTCAGGAAACAGCAGTGCCAGGCACAACGATATGTCCACAATTATTGATGAGAATATAAATGTTGCGGATTCAATTGCGCTCATTAGAAACAGAAGAATTGACAAGGATAAGCTCCAGGGTGAGAATTATACATAAAATATATAATATAACGTGTATAACTTGTTGCTGAACACTTGATTAAGCCAATCCCTAGCATCACTATTTCATTAGTCGACTATAAATATAAATTATTATTTTGAAGTGGTCACTTTATACGGTTCTTTCACAGATGACAGGCCAAAACAGAAAGTGCTTTCAGAAATGTTGCTAGACTCGAAGCATATTTTAGCTTGGAAATCAGAGCAATTGTTCTCAATAGATACCGAAGTTCCCGTCCGAATGCCGCTCGTAAGAACTATCTACAAGCCTGGTCACCTGGACAGTGGGATTGATATTGAAAGGAGATGTCCCCGCGAAGGGTTATTCACAAAGTTGTTGGTTTTAATAACCTCATCCCTTCGACATTCGGCAGCCAGAATGGCCATACGGCAGACTTGGATGCACTACGGCAGCAGAAGGGACGTGGGCATGGCTTTCGTCCTGGGAAGAAGCAAAAACAAGACGCTGAACACGGCCATCGATCAGGAGGGTTTTATGTACCAGGATCTGATAAGGGGGCACTTCATAGACTCGTACAACAATCTCACTCTGAAGACCATCTGTTTGCTGGAATGGGCTGATCTTCACTGTCCGAAGGCTAAGTACATTCTCAAGACGGACGACGATATGTTTATTAATGTGCCGAAGTTGATGACCCTCATGAACACGCTTAAAGACAATAGATCGATATACGGAAGACGGGCTGAAAATTGGAAACCCATCCGAAACAGGTCGTCTAAATATTACATATCGCACTCTCAGTATAGGAATACTACCTTTCCCTATTTCACCACCGGACCCGCTTACCTGCTCACTGGTGACATTGTTCACGCTCTGTATGTCCAATCGCTGAGTACCGCATTCTTAAAGCTGGAAGATGTCTTCACCACGGGCATCGTGGCTGAAAGTCTTGGCATCCGGCGGGTAAATGTGCGAGAGATGGCCAATAGCCGCACTAAATTCGAGGCGTGCAATATCCGCCAGAAGATTACCATCCATATGATACGGAATAACGAACAGTTTGACTTGTGGAAGATGTTATTAGATGACACCATTAAGTGTGATAACAGGTAAAAAAGGCACCTTTATACTTGCACAGTTTGACTTTTTTGGAAATAAAAATTATAAAACGATTTTTTACAAACAAATAATTATATAAGCTCAACGAAAAAAGAAAATAAAAAGATTTAGAGGGCGCTGGTTGGCTGGTAGACATAGAACTGTTCATCCGCCGATTTGCTGATCCGTAGCTTTCCCTCTTTCTCCAACTTGCTTAGGTGGTGGTTCACGTTGTAGGCAGCGGCGGGCCACAGGTTTTCGGGTGTCTCCTTGTAGACCACCTTCACGACGTCCATAGCCTGCAAGCGTTCGTTGGGCCGCTGTGCGAAGAACTGCAGGATTTGCTGCTCGCGCTGGTTGCGATGGTTAATGTAGTACTCAATCTTGCCAATCGGTTCCTCAATGACATTGCCGTGGCCTGGAAAGATACGCTGCGGCTTGATGCTTAGTATCTTCTCCAGGCTTTTCATGTACTCAAATAGGTCTTCGAAGACTGCGGTGCCCTCGCCCAGGATGCAATCGCCGCTGAAGAGTGTGCCTTCGTTCATTGCCAACACCACATGGTCGGTGGTGTGCCCGGGAGTGTGAACCACCCTCACATTCGCTCCCTCCGTTGTGAACTCTTGATTGTGTGCTAACGGATGGAGTCTGATATCCGTCGGTATCTCGGGACACACATCTGGGGCATCTGTACGCCCGAACTTGAATACCCGGCAATCCTTGTCGGCCAATTTGGTACCCAGAATGCTCTTGACGCCGCCGACATGGTCGTGGTGCCAGTGCGTCAGCAGGATGGTGTCGATGGCAGCCTTTTCCTGCTGCAGGACATCTTCCAGGTGAGCGATGTACTGGGGCACGTCTTCGTCGCCAGTGTCGATCAAGATTCGCCTTCTCCCGCTGCCGAGCAAGTACGTGTTGGTGCCCTGAAGCGTCATGGGGCTGGGATTGCAGCCCAGTATCCGAATTACGGAGGAGGTGAGTCTGGTAACAGCCGGAATCAGCGCCATCTCTTCGTGCACGCAATCTAAGAATGGGAATAGTAGTTTACGTATTCCGATTACTCTGCTGAATAAAGGTTGCCGTAATGATTATATACTTGCATAAACTAAGGAGGAAGATGAAACACTTAAGGAAGATAATATTAAGGTCCAATTTATTCGTGGTTTTAATGAACTTTGGTCTTATCAAGAAAGGCGCTTTTACATTGCTACAAATCAAACAGCTGTTGGATTACAGTGCTGTTAACCGTCATAAAGTGACCATAACATATGCATGTCAACATAGTTATCGACTTATCGAAAGAAAATCATCACTAATGTTGAGCTAATCGCGAACAAAATCGGTTTGGTTTTTGGAAGTGGGAGTAATGGTGTTCCCACAAAAAAGGAGGAAAAAATTGGAATATCTGCGGCCGCTGTAACGCAGCAAATTGTGCAAAGCCCTAAAAGTGTCATAAAGCCGCGTTTCATCTGCAAACTGCATCCGAGAACCTCCCAAAAAAAATCGAGGGCAACGCGAAATAAAATCAAAATCTCTGCTTCGCAGCAACAACAAATCGCTTCGTTTGCCAAGGTGTTAATGCTTATTTATTTATAAAACATGCCCCGCATGACTAATGAAACGGGTTGCCGTTATTAAAATCGATTAATGTCGAAATACGCGCAAAGCTAAAAACAGAAAGAAAATTCCCCAAGGCACTCGATTTCCGTGCTGGCGCCTGGAGTCCAACAACAACAACAGCACACTAGGATAACACAAGTTACAACAGCAACGATAGCAATTCATCATCGTTAATTGTCAACAAAAGGCATATTTATTAACGTTAAATAAGCACTAAAAATAAGCAAACAAGTAATTATGCTTGACCCTGGTCCCACAATAGCACCATCTCAGATTCCAGCGAACGAGGAAGAGAGACGCAGCTAAACCGCACTGGGAGGTATGTTTATAATGAGTGACTCTGGCTGCTCGAAGATTCGTGGATTTCGGAGGGGCTTTAAGCCTCGGCGACGCAACCATGACTATGCGTTGCCTAGGGTTTTTGTTTAGTTTTTTTTTTTTGTTATTTTATTAACACACATTTACGTCTGCTTAAGCAACCGATGAGCGCACATTTCCAAACTCCACGGCCGGACATTGCACCACCAGTGGGCCCAAGTCAAGTGGAGGTTTCATGAACGCCATCCAACCTCCACGTTGATGTGATCTTCCTCGTATCACTGGCTTAGACTCGAATAATGCTCGATTTCTAAGAAATCTAAGAAATCCAAATTATCGGTAATTTCTCGGAGTTCCGCAGAATTAGGTAGAGTTACATATTTGTAGATGCGCTCCCCAGAAGTCCGTACCAAAAACTCTCTTAGCAACTATGATATTTCCGCTTTCTCAGTGATCTAAAGTGTACGATTCATAGTAAGTTTTGCTTGCTGAGAGCACAAAGAAATGGGTTCGAAGAGTCATTTTTATTTCCCGACTTTAATTTGCATATAAAATAATTTGAGAGGAAGTTAAATGCCAAGTGAGCTTTCCCTCTAATTCTTTCAATGCAACTCAAGACTCGCATTCATGTGATTAAGCTTTTTGGTTAACTTAATGACTCAAAAAATTGGGCTGCTATCTTAAAACTAGTAGGAATGCAGGTTTTAGTCGAACTTTATACGACTCTAGAAGCACCTCCTTGGCATTTCTTATGAAGACTTTCATTAGCACGATTCAGAGTCCAGCTGAATCTTCCTGGTCGAAACTCTGATTGATAGTGGGCCGTTGGAGTGAAGATAGTTTCGAGGCGCCCGAAAACCCGTTTCCCGTCTAACCGGCGATTATCTGCGGTTCATTGTACTTATTAGCAGAGCTGGAGTGGGGCCACGAAAAAATATAACCGACCGCTAGCCGGATTGGAAGCTTGGATCCACTTCCGCTCACCACTCGTCTCGCGGACTCTCCGACTTTTTCTGCTGAATCCGAGTTACACTTCATCAAATTACGCGCTCTCGTCAAATTTCACGGCTCTTTGGTAATTTCGCACACAATTACAAGGCACTAAAACAGCTTGCTAAAAAATGTGCAACAATCACAGTCCAAGTTCTCTAAATTGAACAGTTATATGCCTAGTGATTGATGATTGATGTTTTAAAAATCTAATTATGAACAGAAAGCATAGTTTGTGCTGATAAAAAACTTCTTAAATGTGCATTACTTGCTGGAATAGTAATATTAATTAATAATAATAATATTAATATCATGTTTATACTCCGCAAGGGAAATGAAAGTCTGATAAGAAAGAATTACAGAAATTGCAAGTAAGATCCACATATTCTTAAGCGATTAAAGTGTAATTAACCTATGCATAGTTAGTGATTCATCACATCGCACAAGATAAGTCACACTTTCACTCTTGATGGTAAAACAAAGGGTTGTCTCTTATCAATGCGCTGCGCGTCACGCTGCGGATCCAAATAGAAGTAGAATTTCGCTGTACTATGTGTACGTCCGTCCGTTCAGCTTCACGATAAGCCATAAACACGATACGACATTGTCGGATTTAGCCCCAAAAAATTCCATTGTGGCCTTACTCGTGGCTATTCTATCCGCTTTCCGGAAGACAGTTGACCAAACCACACGTCATTGATGAAGTTTATCAGCCCATTTCGCTAATAATAATAACCGTTTAATAGTAGACCAAATATTTGATGAAACTATTTTAATTAAATGTCAGTAATGTGATAGTCAGAATGGCTATCAGTATAGCATTATCTCAATAAAGAATTAATACATTTTGTGGCGCAGCATTTAAGTTGTGTTGCACTTTTTCCAATTTTCTTTTAGTACATCTTAGTATTTGCCATTTTTAAAAAAGAATTAAAAAACGCAAGTACAACAATAATTCGATTAGAGTTTACCTTGCCGAATCGCGACATAAAGTGTTCCTTCACCTCCGCTAAGCAGATAAGATAGTTCCAAAAACAGCTAATTGTTTCCAATGCTCAAAACGATTTTTAATCATAAGTAACAGACAGCAAGATAAGTGAAGTTATAGCAAAAATGTTTTGACAGCATTTTCCAACAGTTATTGAATATTCAGACACGTGTATACAACCAATTTTGGACAAGAGAAGAAGACCCCGCGCTTAATTATACTTTTCAAGAAAACATATTGTACTAAAACAATATTTTCATCAGTATTTATAGGAAAAAAACTAAAATGAAGTTCGATAACATATTTGGCAGTAACAAGCGGTAAATTCTATCTGTTGATATATTTAATTTTTGGTTTTAAGTAATTAGTTACTTACTCAGCAAATATCAAATAATTTAGTATTACGTATCAGATATATGGCGCTTCGCCGCTAGATAAGATTTGTGTTAATAGGTTGACAGGAACTGGCTTATCGACAACAAATAAGGTAGCACCACAGTGACGCAGTGTTCGGGGCCAATTAAAAAGTTGCTACATCGAGCTGTTGCAAATAAATCTATAGGTATACTGGAATACCAAGAGCGCCCTGAAATACCCAGATAGGATTGAACGATTAAAAATCTTATCGGCCAGCCGGCCATGGAACACCATTCAAGTGGTTCGTTCCCTGCCACCTGGAGTAGGGTCTGTCCAGTGCTTGGAATTCTGTTCTGCCACCGTTAGGGATCTCTTGAGTCGCGGAATAGGGTCAAGACTGTTGTTGACTTGTTCCAGCGCATGCAAAGCAGAGACACAGCCGAGGGCGATGTCGTGACGATTCTGGATGCTGTGCGTGTTCTCCTCTTTCTGGCAATTCATTAGCCCACGGAAACTTCCCAATTGCTTTCCAGTTCGTCACTCTCATTACCATACAAAACAGCAAAGCCCTTGCCTTGTGTTTTCCGAAATAAAATCGGATATAGCCCTTGAGATATTCAGTTTTTAAAAAATGTGCAAAATCCTAAAATAAAGCGTTAATTAATTTTAAGTGTTCTTTTGTAAACGATTCGAAAAGTACACAAAAGCGTTATCTTCCACTCGCTCGCTCTCTACACAAATGTTTGCATTATTCCTCGCCAATGGTAGAAAATGCAGTAAAACCGAGTATTTGGCCATGCTCGACTTTAAAATACCATTTTTTATTGGATAAGAAAATATTTACGATTTAATAATATAGCCTTTAAGGAACTTTACTGCCCTGTTTTATTATTTTATTATTGCGCTGAACAGAAGTACGTTTTCATAACTAATAATCTCGGCCCCCTTCGCCCTCTCTCCTTCTATATCTTAATGTGCCCAGGTGTGGGAGCACTTAACAAATCAGCTGAATCAGTTATTTACCTTTATTTCCGTTGTGTTCTCATTGCAGTTGCATCGCATTCGTCGTCGGACTTGCAAGCGTGCAGGGATCGTTTTATCACAATACTCACAAATTGAAGGCGAGAAGCGGAGTCCAGACTGAAACTGAGACCTAGACTGACTGAGATTTGAGAGATTTAGCAAGTGCCACCATGGCGGCCGTGGGCAATCTGCACAACACGCGCATGCTACGCTTCTTTTTAGTTTTAATCGTGGTGATCCTCACCATTTTCATCTACACATCCTACTCAACGACGAGCACCCTAACAGCGAACCATGTGCACCCAGCGGCATCACCGCCACAGCAGCTGATTGGCGGTCATCCTGGGCGACAGCTGATTGACCAAGTGCCGTCAGTCAATAGCACGGACAAGGAGTACAATTCGCCTACTGGTGAAAGTTCGTCAAAGCAGCAAAGCATATCCAGCAGGCACTCACAACAAGCACCCCCGCAACCGGCGGAGATCCACAAGAAGCATCCGCAGCACAGGTTGCCCACCATCGACGAGGATGCTCTGCTCGACGGTGGCTCGGCGGGCGCCAGTCCCCAGGTGGGTGGCCCCGAGCAGACGCCCAATGTCATGGCTGATGAACTGCTGGAGGAGCAGCAGTATGGCCAGGGTGTTGATGCCATAACCGGTAAGTGGGTGCACTAACGCTGCAGCGCTAATTGAGCTAATATTGTTTATTCCACAGGCAACATCAACAGTAGCGCCAACAACAACAGTTCTGCAGACACGTTGGTTGTTAAACCATCGATTCCCAACCAGTCACCACAACAACAGGTCCCCCAGTCGCAGGTGCAGCCAGGTCTCTCCGATGCGGACCTCCTTATACCCACTTCCAATTTGCAAAAGTTTATTGAGAACGCCGATAGGATACTAAAAAACATCACCTCGAACAGTAGCACAGGTTAGTATTACACCAATACTTATTGAGACCTATGTATAGATCCAGGTCACAAATTCGAAACCAGATCGATGAACAGTTTAGTTTTGTATCTCCTTCGAGTTGATCCTCTTTTTGTTTACCTTATTTAACTTGCATAACAATTTCCTTGAGCTATTTTGTTTTATTGATATATAACCCCTCCGAAGACAAACATTTGCTCAGACAAAGACACGCTGACGCCGCACCTATTTGTATAACTCGACGGCAATGGATAGCAAATTGTACAGTCCACTTATTTGGCCAGGTTTCGTATTTCGTTATGAAACCGCTGTAAACATCACGTATTGTTTCATACTATTGAATTACTGTCGAACAGATGTGTATGGGACGGACTAGAATAAGCTTGAGTTTTCAATGTATTTGTATTTCAATTAATGGTGTGGTTTCTACTTCTAAATAAAGGCAATCCATCGGATATGGCTCAACTCAACTCAGTGGACGGCAAACTGGAAGTCTCGGGCGTTGAGTCCGAAAAGCAGGAACCGGAATCCAAGGTGATACAGGAAATTAAGGAAGCCAAGAAAGAGGCGGCAGTTCCGCAGCCTAAATCCGCAAAACCACCATCGCCACCTGTGAAACTGACAAAAGGCAAGAGCATGGTGCCAAGTGCTCCTGTGGATCCCTCGAAGGGAGTGGCCACCGAGACTCTCTACGAGCCAGGCCACCTGGATGAGGAGATCGATGCGGACCGCATATGTCCAAAAGGCGGAGAGTTTATTAAGCTCCTGGTTCTCATTAGCTCAGCGATGTCTCATGATGCAGCCCGCATGTCCATACGGCAGACATGGATGCATTACGGAACGAGAAGGGACGTTGGCATGGCATTTGTCTTAGGACGTGGCACCAATGAAACCATAAACAAAGCTCTTACCCAGGAGAACTTCATCTATGGGGATCTGATACGGGGAAATTTCATAGACTCGTACAACAACCTCACCCTCAAAACGATATCGACGCTGGAGTGGGCAGATGTGCATTGCTCGAAGGCAAAGTACATTCTCAAGACGGACGACGACATGTTCATCAATGTGCCCAAACTGCTGACCTTCCTGGACAAGCACAAGGACAAGCGAACCATATACGGTCGCCTGGCCAAAAAGTGGAAACCGATTCGGAATAAGAAGTCCAAATACTATGTGTCCGTCGATCAGTTCGCGGCGGGAGTGTTCCCGTCCTTCACCACTGGACCCGCCTACGTTCTCACCGGAGACATTGTGCACGAACTCTACGTGCGATCTCTGAAGACCGTTTATCTGAAGCTAGAGGACGTGTTCACCACGGGCATAGTCGCCAAGAGCCTTAATGTTAAGCGGGTGCAGGCGAACGAGTTCGTCAACCGACGCATTTCATTCAACCCGTGCAACATCCGCAACGCAATCAGCGTGCACATGATCAAGTCGAACGAACAATTCGATTTGTGGAAAAAGCTGCTGGATCAGACCACTAAGTGTAAATAGTATTTTAAGTTTAGAGTGTAGTTTTCCAGTATGAAGAACACAGTGTGGTCTTTCGAGAAAAAGGGCAAACATATATGTAAAACGGTAGGAGTAGAGAATGATTAGCAAAGGCAGCTAGCTATATAGGATTATACAATTAGCCTAGTCTCTAAGTCCTAGAAATATCACAAACTTTGTTGTCGCTATCTGCATCTGCCTATATGCATGCGATCCAACAATGATTCGAGTACTTTTAAAACATCTGTAATTTAATTCTAGCATTCTGAATGCCATTATTTAAATGATAATTACTGAGCGATAACTGTGGTTATATATTAACACTAAATACATTAATGTATATCGAGAGAATCATAAATTGCCTTTTTATTTTAAACAGCTCCTTATGGGGGATTTGTAGCTTTCATCAATTAAAATTTTGTGGTAAGAAACAATAGCTTTATTAGAAGTCTGATAGTTTTGTGGTTAATTCACTTTCATTAACAATCTATTAGTAATTCAAAAGTTCGAAATAGTTACCAAACACTTGGGCACTTACTCAAGATAAAAATATTACGAAGTATTTGAAGAAATTGCGGTGATTTTTAAAAAATCAAATTTGTTGAATTTTTCAATGTTCCATTTTGTTTCTTTCTAAACGTCGGTATTTTCGCGACAAAAATACCGCAAAAGAGCAGTTATCGACTATTCGATAGGCTGAAACAGTAATTCGATATATGAAAACCCGCCAAACTTGAAAACAATGGTAGTTATTTATTTTAAAATTTGTTAGACATACACTTTGTTTAACATAAATGTTACAAAGTTAATTACACAGGCGATATTACAAAAATAACAAATAGGTCTCTTCGGTGCCAATCCGATGAATACATAGGTAATTTTGTAAAGCTCGAGAACTTGCTACGGATTAGTCACTCAAACGATAAAGACTTCTTATTTTGATAATACCTTTAACCATGTTAGAGTTGCACATATGGAAAATTCTTTGTATGATTCGGCTATCAAATAACATATCTAAATAAATTGGTACTAAATTTATATATAGTTATCGTGTGTACGGTACGTGGGATCGGTGGATCCAATAGAGCCCCGTGTGGTTTTGTGGACTCACATAGGCAACAGCGAGTGGCTAACACTGCTCTCATGCGAG
Source organism: Drosophila erecta (assembly GCF_003286155.1). Classification (NCBI taxonomy): domain Eukaryota; kingdom Metazoa; phylum Arthropoda; class Insecta; order Diptera; family Drosophilidae; genus Drosophila; species Drosophila erecta. The sequence goes on from NW_020825200.1 coordinate 17,350,735, forward strand.
ACGGGTCGCTCGATGGTCATTGACGACTGCGGCACCTGGCTGTCTGTGCTGATTCCCAGACTGGCGTAAATCTCCTTCATCACGAAAAGGATTGTATCTTCGGAGCCCCTGCGTTAGAAAATCCGTAATTGTTAAATACATCTATATTTACTGACTAAATTAAGATGATTACTTACCAGTAGCACACATGGCTGCTCAAGGCGAAAATATATTCGTTGATGAATTCTAGGGGCGCTTCCTGAAGCACGTAGTCCACACGCTTTGAGTCGTTCAACTTACCTAGTGGGAAATCAAGTTCTATAAACTCGGGGTCAGAAGCCGTCGTCGAATTGGAATCGGTGCGATTTCGTAGTTTGTAAGACGAGCTGGCAACTGAACTCTCGTCCTGATCTTCGTTTTGCTTTTGAAAAGCTTGCGATGATGTCTGGCTCGTCTCTTTCTCCAGCGACTCCTCGGCTTCTTTTTTAACCTTCGTCACTGTGGTCAAAAAGTTTACGCTGTCTAGGGTGGTCTTGAAGGTGTCCATAAACCGCTGCTTGATATCCGCACCCACACGTGTCATCGTCTCCTTCAGCTCCAGGTGCATCCGTTTTCGTCCCTTGTGGTGCGGAATCAACACCGGTCGAATGCCGTTCATGTCCGGATTGACAAGGGCCTCGATCCGATAGGCTACGGGATCGAAGGGATGGAATATGTTGTAGAAACCCGGACACGTGGGCAGGTGGAAGTCGAGGCCAAGCTTATCGATCCCCCTGATGGTTACAAACATTCCTATGGGTGAGCCCAAAGCAAAGAATTTCTTGGGGTGGAATATGAGCTGTGTGTATGTAATCACAGGCTGCCCCGTTCCCTCCGGACCCATCGCATAGCTGACTTGTTTTGGCAAAAGATCGCTGGTGGGAAGCTGAACCTTTTGACTCGTTTGCTTTTGGGGAACTTGGTCGGGATTCTCCTTAATAGATGAAATACGTTGAAAATAAGTTGTTTTACTGACCGCTAAAGTTTTACTCACTTTATTCTCCTCCTCGCTTTCCTTGAGCGGTTCCTGATGGCACAGCAAATCGAATAGGATTAGGGAGCCGAGACTGTGTCCTGCCAACGATACTCCCCCATTAAATTCAGGGTGTCGCATTCGGTACTTCAGGTAGACATCGTTAAGCGCATCTGCCACCGTGTTCATGATCTTTTGGCAGTATTTCGGACTGGTGTAGAACAGCACGTCGAGCAGCGTGTCATTGGTGAAGTTTCGCAGGCGAGGAATGGACTCCAAAGTGATGGACTTGAGCTTTTCGTCGATGCCCAACTCTTCAGAGTGCAGGTGACCGTGCCACGAGATGGGCAACACTTCAACGCGACCCACCAGGCCCATATCTGTTGAATTTTTGTAGTGCGATTGAACTAGTTGCTGGGCAATAACACGGAAGTCATCCACTATAAATGAAAACAAATGGTCATTTGCCAGAAAACTTAGAGACTCAAGTATATAACTCACCCACTTCCTCCACGGAGCGCATTTTTAAATCGCATGCTGAACCAATGCCATGGACCATGAAAAGCAGGTGATCGACTCTCTGCGATTCGCCCTGTTCGATGGTAAAGTCATCCAGGTCCCTCTTGACAACTCTTGGGCGCATGGAACCCTGTGTACTGGCTCCCCAAGTGTCTGCATTCTGTTGCGGCAGGAAGTGAACGATGACTGTAGGTCCGTGAAAGACCACCTGTTCGCCATTGGCCAGCATGATCTTCTGATGCCATTCGCCAGTCTCGGCAGATCGCTTGTATTCCGCTTCGAGTAGTGCAGCCGTATCCTCCGTGTAGGGAACATACTTGGAGTCTACTCCCTTGTAAAACCAGGAGCAGCGTCGCACTTCGATGGCCTTGCCCTCCCAGTAAACTGGAATCTTGGTGCGTTCCTTGATGTTTACATCGTAGCGGCCACCCTCAACGGGAATAATCAATGTGGAATCGTCTGGAATTGCGATGACTTTACTTGAAGTTTGCTCAGATTACTAAAAGAATGTGCTTACCAAGACTTAGGCTGGTTTCCAACAAAGCCGAATCGTAGTGGCTGAATGGTGTCCAGATGAACTTTGTGTCCACGCTGCGCTTGTAGAACCAATGGACCACCACTGGTGAGTAAGCCTAAACAAAAAGTTGTTAATTCGTGTAAATAGTTCTCAGGTATTTTTTAACATACTATAGCCGTGGCAGGCGTCGCCACCTGAGCCTTATCGCTGCTGGCACTTGCCATTCTGAGCTCTCTGAGGATCTCCTCGGGCAACTCGCCCAGATGCTGCTGGAATAGATCGTCGCCCGATTGGCGATCGGCTGGTGTTGGTGCTGGTGCAAGGGTCGAGAACTCTGAACAGGCGGACGAAGGCGGCTCGACAAGATTTGAGACGGGCGTCTGTGAGCGCGCTTGCAGCTGCTTTACAGCCACTCCGCTGTGGACGATGTCGTACTTGAGTTCACCTGGTGCAGCGGGTTGATCCTGCAGTGGCGGATTGTTGAAGAAGTTTTGGATGCGCTGATCCTCGTTAGCTTGCTGGATTTGCGACTGGGTCTGGGGAACTTGATCGAAGAAATTGACGGGGTCGCAGTTTGTAACTGGAGCAACAGGTGCTGCAGCTGCCTCGGGTGCGACTGTTGGTGGCGCAATGGCAGTAGGACCGCCAAAATAGCCGTCAAAAGAGTTGACACTTAAATTTTGGATTGAATTATCGACGAAACTTGGTGCTTGCTGGGTTTGGCTTAACAAATCAAACCCTAGAGCAGCTGTGGCTATATTGGAAACACTAGCCTCTGGCGGTGGCTCTAGTGCCAATGGTGGCGGTGCAATACCCTGCTGCACTGGCAAATCAGGAAATACGCTGCCAGGTGCTGGACTTGCGAGGAAATTGAAGTCGGCGGATGTAGCTGTTTCTGTTGCTGTGCTGAAGAAGCTCTGCAGGGGCGAGGGAGCAAGTGGTGGCTGTCCAAGAACTTCGGTTTCGTTATTCGGCGCAAAGAATCCAATCGGAGGTGGTACCAATTCCGGTTTCGTTTCCTGAACCAGAGGTGTAGCTTTAGTTTGTGCAAATGGACTAAAAACCGTTTGGGTTTCGGAGTTGCCCTGGAACAGCTTATTTGCGGTGACCTCTGGTGATCCCTGGAAACCAGGAGGTGCATCAACCAGCTCAGACGATGACCCAGGAACCAGATCTGGTGTAGATGCTGTGGTTGTTGGTATGGAAGCAAACAACGTAGCAGTCGTTGGCGGAGCCGGTGTAAGTATTGTTGAATTTGAAGATGGTGGCGGCGGAGCAAATAACGAAGAAGTAGAATCCACTTGAGCGGGGGAGAAGAACGATGACACAGAAGCAGAACCAGGGACAGGAACAAAGAGTGGAGCACTTAAAGCCACTGGTGGCGCAGTAAAAATCGCGTGTTCGCTAGTGGAACCAGGTGGCGGTGGATATAGTGGTACGCCCTGACTTTGTCCCGACAAAGATGGTACTGGCACGAATAATGGAATCTCCTGCTGCTCCGGGGCAGATGGCTCTGGATAGACTATATCTTCTTGATCTACCTTACTTGCGGGCGGAAAGAGGGGAACACTCGATTTCCGGCTAGCTGCTGGGGTTTGATCTAGAACGGGTTCAATTACAGGAGGACCAGTGTGTGTATCTTCTCCGAGTCCGGTTGATAAGTTCGCGCTTTGAGTAGTTTCTTGTGGTGGTGCAGATGAAAGTTCGTCTTGAATCTCGGATCGCTTGGAATCCTCTATTGGTGTTATTAACTCCTGCTGAAGTTGTGGAGTAATAATATTTGCTTCCGCTTTCACTGATTCTGTCTCGGTCGCTAGATTTCCCCTTTCTGAGGAAACACTTGGTACTTGGTTCTCCGTTTGGGTTTCTGACGGAGATGGGGCGTCAAAGAATTGACTTGCGGCGACTGCTGGAGCAAACAAGGAATTATCTTGATTTAATGCAGGTCCTTGCACCAGAGCTTCCAATATGGTCGATGTTGCAGCGGCGGTTTTCTGTTGGCTCAAACCAGTTGTTACTTCCGCAACTGTTTGTTGCGGATTGAAGAAAGGAATAGCCGTGGAGGATATTGTTGGTGCAGCGAAGAGGGGTACACTTGCAAAGCCCGCAGTTGGAGGGGGATTGGTTATAGATGCAGATAGCGGAGGAGCAGCACTTGCACTTGCTGTCGCCGGTGGAGGGTCAATAGGAGCTGCTTGTGGAACAGCAACAGTTGCACTTGGAGCTGTCACTTGTCCTGGTGAATTATACACTGGCGGCGTAAAGAGTGGAACTCCTTGGCCAGTTTGAGCCTGTAGATGGGCTACTGAGTTGAATCCTGGTGCAGGTGCTCCGAACGGATTAAAAATTGCTGGAGTTCCAGATATGGCCGGAGGAGCGGCGAATCCCAAAGATGCTGCGGTTTCCTGAGGGGTCAATGGACTCTTGTAGAGACGAGTTCCCTTCTGAAGGCGATATGAAGCTTGTCCAGCGGCTGGCGGTGGTGCAGCTGGTCCTGGCAAGGGAATCGGATTTGAAGCTGTTGGGACACCAGGCTGAGCGGGTGCTGGTTGAAAAATCCCTGTAGGTGGACCTGACGATGTAATCGGTATGGTTGGAACTGCTTCTGCTAAGGGACGAACTTCTTCTGGATTTAAGAATCCTACAGATTGCGTTGCTGCTGTCTCTTGTGTTGCAAATGGTCCAACAGCAGGTGGAACTTCACCTGTGGTAAAGAATCCTCCTAGTACCGATGTTGGGGGAGGATTGCCTGGTGGAACTGTTAAAGGTATTGTTGGAACAGCTTGTGTGTCAACAAATGGAACTGCGGATGGAATTCCTTGGGGGATTGTCGTTTGTGCAGGAAAAGCGAGTTCTCCTACTGCAGATGCGGCCGGAGGATTGTTCGGTGGCAATGCAGATTGGTTTACAGTTGTTGACTGCGGGGCAACAGGCGGAACAGATCCTGGAGTAAAAACTGAAGGCGGAACACTTGGGACAGTAGACGTGAAGAAGGCTCCTACAGCTGGGGTAGCAGCTACTTGTGATCCAGGCAAGGGTATCGTTGGCGCGAAGAAGTTTCCTACGGAAGGAGGAACTACTACCTCCGCTGTGGGTAAAGATGTAGGTGCTCCAGGTACGAAATAATTACCTCCTGGCGGAAGCGTTGAATTTTGTCCACCAAATAAGTTCGTCTGTGGAGCTGGTGCCGATGCTGTAGTAATGTCTAAGTAACCTCCTGCTTGCTGGGCATTAGCGTGTCCTGGTTCACTGCTTCGCCCAGTGGCTGATTGAACAAGGCCTGTGATATTCTGAAGGACTCCTGTGGGTACAAGACTGGTCAAGGAGAAGAGTCCTCCACCGGATTTGCGTTCCTCTGTGGGAATTGGAGCTGGCTGTGCTGATATGTCAAATGGAGCAGGGTTTGCTGCGTATGCTGGCTGTGGTGGATATGGTGGCGTCTGGAATGCTGGCGCCGCTTGGGGAGCCTGTGCAGGTTGTCCGGATTGCTCTGAAAATCCAGGAATAGGAGCGTATAGCTTTTTCCTGGCGGTGAATCGGTAAGTATTTGGATTTCCCGATGCAGGCGGTGGTGCAGGAACTCCTACGTTCGGGGACGGCACCTCAGTGGGTGCGTAGAACTTGGGTGGTTCGGGGGCGACCACTTCATTGGCGCCCGCTGGCGGAGCTGCATAAAAAGGAGCGGGCACTGGCTGATGGTAGCTGGCCTGCTGAATGTAAGGGGGCTGTATGTCTAGCTTGGGCTCCTCCGAGGACTCCCTGCTGCCGGCGTAGATCCGCTTCGAGAAGGTGGAAAACACATTGGAGGCCACCGCAGGCAGGGCAGTAAAGGAGGAGGCCGCTTGACTCAGCAACGAATCGTTTCCAGCTTCCGGTGGTGGTTCCAATAGAGGATTGGCGTTTCGATCGCCTGCGCCTTGATATGGACTCGATCCAACTGCGCCAATGGAATCCTCGCTGCTGGTATTCAAGTTTATCTCGTCGAGGGCTTCGCTGTCATCAATGCCCGATGGCTGACCAACGGTGACCAATGATTTGGGTTCTGAAATAAAGACAAAAACCCATTGGTCAGAAGAAGCCTCTATATTTTAATGTTCAATGGACTCCATTCCTATGGAATGTATTATTAGGAGCTGACCAATTCCCCACACTCCCTCTCGTTCTGCACTCAAAAATAAGAAACGTAAACTCGTCAAGAAGTTATGGGTGTACTGAATGCTAATTAATATCGGCACAATTCAAAACGGAACCGCCATAAACGAGTTTACGGATTCGCACTTGGAATCGAAGGTGGAACTGGACTTGGCGATGTGGGTTGAACTAAGCAAGCAAGAGCCGCAATCAAACATGCAGCAGCAGTATTACCAACAAAGTGATTTACTAATTATGTGGGGATGGTACAAAAGATGTTTTGAAAGGTAATTTAACACAAATGTCCTTACATTAAATCACAATTAGTTTGAAAAACCAGTGCTATTTAAGAAACTACTGGGGAAGGTAAGCCATGGTTTATAATTGTTACTGCACCGACTGATTGCTCTCAAATGGTTTCCGGCTTCAATTCGGCTACATATAGTCTTGATGGTTCAACATTTTGATTAACCCATAATAAACAGCTACAGCCATGGGGAACTGGCAAGTAAACAGGTCAGTTAACGTTTTAGCGCGCTTAATCCACACTCCTATTCGGAATCGGGTTTCTCTACTGCATTGGGGGTGTCATAAAAAGCCAAGTCTTGACATTAGCCGCAATATAAATGCCATGGCATTTGTAGAAGCGCCGCGAAGTTCCCGATGAATGTGAAATGTGAAATGAAAGCACATGGCAGCAAAACATGGCAAACGTGTCATTTGGCCAGCGAATACGTCAAAGAATTCACCTCGATCTTGAAACGTGATTGGATCCGAGGCGTATTTGCTGGCCAAAGGTTTTCACACCTCGAGTAGAGACTATTTTAAGAACTGCATTGTTCACATGCTCAAAAGCGAGTTTGGAATTCTTGTCGCAGCTGCATAACCAGATTCCAAAGCCAGGCCAATGATTTAGAATTATGAATATGGCAAATTATGGGATTCTAAATGCGATCTTTGGATCAAACGGGCTTGCTTCCAAGCTAGTCTACCTGGTCTGAAGTCCACGTACAGATGCGTCCGTAATGGTCAGGTTTCATTTGCATATCAGTGTTGGTTTCGACAGTATTCAGTGTGCAATCCAGTCTATTAATTACTTTCATGCATTAGTTATTCAGGCAGTGAATTGCTGCCCATAAATATGCTAATATCGTAATGATAGAATGCAAGTAATCGATATTTGATAAGAGATCCTATAATTTCGACGGAAATATGGTATGAGTTTAATGATAACATTTATTAGAAATAATTGTAGTGCGACCTGAAATGTTACATTAATTAACTACCTTGTTCTGTACGGTTAAACATTGTACTCGATTAAATTATTCTTTCCATTTTGCATTTTTTGTAATCTTTAAATTAACACAAAATATACATTTATTAGCTTGGAAAGTTGAAATATAAATTTCCGAACTATAATTTGATTGGTAACAAGTGATTATTGAATTATTTAACGTATTGATTGATTAATGTGTACTTGTGGCTTCAAGAACTGGTTGGAAAAACATGATTTATTTTGCCATTTTCCAATGAATGTCAAGTAAAAGAGCTTAAATCACGCGCAAAACTATTTTTTGCCGTATATTTTCGCCACTTAAAGGCACTTGACATTGTCGACTTTGCTTTGTCACTTTAAGGGTCGTCATTTGTAACGGCTAGGCAAAGATTAGATATAGCAACTGTCCGAGGTGGGGCTCGGAAAATATAAATAACGACGAAAAATTTCCAGTTTCCAGTTGAGCCTAAGGTGGTTTTTGTTTTAATATTTACAAATGCTCGCAATGACAATGACGCATTACGACAAATGTGTTAAAATAAATAAAGACGCTCTAAAGACGGCTCGTCTAACCGCAATGGTGGAAAAAAGTAGAACAGCATAATTCATTCAAATTGCGACCCTACACTAAAAATAAACACGCACGCACACATCAAAATGTGGAAGAATTTTATACCTTACTTATAAGCATGACATCATAACCAGATTTCGGTCACTTTCGAGCACTCAAAAGAAGCAGCATCTGAGAGATCTTCAGCTCCGTCTTTCTGTCCCAAGTGCCTGCACATAATGGCACTCAAATAAAACAATTAAGGCCCACATGAGGACGTCAAGCACGATGAAATCATTTGCAGGATACCCGAGCATAATGTGTATTCGAGCCACAACAATGCCACTAGGAAAAAGCTGCCCCAAAAAAGATTGCCATCAATTTGGGAATTTAAACGCTGGCCACAGGCTCGTGCAGGTCGCATGCCAAAAACGCGATCCGAAAAACAACTAAGAAAACAAAGGACGGCAAAAATGTTTGGCATTGAACCCCCGGGCCAAAAAATAAAACACGAAGAAAAGAGACCGAAATGAAATCAAAATAAATCTCAATAAAATGCGTGCTTTTTGGAAATGATGCTGAAGAAGCTCCTCGAGACGTCGGCCAGTCTGCGTCTGCCAGCGGCTAAATGGTATAAATAAACCGGGCACGACTTCCAATGCTCTTCCCAGAGGTTTTCTACCTCTATTTAAGCGATTTTGGCGATCCAGTTTATTGGAAAGCCGACAGAGGAATAATAAATAATCGATCTTATTTTCCAAAACGGATTGCTCAAAAAAAATTACTCAAAAATGTAATGTATTGTAGCTTGAAAAAATATATAGAATTCCACTGCCGAAGTAGCTGCCCCATTATCTCAGATTTCTCTAAATTTCTAGTAAATGGTATATGGTGCAATTTATTTATTCTTATTCCATAAACTGTAGAAAAGCAATGCTCTGAATTAAGCAATTTTTCATATTTCTTGGCCAAAAAGCAATTTCTTACTTTTATCAATGGTTTTACCTAGTCTCTCGTCAATTTTTTCAGACACTTTAATTAGTCTTCTGCTCAACTGTGTAAGTTTATCCACCGTTTTCTTGAACAAATGAATCATATTTTTTCCAAAATAAGTGTTTGTGCGTGTCGGTTCAATACCCGAATGCTTTTCTTGGTAGTCAATGAATTCCATAACGTACTGCATTTGTTCTTTTGGGGAAGTAATCCTGTTGGCGCGATCTAGACAGCTCTGAAGAAATTCGACTTGGGAGCTGCACTTTTCCATATTTGATGCCCGTTTGATGGCGTCTTCCAGAGATCTCCTGACGTTAAAAAATATATTTGACCACGAATCGTTGGTATCAACATGCTCCAAAAGTTCGCAGTCATTTCCCTGCTCCACGGGAAACCCACTGGAGAGACTCTAGGATTGCACATGGAATTAGCCTAAAGTTACTTCTACTGCCAAATTCTTACCAATAAATTGAGTGATATAAGTATTCCAGAGAAACGCATATTACGCTGGTTTTAAAAACACTGATTGCCCAAGACAAAATTGTGCTCCTTTTATAGGAGCTGAAATAATTCCCTGAAGGAATTTATTCTTTGAAATCTCCCATCAACTACCTGCATATTATTCTGAGCATTAATAGGCTCTCGACAAAATTATGTTACCCTTTAGTGGAAGTGTGTTGTGGCAGGAGGTTCGAAGAAAATCCAAACTCAGGTAGCCACATCTGAGATGTGGGGACTCCCATATTTTCGAAGGAATTCGATAAGAATTTCGACTTCTTGATGGTGTCAGTCACCCACTGCCAAACCGCTCACTCGGCTACTTTCGACCATGGATTCCTTTCTATAGTATGCATTTAGTTATAATACTATTATATCCTAACGTTAGTGATACAAAATACCAATGTTTTCCCGTTTTCATTTACACAGCTTTCAAAAATGGGTTTTCTTCAACCGGGGAGAGTACAGCGTGGGAATAGAGAAATTAGATAAGGTATTTATAATCGTATCCCCACTCGTATCAATATGTGCCACGAAATTATAATATTCGTTTTGATCTTTCACAGTTTGACTCAATTCGCGTATATCGTCTTTCATTTTTTTTATTTCTGTTGAATACACGTATATATCCTCGTTTTCCTCATCAGCACAAGGACCTCCTTGATATTCCTCTTATGTAGACTTAAGATATTTAATTATTTCTGACCAGGGACTGGATGCACGTAAGTCATTTCCACGATTTTTTAGGTTTTCCAGGGAAGCAATATGTTCCTTACAGGAACGATGTGATTTTTTATATTTGATTTTAGTGTACAAAATAAAATTAGCTAAACTTTTACTCTTTTCCAACCGATCATACTCATCGTCTTGAAATCTGGCAATATTTCTGATAAATTCGCAGACACTCGCATTCGGCTCCAATGGATAACTAATCGCTGGCAACTTGGTAAACTTAGTTTAATAATTTACTTTCGAAATGGTTCCTGCATATCGTACCAGCCAGACAAACAATTAGGAGATGGAAGTGCATTTCCTTAGTCATTTTATAGAACTGAACTCTTCCGATACATACACGCTGCTTTATAGATTTGCGTTGTGACTTTCGCAGTATCGCTAATTTCTATAAGTACACCGAGATTATCTGGACGTCTGGCAGACAAAGAACCGTTTATATATAGCTCGGCCATTGATCTGTGGTAATCTTTAGAGTTTAAGCTTTGGAAAATCGGAGCAGAAATATACACAGAAATATTCACATTGTGATATTTTTCATGTCTTTCACGAAAAGTGCATTCTTTCAGGACGGACTAACAAAAGACTTAGGCAACAAACTCAGGTAGCCATATTTTCGAAGGTATTTTTCGGGGTTTTTTCAACGAACACATGAGTAAGCCCTTCGTAGTAGGGGTATGCTAATTGTGTCAGCCACCCATGCCACACCCACTGACCCGTGACGCATCTGGCACAATCTCGCTTCCTCCGGGTTATTCCGATTGCGGATTCCTATGACTCTGTATCTTATCGATGGGGCGGCCTGAGGTGTGCCATTACTTTTCAACGTTTAGCTACATATATCCATTTGCAACCAATTGTTCAATATTTAAACAATTTATGAGCCACAAAAGCATACAAAATATAACAGTGCGACAAGTACAAAAAGGTCAGTAATTAGTGGAGTTTGTTTTAGTCGATCGACAGTCGTGAAGTGCTCCAGTGCTCCAAAAGTGCGTTCAGTGAATCGAGTGAAAACTGCGAAGTGACACCGAAAGGATTAAGGATATTATTGTAGTCTATACCGCCGTGACGTCAGCAATTGTGTTAGTTAATTATTAGCAAAAAGCTGACACCGCCTTGCACCAGTTCGTTCTTCGAGAGGCTCGTTTGGCTGCCACTGCGAAAACAAGTTGGTAATTTTTGATTAACACTCTTGGGACATGCGTACGTGTTTATATATTCATCATAAAATTAAACCAGCCTCGGCTTCCATATGTGAGCCATAACAACAACAGCACAAACCAAATCACAGGCCGAGCAAGCGGCAAATGGAACGATAATCAAAAAAATCGACACAAGCCGATTGCCAAATATTTAATTTGTTTTATTGAAAGGGTTTTTCTTTTGCGTTCGTTGCCGGAAAGTTGTTAATTGAGGCAATGCTCGAAAGCAGGAGCAACTGCAGAAGAAGGCGATCAACAAAAATTGATTGCATAATTATTAACGAAAGCACGACAACAGCGTAATATTCGCAAAGTGAAAATTGCGTGAGCTGCATAAATTCTGGATGCAATAAATTTGTTTTCAAAACGTGCGGAGTTATCTCCTTGCCATCGACTCTTTGATACTCTTGCAACGTTAATACAGATCTTCAGCAAGTAAAAATATTGTAAGCTCCTAAATATGTCAAATGTAGTAGTGATATACCCTAAACGCTTTCAAACTAAAGTCTTACCAAATAAGAGCTTTGACCACATGCCCATGTCTCTTCGCTGAAGCCGCACAATTAGTACTTAATAATTCAACAAAGTGTTGCTATTCAAACCGCAATACAGAGTGGTTCAATGGTTTCTGCCAAAGACCTTAGTATTGGGAGGTTTTCGAGATAGGCACGTAGGTCAAGATGGGCACGATTCCGCATGGAAAATAAGTCATGTCAAGCTCAAGATGCTCAACAATTTGTCATACAAGCTAAACAGCAACAGAATCATTGTGCTTAAACGTCGTGGTTGTGCTTACATAGTTTTTTGAACAATCTAAGGTTCTGCTGGAATAACAATAACATGTGTTTTTACAACAGAGCATTCTTGGTTGTGTCGCACACATTATTCATAGCCAAAAGAATGGGATAGCTTCGTTTTTCGGGTCTTACAGGTACTGCTTAAGTGACAAGCCCACACTAAACTAATTTCTCTGGAATTTGTAGGCTCAGGTAAAGAAAGCAGGCTAAGCCCTTTGAATAAATAGAGGAAGCCTCAACGTTTCCGCATACAATATTTAAATGAACAAGCAGACGTATTCACTGGCCCACTATATACGTACGCGCTTGTATTTATTATGATTTTGTTGATGCCATCAGCGACTTCCAGTCGGAGTTGTCATATTAAATTCATTTCACGCTCCATTTTAATGCGCCGGCCAGTCGGGTAGTCGAACTTCCTACCCAAGTTCAACGTCGGTCTGTTTTGGATGAGTTTTGACAACCACCAGCTCGACCACTATTACATATTCACTTTGCATGCCACCAATGCGGTTATTATTTGCCGTAATGATTCCCAAGCAAAAAAGGTCAACATGCAAAGAACTCTGCCAAAAAGTTGCAAAATTTTATAACTCTGAACTTGAAAAAGTGTAATTCGATTTGTTTTTAGATTGATTGGTTCGAGGTCACTGTACTTCCTTAGCTTGTTCCTAGGCAAAGATTTTAAATCGTTTCAGCGACCCATTAAAACAAAGATATTCTTACAAATTATAATAATCATCTTTAAATAATAAATAAGGCAAACCCTTCTATTAAGCAATAATATAATTGCTTCGAATTATACTTTGATGAACTTTACTATTAAGAATACCAACTTTCACGGTAAAACCTAAACTTAATATATTATTAAACCGCAGCCTTTGAACTTTCGACAAATATGGCGTCTGAGTTACTAAAAAAACACCAGCAAGTTTCTTTCAATCACAAGCATTACAAAACTTATTTTTATAACATAAAATGAAAAAAAATGTGTGCCTAGTATTCAATAGATAAGGAATATAAATATTAAAAAGAAAGCTGATAAGAAAACTCCTATAAAACCCGGAGGGCGCATTGAAAGAAATGCAGTCACTTTCAAAGATTTGCGAAATGTTATTTCCCCGGATCATTTTTTTCCTGGTGCTGCTGGTGAGTTGTGCCAAGAGGAAACCCACTTTCATAACGTAATCCTCGTTACACTCCTAGGCATTTGCCAGGAGTGATCCTGTGGAAAGGAACTCAGCAGCCATATGCGAGTTTTTCCAAACCGTTCGAGCGATTCAAGAAGACTGGTGGGATGAAACAGTAATACTGATGAAGGCAATGTTGCAGGAAATGATCACTGCCTTAGAACTCTATCCCGAATTCGAAGAGTACAAGAAAACCATGCAGGACTATCTTGAGCATGGAGAGACCATAGTTTCGTCAAGCAGGTTGGAAGATAAAATCAAATTTGTTTATGGATTCAATGAAGACGGTAGCCAGCCAGTTCTAGTCGGATCTCCTGCTAAGAAGCTGGCGCTCAGCAGACCTTTTATCAATTTTCAATCGAAAATGATTTTCAAAGTGCTCGCAGATTTCCATAAAAAGCTGCTTAAGGCTACAGACGACTTGGAGCGAGTTGTGCGATTCCCGGATAGCTCTACTAGCGGGGAACTTTTTAGACTTCTCGAGAAATATCGGACGACTGGTATTGGAAATCCATCTGACGACATAGCTTCACGTATCCTGGCATTGAAGGATAAATACCAATGTGCTTAGACAAGAAATCAAGACCATATCTTTAGTACTAAATACTTTTAGTTTCATAAATCGATTGCTTGTCAACTAATTTTCAATTTCTATATACATCTGTTAGAAGACAATGACTGTTTGTTTGCCGATTAATTATCCAAACTCTTGTAGTGTGTATTTACACTATTACTTTAGAATCTTAAATATATGCAAATGGAAACATATTTATCCCACTACTTGTGACATATTGACACGAAAGGATCTAGACATTTCAGCTGCGGTATCAGCATGTTCAGTGTTGAGAGTGATACAGCTGTGATTGCATAACAGGTTGATGATACCATGGGAACAGAACTGCCATCTGAACGAAGATATTTCCATGGCGCTGCCACCAAACATTCGTGTCATGAACACATCCAATTGTGGCATCAGCTCGGCTGCTCCAGCACGTTGCCTCGGTTTATCAGTGGCACGCTCTTCTAGATTCCAACTTCTGTGGCCATATAGCAATAGCAGCTACAGTGGCGGGTTTACCTATACCCAGACCGCTATCTATATACCTGCTGCGTCGGCCAAATAAAGAGAGCCATGCCAACCAAGCCAAGCCAAGCCGAGCCGAGCTGATCTGATCGGATGGGATCGGTTTGGAGTGGAGTGGAGTGAATATGAGCAACGAACTGCTCCGCTGGTCGCAGCTTGTGTTTCTGCTTTCAGTTTCATTTGAGACGTTGACGCGATCGCCAGCGAAAAATAAAGTCAGCTGCCAAAATCGCAGTCAACAACTACAAGTCGCGCATGAGAAATATATTTAAACGGGTTAATCCAACACACGGTCGCAAATCGAACGCTCTTAATTTAGTACTTTTTTTGTTTCGGTCGCTTGCAATTTGCTGAGCGTAAAATACTGCAGCAAGTGAATTTCTGAATATCTGTGTGGTGGAGTTTTGTTGTTGTCGTGATTTGCATAATCTGCAAGTTAATAAACAATGCAAAGAAGTGGTCAAAAGTCATAAACAAAGTGTACCGCATGAGGTGTAATTAAAATTCATTGAGATTTTTTCGTGCGCACAGCAAGGAGAAAACAAGTTTGTTGCCTAAGTTATTTGTTTTGAATTTCGAAAACTCACAAAACATTTAATAATAAATATTAAAAAACAAGCTAGAAAGCTAAATTGAGTCCAGACCACGTCGACAAGAAGTTTTACAAAAGGCAAGTGAATGAAAAGCAGGTTTAATGAAAACATTTTTATTTCAATCAAATTTAAATATAGTACATAGGAAATACCTAAATGCAAAGTAGGGCAATAAATAGCAAACCGAGTGGGAGAACATGAAATTCAGTAATCAAAAAATGAGAAACAATCCTAAAAAATATTTCCGAATCACAGTTTACACTTCGCCTTCGCCGCCGTTTAGTTCTACAAACAGAATTCCATTAGTTTTGTTATTCCTAGGCCCAACCGAGCCCTTCAAAGCACTAAAAATCAACAAATCAATTGGCTTTTCAATGTCAGGAAAATAAACAACAAATGCGCGTGGGCTCACTGAAGGGTTTGATCCCCCCGATGCCCCGATCCACAATCACAAGTATTCATCACTGATGATCGTCGAGTAAAGCTGCCACAATTAGAGTGCATTTCAAGTCGATTCAGCTGACACGAAGGGGCTGGTCAGAGCGAAAGGGGGGAAATAGGAACGCAATTTGAATTTATAATTTTCTCAATTATTTTTCATTAATTTGTTGTAGCCATAAAAACGGCAGAACAACGTCCGAGTGATATAAAAATATAAAAAAAAATGGCGAAAATAAATGCTTACGCGTCTGTTAATCACATCTCGGCGGCTGACTCCCCGTAATTGCAAAAGCAAAAATACAACAACGAAAAAAAATATGTAAATAAATAAAAACCGACAACGTGCTCGCCTCTCTAATTTGTTTATAGAATGATTTTGTTGGCGCTGTGTGTTTTTTATGAGCCGCAACAAATCAGCTGCTGACGGCTGTGGCGACTGATTGATGAACTGCCCCAGCGGGATTCGCCTTTTCAGTTTTATCTAAGCACTTTTCCCTGATCACAAAATGGAGTGCCTATAGATCATGAAGAATCTCATTGAAATGATGGTTTGTATGGGCCACTCTAAACACTTCTGGGTTTTAATAATCTCAAACATTGGAAGCTAAGCAATTTTCAGACTACCAATCATTATTTGGCTACTCTTTGAAAGTGTATCTAAATCGCATCTTATCAACCCGGTATAACCAAAGGTCATTTCCCTATATGTAAATTGAAACAAATATGTACATAAAGAATCACAAAGTTGATCTTCGTAGAACTTTATTTCCCGAAACACAACTTTCTTTCCTCAAAAGCTTTCATCTTCTCGGAACTGAGGAGTTCCCCTAAACCTAAGGGCAATCTATCAAAGAATTACGTGACACGCTGAGGCAGAGAATTTGAAATAAATAAAAGCCACCCAGCATTCGCCCAAAATGTCTTATGAATGGGGATTGTGCAATGGAGTTTAACATTTAAAACGATAAAAACCAAGTATGGAGACGGCAGACGAACGTGTCTTTCACGAATTTATCATGACAAAGTTTTCGAAAAAAGAGAAAACGCGCTCGCGGAGACCCCAAGAGAGGCCTAAGCTCTGGGTTTTAAATTGCATGATCCATGATCCATGATCCCCCGCTGACCCCCGATTTGGTGACCTTGCAACGCACGAAAATGTACAAATCGATTTGGAGTTGATTCGGGCAGCCTGCCAAACAAGAAAAACGAACGCAGAATATTTTAACTTAATTTATTTCCATTTTACGCATCAATGCGATACTTTTGGATTTCGACTTGAATGTATATATCATTTTATTTTGGTTTATTTATTTGTATTTTTGTTTTAATCTTTTTTTGCGGCTTTGCATATTGTTAATTAATGGCAACTGCTCGTTTCTGAGTTTTTACACTGCAAATCACGGGGCGAGAGCCAAAAAATCAATCACTCAAATTGATTTGTGGGTAATTTGTTATTCAAACAAGTCACAAAAGAAACGGCTGCAAAGTTGCAACCAAAAGTATAAACACACAAACAGTGCAAAGTGCAAAGGAAAATAGCATATCATAAAAACGTTTTGCATGTTGCCTTAACCAATGTGTTAATTGCATTTGCTTAATTAAATATTATAAATTGATCAAATTGAAGCCTCAAAGCTAGCGTGTTCCTCCGGCTTTAATCAAGTTTAAACATTTATTTTTTTCTTTATTCACAAATGGATTCACATGTGTGAGTTTACACAACCACGAGAAGTCGTTTGATTTTTTTAATGGCAAATTTGTTTTATTGTCAACGTCGTCTTCGCTTTCTGTGTTTCTATTTTCCTCACCTGCAGCAGGTTTAACAAAACCTTGACCATAAATTTGTATATGTGTATTTCATACTCTACCCGGTTATTTCCGACGAGCTACTTCGGTTTTTAGTTGCTCTTTGGCAAAACTTTTTATCCCTTACTACTGTTTTACCAGTCCTTAAGTAGTTTGGATAAGTTCGTGATTCAAGGCTTATTTTTACATTATTGCATGCTCATGAACATGACTTTGGCAAAGTACTTTCGGCTCCTCAAAAGCTTTTTATGTTTATTCAGATAGCTTTTTTTGATTTTGTGACTATGTTAGTTAAATGTCCTTTACAGATATAATATAATTTCTTTAGGATGGAAGCCATTAAAGTTAAACTACCAATTACAATCATGCCAACTAGTCTAAGATCATGTTTGAACAAGGTTAGCAGCAGATTAAATTAAAATCAGAGCTAGTATAATTATAGAATTTGTATTTGTATTTCCTGATAGTTCTATCTCTGAAAATGGCAGCATTTCAGTTTATACAAAACCCCTTTGTCTATCGTTTCTCCCATTTCAATCCATATTCAAACACTTTTATGTTGTAAAACTAATTTTAAACAACAAATTCCCCAGAATTTCGTAGTTAAATGGAAATTTCCTGAAAACTTAGCACCGCCAATTTGCTACAAATGTTCGATTTGTCAGTCATAATTATTTAAAATGATTTTAACAACGAACCAGATGATTATCACAATGAGCAGTCATAACATTTCACTTTTCACATTGCGAAAGTGTTGAAAGAAGACCAACAGTCCAAAAACTAGACAAAATCTATAGAAAAACTAAAAATAACGGCTCAACAAAAGTAAACTCGAAATAATAATGAATAATTGCGTCAATTAAGTAAGCGAAAAAAGTCAGTCAATTAATCAATCAATCATTGAACTCCGAAAAGCTTTCCAAAATCGTATTTTGACATATTTCTTTGCTCCATCGTTTTTTGCAGGCTTTTATGCTGACAACTGAGGATAGCTAAGATCATATATCAATCGAAATGATTTTGAGAACGCAACTCTGGCTGGGAGTTCTTCTGGCGGCGTTGCTTCTTAACCCCGTAGTTTCTGGAGAGGATGAGGACTATGGCGGCGAAATGATTGGCTCTAGCCTTGGAGGCAACGATGATATCTACGATCCTGCTCAACTGGACGCCGAGGTTGAAAAAGAGATGGAGCAGCATCGCAATAGCTTGGAGGAGGATCAAACTGAAAGTTCCCAAGTCATGGAGATGGAAATGAGCACCATGAGGCCCATGGAGAGCAGGATGAACACCATGGCTCCGTATTCCGGAGAGCACTCAACCGTCGAAATGATGGACGATGCTTCAACCCAGAAACGTGAGCCAAAGGTGGACAAGCCCGCACGGGATTATTATTACGAAGATGCGCCTGAGGATGAGATGGTGGCCAGCACCACAGCAAAAGTGGCCACCACCATGATTCCGGAATATGTACGCCAGGCCAAGGCAGAGAGATTCCCGCAGCGCGATCAGGAGCACACTGAATCCGACTATATCGAGGAGGAGGCCACCAAGTCGGCGGATGAGCAGCCTCCAGCTGATCAGTTCTACCGAGTTGAGCAGCACGAACCCATTCCACAGGCTCAAGTCCAACAGCTGCCCAGTCGGGACAAACCCAAACCGTTTGAGTTCTCCTCTGAGGATGAATACTACGATGAGCATGCAGATGTTAAGACGACCACAACAACCACTACCACTCAGGCACCTTTGCCCATACTGAGGGCTCGTTTTGGCGGGTTCCCCTGGACCACCCAGGCACCCAGTCCTCCTGCCACTAGTTCAACAACCTCAACGACAACTACTTCGACCACAACAACGACCACCACATCAACCACAACAACGCCCAGTCCCAGAAAACAGCCTAAGCACATCGAAGTGACCGGTGGCTTGAAGCCGGAATTGTTGCCCGCGGATCAGTTGCGCAACTACATCAAGGATGTGTACATTCGCATGCCCCTGGCGGTGATTGTGGATCCTTCGTCCGCATCCTTGGAGCAGGCAAAGCGTCTCTATATCGATGCTTTGCAGGACAAGAACATCGATATCAAGATTGTTTTGGTAACACTTAATGCAGCAGGTAAGTCAAGATTGTTTTCCAACCAATCTTTCTTGCGTGGATACGAGCTTAAATAAGGAATATCTTGAACAAATTTCCATTCTATTTAGGTGCTCCCTCTGCCTTCAGCTTCAACAACACCCGGGAGTTCATCGCTGGCTTGAATAGCACCAAGGAGCACGAGGGCGGCAACTCGTTTGTGGGCGTTTTGCATGCCGCCGAGCTGGTTCCCTACGACAGTGCTGTTTTCATCTCGACCGCAGTCATCCCACCGCACACGGAACTGGTCCAAGATGCAGCCATCACTCTGCTGAAGAAGAGGATCAGGGTGAGTTGATCAACAGATCAAAGAACCTCTAAGTGAACATGTTGTACGATCTAAATTACTCTTTGCAATCTGCCGGATATTTTTGTAGTTATTCCTTTTGTGGTACGGAGAGCGATCGGGCAGCGAAAACGAAACGGAGGACGCAGTGGGCGGCATTCTGGGTGAGGTAGCCATCCGATCTGGCGGCGAGATCATCCACATTGTGAGCACCGAGCACGGACAGCATATAGCTGGCAATACGGTGAGATATAAACGCGATGATAGCAACGAGCAAACCCGACCCGCAATTGGGGTAATTAAAGTGTGCGGGCCAGAGCCAGATTCGGCGGGGAAGGCCTAAGTGTTGAGAAACTGAAAGTGGCAACCAGATCCAGCCGACTGTTGCCCAAGCAGCCAGCTGAGACGGAGCCACTTGGATTACCTCTCCAGTGGCCAGGCGGCAACGACAGCGGCAGCACCGACAGGTGGTGCTCAAGACCCCGCGACTTGTTGTCGATGATGGTGCATCTTTTGTGGCTGTGCGGCCACTGCAAAACTAGGTTATGGAAAGAAAAGTGAAGGGCAAATCTGTTGGTAGAAAGGAAGCCTAGACAAAAATGCCGAAATTAACCCACACAGCTAAAATGGCAAATTGAGTATTTTGTACTCAAATTCTGCGGAATGCGGAATAATAAATTTGCATAATTTCAATTTCCTGTGCTGGGTTTGGGAAACCCAAAAGCAAGGGTACTTTTGTTGTTGGTCTTAATGTGTCCATTCTGTCTAGGGCTTATTAACTGAACAGCTTTATAATAAGTTCAACTTATGTGTTCCTACTGAGAATGGACCTTCAAGCCTGATATTTATTTAGACTACCTACTACTTATCCTTCGAGTTGGATAAATATTGTTAACACATTTGGCATTTATTGTTTTTTCAGCTCACCCTAGTAGCGGACGCGTATCAAGGCAGTCAAGAGCTAGATCTGCCGGTAGACACGACGCTGTCCAGTCTCCATGTGCGAATCGATGCGAATATGAGACGGGCCACGCTGGAGACGCCGAATGGTGGTTAGTGATCCTCGAAAAGCGAGTTACCAAGCACCGACTTCGTTTGCTCTATCGCACTTACTAACGCAGGGTTGTATTTTAGTGTTTAGCGACTTAAATGTGTAGGAGTCTGTGTGCCAAACCTACGTAGATCCTAAGTCTAATCCTCTTGATAATGGCACAAGCTTCGAATAACTTCCCAGATGTATTGACAACTGTACTACTGTGTAATTTATGTCCTTAGCCCGTAAGATCATTGACTAACCCCCGACCAATCGCTGCTCTCTAATCCCAAGTCAGCTATGCTGATCCTTGTATATAGCCGATGTCCCAACGCTTTCCTTAACCAAAACGCTAGTATAATAATAATGCTCAACGAAACCACACTTGACACTAAACTGTAGTACAAAAGAAATTTCAATATATATGTTTACTGTTTTACAGTTATAAAGTAATAAATGTTTTAGCTTTTTAAGGGTCCACAAATAAAACGAATCGATGAAAATCAAAGCTATTTGACACAAAACCACACAAATAATAACGATTTTAAATGCAGACTGTTAGTGGTCAAAAAAAGCTGTATTACAAAAATGCAATACAACTTAGCAATTTAAAATCGAATATTTTCCGTGTGCATCTAAATTATGTTTTTTCGAACTTCACCTTAACTTTATATCAGCACTTTGTGATCTAGTCCCTTCTGTGTTTTGTCCTGTGAGGTGAGTATGTTTAATATATTTCTAATCCGATTTAATCATGGAGCACTTGCAACTGTCCGGCACAAAATGTTATTATTGACTAACTTAAAATGTTGAATGGTTGAAAGAATGGATCAAAAAGAACGAGCGTTCCCTCAGATTAATCATAGCCACGTCGAACGAGTGGACAAAGTCCAATTTTGTATTGTATAGCTAATAAAATGATGATTGCACGGGGTCAGACAGAAAATAATTATGACTCAAAAATTACGGCACAAAACATTTGTAGTCAAAACAGCGACTTATCGCACAAAACAGAAAATGCCCAGTGAAAGTATTGCAATCTTTTTATAACTTATGGAACTTATGGCCGATTATAAACAAAGTTATCTCCCGGAAGTTACCAACACAAACGCACTGCACATGTACAGACTGAAAAAAATCAATTTTTGGGGAGGTTTTTTTCCACTGCCTGCCTCAACTCTCAACAAATTGTGACCTTTCATAAAAGTATTTTAAAACTCGAACAAAAATTTCATTTAAGCGTAGTATTTAACCATAAATTTATAAATATTAACATCCTTTGAGGTATATGCGAACCAATTTCAATATTTTGAATGTTTGAGGCGACGCTTTTTCCCTTTATGGTTAGATATTTTCACTTTTTTTGTGAAGTCGGTTTTTCTTAAAATAACAAACATACATACGTTTTTTAATAACAAAATTAGGCAAATCACATCACTATCAAGGGCAAATTTAGAAACTGACCAGTTTTTGGTGATTTATTGCACTGGGCTGGTATGTCGTCAGCAGTGATCTAGACTGGTAATTAATATGCCTTTTTGACAACACTTAGCGGCCTACAATCGTACGTTATTTGCTAATTTTACAAGAAAAAACCATTGTTTTTGTCGCGGATTTTTGTAGACGTGTTTTTCTTTCACAACAACTACGGCGCAGCTGCCAGGGCAGGGTTGCCAAGGTCTCGCAGTTGGCGACAGATTACGGCGAAATGTGTTTATTTAATGTTCCACTAATTATAATTATTGTGGCTATAAAAAAACACGTTTGATAGCTTACGGATTGAATGTTTATTGCACAATTTTGATGTTTTAATTAAAAGTGGTACGCAATGCTATGGTCTGGCAACGCCGCGCAAATACCTGTAACAGCTGTTTGCGTTGCGTTGTGAATGGCAAACAGCTGTTAGACTTTTGTTTATTTTTGTGTTTTTTTACTTTTTAGAGATAAATTTGAAGAAACTTACGAAATTCGGCGGAGTTAATGTCACCGAAACGTCAAATACACAAGAACTAGACGCCTACGTACCGCTTAACAAACTACGACGCGCGACGATTTTCAAACTAAAGTTGCAGTCCGAGCTGCATGAGAAATACAATGTGTTTGTGCGCGCCGAAAGAAAAGCGGATGTGTTCCTGGGTGAGTTAAAGTGACAAAATAACAAACAACCTGGCGGTATTGATTGCCACACAGAACTGAGCCCCCGTTAGCTAAATAAATGCTGTGAGTCTGCGTTTCGACTGATAAGGCCCGGGATCTGCTTTGTTTGCCCCAATGAATACGAATCTCGACTGATAACCGCACTTCAACCTTGGATGGAATCGTCAGCGTTGACGCCATCATCGATCTAAAAAAACACGTGTGCGGAGCTAATTTACTAATTGTTTTCTATTTTTCCCAAAGGCGACATCATCAAACGCATCGACAGCTACTACAAAACCGGGCAAACCAAGGCCAAGTCGGCCAAAATTCAGTTTCCCGACAAGGAAAAGGATACTGAAAAGCTAGAGGAAGATGTGGACTCACCGAAGAGCGAAATCGAAACCTTTTCGGATAAGGAAATCCAGAGTTCTCCGAATCTGAACCAAACTCAATATGCTCTCAGTACAGGACAACCGAGGAGCACCCTAAATGCCATGCTCCTCCAGCGATGTGGCACAAAAATTGAGTTGGGCACAGAATCGAAGCTGCTGGTGATGGCTGGTCAGACAGCTACGCTGCTCTTTGAGGTCACTAACATGAAAACGGAAACGGTTTACTCAACCATTCAGGTCACCGACGAGCGGCGCTTCCTGGTTCAACTGACTCCTACCAGGTTAGAGCGCTTAAGAGCGATGTCTTTACTTTATACATTATATATATTATATCGCGTACTTTTGCCTTTGTAGATTAAGCCTGCGCGCCCTGGAGACGGCCACAGTGCGTCTGACTGTTCTGGTGCCCACTGGCACTACTCAGGGAACCACAGACCGGATTACGTTCACCAATTATGGCCGCGAAACAACTACTCTGGCGGTAAATCTCAAAGTGGTTACCAGCATAGATGCTCAGGTATATGAAGTGCCGAACAGCTGATTATGAAAGCATAATTGAAATTTTTAAATGTAATTTTCAGGACTCAACTGGACCTACGCTGTCCTGGGAGTTTGGCAGCCGCTGTGATTACCTGACGTCCGAATCCCTGAATTGTGGCGAGCGTTTTTGGACTGTCGATGTAACCGCTCAGGATTGGCAGTCGGGAATGATGCGATTGCAGGCCACGCCACCAGAGGGTCTTTTCTACAGGAACTATTACACTGCTGGTAGCACAGAGCCCCTGAAGGCAACCTACATGGCCTCTTGTTGCGACCCAAAGGTATCCCTTGTCGCTTTTGATGCGGCCGGGAATCAGAGGAGCCTTACCATCGATGTCAGAGATGTATATTTGAACGAGGCCGCCATTGTAGCCATTTGTCTTGGAGTCATTCTGCTGCTCCTGCTTATTGCAGCCCTCATATGGAGCATTGTGTGGTGCTGCAGGCGGAGGAAGACGACGCTGGAGCTGCCTACATATAGATCCCACTCCACTAGGAGCATGGAGTAGATTGTTGTTATGCTATTGTGCCAAGTTAGAATCCAGAGGGACTCGGAGGAGTCTAATAAAAATGCCATGGAAGTATACTATATAAAGAAGCCACAGTTTTACTAAATTTACGCACATACTTAAGTGGTTGTCCCTCATAAAGTACTGAAAAGAACTGCCAAGTAATTTCGGAAATCACCGATGACTAAACTTGCAAAATAGATCCTAATCTACAGCTTATCAGGAAAAACATTATCAAAAAACATTCACATTTAGATTTCACTTCTTATGATTTGGGTGCTTCACAATAACTATCCCAACTTGTTACCACATTGAGTCAAGTATTCACTTCTAATTAAAGAAAACTATTATATCATATCATTACATTTGTTTAACAAGTAAGACATTCCTTTGGTTATATGTACATACATCAACTTGTTTAAGAATGAACCGGTGCTGACTTGACCCATTTCTCTATGCACTGAAAGTGGTTGATCTCTGATAATGTAATTCACAGTTTGGGAAGAGGGTTAGAAGGTCAAGTTCTTGGCTTATCAGCTTATCATTATTGAAACAACCAGCAACAGGTGACCCCCACTCCGCGCTAGATTCCCCATCGTACGGTGACCCACTTACCACGGTTCAAGATGCCAGCGATGAGGACGGGTGCCGCTGGAGGCGTGGCATGGACCACGGGCGGGGCGGCAGGCAGAAGCTGCGGCTTGTTGGGGAAGTCGTCAAAACTCAGGCCGGTCACGGAGGCGCTCAGAAGTGGATTTTTAACGACACGCGTCGCGTTCGCGTTGTTGTTTACGCGAGCGGACACGTCACCTTTCGATCTTTCCGACATGCTAGCCGCCGATCTGGTGCTTTAAATTGGGTTAATTCGATATTTAGATGTGTGCCAAGTGCACAGCTGTCGTAGGGATATTTTTTATTCACAGGATATTGACACCCACGGCGGATTTATAGCGTTAAACCTAAGAAAACTTCCAGGCAGGCAACTTTCTGCTTCTTTCCGCACTTGGCATTCACAATTGAAAGCTTTCGACCAGGGCTGCAACGGATGTAAAATTGAGCAGGCAAAAACTGATAATCAAAATCAGCAAATAAAATATTTTAGAATTCTACACCTAACTATTTTGAACTGGTGCCAAAGAAAAGAGCCATTGAAATAATGTAAAATAACTCTTTATGACAATATTTAGAACTTTTTTAATACCAAAATAAACTGAAAAAAAATCAACAAATTTTACCTGCTACAGCCCTAAATTTTGCATATTCCTGTGAATGGCAATTGGGCAAGAACAAGAGTGAGGCAGGCAAATCTTGGTAATTTGTGGAAATATGAATTTTTAAATAAAATTAATGGATTTGTAGAAATTCTGACCGTCTTAATCGATTTTAGGACTACAAGTGGCGTGAGTCGCGTCATGCCACTGCTTTAGTACAGGTGGAAAACCTTTAGAACAATATTTTTTGGGGAGGAGACTACAACAAAACACACCCACCGAAGTACCATTATTACTCATCGCCGGAATGTCTGGAAATCCTTTCGACAGCGACGAAGATCAAAGCTCGACCAGTGGAGAGATTCTAGAGGGCTTTCTATGTCCTATTTGCAGGGCGGATCTCAAGTCCATCGATGTGCTCACGGATCATTTTGCTCGCCAGCACGCCGAAGAGGAGGCGGCCCTAAAATCCTTCAAAGATATTTTTACCAAGGCGAAAAAGAAAATCCTAAACCCTTTTGAGGATGAAAAAGGAACATCTGCATCCTCGCCCGCAGGCTCCTCCTCTTCAGTGGCTGCCAAGAATCCCAGTGGCAACGGAGATCGCAATGGACCCAGTAATGCACGCTCCCGTCTTAATGTTTTTAACCACATGTCCAGGCAGCAGGCAGGTGCTGAGTGCTCCCATTTCGATTACTTTCAGTCCATTCGCAATCCTCGCCTGGAGCGATATGCTAGCGAAACGAACAAGTTAATCATTCGTTTGCACCGCCTGCTTAAGGATCTGCCCGCGGATTCAGTGCAGCGGCGTCAGCACGAACAGCAAACGGTTGCCTGGCTGGATGGTAGTTCCGTCAAGTTGTGCCCCAGTTGTGCCAAAAGTTTCCACATCGCCCGAAGACAGCACCACTGCCGTTTGTGTGGAGGCATAATGTGCAATGATTGCTCTAAGTTCCTACCCCTGGAAGATGCTAGTTAGTATACCGGATAATTGATGAAAAAGTTTAACTAATTTTATTTTAATCCCGCAGTGCAGCTGGCCAGTCTTTCCACCACAAGAAGCGAGCCACTCCAGCAGCTGCATCAACACGAGAACGCCATTCGGCTGTGCGAGCACTGCCTTTGGCTGCTGGACACGCGAAGGGATATGCACGAAAGTCGCACTTGTCGCCCTCTCCTTGTTCAGGTCTATGAACAAATTCGTCAGCTACAAAAAGAAGTTACCCCGGATCTGGACATGTATCTAAAGATCATTAATAGCCTGAACGAAGGGGACACCATATTCACGTTGGCGGATGCTGGAGCTCTGCGTGGCAAGATTGGACAAGTGGCAGAGGCCATGGACATGAGGAGCAAGCGCATTCTAGCCATATTTTGTGAACCTGGTAGCCGGGAGGAGGCATTGAAGAAGGCTATTCGGTTGGGCTGCATCCAAGCTATTAAGGAGCGCATGCTATCGCTGCCACCACTGCCAGAGGAGTCGCACATACGCCAGATGCAGGAGCGTAGACGCATGGAAACGGAGCAGCGTATCCTTACCGAGCAGCGCATGGCCATGGAAGCCTACGAGCGGAATAACATGGCAGCTAACCAATCAGGCGTTGGTGTTCCGGGTCCGGAAAGCGGATCCTTTGCCCAAGGAGTATGTAAATGATGATTCTCAGCAAGTCTCTATCTCTAACCTCTTTTCAATTTGCTCCACAGTCTGATCTGCAATCCCTGACCAACTGGTCGGCACCGCAGGCGGCTAGCAAGTCCAGCCTAGACGATCCGCTGATTGAGCAAATAAACATCATCAAGGGCTACATCAAACAGGCTCGTCAGGACATGAATTTTGAGGTGGTGGAAACGCTGGAGCTAAATCTTCGCGAGCTACAGCGAGAGGTGTACGAGCGACAACGCCAGTCCCAAGGCAGCACCGCCGCCTCACCCACAGAGGCCTAAGCAGTATCCTATATAGTTTAATGTATATCCATTCCCTCTATGACAAATTACATGGCTTACGTTACGAATTTGTGGTGTATATTGTGCGAAAAATCGAAGTTTGTGCGAAGTTTCTGTAAGTCACAGATTGTGCGTTTGACGACAACTGAGACTATAAAATGCAATATTCTTTCTTGATTAAGTCTAGGACTTCAGACCAACGGCGGCGATCAGTGCCTTTACCTTGGTGATGTAGGCGCCCTGGGCGTCGGCATTGCTCATTCCCTTGCGGTTGTTCCACGCCTCCCACTTGGCCTTGCCCTTGAAGTCCAGGAAGCCGGGTTTATCTGCATTGGATCTGAATTACCGATGGTGCAACGAAGTGGGAACTATGCCCGAGACCCACCTGTATTGCAATCGCCCACTGTAGCCTGTTTGTACAAGCTGTAGAGCTCCAAAAGGTCGTTGTCCCCGGGCGTGGTGTTCAGGTTCTTCACATCTTCGGCCGCCTGGTTGAATTCCTGTGTAGGTTAGGTTTAGGTAGGTTCAGACTTAAGGATTCGATTACGAATTTTATGTAGATTGCCTAGTTCACCTGCAATTCGGACATTTTTGGTACTATTTCTATCTAGCGGAAGTATTGGAAAAAATTGCACGATTTTATTTGACCGAATCTATCGGCGCCTATCGATATATGGTCTATATTTTTGTGTGACCAACAGTTTTGCAGTTTAAAAACGACAAACTGTTGCGTTTTATGTTGCGGGTCTGGCAGCCTATCCTCGAATTAAACGTAAATATCATACATATTTCCAAGTTTATGTTTATATGGCGAACTTAAATTCATAATCGAGGCAGCAGTTTGGAACATATGTTATAATTGGTTAATAGTTTTCTGCACAAAACAAATGTGTAAGGATCAAACTTATGGATTAATAACGCAATATCCGTCTTAGCAATGTGTCCTGAACATTTTTAAGATATTGATAGATATTTGAAATAAAGCAAGTACATTTATGTTTGAATTTCCTCAATTGAATATCTTTTAGCCCACTGTCCTGCACTCTCGAAATGTGACAACGAAAATGAGAGGTTTATGGCATAGGAAACATGGTTTATTAAGTAACATACGAAGTGATGATGTTCGGCAAGGCAACGTTATGAACATATTGTACTTAACAATTTATATATCCCAGCATCAAACTTGTATATAATGTCTATAAATTAAATCTATAAATTAAATGAAACCCAACACATAGCTCGAAGTCGTAAATACATGAACTTAACTTTTTTCATGTTACTACCCTCGCATAACCGACGCGAGAGAGCGTGAGAGCGAGTTCGATGGCTCTTTCGTTTTGCATTTTGTATTTAAGGAGAAGGAAGCGCTAAACACCATTCAGTTCGAAATGTTTTCATCTGCGGTGTACTCGCGTTCGGTGCTCCGCTAAAAGTAACAAAAAGTGCATAAGTTGCCGGGAGAAAATGTTACA
The DNA here is from genome assembly GCF_003286155.1 of Drosophila erecta. NCBI lineage: Eukaryota > Metazoa > Arthropoda > Insecta > Diptera > Drosophilidae > Drosophila > Drosophila erecta. Next base: position 17,379,715 of record NW_020825200.1, read on the forward strand.
TTAACGATATTTTCGGTTTCTACTGAGTACACGGATACGGATACCACGCTATATACGCAGTTCACAACCAAAATCTGTGCAATACACAAATTAGCGCAAACACAACGAAACGCCTGTAAAAATCGAAGCCGAAACGAAACAATAACAAATGCGCTAAAGTGCTTACCAAATAATCTGCACCAACAGAAAAAGAGTGGTGAAAAGTGAGCAAAAGTGATCGAAAAGATCTGGAAAGTTTCTTAAAATAAAGAAAGTGGATGGTTCAGTGTGAGTTTTTGGTGATAAATCGGTAAAAATCGTTCGCTTTCGTTTTTGTTGTGGTCGCCGTTCGCAGAGCTTATGCAAATGTGGTAAGACACCGTAGAACTTGGGCATATTTTCTCTGTTTTGCTCAACTCCAAATGCCTAGCAACTCGATAAAAAGGGCGCTAAAAACGTGAAGGTTTCGCCTCGCTTAACAAATTCGAGAATCACAAATAACAAGTGTGAAGAGCAGGCAAACAAGAAAACGAAACGCATTTGATTTCCCATTCTGATTTCCCGTGTTCTAGTTCTTTGTGTTTTTCTCACTTTTCCCTCTCCATCTCCTTCTGTCCCGCTCGCTTTGTTTGACTTTCCTGGCCACTCTTGATCTCGCCATCTCCCTCGCACACCGTGTATTTTCAGCTGTTGATCTATTTTTAATTTCATTAACGTGCACTGCAAGTTTTTAAATCCGTTTCTGTGTCAATTGGTTTGAGGAATTAGCGCAGCCATGAAAAGGCGTCAAATCAACGCAAATAACTTTCATTTGTTTACATTTCTTTGCCGCGATAAGCGTTTCGGCAGGTAACCCCTCTACTTTAAGTAGCTTTTCCTTTCATTTCCAGCGATAACGCCACTGGAAGTTGACCCTCAGCTTTACAGTCAGATTAGTCATGGTCATGGATGAACGCTTAAAAAGCGAGAGATAATCATAATGAGCTTGCAGTTGTTCTTGTCCGTACTAGCACAAAAATATGTATGTACATATGTACTGAACAGAAGTTTGAAATTTTGTATGTGGTGGGGAGAAACCGACCGGATGCCCCTTTGATAAACGCAGCATAATTCCTATTGCATATTCTTCTTGGGATCAACAAATGTGTATTATAATTAGAGTAGTTTTGGAAAAAGAATTATTTTTTGTAATATTTAATGATTCTTGTTTCTAGTAGTGGCCTTCTTGCATATGGTTTAAAAAGAGGGCTGAAGCGTTATCAGTTTTGGGTCTTGAGCACATGGCACTGCTGTTTGTTGTTTGGTGCAATGTAAATCAAGGTGTTTGTTTATTATTTACACACTTCAATTTTATGTCTGTAGCACATGACTGCGGTTAAAATAACCGTCAACAACAAACAATTGAATTCAGGTTTAATGCAAGTTTGGGCTGCAAATGGTTTACTTTTGTTTGTAATATTATTTTTATCTTTCTGAAACTCATTTGTATTTGACAAATGCAAGCCGCAGGGCATTGTAATAATTGTAAATATTTCGTGTTGACTCATTTTCAAATGAGGCATTGCATCCGATTTGGTCTTGGCTTCGGTGTCGCTTGTTGCGTTCCCAGATATTTATTTGCAATCAATAAATGACGCATTTCATTCGGTGGGACCCACGACTATCGCCAGTCTAGACCTGTGGCATTATCACGGCTTGGGAATCTGAATGTATTTGGGTTTTGTTTTCTCAATAAAACACTAATTCCAGATGCTACTGATGAGTTCATGAATATTTTTAAACATTACATATGTATTCAACTGTTTCCTTGTCATAATTGCCTGTATATATTTGATTTCTGACCATATCAATCAATGGTTTTCCACTTTGATTGCAGCGTTTGTTCTTTGGGTCTGTTTAGTGAAAAAAAAGTTTGTATAGATCTTTAAAGAATATTTTGCTTTGATTTGCGGCTATTCGCATTTGAGTTGGTTTCCGAAAAATGCTTGGCGAATATCTTAGAGATAAAAACTCTGAGATGTACACAAATCAAGTCATTCAACTGCAATGCAGTGAGCAAGCCAGGAGCAACATTGATTAATTGCCAAAAAGGGCTAGAAAATCTCCATCATTAGTTCTCATTTCATTTATCAAAGTAGTTTTTTTGATTACTTCTTCGTTGTAAGACGGACGGAAATGTTGTTCCAATTAGTTCATGTTGCCCTTGCAACCTCGGAAAGTTCTCCACAAAATGTTTCAGTGTCAGTGGCTAAAAGTCGTTACCACAGAGCACCCACCCACCGTCAACAGAATTTGGCACGAAAAAATGTCACTTTTATTGTGGAGAACCAACCAACCGAGCGACAACAGACCGTTCACATCTAACCCCAGCTATATGCCATATACTATATGATATATCTATACTATATGTGTGCAGATTGGATAGGTAGCCCTTTTGGATGGAAGAGGATGAGTTGAGGGAGTACGTTTTTGGGGAACCACATTTATAAAACTGCAACAGCTGCACTTATTTTTCCGCTTGTTTTGTTCGTCTCTCAACGATGCCACTGAGATTTTTCTTTTGTGTTCGCTGGAACCCTTTATTTCATACGCACCGTTTCCCGCCTTCAACAGATTGGTTCGATTTTAGCATATAACCTTTTTGAGCGAAAAATCCACTTAAAAATGTAGGAAAATATACATACAAGAACTTAAACAAGTTGTGTTCGAAAACAAATAATTTTTTAAATTAGAAAGCTGGAATCGTTTGACCACTGTTTGCCCCTTTAAAATTAGGATTTGGTTATTGAACTAGCCTAATATTTGGCCATTTCAGTGTAAAACAAATAGTTGTGTTTTTGTAAACCACACCAAAGACATGACCTGTCCTATTTGCTGTCTTATTCCCAATGGCTTTCCCACCCTTCCGGTTTTCTGGCCAGAACACCTGCAGGTAAAGAGGATGCATTTTAAGGAGGCGAAGGGCAGCAGCTGTTATGGTTTCCTCTGCATTTTCCTACCTGCTCTTGGCCTTTGCCTTGCTGTGGCCTTTTTTGAACCGAAATACTTCAACAAAATGCTGCCGCCAGAGGCGAGCAAGAAAACTAAAATAAAGAAAACGAATTCCTTAACATTTTATGCGTTGTTGCGTCATCGCACACGGAATATGTATATATGTATTTAACCCCAAACAGAACTTATATATAAGACAGTATCTAGATACAATAAAACAAAGGTCTCATTCTGCCTGAGAGTCTGGTTTGAAATTTAGTCATCTGCCGGGTTCTCGCCCATAGAACTCGTTTCTAGATGTTGCTTTATTTTAGCGCTTTTTAACGCATACCAACAGCATATTCTACATTTCATGTGAGAATTTCCTTCATTTCCACATTAGCTAAGCTGTCACCGCTTCTAAATGCCTTAATTAAATTTTAGTTTTATCGCAGTCAGTTTCTATCGGAAATAATATACATCTATGCTTATCGTGGCATTGCGGGTCCGCACCCAGCAATCAGAAAATAAAATAAATATAAGTTTGTATTTTATAACATATTTATTCAGACATAGTATTCATTCAAATAGTTCTTGATATATCGAGTATACGTGTATGTAGATAATCCTAGATGGTTGACTTCTCATGCGTGAATGTTTTTGTTTCCGATTTTTCGCACTGTTCTGAAGGCCGTGAGAAACCAACTGAGTCTGGGTTTAGAATTTTCATTGAGTTTTCTTCTCAATTATGGTTCCCTACAAATTGTTGTCTTAGTTTTCGATCTTGAATTCCCCTTTACCAAGTGTGCAATGATGCGCGTGAATGCTTGTGGCCATGCTTCACTGACAGCCGGGAATTTATTTATTTACAAAGAATATTTGTCTGCTTCTACGGCATCTTGCTATCGTGTAAGCAAGATATTTAAATAGTTAAGAAACAAAGTTTCATGATAACTATCACAAAGTATGTTTCGGTATTGATAGCTCACGAGCTAAATAATATTATTTCCATCTAAGCTTTCAACTAACCCATGACCTTAAATACACTTTGGCTAAGATACAACTTTTTAATCGAGTTGTTAGATAACTTTGTACGTCCTTTGACAAGCCCCACCTTCGTTTAAATGAAATGCGCTCCGTTTCAGGGCCAAAACCTGTTGACTCAACTGTATCCCTCGGGTCGAGCTGAGCCAACTATTTGGTAGCATGTTAATGTCAGGTCGTAATCCTAGGGACCGCCTGCCAGGACGACACTCATTTGACATCCTAGCCCGCACTCCCTCCCGCTCCCAATTTTCCCAATTTGCAAAAGAAATGTGTCTGGAAAAACTGTTGCGTGTCTTCTCTGAGGGATTGGGGAATGGAGCGAGGGTCGCACCAACTATTTCGTTGATGTATGATGATGAATGAGGGAAGCATGGCATTTAGCACTTGGAATCCTCCTGTTTATATTTGAAGCAGGGGTCAAATGGCAACGAAACTAGCAAAACTCACTGTCATAAAACGTCCAAAAATGAAATGAAAAGTGGAGAGGATATCCAGTCCATTAACATTTCGCTACATTTGTCACCATTAATGCCACGTTAGCGGGACGCGACAATTTTCCGGGCGGAGCAATTGCACACATGTACGTGCTCAGCGGGCTTTGGCCTTTCAAATAGATTAAAAAGGGCAAAGACATAAAAAGTCCATGTGAAGTAAACCATAAAAAAGGGGAAGCGAAACTAGCTGCTCCTGTTCCTTTGCCCGAATGCATCAGCCAAATTGTTTGTTAATGGACAACAAGGCAGGATCTACGCCGTTTTGCTCCCTGTCCCGCTTTAGACACACGGCACACATGGCGGATGTGTAATATGCTCTGACAGGTCAAACAGAGAGGCGCGCTGCACATTTTATGATATTTGCACACTATAGAGAGAATCCACAGGCCGCAACGCCCACTTGCCCCTGCCACTTTGTAGTCGATGCTCTTGTGCACAGCTGGTGCAGTTTACCGTGGGCCAGATGTATGATTCCACTGGCATTTCGCTGGTTACCCTACCTATTAACTACTAAATTTATGTTGAACTTGTACATTACTTTCGAACACAGCTGCATGGTAATTATTTAAGTAATAAACCCGTTGAGTGGCAAAAGTAGATGAACCCAAGTTCATTCAACAAACTTTCTAGATGTGTTATACTGAATACTACTTTATTAAAATAGAAATAGATGTGACTGAAAATGTAATTCAATTGTATTTATAGACATCCCCAGAGTTTATTCCACGGTAACAGCGGTGAGGGGGCTCGTTCGCCAAGATAAATGTAGGCCAAGATGACGAATATGCATTTTGGTTAGGCCGCCCCCAATGCTCCTCCTGCTCCTCCTTCTCCTCCTGCTCCTCCTGCTCTTTCTGCTCTTCCTGCTCCTGGTCATCTCCTGTCACTTTGAGTGAAACGAAGGCGTTGGCCACAGCTTGTCGGCCCATTAGCTCACTCCTTCTGCCCAGCGCCACACACAAAAACAAGTTAAATGTGTGTGCTTGTGGGGTCGCAACCACTTTGAAATTAATTTCCCTTGTGAAATTTACGTACACGTAATGGCGGGAGCTGCCCTTACCCTGAACTAATACATACATAAAAGAGCGAGGAAAGCGCTGCAAGTGACCCAAATCTTCTCCAGATGAAACGACACTGCTGCCGATGCATGTGAAGTTTACGATTCCATTCGGATTTATCACACATTAACCATAAATTGTGTGATTCAATTAACCCTTGCTGATTAATGCGGGCTGAAATGGTACTCGAAGAATAATTAATTGGGTTTGTGGCTCGTTATGAAATATATTGTGACCTTTTTAAATGCCGGCTGCTATTGGTCAAATAATACGGTGTTAAATTTATGAACATTCGTACTTTTCCTTTTTTGGTTGGATGGTTTAGGTATTTGAATAAGGCTGTATTTTCTAGGCCCATTCTAGACCATTATGTAATCAAAACTACATTACTACTACTTTTCGCTTTAGAAGGACTCGACAACTTCATACAGAACTTTTCAGCAAATAAAAGCGTTTTCCGCTCATTTCTTTATTTTCATCTTATTACAAAATAAAATGGCATGCGAAGTTTTCCTCTTTTATGGGCAAGCTTGCTTTTCAAACGCACACCAAGAATGTCAAATTAAGTTTTTCATTATTTTCGCTACACCCACTTTTCGGAATCAGCATTGCGTGTTATTCAGTAATTATGCTTTGATTCTCGGATAGTTACTTTTTTAAGCTCCCGAGTCCACGTGGCAACAAGGGGTTAACAATTCGCGGAGTAGTGACATTGTCAATTTCCACAGAAGGTGACGTCATCAACGTTCTAAAACAGGAGTCAGAATCAAAAGTAGTGTGACAACTACTGCAGCTAGAAGTAGTAGGAAAACTGGCAGAGGTATCCAGCCCAGCGCAATAATTCTTGGATTACGACGTTAAAAAAAGGACTAAGCCTCCACAGAAAAGCCGACACTAAAAATAGAGCAAGTTGAAAGTGGGCAGAAAAAAGAAAAGCTCAGGCCACTCGCTGGACATTCGTAATTAATGGTAAATTAATGGGCCACAGACACGCGGCAAGGGAGGCAAGAAATACAGACCAACCGGACAGAGATTAGTTGACTTTGTCAACGCTTTTCCGACTTTTCCGTTTCGCCAGTGCACTTGGGAAAATAGAATTGCAAATATTATTGCAAGAGTTGCCGCCCAGACAAAGTTCAAGTGACTGGGGGACTTGGCTATGAAGCTGCTCTAATGAATGCCAGGGGGTTCAGGGGCTCCAAGACGAGCATGAAGGTCGGTCTGATGATGGCAGTCTGGCAATTGAGTTCTTCCCTTGCAGCTCAATTTCGTTATTCATGTAAGCCGCTTGAGATAAAGCGCTTCGTCTTGGTTATTCAGAAAGTTCGAGAGAGTTGAAATGGGTGTTGTGCCAGGGATATGAAAAGGTTCCATTTGGGCGAAGACTAGATAGAGATTCTGAATATATGATTGCAAAGTTATCGGTCATTTGTACTTGAAACAATGATTGTTCAGAAGAAATACTTCAAAATCACGTATACGCCACATGGCCCACACTCTGGGACATTTTGCAACCAGCTGCCTGCGTTTCGTCCAAAACAAATGTTAATGTTTGTTTTCAAGTGCCAAAACATGCATTTCATCTACATTGAGCATATCAAACAAGGGCAACACTGGGAATCTCAATACCGACAGCGACATTGATGTGTCCGCTGCAAATATGTGTGCCAAGTTAACCCAATGAAAGCACACATGGGAATGCTACTTATGTTTAGAATTGAAAGACAATAAACATTCGATCGGAATGGAAATGGAACTCGAATCGAAACTGTAACAGAAAACGAAAACGAAAGCAGCCAGCAGGCCGAAGGAGGAGGCGCCCCCATGATTGCGGACAGACAACAGCAGCTGGTCCCTCGATTGGCACATAGATATCTGGGTATATGAGTATCTGAGTATTATACACATTATAATGCTTATATTATAATCACAAACGGCAGCAGCAGCTCAGCAATCGGCGATGCGTGCATGGCACATGAATTAGTTGCGAATAGCACGCGGGTTAAACCCAGATCTCCTGGCATTTCATATTCATTGTCATTGCGGGCGGGAGGCCCCTTTCGGGTTCCCCAAAAAGGGGGTGTGTGCTTTGGAATGCCTGCAGGCCCATAATCAAGCCCCAAGCATAGAAGCAACACGTGTCCCATTCGATTTTGATGGAACGATGGAGACGAACCCTTCTCTTTCCGCGCCTGAAAGTGCAAAACAGAGCCGATTATGAGCTTACTCCGTTTATGTAACGACCGAAATTGAAAACCCCCATATGGTCCTCGAAAATAGCGCACAAATTAAAGGAAAACGCGGGATCTTTAGCGTTTATCATCGAAGTTCTTGATAAGCTGCATTGTGTAGCTACGAAGTTGTATTTACATCAACTGTAATAGCACGCTTTTCCCCAAAACTATCTCCCTTGTATCTTTTTCTGCCGGGATTGTGTATTAAACATCCATATAGACAGTCGCATTTCCATCAGCATTATTGTGCCATTAGACATCTGCTCAGACACAGAAACCCCGGTCTGCCGCCTCCCCTTAATCCCCAATCCCCAACAGGCAGCATTTACTTTGTTAAAACAGTAGAGTGCTTTTTTTGTTTTTCATATGCCTACCACTGCTTTTTATCGCCACTTGGGGGCAAACCGGCTCGTTGTTGTGGTTCTATCATTCTTTTTTGCCGTCTAGCTGAATCTGTTTGTTTGCCCAAGGGCGGCGGGAAGGGGGTGCTGGGAAGTGGGTGGGCGTGGGTGGCCGTGGGAGGTTGTGGGGTTAGGTGTGGCACCACTTGAGGTTTGTCGGCTCGGTGGCTCAACTGCCAGACGCTCGCTTTTCGAATTTTCTGCCCCTCTTATTAACTGACATTATGTCGGATGTTCGGATATATGTATTTGCGTTGGAGGCGTGGGCGTGGGGCGTCTCTTTTCCCCCCTTTTCGCACTCTTTGTTGCTTTCTTTGTTTGCCCCCTTGTTGTTCTTATTAACCCAGCCAAAAGTGTGGAATTAAAAGTTTTGAACATGCCAAATTACGTCATGGCTGTTGATCTTTTTTCGCCGTCCACTGAAATTAGCAGTTTTGTTTTGCTTTTTTGCTTGTTCTTTTTTGCGTTGTTTTCTGCATTTGTAGTTTCACTGTGCATGTGAGGCATTAGGTCAGGAATTCATGCCGTTTTTCTCTTTTATATGTGACTTGAGCGGTTCTGTAAATTAGCCAAAGAAACGAATTTAATGAAACAACTGATAAAGCTCTTCGGAATAAGTTCTAAATAATATATATGTCGTCTTGGAAAAATTAACAGAAGAAATATTAGAAAAAAAACAGTATATACGTTCTTTTACGAATATTTAAGATAACCAAAACCAAAAAAGTGGTTGGAACTTTGCACAAACTATGTATTTATTTCAATTTATTAAATTATATTATTAAATTTATATTTATTGGAATTCCAACATTGTCCAGTTCTTCTTGCAAAACCTCTCGCAATTAACTTCGTTCAAAAATGAATTTAATAGCCTCTTCAGAGATTTGATATGCTTCTTCGCCATTATCCTTAGCATTCTGTATGGTTTTCTTTCGTTGACCCGACAGTTTCAGCACCATTAGTTTAAATCGTAGTCGAATAAATGCCACATTATGTGCCATTGAATGTCAATTACACAACCTATATAGGGATGGCCCCCACTCCTAGTCCTTACTCCTTGAAGCTTGAGCTGCATGGCCACTCCTCGTTCTTTTTGAAACTGGAAATTGTGAAAAGCGGAAGCGGAAAATTGAAACTAACCCCACCTAATTCAGGATAGCGTGCGACTACCGAGTGCCACGCCTTCTTCTCTGCTTTGGCTGGATTTTATTTGCTTTCTTCGCAGTGTTAATTAAAAGTGTGCCAAAGTTTATATCCGTGAAATATTTTGGCCTTCTTGGGGTCCGCTTAATTAAGGGCTATTAATCTTTAAGTCTTAAAGTGGTAGCAACAGGCATTGCGGGGTTCCTTGGACTGCAACTCAATTCCAATTTTTTGTTCTCTTCATCTTTAAGCTGCTCTGCGCCGCTTGTGGCAACAAATTGCACTCGAAGCTGAGGCTTTTATGAATGCTACTGGGTTGGAGTCGAAGTCTGAGTCCGGAGACGCATCTGGAGGAGAACGGCGCCGGAAGCACCCATCAAAATGGTCTTCAGTTATGCGTGCATGGTGCTCCAGCGCATCGTGGTGCCAGCGGTCCTGGTACTCGGTGAGTATATGGATTTCCAGTGAACCGCTTCACTTTTAAAGATACATTTTGTAATAAAATATCTTTAATCTTTAGCTGCCCTGATGCGACCAGTGGGCATATCCTTTGTGTACCTTCTCATGTTCTTCGTGTCGCCCTTTGTCCCGCTGGCCACGCGACGCAACTTCAAAGGATCTGTGACTGCCTTCTTCATCATCCTGCTGGCGCTGAGCACGCTGGTCCTCTTGGGCCACATAACGCTCCAGATTCTGGCGGTCAGCCTCACGCTGCCAGTCTACAACTGCTCGTTCAGTGAGCGACTGCTGCGACACATTGGCTTCGTGAGCTTTATTGATCTACAGTGGGTGTGTTGGCAATCACGTGGTGCCCGTTTATTAATTCTGTATCTCATTTGCTTAGGCCATTTGCTATCATTGAATGGCTGGTGCCAGAGGTGCTGGTCTTCGCCACCTCCCTGGGATCGTATCTCACCGTGAAGCGAGTGGCCTCTCAGCCGTCCGGCGTCGAGCAACTGGAGAACGGCGATGTGGCCGATGGCCAGGCGGAAAACGCACAGACATCTTCTCAGCCTCCTGCCACAGATGCCAATGCCAATGGAGGAGACGTGCAACAGGCCACGGTCACCACGCCACTGCAGCAACAGCAGCAGCAGCTGCGGAAACGAGTGTCCATGATCAGCCAGCACATTCACTTTGAGGGATTGGTCAAGATCTGTAAGTAGAAAGTACTGCGGGGTATTCTTGAATTTTCCGAATTTTCTGTTGTGTACTTCATGGCTGTTAAAGTTTGTTGTTATGTTCTGACAAACATTATAACAATAAGTTCACTATGAGAATAATTAGCATAAACATTTTCTTTATATACATTGAGACTTTAGTTCCCTCACGGAATTCATGGGCACCCCCAACGAATGTTTTCCAATCAAATTTAATGATTCGCTTCCATCGACAGCTCCTCTGTTCTGCCTGGCCACGCTGTTCTTTGCGGCCGTGCTGCGTCCCTCGGTGCCTGGCGGATTTTACTTTCTCATTTTCCTGCTGGCCGGCACCTACTGGGCAACATGCCAGACGCTGCAACGGTGCGTGTCCCATCAACGCCATCCATTCCGGACGCCCTTCTCACTTTTCCCTTTGTATTCTCGCACCTTTTCTGCAGGGGCTTCGCCTTGTTGCTGCGCTGCGTGATGGTCGTGCTCGTGCTGCACTCCCTGTCCATTGTGTCCTACCAGACGCCATGGATGCAGAGCCACCTCAATCATACCACCCTGACAGCCCGGTAAGTAGGAGCGGAGAGGAGGCGCGTGGAGTTTGCTGTGCCGGGAAATCATTAGATTCTCATCTTTCTCTGCCCACCAGTTTGATTGGACTGGAACCGCTTATTGAATCCTACTGCTCGCCGGATATACGAGTCTTTCTGTACAATAATAAGCTGTCCCTGGACTCGTACCTCAATCCCTTTGCGTTGTTTTTTGCCTACTTCGCACTGGCCCTGACCACCAAGCATCTAATTAAGCCACGGGTAAGTTTCAAGTGCGAGGAATTGATTCCAAAAGACTTCATATGACGGAACAGAGCGTACTCTGGTTTAGACTGCTTTAGAGCAACTAACACGGATCATGCTATCGAACTACAGGCATAATTTAACAAGAGTGAAAGCTAGTTTAAGTAGAATTATTACAAACATGCATTATTTATTGAACGATAAACGTTTAGATTGGATCTTGATGCCTCTCAAACTCATTTTACGTCTAAGAATTGAGTTTAAAAGTTGCTTTCATTCTTATTAAACATCTGGACAACACTGGGATATAGTTTTATCTGCTCTCAATTTCTGCTCTTCTTATGCTGCCATACGCATCCGGATAAAACACTTCAATTTCAATTCTTTTAACACAAAAATCTCTGCACGCCTAAACAACAACATAATAAACACTCCTAACACCTAACAAAAAACCAATTGTCACTAACACACCCCTCTAAACACCTGAACACCCAAATCCACGAACACCGGAACACCGAACTCCTTAGCTGGACCCCAAGCCCGCCACCGCATTTGGGCAGCAACTAGATTGCAATAGCAGCAGCATCAGCAACACCACCGGCAACAAGGTCAACCGCCAGCTATCGCTGCTCACCTCGCAGACATCGCGCGGTCGTCGGGATGGGTCCAATCCTGGCGGAGGTGGAGCCACCATCACCACCACCACCACGACCACCACCACCACCTCCACGGCAATCCGCAATCAGCGCTTGAGTGTAAGCGAGCGAGTGGATTGGGCCAGGGTTTCTGTTTCGATCTCCATTCAGTGTGTGACTGTTGAATATTTCTGGGGATTTCGGGTGCACAATGAATAGATTTAGGATTACTAGTAGGGGGAAAGAAAACTCCCAATAAGCCGGCTTACCGATATGACCTGAAAAGTATAATCCATTAACAAACTCGCTGGAAAATGTAGCTCGCCTTGAACTTTTTTATTTGCTTACTTATCGAACGCGCTTCAGGGTTTATAAACTTTAAAGTAAATACATATATTTATTTGGTTATTTGGATATTCCTTGGCGGATACCATTGCAATCCTTTAAATATGTTTTTGATACTTTACTGAAACTTAAAATCAATATTGTCTTACAAAACATGCGGTTACCAAATTAGATGCAGGCATAGAAATAGGTCAAACACTAAACACAACTAGTGACCTCAACTAAAACCCAACTGAATGTTCGTCTGTGCCTTAACGTTTAACACCAAAACTCTGCCGAAATTTATCCGATTTGTGTGCGCTTTTGCTGAAGGCTGACCTTTATTGTTTTGCGATTTTCCTGCCATTTTCCTTTAGTACGTTTGTTTTTCTTTTGATTTTTGTTTATGCTCTCTCTTTTATTACTTCCGCTTTAGGTTTCTTTGCGCCGTGATCAGCGTGCAACGTTGAATGAACCGACTGAGACGACGCCTGTACGTAAACTAACTCCACTTTGCGCCAATACCTCGTGTATCTTCTCCCAGCCTAACCCCAAATCATTAGACTAGTTCTAGCCTATCTCTCCCTCTGTCTCTCTATGTATCATTTGGATTAAGCTTTTCTAACGTTTGCCATTTGTCCATGTAAAACTGTTCTCGTCTAACATCTTTACCAATCTGTAGTATAAATCGCCGTAGTAGTTCCCCCAAATCAAGGGGTATTCTAACCCATAATGTAAACTAAGCATAGTACTAACTACGCAAGTGTGTCTGTATGTATGTGTTCTGGGCCATGGAGCACCGCCAAAGCGATACAAAATAGTTTGCAACTCTCACCCGGATAGTTACCTATCGCCATCAACACCCGTAGTGCCCTAGAACTTTAGAACTCTATGTACATATCTTGTTTAGTAAGCTGAACTCTCTCCTTTATGTGCGTCTCGTAGTTTCTAATTCTAAACTAATAAGCCGGTATCTGAATCCATAGTTGGTGCGCCAAAGCACGCGCAAGGCGCGCACTCCCCAGCCGCTGGAGAGTGGATCCTCGGTGGCGCCCAGTGCCACTCAGCGCGGCAACGACATCCAGCTGGACTCGTTGGAACAGCGATCGGAGCAGGAGAACACCACCACGTCCATACTGGATCAAATTTCGTATGGATTCGTCAGCGTGGGAGGATTCATATATCAGAACAGCTATATATTCACCAACATTCTTATGATGGTAAGCCTGCGCAAATATTTAAGCTTTGTGTAGTTTAGTTCAGTTATAGAGTATAAGGTATAGAGTGTTTCGAATGTCTAATCCGATTTTCTTGACAGGCGTGGTCCATTGTGTATCACAGTTGGCTGACTTTTGTCCTGCTGCTGTGGGCCAACGTGCTGTGGATGATTCCTAACCAGAGGAAGGCCATGATGCGGTCCAGTCCCTTCATAGTCCTATATGCTGAGGCCCTTCTGATTGCGCAATACATATACGGCATGGATCTGAACAACGAAGAGCTGCCCACGAGCGTTCCCGTAAGAAGGCGACGCTTCCATTACGAATTAAATTTAATTAATTGAAGTATTTGCAGACTGCGGGCATTAACCTGCAACAAATTGGCTTCGAACGACCCATCGAGAACCAAATGCGGCCATGTGTGCCGCTGATCGTGAAGACAGCCTTTGTGCTAATGTTTTGGGTGACGTCGCGGCAGTTCTTCAAGGAGAAGCGTGATCGCCGAAGGGACAGCACTTTGGCGGATATTATTGCCCCACTGCAGATCACTGTGGGATCGGCTGGCTCCAGCTACCTCATCAACGATGGCAAGAAGACCTCAAAGTTCCTAAAGAAGGCCGGCGATGTGATCAAGAATCTACTGGTGCGCCTGTGGATCTGGCTACTGGTGCTAGTTATCTTCCTTTGCGCCATCACCGGCGAGAACATGACCGGCTTCCGCATCTGCTACATGGCTCTGTTCCTATTCTTCTTGCTAGTCTTTCAATCGTCGTCCAAGGCGTGGGTTAAGATCATGTACGGCTTCTGGCTGTTTCTGATCTTCTATGCCATGTCCATACTTATATTGATCTACACATATCAATTCGACAAGTTCGACAAGTACTGGAGCGACTATCTTAATGTGTCCGCGACTTTGTAAGTTAAAAATTGTGGAACTCGGGCACCATACACAAGGTTAAGACAACCAATCTAACCAAAATGATTATATTTCAGGCAAAAGGACATCGGCCTTAAGCGCTACCAAACCAAGGATCTGTTCCTTCACTTGGTCTCACCGACGATAATTGTGATCCTGACCGTCATCCAAGTGCATTATTTCCACAAGCGCTTCATCGCCTCATTGCAACAGCAGCCGTTGGCTGGCGGATCGGCACAGCAGAAACCCACGGAGACAACTGCCTTGGAACCAGCGCCTTCAAAGCGACGTGGCAGCGCTGGTTCACTGCGTAGATCCCAGGGTCCATCGGCGGAGGCCGCTCCTGGAGCCACCACCGATTTCGAAACATCTGTGCGCGACTTGGTGCGCATTTCGTTCCGAAAGATCAAGAACAAGTCGGAGTACATTTTCAAGAACTTCAAGGATGTTTTCTGGCGCTTCCTGGAGCTGCACATCATGAAGGCTGTCTATATTGCAGCCTTCGTGTGCAGCGTCAGCGAAGTCTGCGTACTGCACATTATCTTTGTGGGTTTCTGTGTGCTGGGCGCCACATCGCGCAAGGCCGTCCAGGTGGTGATCAGCCGCCTCATCTCGTTTATTGTTACCATCATAGTTCTGTCGAAGATGATCTACCAGATCGAGTACTTAAGTCACTCGCAGCACAACGTGGTTTGCGTAAGTAAATGTTGTCCGTAGAGGAGGGTAATTATAATTTAATCTTGATTATACTTCGCAGTCTGACAACCGGACTGCCAACAATGCGGAGTGGATTGGCCTCACCAAGGCCGACAAGGTAACGGGTGGACTGATGAGCCTGTTGCGCACCTACATAATCTACATGGTAATTGTGACCATGCACGCAGTGATCACTTTGCGGCAGCTTCAAATGCGCGTTAAGATCGGAGCACTGAATGCTCCACCCACCAAGCTGCTGTTCCCCAATATTATTCGAGCTGATGCTGAGAAGGATCTGGTGGGACTGGTCAAGTATCTGCTCAACTTCGGCTTCTATAAATTTGGCATCGAGATATCGCTCATCGCCCTGGTGTCCACCATCACATATCGCCAGGATATTGTTGCCGTTGTCTATGCCCTGTGGCTGGTGGTGCTCTTGCTTCTGAGGAGATCTCAGTGCGCCAAAATATGGGGCGTGTTTCAGGCATTCTTTGCCATCTCCATACTGACACAGTACATAGTGCTGGTAGGATTGCCGCCGAGCTCATGCCTGGGTATGATATGAAACAATCACTTCAAATTATGTTAGCTAACTTCATTTAATGTCTTGCAGTTTATCCCTGGGATGAAGGCCCCTTCGGTGAGGGCATACAACGCTGGACAATGCTGCCAGGAGCCCTGCACTTTAACCACGTTCCCAAGCTGATCTTCGACTTCATTGTCTTGGTTATTCTGAACCGACAGAAGAGTATCTTCTGCATCGAACAGCGTTATGCCAGTAGCGACGATTATCCTGGTGGCAGCAACCGCAGTGTGATCGCGGATATTGCTCAGCTAGGTCGCGTTCCCTTCGACAATCCCACCCATGACTTTTGCTCTTACATACGGAACTACTCGGACATCCTGAAGAACGGCGTGCTGTGCGGCTTTTACTGGTTCACTTTAGCAGTGGTTTTCCTGGCCGGCACCAATATTGCGGATCTGCTGGCCCTGGGTTATCTGATCGGAGCGTTTATCTTTCTGTGGCAGGGATCCGATTTCTATCTGCGTCCAATACACACCATCATCTTTCGCTGGAAGTGGCTGCTGGCATTCAATGTGGCCAACATACTGATCAAGACGACCTTCCAGATGGCTGGCTGTTTGTTCATGACACAACTGACGAAGGACTGCTGCTGGCTGGTGCACATGCTGGGCATCACCTGTACGAGCAATGTGCTCACAGAGCAAATAATGCTGCCCGAGGAGGCGGAATTGGCGCTTAAGCCAGGCGAATGTCCTAAGATCACCCACCAGGTGGTCCTCCTGTGGGACACAATTTGCTTCGCCTTCATCATCTTCCAGCTGCGCATCTTCAAGTCGCACTACTTCTGTCACATCATAACGGACACAAAGGCGAATAACATCCTGGCCTCCAGGTGGGTTTATTACAAGGCCCCATATTGTAAACTTATCAATTAATTGAAAAATGTCCGTCACAGAGGAGCCGACATCATTGAGAGCCTACGGCACAAGCAGATTGCCCATCGTCACGACCATGAAAAGCAGGTGCTACATAAGATCAAGCGAAAGATGGAGCGCATCCGAGCCACGCAGCAGAAGATGCTTCGACCCTTGGACAAACAAACCCACTTCGATGGTAAGTGCTTACACATTCACATCCAGGGATTTTTCCCCCCTTTCTGTAATTTTTTGGAGCTCGAACTTCTCGTCGCGTTTTTTTGCAATTTCCGCATTTGTATTTTGATCGTTGGAAATTGTCGCGTGTGTGTCTTCAATTAATCTTTGGATTCCTAAAGGGCGACGCACGCCCTCAGAGCACGCCATGTCCGATGTGGCACCTTTGGCCCACAATAGCAGCGTCACCTCTTGTCAGGGCTCTGGTTATCTGACCCCAGATGATCGTAGCTCCGCCACCTCAGCCACTTCATCGCCAGCAAGGGCCTCGATCCTCTCCAGCAGTGGAGGCAGCATGGAAAGCGTGGACAGCGCAGACGCTGCCGTGATTATTGAACCGGAAATCAATGTGATGCCATGTGAGGAGATTACGGATTATTTGGATGTGCAGTCGCTCAGTGAAGAGGAGACAACTGTAGAAATGCCTAAGAAGCTCTTGGAGTCCTTGGCCACTTCTAAGGACTCGCAGTCGAAGGAAGGTGTTTTCAAAAGCCCAGAGCCAACAACGCCAAGTACAGATGCCTTGTCTACTCTCCTGACTGAGGGATTTTTGGAACCGAAGAGGATCTCTTTGGGATTGGCTCCTTCTGAGCGTAGTGCTCCTGTTGGGATGCAGAGCCTGGCTCCTCCGTTGGCTGCCTATGCCACAGCCATGGCTTCCAGTGCGGCCAGTTCCGTGCTGTCCTCCAATCTGACTCCGAATCTTCGCCGAGAACATCGCCGCCAGTCGTCAACCAATGCCGCTGTTTCCTGGAACGAAACTGTTTCTATCAAACGATCTCCCATGAAAAAGCAAATGGTAAAATGTGAAGAGTGTCGGATGCAAACCGTTCAATTGTGTTATTTAGTTTAATTAAAAGATGATTTAGAAATTGAAAATCTAGAAGAATAACTTCATAAATATTTATAAGGGGTAAGGCTTGCAAGTGTTCGGTTTGCATCCGCGGAGAAAAAATCGGTCACTCATTTCTCCCACTTACCAAACAGTCGGCGGATAAGGAAGAGCTGGTAACCATGCGGCACAAGTCGCTCCACCGCCGACACCAGAGCATGGGGAATGCCAGTTACTCCTTGGACGAAGCCAGCCAGTCGCAGTCGCAATCGCAGCGCAAGCGGCTGTCCAGCAACTTATCCGGAACTCGGGACGAGACCGCCCTGCGATCCGCACAAAGACCGCATAGCTGGGGACCCGTGGGTACGACCTCCTATATGGAGTCGCTGATGTGCGCCTTCTACGAGCCTGCTCTGCTGCATGGACCATGTATTGGATGAATCCTTACTATCAGATTATAATGATAATTTTGCTAAACTTTAACGAAACTCTGTACAAAAAACAAAAAACCATTTGCTCCATGTGCGTGATCTTCAATCTCTAATAAAACCGATTGGGGTCCTGTGTAGCAGACCCCAAGAAACTGCCTCCATGAGTCTGGCCTGTAAATAACACTGATCTAGATTTACCTAGCTCCCAATTACTTCTGTTTGGGTTCTTGGTTAAGTGCGCAATCAGAACTGCTGAGCGCTACTACAAGTGTATTATAAATCTCTTCATCGATCTAAATGTGATTGCTAGAATCGATTTTTAAAGCTTCAGGGGGTTTACTTATGTTGTAAATTAAGATTTTTGATCTGCATGGACAATCTATCAAACTTTCCAAATTTTCCTTAAAGCTTTTTATAATACTTTTTCTGAACTTAATTTTATTTCCCTGAAAACGGATATGGAATCTGGGTTTATATTTCCACTGTCTATAAGCATATTGAATGCCTTCGCATCGGTTCAGAAATGGGAAATTTACAACATTTCAGGCATCGGCTAGCCGTTGTTAGATTATGTTCTAATTCCATCTTCATTTCGATTAAAGCCAAATGTCTAAATTCTGTTCGTTTTTCAACATTTTATTTTTGATTGTTTTGTATTTGATTATTTTGTAGAACACGGTTATCCACTTCCTGCACCAACAGTACGCAGAAGGAAGGAAATTAAATTACATCCACATGGTAAAGTTTTAGTTTGTTGTGACTTATTTGTTCGATATTACCGCCCGCTATCTAAGCTGCCCCATGCCATGTATATACATATACTCGTATCCCGATATATAATCTCTTCCCGATTAACTGCATGAAATTCTGTGTGCTGCTCTGTAAATTGAATGCAACAACAAAAGCCTACTCCTAGCAACTATTTCTAATGCTCGTACCTATCTGAATGTCGTTAAACACTATAACTGCTACACTTCGTTGGAGCCGTGTGTGATAATGTTCTTTCCGATGTTCCCTGCAGCTACCCGTGCTGGTGACTACTATATGTTCGAGGAGATGGACGATAAGTTTGAGCTGGACTTGATACACGACGAGATCGACTTCCTCGAGGAGGAGAACATCACCGAGAGCGAGATGAAGATGCAGCGCCGCAAGACCCTCTACGATGTGAGTTTCCACTTAGTTCCTGTTGGGATTTCCTCTGAGTTAGGCCATGCTGCATGCCATCTTTGCCCGCATGACTTTGAACCGTACTTAAATTCTTGTAAATTCCCCCAAAAAAACCAAAACAAAATCCAAATATTGCCCCGACTTGTGATCGAAGGTGTGGAAGGATCTGAATGATGCCGAGTACCGTCGCCACTTCTACATGCGTGAGCGTTCCTACGCCTCAGAGCCGGGTTCTCGCATTGTCCTGAAGTTGGACGACGAGAAGGAGAAGATTGGCCCCGATCTCGGCCTGACCAGCGACGACGATGAGGACGACGATACCATTGAATGCGACCTGGGCATGCGCACCTCGACGCTGTCCGAACCGCTCGACTTTGGTCGTCGCAGCCAGACGCTGCTCGAGGTTGTGAGTCTATGGAGCAGAGCTACCTGCATATCTTGTCTTTAATTGGCGCACCTCCCGTTGATTTCACATATTTTGCTCACGAGCTCAAGTTTTTCAACTGCGCCCGCCATATCAACCTGCCGACCAGCAGTTGGGCGCACTCACCTCAAAATACTGTACAAAAACATACAAAACTACAAACGAATTATTGTATCTGCATATTGTATAAGCTTGGTTTTTCGTTAACATCGTGTAAATGTCTTTCTTACAGCTATTTCCAGCCAGTGGTCTAACTCGCTATATTTATTTGAACCCACAGAAGTCGAAGGACGCACCCACTGGCGATTTCCCCTCCACCAGCAAGGGTATTTCCAAGGAACGTGATGCGGCGGCGGCTTCCAGTTCGGCTAGTCCAGCGCCCACTAGGGATGTGGGTGATCTGCCCGTGATTCCACCACCTTCGACTGGCCTGGGACGCGAGCAAACCTCCAAGGAGACCTCCGATAGCAAGTCAAAAATGGAAGTGGACAGCGGAGAGGTGACGGCCAAGGACTCGGATGAGGACTTTGATACAAATCCCATCATCAGACTGCTCGAGGGCTTCTTGGTCACGCTGACCATAAGACTGAACCGCTTCTCGCGCAACTATCGCTTTGTAAACCGCATCCTGGCCGGCGAAAAGAAGACCTTGAAGGTGGGTGTCCAATCTATGCATCTATGGTACTGCTAACTAAAATGCTGCTGTTGCTTTCTTTTACAGGAGTCGAGTTCGCTGAATCGTCTGGGTCTGTCCACTGCCGCTGCCATGTTCCACTTCCTCAAGTCCAATCTCGAGAGGTATTTAGAAAGCGATGCTGGAATACAGCTCCAGTGTGCGCCGCTTGCGTTAAGTCTTGAATTAAGTTTTGATTTTTGGAAACTGGAAACCCGAACGTCGTAGAGTAGCGTGTTCTGGTCGCGTTACGAAGCGTTCAATTAATTTGTATTTGTATTTGTATTTAAGTTTGTTAAGCGTTGTGTTCGGTTTTTATTCAATATTTATTTGGTATTCCTTTTCTTCTTTTTATTTGCATATCCGTTTTACTTTTGTGTTCCGTGTGTTTGAAACTCTGTACCTGCTTCCACAACATACTACTACTATCGAAACCAACAACACACCTGCCAAAATGTTTCACCACCTCACCTCCATCATTTGTGCCACCATGTTGTTGTTGATACTGATACCCGATCGATCGATGCTGCTGTTGCTGCTGCTGAAGCGATGAAAGTGACCCGCCCGCCTCCTCATCCACCCCGCGGCGGGTGGTGATCGCACCACCGAATGTCACCGAGCACTCAGACCCCACCAGCACCACACTGAACACGAACACGACAACCACACCGCTATCACCACCAGAACCACTGCAACCAACTACAACCAGTACACCGCAGCAACAGCATCAGCACATTCGCGCTGCCGAAGAAATCATCGAACTGCCTGTAGATACCGTTGATGGAGTCGACCCTAGGTAACCCAAAACCACAAGAAAACCGTTCTTTTGAATGCGGCAATTCCAAGAAATGTGATCTTATCTTCTATTCTACTGGACCAGTTCCAAAATTGGATTTTTCAATTGAAATAGAGATTTTTTTTAGCAATGTTCGCCTAACAATACGACTCAAACACAGACAAAATTAAGTTGCCAAATACTTCAATCAATCTGCGCCGCACTATTTGTTTCACATGTTCTTACAAGATCTTTTTAAAATTAAAAAATAATGCATTTACCCTCATTTCATTAGAATAGAAATTAGTTCCATGTGATTATGTATATGTCAGACAACATTTCCAGAATGAACAAAAACAGATCCTTACTAATTTATTTTTCTTACATTTTACATTTTTCTGCGCGCATTTCGATCATCCGAATCAATTTTTGTTTTGTTAGAAAACAATCAATCAATTCATCGCCGCCAGCAAAAGGGTAAGTAGACCGAACCATACTACCAATCTATACCTAAACCGAGATCAGTAAAAACCAACTAACAACACATCTAAGTGGCTGCTCTCTAAGACTCTACTAAGATCTCCGATTACTTGAGCAACTCTCTATATATATATTTGTAAACCTCATCTAAACTGCATTGTGACACCTATTTTCCATTTCACCCCATTCCATTTCTGTTGCCCCTTCCATGCGCTGTATCAATATGTATAACTCGTATATATAGCACGATGCTCAGTCGAAAATCGGATTGCGGCCTGCCCGAGATTCGAATTAAAGCGCCCTCTGTCGAGCGCGGTGCACACTATTACCATAATCACCACAGCGGCGGTGGCTCGGGATCCTTGAGCAAACACTGGTCCTACGAGCAGGTGGACAGGTACAGGTCCCGCCCACTAACTATGCGTAGAGCCCACTATCCCCTAGCCTATTGATGTGCCTATTCATGTGTTGGTGTCTTTCGGTTTGTGCTCGTAACGCTCTACAACTCTTTCTTCACAGGCGGGTCGATCTTACGAAAACTGAAGCCCAGGGTTTATAAGCTTTTGCACCTTTTTTTAAATGGAACTATTTTAATATAAATATAATAACATAATAACAACATTTGTGAAAAAAGTTAAATTTAAAAAATATTTGAATTAAAATCTGCTGGACTTAAGAAAACCTTTAAATATAAATGTATTACCGTTTTTTCCAAATGCATAACTAATCATTGCCGGTTAAATAACATGTACCACACATGAAGTCCAGCCAACCAGTGCAGTGTAAATCGACCCACCCAACTCTATATCTTCATATCTATCTTTTAAGCTCATGCCCATCCTCATGACCATGATCATCGCCCAGACCCATGACTTTTATAAAATCTATCTCTTCCCTCTGTATCTTTTGGTAACTGTAACTGCATCTGTTTCTGTATTTGAATCCGTATCTCCGCCTCTCCACTAAGTTGCATTCGCTGCTATGATTTAAACCTATCTCTATGCGTTCTTTGCTAGTATGTACCGTTGTCTGGCTTCGATTTATCCTAGTTTATAACAATTCTTGTGTTCCACCCGAGTTCCACACGATGCACTCGCATGTAGACTGTGGAGCATGCAGCGCACACATTTCAAAGCGAAACGGCACCCAGCATGTGAAGTTGATAATTTCCACGAATGCATAGGGTTTTTCATCCATGTATCTAATATGGTTCTGACGATCTTCCAGCGCGGGCGAATTCAATCTGGAGGAGGAGAACTTTGCCCAGAGAGATCATCACATCATTGTCGAGGTGCTGATCTCCTCGTGGTACGCCTTGTTGGCCAACACGGATCTCATCTGCTACATTGTGGTGTTCATCAACCAGGTATAGATTGGATTCACATTCCCTGCAGTTCTGTTTGATTTCATTTTCCATTTCCATTTCTAGGTGGTCAATGCCAGTCTCATTTCGCTGCCGCTGCCCATCATGGTCTTCTTGTGGGGCACATTGTCTCTGCCGCGTCCCACCAAGACGTTCTGGGTCACATTGATTGCCTACACCCAGGCCATCGTGCTGATCAAGTGCATCTTCCAGTTTAAACTGATCTGGTCCAATTACCACCAACTGCCCAATCAGCCGTTGACACCTGCAAAAATTTTCGGCGTGGAAAACAAGGCCCACTATGCGATTTACGACCTGATCCTGTTGCTGGTTCTATTCCTGCATCGATATCTGCTTAAGTCACAAGGCCTGTGGAAGTCGGGCTACAAGGACACGGACAACCAGTTCAGCAAGCCCACCGCTAGCATGTGAGTTACAGATTATCTCCAAGGACAGACTGCTTTATTTTACCCTTGCTTTTATTTTAGCGATGAACGCGACGATAGCGACAATTTATCCCAGCCGGATTCCCGCCAGCTAAACGATGATGCCGCTCAGAAGCTGAGTCTCCAAGTGAGCCAGGCCTCCTTACCAGGATCGCCAGAATTCAGCAAGACTGGCATCAATCAGTTAGAGTAAGTGAAGGCAGACTGGCAAAGATAAAAACCCTTAATAAAATAATCGATTTTATTTCAGGCGCACCAAGTACACCTCATCACTATACAAATTTTTCTTTAGTTTGGTACACAAATCCCGTCTAGCCACAGATGTTTATGCTCTGATGTTCCTCTGCGATTTTGTGAACTTCTTTGTGCTTCTTTTCGGCTTCACTGCATTTGGAGTGAGTGCGATTTAAATGATTTTTACAGCTTTTGGGATCATCACCATTCTATTCTCTGCCTTTAGACTCAGCAAACGGAAAGTGATGAAGGTGTGCAGACATATCTCGCGGAGAACAAAGTGCCCATACCATTCCTGATTATGTTACTGGTTCAGTTCCTGCTCATCGTCATTGATCGAGCCTTGTATCTGCGCAAAGCCCTGGTGAACAAGATCATCTTCCACTTCTTCTCGGTAATCGGAATACACATCTGGATGTTCTTTGTTGTGCCTGCAGTTACGGAGCGCACTTTCAACTCCCTCGCACCTCCAATAATTTTCTATGTGATAAAGTGCTTTTACATGCTGCTCAGCTCCTATCAAATCAAATCCGGCTACCCCAAGCGCATTCTAGGCAATTTCTTCACCAAGGGATTCTCGATGGTCAATATGATTGCCTTTAAGGTGTACATGCAGATTCCATTCCTGTACGAGCTGCGAACTATATTGGACTGGGTGTGCATTGACAGCACAATGACCATTTTTGACTGGCTTAAGATGGAGGACATTTTCTCGAATATATATCTTATCCGGTGCACCCGTCAGTCAGAGACAGATTTTCCGGCCATGAGAGCTCAGAAGAAGGCCTCACTTTCCAAGCTTTTAATGGGTGGCACCGTCGTCCTGCTGATAGTGATTTGCATTTGGGGACCACTGTGTTTGTTTGCCCTTGGCAACGCGGTGGGCACCCCGAATGTGCCCTTCCATGTGTCGCTATCAATACGAATCGGACCCTATGATCCCATCTACACTACGAACAACTACGACAGCATCTTCGAGATCAATCCCGAGATGTATTCTCAGATGACTAATGCATACATAAAGGAGAAACAGGCTTTGACGTTTATTGCTGGTTATGATGCGGCGGATGTAGCTGCGGTTCGACTTGCTGGGAACTCACCATCTCTGTGGAACATAGCACCGCCGGATAGGCAGAGACTACTGAATGATTTAAGAAACAGTAAGATATTTTCATATTATTTGGTCGGCTCATACTCAGTGTCATTAATGAACCTATTTCTTATTATTTTAGATCACACGTTGAAGGCCCGCTTCTCTTATTCACTTACCCGGCAGGCTCCTGCCAAGGGACTAAAGGAAAATGTGGGCGACGAACATGCCATAACTCTGGACGAGTCCTTTGAAGGACGAGCAGCACTCATTCACATGCTAAGCGAAACCCACGACGTGGAGCCAATTCACAGCAATGCCACAACAAATGGTACCACTCCCGAAGTCGAGGAGGTGGTGGTCATACCCGGTATGATACCCAAGTTTATCAAGGTGCTCAATTCAGGCGACGCGGCGGTGGTAAGTGTGCTGAGCCCAAAACACTACGACTACCGACCGTTGGTTATCAAAATGCATCGCGACAACGAGACCAATGGCTTGTGGTGGGAGATTCGGGACTACTGCAACGATACCTTCTACAACGAAACTCTGTCGAAGTTTGCATACAGCAACTGCACTTCAGGAATTGTGATGTACACGTTCAACGATAAAAAGTTCCCTTCTACGTTCAGCTTCCTCACAGCGGGAGGGTAAGTGACAGGGCAAATGAATCCCAACAATACATGCTCACACTTTAATATGTACTCCTGTAGCATCATTGGCTTGTACACCACCTTTGTGTTATTGGCCTCGCGCTTCATGAAGTCCTTTATTGGCGGCCAAAACCGAAAGATAATGTTTGAAGATCTGCCTTACGTTGATAGAGTGCTGCAGCTCTGTCTGGACATTTATCTGGTAAATCAAAACTTCATGGTTTTATATTTGCAACGAGCCCTCGATAACCTCTTTTCGGTTCCAAGGTACGGGAGGCGTTGGAATTCGCTCTGGAAGAAGACCTGTTTGCCAAATTACTCTTCCTATACCGATCGCCCGAAACGCTCATCAAGTGGACCCGTCCCAAGGAGGAGTACGTGGACGATGACGGCGACACCGACTCGATTCCCAGTCGAATGAGCGTACGCCGGCCCGAGCAGCTGCAGCCACAGCAACCGCAATAACATAGGCCTAATCCAATCGCTTAACTAAAGTAGGGTTTGTTTACGTATTTAGTACGTATTGCGTTATCGTAGGTTTCATAGTATTTTTTAAAAGTTTTATAAGGAGAAAGAGAACTCAAATCAAAACTCAAATGTACGCATCACCCATTTATAACAGTCGATCGATTTTTTGTCAAAAGTACTGCCCATGTGTATAACTGTGTATTTAGTAAGTAAGCTAAAAGTGTTGATGTTTGTTAATTCAAACAATTGAAAATAATAGTGAATTATAATTGCCTAATCAAGGAAATAATTTATTTAACTTACTGCTAAATAAGTGTAAAAATTGAAGATAAAGCGCGGAAATACTAATAATAATGATGAAAACTCATATTCAGGGAATTTAGCATTTTACAGAAACCGTAATTATAATAACTAATCTAAAGCATCCGAGTTATTAAGTAAAATTAGCGATTAAATAATAAATGTTTTATATTTATACAAAAGAGTATCATGTAAAATTACCCATTGCTTTCGCATACATTTCTATGCTGTTTGCCTAATTGTGCCCTTTACAACTGATTAAAGATATTACGTTTACTGTTTACTAAATAACTAAATCGATACATATTGCATATATAGAGCGTTGACTTTAGTTTTAGGCATATCACTTGACATATTTTTGTATTGAATGCAAATATCATTTGCTTAAACGACTCTTTTCTAGGCAATTCATATCAAAATTAAATGATATAGTGCGTTGGCTTCGAATGGAAATTTCTCCCTTTTGCAATCTCTTAAAATTAGTAAACGCCAATTAGCTCGGTATGTTCTTTTTTTATATAGCAAAACGAATCTAAAATGATAAATGTAAAAATATTTATACTAAGAAACGTTTAATCTAAAACGTAAATGTAATAGGTATGTATTTTTTTAGCGACTAATTTCCAAAACTAGCTTATCAACTGGAATACTTGCAAATTAAAATAAAGAAATAAAATTGATTGTAATAAATATGAAATGTCTAATTGTGTTTCAATTTTATCACATTGTAGTTTTAAAAAATGGCTTTTCACAAATTTCAGAAAATCATAAAAATGTATGTTATTTCATATGTGAGTTGTCATATTGAGTTCCTTATATCAAAAAGTAAAGTAATGTTAAAGTTTGCCAATCTTTTTTATGGTTTTTGGTCGCAAAATAATTTATGAACAATAAAGAATTCGATCTTAAAAGAATTGTGCCATTAAAAACTACATATATTGTTTTTAGACTATTTTATTGTTTTTACTTAATTCAGATACAAATTTAAAGATTATTTATTATTATTAAAGATGGTATATCCACTCAGGGAATACGCGTGGCACAATTTCTATAGTGGGTGAACCGCAGTTCGTTATCCTCACTCATGTCACTCTCGCTGCTCCCTTGGCGAATGAACTTGACGGCAGGATACACCTCCTCCCATTCCGATTGACTGCGACTTAGGACACCTCGCCGTCGCGGCGTTGTGAAGGCGCTCTCCGGCTGCGATCTGGCGGTGGCAGCGGCTGGTGCCGGAGGCATAGGATTGTTGAGCATTTGGGTAACGCTTTTGGACAGTCGGATCGACTGGATGCGGTTATATCCACTGCCCGTTGGCTTGTAGCGTTCGAGCCTTGATGTGAGGCGCGCCATTTCATTGCTCATCCACTCTGGAGCGCGCATGGTGCGGTGTTCAATTGCGACGACTGCTAGTCAAGTAAACCGAGTGAGGAATTGGTCAAGAGCTTTTATAGCCAAGGTAGGTGACATAAGTGGAGGCGAAAATCAATACGGCTTGCCTTAAGCGAGGTTAGGGCTCAGTTGCTCGGGTTTCCACCCCCAGTGTTATTGACCTATTAACTAATCAAACACTCGGCCATGTAACACCTTCGATTATTGCAACAAAATATACATAACATTTAATTAAGAACTAGGCGAACGGCGAGGGACACAGAGAGAGACAAGTTAAATAAGAATAACAGAATAAAATAGCTACAACATTCGAGCTAATGGTGGGTCAGTGCAACAAAGATATGTCAAACTGTGCTATATACATAATCTAGATCCGGCGCTTCTCTGCTTAGGATACCTTGCAGTTGTCGTCGTGCAAACGATCGCCATCGAGCTGAACATCCTCTTCATTGGTGGAGAAGATGCCACCCTGCAAAACCTTGTTGACTGCGGCACGAGCCAAATAGCCCGTAGTCTCGGAATATGGCAACGAATAGAAAGCTTTGAGATCCTCATTTTTGGTTTGCTCATGCTCCGGTTTTGGTTGATGCTGTATGTTGTTGTCCTTGCAGTACATGGCAAACGCTTCCGCCAAGATGCCGTCCAAGTCGAGAGCTTGTTTAAAGTGCAGCTCGGGATTACTGCAACAAAAGGTAATCAATCTCAAATATCTCGATTAATTGGGTGTCTTTTTACCGATTAAGAATGGTGGCCACAATGCACAGAAGCTCCACGGTTATCTGACGCCTTTCCGGGCGGTCAATGCAAATCAGAGTTTCCTCGACCAGTAGATTAAAGGTCAACTCGCCGCGGCTCATATTGGTTAGTGTGGGCGTGGCTGGCAAATGATGTCCCTGGGTGAGGATGCCTTGAGGGGTTCGCTGAAGGATTTCCCAGATTTTGTTATAAAAATGTTTTGGAACACGGCACAAGCAGCCCTCCAGTTGACGACGTTGTAGAGTAGTAAGCCTAATAAATACAAATATATTTAAATGTTGCCTTGAGAACATAAAAAAAACATAAAATTTGAATACTTACTTTTCTTCAACAGCCCATTCGCTAACAGTTAAAACTTTCTGAAGAAGTATGCGGACTTGGAAGGGCGAAAGGTTGTCCACATCAATACTCTGTTGTCCTGAGATTTGCAAATAGATTCGCATAGCCTCCAGCACCCAACCAATACGAATTTTTAGTATACCACGGAACATGGATGGATTGGTGGCTATTAAACGGCCACAATACAGAACAACTTCCTGCTGCAACACTGCCTGGATGACGTCGTAGGGTTGGACACTCGTGTACATGACATTTTGAATCTCCGCCGGCGTCATGGGCTTGTCGAATACCGTCTCCTTTTGGCCAATGATGCCCACTGTCAGTTCCTTGCCATTCACCAACACAGTGGTAATGAATGGACTAATGGAGTCCACAATATGGTGAAGAAGCGAAGAGCAGTATCGCACGGCACGCCAGTAGCGCAAGGAACCTGCGCGGTGGTACAGCTGCGTCAAGGCCGTGTTTACGTTCAGACCGTTTACCTCAAAATGAGGTCCCTCGCGGTTGAGAATAATACCCCACAATTGGCACAAGCAGTAAATGGAATCCGTGCTACGTAGTGCGTTGATTATGTCGGGCGTGGGTTTGGTGTCGAAGTGCTGCAGCATAAATGGGTTAATGAAAAATGGTAATCTTTAATATTGTTACAACTAGAAGCACTAACCGCAACAGAAATCTTTTCCTCCACATATGTCAGAGCTTTGGGCACATCTGTTAGCGATTGGTAGCCAATGTACTCATGGTTTATCTGCGAGAACGCATTCTCGTTGTCGGTCAGATCGCTTTGGTTCATAAAGTCAAGATGCTCGATGCACGAACTGCTAATCAGATTCTGTAGACGACCGATGCGAACTTTCATGCCGTCGCAGTAGCCCTTCTTGAGCATGGCCAGGAGGTCGAGCATCTCCTTAAATTGCGGATCACGCATGTGCTCCTCCCGAATAAGCAGACACACTGTTGGTCTGCCCGATAGTCGCCAGTACTTTCCCACAAACTGTAGCTCTGTCTTGATGTCATCAATTAGTAGAGCCATGTCCCGGTAGAGATAAAAGTCGGAGACCTCAAATATTAGTGGGTAGCAGAGAACGGTCATGCCGCAGATGCGATACACCTTGCTGGTGCCCAATGAACCCACAGGTCTGGACGGACGACCAGACAGGCCCACCTTATTGTTGACACCGAGATGTTGATATACTTTTATGAGCTCGGTGGAGCTCCAAATTTGCACAGGTTCCACCTGTTCAAAAAATGTTTAGATATGCTTGTTTCAAAATACGCGATCTACGTTTCGACTTACCTCGTGTGGCGTCTGTGTTTGAATGCCATAGGTGGCCATCATAGCCTGCAGTCGCATGGACTCGGCAATCAGGACAATCTGCACCACAAGATCAGTGGCAGTGCCCTGTAAGGATTACCGAAGTATTATTAGAAGATGCACTTATTTTTTGACAGTACAACATGTTAGGATGCATGAGGCCAATTCAATATTCTTGGATTTTAATCACATGACAAGAGAATTTGGACTAGCCAGATGCCAAAATGCAAAAACACACAAAGGTAAACATAAATTGAAGAGAGGATGAGAGGAATAATAAACGTGCGGGAGTTGGGAGAGCTTAAGTAAAAGTTGGAGGATATAAACATGCCAAACAAGTATTAGAACTTTATGATATCTTAAAATTTGAAAGCCCCATTAGTAAATTTGGGATCGAATTTTGAAAAGTTTATCATACGTGATCAAGAACTAATTTGAAGAGATAACCGTGGCTTTTAAGGATTTCCAATTAATATATCTTCGTGTTCCTATTCAAAACTAGGCCAGTGAAGACCCAAAATTTCGACCCAAAAATTACCTTTTTGTCATCCAATATTATAGGTATGCGTGGTTTCTATATGCACAATGCGGAATGTTTAGTAGAGGAGCAATGGCAGTTAATTAGTAGTCAACATTTTCTAAGGGCTCAACCAAAGCTGCTGTCCTTTGGCATTTTATTTTCAATTGCTGCCCCGAAAAACACGTGTAATTAAGAATGCATTGCACTTTGGAAGGCGTGATCATTATATTGAACTTTTTAAGGCTAATTCCCAGTGTTAGCACCTTTGAAATATCAAGCCATTTCAAGCTTCTGCGGCCATTTGGTTAATAACATGAATTAGGAACTGCATACTACGTAAATAAACCCAAAAGTCTGGTGACAATTACTTACAGTGCCCGGTTTAGCCTATAGAGCGTGTGTTTATGTTCATTTTTAAACAAAATATGCAGTATATTGATAGGTATATAAGGAGGAAAAGAAACCGAAAAGAGCAGAAAGAAAACTTTTGATTTAGATACCAAAAAGAATTTGTTCACTATATACAAATAAAACGGGAATAGAGAAATAATAATTCATACTGGAAATAAGCAAATAATCATTTCTATAGTGTAGGTGTGTGATTTGATCGTAAAGTGTGTCATAGTTATATATTTTCGATCAGTGTGTCTTGCCATGTCTTGAACATAAAAAGCCACAATGTAAACTAGGTGATCTTTTGTGCGAATGTGTCTGTGGTCTAAAAAGCAAAATTTAGTTTGTACACATACGTATAATTTATGTTTTAGATAATTTTGAATTTGGAAATCAATAAAATAGTTTGGTACAGCAGGACATCTACTTACTTTGTGTTTTTCATCAATAGCTTTGCCCTGTTTTTACGAAACCAATTATTTTACAATTTGGGGTTTGATTTTGATCATATTGGATATATAGACGTGTGGTAGCAGTAGTATTTGGTAGTGGTTGGTAGTAGAGAATGAACAGATGTAGATAGAATTAAGTATCAAGAGCCAATTATAAACTAAACCCATATAATGTACTTAGGCAAAAAACAACTTATGTGTAAAGTATTCCAATTGAGATCGAAGGCAGACACACACGGCAGACACACAAAACTCATCAGCGGCAGCGGCGGCAGAAGCGGAAACTCCCAGATAGGCATTTAGGAACCCTTATAAACCGACGCTCTGAAATGTCTTCCCAATGGCTTAGAAGCAATCAAAGCTTTCTGATTTCAGGTAGGACGATATGAAACTTCAATTCAAAATATAATGCTTTGCCATTGGTTAAGAATTTCAGAAAACACTTCATAGCCTTTAGTACCCTGCAAGTATCAGGATTCCAACTCACCTGAAAAGCCGAATAGCGACCCGCCCTTCTGGGGCGATTATAGCTTGGCAAGTATCGACGGATTGGATCCAATTCATTTATGTGTAGGAGTCCTGCGGTCAGCAGCTGGGCTATGATAAAGAAGGACTGTCCCCAGAGGAACAACGATTGCGATGGAGCACGCATGTAGGAGCCATCTCCATCCGGCGCATAGTACATGGTCACCACGGGATCTCCATTGACGTCAGTACGCAAACAGCGCCTCAGATCGTTTTGGAACTCTTCGATTTGTTCATTGTTATTCTTGAACACGCCATCGATAATCATAGCTATGAAAAAGAGCGGCCATTCACATTCCAGGCCTTCAAATTCCTTTAGCTCGCCAGAGTGATAATAGCGTCGTGATTTGTCCTCGTTTTTACTGAGGAATCCATCACGGGTGAAGCGCTTGAATCCCATTTTGCAGCGCAATCGATTTACAACATTTTGTTTGGTCTGCTCCACCAGACGGTCTTCATGCGAGGCAAAGGCTGGGAAGGAAAGGGTGAGGAGCAGTGAAGCATCCACTCCCTAAAAGTAGACACTCAAATGATGCAAATCACAGATAAATTCATTAGATACCACCTTCGAGCTTGATTCTCTGGGCAGCATGGTTTCGAAAATACTGCGATTGCGGTTATGGGCATCAATGTCCACATAGACAACGCTCCATGAAGCTCCTTTCTCGCCGAACAGATTGCATCCGTTAATTGCCTCCAATGCAGACTTAGCCATGCCAATGGAGGAAGCATGGATCTCTGGGGTGCCATTGTTATATTTGGAGCCACGCTCCCACATGCCGAAGTCGGGCGTACGATAGGCGCGCTCCACATAGTACACAAGATTCTGGACAAAAGCCACCTCGTCGTGGGTGTAAATGATCTGCAGGCCAGAGGTTATCATCTGGACGAGGAACAACAGATAGAGAGAAACCTACGGGAGAAGAATCATTGCGTTTTAAAACTCTTTGATAAGAAATCCTCTAGCACTCACGCAATCGATCTGCAGGTGATTGTAAAACTCATCCGGATAGATCTTCTCTCCGGTGTGCAGCTGGAACTTGCTGTGCAGGGCGTGCTGATTGGACTGGCGCTGCTTAAAGAGCTCCACCCGGGAAGCCTGTTTGACCCAGCACTCCAGAATACCTCGCATGCACTTCACAGTGCTCTGACCCAGTTCGTAGGACTTTCCGCGGTCGTCATCAATCCGCCTGTAGGCCTGGTACAAGCTCCACACGGCGGATGCGCAATACACACTGTCCCGCACGGATCCCACCACCTGGTCGGTGCTCATCACGGGAAACAAGCCGGTGATGGGACTCTGGTACCGCAGCAGTTGTCGCTTGACTGAGGGAAGAGAAAGTGTTAGATTCACCCGGTTATCGCCTCTTAATTGGCTATGCAAATAAACAAACGATTCTGTTTACTATCAAGTGTGGGGCGTCGACATTTCGCGATGTGCGATGCTTATTAATAGACGCCGTCAATTGGTGCTCAATTGCCTGCCCCACAGACGACTCCAAGGTTATATAAATCCTCACCGATGCCATAGTAGATGTCCAGCTGCTTCACCGTGTCCTCGTAGTTAGACGTCTTGAGGAACTGGTCCAGATTGATCTCCTCCAAGCTATTGTGGCGTCCACTGTCCGGAGCACCCGAACTGCCGCCTGGAGTTGTGACCGAGAGACTGAGACTGGAAGTTGAAAAATGCTTTGCATTTATCTGCGACTATTTTCTATGCTTCAATACTTACGATTTCGGCACATCGCGCATTGTTCCTTCAGCAATTGCAAATTATATTGCAATTGCGCTTAAGAAAATGTATCAAAGTCAAAAAAAAGTCAAACGCTTCTAACAGCTGAGCAGCTTTCGATGCGATACGGCAACGCTGCGGGGTAATATCGATTCTGGAAGAGCAATCGTTAAAAACAGAGCGGGTAATTTGAATCGGAAGCAGGTATTTCGATACGAATTAATGTCTGTTAATGTTTTGAACTTTAAATATTTCGGTCATTATATTTTGAAGTCAATATATATCATTTTGATTTTAAATGAAATTCAGAAAAGCTCGTTAAATATCCAATTTAGGGTGACCATTTTGACAAGTGATGCATTTCGCTGTTCAGTGTCATTTTGTACGCTATGGTCACTTTGCTGCCGGCTTTTTTTTTGTATGCTATTTGTTTTTGTGCGATTTATGCTGTGGTCCTGATTGTCCTCCTGTCGAAATGCGTGCGCCTAATGCGCTCGTGCTCCTCCTCGCTCTCCTGCTTCTCCTGCTGACCTACGTCCACGGAACCCTCGCCCCGGACAGCCACAAATCGAAGAGCAAAACCAAGGAAAATGCTCTGCGTGGCGGTCCGCAAGACCAAGATGTTTTCGACCTGGGATTGGTAAGTCCCGAGCCCCTGGCCAAGGACATCGTAGGCAATCACCGAGGGTACTTCAAGGAGACGGGATTGCGTCGCTTCAATGGCACCACCATGGGCTATGTGACTCCAGTAAGCAGAGGACGCACTCGCACTTTTTGTGCATGTGTAGTAATCAATTGTTTACTTTGCTCGTAGTGGAACTCGCATGGCTATGATGTGGCGAAGATCTTCGCCAAGAAATTCGACATCATCTCGCCGGTTTGGCTGCAGATTGTCAAGCAGGGAGATCGCTATGCCGTAGCTGGCACCCATGACATCGATGCAGGTTGGTTAACCGATGTCCGGAGGAAGGGTAAACAGGTACACAATCAGAGAACAGTTAAAGGTACTGGGAAATGATTTCCGCTTTCGTTAGTCTATATTCACGTTTCCTTGATTTCAGTGTATCCCCGTTTTATATTCGATCACTTCACTGATCGGGACATTAAGCTCCTGCTTAGCGACGCCCAGGAGAGGACGAAAGTCAATGAAGTGCTGATTAAGTGCTGTAAGGATAATGGCTTTGATGGACTCGTCCTGGAGGTTTGGTCCCAGCTAGCTGGACGCATAGATGATAAAATTCTGTACACATTGGTCCTGCAAATGGGTGAGTTCAATGGGTTGCAACCCTCGGCTTATTTTAATACAATTATTTTACATAATTTAGCCAAAGAACTCCAGAAGCAACAGCTGCGGCTCATTCTGGTCATTCCTCCATTCCGCAAGGAAACGGGCCACCTTTTCGGAGAAAAGCACATGGACAAGCTGTTCAAGCACATATTCGCTTTCTCTCTGATGACTTACGACTTTTCCAGTGTACAGCGCCCTGGAGCAAATGCACCATTATATTTCGTGCGTAAGGCTGTGGAGACAATAGCTCCAGAAGGTTGTACTGATATGAAGGCAAAGCGGGCTAAAATTTTGTTGGGACTGAATATGTACGGTAATGATTACACGCCCGATGGAGGTGGACCCATAACCTTCTCTCAGTACTTGGACCTGGTCAGGCATGTGAAGAAGCACCTTACTTACGATGAGCGGGATGTGGAAAATTTCTTTGAAATCAAGTGAGTTTTTTATTGAAGGGAGTATAGATTTCGAATATAATAGATTTCGTTCCTTTTCAGAAACGACGACGGTCGCCACATTGTCTTTTATCCCACTCTCTATTCCATAAACGAGCGAATAAAGCTCGCCCAGGAATTAGGCACTGGCATTTCGATCTGGGAACTGGGCCAAGGCCTAAACTATTTTTACGATCTCTTTTAGTTAGCTTGTAAGCAGCATGCAATGCACAATACCTATTCCTAATAAACAACATTATATATTAGCCATAATGCTTCTTACAAATCAATCTGTCTAAGATTCTTCAAATAGAAAAGGAACTTCGTATTAGTACCGCCACCTATGTGTCATTCTGTGAAGTTATCAGCTGGCAAATCAAAATATTTGCTTTGTAAATGTAATTGTTTTCTTGTTCAATAGCTAATCCCATACAAGTGATAACTAAGTTACAGTTTTGTTCAATGTATTTACGTTTCAAGTAGCCTAACTTTCAATAGTGCCCCATTTTGTAACTCTCAGCCGCTTGACAGCACTGTTTAATTTATCGAGTATCGTAAATGTATATCGAGTTGCACACCCGTTTCGATCGATACTATCGTTGATGGTTTTTCAGCTCTAGAATAAATTTGTTGTTATTTTTTAAGCCGGTGGGAAATCCTGAAATGCGATTTCTTTACGCATGCTTTGTGATCGTCCTGTGCGCCCTGATCTTCTGCGAATATGTGGCGGACTTTGTGGTGCTGCAAAAGTGCAAGTGGCCGGAGATAAAGCGAAAGAAGTATGTGGACGATCCGCTTAGGGCAATGATTCTAGCGGATCCGCATCTCCTAGGACCGCATCGTGGCCACTGGCTGGACAAGCTCTACCGGGAGTGGCACATGACGCGGGCCTTTCAGGCTGCATCCCGTCTGTTCCAGCCAGACGTGGTCTTCGTCCTGGGCGATTTGTTCGATGAGGGCGACATGGTCAGCGACAAGCAGTTTCAGGAATATGTGTGGCGCTACCTGAAGATGTTTCACCTACCACCGGGAATTCCGCTCATCAGTGTTGCGGGAAATCATGACGTGGGCTTCCATTACAAGTAAGTGAATACAGTTTTATATTCTACTATTTATTTCACCGCGCTCATGTGTGTTTTCCAGAATGCATCCCTTCTTTATGTCGCGCTTCGAGAGCTATTTAAACAACTCCTCGGTTAATTTGTACACCATTAAGCAGATCCATTTTGTGGTGATCAACTCGATGGCTATGGAAGCCGATGGCTGCATGTTTTGCACCCAGGCCGAAGATCAGTTGAAAAACATTTCGCGGACATTGCACTGCATGAAGTATCCGCTAGAGGCGGAGTGCGCCCGCACCAGGCGGCACCCATACAGCCAGCCAATTCTATTGCAGCACTTCCCCACATATCGCATTTCGGATACCATGTGCGAGGAGCACGATGCTCCGTACATCGAGGCGTTTCGAGAGCGGTTTCATGTGCTCTCCAAGGATGCCACGGATATGCTGGGAGAGCTGCTTAAACCTAGGCTGGCATTCGCCGGCCATTCACATCATTTTTGTCACAGTGTAAATCGGCTGGGAATCGATGAGTACACGGTGGCCTCCTTCAGCTGGCGAAACAAAGTCAATCCCAGCTTTATGCTGGTGGGTATTATATTTGTTCTTACGACTGCAAGCCCTCCGAACTTCTACTAACAAGCTGTTAATTTTAGGCCACTATAACCCCCGATGACTATGTCGTTTCCAAGTGCAAAATGCTGCCACAGCAGTTTGTCTTCAATAGCTATCTGAGTGCTGTCATTCTTTGTCTTATTGTCATAGGGTTCCAGCTGCGAAAGTGTATCCAAGGAAGAAGACAGTCGTCGGCTGCAGTTCATCGGAAGGTTAATTAGTATGTACAAGCATGCCTATACAAGGCACATCCTCTTTTGTGATTGACGCCTAATTGGGGCTTAGTTTAGACTAGTTACGCCAGATTCCAGACTCAGATCCCAGATCCAGACGGAGGTCATATCATTCCTGCTGCTTTGCAATCGCTTAACTATATTCTAGGTGTACAAAATTCGGATAGTATGTATGATCTATTTATTGAATTTATCACAGACATTATGCTTGTAAAGTCATACGGAATACACAATGAGACACAGTCTGCTGACTACAAATCGAAAATGCCAAAAAATAATGCTTGAACAAAGGCTGGAAAGTAAAGAACAGATACAAACAGAACAATTAAATAAAGCTATATTATAATTCAATAATTATATTACGCTAATGATTGTGCACTCGGGATTATGAGATGCAGATTCATAGTTTCCTGTACTTCGGTTGTTTGTTCTCCAATAGCTGGATCGCATTGTACTAGACTAGGCTATCTTTAAGGTAACTACCACAAAGCAACTACTACTACAAACTATGCTAACAAAACAGGGTGTGGAGTTCAATGAAACAGGTATAGGACCACGATTTCTCGATCAAATCCATCTAGTTTGGCACAGGAAGTTGGTGCGTCTATTTTAGGAGACGTTTAGGAGGTTTTTGTGCGCCTGCGCGTGGAGATTGCGACCACTAAAGCACTCTTTCGGAAGGAATCTAAAAGAAAGTATTTACTTAATGACAGAAGTTAAAAACAGGGTTACAATAATTACCTGTGAATCACTGGTGATATTAGATCCGGATCTAGAGTTTTCATATTTGTTGGTTTGGTCACAAGGGAGACTAATGCGCCTACCACTATGACTGTGGCCACGCCAATGGGATTTATCCAGTGGTAGGACAGTCGGTACAGTGGAAAAACTTGTTCCTCATCTACCCATATATTTTCCCGAAGGGTTACATTGCCCACACATCCGTCCACGGACACGGGAAGCTTTTGAGAATTCAATTCACCTGCTGCAATAGTAAACTGCGTACCAAAGGATATCCACCCGGCGAGCAGAGCACTTGCAATTCCGCCCACAGCAGTGCCTACAGTATTGGCCCAGGGAACGAGCATTCCCAGGGTAAACAGACCAAAAGTGGTTCCAGCTGCAATGGCCGTCATTGAAGTGCAAATGCTCAGGATTCCACTCAGTTGTTCCAGGACAAACACCAGCGAGAGGGCCACCACGCCAAGAACTATAATAGTTGACTTGACAAGAATGGTTGAGGCTCTTTCACTTGGTTGCATCTTGAAGCAGCCGCGAACTATATCCTCCAGGATTACCAAGGATGTTGAGTTTAGGACCACGGAAAGGGAACTCAAGGCAGCTCCAAATATTCCAGCTATAAACAAACCAGACATACCATAGATGTGACCCACACTCTGGACGACAAAGAGCGGCAGTAGTTGATCGTCATGCTGCAAAGATAACCGCGTAAGCAACGTTGAAAAACTATTTATTATTTACTTACGGTTATTAGTCCCGCACTTAGAGGGTCACAATCTTTATACATCTCATAGATTAGCAGTCCCACATAACAACAAACAGAAACGAAGGCAGCTACACCAATAGTAAAAATAGCCATGGAAGCACGAGCCTTCTTGAGCGATGGAAGAGACATGTATCGCTGAACCATGGTCTGGTTAACAGCATTGAATGAAGTCCAGTAGGAGAATCCCCCGATGAGAACGCTCCAGACCGTATGGCGAACATAAGGCGATGGGTTTGTATTATTAAAGATCAATCGGCCGCCTTTGGCAGCATCATCAAAAAGGACATTCAAGCCATTTGCATAGACAGTGGCCAAAACAGCCACAGCAAGAACGGAAAGAAACATGACCAGCACCTGCCACGCATCTGTGTGGACCACTGCTTTGATTCCTCCCTGTAATATTCCATTCACACGCCATTAGTATAAACACATAGGTATCAAACTCTTGAAAACTTACGACAAATGTGTAAAAAACGCACACGACCACAATTACCACTGCAATCACATGGAGATTAATGCCCGATACTGCAGGAATATTGAGAGGTTATAGGTGTGTTTGAAGCACTTGACAAACTAAGCTTACCCTGATTTAGAGCTATTGCTGGTACATACACAATGAAAGGCAGAAACAGAATCTAAAATTGGATAGACTATAAATACAACTTAGTAGTCCCAACTTGAATTTGTACTTACCTCATCCAGAATAAACATGAAGGACGCAATACTTCGTACCACCGAATGAAAGCGCATTTCCAAGTACTGCAAACAGAATTATATTTCATTATTCAAATGACTTGCTTTTAGGATTTGAAAACTAGCGTCATAAAGAACAAAATGAAAGCTTATTGCTCGACACAATTGTCAAGTGGCAGCAAAACATATTGCAATTAATCATATCGAGCCCCTGGAATACAGAAAAAAGTCGCAACAAGTGGGCGAGCGCAAAGTCCGAGAAATTCCACTTAGAGGGTGGTCTCCGATTCCCAGTTAATTAAAGTGTTCACTACGTCCTCCGTTCATTGATTGGAAACAAATAGAAAAGTAAAAGGGGGAAGACGGAAGCTTCTTAGATAGTTTGTCATTCTTATCAACCACTACAAACTAACTTGTCTATCTTTTATTTTAACCAACTCGTCATGGAAGGAAATGGTGAGTATTTTGTCGTTCAGCTAGGTACCAAATAAGTAAATATTTCAGTTTAAACCCCATTTACATTTTTAGTTGTGCTCCGGAAGTTAATACTTTTACTATAACCATACGATTCTCGGCTTATTAGATTGTAAATTAATAAATCAGTTTCTAGAATTTACGAGTGTCGTACCTCATAGGAAGAGCCTACTTGAAGAGCCGAGAATACTGGTATGTAGACGTAGGAGACGGCAATGCCTTGGAGCACTATAGCGATGGCTATAAACCAATATTGCGTGCCATAATTGTAGATTTCAGAGGTAGTACCCAGTATGGTAACGCCAGATATATAGCTGAAAATAAAAGGGAACAGATTACAGGGATGTTTGGGTGTGGTAATTACCGTACTCTACCTGGCTATCAGACTCATGGCAACAGGGAAAACTTTCAGATTGCGTGACCCGAGCAGATACTCGCTCATCTTCTCCGATCCGAAATCGTGTTTCCGCCTTTCTGGCGTGGTGGTCGGCAGAGTGGGTTCCGCCTCCTCGAGCTTCACCTTGCTCTTCCTGTAATTACAGCAATTGTTTGGCAATATTCCGACGATTTCTTCAAAGGTCACTCACTTGATGCACCCGAAATAGATTCCCGTGCTGGTGGATAATACGATCATACCCAGGAAAACTGCATAGTCCACACTGCCAAATCTGTAGTTTTCCATGCCATTCTTTGCAACCTAAAGAGAAGAGTGCATTTATGTTCAGCTTATGATCTTTATGCGATAATTACAATAAGGGTTCAGTATATTTTACAAATTTAGTTTATAGTTTCTTCTCATTTTGCTTAGCAGTGAGATTCAGAATCCTATTTTGTTTCATTTGTATGAACAAGTGTGTGAAATTAACTTAAAATTCGTATAATCATCGCACGTCTGGGATTGTGGCCATATACTTGTAATTGCTGTAGTTTTTCTTAAATGGGTCATAAAATACTATTAAAGCACAAGCCGTCTCAAACCCTAAACGAATTTTTTAAAATAAAAGTATGAAAACCTAACAAATCCATGCTAATAACAATTATCTCGCTTTATTTATATATTACCCACAATACATTTTTATCTTCTTTTAAACTGTTTATTTCGCTCGTTCAAAACGCCATGGCTTAATCATATTATTAAAAGTGGGACTTTAGTCCCATGCATCAACAATTCACCATGTGGAGTTATGGGAATCAGGTCTTATCAGCAGGTGCTTGCTTATTATTCATCAAATATCAGATCAAAGCGGTCTGGCCAATCTCAAGGGGGCAGACACTTTAACCTGATTCCCAATGTGTTATTTATTTACCATGTTTAGCAATCGCTTAACAATTACAAAATATTTTATATAATGTATTCGCAATATTATCAAAGGCCAATTTGGCAAAGTAACTCGTTCTGGAGACTGTGCATTATTCAGC
Source organism: Drosophila erecta (assembly GCF_003286155.1). Taxonomy (NCBI): domain Eukaryota; kingdom Metazoa; phylum Arthropoda; class Insecta; order Diptera; family Drosophilidae; genus Drosophila; species Drosophila erecta. The sequence continues at coordinate 17,420,937 of NW_020825200.1, forward strand.
TTTGGTTTTCTAGATTATTCAATTTTTTTTTTTGGGCTGAGCATTCACTTTTAGTCTTTCATTTCATAGCTGACGATGTAGACGATGCTTAGCATAAATTACTCATTTTTCCTCTGGAATTTCGGTTCATTGAGTGAATGATCAATCGAAACCGATCGAGTCTCAGAGAAGAGACTTCAACCGTTTTGCGCAATATCTCGAGCAGCATTATCGCCCTGGACTTGGACTTTGTAACCCAGATGCCGGGTCCCCGCTCCCAAGTTCCTAAATAGCTCTGAATATTTGGGACCGGCGAAAGATGCGAATACGTACCGCTTCCATATTGTTGGGGACCGGCAAACGATGGGCTTTACGATGGCGGGGGTGGTTTCCAGAACTGGAGCAGCGGAGGTGAATGGAAGATTGCGCGTCCCTCACGGAAATCAACAACAAAGCAAAGCACGATAAACGGCCAGAAACAGCAAACTACCAACAAATACCGCAAAACGTAATGAAAATTTTCTTGTGGCACAAAGGGTCAACGGATTCCGTGTGTTTCCATTGGTTTGGATAAGGGTTCCATAAACGCACAAAGTCAAAGTTCCAATCACATGGAAGCAGCACAACACATTAAATCAAAACTCGTAAACGTAAGGGAAAGTTTTTTAGGACGGTTCTATGCGCTCTTGCCGATTCTTTGAAGTCGAAAATACGAGGTTACAAAAGGAAAATACTTCGCGTCCGAATCGGAGCAACAATATCAACCGATTCCGCTTCCGAACTGCAACTGATGTCTACGAGCGGGTTGAAAATAAAAGCCACTGGGCCAGCTGCTTGTCAAAACAAGTGGGACAGCTGGAATGAAGAGAACCGACCAGAATATACCCATTACCTTATATATTAGATAGGAACAACTCGGGAACCGGAACAGAAAGCCCATATATAAATAATAAAAATAACAGCATAAATTACTTTTTATAGTTATTGGGCATACATACGATATATTCTGGATAACGGGCATTATCTGTCACAGGAACAGAATATACCCCTAAATACTGCGCTCGAAAAGCTCCCTCTCCCACCCATTTATAGTCCCAGTTCGAGAGAGAAAGTAAAAGAGCGAGCATTGTAATTGTGTGAGGGTTCGGGCGAGAGTACGTAGTAGGAGAGAAAGCTTCCGTGGCTTTTGTAATCTTCAATGTATTATGTCAATGTGAGTGGTTACTTGACCATTCGATCAGCCAACGGAGCTATTAACGGAAGTTTGGAGCAGATGAATAAATACACAAGTGTTTTTCTCCGCTGTTCTTAACCACTTTTATAGGAATCATTTTAAGATCACATATGTACATAGTTACATAAATTATGAATATAAGCGTACCTTATGGTTAAGAAAAATGGTAAAACAAATAAGTCTTTTATTTACTTACAAATACTTGATTTATTGGCGACACCGGGTCCATCTATAGTTTCAGTTCAAGGGTTTTAGGGGGTTACGGGTAAGGTGAGATGACCCGTTCACCCCACTTTCACTTTGGTTACTCCAATGGATTCAAACCTCTGGATTCAGAAAATCAGAAAAGTCAATAGCAAGTGACAGGTTTTCATGAAAGAACTTTTTAGAATGAGCACCCAACAGATAATTGCACAATTGTCAGTGTCAGACTTTTGCCACCTCTCCACTCGCCGTGAGTTTCCAATGAGGAATGTAATTGGATTAGGCAGCAACCAAGTCCGAGACCCAGTCTCAGTTTCAGTCCCAATGGCAACGGGAACACTCGGTAGTGCTCCAGATTGCCACGAATGCGTAGTCAGAGCTGTAGGATTGCATAATTTGGAAGCATGAGCAGGGAAAGTCGCTCGAAAATCGCTTTCAAGCGAAAAACGAGCATCGGGAACAAGAGTGCCCAGTTAATGGATTACGAACGCATCCGAGGAGAGTTGGAAGTGGTGGTCCCGAGCCCTCCTCCTCCTCCAGTTGTGACACCCAGTGCATCCCTAGGAAAACTTAAGATAAAGTTGAGTTCTGCCAAGATTTCCCTACGAAAAAACTCGCAGACTCCGCAGAATAATCTACAGACTGCTCCCTTACCAGACGCAGTGCGTCGCAAATCAGCACCACAGCTTTTTGCCTTCACCATTTCCCCAAAGAGCGAAGCGAATTCGAAAATACAACTCCCATCAGTGCCAAAGCTACCGAGTTTCGCACCAAAGAGCTCCATCCGAAGGTCGAGGACTTTGGGATTGTCGAATGGTGCCCAAGCAGGGACGTCAGGGACAGGGTTGTCCAGTGTAGAACTCGGAGTGCAGGATAGGGACAGTGGCAGTGAGCCCACTAGCAGCTTGGCTGGAGGTGGTAGCTCTACTTCCCCTGAATCCCTACTGGATAACATACTCAGCGGGGCCTCCTCCGTTTCCGTACAAAGTAGTAGCAGCAGCCAGGCCAGCAATGCTACGGTGGCACAACCCATAAAAGCGAAAGAGCAACTGCATCCCAAGAGGCTACTCAGCTTGAAGGCTTCTCCGGAGTTGAGAGTATCACCTCCAACTCCAGACACTACGCAACCCCAGGTGCAGATGCTACCTCAACTTTTGCTTACAATGTCTCCAAGACCAGAGGTCTTCGATGCCCCATCACCACTGACCAGGAGTCCCTCACGATCTCCCGCAGTCTCACCCCCTGTCTCACCATCACCCAGCATTATTCTGAGACCCAGTACCCCTCCCGAGAACCCTGTAATCTTCACAGATGATCTCAAGTGCGGCATCTGCCTGGATGTTTACACTGATCCCAGGACACTGTACTGCTTGCATTCCTTTTGTCTCCAATGTCTGGTCAGCGAGAACTTCAAGGACGAATCTATATGGGATCAGGATCAAGCCCGTAGCGAGGAGCCTTCGAACTATAGCTTAAGGTCGGAGATGGGTGGATCCAGTGCGGAACTTACTGCGACAGTATCACCTGCCAGGCAGCGAGGAGCCAGTTTTACTTTGAGAAGAAAGAAGTCCATGGATCGCCTGGTGATCAGGGTAAGAATTGAAGAATCGTACAAGTCTCCAAAAAGATACTATATCCTGTGCTTCCCTACTTTATTCTAATAGTCAAAAAGTGAAGGAAAGCGCTCGAACAGTTCCATCGGCACCCGATTCACCGGAAGTTTTGTGAGCGAGGTATCCACCCGCTGCATCCAGTGCCATACCTGTAACTATCCCACGGATCTTCCCTTAGGAGGAGTACGCCAGCTTCCACAAAACTATTTGCTAGTGAGACGCATAGAGGTCTTGCGACTACAGGCTGGGGAGGATGTAATCTCCAGGGTCTGGTGCTCTCTTTGCACAGAGGAGATCAGCGTAAGAAGGATGAAGTCATTAAGTGATTTGAGTGCTGTCTAAGGGTCTATAATCTTTTCCAGGCCACCTACCACTGCATTAGCTGCACCTTAAACCTCTGCACCTTGTGCAAAGAGGCACACGAAAGGCAAAGGAGCACCGCAAACCACCGGATGAGAAGCATCCTGGAGCTTAGACGCGCCAGAAAGCAAAAGCAACAGCAGATGGGATTGGGAGACAGTAGCAAACTAGTGCTTCGATGTGGAATCCATACCAACTTCGAACTGAAGGCATTCTGCAGCCAATGCCGACAACTGGCCTGCACCGACTGCTTGGTACTCCTCCACAAAGGTCATCGACATGAGACCATATCCCGGGCAATTGGACATCAGGGAAAACTACTCAAAGACGCTACGGATCAAACTCGTCCCCTCTGTCAGTATGCGGAGCACTCTATCGAAAGGTTGAACGCCATAGCACGTGGAATCAACGACAGGTGTGACGACATCCAGAGTCAAGTGGAGCGGTATATGCAGCAGTACATGGAGGCCCTGGCAGTCCATCGCAAGACTCTGCTCCAGCAAATCAGCAGAGCCAGGGAGTCCAAAGTGGAGTTGGTACTCAAGCAGCAACTTGATTTGGGTAAGACACTTTTCATTTGATTAAAGCCCTAGTTATCTGAGGTAGTCCTTTAGAAAAACGCACTCAGCAGGCCATGGATGCGGTAAGATTTAGCCAAGAACTGTGCGAGATTGGTGCTGATGTGGAAATTCTGAGTTATGTGACTATACTTCTAAGGCGTTTAGAGTACTGTCAGCAATTTAAGCCGCCCGTGGATCCCAAAGTAGGTATCCCACTTGCTCGTCTAAACTTTTCAATTATATAACGCACACAATTGTTTTCAGATATCTGACTCGCTTCACTTCCTCCCAAAAATACGCGCTCCGTCGACAAGGGAGCAGCGCGATATACCTCTATATGGCATCATCACCATGCAAGTGGTGGAGCCTGGCTTATGCACCTTGGAATGGGAGGGATTTTCCCAGCTGCGCCTCCACAAAAAAGCGGACCTTCTACTTCACTCCAGAGATGCCGATGGGGTTTCCCTATGCCACGGTGGCCTGGAGATCAACTGCATGCTCAAGTACAAGGACTCGAGCTCAAAGTTCCTGCCCGTGGAGGTGTCGGACAATCGGGATGGCACCTACAACATATCCTTCACCCCGGATGCCCAGGGCGCATTGATTCTTACGATCACCATTAACGACCGGCCCATCAAAGGAGGTCCTTTCACCTTCCAGGCGCGTCAGGTTCGGCCGCATACGGGCATCTACCACTGCTGCTCCTTCTGTTCCGGAAAGGGCAACCGGAACGTCTTGTGCTCGTGTGAGGGTCACATGCCTGGATATAGTGGCTGCGGTCATGGACATGCTGGACATCCAGGCAGACGACACTGGTCCTGTTGCGGTAATGTCCTAGAGAACTCGGAATGCAATGTGGCAAACAAACTGTTAAATTCTTAAATTAATTGATAGACATTTCTGCTTACAACGAATAAATAACCATATAGTCAGGTTTCGTAATTTTTATTATTGATATTGTGAAATTTCAGAAATCTTTTAATTCATATGCACGCACAGATAGAGAACAAAGTTAGTCCAAGGGTCGTAAACGCTTTTTCTATCTGCACACAATGGAACAAAAAACAACAGGCCCAGATTGCTATGGTCAGAATTATTACCATATGGACAGCATATGCGTATCATATCCTGAGCGTCGGCCAAAAAGATCGAAATATAAGTAACTTATATAGACTCCTGCAGAACAAAGGTTTTTTTATTCATAAAAAAAGGTTAAGATAAGATAAATACAAACACTGACGCTGGACAGAAATATAAATTTAGTCCGATGCTTCGAGTTGTGGGGGGTTTTGTAAGCGCCTGCAAGAGGCTATAATGCTAAGTGTGTGGTTTTTCGTTAAATGTATAAGCGTTTTTATTCGCTCTGTTGATGCCGCAACTGTACCGCAGTTTAATCTTCATTATCCGAATACCAGGACAGGCGCTCCTCGTAGAAGTGGATTACCATCTGCGGGATTTTTTGATTGGCCACAGAGGACGGCACCATTTCGGCCTGGTCCACGCCTTTGAATTGAATGAGGAATGTCAGGCGGCCATTATTGTCGGACGCACCCAGGATCTTCTCGGCCTCCAGGCCGCGATCGAATCCGGTGGATCCAGAAGCGGAAATGGTGTCCTGCTCTGCATCCGTCGTACGTTTTGATTTGTTGCCAGCGGGCGCTAAGTAAATAAGATAAATAATAATAAATACAGTGCGCTCTTATAAATTATGCAACTTGAAAGCTTGACAGTATTAAACTTCGTATTATCTGTATTGAGCTGAAATCTATTTCTATTGCTAGGACCATGGAGCATGCAATTCTTGTGAAGGCCAACTCTTGTTTTTTATTTGTTGATAAGACGTCAAGAGAGGTTTGAGATATGAAAGTTCAATGGTGGCTAAAACTTTTTTGAAACTGCCAATGGATACAGTAGGTACTGTTTAACATTATTTACTTTGAGGTACTAGTTTGCGCGGTCAAATTAAAACTTTGTGTACAGAAAATATTTGTAGATACACTCAATTCTTTTGCTCGCTCCTGGATGGGTTGGGTGGCATACCTGTTGGTTCTTCGGACTTTCGCTTGCTTGCTGCGGACGCCGAAGTACTGGCGCGTCCCGGAGTTTCCTTGGCCTTGGTGCTGCTGCTAGGACGATCCTTTTTGGAGGCCGCTGACTTTTCCTAAGGTTCGAAACGAGATGTAATGTAAATCCAAGCAAGCACAACTGTACTAAGCACATCGCTGTACTGCACTCACATCGTCCTTGCGGCTCGCCTCGTACTGCTGGATAAGGTCTTGGCAGTCAAGATTGTTCTCGGGCTCCCAGGTGTTCTCAGTTTCTGAATAGCCCTTCCATTTGAGATAGTATTCCACCTGCGGGTGGAAAATGCTGTTTTAGGACCAAAAATAATGGGATGTCTGGTTTGGATCACTTACCTTTCCCTTGCGCACACGCCTGTCGATGATCTTCTCCACGGCGTACTCTTCCTCCTCCTCACCGTCAGAACCCTTTACTGAGCTCTCAGGGTTGTCGATTTTCTTGCCCATTTTGTTTTTATTAAAATACTTAACACGGTGTAAAATATAGAAATAACCACACACACGCACGTACTCTTTTAAGTCGCTTCTGTTAACGATGTTTTCGTGACCTACCTAGATTAAATAAGATATACACTTTATGAACCAAATGTGATGGCTTTTTGTAAGCCTGTGTGTTGGCGCCAGGAGACTTTTCCACAAAATGAAAAGTCTGCAAAAAAAAATGCGCGTTCTAAAGTGACGCCGGTCGAACAGTGTGCAAAAGTACGTCTTTGCTGCTAGCACCAAGTTATAATTTATCGATACATTTGCACATTCTAATATTATATATATTTCTATTTTATATTAAATTTAGGAAATATCGGGTACAATAAAAACAGTTTTAATTTAACAATGTAACTATAATATTTAACTGAACCCCATTCAAATCAATATTTGAGGTTGTAATAAATCGATGTATCGATTAAGGATCGGTTCTATCTCAGCTATAAACGACGCGTATTCCAACACTGCATAACTAGCGCGAATTTCCACGCATTTTTTTTCGCCAATTTGCATTTTGTTCCTTGTGTTTTACGGAAATACTATAAAAATGCCCAAAACAAAGAAGCAAGATTCTGGCTCAGATAGCGATAGCGGCCCTGATGACGTAAGTTGACCAGAAATACCAAAAAACTTAGTATAACTATTAAAAAACTTCTTTCAGCGAAACAAGCCGGCAAGCAAAAAGGCTAAGGAATCGCCTGCTCCAAAGTCGGCTCGGCAAGATTCCGGAGGAAATGACACCACCACTTGGACCCTGGAAGGACTTCGCCAGGTGCGAATCAACGAGTTCCGCGGCCGCAAAATGGTGGACATTCGCGAGTTCTATGAAAAGGGCGGCGAAACTCTGCCCGGCAAGAAGGGCATCTCCTTATCTGTAAAGCAATGGAAAAAACTCCTTGAAGTGGCTGAAGAAGTCACCCGCGCCGTCGAGAATTAATTCTAGTTCATCCACATTGCAAACTCAGCCTAGCGGCTTCCATATGTACATACATAGTTACTATAGACCACGTTCAGCATCATTTAACTGGGACTTATCCAGTGAATAAGCGTTATCTTAGGCACTTGTATTCGAAAATCTGTATTTTCACAGATGGCGAAACATTAATAAATGATCAAATTAATTGCCTAATTCTTATCTGCGATTTGGTGGGACTACTAAAAGCACATATGTATGTATATAGATAAGCTGTTCCAGTTGAATTATCTTAATTGCTTCCGTGTATTATTATTTCCATAACTTTCAAAATGTCATCATACTTTATTGCATCTCAGTGCTATTTTGGACATACATACATATACTATATTAAACTACACCACTATATAAACGCGCATTTAACTATAAAATAGAGATATTAGATATTAGAAATAGACGCCCAAAATGATGCAGATGGACAGGAGAATGGCAAACGGCAACCAGGTCTTGATAAAGCCCCATATTCCGACATAGCGTCCGCAGACAAAGAGCCACATACTGAGGATAATCATGTTCCATCCGGTGCTGTTGTTGTAGCGCATATTGATGAGTGCCGTAGCCACATGCGAATGGCAGTTGTCGCAGAAGATATTGTGGATGCGGGTGCCATAGAGCACTGATGCTTTGGAGACCGCCTCGTCCCACGCGTAACTGCCGCCTTCCACGTACTTGGGGTGCAACCTCAAGTACCGAGTGGGTCGCCCGAACGCCATATTATCCTCCGACACGAAGTAGGCACCGGCAAAGTCACGTATCACCCCGGACGATGTGCAAATGCCCATATGTCCGATCATGGGCAACAGCCAGGTGAGCACTGGAATGGGAGTCCAAACGATGCAGTAGGGGAAGCGCTGGTCCTTTTCGCTGATCGGAGGCAGTCTGTCCGGCACGCCGTCGCCGGCTCCTCCACCGGAACCGCCCATCGAGATCTGAACCTCCTCTGAATGTTGCCGCTGCGGTCTTGGGTTTGTCGACATTATTACACTCTATTAGGTTGATATTTGTGCGGGAAAACCACAAGAACAGTCACTCACGGTCTTTCCGGTCGGAATGCTCACGAAACCGGGCGCTAACAATTCCGATGTGGCTTTAATTGTACGATAAGGAGAAAATAAAGCAGACGCAGTTCCCTCACATCTACCTGCGTATTTATTTACATGGAGAGTGACAGTGTTGGAAAGCATTGCTGTATGGCAGCGGCGTCTGAAAAGGGGTCCCACCCTGTACATATTTAGTCCCACGAAATTATTAACTACAAAACACTGAACAAATTATTACTTTTTTTTATGTATATATTTAATTACAGAAGCATCTGTTAAATTGCAGTGCTAACCCCCTAAACTTTAGCTGTGGGTACACCCCTGCTGCGAACAGCTGTTGCAGCATATGCTATTGCGGTGGAAGTGAGAACTGGTGCTGTTCATCGGCTGAGCTTCTATTTCTATTGCGAAATATTCATTAACAATCGTTGGCCATGACACAAGTGTTTATCAACGGTGCCAGGGACGATCCCAATGTACGGGAGTTCGAGAGCCTGGGTACGAAGTCGTGAAGCACTACCATGTCACTATAATTTGTGGTCCGTCCTGCAGATCCTTCGATTAAGGAGCTCATCCTGGCTGCTACGGAAGCGAGGAAGCAGGCTTATTGTCCATACAGTAACTTTGCCGTAGGAGCTGCCCTGAGGACCAGCGATGGCTCCATATATTCCGGATGCAACATTGAAAACGGGGCGTATGCCACCTGCATTTGTGCGGAGCGCACGGCAGCCGTCAAGGCCATCAGGTCAGTAGGTCAATATTCTCGAGGTCACATACGCATGGCTTGAGATGTGTACATATACATACATATATCGGGAGCGATGATGTTTCGCCACTTTTTGTACCCTAGCACCAAAGCACTATGAGGAATTTGACCTGGAACATAACGAACATTTTGTTGGCATAAATTAATATCTCGTAAACTATATAAAATACGATGATAATTTTTTAGTTTTTCTAGTCTTTTATACACCTTAACAATTATTTTGGCAAAGTGGGCGTATGGCTACCGCCCAACACGCCCCCACCCCCCTCAAGAAAAAAAAAATTGTTTTTTTTTTTACTCAATATATTCTTCAGTATTTTAACGTTAAAAAAATGCATTTTCATACATGAGGATCATTCAAACATGTTCAAATTCGCACGACATCAATTCAGTGACTTCTCGCGGAACAGGAAATCGCTTTTCTTTTTGAATGCGACTGCCTAAATTTAGAGATGATATTATGGGGCTCAAAATTTTCGATCTTTTGTGAGACACATCAGTAAAGTAAATTTCCAAGTAAGTTCAAGCTAAGATTGCCTTCCGTCCATGCCGGGTATTTTGCTGCAAACTAATCCAGCTTTCTATTGTATATATCGTATATCGTATATTTAAATTTGAATATTGCATTCAGTTTTTTTTGAGCTAGCGTCACACTTCTACTAGGGCCGCATTGCTAATCGAGAGGTTGCTAACTAAAAATGTAATTTTCGCGAAAAGGCCCAAAAAGTCGTAAATTATGACTATATCCTCGAATAGGAGATTAATCACTCTACAATATGTTGCACATTCAACTCATGTTGCTCATGAGCTAGAACTCTTACTCAACAAATTTCAACAATTTTTTAAATTTCTATTCAAAGTTGAAATTTTCTTTTAAAAGTTGGCCGGACGACACTACTTGCTAAATACACAAATTGCTAAATTTACACGCACAAAATAAGCAACATATTAGTAAAAACACCTAGTACACATTTGAAGAATGAGTATTCATTTCAAATTTGATGGGCTTAGGCCTTGTGGTTGAAAAGATATGAATTTTAGTAGGCCCTAAAAATGAAGCTCACCGATGGCACGTTCCTTATGTCTGCCACAGCTGACTTTACAGCTGTAATTTTTTAACATTGGAGTGTTAATTCAACATTTCCGTTACATAACATATACCTTTGATCAATTCTAAATCCGTTAAAAACAATATTTTCAAAATTTTTAGAAACACATTTTTGCCAAAAATCTGGTTGAATTCCCCATAGTGCAAAGACATTAGAATAATAAGATGCGTAACGTCCATACATTGGCTTTGCACTATGCAGCCACTTTTTTGGTGGCGGCAATACTTGCCTCTCCCCGCTCGCGTAATTGAGAGCATGAAAATCTAAAAATAGAATTCACTTGTTTGTGTGGGTGAAAACAGTAACTAAAAAAGTGTGCATGTGTGCGTAGTTTTGCTAGAAGACGATTTTCGGTCCGAATTTGATTATTGATAAATTTCGTTGTAATATGATCTAATAAAATATTATTTAAAAATTGACTAGTATTTTTTTTTAAGAAGTTATTTTAACATTCGCTCGGTAAAATCGCCGCTCGTATTGGCTACCGTTTACATATGAACTTTACATATCAACTTTTATTGAATATTGAAGGGCATATTTTGTCAAATTTACAAACATGCACGCATGCAGTGAAAGGCACAGCGAATTCCGTATTCTTGCGTTGCCCAAACTGAAATGACTCCCCACTCCTCAACTTCTTTGACTCAACCGTCGTCATATCAACCTCACTCAAGATCGTCCAATCCAGTGTTCTCTTTCTCTCTCACGGAGAGAAGCGAGAACGCTTATGCCCCTCCCCTTAATTAAACAGAAAAGTGTTCTTTCCCGGAATGCAGCAGAAAAGTTTTTTTCCCCGACTTCTCTCCGACATTGTATATACATATTTGGTTCATTATTCGTAACGCTAGCTTACCTCTGTACATATGTATGTATGTATGCATATAGTATTTAAATTAGATTTTAACATATTGACAGCAATATTGTAAATAAGAATGCTAATCTGTAATATGCTATCTGTAGCATATGTTGTTTGTACATACAGAACTTTAACATATGGCCGTACTCTTCTACTAATCTTCCTACATATTATCTTGGCCTTTTCAAAAATTAAACTAAAATATACCTTTCTTTTAGTGAAGGCAAACGAGACTTTGTGGCTTGTGCAGTGGTGGCCCAGCAGGATAATGGCTTCACCACGCCCTGTGGCGTCTGCCGGCAGTTCCTCTCGGAGTTCGTCAACGGCAAGGACATCCCCCTGTACGCCGCCAAGCCGACCAATCTTCCATTGAGGGTGCTCTGCACCAGCGTTCTCCAACTGCTGCCCAACGGCTTCAGCTTCGCGAACGGAAAATAGGAAAGAAGATCCCAGCCAAACCGGACAGGGTGCATCCATGTGCAATAGTTTATGTGACTTTGTAATGTTCTGTAAACCCACCCCTCGTTGTTTGTTGTTTGAATACAAGGCAAGGCATCTGCTTGTGTTTTTACCGCTCTCCGGGATTGTTGCTTATCAGGCTAATACCTACATATGTACTGATGTGGTTCACTCTCACGACTTGACCAAAAAGCTTATTTCTGTCACCACCAGACGGCGGAGAGTGATATCAGCATAGCCAACTTCGCGCGTCGCCGTCACTACAAACCGTCCATTAGCCACCGGACATTCAAGGGAGAAACACTGAGCCACGCACTCACCCTGCTAAAAATACATCAACAATTAAGAAAAGTGCCTCCATTGGACCAAAAGAATTTAAATAATATGACACATCTGACGAAAAATTTCGCACGTCCGGAAAAGAATGAGGAGGTTGTCTCCTTCGGTAGTCTGGGTAAGATTCCTGCTCCAGATTTATCACAAAGCAATTCTTAATGTGTTTTTTGTAACATAAAAAGCCTTTTGTTATAAGTTATACCACATTTACTCATTGACAAGATCTAAGTTTAATTCTTTTGCATGGCGTGCATTGCTTCGACTTCCAGATCCGTCGGTTCAAGAACTTCTGACAGCTGCTTTCCAAGTGCGTCAGCGGGCATACGTTCCATATAGTGGCTTCAAAGTGGGGGCGGCTTTTCGGGCCAAGGCCGGTGGACAGATCTTCACTGGCTGTAATGTGGAAAACGCTGCCTTTACGCCGTGCTCTTGTGCCGAGAGAACGGCCATTGCCAAAGCCGTAAGCGAGGGAGCCACCGAATTTTCCGCAGGGGCTGTTTTGGCCTACGAACCTGATGTATTCACCACTCCTTGCGGCGTTTGTCGTCAGTTTATCCGCGAGTTTGCCAACGGGGATATACCCATCTACGTGGCCCAGGCTTTCGATGCGAGGATTTCTGAAAATAAGGATGTCTTGCAGAGTGAAGATCCCGTCCTGTGCACCTCAATATTTAATCTATTGCCGAGCAGCTTTCACACCTATCGAAAGTAATGTCCACTGCAGGCAAGAAACGAAAAGACACAGAAGGGAGATAGTTCAAGGTTGTCCGGCAAATAGTCTTATCAGTCTAATCTAATCAATTGCAATAAAGAAAATTACACTATTTAAGAGCGTTCTAGCTTTTTCAATCAATAAGTGGGGGTGGTGATATAAATAATGGAAAGTGAAATATGGAGAAAAGGTCGATAAACGACTTGTGATTAATTATTATTAATTAGACCATGTCCTGCACATTTAAAAGTGAAAGATTCTTTAAAAAATTTAAAATCAAACTACTGCCGTTTGAATCACAAATACAAAATATAATTTTTCTACAGCTCTATAGTTAGTTGGGAAAACAAGAAATATCGTTATAGTCGTGGCAATTTCTTTTAACAATCGTGTATGGTCAGTTTTCGAGATCCTGACGTTCTCGCTATCAACCTCGCTAGTAAGCCGCAATCAAAACATGTCACGACATTCCACAATTTTTAAAAATTTCTAAAGGTATGATAATGATAATGAGCAGTTGTTCTTTGGGTAATTGTCGTCTAAGTAAGTATCAACTGTAATTACGTTAATGCAAATTCAGGTAGCGCAGAATAATATATAGAAAAAAAATATATTTTATTTTTTCGATGAAGTGACATTAGTGTGTCTTACAAATTGCCTACAGATTCAGTATTTGATTCTGGCTTTCAAAAATTGTTTTCGTTTTAAAAATTTGAAGTTACCAAAATGACCGAAAAGCGGAAGCTCCTTCAGCGGTACATGCGAAACCTAAACGATCTACAGGATGAGCTCAAGCGGAAAGAGCTGGAGAACAAGATGAAGGAACTGGAAATGTTGCAGGTTAAGCTAGCTCGTCGCCAGGAGCAGTCTGGCACCAAATGCGCTGGCGGTAAGATCAAGGACTTGCGCCAGAAAAAGCTTCGAAAGGTACTAGGCAAATATATGATGACCCTGGAGGGATTTCTTTGCGAGTTGGCCCGCAGGGAGGCGCGTCTAAGTGGCGACAAGGGTCGCGTTAGTGAATCCGAGAACCTGCCACATCCGCAGATGTTGGAGGAGTACACAGTAGCGTTCTGTGCTGTCGGTAAGGGCTGGCTACAATGGTGAATCCTGCGCATTTCTAATCACACCGTCACCTTCAGGTGAGGACGGTCGGGAGCTGTTAGAGGCGGCTCTTTCTGCACGCCGGTGTGCCTATGCACCATACAGCAACTTCAAAGTAGGAGCAGCCTTCCGTGCGAAGTGCGGCAGGATCTACACGGGCTGCAATATCGAGAACGTAGCATTCACTCCAGGTAATTGTGCGGAACGTTGTGCTCTGGCCAAGGGAATAAGCGAGGGCGAGAAGAAGTACACGGCGGGTGCTGTGGTAGCCTATCACCCAGATGGGTTTACCACACCCTGCGGTGTCTGCCGGCAGTTCATTCTAGAGTTCGTCCAAAAAGACATTCCTATCTACATTGCCAAGGCTCCGCCGCCGGAGCAAGAGGACTGCATTCCTGCGATTCAAGACGATGATGAAGTGCTGGTCACGTCCGCTTACCATTTGCTACCTTACAGCTTTAACTCATTTGAATGAAATTTTCCTCTAATCATATTAAAAGGAGTTTGCATACTTATGTACCATTACGTTGTTTTGGGACTAAACAATATAATGATTTTATTTAATGCAATATATATTGCAAATAATTTAAGTTAGCTGCCAAATGAAAACCAAGTCAAAACGATGCGTGGAGAACTGCTAAACGTACTTGATAACTGGTTCCCCCGAGCCGTAGATGCCGTATTCGCTTTTCTCGGCAAACGGAGTGACTTCCTCGTGCACTAGTATGGGCTTGACATCGGGATCGAATTCAACCATTCGGAATTGTGGGTCCGTGAAATTAGCGCGCACCTCGGTCACCATTCCCGAATGCGGCACTCGTTTCGTAAGGTTTTGAAACTCACAACGTCGCTTTGGACAGTTATGCGTATTACCCTCGTCACACATTGTAGGATCCTCTTCGCGGGATACTTTCTGGATGGGCGGCATCTTCTCCGACCAATTCCAGTATGTGATATTGTCGTGGGCAGCCACTCCGCCACTTAAGTCCTCGGGACACCATCGCACATAGGAAAGATTGTATGTGGTTGAGGAGGGATCCAGGTACTTGCTAAATGACGCCTGCGAACGGTCGATGACTATCTTGGTGGCTGCCACCGGAGTGGGCATTGTTACGGGCAATATTTCCTGTTCCTCCGGCAGCTCCTTAAGCACATACGAGTCATGACTGACACTAGAAATGGGCTTCATCTTTCGCTTGACAAAGCGAAGAGAGGCCTCCTCAAATGGTTTCATGTACTGCGTTTTCATGTTCAGCGAGGGATTCCTAAGTGCGTTGGGATCGGCATACTGGAAAATTAAGGTCAAGTTTGACTTTGGTGCAACAAAGGCATATCAATCCACTCACCTTCCACACATAATTGGCCATACACTCAGAAGTCGGCTTCTCAGACAGCAGCGGATCTTTCACATAAATACTCTTATCCGCAAACTTTGCGTTCAGCTTATTGCCCATCCTCAAGTCTGTAATGTGACGATGGCCTCGATAGTACGAGGTCCTCCAGTCGGGATCTGTAGCGCTGGCAGGGCGCTTGTAATCGAAGACTCCAAACTCATCCATGGCGTATGGACTTTGAAATATATCTAACTCTGACAACGAACACAATTTTCAGCGACTATGGCAAAGTGCTCTCCTTGGGACGCCAAATTTGGAAACCCTTGATGTTGCCCGGCTACCGAGTCGACTACAAACAATGCTACTATACTGACTGCTCACAAACAGGCTGCCTTCTGTACAATATTTCTCGTTTATATTCTGCTTCAAATGCAAGTGTTTACAATACAGTTATAGTTTATGCTTTAGAGAGGAATGCTTGTTTGACAAATATAAAAGCGCTCTGTTCACAAAACAAATGAATATTCGTTAATATAATACGTGGGCTAAGATAATAATGTTGCACTCGGTCTGGCCTGTGCAATAATAAACTGTTTGCTTAGCAATTAAACAATTGATTTACTTCGTCTCCCGGGGGTGTGTAATCGATGAGGCGTGCGTTTCAATGGGGTGTGTAAACAATGTGCGGGTGACTCATCCTTCTATTGTTTGTCCACTTCCGGCTCCCCGTCTCAGGCAATCTCTTTGAGCGCTAGCAGCGATTGGCGCAGATATTCATACTGGGTCTTGGCATGCTTGATCTCCAGTTCTGAGAGCTCGACGAGGCTGTTTTCAAAAAGTGATAGTACAATTCAGAGAATAAGAATAGTTTAGCAGCTGCTAGCTTACCTCTTCTTGAAAGCAGCTACCCGTCGGTTGCGGAAACCGATCAGCTCCTCCTTTCCGCACGCAGACATAGATTCGAACTTTTCACAGGCCTCCGCCTGGGCAGTCTCAGCCTAATTGGAGGGTAAACGAAAACGTTTATATATAGTGAACACAAGTTGGCCACAGAAAGGGCATGCTAGAGTGAATACAGGTTGAGCAACGGTGGAGCACATGCAGCAGTTACGTGGGGTGGCGACACATCTACTAAACCGACGGTTAAAACGTTAAATGCCAAATACCTCTTGCACCTCCAACGGCTGCAGAAACAGAACCACAAACACGCACAAAAAGTGAAGAGGGAGGGACAGGCAGATCAGAGAGCAGAGTTGTGGGGTTGTGTACGGTAGAAATAAAATACAAGAAGGCAAATAATTTGTTATTTGTTATTAGTGAAGCGTGAGAATAAACTGCCCCGCTGTAAACTTTTTATAGGGAAAACAATTGCTCTTTAAACGATCTGAAACATAGTTCTGGAAAAACTAATTGTGATCATCCCACAATCTTACCGCATGAACATCCTTGTTTTTGGAGCGAGCCTTCTCCAGGTTTCGATTGGCCGTCTCATAAGCGGCCAAGCACCGCAGTCGCCGGATTAGTAGAGCTTTGGCAGCGTCACTGTCCCGCTGATAGTAGCGCAAAGTGTCGCCCAGCTTGAGATCTTGATCGCTGGCCACTCGGGTTTCCAGATTCTTTAAAAGAAAATATTAAGAACATAATTTGCCAAATATAAGTGTGGCAATAGCTGAGCTAAGCTCACCTTGATTCTTTCGAATATCTCCGCTGTCTTGGCCACAAACGTCTCCACATTGCCCTTTTCCGTAGTCGAAAGCTGCGTCAGAGCATTTGAAATCTTCTGATGCGAGTCGCCTACATCCTTGTGGCGTTGCGTCATTTTCTCCGTCCTGAGTGCTGCCTCGCGCAAGTGTCCATAGTACTCGGTAAGGAACTGCAGTTCGTTCTCAAAAAAGTCATTCACATCCCGAACAGTGGCGCTCAATAAGATCTCGTCTGTGGTCTTGCCTAAGGATTTGACAAAGCCGCCAAATATGGCCATCTTCTTGCGTGGCTTCGCGCACAGATCTTGGTCGTATTCGAGGAAAACTTTCAGGTGTTGATCGACGCGAAAGACGGGATGACTAGCGAGGCGGCGCAGGAACACCTCGTGCATGGCCACCGTCTTTTTGAATGTGGCCAGGTACTCACTAGCAAGTAAAAAATGTACATTTGAATATAATATAAGTATTTGGCGGATTATTTAACACATACGCCTCCAACTCTGACTTCATCTTTTTGAACTCCTCTTTGGTCATGTTGCCCTCGCCTTCGCCAAGGCGCTGTAGCTTCTCCCGGGAGGCATCAAAATCCGGACGAGGTGGACAGGGCGGAATCTAAGAAAGTTATTAAGGTAAGCAGTGGAAAACGTTTTGAGCAAAAACTCACGATGTAGCCAGCATAGTCGTCGTTCTCCTCAATTCGGTCATGGAGCCAGACGAACTCTTCGTGCTGGCGCACTACGTTATTGTCCTTTTTAGAGAATCCCGGCAGTGTGGTGCGGGTGTGCACAGTAAATTTAACCTTCTCCTTTTCGCTGAGAGCATCGGAGATCTCGACGTGAAGGGCGTTTTCGCCTAGAACTGCCGGCGTGGCTGGTGCTGAAGAGGAACTATCCGGCGATGTGGCGGATCCGCTGCCATTTGTGGCTGCACTTGGTGCGGGTGCACCGCCTGTTGCTGATGGATTGGCAAGTGGATTCGTGGGCGAGGCGATTTCCATTGAGGCGCCATTGTTGGTGGCGGGGCTGTTTAGCAGACTTGAGTCATCCGTGCCGTCCTAGGGGGCAAAATAACCATTAGCTTTGTACACTCTTATTACGCCCATTTTTAATGATAAGACTTTCATTGTGTGCAGGCGAGGCGTCATTTGAGAAGCCACGAAAATGAAGTACTACTGAGCATTTTCATTGTTTGAAAAATTCCAATATTGATTTTTATTTGCCTTTCCGTTTGTACTTACCATCATCTTGCGGCCAAGTAAATAACAAATGATTGGGCTAAAAACAAGTTTTTATTACAAATTACAGAGAGCGACTTTCAGCTAGAGGTGGCAACAGGCGGACTATCGAATAAAAAGTAGCGACAGCTCTAAAATCGATATCGAATAGGCTTGCTATCGAATTTGAAATGTGAAAACGAATTAAATGGTTCACAACTGCAACAGAATTAAATGGATATATTTATATCTCAATATATTGGCTCTTTATTACTAATACTCTATTACCATAATAATTAAATGTTACAAAATGTATTATTAGATGTTTGGTTTTTTGAAGTATAGACATCTTTAGAACGAATTTTTGTTTGATTAATTTATCAAAAAATTCCCAATTGTCCTCTTTTTCACCCACAAAGATTTAAGATAAAATTTATTAAGCGATTATTTAGACGACGCAAAAATCGATGAATAAGACCTTGAGTCTTTAGTTACGATGGAAATAAATTATGTGAATAAAAGCCAATTGCTATTGTTATCATACTCATTGTATTTGAGTAGGCGTAGGTACATGTATACACAATACAAGATAAGTTTAATCGCCTTAGACTATACTAAATGTAAAACATGAAATGGCATTAATATTGTATAACATGGAGTGAGTGTGTGGTCTTAAAGCTAGTTCAGTATATTCACAATGCCACTAAGTAGTATTGTTTCTTAAAGGCCCCAAAACAAGTAAGTTGAAATTTTAACATTTTTAAAAGGTTATATCGAGTACTGTTTCATTCTTTTAACAATTATTTCTCCTATGATCAACTAAAGTCACTACGTAAGTTGATTATATTTAAAATTTTCTATTAAAATTTCACTTAAAACTCCAACTGAGTTGCATAGAGGTCTTAAACTTAAGCTAATGGCTCCGGGACGTCCTAATACCTTCGCTGCTCCTTCTCGTTGACGGTGGATAGTGGCTGGTAGCTGGGATTCGAGAAGGCCTCCGTGGCTCCAGCACCCCCTCCACCTGTAGTGGTTTTGCCGGGTATATTCTTTCTAGGCGGCTTCACGTTCACATAGTTTTCGGAAGACTCCCCGTTGACTTTGGTCTCCACATGATGGCGAGGGGACGGAGTGGGCGTGACATATTGCTGCTTGAGGGCCTGATTGAAGCGCCTTCCCTGCTCCGGACTTTCATCCGATCCGGTGGAGCGGCGATGCAGCATAGGTATCTCCTCCGGCGCCTGGTCCGCCACATCCATAGTGGGCATGCCGTTCTTCTTGCGGAGCGGCTTAGACGATCCGCTGTTGAGATTGTTACTCAACGTAGGCGACTGTCGCGCCCCTGGGAAATTGAAAGTGGTTTCGCTAGAGAAGTCCGGAAAGTCGGAGGTCTCGCCTTCGAGGCGTGTGGGTGAGAATATGGCGGTGCTGGCATCGGGATCGGAGTCCGGGCTCATCGCCATGTAGTCATCCGGCAGCTCCTCGATGCCTAAGTTAGTGTGCCAGCGAGAGTGGGTGCATTTGGATGGTCAGATGGGTGTGATCGTGCGCAGTTAGTAACCTGATACATGGCATGGCTGAAGTAATACTCACGTATATCGGGCACTATGTGCCCGTTCACGTAGCGCGGAGCTGCAGGCGCCAGCTCGTCGGGTGAACCCATCAGTGCCAGGTAATCCGTGGACTGCTTCTTCATGTACTCAATGTTGCTCTGCATGTACGGATTGTTTAGGTCTAGGTAGTGCTGTAATTGGGAAATTGGGGAATTGTCCTTTACTATTATTCTTCTGAACATTGAATGTGTTTCCCACTTACACTGGCTACATCCTCGCCCAGCATGTTGCCAAACCGCTTCTCCAACTCAGCAAACAATGGTCTGCTCTCGGGACTGAAAGAATCGAGAATAATATGACGATGGATTCGGATGAAATGATGGGGCTAAACACTTACTTCTTTCGCCAGCACTCTAGCATAATCTCGTAGAGCTCCTGGTTGGCGAACTTCGGCTTCTCCATGCGGTAGCCGTCGTTCAGTTTGTTGAACAGCTCTTGGTTGGGATCGATGCCCGGATACGGCACCTTGGCCAGCGAAAACATCTCCCACAAAACGATTCCGTAGGACCAAACGTCGCTGTATGTGCTGAACACATGATCGCTCAGCGACTCCAGCGCCAGCCACTTGATGGGCAGCTTGCCACTCTCTAATTAATTCGTGTTTATAATATTAATAAATGGTTAAGTAACAAATGGATTCACAATTACCCGACTTCTTGTAGTTATCCCCTCGGTACATGGATCTCGCCAGACCAAAGTCGCAAATTTTAACAACATTGTCTTCGCAAAGGAGTATATTTCTCGCGGCCAAATCGCCGTGCAACACCTTCTTGGAGGACAAGTAATCCATGCCCCTTGCCACTTGGAATGCCCAACTGATCAGGTCAACGGTGGTCACCGTCATCGCCTCTGTGGAATCGGTTTTGTAGTTGGAACGCCAGGCGGGTTGTATGGAGTTGTTGGACATTATCTGATCATCTGTTGATTAAGATTCAATAAGATTGAATTTAATTTCATATAAATTATTTTTTAGTTCAGTATTTCATGTCTCTTGTTGTTTGTTTACTAAAGTATCTTCATTGTAACTCATTCTGCTTTATTAAACAGTTTCTGAACCTACCTTCTGGGACAGTGGTCATCACGGTGGCACAGGTATCCATCTGCCGGTCGTAGCTATAGGTGGCGGTTCCGGATACGGTTCGTCCGGCTCGGGTGCCCGATCGGGGATCATTGTCCGAGTTTCTGCGATGAGGTGGCGGTTGCGTGTTATTGTTGTGCGGCTCATTAATGTAAGAGTGGATCGGGAAACCGACATTGGCGTACTTCAGGCCACCACCATTTGTATCGCTGTTAGTTGGAGTTAGGTCGCCACCACAAAGACACAGTATAGACACACAGAGGCGGGGAGCACAGAGGGGAAGACCACAACCAGGAGCGGGTTCACAAGCACCGGTGCAAAAACATTCAGTGTTTTTAGAGTGTGTGTGTAGTTTAGTTAATTGTATTGTGTTTGGTTGTTAGTTAGTTGTTGGATAAACAATAGTGGTAGTACCAAAACCATGAAACAAAATTTTCAAGAGTTAGTCAACACAAAGGTTATCTTAAGTTAGAGTCAGTCAGCTGTGAGATTCTAAGCCGCGTATTTACAATTAATAAATCGTAATAATACTAATTTGTTAGTCACCTTCCTGGACCCTAATTACTTACCGGTGCAGATCGTAGTTATCGGACATGCGCTGGGTCATGATGCTGGGGTCAATGTGGTCGGTATCTGGACTGATTTGGTTGATAAAGCACTTCCTGTTCCTCAGAAGGAAGTTCTGAATGTTGCCGAAGCGACAGTACTCCACAATGACCATGAGTTCGCCTATCCACAGATTAATAGTAATCATTAATAATCATTATTTAAAAAAGTTTTCCTTGTAAATATTGAACTTTGGTATAAGCAATGGGAAAAACGTGTTTTTTTTTCAAAACAATAAAAATAATGGTCTTCATATGGAATGTCAATCGTTAGCATAGGTAAATTTCAACCTTTTTTCTTGAAACTTACGCTTCGCAATGTTTTTGGTGACGGCACCCAGGAGATTGACCACATTCAAGTGCTGTCCCAGATGCACCATGATCTTGAGCTCGGAGACCAGTGCCCTCACCACCTCATTGTCGGCCGTCGCCTTGACCATCTTGACGGCCACCGTGGTGGTGGGCTCCTCTCTCCGGATGCCCCTGGCCTCGCCTTTGAGCACCACGCCAAAGGCCCCAGCTCCCAGCTGCTTGCCCAGCTTCAGATTGTCCCGCGGGAACTCAAATTCGCGATTGTAGGGCAGCAGTTCGGCCTGCTCGTCCAGGGTCAGGTCGGGGTTAATGTGTCCCACAGCGCCCTCCTCGAAGTTGGCCAATCCAGCTTCCTTGAGGGCCAGGTGCCGCTTGTGCTCATTTTGGTAGCGCACGGCCAGGAAGACGCACAGACCGATCAGGATGAGGAAAAGTATCACACCGAACCACACCCACGTCATGCTAATACCGGGCAGATCTAAAACAAATATTAAATATGAAACTATAATTCCAAACAGCAATTACAACTGAAAACTCACCTGAAATCACCACCGTGAAGGAGCGCTCGATTCTGTCCAACCTGTTTTCGACCACACACTTGTAGACGCCTTCATCTCCGGGATAGAGGTGGGTGATCAGCAGCTTGGACTCCTTTTCAATGAAGTGCCTGAGCTTGGATTCGGTCAGCTCCTTGTCGTCCTTGAACCACCGCACCGTGGCCACGGGAATCGCTGTGGAGGCACACTCCAGCTCCAGGGTTTGGCTAAGCTTTCGCTTTAATTTTGAATGGCTCTCCTGGCCGGCGACTAGCCACTGAGGAGGAGAAGGATCGTGGACGTACAGATCTATCTCCCGACTGGTGTAAACGGCGTCGTTCTCGTTGTGGAATGCCCGGCACTCGTAGGTTCCCCGATCCCTGTCCGATATCGTAGAGATGTGTACAGTGCTCTTGTAGGAGTACTTGGTATGGCTGGTCTCAATGCGCAGCACTGGGGAGCAGATGGTCAATATTAAGGAACTGCACATGTAGAAAGCACTTACGTTCTGACTCCTTCAAGTCCTCTCCATTAATGAACCATTTTAGGTTTCCATCGAAGTGATAGGCCAGCGCCTCGCAGGTGAAGTTCAAATTGTCCTCCTTGGCAATTTTGTGATCCTTGTCGTAGCCATATATGGTCATGTTTTCGGAAATGTTGCCCAGCAGAACGTGCGCCTTCGTCATGGTCCTTCGTTCCTTTCCATCTATTATATTTTGGGCAATGCACGTGAGGATTCCCGGCTCCGTGGGCAGGAAGGATACCTCGTATATGCGTTCCACGCTCAGCTTTCCGGGTCTTGGTCGAGTCTGGAACTGGGGATGGAACACAAAGTGTTGGTAACTGTGCACAAAAGGTTCGGAAATTGCTTTAAACAAATACCTGGTATCTCTCCTGTTCACTTGGCAACTGCAGAACGACAACACCAACGCATGGGACGACACAAAAAAGCAATACAATTATAATAAGGAGGACAACATTAGGTAAGGAACCCATCAGATATACCCTTACACCGGGCTCGAATACATATATTAATATAATAAGTCGGATCGTGCTACTTACGCTGAAGTTCTGATTGAGCACGGAGCAAGTGGGCCATCGTGGTTCCAGGGTGCAGGGGCGGAAGAAAAAGGTGACGATAGCCGGCGGATAGGAGCGTACGGTGCACTCCAGTCGCGCCACGGATCCCACCTGGACATAAGCGTCCGACATCGTCAGCGCCGGGGCGTCCATCACACTGACGTTGTACTCCCGCTGAACGACGCCAAAGGCATTGGATCCTCGGAGGAGGTATGTGCCGCTGTCCTGCAACTGGGCGTTCAGCACCTGGAGTACTGTGCTCAGTTCCGTGGAGAGAATCTTAAAGTTATTCTCCGACTGCCGAACCTCGTTGCCGTCCGGCTTGAACCAGCTGAAGGTGGGCGTGGGAAATCCCTCGAAGTTGGCCATCATCTGTATGGAGCGATTCGCATATTGCTGCACATTGTAATGGCCCGAGGGTTCGGCCACTTTCAGGTAACTTTCGTTTTGCTCTGGGGATTTGGTACACAAATAAGTAGATTCTTCATAACACTTACTACATTCAACACTCACTTAGGACCTTGATCCTGTAGGTGGCATGCTGAATCTTTTGGTTGGACTCGTCTGTGGTCACGCACTTGTACACTCCAGTGTCTGAGGGTTGTGCATTCAATACCGTCAAGGTGCTTCTGCCCGTTTGGTGGGTGACGTTCATGGTCTTGGGATCGGTTATTGACTGGGAGGCAAATATGCGATTCTGCGGGGAAGCATTATCTCAGTGCTGTTCTCTTGAAACTTTAGATTAAGTTTTACTGACCTTATCCCAGGTCGGAGGGAACCATTCCATTCCGTATACCGATTCAGGGAAGGCGGACTGCTCGCAATCCAGGGTGAAGTTGGTGTCCGTGAACACGTGATGCTCCACGGAGGACCTGATCACGGGCTTGGGTAGCGGCTTTCCGTCTTCTTTGGCGTTGGTAGAAAGTTTAGCATTATTAGATACCCGTTGCAAAGGACTGGGACTGGCAAGCAATGCTACAGCTTCATGCAGATGGTTGGGTTAGACATAGACGTGGACACAGATGGGTTAACGTTTCTACAGTACTTAGGCGGTAGGTGGCATTGATTAGTAACGAATAAGGTTAAGCATTTAAATCAGTCCATAACCAACATAAATCGAACACAAAGGATGCAAGAAATAATAGCACAATTAGCACAACCAGGACAAAACAACATGAACAGAATCGACACAAGAACAGATCAACAACAGCCAGGACAACACTTACGCCCTGGTCTGGGTGAGGGCGACGCATTCATCGGAGCCAGGCGGACTGGACTTCGCCGTGCCCGCTCCCCGGATAAGGATCCATCACCACCACGGATTAGTGCCACATTGCCCGGCGATTGGTTAGTAACAGTGAGGACTTCCTCATCGTCATCGGTGACACCTGGTGCGTACGTGTACCCCATGTTAGTCGGGAGGGTACTAGGAATTTCCAATCCGGTTTCTGGAGGAGTTAGCAGATTAACATGACAGTGGGTGTGGGTACGGCAGGGCAATCAATAATTTGAGGACAGGGGGATAGACTAATGCAAAAGTACCATTGCTTAAAACACACTTTTGTTACTTGCAAGCCGTGATTTTTAGCAGTGTGCAATTAAAGTTCATTTTAGAGTTAGTTATTAAGAAATGTATATCTTCATCATTCGGAATTGAGAGATGTTTCGGTGTAAAGAACTCGCTTTATTGTTAAATCCTTAAGCGATTTTTTTACCACAAGAAGGGGACTAGAAGAAACAGCTTGGATTTGAGATCAATTTTATGAACTTTGTGCGAAAGTCTACAACAAAATGCGTGCAGTGTAGTTTCGTGTATGGGCTGTAGAGTGTGATTTAAGGCCATTAATTTGGAAGAGAAGGCAGTTGCATAGATTAGATCCTTGTTATCAGGAAACCAACACCATAACCGATCCAAAAACTGCTTCCGATGATCGATTCCAAATATAATTGAATAGTTGAATAGTGGAAAGCAATATTTACGACATGTATAGACGGAAATCACAAATCACAAACTTTGGGGTGCAAAAACTCACTATCAATGTGACCGTTACCAATAAAGCGCACTTCTATGCTGGTCATCTCCTCTTCGTTGTGCGGGAATGGCGGATTTGGGCGGCAGTAGTAGTCCCCGCCATCTACGATGCTTCGGATTTCGATGGTGAATCCCCGTTGCGGATCGTACCGACCGACCGATTTGCTGGAATGCATCTGCACAGAGGCATATTGGTCAGATATCAAATGGGTATTGAAAGGGTGGCCTAAAATCGGACCGGCTTACTGCTGCCTATCAACAGAATGGCGAACTGGGAGCTGATTTGTTAATACTACGCTATAATAATATACTATTATGTAGGCATGTCTGTACAGTATAGTTCGAGTATATACATATATGGAGCATAGGGGCTTAACTACGAAATTAATTAAAGACAGACTGCGACATACTTTCTGAGTAGGCAACGTAAATCGTGAAATTCTGTCCCAACGTTTTGCAAAGTAAGTATCCGGATACATTGTCATTGACTCGGAAGATGAAGCCCCATCTGGGGTGGTACCTCACGCGAGTAAAGAACTCGGGTCTACCCTGAATCTGACCTTTCGAGCTGATTTTCCACGTGCTCTGCGCGCCGAGAAAAGAAGGTCATAAGTTCGAGAGTAACAAAAGAAATACATAGGGCCTGCATGAATTTTAAGCAATCCCAAAGCAGCCTAATTTTGATATCAAAACAAGAGAGAACGCTTTATTCGCGTTCCTCGACTATCAGATACCCGTTACCGAACGAGAAAGTTGAACAATCATTTTGGCACATCGATAAAAACCGTAAGAAAATTATAATAATAATAATATTAAAGAAAAAAACAAGAATCTGCATGCTTAGTCTCAACTTTCTCTTGAGATCTCGACGTTCATACGGACGGACAGACGGACATGGCCAGATCGACTGCGCTACTGATCCTGATCAAGAATATATAAACGCTATCTATAAACGAATCTAGTATACCCTTTATACCCTTTATTGGGTATAAAAGTCCGAATTGTAGGACTAGGAAGAGTTAAATCTTTGCCTAGTACGTGTTAATTTCTTATAGTTGTTTTCTAATTTGGAAAGTACTTTGTATCTTGTATCCCCTTAATTTTCGTTCCCTGTGGTTATTCATGCAGGCCCTTTCTGGTCGATTAGACTTGATGTTTTTGAAAGAGTTTCCAAGCAGTAGATCCTGCCCACTTACTTCTCCAGTACTGGTCTCCAGCACGACCTCTGTGTCCGGCATGGCTGGTTTGCAGGGTACGACCACGTCGGTGTATTGGCGTGCAACAACCACGAGCTGACCATCGACCAGCTTGGAGTCGGGGTCGTTTACGTACACGTAGATGGAGCTGGCGTGTCCCTGATTTACCAGCTCGATCATTGTCTCGTCCGACTGGTCCTTTACTTCGATCGGGCTGAATTTCGAAGCCTTCACGCAGTAGAAGGCTCCCGCATTGTCAGCCGTCACCTCGATAAGGTGCAGGATGGATCCGAATGGTCGAGCCGGATCCTCCGTATTATCGAACGACTCGGAGGGCGGGTACTGTAATTGGTTGGCCCACCAGCTCATCGGTTCGTCGGCCTCGCACTTCAGCGTGGTGCTCGTCATGGCATCCAGGATTATGGAGCTCTTGCAGGGCGTCATCAGGGGAGCTCCATTCTCGCCGCCGCAGTTCTCCGTGGTGTCGTCGGGATCCGGCGAGAACTGCTGCAATGGCACTGAAATCGTATAACAGAATATGTAAGTAAATTAAATATGTATACAATAATTATTCACTTTATAATATTGCAATAAGCCGTATATATTAGTTCGTCTGTCCATTTGTCCGTATCTCTGTCCGTATAAATTAAATATGTATACAATAATTATTGACTTTATAATATTATAATAAACCGTATATATTAGTACGTCCGTATTTCTGTCTGCATAAATTAAATATGTGTACAATAATTATTGACTATATATATTAGTTCGTCTGTCCGTTCGTCCGTATTTCTGTCCGTATAAGACACATCTATTCCACATCTGCCATCGGTGTACAGCAGGAAGGTCAGCTGAACTCGTACACTCGTATTCTTCATTGATCGCTCGAATGCCCTACAATGGGGCACTTCACATGCCGCTTTATCTATTGCCGGGTTCTAGCCCTCGGCTTCCCCTCTGGTCAACAACATCCCCATCCACTGGTGGCGCTAAAATAATGGCTTCAAGTGATTTGCGGTTGAGCGACCCTCTCGGGGCATCATGGCCGCAGATGCACAATCCTTTGCCGTGGTATTGATCGTGGTATCCCAAAGGCTGCGCGTAGCTACGCCTCTGGTGGCCGCTCAACTAGTTTGTTTGCTTACGCGATAACAATGGAGTGATAGGCATTTTATTATGCTCTGCGCTCAGCCTCGTGCTCTACAAAGTGTAAGTCTTTATAAGTGCACCACAATATCAAATCGTAGCTAATGCAAACGACACTTGAATTGAATAGCCCAAAATTCGGGGATAGATCAACCAAAGTTCAAAGTTCAGAGCGGTGTCTATAAACTGTAGCTGTCGGATCTGTCTGGAGTGGCTCAAGCGTAGAGATGGACAGATTATGGCATCACACAGAGAAAAATGTAAGGCTAGTCAACAAAAATGTTTAATGGTCTGTATGAGGATAAAATACCAAGTGGCATTCATTTTTGAAGACACCAAGGCATCTAAAAAATGGCACTGCAATTATATTAATAATTAGCCAGTTATTCTGATGCAACTGAGATACTCGGTTTTTTTTAGTGTACTTAATAATAAAGAATGCGCGATTGTTGACAGGAAGCAAGCCATACATAAATATCAATGCATATTCGCAGATATGTATTGTTTTTTGAATTGTACAAATGAAAGCGTTATCCGTAGTGTTTCTTTAGCGCTCCACCTTATCAGTTGCATAAAATTCTTTGGAATTAAATAAATGGTCGGCAAATATGTGGCTTTGAATGAAATTTGTACTGGGCTACTTACGAGCACCGCTCCACGTGATCCAAAAAACCAGGAGCAGAGGCCGCAGGAACAACCTCGGAAGCATCGCCATCTGGATTGGTTAGTTTGTTTCCTTTGGGATTATGTATTGTGCTAATTTTACACTCTGAATATTCACAATTTTAACACATTTGGCCCTGCAATGCCATGGTCACGCTGGAAGTCACTTTGCTCACTTAGCGATGCACTGAAAAAAATCAACGGATTTCTTGATTAGAGTTGGAGCCGTGAATTAATACCGTGCGTTTGTTTCCGTATTATTAGGATAGTTAGTTTTTAATTCGTACTTATGGTTTACTGTTAAAACTGTCCCTACATGCAGTTCATTTTCTACTAATCAGTAAACACGATGCTCGTTATTTATTCAGTTAAACACATTTCCTTTATAGAATTTCGGGATTGGACACATTGTTATTTGGGCTTTCGTTATATATCCGGGTTTTCTCCGCTTTTCGGGCCCAAGTGAACAGCTTACAAGTCCGACGAAGAATAAAGCTTTGCTGGGTGGTCGGGGCAACGACGCGATAAGCCTTCATTCAGCCCGATAAATTCAATTAAGCGGAAATAAAAGAAAATAAATCTTGGATGTCTTCGTTCAGATATTGTGCTAACGCATAAACAAGAGGAACAACACAATGCGCGCCATAGTTTTTCGAATGCGTTACATTTTTTGGTGCCACATCCGCATTTTGAAATGCGAGTTTCCGGGAGATATGTTTTTTGGGCACACGGCAAGGCGGCGGGCCACACCCACCGTCGGATGAGGCAACAGGTCAGCCACGTGGCCATAACTCACTGTCACACAAGCTGAGCTAGTCTAAGTCCCTAAATGACAAGGGGACATGCACAATTAAACAAACTGACTAGCCATTGCCCACACAGCCGCAAAAAATACAAATTAAAAGAACAGCGCTTTTATGCCCACATGCCATACCCTCTGTACAGGGTATTAAAGTTGTTTTCAAAGGTTCTGCCAAACAGAAAATTGATAACGATGTTTTCATATGCTTACTGTATGTAGTGAGATTCGACACTCTCCATTGCTTGTTTTCATGTTTTTTATGTTCACTATCCACAGTTTCTTATCAATACAGTATGGGATAATAAACTGCTACTTTTAATATCTGTGTGACATAATTTGATGAATACAATTAAGAGGTTTAAGAAATAGTCGTTATATGGAAAGACGGTTTATTAAAGCAAATGAATACATTTCCATCAAGATTTCCACTTAACAAAACAATTGAACTGCAATTTTTCCAGTGTGCAACTGGCGCCTCCGGTTGCCGGCAATTAGAGCAAACGAGCTGGCTGCTGATGGGCCACTTCCGTGGCCATGTCGTATGAGTGTAATCCCTCCGAGCCTCGGACAACAAGTGTCCGACTGCTCGCCTGACATCAGTAAACTGGAATTTAATTTGCTGGCCCACTTCGGGGGCACTCCTCCAGCGCCTTCGTGATGACATTTTGGCCTACTCGACTCCTGCTGGCTAATTGCCAGGTGGTCAGCCAACAAAGCCATTCATCTTTGTCACTCCCAGGACTCGAGGTCAGTTCTCAGCCCGATTCAGCGTTTCTTGCTGGCCAATTGGAACTGCTCTGGTTTCTCCCGCCCCACATATCCGCAACAGGCGCATTGCGGATTAGACGCAATCAGCCGGCAAATATTGACTTGGTCGCTAATCACCTGTGAGGAGCAGCTAATGGAGCACGAACTACGATACCCTTTCCTTCGAGCAAAGCAAGAGTTGCAATCTGGAACTTATATAACGTACAATTTTGTGCTCAATAAATATTCGACATGACTCATTTTTGGAATTATTTGTTCATTTTGAACAATTTACTGGGTTTCTAAAATATACTGGGCTTTGCCCCGTCGATAAAAGTTTATCTGTGGCTCAAATTGAACACATATGTTCGAATACTATTTCCTCAACTGGCACTGTGTTCCGAATCCATACTTGACAAATCCATTATCGCATCAGGAATGCAAGCGAGTGAAACCCATAACCAGTGGCAGGCATTGCATCAAATGTGTCTAGCTGTGGCACGTTGCAAGTTGCAAGTTGCAAGTCGAGAAGTTGCTGGCTGTCGAGAAAATCTTGGACTTTGACAAGGAGAACTTAAGACTTGCAACTCCGTTTTCCGCCAGTCACTCGCCGCTACACAGTGAGAAAGTGTGCTTTACATCGATTTGCAGGTTTGCAACTCATAAGCGATGGTCGATAGTGTGACGAATTTCATTACCTTTAGCAAGAAATAATTGTGCATAGCACTGAAGTGTGTTTTTAAAGTTATCAAAGCAGCTTTCAAACCTAGCTGGTTTCTTTCAGTGCACCGGTTTGTGTTGTCGCTGGAATGCATGTTGTCATGACGACACGCCCACTTTGGCCATTTTCAAGGGCGACTCTGGGCTGTGGCCTTTTCCTTCAGCCCGATTGCGACTATTTATATCTGGGCAACAGTTTTTCTGTTGCTCTTTTAAGTGCCTCACGTGCCCGTGACGCAAATTACTGGCCGCCCTAATTGCCGTCCCAGCTGCAGGCGAATCCCTTTTCTTCCCAGCTCTGATATTTCTCTGATTGTCTGCAGGTCGTGCAATTAGCCATGTGCATAATGAGGTAGGAGGTTGGTAGGAGGTGGATCTCCAGCTCATCGGCGTATCGCGAGTACACAATTCTGCACTTAGTCATTTTCCGCGGCGAAACCGAGCTATTTGAGCTTTTTGATTTGCAGTGATGGAAGTAGCTGCTTATCGTTCCGTACTGGTTTATAATCTTGTTTGTAATGCCATTGGAAAATACTGGTAATCGATTATATTTTTAGAAGGAAATAAACAAAACGCCGAAAATATGACGTGTCTGGCTTACGAAAACGAATATTGTTGTGATAATTTTTTAAAAATATTTTTCAATCGAAAGAGATAAATGGGTTTCAAAAGTGAATGCTAAAATGAATCTCGTTGAAAGAAGGAAAACACAGCATGATAAATAATTTCTTCGGCATCATTGGCATTTTTCATCTGTCTTGCTTGAGCAAAGAAAATATCATTTCCCAGTCACTCATCTTGTATTTTTTCTGGTGCAATTTGCCTCGTAATCTATTAGATTCTTTAAGTTTTGAGTGTTTGTGTGGGTTGCGAAATTGATACAATTATTCAAGTTAAGCCTGAAGCTTTCATATCATTTCACGACTATCAATCCACAGCGATATACAACATATGTTTAACACACAATTGTTTACCACCATCAAGGGGTATAAATAATAAAGAATGACGTCATTCCATGGTCGAGTGGCGCCGCCTTAATTCGTTCATTCATTCTGCAATGTCCCCCACATATTTAATGACCCCCCTTTCTGCCTTTTATTTATTCATGTGTGACGTTTGCACTCACGTTTTCGTTTCATGTAAATCTGTTTATATAAGTGACGATATTTGCGTACTAATTAAACTGCCTCGCACTCAGACACAAACACATTTATATCTGTTAATTGTTCAAATACGTATTTTACTCATATATTATATTATAAAACTGTATAGCACGCAAAACCGGTTGGAAATCTGAATTTGTAAGGGGAGAACTTTCCTTGAGAGCAAGTGTCTCCTCGCATTCATCATCATCATCATCATCATCGCATTGATCGAACACATATGTATTGCGAAATCTTTTGTTCCGAAGAGTGATCTTGCAGCAGAATATATGGAAGGGAAGTCATTGAAAATCGATTAAGGAGCTGCCGAGGCATTAATAACAGCGGACTATGTAATACAATTACAAATTCAAAAAAATAACCATATCAAGTAGATTGCTAAAAAATTATAAAGAATGCCGTTAAGAATTGTTAAACAAATATGGGTTAAAAATGAATTTCTTCTTTATAAGCTCCAATTATTTACTTAAGTTTTTGTGATTTTCCAAGCCTTATTTAAATACTTTTCTAAACACCTTTTACCCAGAACACAGTACTAGACTTAGGCAAACTTTTGAAGTAAGTTTATGCAATGATACAATGTTTATTTATGGAGAGACAAGTGAACTCTTTCATGCGTTTTTGCCATAAAAACGGATGGCCATTTAGGTTCGGCGAGCAACATTCTTATTAGTTTCATGTTTTCCCAACATAAATAGCACCACCACATTTGTACGCCGAAACTTTTGACAGTTTAACGCCGTGCCGGGAAATTCTTTGAACGTTATTTGGTTCTTTATGGCCAATGAGTGGAAAACTCGAACAGCTCGTGCTTTTCACGCGGTGCATGTGCAACAGATTCATTTCGAGGTTTGAGTGTGGTTTTTGTGGCTTTCCGTCACGTGTTCCTGGAAAATTTCACTCTGAAAATTAGCAGGCTACGTGCCTGGACTTCAACGGCTGACCCTCATCACGGTGAAATTTTCCTGCAGCTTTCCACCTCTGTCCATTTTAATTTGGAACTCCCTTGTACAAATTGAATTTATATGGGCCACAACTCAGTGTTTATTTCTGCAATTATCCCGAGTCGAGAAAAGTGTGTCTCATTGTTCGGACTACCTTTGCTTTTTGTTTTTTTTTGCCTACGTCCCAGGGAAATTTACGACTCTTTCGCCTGAGTTTTCCCGTGCTTTTATTTGATTTTCCCGTTGACCTTTGGCGTTGCGTGCTTTTGTGTTTGTGCAAAAGTCAAGTGTTTTCGCTTGCTTTGCATTACAATTGAAATTTCGCGCCCCACATCTTAATGGAAAGTTGGGCCGTACACGAATTCTGTGATTGCAATTGCAAACATGCCGCTGGCTCCTGGCCAAAATAATGAGCATTCAACCCGGAGGAAAACGAAAAATACTTGTATCGGAAAATATTTTTATCCATCTGCACTGCCTGGAAGCGCAAAAGGGGTGTGGGCTTGAGTTTACTTCATTAAAAATCAAAAAGCGCCACGCTGCCAAATTGAAATTTGCTATTTGGGCCAAGCTGAGATTTGCTGACTCGTAAATCAAACTATTTGTCAATCGGTTAGCAACGGTATCAAGCGATCTGGGCCCAATCTGCCCACCCAGGCCAAAAAACCGCGTGTGGGCCTTTTGGCCAACTCTCGTTTTTCGGCCCGAACCCATTCCAATCGTTCTGCATAATGACGCTACTTTGCCCAGTTTGCGTGTCTCTAAATGACGGAGGCTATGATGGTGCTGACATGGTTATGTTCCTGGCGGGGAATGCCAGCTAATTCCATTAACCAATAGGCTTTCGTCAGGACAACAAATGTCCGTAAGTAGGCGTGAGCTAACCAGAAACGCTAATGAACCCAAGGATGTCATAGGGATAAGCATTTTATTCGCTTAAAATGCGAAAAGATAATGTAATTGCCTTGGCAACCCAAAATATAATATATCTTCAAAAATGCCAGAGAACTTTGAACAATGTTTTTTTGGGGTGACAATAATTTATCATGAACTTATTCTCGTAATCAGAAAAAATAGAAATGTTTGTGAGTTGTGACATATTAATTAAAATTGGCAACAAAAAATAAACAAAAATGGCTGCTGAACAGATTAGCAATATGACATTCCTAGTGTGCTGTAAAAATTTAGATATGGGTCCAAATATTTTTCGGCACATAAACTACTTTAATAAAAGCTAAGGCTAATAATATTAAGCGAGTAAACGCTTTTGACAATTCCAAGGTTATAAGTCCAAAGACGGGAGAATTAATAGATCTCGACTTGATTAATTGAGCAGACGGTTTACCACCCTAAGATTGAGGTCACTTTTCTTGTGGGTGAGCTATCAGCGGGAGCATCTGGTTTAATGTCTCTTGTCGTACTCTAATTAATTGATATATGGTCCCGTTCCAATTGACATTTTTTGGGCAAGTGCAGCGCCCGCTGTGAATTCCGCCCACAAACAAGAGCGAGTTTCGCAATTTCTGTGTTGGCTCCACTGGCGTCGGCCACGCCCCCCAACTACGCCCATGACCACGCCCCCGCCCATTTGGCATTCCACACTCCCAGCTGGGAATAGAAATACGGGCTTCTGTGCGCAGATCTAATGCATTTTGAAGCGATAGCAGCCGGCAGCGGTATCTGCAAGATAAATGCATAAACAACACCAGCTGAGAAAGAAACAAAAGTGACGCCTTGATGGATTGGCAACTGGAAACGCAGAATAATGGTTTACGGAAATCGGCCGCCAGTCCCCGAGAAGCTGCAAGATAAAGTTGCCAGATCCAAGAAACCGTTGCTAAACTGCGGGCGCTCACAAGATAAACTATCTGGCAGATACCGAATTCTCAACGTGGTTTCGCAACGGTCTATCTTTACAGCCAATCTGCTGCGATAAGGGCTAGAAATAGATATGGTTTGGTCGTTAAGTAATAGTTGCGCAGAAGCGGCGAAAATATTTAAATGTGTTTTTGCATAACGCGCAAAGAAAGTCAAATGTCATAAAAGTGAAATTACCGGAGCAGGTAATGTATCTTTTAGATGAGTCATTTGGGAAACTTTTTTAGTTGCGTAACCCTCACTCGCGCGAGAGATTGGGAAAAGTTATTTCTTTTGTTTTCCATAAACTGGGAATTTAATAAAAATAATAGAAAGAGCGTTGCCAGTGAAATTGAATCGCTGGCATTCTGCCAGATATTATACAACTACAACGCGTGGCGACAACAAGTTGTTGGCCAGCTGCTGGCAAATAAATAGAAACGTTATATGCGTTCACTTAATAGCCGACAAGTGTTTAATTTGTTTGTTTTGGGTTTCGCCCGATTAATAAATAAATATGCCCAATGTATATAGCCCATTTCGTGCCTCGCCGTGACCTCAAAAGATGGCTCAATTTTCTTCGATTTGTTTACTCAATGCATTTCTTGTGTGCCTGACTGCCTTCATTTTGTTTTATTC
Organism: Drosophila erecta; assembly: GCF_003286155.1. Taxonomy (NCBI): domain Eukaryota; kingdom Metazoa; phylum Arthropoda; class Insecta; order Diptera; family Drosophilidae; genus Drosophila; species Drosophila erecta. Next base: position 17,456,192 of record NW_020825200.1, read on the forward strand.
CCGGAGGAAACAAGATTGCAGTTACACATACGAGTAAATTTGTCCTATTTCCCTGATTCGCCGAAGTGCACTTGACTAGATACTTTATGGGGCGGACAAAGTTTTCCAATGAATAGTCTAGGGCCCAGGTGAAAGCTTAGCCTTTTTTGCAGATTTATGTCCAGGTTATTGCCACCTCTCCACGCAGACAGCTCCAATGGACGCGCCAAAACATTTGTTGTCCGCTGTCCATTTATAATTTATTATTTACGTTCTGACTCAGACCACAGCGGATGTAAGGAGGCGAAGGTGTCCATTCATAGAATGCCAAGCCAACCACACAGAGCGGTGTGAAAACCTGTTATATGTTGGTAGAGGCTGGTGGAGATTGTCCACCGAATCGGTTTTATTTATGGCTATTGGCAACCGGCAAATTCAATTAAACAGATATTATCTTAAATGGAAATTTATGAGCCCGTTCGCCCAAAGTTAGGGGGCTTATGTAGCGCTTTTCCTAAGACTGCTTCAGCTGATCCGAAGTAGTGAGAAAAGCGGAGAATGGTATTTCTGTTTGGAAACAAGTCACTTTGCAGTTGTATAACATCCACCCAAACTAAGTTCAAGACAGTGCTTTTATCTAGAAGAGGAAGTCTTCTGTGCATTTCCAAACCTCTTGAGATTAAAAAGAGGTCTGGTGCATTAATACATATCAGCTTTCCAAATATCTCCAGGGATTTTACAGTCGCTTAAATATACACATTCGTTGTCACACATATTCTTCGATTACTTTTAAGTCTATTTTCAGCGAGTATTGCTTTTTATGTACCTAATATTTTGTGTGTGTTTTAAATTAGTTTCTATACATGTGAAAGAAGTACTATTGCCATTTTCCTCGGTGCAGGCAAAGTAATTTATTCGTAATGGAGCTCTCTACTTCAGCATAATCAACTACAGTAAAGTATCTCTAACTTGACACCTACTGAGGGGGAGGGTGTGCGTATCTGGTGGATACTTGGCCGGCCATAAGCCCCATCTGATTAATGAGCCATGTGCATAATGGGAAGGTGTGAAAAAGAGCTGCAAGCAGGCGGAGCGCATTTTCCAGGAACCCCTAGTATCCATTGATTATTCTGGCTTATCACAACAGTGGTTCAATGTTTAATGCCTGGCGAATCGCGAATTGCGAATTGGGCAGGGGATTCCAGTAAATATTTCATCCACACCTTTCGCGGACATTTTTATGACTCGAAACTCCGACGATTCCTGGCTGCCTGCCACCATTTTCCACTGCTGCCCGGAAAAGTGATTGAGAACGGGCAGCTTTTTGAAGTGGTCAGAGATAAATGGAGCAGACGGCGAACTGGAGGTCTGTTTTCAATAAACAAATTGGGCACAGTGTGCAATTGGAGGCAATGAATTATGGGCCTCTGATTCGATCGGAACTTCTGGATCCTGAGTCACATTTAGGGGAAATGTATGAACAGTGTGTTTGGTCAAGAAACGGATGGACTGGAACCGGTTTAAGAAAGTCGCTATAGACACATTCAGTGGACCAGGCAAACAAAAGAAAGGCGAACCCTTCATTTTTATACCCACACACGTTCATACATATAAGCGAACTTAATTTGGGAGTTTCTGGAAGAACTGAGCTGAATGCCTAAGATCGAGAATCGTAGAAACCGTAGGATTACCCATACTCATAGTCTTACGCAGTCTACCGTTCTACCGCCTCAGCTTGGCAACAAAAACAACTCTTGTAGATACAACGATTACAGTCACGATCGGCGATGAATCACGATTTTGAATACCTGGCACCGGAGTTTGCAGCCTCGATTACTTGGAATGCCGCTGACGTATTCACCATAGACACAGACACACTTTTCGTACACCCAACACTTATCAATGAATAATGCCAGGCAGTGATAATACCACTCAAACACACACACGCGCGCTTTGAAAAAGGTCACTGATAATGGATCATAGTGACTATTTGGTGTTTTTCAATTGCATTGCATTGAATTGAACAGCACTGGCATCGAATTCGATTTTCGGGCTTACAATTGAATATCACTCAGAACAGAACTCTTGTCAACCAACCACCTGTGGCCGAGTTTGCATTTGTATTCGAATTCCGATTCGTATCTGTGTTTGTTATTTACTTTTGCGAAGGTGTGGGTGCGCTCACATCGATATCTAAACTTTCGAGTGCGGATTCATTTGCTTAGCACCTTTTGATGCTTCACTTATATACGGCACGATTTTGCTTCGATTTACTATATTATCGTATCTTCGAGCCTTCCAAAAATTACCGCTTACGTTGTGGTTTTTGTGTTTAACACTTGCTGCGTGGGGCACTTCAGAATCGGTTGCTTTTAAAATACAGTATATACTGCGTCGTCGGCAAAGTTTGAACAGTTAGCCGCAGAACACAAGTGGAGAGCCCGCGGTATTTTGTTCCGCACTGACGTCCGAACAGCTCGAGAAGTTAACGTGAACTAAAATAACGAGCTAAAAATTGAACGGAGTCACGCTGTTCGCGGTAGTGCCAGACCGCTGGAAAACAGTGCCATTTGGCCAGACGGCGTGAGCCAGAGCTGTCAGTGATGCCAGAGCTTTTCGCTTGGGGTACTAAATTTCCTAACGGTTTTCGTTTTAGATCGCAGTGCTTAAAATACATATTTCCTTTATTTTTGAAAGTAAAATGCAAAAGTAAAATGCATTTTATTCCGGATTCACGAAGTGACCCTGAAAATAAATGTTTTTCTTATCGCGAATGACAAAGGCAAAAGGATGATCGGCAATAAAATCTATAGGCTGCGGCCTAGAAGCGCTCTTGAACACCATATCTATTTTTGTTATAGCCGCTGCTTCGGCACCTTCTTCATTAACCTCAATGAACGCCTTTTGAAGGACGGACTTCACAAAAACGCCGCCCCCTACCATATCTTCGAAGTTAGCATTAAGTGTGAACGCATCTCGAATGCCCATCTGTAAGTCAAATCCATAAATTATTAGGGTGCAGCAACTGTACCAAATAATCTGTAAATACCCACCGTATTAAGTTCTTCGTTTAGAAGTTTGGAGAACTCCATTTTGAACTTGGGTAGCTTTAAATTCACTTTATCTTCGGAAAGTTTCAGAGGGAATCCAACGATCTCTTTTTCCAACTCTGGTAGACCATCGACCTTATCCGGTAGATAAATGACCATGGAGAGGCTTGAATTTCTGTATGGCAGCTCGATAACGCGTGCACCTAATGCCCCAATATATGCTGTTCGATATATTCCAAGTTGTGCCATCATCTCAACAGGAACACTCTTTTGTTTCGAAATGTGGAAACTGACCTTCTTCGTCTTGCTTGGATCAAATTGGTTCTGCCACTGGCCTTTAAAGTAAATTGCGTTTAAGACGACGATTAACACATCAACCAAGGCATTGGAATCAACTATCTTTGTGATTTTACCACGCGTTTGATCATCTACCCACTTATTTATAATTGAAGCCGCTTTTTTGGTATCGGTCATGTCGATTGCCACCGCTTCAGCTTTAAAGGAATCCTTGACCACCTGATTGTACTGCGGTAATAGCTTTATCTTATTGTTCACGTATATGCGGTTCGCCAGAGTAAGAATGGCTACTTTCTCACGACCTTCGAGTTCAGTCAGAAGATCCTTGGTTTTGGCTGCCACCTCCTCCCTGTTATCGGGCAGTCCCAAAACATTAGTTAATTGTTGGGCTGTCTTTGCCCCGGCTCCCATGTAGATCATGCTCAGTGCGATTTCGAGCGAAAGGGGAGAGGAAATGATATTCTCGTTTGCATATTTCTTGGCCAAAAGTTGGTAGAAATCGTCGGTAAAGCGACAGGTCACCGACGTGGCCAAAAGAAGCAGACCTGCGGTGCAAATATTACTTATTGGGATTTGCTCAATTCGCTTATTATTTAGTTCACTTACACAAATACTTCATTTTCACGTTTGGAGGTAAGAACAAGGTTCGGATTATATATAGCCTGCATAATAATAAAATTGGACTCGCCTTCGCGATATACAATTAAAGCAATTCAATTGGAATTCGTTTGACAATCTTTTACAATTACTTTGCTTAGACAATTACTATTTTGTTTAGACATTAGTCGAACATGCTTGTACCCTTGAAGGAGGTATATTGTTTAGATTAACAACCGAGTCGATATAGCCAGGTCCGTCTGTACGTCCGTCAGCTTGAAAGCTTTCTTTCCAAAGGCTTCTTTCACTGTAGGTTGTATGAAAATTGATACTTGCCGGATGGGACTACTATTTCAAATAGTAGTAATATAGAAATGCTATAGTTTTTTGTCAAAGAGCGTTCCAATTCGGTGCACACATCAGTTTTTGGACAGTATAGAATTTCAGTTTTAGAGTGATCAGCATTGATAAATAATATCATATAGCTGCCATGGAAACGTCCGAAGAATAAGAGAAAACAAATCATATTTTCGTTACTTTTTAGGAACAGGGTGTTTTTGTTCCGTAAACATCAGATACGAAATATGCTTCCGTATTAATTGTATTGAATCCTTAGTAATTGGAAAGCATGGCATTGTATAATGAAACTAACTCGCAAAAATTACATAACAATATACGTAACTTGTCGTATCTAATTTTATTAGTCCACTGAGTATAAATAGTCTTCTAAGCCTTGAAGAACAGCAATAATGAAGTTGTAGCTTGTAAGGTAAGAACCCATAATTTCTAATGAAATACCTAATAAATAATTGGCAGGTCGTTTGTCTGCTTCATTTGTAAATAAGTGGATATGAGATATGGTCGTATTATAATGGCAGAACACATTTAAGGCCAAGAACACGGAGAAAGTTGCATTTCGAAACGAAATTGCCACTATTTGGATCATTTAGGGCTGCTCATATAAGCGAATTAGATTAGATTATCTCCACGGTCATCATATCCTACCGGAAAGGATCGATGGTTTCTCAGAGTTGGAGAAAAAGATCGTTAGGTTCTCTGGCAGCAGAGGTTTTGACCCTAAAACTTATGGCGTTTCTGATAAGAGTTCGCTTTCAAAACTGCCCAACTGATCGCGGGCCCAATTACACTTTTGCTACAAAAATGATGTAATTGTTGTCGAACATCCGTGCCGCTACATTTTTATCAATTGCATGACATTTAATGCGCCACAAGAGTTCTCCTCGACAAAGCAGTGACATGGCACACAAATAACAAGAGTGATGACCACTTATCCATTACAGAAAACTGATTTTAACGGTCTCCTGATGGCTCGGCTTCAGCCACATCTATATGGTTTCGGATGCAAACACATTTCGGGAGATCGGGAGATCAAAAGCCAGCGACACGCTAGAAATACAAACATTATCATGCAGCGAGGGTAATTAAAATTGGACGGCCATAATGTTTCGCAATTCCGACATTTAGAGCGATCTAATGGATGACCGTCTGGCCAGTGGAGTTTCAGCAATCAATTGAGCCGAACGATCGCTGATCGTTGCAGTCAAATACCGCTTAATGCGCAAATAATTGTGGATTTCGGGAAAACGGGGCCAGCGAAAGTTCCATATAAATAGCGGTTGGGCCGTCCAGGAGTTTCCAAATTCATCCAAACTTCCAGTGGACAGAATGCTGCGACTGATTGGCTTGTTCCTGCTCAGTTGCCTGGGCTTCCAGGCAGCCCTGGCTTGCGTAAGTATGGCAGGAGCTCATCTGCAGGCCGATCTATAAGCTATCTTATGCCCAGAATGGCTACAAGGCCAAGCTGGTCAAGATGGAGAACTGCGCTGGCGAGGACGCCATTATGACGGTGGGCAGTGACTTCAGCCTGAAGCTGAACAAGAAGTGCGAGCTGGTTCCCTCGGGCTGCATCAGCAACAAGCCCTTCGGCACCGCCGTGGCCAAATTCAAGGTGCAGAAGGACGGCGTCGTGATGAAGGAGGGCAAGATCGACCTGTGCGCCGCCATCGACCAGGCCTCCACCGAGGGCAAGGACATGCTGAAGCTCTTCGGAGCACCTTCCTCCTGCCCAGTGGCCGAGGAGAAGGTGTGCGCCAACGATCACGCCGTGGATCTGAGCAAGTACAAGGCCATGTTGGGCATGGCTCGCGGCCACCTCATCATCGATTCGGAGGTCAAGCATGACACTGTGAGTCTACTTCCCCCATATGACGCATATTTTGATCACACCTTGTTGTATTTTGCTCCAGGGCAAGTCCTGCATCCATGCCGAAATCGAGATCACCAAGAACTAGGGGCGCAATCCGGTCGGTGGCCTTATGTTTGTATTATGAGTCTTGCAAATCATGTAGTTGTAGATACGCGGGTAATCAAAACTGGTAATGCGGTGCACACAGAGAATAAATACACAGAAAATACCGAATTAAAATTTCTGCAAAACTCATTGCACATATCTGAAGCAAGTTCCAAAGGAATCTATATCGCAGGTGGCGGTGCATCTGCTGCTGGTGCAGCTTCAGTTACTCCTCCCTCCGCTCCGGGGGCAGAAGACGTCCCATTTCCGGGCTTGGGCGGCACTGGCATAGCCATGTGGTAGTGACATGCATCCCTGCACGCCTCTAGAGTGTGGAACTCGTTCCTCCTGTAGAGCTTCCGGCAGTTTGTGGTCACCTTAAATGGTCAAAGGTCTTAGAACTCATGCTCACGCTCGTTTCCCGGTTCTACCTTTATGCAGTCGAAGAGGACTCGATGGAAGGTGAAGTAGACCCGACGCCGGGACCTACAGGAGCTTTCGTGGGCATACTTGTTCCTTACCAGACAGGCACTGTTCCTCGCTAGAAGATCGGTGACTGAGTCAAAGGGTGCCCTACACAACGGGAATCAGGCGGAATCTTACTCCTTCTTCTGGCACCCTCTATAAGCGGCCAACTGATGGCAACAATCGCCCACAACAGCAGTAGCTTCATGACGGATCACCAGACGGGTGGAGACTAAGTGGACGTCCACCCAGCTGGCGGAGCATCAATAATTAACACCGCTTCACACATGCAAATTGCAATTTTCCATAGAAAGCTAATGCTCACATGCTCACTTATCCGAAATGGTTAAATGGCGAAGGCCATGTCAAGCTCCTTAGGAAAACATCGTGACCTTATTAGTAATATCTCTTTATCAGTGTATACAATTGTAACATTCCACAACACTTTCGGCTTACAAATAGGTTTGAGAAACAGTTAAAACTTAAGGTTAGTCCGATACGAGTAGCGAAGGTAGAGTAGTTAAGGTAAGGAAGCTGTTCATCGAAGACCGTCTTGGGCAGAGTGAGGATTTGGTAGCTGTCCAGCTTCAGCTCTAGCAGATTCCGGAGAAGCTGTAGTCGAACTCGGTGTTCTTCTCGTTCAGGCGGCCCAAGTACTGCGAGTGCTTGATCCCAAAGCTGTAGGCGGGCACATGGGAGAGGTTCACCTGCGGGCAGGAGCATTGGGAGAGCAGAGAAACCCACTGATTACTGTGTTCACTAAAGGGATTTAATGGCAAAGTGCACATGCATTCTCAAATATTGTCGTAGGGCTTGTCCGCCCGATTCTCCAGCAATGAGCGAACACATCGCTGCGGAACTGTGACTGGCAATGGTTTCTTGATATACGGGGAGTGCAGGATGCCGAAGGATATGGCCGGCGGCGAACGTTTCTCCCAGTACTGCGGGAGGGATCAGTTTGAGGTGAGATCCATTTGCATTGGGTGAGTGGGATGCCCACGGGTAATGACCCTTCTATGGTATCTTTGTCCCGAATTTCCAGAACTATCTAATGTACCTCAAAACTATCTAATGGAACCTTAAGGTTCTAATAAGACTTAATGGCGGGATGAGGGCTAGTTTTAGAAGCCTGCAAGTGGCCTTCCCCAGACTCACCTTCTCCGGACAGTGCGCTCCGGGTCCGGGCTTGGAGTCCTCGCTGCCCATCTTGTACTTGCCGCGCATGGAGAAGACTGGTGGCTTCGGCTTGACCACCGTGTACTCGCCGTCGTAGTAGCCGGGTCCGGGGAAGATCATCACCGGAATCAGCGGCGGCTTCTCGCGACCCGTAATGGTGTACGCCGGAGCCGAGCGAATCTTGCCCTCCTTGCTGCTGCCCATGACGGTAGGTATTTTGTAGACATTAGGAGCTGTCAATGATGGATAGTTAAGTGATAGTTAGTTGTGGCAGTCAATTCACTGGTTGTTCGGGGGCTAATTCAATGGCTTGACTCTTGGGCTGGTGTTTGAATGGTTCGGGTTAGTTTCGGGTTGGATTGGGTGATCTTGGTCTGGACATGACGTGCCTGCAAATAAACACACGGAACGGCAACGCAGGCACCAAAGAAATTGAGTACTAATATCAGTTGGCATTCGGCAGAGCTCGATAATATTGTAGTTCTTTAAAACAAAATATGAAAACTAAAGTGTGAATGGGTATTCCATATTATACTGTATACTCAAATTTTACTCAAACGACTTATGCTAAATAAACAAAAATATTTTTCTTTTGCAAACAAACTAGTTAAGTACGTTTTTTGCACTAATTCAAAACAATAAAATGTATCTTGAAATAAGATTTATGAGCAAATGCAACGTTGCGTATGAGTAATGCAAAATCTTCTTCGTTTCCGTACTCGTTTTCGTCACTCTTCGCAACTTTCGCTCTTTCATGTCACCCCAGTTACCTGATAATCTTCTCCTGCACGCTGCTCGCCTCCACAGCGTACTTGACCGTCTGCATCCTCGAGGATTGGCCACTGGCCACAATGGCGCCATCCGGCTGCACCACGGTCTGGTGGCTCACGGCCGCCGCCTTGGTGGCACTGGTGTCCGACTTACCGCTGGCCACCACCTTCAGGTTGCCACTCTGCTTTTGGGCGTGGGCAACTTCCTGAATCCTGGTGGTGGCGCTGACCATCTTCGAGTGGTTGCCATTGGAAAGCACACTGCCATTGCTCAGTGGTGCTTGCGATGCGGACCTAAGCTCCTGGTGGGTGCCATTCACCTGCTTGGTGGTTTCCTTCTGCTGCAGCTCCGGCTGCTCCACCCCGTTTATGAAGGTCTTTGTGGTGGTGGTGGTGGTGGTGGTTGTGGTGCTGCTGTTACCAGCATTGTTGTGGGTGTGGCTGGTGGTTGTGGTGGTGCACTCCGCGTTGCTGCGTACTGTGATTTGGCATAATTTAAATCAATTGACAACAAATAAATGCAACAATGGAGCGGGATGTGTACACAAAAGCACATTTTACTTTACACGAGGAAAGCGATTCAAGTAGACCAGTTTTCTTTATCCGCATTAGTAAAACTTCATCGAAGTAACATACAAAACTGGCACTTAAAACGCTGGCAATGATTGAGTGATCTGGAGGATTCTTACCGGGACTGGCCAGACGACGTTCGCGTCTTTGCACAATGCGATCTTCGATGTACGCGCCCCTGGGTTCTGGTGATTCGTGGGTATATACAGAGATGAGAGCATGGCCAGAAAACCGAGGAATGGGTGCGAGCAAACATGGAACAAAGAACAAATGGGCACAACAACAAAAACAGATCGTATGGATCCGGACGGAGTCTGCGGAATCCGGCACCAAAAGCGCAGCTGGGTGTCACCTACCTGGAAGCGAAGCAGTGGGCACTGTCTTCAGGCCAAAGCTGTAGGCCGGCGAGCTGGCCAGCTGGCACTGCTCGGGATGATAGTGACCAGGGGCTAAGTGGGTGGACGGGGAGACAAACAAGGAAGCGGGAGACATGCGGTACACACAACAGCAACATGCAACGCGGTCGGAGCCCGCTACTTACCTGGAGCATCAGTGGTCACGCGGATATCCGACTTGGTGCCGAAGCTGTAGGCGGGTGTGGAGTGCAGTGAGTGCTTTTCCGGCTCGTACGCGGAGGGTGCTGCAATGGTACTGATGCTCGTTAGCGATGGTCGTCCAGAAGTTGGGGATCTAACGCTATTATGCTTCAGCTTCATCGATTCCAGGGGAAGCTACTTGCCTGGTGTATCGGAGATGCGCTCCCTGCCCAGTCGCATGCCGAAGGTGAACGCTGGTGTGCTGTCCTGACGCACCTGGCACTGCTCCGGATGGTAGTCGCAGGGCGCCGGCGTCTGGCGCACGGGATCGGCGGCTGGACGACCTGCAATGGTGTAGGCGGGTGTATGGTCGAGACGAACTTTCTCGGGGGCGTAGTCGCATGGCGCGGGATGAGGGTGCTCCGCCTTGGGGTCGTGCTTGCCGCCAAAGCTGAAAGCGGGTGCATGGTCCAGTCGCACCTTCTCCGGGCTGTAGTCGCCGGGAGCGGGGGATTCGCTCAGCGATCTCGGATCGTGTTTGCCGGCGAAGGTGAACGCCGGGTTGAAGTCCTGCCTGACCTTCTCCGGGAAGTAGTCTCCGGGCGCCGGCGTTTCACTGGGCCTCTGCAGGTCATGGCGACCGGCGAAGGAGAAGGCGGGATTGTGATCCAGCCTCACTTTCTCGGGGTGGTAGTCCCCAGGTGCTGGCGTGTCATTGGTAACCTTGGGGTCATGTTTGCCGGCCATCGTGAAGGCGGGATTGTGGTCTTGCCTGACTTTCTCGGGGGCGTAAGCTCCGGGGGCAGGGGTCTCACTGGGCTTGTGGAGATCATGGCGGCCGGCGAAGGAAAATGCGGGCACATGATCTTGTCTAACCTTCTCAGGGTGATAATCTCCTGGCGCCGGTGTGTTGTTCTCCAGCTTTGGGTCATTCTTGCCCCCAAAGGTAAAGGCTGGAGTGTGATCTAAGCGAACCTTCTCGGGACTATAGTCACCTGGAGCTGGCGTGCCATTGGTGATCTTCTCCACGTATTTGCCAGCCATTGAGAAGGCGGGATTATGATCCTGCCTCACCTTCTCCGGCGAGTAAGCTCCTGGAGCAGGGGTGTCGCTGGGCTTGTGAAGATCGTGGCGACCGGCAAAGGAAAAGGCAGGGTTGTGGTCTTGCCTAACTTTCTCCGGATGATAGTCACCTGGAGCTGGGGTATCGTTTTCAGTTTTGGGATTGTTTTTACCAGCAAAGGTAAAGGAAGGCGTGTGATCTAGGCGAACCTTCTCGGGACTGTAGTCGCCAGGGGCAGGAGTATCATGGGAAACCCTGGAATCGTGCTTGCCGGCCATTGTAAAAGCAGGATTATGATCCTGTCTGACTTTTTCAGGAAAGTAGGCTCCAGGAGCGGGAGTGTCGCTGGGCTTTTGAAGATCATGACGGCCAGCAAAGGAGAAAGCTGGGTTATGATCTTGCCTGACTTTCTCGGGGTGATAGTCACCAGGAGCTGGGGTGGTGCTCTCCACCTTGGGATCGCTCTTGCCCCCAAAAGTATAGGCAGGCGTGTGATCTAGACGCACCTTCTCCGGACTGTAATCGCCCGGAGCTGGAGTATCGTTGGCGATCTTTTGGGTGTGCTTACCCGCCATGGAGAAGGCCGGATTATGATCCTGACGGACCTTCTCCGGACAGTAGGCACCAGGGGCGGGAGTGTCACTGGGCTTGCGAAGGTCGTGGCGACCAGCAAAGGAGAAAGCTGGGTTATGATCTTGCCTGACTTTCTCGGGGTGATAGTCTCCAGGAGCAGGAGTATTGTTCTCCACTTTCGGATCGCTTTTGCCACCGAAAGTGTAGGCCGGAGTATGGTCTAAACGTACTTTTTCCGGGCAGTAGTCTCCGGGAGCCGGTGTACCATTAGTCAGCTTTTCCAACGGCTTGCCCGCCATCGAAAATGCTGGGTTATGATCTTGACGCACCTTCTCGGGGGAGTAGGCTCCTGGAGCAGGAGTATCACTGGGCTTGTGAAGGTCGAGACGTCCGGCAAAGGAGAAGGCTGGATTGTGGTCCAGCCTCACCTTCTCCGGATGGTAATCTCCTGGAGCCGGGGTGTTGTTTTCTATTTTAGGATCATTCTTGCCCCCAAAACTGTAGGCGGGTGTGTGGTCCAATCTACACTTTTCGGGACAGTAGTCTCCGGGCGCCGGAGTGCCATTTAAGGTCTTCTGATCGTACTTGCCGGCCATCGTGAAAGCTGGATTGTGGTCCAGCCTCACTTTCTCCGGCGAGTAAGCACCTGGGGCGGGAGTGTCGCTGGGCTTGTGGAGGTCATGACGGCCAGCAAAGGAGTAGGCTGGGTTCGTATCTTGCCTGACTTTCTCGGGACTGTAGTCGCCAGGAGCAGGTGTATCATTAGTAATCTTAGGATCGCACTTGCCGGCCATGGAGAAAGCCGGATTGTGGTCCAGCCTTACTTTCTCCGGGCAGTAGGCTCCTGGAGCAGGAGTATCACTTGGCTTGTGAAGGTCGTGGCGACCGGCGAATGAAAATGCGGGATTGTGATCCTGCCTAACCTTTTCGGGATGGTAGTCACCCGGGGCCGGAGTGCTATTCTCCACCTTTGGAGCACTCTTCACGCCAAAGCTGTACGCCGGAGTGTGGTCCAGGCGGACCTTTTCGGGGCAGTAGTCCCCAGGAGCCGGACTATCGCCGGACACCTTCTGACTGGGCTTCCCGGCCATCGAGAAGGCAGGGTTGTGATCTTGACGCACCTTCTCCGGGGAGTAGGCTCCCGGAGCGGGGGTGTCACTGGGCTTGTGCAGGTCGTGGCGCCCGGCGAAGGAGAAGGCCGGATTGTGATCTTGCCGGACTCTCTCGGTCTCGTAGGCTCCGGGTGCTGGTGTGTCGCTTGGCTTGTGCAGGTCGTGGCGTCCGGCGAATGAGAAAGCGGGAGTGTGATCGTGCCGCACTTTTTCGGGACAGTAGTCGCCCGGTGCCGGAGTGGAGCTCTCGAGTCGCTGCTCGTGCTTACCGCCGAAGGTGAAGGCCGGCGTGCGATCGCTGCGATACTTTTCCGGGGCATACGAACCGGGCGCCGGAGTCTCGCTCACGGACCTCGTTTCGGGGCGTCCGCACAGGGTGAATGCGGGCGTGTGGTCCAACCGCACCTTCTCCGGATTGTAGGTGCCCGGCGCGGGCGTGTCGCTGCACCTGGCGAGCTCCGCGCGGTGGCCAAAGCTGAAGGCAGGCGTCTTGCTCAGCACGCACTTCTCGGGTTCGTATGCTCCGGGCGCTGCAAGAGATTGGGTAAGGTGTGAGATTGGGCTTGGTGTGGGCTGCGCGCTAAGACTACTTTGAAGTACGAAGCTACCACTCACCAGGTGTGCAATCGACCACGTCCTGAGCGGCCTTTCCGGCGATCGAGTAAGCGGGTGTGGAGTGCAGCCGGGACTTTTCGGGGCTGTAGGCACCGGGTGCTGGTCAAAGGAACATGAAAGCGTGCTCTTCAACCAAGTTACTACTCTCAGCCGAGCGGGAAGCCTTACCTGGGGTGTCGCTGACCTGGCTGTGCTTGCTTTTCAGGCCGAAGCTGTAGGCGGGAATGTGCTCGAGGACAACCTGCTCGGGCTTGTAGGTGCCCGGCGCTGGTGAAGGTGGCAAAGTGGTGAGAGCATGAAGCGGCTATTAATGTGGCCAAGTCCTAGGGACGTACTGTGTACAAACCTGGCGTGTAATCTGGTCTCTGCTCATGGTGCTTGATGCCGAAACTGAACTCCGGCGTCTTGTTGAGCTTCACCTTCTCAGGACAATATGCGCCTGGAGCTGCGGATGGGATGGATATCAGTATTGAGTTGGCCAGAATCGAGGCAATTGAAACGGAAAGCGCTACGGATACTGTCCAATTGGGTTCGCTTGAGCAAGTGTGCCTCGATCAGATACAGATGCAGTTGCAGATACAGATACAGATACAGATACAGTTACTGGAGAACTGGGGTTTATTACCTGGTGTGCCCTGATCGTGTTCGATTTTAGTTCTTCTACCGAAAGTGTAGCGTGGCGCATTCTTTTTTGATTGCGTGACCTTTTCAGGGCAATAGCTATTCGGAGCTGTTAGTGTTAATAAAACATTCGGTTTTAGTCTACGCGAATCAAAGCTAGAGGTCTACACTAGGTGAGCTACGACTAAGGTGAATACGGTGGGTGAAATACAGATGTACAGATAGAAAGATACATTATTTCGGGAATCAGTGAGGGGTGGCATTGAGTCGGGTTAGAAGTTAGAGAGCGGAGCTAGACCAACACCAAAACGCAACGTGGGCAAGGAGAGACAGTTAGTTGGGTTACCTGGATTGTTAACCAAATACACGTTAACCTTAATGCGAAAGGAGTATCGTGGGGCTCGCCGCTTGACGACATCAAGTGGCACCACTTGGTAATGGTTGGGACCTGGGTTTCGATTGGCCACGGCCATCATTCGTTGAAAGAGAAAAACGTTTCAAATTAAATTCAAATCAGGCAACATAAAAACACGCACACAATTACCGAGCCACTAAAGTAACACATATACAGAGAACACTGTAGCTAGGAAAAGCTAAGAATAGGGGAAATAATAATAAATGAGAATTGGAATACGTGTAATCCTAAATGGACATATTTTTGGGAAATTAAGACATCTGGTCCCGTTTCCGTTTGACTCATGAATCATTTGTGTGAATCACTTTGAGCCAAGATGGATGACCTTATAAAGACATTGCCAATTCCTCCTACGCAAATTTTGGTCTATTTTAGGAACACAAAGAAAGTTCAGAGAATGAAATCAAATAAATCTTTTATAGTAGTCCACAAGGTGCTCACCGATAAAAGCGACAGACTTTTGCCGAAGATTTACATTTTAATTGAATACTTTTTAGTAAAGATACTTTGACCAAAGATACTTTTACAGGGTGACATAACTACGATCCCTTCACAAGGATACCAAAGATACAGAAGAATGTTCTACGAAATGCGGTACAACTACACTAGCTACTGAGATAGAGATGGAAAGTGGGAGAAAGTGGGAGAAAGGGGCGTAGCAACTTACGCGCTGCTTGCAGGAAGATGCAACTGGCATGGGTTCGGATTAGTTAATGATCGCTGCTATGTACAATGATGTCCATGATTGAAATTGATTGATGATTTCCTCCTTCCGCGCATGCAACAACAACAACAGCACCAGTGCGAAACACACCGAATTCAACGCCAAGTTCAAATTCAATTTCCAAGTTCCAACTCCGAAATCCAACATCAAGTCCAAACACCATTCAAACACCAGCGGAACAGCCCGAGACTCACCTGGTATCTGGAAGGTCTTCAACGCGACCGGCCGTTGGCCAAAGGTGTACTTGGGCGTGGCATCGATCACCGCCTTGGCCGCCGGAACCACATCGTATTCTCCTGGCCCGGGATTCGAGAAGCGCGTCAGTTCCTTGGGCCTGCTCTGCAGCGTGGCTGCTCGCGGATAGTCCCGACCCTTGGCCCGCATACCCGTCACATTGTACTGAGCCGGACCCGGTCCGGAGGTGTCGTACTTTCCGCCCAGCTTGTGCCCGAAGGAGTACGAGGGGGCGGCTTTCTTCTTCGAGTCGGGCACTTTGCTGCCTAAATGAAGTCATGTAATCACTTTAACGTACTAAGCATAGTCTTCCCGCATCTTACCGATCAAGGTTGGAAGCTGGACGGTGGCTGGACCCGGATTGGTGGTCTCGGCGGCGATCCTGCCGATCCTGACAGTCGGAGTCCAAGGACGCTGCTCCACGTTGCCGCCCATGTTTATCGGACGAATCTTACGCACCCGGGCGCAGGGTCCCTGATCCTTGTTCTTGTTTTTGAACTCGACCTGCAAATGGAACCAAACAACAGCGTCAAGGAATCCATTCGCCCTAAGATCTTTAACAGGCCACCTTATTCATCTTGTTGTCTTAGGTTTACAGGGTATCGAAGTCTGAATACTGTGCCCCAATGTAGAAAAGAATAGACAAATTTTACGGAACTCCCTTCGATGACATGTACACGTGTGAGTGAGTGATAGGCTCGACCCCCAAATTTGGGTAACCTAATAATCCAATTCCGCCCTGCTCCAACAGCCAGTCGATGACACAAAAATCAATCGCCTGGCTCTTGTTTCGAACTTTCTGGGCCAATTCCGTGGGGCGGCTAATAACCAGGCGTGTGGCTGGCTATAGAGCCATGCTATCCGTGGGCGAAGGGTTGCAGTGGAGGGGGCGTGGCGTGTGGCGGCTGTCACTCCTTTTCTTCTCCGCTGCAGTGGCTGTTGCGCGGCATTTGTTGCAGGTTGCTTCCTTTCGAGCCGCGAAAGACAAACACTGGCAACAACTTTGCGGTAGGCTCGTAATTCTCAGGCGCCGCTGGCAGGGATAAAAGTTGGAGGGTGGCATTGCAGCCAAGCCAAACTAGAGGAACTGCAATTGAAGTCCTATGTGTTGGCGTTTCAGCTGTAGTTGGGTTTAAATATAAAGGGCATTCACCCACCAATTATCGTAGCTTAAAAACCCTAAATTGAGTTGGTGAATGGTGCGAAATATTTAGCATCTTAGCAGGACCCTTGGAGTGATTTAAAATTGGATTTCCCAACGAAAAGGAAATAAAGGGATAGATTGTAAACGCATTTAAATGCAGTTACCAGGGCAGACAAGTTTATTATACATATGATTGCCCATAAAACGTAACAAAAGAAGTAAAAAAAGAAGAGTTTCCAGCTACGCATAGTAAATATTTAATGGGAGCCCCCCTCAACAACATTTCTATTCCCCAAAACCGGCTGCCCTGGGTGACGACCTTCTTTCACAGCTCAGCACACGGGAAGCAAGTGTTGCCCATCGACAGGCGGGCAGACCTCGGAAACAGACGGTACCGGCTGGTATCAGGAGTGCCTGCCACGGTCCACCTTTCTGCCTTTCAGCGCCCGGAACCAACCATCTGCGAGTGTAATCGATATGGGGCTGCATTTGGATTCGGACTCGGATTCGGATTCGACGGGCGCCGAGATTTGGGGCCTGGTCAACAAGGTTGCGCCCCGAATCAAAGCGGAGTATGCTAAGTGCTAATGCTGCCCATTTTGTGGGGCATGTAAGCCAACAAAACGATTACTTTTAATGACTTATGGCCGACAATTGCATGACGGACAAAGGGGGCGAAACTAAAACGAGAACCGAAACAAAAACAAACTCAAACCCAGAAGAAATGCCACCCAAAAGCATGCCACTTCTTTTGGCCGTGAAAATTCGCCAGCCTGTGTAAATAATTACAACAATGTTGGGAGGCGTGGCCTGGCTGTTAACAGGGCCAATAAAGCCGTCGTTCTGCTGCCAAGAAAAGCTTTTTACTTTTACCCGCCTGCCGCACTTGTTACTTGCCACATTCGACTCCTGACCTCGCATGCAATTCACATACGAAAAGCAATGTTCTCTTCGCAAGGCAGCACTCATCAGCCGGTCTTATAAGGCAACTCTTACATCACCATCATGAGGTTGGAAAGCCCACACACCGCGCCGCGTGTTCAATTGCTGTTCGAGGCCAAGATCAGCTAAGAAAACTGAAAATCTGCGATGAATCAGAGCCGGCAGCTGAGCCAACAAAGTCAGACATCTGTCAGACAAAGAGTCTTGGCTCCCACATAATTCGCATTGAAGGAAATCTGTCTAGATATTTATTAATATTTCAATTAATATTAAAAAACAATTTGAATTATGTTGAACCCATTTTCCTTTGTTACTTTAAGTTTTCAACTGACTGTGCTAATAGGCTGTCGCAAAAATAATAGTGAATTTTGTGTGTTATGTTTGCTTACATTAATTTAAAATGTTATTAATAAGGTTAGTATCCTATCTTGTATTTGAAAAGCATTTTTAGTTTTCCTGATATTAAGTTTCAAAGACGAGCAGCATAGGGTGTGCTAATCGGTTGTCGCGCAGTGTACGTCTAAAATAAAGAAAAACATAATCGCGCCAGAAAATTGTGATTGAATAGTACCGATTGCACACATGATAACAGCACTGCTGTGGTTTTGGGAGTAGTTAAAGACAATATATTTGTTTTGAGACATAACTTCACAGAACTAAGCAAGCAAAAAGGAAAGTATAATACATCATCATATAAGAATTATATTAAGCTGTCTCCAATTTTTAAGCTAATATGCTTTTTTTCTGAGTGCAGTTTCAATTGAATGTTTGGGGCGCCCGGCCAGGAGGTCGCATTTAATCAAGTTAATAGAGCGTTGGCTCATGCAATTCATTTGCATGTGGCGATCAGATTTCAGTAATCAAATTATAGATGGTGATGCTCGATAGTCTATGCACGGGGGTCAGTGTAAAAACCGGGAAAGCTATATAGCAAAATCTTATCGCCCACACACTCGACTTTCGATCTCTCCTCTCTCCATGTAATTTTGCTTGCATTTTTTGAGAAACAAACAAGGCTTGGCATTCATGATTAGTTACAGAGATACTGACGAGCACATATTGCAGCATTATCTTTGCGACCTTCAGAGATTTGTTTATGATGACTCGTTTGTGTTTGATTTAAATTGATATTCTCACAGTTGACCCGACTGGGAACCCGTGACGAAAACCACAAATTTAGCACGCGTCAGCTTTAATTTGTGATTTCAACTTTAAAAATACAAAAAAATGCTGTAGCCTCAGCCAAAAAGATGAAATACCCTGTATAATAATAATTCCACGACTAATAGTATAGTTGTGCTTATCCAATTTGCTTTTATTGAATAAATCCTGCTTTATTCAATGATAAGGTATTGTATATAGATATATTTAACATTTAATATTGTGCCAAGTTCTAGTAATATTTTAAGAGATCTTAATCATTTTAGGGTTGGTATACCCCAATTTGTACTGAATGTGAGGTATGGGTATCTCTGACCTGATCAACAATCACTCAGTGAAAACGTTTTTATGTTCTTTGGACTCATTTCACGCTCTCCAAGTCGCGAATTAAATATGAGCTCATTCCCAAAATTTAGACAATTTCCAGCCGTCCATTCCGGAGGCTTTACGCCCAAATACGGCGGCCGCCGTTTCCTTTAGCCCACATTGAGTTGTCCGAAAAAGCCAGTTCGGAATTGGGTTTCCAGACGGCAGATCGACCCACGCAGAGCTGCGAAACTCCATGACTCCGCGGTATATAGACATGTAGCAAATAGCCATAATTCGTGTGCTGACTCTATTAACTATCAGCTTTTTCGCCTCAGACAGTGGCGCTGTATATGTTTAATTAACGGCGAACAAGTTGAGCGATTCCCTACCAAAATCAGAAACCGACAGCAAGTGAGCAGCCGGCAAAAGGCCAAAAAATAGCTGAATAAGAGCTGGTAAATGAAAACATGAGAGCCAAAGACAAAACATTCGCCATCCGCACCGAACTGAACTCTCGACTGTGATAAAAGCCAAGACCGACTGACGTCAGCTGTGTGAACTAGTTTGCGATCGGCCAAATCTAATTAAGTTTCTCAACATTCTCGGTGCTCTGCAGCGAACGTGTTTTGGCTTTGAAAACCAGAGAAAGCTGGGAAATGAAGCGGGAAAAATTGGCAAACCTTCTCCGAGTCTTGGTTCTCAAGGCAATGGCAAAGTTTCCAAATAGCAAATGGTTAATTTGCGATTTTAATGGGAGAAACACATCCGCTACCAAATTCTGGAGCCTGAGATCACTGGCTGCCACCATTTGCATGTTTGGATACATAAATACCTGTTGGGTTGGCTAAATATTTATTTAGCGATTACTGCATTTCCCCTTAGCAGTTCAGCTTTCTGTTTAACCTTTTCCCACTCTTTACTTTGTTATTTTGTTTTTGGTTAACGCTTTTTTGTGTTGTGCCTGCCATAATCAGTGACTTTGAAAAATGAGCTGACTCGGGACGACCGGTTATTAGAGCTGATGTCATGGGCTCCATGGGGCAAGTGAAGGTATCAGGAACCGCGGAAGGGTTACATTATGCCAACAAGTGACATCAATACGAGTACGCGAGTGTCATTGACTAAACAATGGGAGGAGCAATGTGGATTTGGGGGCGGAACTGAACAGCTGACTGCTGGGAAACCCAGCCCTACGCCACCAGGAAATGCCAATAGTCAGACAGACAGTCAATGAACTTTGGGGTCGGGTCAGCACGCAATCCACTGGCTGCTCCAGTCGGGCTGCCCCGCCTTGGTTAACGCCTACTCCAGTTTATCCTTACCGCAGGCTACTTTTCGATTTGGGGTATCGCGTCCTGCTTCCGTTGTATCGCTTGATTTCCGCAACTTTCTTTTACACAGTAAAAAACTTCACTGTATCGCGGTGCTAATGGCGCGTAATGCACACAGTCCTTGCCAGGATTAGACGCGATTTTTGGGCGATACTCAAAACATCTGTGCACTCAAAGAGTTGGCTATATTCGTTGTCACTGTAGTTGGTTTCGTGGCTGGTTTATTATTTCGTTGATTCGTTCGTTGATTGGGTTCAAGTGACAGCTGCTTTCGAGTGTCGGTCTCCGACTGGCGTTTGAAGTCTATTGGAGGTTTCCAAAACAAAATACACTTTGCTGATTTATTTATACCGATTGGATTGGCCGCTGTGAGCTGCGTTTTCTTGAGGAGATGGAGCTGGAACCGCACTCGAGCGCTGTCGAACAGAAACTGCCGTGCAAAGTCGCTAACGCTCGCTTTTCGTTTCAAATTTTTGACGTAGCGTATGCTACGTAGCTGCCGCGTTGGCGTTAACAGTCGACGTAATAGTTAACATATGCTGCCCTGTTAATTGGCTAAGGATTCTGCTTGCTGGAAACTGTTGCTGAATACTTTAAAGAGTTTAAAAATCAAAACTAAATTTGAAAATCACATATAAACAAATACACATAGGGGTAATATTTATAGGTTTATATTTAAAGATATCTATTCTCACCAAATTTATTTTGCACATGACCATTAGGTGCCTTTTACCAATTTCCTTGTTATCAATCTATTTTTTTATAATTGTGTTATTGCGTATTATTTCCAATTTAGATGTAGTGTTAGAAAGAATTCATCATAACGCTTAAACTTACAAGGAAACATTCAAATCAAATTTCTGGGAGTGCTATCGACTGACTTTCCCTGCCCAAAACATCATTTCTAAGATCGATTTCCATTTAATTGACTCATTTACATTTTAAGAAAGCCGTATCTAGGGGAAGGTCGCCTTAGATAGACATTGCCCCCGGTCTCCTGCCCACGGTTCAGTCGTATCTTAATGGCTCATTGACTATCTGTAATTCGCTGGGTTTGCGCTCATCGGGAGGCCTATTTATGGCCGTGCTCACAACAAATAACGCCGCTTGACTGCGGTTATGTAATGCGAGACCGCGATCTTGCCTCCGGCGAATCGATCCGCCCGCCGACCCACCAATTTATGGACCACTGCTGCGGTGGCACATAGACAGCCTTCACCCACACACGTGCCTAATGGAGCATGACAAATTATTGGCAGGGAAACCGCGATTAAATTTTATTGGAAAATCGTTTACTGCAAAATTGGGATAGTTGTATTTTTTTGGGAAAAACTATTAAAAGTAAAAAGAAACAACTAAATATGAAACGTACGTATCAAAGTTACTGAAAATAAAAATTGTCAACTTAAATAAAAACTTTCCCCATTGAGCAGAACATTCAATTGTTTTTTGTTTAATTTTTGTTTGTTTATTTCGTTTATTTTCCAATAGTAGGCCATAGAACATAATAAACCACATATAAAAATCCAAAATCCAGTATAAAGATGATGTTTTTATATTTCAGACCTCCATACTTATGTGGCATAATTTCAGGCTAAATAGCAATGTTATCAGCAAGTGAAGCAAAAATGTCTTTAAGCGGGAATAGAGTTTTAGATTCTATGAATTTATAAAATATATATAAAATTTCATGAATAAATTGCATTTTTCTTTAGTCGGCGGGCGAGAAAAACCGCAACGCTCCTCAAAGCTGGCTGTGATATGAATATTGCTGACAACATGTCACCGCCACTTTGAAGACAGTTGAAGTTTTCACTATTGCGAATTGCACGAATCCCCAACTATGCATAAAACATCAGAGAGCAGCAGCAGCAGGAGTATTTTCGGTTCTTTTATTAGCAATATCACGTTGATGATTTTTGGTTTTGTTTTTATTTTTCTGGGAGTGGGTTTCATGGCAATAGACGTATTTCGTATTTATATCGTATCGTTTATCGTATGTATTTATATATAGCTCTATATGCATAGGCGCAAGAAATCAACTAAGCCGCGTATTATAAGTTAGTAGTGTAATGTAGATTGCATACGTGTATGTTGACCGTAGTCTGGATAGTGGCTACTGCAAGGATTTTGCGGATGGGCAGGAGAAGACTCTATCCCCAATCTGCCCTTCGCTCAGCAAAAGGAATCATCATAGATAGACATTACCAGTTTTCTTGATCGGCTAATGCTACATATAGTCGTACGAAGGACGCTTACTAGCTACCACATTCATATAAACATAGACACACCTTTGCGGTTGCTGTGTATAGTTCGTATCTCGTATCAAAATGCTGTATCAAAAGTTTTACAAAATGCGCTTTTGGTTTGCGTGTTGGTGTTTCGGCTTGTTTTGTTGCTTTGTTTGCTTTCTGTTTGGTGTTCTCTTGTATAGTCTGGCTATAAGTCTATTTGAGTTGCATCTATTTTGGTTCTGTTCTCATTGCTTCGAATTCTTCTCGGCTGAACTTGGCTCGCAAATGTTTTGGTGTGAAACCGAGTTCTGTGCTAGCAGTCTCCAAAATTTTGCAAATGAATACCAAAATAAGAGGGTGAATTATAATAAATGTGTATCGTACATTTTATTTGATTTTCGTTTTTCTTTTCTCTTTTGTATTTCTGGTTGCTTAATCAAATGATAAAATTAATTAAGTAAAACTTTCATAAAAATACGATAAAATATGTTTATAGATATATCGATTCATATCGCATAGACATTGAAAAAAAACGAAAGAATTCAGTTAAAATATATAGCATATCGTATAAATTTCTCGTAATTATACCGCATTTGTATTTGATTCATACTTTGAGCGTGGGAAAAGCCATCGCAAGATCAAAATTAAATAAAAATAAAAATCGTCTGCAAGAATTAAACAATAAATCACAAAACTTAAACTAAGCACGTACAAATGTAGTCTAAAAACTGTTTATGTTTCTTGGCGAACTTCTCTTATCATCCTTCGGTTCCTTCATCCTTTATCAGTTGTGCAAACATTTCGCTTTCGACTTGAGGCTTACATTTAATATTTAATGCATAATCAGTTTTCTTGTTTGTTTGTTTCTATCATTCTTTAGGGATAATCATATTTTACTTAGCACAGTGGCTCGCTATTTAAAAAAGCACATTTAAATATCATATCATATGCATGTATCGTTATAATTTTTTAAATCGCTTTCGGTATGTGAAGTGTATCAAAAATTTGACTATTAACTACAGTTTTCCATACTTTATGCATTTCCGTTTTCTCATTTAATATAGTTACTATATGTGACTGTCAGTTGTTGCGCTTCGTATCTCACCGACTAACAGTTAACGCGTTCATAAACATAATGATATCATTCGCTCAGCTCTAATTCTATAAATTAATCCAAATATACCATAATCATATGGGGCTTGTGCCGTAATTTAAACTGGCACGCGCTTAACTAAATCTTATGGTTCATATACAGTATGTGTAAATCTAAATATATCTTTCTTTCGCCCCTTTCGTAACCTTAAATGTAATGCCTTTAACGTTCTTTAATATCTTAAGATGCTTCAGTGTGTTCAGTGCGTGTTAATTTCAGGCGATGGGTGCCGCAATCTGTCCGCTCCTTAGTCGGTAAGCGTCTGGGCCACAAGAGCCAGCTGATCCATGAGCACACGGAACGCGGGACGCTCCTCGGGTCCATGTGACCAGCACAACTTCATGACCTATGAAAAATGATTACCAATTAAAAAACTCTGTCAAGATCTATATGTACAATGAACTCACATCATAAATCTCCTTGGCACACGACTTTGGTTTCTCTAGGATAATTCCGCGCTGCACACGCTCCACAACCTCGGTATTCTTGAGGCGACCGTATGGCATCTTGCCGCAAGTGAAGATCTCCCACATTAGCACACCTAAGACGGCGAAATAATAGATATTAAGTTAAGAATTCAATACGTTAGAGTTTCAGTTGTGCGGGACAAAGACTCACCGTATGCCCACACATCGCTCTTAGAGGAGAAGCGCGTGTAGTTGAGCACTTCGGGCGGGGCCCACTTGATGGGGAACTTGGTTCCGCCAGAGCTGGTGTACTGATCGTCGAGGACGTATCGGGCCAATCCAAAGTCGGCCACTTTGACGACATTCTCGGAGCCCACGAGGCAGTTACGGGCAGCCAGGTCCCGGTGAATGTAGTTATGGCGCTCCAGGTAGGTCATGCCCTTGCTCACCTGTATGCACATGTCCAGGAGCAGACCCATATTACCAATCAGAGTCTTCTCATGCCGCCGCAAGTAATTCAACAAGGATCCGTGCTTCATGTACTCGGTCACGATGTAGATGGGCCGGTGCTTGGAGCAGACGCCATATAGCTGCACAAGATTCGGATGCTGCAGCTTGGTCATCACCTTGGCCTCCTCAATGAAATCGTCCTCGGACATGGTTCCCTCCTTCATCATCTTGACCGCTGTATCGATAGACCCACGCCACTTGCCGCGCCGCACAACACCAAACTGCCCCGATCCAAGCTCCTCCATCAGCATCAGCTCCATGGGATGGATTTCCCATTTGTCGTGGGATAATCCCGCCGTCGGTGGAACTGGGCGATCGCAGGGCGAGGATTTGAGTCGGCAAGCCAATCCGCCAGAGTTGTGCCGATGGTAGTTGATCAGATCCGGAATTGTTTCACAGCAATGCTTCTCACTCAAATAATACTCGCAGCGAGCATTTTGCTTGATGTGGTAGTGCTTCACATGCGACTGTGGACTATGGATAAAATTACATTATTATTCATACTTATTTTGGTTGCTTCGCTCAAACTTACACTTTGGTATGCAGCGATAGTGTGTAGAGACCCTTGGTCGATGACTTCCTGACCACAAAGCAGCCCTCCTTGTCCCCTTGCTTCAGCAGGGACTCGGCTCTCTGTCGTGACATGTCGCCCACATACCATCTAGAAAAAAACAGAAGCAGAATCGTTAGTTTCCAGTCTGATCTTTTGATTTTTTCTTCAATATAATAAATTGCCTCGTTCTTGTATTATTCAATAGTTAGTCGCTAGATGATTTATTATTTGAAAAATGGTTTTACTCACTCATAGCGCTCCAGGCCAAGAAGTGCCTTCGGCTTGACGTAGTTGCTGGGTATATAGCCGACATTGCCCAAGGCATCTTTGACCTTCCACCAGTGCTCCTGTGAGTCATCTATCACTTCGTATTCGGCATTCTGTTAGTAAATCAGCCGTATTAGCTTTGCGCTTACAGGAAAAAGAGGTTTCGTAACCCTTACCTTTTCAAGCGATAAATCACCGCCTTCGATGGCCTTGAATGGATAGAGAGCCACCACAAGCTTGACAAAGTGGGAATTGTCCTGTCCAAGAAGCTCAAATTAGAAAACATTGCTAATACATTTCATAAGTTTTTCTACCTTGGCTTTGGAATTTGGTGTTCCGGGGGTGGGTATACCGCCAGGCATATTGGCATCCAATAGAGTTCCGTTGCCGTTCAATAGAGTTGGGGACTGCTTGAAAGTTGTCAGCGAGGACTGTTCGAATTGAAAGTTGGTTAGATGCGGCTTTAATTATGGGGCTATGTGTCTGTTGAACTAACCTGAGGCTGCAGCGATGTGGGCGTGCAACTGCCGCCACCTCCTCCTCCGCCTAGGCCAAGGCTGCCTCCGCCTCCCAATCCGCCGCCCACTCCTCCGCCGAGACTCCCGGAGCTGTTGTGCTGCAAGCTGAACTGGCTGTTGGTCGTGGAGCTGTTGGGGCTGATGCTGCGCGTTGAATTCTGGGCTGGAGAACTGCCGTTGCCTGCAAAATGCAAAAAGAAAACCAAACTGATTAGAAACCTTGTACAAGTTCGTTGCTGAAGTCTTTTGTTCGCTCAAGTTTGTTGCTTAAGTCTTACAATTAAATGAACGTCTTAGTCTTTCATTTTGCAGTAGCCGTTGCATTAAGTAAATAAAACATAAATAGCATATATATTTGATATAAAATCAAGCTATGCTGCTTAAGCATAACGCGACTATTTTGCTTAGTGTGCCATGTACTACACTCAAATCTACATTTAAACATTTTCAGGCCCCAGGGCTGTCCGATTAATTAGCCATCGACAAATATCGCAAAATCGCCTTATGCTGTCTGGTTTTTTTGGTGGCTTGCGATTCTTGCCAAGGTGATAATTAATTAGACGCTGGCCAAGCGCTGACACTGAACATTGACAAGATTTTCAACGGTTCAAGGCGCCCGCGCGGTCGCCCACAATTCGCAGATAAATCAAAGACATCGGGCATTGGAAAGCTTTTTGATGAGCTGCACGGACTTTGCTCGGCTTAATACGATTTCAGTGTTTGCCAACTGGGGTTTTTCGAGAGCCCGTCAATAATAATAACGTTAGCTCGAAGTGAACTCGAAGTGTAACCCCAATTAAAGCAAAAATAAATAAAGATAAATAAATGAAACTTAAATGCCAGTCGAGAGCAGTCGAGTTTCGGCATTTGAGTGGGCGTCTCTTATGCAATCGCCCTCAGCAAATGAGTCAACTTTTCGCCTCATGATACACATTTTGCTGTCTGCCTTAATTTTTTGGCCTGATATTTTGATTTTCTGGCGCTGCCACCACTCGGAATCCACTTTTGCATCGGATGAGCAAATGGAGAAGTGCTTCAGGTAGGCGCCTGCTCGAGAATCGCGAGCGCCGAGCGGCTAAAACAAAAGTGAAGGTTAATCGCAAAGCGAAAGTGACTGCCAGCGGCTTTAGCGATTTCCCAACCCGCCATCTACACGTATTGCTATAAGTTGATACAAAGTATGGAAGGAGAAAAATTGCCCTGCAGTTTGCAACTGGTTGCCGCCACTGGCTTTCAATTGATAAGCCAATTTTCTCAATATCACAGAAGCACAAAGCAGCGGTGCGCGCATTTTTCATGTGAAAACTTGTTGCGTCTGGCCCGCCCCCTTTTTCCACCCGTTCTCACAAACAAGCCAAACAACAGCGTTACGAGGAAAACGTGCCGGCAAAAGATGACAAAAGGCTGGGAGGCACCACTCCAAACTACGTAGTACGTACAATGCGGCACAATACGGCAGTTGGGTATCCGTACCCGTACTCGTGCCCCTGCATTGATGCAAGATTGAAACCGAAAATAGAAAGTTTTCTTTCTTTCCCAGCCAAATGCACACAATCGCACACTTGCCGGTTGTTAAAGCCGTGTTCAAGCTTTTGTTTGGCCATTTTCCATGCAAATGAAAAGCGCTCCAAGCATTTTCTCTGCTTACATATACTTATAATGAGAAAATTGCTATCTTTGATGTCTGACTTCTTCCGAAAGGTTGCAGTATTTTGTGTTTTGCTTGGTTGGGAAAAGTTCAGATATTCTTTCCAGTAACTTAGTTTGATTATATTGATTTTTAAATTAATTATACTCGAAAAATATCAAATTATTTTTAGTAAGAGTAGGAAGAAAGGCTTAAATTGTTAACCACTTTTTGAATGACAGAGTATTAAAATTCATAAGTCCACAACTGGATTTTCCCGCTGCACAGCCACTTGAGTATTTAAATCATTTTTAAAACACTGGTAAATTGCCAAACGGAAGTACATATTTTATATATGCACATAGCCTGCAACTCTATTGTAAATTTTCTATAAGTGGACAGGGGAGATACTAGAGGTAAGCATGCATTTTCGACTTAGCGAGTGCCACATCAACAGGTGCGTTGCATTTCCAGGCCCACTTGCAACATTTGTCATTACTATTGTACAGGTATTTACAGCTAATTGTGTAATTGTGCTTTGTCTCTGCCCCGCTTTTGCCGCCCCTCCTCCATCGACCCCTTTCAACACTCCTCTGCCAACAATTTGTTATGCAAATTGCTATTCTTGTTATTGCCATTAAGGCAGCTCTTGTTGTTGCAGCTGGTGGTGCTCAGCCTCGAACCGAGTGTTTGTAGAAATCAAAGGCTGCAAGACTTTCAAACACGTGTTTGCTTCTTTGTTCTCTATTCTGTATTAGTAATTCCAAGCAGGTGAAACTTATCAAAATGCTTGTGCGATGACTCAAACACAGCAGCGCAAGAAAACGCCCACAAAAGTTACAAACAAGATCAGGGTCTACAAAAAATTAAGGAGCGCACTGAAAAAAATATTGAAATTAAAATAAATGCCATATAATTGTGTGCATATAATTGCGTGAAAATGGCAAATATGTATAATTGTAAATAAAAAAGGCAGTTCAATTAGGGAAGACTGACTTACATAATATTGTGTAAGCTTCTTGTTTTATTTCATAAAACTATAATTTGGACCACTAAGACACGCAACTACTTTTATTCGCTAGTAAGTGGAACTTCTCAATAAAAAATAGGACCAAAATCAAATCATAAGACCACGATGATCCCATCTTACCCAGCTTCAGTGCCGATAAAAGCATCATAGTTCAGCTTCAGGGAAAATGTGCTGTGAAGACTTCGGAGGCTCCACTCGGTTGAAATTCCACTGTTTGGTCGGCGATATGTTGCAGTAATTGTGTCAATTCACTTTCACATAAATCGCTTGTTCGGTTTTTATGTTTCTTCTTTTGATTCGATTTGCAATTCTTTGAACTACAGTTTCAGGTTGTTGGCAAACTGGTTTCCCAGTTGCTTCCTTTTTGCAATCTGCAGTTGTTATTTGTTATTATAGTAGTTGATGTTGCTGTTGCTGTTGCTGCTTTGCTGTTGACCTTTAAGCGTTTCCCATTCAGCGATGCTGAGCGGCTTTTACCGTTAAAGCGGCCCACGAATAAAAAAAACTCAGAGCTTCCTGTGCTCAAGATTTTATTTCTAGTGATCTCGACTTGCGCTGCACATTTATAATTATTTATTTCAGCAATATCTGATGTCTGCTTTCACGCGATGGCCAAAGGCGTCGCCATCTTGAAAACATTTTCCATAGGCCGTAACTAATTTTCCGTGTTCTGTCATGAGTTATGTTTATAAACTTTGTTATTTCATTTTATTTACGACACAAATCGAATGACAACAACTGTTGGAATGGATTTATTATGTCTGAGAAATTTCTTTCTCCTTTATATCAAATCAATTTTTACTGCGCGACGCGAACTGTTTCAGTTAATGTTTAAAAGCCAACTGACTGAAATGGCAACTGAAATTTTTTTAGCCAGACAGCAGCAACTTGGCCCGGAGAAAAACAACAGCAACAGCAACAGCAGAAACAACTTCCAACACACGGAGGCCATAAACATAAAGTAAAACTTAATTGTAGCAGTGGAGAGCGGAGAGTGGAGAGAATGGAGAGCAAAAGCAGCAGGCTCCACAAAGCAGAAGCCGCCAAGCGAAACGACGACAACTTGAGCAACATAAACAAACACTGGGAGTAAATCTGTGTAACTTGTAACGATTAATCTATATTTATAATAAAATTAATATTTTTTATGCACGACCTAACTTTAATGGAGTAAAATGCCATTGAGGCGGATACCTACTACACTTCCATTTAAATAAAAAATAATACACAAAACCTTAAAATTTATAGAGGTTCATGTTCCAGAAATATACACAAATTTCTAACATCATAAATACAGATTCTTTGTTACAATAACAGAAAGAATGTCCCGTTAATTTATCTTTTCAAGTGTTGTAATTGACATATGCAATGGCAATAATATGTATTTTTTGCCGGTGTATCTACAAATACACATGTGCTTATGTATATACATATATCACCGATCAAGGTGCAGAGTTGAGACCCAGCTCTTCTGTTTTTAGGCTTATGAAGCTGCAACTATGATTTTTAATTTTTCTATTATTTTTTGTTGTATTTACCAAGCGATGCTCCGTGAACTGTAAAATGAATTTTCTTTGAATGTTAACGGTAAAGTTTCCATTATGCTCATACGCCGGAAAAAAACAACAAGCGAGATTACAACAATAACATCAATGTAACGAAACAAAACTTTTGAACTTTGCCTGTACGCCAAAGTTTTTGGAGAACAAAAAGCACGAAAAACTCACTTGTATAATAGCAAAGTGTGTGGAAAAAAGAAAAAAGCCGCAACACACAAGACGAAATAAAAAGGCAGTTTCTTTTGTTACTTCTGCTTCTTTTTTGCGAAGATGAAGCAACAGGCGGGAAATTTAGCGGGCGTGAGCGAGACAGGTGATGTCTGCACACCTGCGCAGGTGTTTTGCAGTTGTGTGTGTGTGTGTTACCGGTAGCTAATGAATATGAATCGGTTGGCAGTAGCAACAAAAGTTGCCAATGCGCCAGCAACATGTGGCTGACAGAATATTGCATGAATATTATAAGTTAAAGTAATTTGTTATAAACAAAAAAACATTTTCTTTAAATATTTATATATTGTTCAACAACAATTTTAAATGTATTTTTACACATAACCTCATTTAATTACCACTTTATAATTAACTTGCATGTGGTACATCAGAATTTAAATTTATCTGTTTATTTTGAGCAACAAAAATATCCTAGTGAATATGGCATTTAAAACTTTACTTTAGTTCTATCCCGTTTTATTGTGCAGCTCCACTCTGCCTGAAAGTAGGCAACATTGTTTTTAAAATATCAATTGTGGCAACAATCAGTCGTGTGGTAAGAAGAAACGAATAATAGTAGAGGTAACAGAGAAAATATGATATCCATGCCAAAGAAAAAAGGCAGTTGGCACACGCTTAAACGTTAGTTACTTAAAGTCCATTTAACGCCTTCAACAACTGAGCTGGTAAATATGCAGGAAAACTCGGAAAAAGACAAGACAGACTGACTAGAATGCAAGTGTAAAAATTAACCGTGTTTCTATACAAAGTAACAGATAAATTTCAAGCATCTTACAGCCATGAAACGCACTTCACGTAAGAGCCGAATATAAGTATAGAAAAAATTAAGGTTAAATGTTTACATCCGAGGCTCATAAAAAAGCGTGTGAAAAATTGTTAACTAATTGGCAAGTTGCATGCGGCAAAGAAAACAAATAATTACACGCAAATTGTTTGAAAAATTGTGCAGTCAGCGACACCAGCGACAACAAATATTAACAATAACTACAACAATGCAGTAATAGCAATCAAACAGGAAACGGCAAAAAGACATACAACAAATTGTAATCGTGGCCGCGACTCTGTTTATGTTTTTGTTTTGGTTTTTGTTATGCAAATGTGGGTTAATAACATTTTAACGCATGCGCCATGAATGCAAAGCTTTGCGGCAAGCAAGATACCCCGTGGAATTCTAATCATTTCGCAGCTATTTTATTCAGCTGGCAGAACATAGTTTGTCAAGTTGATTGAAATGTTTCTCGCGAGTATCTCATGGATTGGTGCTGGGTGTTCCTTTCTCCAATAACTTTACACGACTTGATTAATTGCCACAACTGTAAATGGCTTAGCCAATTTATGGCAAGAAAATGCATCGCATTATGCATTCGATTTGGTTTTGCATTCTGGCATTCAATTAATGCCAGACGGAAGTGGCATTTGAGTGGGTAGTAAAAAAGTTTGCAATAAACAATCAGTCAATTTCTTTAGGAAGATAGTTCCAGAGACTGACAGCCAAAGCTACTGGAATTAAATACTTCAATAATTTACATGTAACTTTATGTAACTTGTACTTTTTATTACGAAATAAAACTTATATAGTAATTTTTAGTTGCAGTAACTCTTTGAAAATAGAAAACTAATTAAATACTATTTATTCAGATAACTATTATATTGAATTTACTTTTTTGTTCTAACTGCAGTAAATGGATTTGTTGAATATATAATTTTAATACTTTGTAAATAGGGTATTTAAGATCGGCAACTTTATTTAGAAACTTTATTAATGTCCCTTGGCCATCCGATTTTCAGTTTGTTGTCACATTATGCAACTTTTTAAATTCATATAAATCCCACGTCCGAATTCCCCCGAAAAACTATATCCCTAGGTGATCGACGCCTGCCTTAAATCACTTGAAAAATGCAAACAAAGCTGTTGGGATTAGGGGCCGCCCCTAAGCGATTGCCACGCCCCCCGTGGGGTTTTATGTCCCCAATTAACACAATATAAAACAAACCTCGAACAAAGGAAGAAATAGTCGGGGACAAAGCGAAATCAATCGGACCAATTTGCATATGAAAAATGACGTCAAAATGAAGCGGGCGTTGCTGCTTGATTTGTTTTTGAATGTGAAATATTTTTTGGGTTTTCTGGTTGATTTCTACCCGCAGCTTGCAGCGGCGAACTATGGTTTTTGTTTTATTTTTATGCATTTTTAATGAAACCCAGAGACCAGAGGCAACAGATGGAAATTGTATTTATGACAACGAGGAATCCCTACGTATACTCGTATGCCTTAAAACTCAAAATCATAAAGTTGATAAGCAACTTTTGAGCTGCGCACTGACCTTGGTGCTTTATGGTTTGTTATTTCGGTTTTTTTTTTTATTATCGGTTTAGCCTGAAAGACATTTTTCCATTTTCAGGCGGTCTTGTCAGTCTTGTCAATAACTTAATGATTCGCATCTCGATGCAAATTGAATTTACAATAAATAAAAGTGGTCAACCGGATGGTAAGATCTTGGGTACTTCGGCATGGCAACTGAACCACTGAGCCAAGAACGGAGATCGCGGATGGGTGAGCTAGCCCAGGTGCAGAATTGCACGTATGGAGCTTCGTGCCCAGAAGCAAAATGAAGCTCCATGGTCTGAAGAGTCACCGATTGCTGTGTCGGGCCAAAGACAATTTACAATAATATTTAAATACGCTTTTTGCAACTGCTTTGACTCGCCAACTGGTTTGGTGGCTGCCCAAGTTAACTTAACTTAACTTAACCCGACTTGAATTGAGTTAAGTTGAGCTGAGTTGAGTCGAACGTGCCATTGCCGGTTCACAAGATTTGCGTCTCTGGCGTTTCAGTTTCAATTTCAGTTTCTGTTTCTGTTTTCGGTTTCGTTTCAGACAAATTGAACTGAATGCGAATCCCGCGAAGGCTATTTGGGGTAAATTGGAAATGGTATCGCACTGGGCTACAATTGGGTTTCCTATCGGTAAAGTGTATAAATTCTAGCTAAACACGAGTAAGATCAATTTTTTTGGTTTGTGACAGGTGTGCCGCCTTAATAATTAGCATCTGCGTCAAGTTTGCGGTGATTTCGCATTGCGACACGAACTTAGTTCTGTGACGTCATGGCAATCAACCGTTTTCACTTAGCAAAATGATGTGAGGTAATTACTACAAATATTCTACATACATTTTTGCACTAAGATTCAAAAGACCACCTAAAAGAATACGAAAATCACCATTATCCACAATAATACACCGAGAAAACGCGTTGAATACGCAGCTCGACATGCACATGAAAACGTACATAGAGCAACAACTGGAAAATAAATTGAATGTTTCTGGTCAATTGATTCGGTCAACTTTAAAGCACCGACACATTCAACAAGTGGCTGTGTGGGACAGAGACAGAAGCTGCCAATGGCTTGTGCTTTTGGCTCAAATTGCAAATGCAAATTGCAAATTTTTGTGGTCATTGTTAAGTAAAGGCCATAAATAGACCCACACAGCCAGTCAGCAACAATGCAATAATTTTATTGTCAACTTTGGCATGCCAATCAGCCGAAAGAAAAGAAAACAAAGCAAAATGAGCACACAGTAAAACCGAAAGTCTAGCTAGATAAAAAAGCACACAAAACGCTCCAAGTGGGGCGTGCTAAAAAAATGGATGAAAAAGGGGGACAAAGTGGGGGCCTAGAGCAGGCATGATGGAGCAGCTTTCAATCTTCGTCGTATCTCATACAAAATTACTATGCAAAAACCGACTTTTCGATTGGCATTGATGCATCTGCCTGGAGAGAATCGTAGAATCTGCCATTTTACCCTCCCCATCGTGGCACTTTCGGTTTTATTGCGACTGGATACTGGATGGATGGATGGCTGGGATCCGCTCTTCGGGTTTTCTTCTGGGCTTGGTCGACGACTGCTAATTGATTTCAATTATGCAATTGCCATGTCTACTCCTTTGTTCTTCTGCCTTTCTTTATCGTGTGCCTGGCATCGTCTCGCCCTGCCGCTGTCATATGTTCTTATGCATGCTGCATTGCTGACGATCATCTAATAACCGCCTGCCATCCGAGCCATGGCCATATAATCATGATAATTGTCAGGGAGCGGAGATCCAAGAGCGGCCAGCACCGATCCCATCCACAGACTGTCGCTAAATGCTGGCTTGGCTCAAGCACTCCGAGAAAGACTCATGTAATAAAAGAAGTTTTCATTTTGTATCACTAGGTCCTCTGATATTTACGAGTAGATATTTGTAAGCATTTAGCAAATTACACATCTGTTTTACATTCGTTGCAATAACTCTGGCTATCTTGATCTATATCTTTTAACATTTTAACACCTTGCCGTTCCCAGTTTAATGTTGAAGCTAGCTGATCTAAAGACCAAGTATTCCGCTCAGTGCAGGATTCGACTGACTGCTGCATTGGAAGGCAATCATCACCAGCGACGCCTCTGCGGGATGACTTGGCCGCATCTGCTATGGAAGTTGAGCTTACGCTTTGCATGCTATGTGGCAATACATATCAGAATTGGATATGGATCCCCTCCTGCAGATGGAATCTTGTTTACAATTGGCATGGCAAAGCCTCTAGAAATGTTTACGCTGCAATATATTTACGTAATTGATGCACTCTTTGCGCCGATTGCCTGCAAAGGATTAAAATCATTTGTTTTCTTTGGGAAAACTTCCGCTTTATGTAAACAAACAAAGAACCATAATACGAATCTTATCGGAAAGAATATATATTTTAGATATTGAAAAGATTGTTTGCACAGTACTTGGATGGACGCAAGAACTTGGAAAATCGCAGAACTTTTTTCGTTTTTTACACTCATGTCAAGATTGCACTGCAGATACATTGACCAAATATTTAATCACAAGTACTCTTAGGCATGACAAAAATTTCACTGGCAGATATTATGTAAATCAATCCCTAATGCTTAAGCCGGTTATAGTCATAAATTTTACTTAAAAATCAAAGCGACAGAACCTGTATATTGTTTTTCTAAGTTATGTGTTAACACCCCAAATAAATGGTGTTAGTACTATAAATTGTTGTCAATTTATCGGTATTGTTCTTCCCGTGATGTTTGCTAGATTAAGCCAAAAATAGTTTTGTACATCTTATTAGAGCCGCGAAGTAAAACACTTTTGGACTGGTAAACGCCATTAGGCGACTTCATATTTACCTTCTTTGGTTTTGGAACTGGTCAGGCTGTGACCAATGTGGTTCCAGAAGTTGAGTCGGCAGCCGAACACCTTCATTTCCTTGACCCGCTCCTTCATGTTGCCAATGACGCTCGTTTCGGCCAACCTCACGCAGGGAATCATTTGGGAACGGATGAGATCGCTACCAAAAACGCTGGCGTTGCACACGCGTTTTTAAACTCGAGTTTTGGGCACTATTTTAATTGAACTTTTACTGCTGACAGGGGGAGAAATAAATTTGTTTGAGCATTGACGTATTCGTGGGTCATTAAAGTTGAGTTGGGCAAGCGGTTTCGAAGCCATTCGAAGCGATTTGTGCTTGTTTTGCTTTTGTTTTGCACCGATTTGTAATTGCGATTTCTTAAAGTCACACATAATGAGCTTCTGCTCAAGTACGACGCGTTTGCGGAAGCAAACTACAACACTACTTAAAGTCCATCAAATTCATGGATGCCTTAATTGCCCAAAAGGCAAAAAATGCCTGGCCATTGAAACAATCAATCAAAACAACAACATAGCCAACAGAAGAAGCCGACGAAATTTCAATTCCTGTTTTGGCAATTGAATACAAATATTGGAGGCATGATTTTAACTACCTCGTGTACACATGAAACCCCCATAAATCAAACACATTCTGCATTTGACTTATGCTTTGTTTGCAGAACATCAAACGTGTCTCGTTTTTATAGCGAATTCCTCGAGACGGGCTCGAGAGTTTCCTTAAAAATGCTTGGCACAGATTGCAGCTGAGAAGCAGATGAGCGAAGCTCCTAAACAATCGGGGTTAGCCTGCTGCAAATGCTAATGATGCTGCAAATGCTGCAGCCAAAGTCGGTTGAGGTTGCCCCCATCATTATCGACAATCATCATCAGCTTCATTGATTTTCGCATTGTAATTGTTCGAGTGAATCGCAGCAGCCGAAGATTAATAACGATTTCCATGCGGTGGAAGCTAATGACGCATCCAAACTTTAAAACCAAAATTGATTTATGAGGCTTTGAAGTAAGTAGAACAATTTTCATTTACTTACAGCACGGTACTACTACAAATTAGGCAAGTGGAAACCTTGAAACAAACAAAACGCACCCAGTCAAGAGAAAAAACGCCATCAATAGCAATCTGAGACAACAATCTATAGCCGTGGGCAGAGGAGACCTAGGCGCAGTTCATTGAGCTCCACTGTAACGCACACACTCGCCTGGGTGTCTCTTCTTTTCATTATTTTTTTTTTCATTTTAGTAGCAACTGTTGGCAACATAATTAACATCAATTTCAAGTCTTTTCTATCCAGTTGGTTCCTTAATTCAGTGGAACAAACCAACGAAATCTAATGAACTTTCAAAATGATTAACGATGCTCGGCGTGCGGTTTACGCAAAATGGGCGAGGTGCGGTTTCTATAATTAAAGTCTATTTACAGACGGATTGGTAGGAGCTTGATAAACAGTTAAACCGATATCTAAATGATCAGGTGTGGACGGAATTTGATTGGAAATGTATCTTATAAAGTGCTCAAAGTTATGTAGTATAAAGGCGAATCAAGGTAATAAACTAAAAAAGCGGTGTAGGTGTACAAACATGATATAATATAAACTGTTTTTATAAGAGGTCCACCGAACTTATTGTTTTGTTGGATAAGTGAAAGGCATTACCCCTATAAATTCTTACTTTATGCCATTAAGTCATAAAGACTGTAACTTCCACGCTTATGTTCAAATACCAAGGGCAGAGAATAGTTTATTTGAGAAAATTCAAAAAGCTTAAAAGCTTCATGAAAGTCGTGGGAAATGTAAAAACAATAGAAGTATTTATACGTGATTGAATCAGAGTTTTTAGGCACAGCTCTTTGTTGTTGATTTGCCAGAAATTAGTGCTACAGATTGCCGCTTGAATCTCGTGTCGAATTGGGAAAATGAAATTTTCACGCCTTACACAATTGGCATTAAGGTTTGGACCTTAATGACGTGTGAGTGTTGACACGAAAAACGGGGGAAAAAGTTCAACTTTAACTTGTCGTAAACTAAAAACAGACCAATGAATAAATGAATAAGTAAAGCGGTGACATATGAACGTCTCATTGACCTTGCCTGACCCTGCAAAAATGCTGAAAAGAGTTAAGATGCCCGCGGGCGAAAGGAAAGCGCTGCCCAAGTAAAACCGAATACAAAATAAACCGTTTGGGGCGTGGCAATGGGAAAGAAAGCAACCGCTTTGACCTGATTCCGAGAGGTAAACGCTAAAGCCGAAAAAGTCCAGCAACTTGAGGAGCGTGAACAAAGCAAATCCGCCAAATAATTTAAGGCGGTCAAGAGGCGGCGGCGGAAAAAGGGAGTGAAAGAAGCTATAGCTTTCGCTTGTCATGTTTTTTGTACATTTTTATTCCCTCCTCTGTTGTGGTCCCGACTTCGTCTTTCGTCTTTCCCTCCAGATTTGCGAATTGGGTTTGGGGTTTTTCGGGTTTACGGCGTGGTGCTAAAAAGCTCCACAAATGAAATGGCACGTAGCTGACCTTGACCCGTTGCTTTTGGGGCTCCCATAAAATGCAATCTTTATGAACAGGCAGCCGCAACAGGCAAAACAGCAAATTGCAATTGAATCTTTGGGCCAATTTACTTTTGGCAAATTGCTAACGGTACCGCAGAGGAAAATAAGCAACAAAAAACTAAGTGCAGGCTTTCGCAATTCGCGAAAAAAAGAGTTTTAACCAGTTCCAAAGAGAGCTGCCTAAGGAAAAGGCAGAGGAAAAGAGATGGGGCGAAAAACTTGTTTCCGATTTTTATTTGCAACCTTCGAAGAAGCATCCGAAAACTACCTTTTCGTATCTGTGTGCCTGACTATCTGAGCCAGGGTGTGTGCATGTGTGTGTACTGCCGCATAACCGTTAGGCGGAGGATCCTTCGATTTTAAACCTGGTTTGCATTATAAATTGAGCCGAGCAGCCACACAAGTGGTTTGGCCTGTTTGCGAGTGGAAAACATACATTTTTCCTACCGATAATTAACATGGACAATGAATAACTCTCTTAGGTACCTGCCACACATAGGCACATACCGCACAGCTGCGGTCAAGAAAACAGTTCAAGGAGGTCAACAATTTTGCAGAATCAACCTAAGATGTGTAAGCCCTTTTAATAAGAAATTTATCACTAAGTATTTTTTGAAAGTAGTCCATGAGAAAAAAAAAAATTATATTACTTATGTATACTTTTTTTAAGACTTTATTTAAAGTTCCAATTCTTTCGCATCTAGTTTACACAATTATGTTGAACTCAACTGTAACTCAGTACATCACATTGTAAGGAGAATTTTTACTGTTTGCTCATTTGCTCAGAACATTTTGCCTCGTTTGTTTTATTTACGTTTTTGGAAAGGTTAGAGATGCCAATCGTATTTACCAGGAATTATCCACACACTCAAGAGGAAGTTAAAAGAAGGCCTCCCGCCTTGTTTAATCGGCTGCCATCAAAATATTTGTAATCCAAACATTTATGACTCGGTAGTTACATTTTGGAGTTACAAATTTAATGACCCGCCATGTATGGGATTTTATATCTTTCACTCACTCCCCGCGTTGATTTCCCCACTAATTTCAGACCCTTTGTTCGGCTTTTTACTCAGTTTTTAATGACAATTTCAAGCTACCTTTTAATGGCATTTTGGTTTGTTATTTTTATGGACCCTCTTTCCATGAAAAGAACACCATGGAAGCGGAGATGAGGAGAAAATATTTTCTATAAACAAAAGCTTCACGAAAACTGAGAAAACACGAGTAGACTTGAATTGATTTCTATTGAAATTCGAAACGGCACTTTTAGTGCTGCCTTTGTAATTTTTTAATGGCCCTGTCTGGATCAACTAAATGCAATGCCATAATAGCTAAACTGATAAGCCAATCGCGAGTTGAGAGAAATGTGTAAGAGCAACTGCAGTGTAAGATTACTGGGGAGCATTGCGAGGAAAACGGTGACAAGAAATTCTACTTGAGATGGTATCATTACCAAAGTCAGTTTTTCAAGATTATACAGTAGGGGCTGTGGAGTTTTTACGTTTTGATCTCCTAAAAGCTACCCATCAAATTATGGATTATTAAACTATGGATACATTAATAAAATTTTTAACAGACATTTTTATTTCAGCACATTCCATGGCGCCTATTACAGGATCATAACAAAAGACGTGCAATAAACCAGATGATTATATGTATCCCCTAAGACTCGATGAAGATTGATACTTCCTTTTCGGCCACTCCCAGGCAATACGTCTTTTTTTATAGTGAGTGAGTGAGTACCTTCTGGCTCTCGGTTTTAAGTCGGTAGTGTTATTCCATGGCTTTCCACGGATTGCTTTTGAGCTGGGTTACGTGATAAGCAGGCTTAAGTATTTAAGCATTTGCCTGAACGTGCTGGCCTCACAAGAGACAACAAAACAACGAAAAATAAACATAAAACAAACGGCGAACGGCTAACAAATTCTCGTTAAAGCAAAGTGACCTAAACTCAAAACTCAAGACTCAATCGAAAGGCAAACGAGGAAAGAAACGAAAAGAGAGCTGTTTAAGATCCTGTTTGGGCAATATACAAATATCCACAAGAACAATATTGAATTACACAACAGTGGAATATTTCGGGATGGGCTATTTGGGCTACCTGCTTAGGAAAATTCTTCAGAGCCGTAAACGACTTTGAAATTGAAGTTCGTTAGGATCGGAGGCGCCCCTCACTTTGCTAATTGGTTTGGTGTGAAAAGGAAAACCAAACTAAAGAAAGACAGGTAGAGATCCTCAAAAATAAAACTGTTTAAGGGGAGTAATTGTCATGTTTCTAAGCATTCGTTTTAAATTAAACAATCAATATAATAAGAAGTTTCTTAGGCCTAAAAATAAAGATCTATTTTACTCGTTAGGAAATAATTATTTTCGTAACTGGCTGATAAAATGGACAAGCTTTAAAGTCAATATAAGCTTGCGTAAAAGAAAAAATCAGACGAGTTAAATATGATAGATTAAAATCTCTACACGTGCCCGAACTAAGAATTTACATCCAATGCTAAATAAAAGAACACAATAGAAGACTATAAACCATAAAAAAAACCTTTGAGGATTTCTTTCTCGTGTAAGTTTTTTGTATTAAGTGTTTTTTTTTCGACAAGTTAATTAAGCAAATGGGCAGAAGAAATAATGAATTTCTGAGAGGGGGTGGCAGGTGACAGGGGGGACTGTTAGAAAATGCGCAAAAGATAAGCACGAAAGCAAAAAGCAGAAAAACTGCTGTGGCACGCCAAAAAGAAACAAGTTAAACAACTTTACTCGGCTCCCCAGAGTTGCCAGATTGGTCCACTAAATAGGGTTTCAACGCAGATATTTGTATTTGTGTGTGTGCCGTGACATAAGCAACTTTTACTGTTAGAAATGAGTTTTGGAGATGAGTGATATCTCCAGCGGTAATAAGTCAAGAAAGGCACAATTTCTTCGCTTCGCCTGGCTGAAAACACTTTTGCCTCTCAGTTAATTCTTTTCTTTTTTTCGATTTGTAGATATTTACATTTGGATTTATTTTTGGGGCTGAGAACACTCTTTGGCCTTTTGAGCAAACTTCACTTCTGCCTGAGCATTTACATTTTGTCGCCGCCGCACGTTTTGGCCGTAAACAAATTTTCTAATTTATTGCACTTTTGCGGCTTAACACGGCCAGTGATCTAGCAATTTGGTTATCGTGGTATGCAGTTGGTACTAAAATCAAACTACTGTGTTTTTCAATGGCACACGCGACAATCGAAACAACAGCTAAATTCGAAACCGCAACCGCTTTTCGATTTGCGCTTTCCGCTCTGCGTTGTGCACTCGACGACGGTTCAAAAGAAACTCGATCGGATTTGGATCGCGCAGGCGTCGAGCGCTTCTCAGCAGCTCAAGAAGAAATGGTGAGCGCAAGAGTGGGAGAGCAGAGTGCACAGTCAAAATTACACCCAGAGAAATACATCTTAGAGTTGTAAAATTTGATTTTCAATATGAATACAATTTTTAAGCAACTGATTTTGTTTTAGCGACATAGCTGATTATCATATTTTAATATAGTTACTAATTAATGTGGTGGTACTAATTAATTAAAGGTGGTAAAATTTAAGGTTTTTTATTTTAGGAAAATATGTATATTCATTAAACCGTATCCATAAAAATTTATAATATTTAATATTTTAAGTAAATTTGTTTTTTTTTTTAAGTGAAAATGGAGTGAACAGCGAAGTGTGGGGAGAGATCTTCTATTCAGCGAAAAAGAGACAGCAGATATAAAGAGAGCTGCCAAGTAGGAGGTAAAATAACAACACTGGAGCCAGCAGAGTGGAGAACAGCTGGTATAGAGAATAAAAAAGCAGAAGAGAGCAGAGAATAAGAGAGCAGAGAGAAAAATGCAACAGAGCCAAAGAAAAGAGCGATTTTAACCGCAAACGTTGTTGCTGTTTTTGTGGCGTAGGCAAATCAATGAGCACTTGTGCACTTAGCCAGTCAAAATTACAGTTAGAATCGCTGAAAAATTAGTTACTCGCGTAAATGCAAGTGGAAACGAGACGCCACGGGAGTGGGGGTTATAACACTAACCAAAAATTATATTAAAGTTTTAAGTCGAAATGAGCAGAAAACGCTTAAGAGCAAGTTTTGTTTATTTTTGTTTTTGGGCAAGGCAACTTGTAATGCAACACACACACGAAAAAAAGAGGTTGTTAGAGCGAGAGAGCGGAAGATGGAGAAAGGGATAGGAAGGCGGGGTGGTGCCTGCATCTTTCGGCTGATGGCCAAAATGGAGTGGAGAGAAAGAAAGAGAACAGACATGGCTAATATCAATTATAAGACGCAATTAGGGAAAACATTTTGTGGAGCACAGCAAGTAAACAAAAACAAGGCGACAGGAAAAGTTTGGGAAACAACTTCAAAAGAATATTTTGGGGATTATTTTTGTTTTCCCAATAAAGCGAAACAAGAAAGTTTGTGATGGAATAGAAATAGGAAATTACTTGATTTCTTATCTAAGGAAAGAAAAAAAAAAACTATTCAATGATTTAGCACAAAAATAAAAGACTGATGGGTTTTTTTTGTAAGTCTTAAGAATTCGCTTGCAGTTGACAACTTTCTTTAGCTTGTATTTCTGAAATGTATAAAAATTCCGCTTTTACATTAACATAAGTATAAAGAGATCATTATCATACCATCCATCAAATGAATTCGACCTAAACCTCGCAATATCACATGATTAAATGCTTCTGATTAACTGCCAAACCTGCTTGGAGAATGTTGGAAATTCTTTCCTAATTTCCTTGGCTTTTTGCAGACATGAGGTAATTAC
This sequence comes from Drosophila erecta, assembly GCF_003286155.1. NCBI lineage: Eukaryota > Metazoa > Arthropoda > Insecta > Diptera > Drosophilidae > Drosophila > Drosophila erecta. The sequence goes on from NW_020825200.1 coordinate 17,498,809, forward strand.
CGGCTTAGCATAACAAATCCTGTCCCAAGACCAGACTTAAGCGTTTATATAATACAAACCATATTGACGATTATGGGAAATCAAACACTTGTCACACGCCAGTTCTTCGTGAAAAGAAATTAATTGGTTGATAAATTTGCCAAGATGTTATGTATGGCCAAAAATAATTATTGCGTGGTCTTTTTCGAGATGGAAAGGTTAAGAGATTTGAGTGAGTTAACAAAGGAGAACGGGCCAAAACGAAATAAATAAAAATGAAGGGTTCAAACCATTCGAAAGCTCGGCTTCTGGTGCCGATTTCCCACGTTTAGAACGAATCACAACAGAACGCATCATTAATCATGGCAGGATGACCAGGGGATGCGGTGGGGATACGGTGGGGATGGTGGGGATGCCGCACTCCGACCGCGAGGCGGCCTAAAACTTTTTGAAAGACCCGACCAGAACCAAGCAGAGCAGAATCCACAGAATGGAGCCAAATGCGAGGCACATTGGGCAGGTCGAAGGCATCCCAGCCACCAGCCACTGAAGATGCATGAACAAAAAGCAGCAGCAACAACTAACACAAGGCGCAAAGGCGCGTTTCTCGTCTGGCAGATTGGTTTTCAAGAACGGGAACAGCAACGCGCTTCAGACTGCATGCACTTAGAAAAACCGTAGCAAACTTCACAATCAACATAGAGAAAGCCATGAAATCAAGGATACACGTTCCTATATAAGCAATAAACTCACATATGAATAAAGCAGGAAATATTCAGTATTAAATGTTTGAAAGTAATTCGTTATGCAACTTGTTTAATAGAATTATAAGTTTGTTCCCAGTGTACTGTGACTTTTATCGGACTCGGAGTTTAGGTTCGTTTTCATGGTCACTCACCCGACGCATTTTGGTGTTCTTTTCCGAGCTGCAGGAGACAACAAGGGGCACCTAATTACAATCAAATGGAAGGAGGCGGACGTCTGGCCAAGATCGGTTAATAGCAAAATTAATCAAATCATCAGGGGGACAGGCGCACCGACATACTGACAGATAGACAAGCCAGTTCCTCCCTATCCACAGAATTCAGAGCCTGCGGCGGCCAAAGAAAGGAAGCAGCATCGGCTCTATGAGTCTATTGGGTTCCATCCTAGTTCTTAAGCCAAGTTCAATGCACGTGCCTGGGCACACTCACACAATCGCAACAATGGTGATACCAAGATACTAGCCAGCAGTTGTTGTTGTTTACTTTTTCCATTCGCGGCTTAAACAATTGGCCCAGGCCAGAGCCAAAATAAAAACCAGTTTGTGTTCGGGTTTCAGCTTTTTTCGTCGGTTTGCGTTTCTTTGGCTGCTGCTGTTCTCTTGGGCACTGCTCTTAAATATCGAACTGGCTGCCTTTTTGGATACATCCGTGGTGGCTAAAAACCGAAACCAGTTTGGAGAACTGGCCACTGGCCAAAAGGAAACCACCCTGCTTTTGGTGGGGGTGTTCTTAGGTTCGGTTTGTCAAAATAATAAAATAAAATAAAAGGAGATACGAAAAAAAGTGCAACCCAAAAACCCAGGTTAAATCTTAATAGAAAGCTCGCTTCTTTGTTTACGAGTTCACTTTTTTATGGGCTAGATATACCCCCTTCCTTTTCACTCTTTATTTTCTTAACCCTGCAGAGCCCAGATAATAATCACAACATGAAACTATTTTTGAAGCACTTAAAACGAGACCCATAAATCTTGGTTTTCGGGAATAGTGGAATAGAACCGAAAATCCGAGCCACAAAAAATCTGGAGAAAGAGCAACGACATCGTTAAATTGCAGCTAGCGGACCCTTCTTTCTGCGTATCGCCTGATATTTCAGCTTAGGTTTATTACTTCATTTATTTTCATCTTTAACATGAATCGGGGAAGATTCCAACATTCTTTCTTTGTCGCCTTCAGAGTGTTATAAATTGAACAATATATTTTATTCTTTTGTATGTTCTTGTATTACCATAATGGTAACGATGATTACGATATATGTACAAACTCGTAGCTAGTTGTTATTCGTAAAGGGTTTTTAACTTGCAACTCATTCCGAGTCAATATTTTATTGCAATATACTCGTATCTTTATGGTTGTCAAAAGCTCAACACTTTTCCTCTTAATCATCTCACCCTCGATTTTTCTGGCCATTTCAAGAGTCATGAAGTGGTTTTAAAATGCAATCATACCAACACATCGCAGGCGATGGCACGCGGCGAAAGTCAAAATGTGGAGGGAAAAGGATTTCGGGTAGCGTAATTAATTTCTGAAGACCTCGGGATCGCGGGGGCGTAGGGCCGTGAGGTGTAGTGAAAGATAACCGAAGGAGAAAATTGACAGGCTAATTTATTGTAACGGCAACTGACAAGCCGCCGCAATCGCTGGCCCAGTCATTCCACTTTCATTGTCTTCGGCTGATAAATGAAGATGAAGGCGACCTGATTTTTATTGTTATTTCCGCTTGGCTCCTTGCAGATCCCTTCGAGATTCTTATTCCACCCAAATGACTGGCCGAAATTGGCAGACTTAACGGCAATTTAAAGTGACGCCACTAATTGATGTCCCCACAGTACGGAAAATAAGAAATGAAAATGGGGAGAATCCTCGTGAAGATATCGCCACCAGGGGCAACTGAAGTTGGTTGGGCTCTGAATCCGGTGAAACTGTCAAACAGTGAGACACAGTGTGGCTGGCCACACATGGCATTTAGGGGTCTGTCTTCTGGTTCCCAGTCTCGTTCCCATTTCCAAATCTAATCTGATGACACAAATGAGCAATCAGAACATCAGCCTCACATCTGCGGGCTGGCGGCGAATGGGAAAAGTTCTCGACCATAATTTCAGCTGCCTCGGGCGGTCAGGGGTTAAGGTTGGAGAAGGTTCCCGGACAATTGGTAATCTACATCAAAATATTTATGACAGCCGATAATGAGAGCAAAGGATTTGGGATATAGTGTCAAGCAAAATGGTGTTTACATTGCTATCTCACACATTAGACCGAAACTATTGTGCTGCATTTCTTTTGGAAATTTGTTTTGGGTTTATTAAAGATAACGAAGAAAGGTGCCTTTCTTAACCATCTTGTTATTTGTTAATTTCCTGGAGAGTCTTTTATCTATTGCTAACCAAAGATTTGTTTTGATGACTCAAAGACTGTGACACAATCTTATGAGATCAATGGTAGGTCTTGTGTGCTTGATAAAACGGGTAAGATATCTTCTCGAGAGTTTAGTGACGAAAGCAGTAGGAGCAATATAATATTCATTTTATTTTAGCTATTATTTTCAAATTCGTTTCTTTTGTGCAGCAAATGTAAGGGTTTCCTGCAATCCACAGGCAAATATGGAAGACAAACTTTTTAGAAACTATTTGCCTGTGGTACGTTATAAGGAATTAGCACCCAGTCAATAAAAAAAAACTTACCGACAGGTGCCAAGTTGCATTAGAGTTGTATACCCAGCAATATGCCCATTTTAGTGAGGTATTTGTTCCGGCCACACAGAAGTATCTGCAAGTGCCTGCCAGTATCTGCGTAACTCAGATACTCAGATACTTCTCTCCAAACTCAGACTCCTTTCGAGCCTGCTCATTAACGGCTTAGAAAAGTAGAAGAGCTGCACTTGAGACACGCACACACAATATAGAATGAAAAAAATCCAAATGGGGAGCCAGTTGGCACCGCAGACAATGTGTCAAATAAGGCCTGACGACAGGAAAAAGGAAAAGCGTTGCAAATGCAGAACATGTGTGTGAAAAACAAGGGGCGATAAGTGAGAAAAAATGTGCAGATACAAAGGAGCATTTTCGAATGGAGCGGGACAGTTCCCCCGAGGCATATCTAGGGGTTTTTGGGGGCAGTGGGGGAGCTCCCACAGTTGACAATGACATTTGCCTGACACGGCAAGGAAGTCGCCAGTCAAGGCTAGCTTCAAGAGGTTCTTCAACTGCGCCAGGGAGTCGGGGCTCGTAGCGCATTAAAGATATAATTCTAGTCTAGAAATCACAACTCGTTTCGTAAAACTTTGTGTATTGAATGTATTGCTGCACTTGCTACACACTTTAATTGACTTAACTAAGATGAAACCCCCTTATTTGATCTTTAACTATATTAATCTTCCCTCTTTATATGCTTTGAAAACATATTGACCATTATACATAAGTTTACATTACTTACTTGGATTATTGTTCGCCTCACGCCAATGGGCGGCTGCTCTGCAACCAAAGGTGGTTCGAGATAATCCCTTGCAGCAGCTCCACTTCTTTCCAGACCACAATCCCGGATGATAGCGATACGATTTTGGAGTATTACTATCCTCACAAACTAAAAAAGAAATAAATATAAATAACAAAGTTTACAGAATTGACAGTATTAAATAATGCCAATTTTTAAGAACTTATTAGAAGCGTCCATGCTATACTATGCACTATAATTTTCCATGATTTTATTGCCATGTCTCCAAAACTGCTAAAGCCATCTGCTTTTAACCACTTAAGCTAACCTGATTATTTTAGGCCACTTTTCCCTAATTTACAGGCGCTCCTTGAACTGAACACGACTACTTCTTATCGATTTCGATGCATCTAACCAAAAACAGATGCAGTTTGGCTCCCTCGCCTTTGTTTATTGGGTCATCATCGACCGAGTCAATGGGGGCTCACCTTGGCGGATGGCGCGGATCCACTCGCTGCGCTCCTTTTCGCTGTTGGCGATCACGTAGAGTGTGTACTGTGGCACCGCTCGCCCACTCTGCTGACCCTCGATTCCGCCCCCGCCGCCGTTCTCCAGCTGATGCGAATTGGCCGACGAAGAGATCTCACAGTAGCCCACTTGGAACGGATAACCCTGGATGGATGAATGGGGATTTGAACGTGCGTTAATGAAATATATTTTCCCAACATTTCTGGCTACTCACATCCGGTGCAAAGGGATCGCCGCCCTCGCCACTGACCGTCGCCTCCTCCACCAGGCGAACGCCCTTCAAATGAATGCGACCACGTTCGCGTCTCCGCTGAAAGTGAATCAGATGAATGGGATAGTTTTAGTTATACGGATAAACTAATTTTGCACTTGGTTCGAATGGAAACGTTGATTTTTATTTTGGAGAAAGGAAATATAAATTTATAATATAAATATCGACGTCAACCTATTTAGGAACTGTAAAAGAAACCGACTCCTCTAAGAATATACCCTAAATTACACTTTCTTCCAATTAAAAGTAAATTAACTTAAATTACTTCCAAGCGTATCCAATTCCCTAATAAATTGTTGCTTGTGGACTATACGAATCGATTAAAAATATAGTTCTGCTCCAATTCATTCTAATTAAATTCCACCACGAACACGGAAGTTCGTTTTCGTTTTCAACACATAAGAAACACTCCGAGCAAACAGACTTTCCATTACAGCATACCCTCGATAAATTGGCTTCTTCAATCATCATCATCGGACCCATTAGCAGCCCCATGTTCATCGGCATTATCATCTTTACCACTCATCGCACTAACTCACACATTAGCAGCGCCAATTTAACGGATCGCCTTGTGGATTTTCCTGCTCATTTTCGAGTGGAGTGCGAGTTTCAATTTCAATTCTCAATTGGCCGCCAAGTTGGCTTTTCCTGCCCCACACACACACACACACATGCATATACGCATTTTCAATTTCATTACGAATTTGAAGTTAAAGTTGAATTTGAATTTCTGCTGGCTCATGGTTCCGTCTTCCCCACTCGCTCCTCTTTTTTCATCCAACCTTTTAGCTTTTGGCTTAACCCAAATAGGTTTTGACTTTTTATGCACAAGTTTTATGTACACAAAGAAAAATTGATCAAAAAATTTTCCGAAAGCAGTGCTAATAAACCTTGAGATGATGTCTATTATCTCTATTTTGTTGTGATGTACTAAATGATTGTACTTCTATAAAGTATGTTTCAATATCTCGACATTATTTTCATTTAAAAATGCACAGATGCACAATTTTGTATCTTAAAAAGGTAAAGCTAGTATTCAGTAACAAAAAAACATTTTGAGCTTCCCTTTTTTCACTGTACTTCTTAAACAACTTGAAGTTTCGAAAGCCCAAGAAGGAAGTTCAATTTCTTTTCTTGAATTTCAGTCTTTGGTTTTTTTACTACACTCCCCCTCTTGCTTGTGTGTTTTGTACAGCTTTTGTTTTTATTTTTTCTTATTTTGAAATTGCTGCTTGTTTATTTGAGGTCTTTGTGTCAACGCTGTTGTTGATGAGGTTTTTATGTTGCGTCTGCCGTTGGTTGCCTCACTTTGTGTTTGGATAGATTTTTTTCTGGGTTGCTGCGATAAGTAGGGGCCAAAAGCTAACCCGACAGCCAACAACGTGCTTATCGGCTGGTCCTCAAAATTTTCACTCTCCAACTGCCTGTGTGTTCCAGCGGATTCCCCACTCCACGCCCTGAAAGTTATACGTCTTAGAAGGCAGCCTTTGTTGGCCGTCGGAGTCAATTAGGCCAATTACGTTGACTTAATTGAGCTGGCAGCGCTTTAAGGTCTTCCCCAATTGTTGCACCGTCTTGGCCGGGACTCTTCCCCTCTCCTCAGCCCCCCAAGCTGCCGTCAAGTGGCGGCACACGTGCAAAAATTACCCTGCGCGCAAAAAAAAAAGGACGTTGACGACGTTGCTCAAGTGCCGTCAAGTGGAATGCCAGGACGATGCCGAAAAAAGGAGCGAGACGAGTTTAAATGGCTGACATTGTTCGGCATTCAGTTAACTTAGTTTATTGAGCCTGTCAGCGTGCGGGAATGATATGCATAGCAGGGAATATCTGAAAAAATTGGATATATGGTAGTTAAGGGACGTACAAAGTAGTTTTTCAATGAAAAGGAGGTACATACATTGATAAAAAGTCTCTACATATGTTTTGCAAAGCTTCCTCTAAACTGTAAAACGAAAAAAAAACTATATATCTTAATTAGTGGAGCGCAGAAAATACCCCATCCTTACTTTAATCTGTAATTGTTTTAATATCGCAATCTGCAACAAAGAATGCCTTATAAGCCAACGCAGCTCATGCCCCTCTCCCTAGAAACCAAAACGAACTTTCAGTGAATTGAAAAATCCAACGTAAATGGAGTGGGCGAGGTATAGTACCATCAATAGGAGCAAGAGGCAGAGATGATGAGGAGGGGCTAGGAAAATAGTCCGACAGCTAGATGACATCCGGCGTCTGTCAGCCCAATTCAACCCAGTTTCAGTATAGTTGGCCAGACGATGCTTCCTGAACACGCCAAGTTAGCTTGGAGGAAAAGAAGGAGCAGGAGGAGCATGTCGTGCCACTTTCTCGTGAATAGCCAACTAACTGAACATAGTTGCGCTGAACGAACTGAACTGAACTGAACCGAAATGGATGTAGAAATGAAAAGTAGAACTACATACATAACTGCAAAAAGAGTATGACTGCTAGTTATGGTTTCTGCTTTGATATCTGCGAACAAAGTTCTGACTTGGAGATATTTTCCATTGGAGAAAAGGTCAATGCACTGGCACATACAAATGTATCTGTATCTGTATCTGTTGCCAAAGGTTGCGCAAATGTTGAGCATGTGTTCCGACATGTGGCATCAATAAGCGAAATGGAGATGCAGCTGCTACTGATTCCAGGCGAAAACGAGCTAAAAATTGCCGGCAATTAAATTGAGATCTTTCAAACCCGTATGGAAATTTCCTATAGTTAAAAACTACAAATTAAAGTGGAATACCCTGTAAAGCAGATTGGCCAAAATTCTGGTAAAAAAATAATAATATACCCTCGCTTAATGAAATGGAAAGGTCCGGACAAAATGAAACTCCTCAAAGTGAAAGTCAATTAGGGCAACATTAATCAAATTGATTAACAAAATGCAGTTTGGCTCTCGAACATTTCAAAAATTGCCTCAAGCCAAAAAATAATGCCATAAAAACAGAATGAATATGGAAATGGAATGGTTTATATCTGAAGCTGGTTTTGGTGTTGAAAGTTGGTTAAGCAAACAGGAAAAGAAAGAAACCAACTTCCTTCGGGCTCATTCTTTAAGTCATGGAAATATTTTACTTCATTATTATGTGCTTGTTAAAAACGCGCTTTTCTTACATAATTTGACAGAAGAAGAACATACTTTTTTCTTTTCTGCTGCACTCTCTAAATGGCAAAGTAATTTCCGGATGCAAGTGAATAAAAAGCCGTCGAGGGACCAACGGTAACACAATATGCCAAAAAGGACAACAGGTTGAAACACGAAACGCACCTGTAAAGGTACCAACGTGTATCCTTATTTAATTCTATTGTTAAAGGGAAAACATGGAGGGTTGGCAACAGAGCATCCTAATGGCACGGCAATCACCTGTGCATAATTGAGAGAGCTGTCAAAGCAAAATGCACCTCAGGTAGGCAAAAACCGAGGAGAAAATACAAAATATAATGAAAAATAGGGGAGCCGGCGCAGGAAAACGCAACAAAGTCCCGGAAAATTGAGTACCAGCAGCATAAAGAAAAACGATTAAGTGAAAATTGCCATTGCCGAGGGTCAAAGTGGAGTGGGTTAGCAGAAAGAGAGAGCGTGGAAACTGAAACGATAATTGAAGAATAGGTGAAGAGAGTATAAGGGGAAAATGTAATTAAAATTATAAGCTACTATGCATTTTCTAGAATTTTTACTGCAGTCTTTAAGAAACTCGCAATGGTGTTCAAGCTCAGTTTATAAATAAAACCCGTTGCAATAAAATAAAGTTACTTAATACTAGCAACAAAAGAACTACACTTAATTAACATACATTAAAGCGCATTCGCACTGTGGAAAGAACACTCCCTAAAACTGATATTCCCACGGTACCGTCCAAAAGTGCTCTTAAAAATAGAATGATAGAAACCCGATTATATTGCTAGATGCACTCCACTGGACAGTTCAGTGAATGCCCTCCCACTCTGCGTCCAAATCGCCCACTCAAGTGCATCCTCGAGGTTCAAGAGTGGAACCTTTACAATGTTGATTAATGAAAACCAAACTGCCCCATGTGGCATGTTAAAATGCCATTTCGGCTCGACTTTGAGCTGCGTAACGAATCGGGCAAGATATGTACTGTGTACACATGTTCACTTCGATTGATCGTGGGGAAACTACATGTATATAGAGTGGGGGGAACCTCCTGACAATTCCCATGATTGATTGCAACTGGGAGGGAGCGCTTCTTAAACTGACCGCATGTGGAGTGCGATTGAAAAATCGCCTCAAATAAATTATAACTGTAATAAAGATAAAAATCAAGTATACAAAATGCCTAGGCGTAATGGTTTTTCAATTTCCCCAACCTCCACGGGTTTTTTTCTAATTATTACAATTTCACGCGTAGGAGCGGCGACGGGCGATAAATTTCAGTTAAAAGAAGTATGTAAACAAAGACTGCCAAGTTGTTTCCATGCCTTGCATCTCATTCCCCAGTTTGGTGGAAAATTTATGCATTCTTCCAATGAAAACGAAAATTTTCCTTCGCATAGTTTTTAGTTGCTTTCGGTGTTCGTTCCCAGCCATCAAAAGGACATGGTTGGTTGACTCGGATGTTCTGTTCTGGTCAAGACGAAGTAATTAATTTTAGTGTGGGTAATTTGTGCTAAATCATTCCATGTTCATCTATGTCGGCTGTCTTCGCCTCTTCCTGTCAACAGAAAAACTTCACTTCCTCTTCGTGGTTTTATCGCTAAATTTGCATTAAATTCAAACCGTGCACCACATAAAAAATTATATTTGTGCAGATTACGTATTGTGAAAAATATTGTTTGGTTATTATAATAGTTAGAATAATTAAAATGCCTGCAAATATATTTTGTTTAGTTTAATATGCACGTATACATATCATAAATATTTTGGATTAATATATAATGATATACGTACACGTATGTATATGGATTAATGTACTAACTTTGAAGAATTTTACTTTTAAAATATTATCTTGAGATATTTATGTATGTAAATTTCTTTATTTTTTGAGATATTTTGTATACCTCAGCTGAAAGAAAAAAGTTTTGCGCTTGCGTCCTGAGAAAAGGCAACAAAGCATAAACTGCTGTTTAGCTGGAATTCCCCAGCACATGGGAGTGATCCATCATTGGGTCGCAGAATAAGAGAAATAACCAAGGAAATCTTGGGAAAAACGAAAAAGCGTTGGCGATGTAATTAACGATAAGACAAAGTTCAAAGTTGCCTTCGGGCAACCCTAATAATTAAATTTATAGAAAAGACAAGGCAACGACAGAGTGGAGAGGAAAAATCGAATCCAGATAGGCATCAAGAAGAGCTTGCACATCCACATACATACAGCTGATCAATCAGCGATCCCCATTCCCCACCGCTTTTCCTCTGTAAACTCTATAAATATGAAAATCGTGACTTGAACGCTTAAAAAGCGCTTAAAACGTATTAAGCAAACACACATATGGAAAACTTGTATGCCGCGGAGACAAAGAAAAAGAGGAATAATTGAAAAGTGAGTGGGGAACAAAGTGCGATAGCAGGGGACCCAAAGAGATAAATGTGCTGAGGAAATTGTCAGTCATAAGGTCAGCGGCGAGTGGATCCGAAGAAAACCCCTATCCCAAAAATTCCTATCCCTCGAAATCTACCCAATATCATGCAATTGCATGCGAGAGGAAAGGGTATTTCTTGACAGCTGTGGAAAACGAAGGAAAAGCCGAAGACGAAAATGTACACATGTATACCCCTACGCAAGAGCATTTTCAAGCATTTTCCTCTGCTTGGTTAGCTGTTTAAATATATATGCACATACAAATTCCTTCGTTGGATATTTTGAGGGAAACATTTGGTCGCTGCGCCCTTTGTCTATTTCTGAAGCAATTCGTGTTTATTTTTATGTTTTGATAAATGCATTTTCCAGCCGCATCCCATTCACAGACATCGGCGAATCGTTGGGGAGGTCGTTAACTGCACTTCAGCTACTTTTTCATCTGTCCTGAATGGAAACTCTAATTGGGATATCAATACAAATCGGATTAATTTTCGAATTCGATTTTGAGCGGAGCCCATTTTGAAATTTCATGGTCTAGGGCTTTCGTAAAATCCTAGAATAATATTACTGATTAAGCAACTCCAGAATTTCGATGTAGGCAATTTAATTTGTATTCGGTTATAACATTGAATTGGTTGGATTTTTCTATAAATAAATCAGTACAATTGTGCATATGCACACAAGTCTAAAAACATCATTTCTTTATTTAGAAACAAAACAAAGTATTGCTAATATTTCCCCTGCCATGTTGAGTTCTTTTTGCATAGAAAATGCAAAAATATTCGCTGTCAGAGAGATGTTTTTATCTTAATAAATTAAAATATTAAACAAAGTTTTAACAGTTTTAAACGGATTATAGGCTTCATTAAGCCTCATTCACAACAGCCAACTTAAAAAGAGAGTACAGAACGGCAGAGCGCCAGAACAGTTCTCTTGATTTTGGCGAGCTTACTCTTATTCCGTTTTTCGCGACCCTGTTTCCATGTGCCCGGGTAGCTCAGTCGGTAGAGCATTGGACTTTTAATCCAAGGGTCCAGGGTTCAAGTCCCTGCTCGGGCGATCTGCTTTTTTACTTTTTAATTCCACAACTTTTTTTAGCGCAGACTAATTCATTTTTATAAATAATTTCCATTCGTGTGGGAAAGAGCTGGAGGCTGTGATTCATTCATAAAAATGTGCATGTGCAACAACATAATTAGGCCAGGAAGAGGGCGTTAAGCTTTTATTTAGAGTGAAGCTTCGATAAAACCAATCCTTACAGTTAACATTGCTTGAAATATTAATATTCTTTGCTTAATATTCTAAATAGCATATCCTAACATTAACAATAGATGTTGTTAGCCAGCAAATGTATGTAATGTTAATACTTTTATGACAGAAAATTTAAAAAAGAGGAAGAATTTATAATCAAGACTTTGAGTAAAAGCCAGATAAACCCGCGTTGAAAGGCAACACTACATTTTACTATAAAGTGCCATTTATCAGGTTAACACTGTAGCTTGGACTGGCGCAACCGCATACTGGAGCTGATACACCAGTAGAGAACACAAGCAACGGCCGCCGGGGCAATTTGTCTGGGTCGAAACTCTGGAATCCTCCTCCTTCTGGCAGAAACGCAGTGTCTGCGCCAATTCCTGACCGATGACTGCGAAACGCCCCCCAAAACTAAAAATGGAAAAAGAAAGAGCCACGAGTGGTCACCACTCCGCAATGGCGGGTGAAAGAGCTGCCTGGGAAACTGTAATGGAAACCGGAAATGGGGTGGATGCCAAGCAGATTGAATCACTGGACATGCCTACATGTGATCCTATGCTGCAGTCGGGAGAAAAGTAAAAAAAAAAAAAAAGCGAAAAAGTGAGTCGCCGGCTGCGTTTCATATCGGGATCTTTTACACGACAGATTCGAGGGAATTTTGATTTGGCAAAATTGCACTGGAAGCGGAAATTAGTTGGAGTCAAAAGCGGCAAACGGCGAAAGTCATTTATCATTTTGGACATTTTTTGAGGCAGTGTGTGAATATTTTGTTGCCCGTCTGCTTGGACAATTGCTCGCATGATTTTACAGTTACGCATTTTATGAGAATGGGTTGATAAACAGTGGAAAAAAAGCTTACTTCAAATTAAATAAAACTAAAAGTAAGAAACATAATTTACATGTTGGTTATGTAAGATGGAAATCGATTTTTTGTAAGTAAGTTATTTTTTGTTAATAGTAAGTTATACTACTTTTAATAGCTTTCCTACTTTGCCAAAATGGCACAAAGCTATTGAAAACGTAAGCTCCTTGTGTTAATGATTTATGCCAAGTCGTAAATGTTCACCGACTTGAAAAAGTAATTTTGAACATTCGCTGTAATTACATTTTTTCCCACAAGGCGAATGCATCTTTTTTAACTGTCCGAGCTTACGTTTCGTTCCATAGTACTCTAGCAACGGCCTTTGTGTGGGCCAAAATAAAAACGGAGGAAAGTAAGTATCGCACGCAGCTTAAACAGAACCGAAACGACAACCCACATTGAGTTATGAACCTAACCCATCCCTCCCCCCTCATGCGATCCAGCGCTCCTATTTCGCCGCCAAAAGGCCATAAAGTACAAAACAGCTAACAACTTATGGCGATCGCTGCTGATGCTGCTGCGGCTGCTGCTGCGGCTGCTGAAGAAGAAAAATATGTGTTTTTTATGATGACTCACGGGGCGAGCGGGCCGCGATAAGATCAATCATCAACCACAAAGGTGGAAAGGGGGAAGCTACGAGCTCTCGACAATCTGGAACTCGGCGACCGGAGCCGCGTTTGCGGTCTGCGTCTGGCCATTCGGACCATCTTTCATGATAACACTATTGAATACGAAAGTAGACAAGTTTTCGGAATCGTTTTCAGATACAGTGCGTTTCGAAAATGAACGGAACTTGGCTTAGAATAAAAAAGCTAAATAACTTGAATAAATATATTTGAATACCAACTTGACATAATTTACTGAAACAACTATACAACTTGGCGACTTTAACTTATTATCTTAGCTTATTGAGAATTTATAATATCGAACCGCACTGTCCCACACATGCTCACACATTTGGATGAAACCGGCTTTGATTTCTAATTATTGGGGGATCGGTTTGTTTTTTCTGGGTCTACGGTTTTTTTTTACTTTTGATATTTGATTCGATGGCTCGTGAGCTTTAAATTAACAGCGGAAATAGCTGAGGCGATAATGCCAATAAAAACGCATAAGACTTTTAGTTTTTCCATAGAAAGGCGTTTATTTTCGAACTTAATTCCAATTAAACGATGGTTTATTGTCTCCGGCCGATAATAAGGCGTAAAGCGTGTTTAGGCTTAGGCTCACTTGCTGTGGGAGCAACGCGATTGGAACTTGGCTTTCTGTTTATGGCCAACTTTAGGGTCGGTTCCCTGTCTGGATGTAATAACTCAATGTCAGCTCGTGGGCGAAGGAAAACAAAGGGAGCCAGGAGGACGAATAGGAGAGATTCATTCAAGCCAGCATAATGAAGCATGAAAAGCTTAAGCTTCAACAGACAATGCGACGTCTGGAGTCCAGGCACAAAAGGTATGATATACATATATGTACATATATATATATATTCCTTGGCCCTCTGGCTATTCCTTCTGGGATTTACAACTCATTAGACGCTGCAAAACCTTCATTTGGCATTCAAGACACGGCGGATAACACCAAAAACACCTCCATTCATCGCATGAATCATCTCGCGGTCTTAAATCCGTTAATAGGCAAATCATGTACCAACAGACCACCACAATTGTCCAACAGGTTTTCCTTATAATTTTATTACCATCATGCTCCGTTCGAGTTTCAGTTCGAATCCGAGTCTGGAGTTGGAGTGTTACCTTTTCGATTGTGATTCATAATTGTTACAAGTGCTTACGAAAAGGGCTTGGTCTCTGCACAATTGATATGTATTGAGCATATGTGCACATGTAAATGGCTCGAAAAGTGCTTGTAATTAGTCAGCATATGTCGGGCTGTCATATGGAAAGGGGAATCAAATTTGGGATTATTGTTTCCAAGAATTTTTAATGCCCTCTTAATTGATTGCTTTTGGGCGTACAAAAACTTGAGTAAATATCGCATTACGTTCAAGGTTACAAAAATAGATTGCCCTATTACATTTTTCTTATATTTCTGCAGAATATCCTTATATACCCTGCGCATTAAGCGGTAGCATCCTTAAACAAGTAACTGTAATCAGGCTTAAACTTCTCGGTCATTTAGCCTGCGGTCATTTGCCACTGCAGCTGCCAACCGCAAGGAAAGTCAGGTTGGCTCCAAGGTCCAGGAACAGAGTCATGCCATCCGATCATTTTCGGATCTGAAAAGAAGGCTAACATATGTCAGAGTCGCGTTCCCCAGCCCCGACCAACAACAGAAGACGAGGCTTATCAAAAACATTTTGGCTTTGGCGCCAATTTCGTGTTAAATAAAATGCAGCGCGAAGATTTATAAAGGCATAAAGACAGCGATTGGAAACGGGACCACCCAACATATGAAAAAATATTCAGCTCCGCTCGCTAATTTGTCAGCATTGGGAGGGTGGAGGAGGGGAGGAGGAGGGGAGGAGGAGGGGTAGGAGAGCGATGCGGGTTTTGTAATTCTACGAAATCAGCTTTAAGCCATTCGGCGGAGGCCTCCCAAAGGTGTCAATTCGTGAAGAATTTTAAAATGCATGCGATGAGTAATAATCGCCACGACAGACACATATTTTTCTTTCACCGAAGCGGCTTAAAACCGGGGTGGAATAAGAAAAAGTTGGCGGCCAGCAAAGTGATAAATTTGAACGTCTAATTGGGTATATGGCTCACAATTGTGGTAGATTGATCAGCAGCTCTAGGCCGGGTTCCCAAACTGAAAAGATACCTTGAAGTGCACGTCGTAAAAAGATAAAAACTCTCCGAAAAGTCGTAAAAAAAGTTCTTCGCTGCGTATTGGCTACTGGACAGGATTAGTCCTCGCACACTCTCACAGGCAAACATCAATAATGGGGAAAGCATTTACAGCATTTACATTTACGAGCCAAGGTGGCAAGGAACTCCATTAGCCAAAGGGCAGTGGCCACTGGCTCTAAAATAGATATATGGAAAGGGTATGCACATTATATACTTATCTTTCGAAGCTATAAATACATCACATATTGGTGGCCAGGGAAAATATCATTGGGTTCAGTTAAAAAGGGGTTAAATGGAGTGCGATTAGAACTGTATCAATGTAAGCATACAATCGATTTCGTTTTTAATAATTTTGTATTCCTCTGATTTATATATTACATTTTTACAGTTTGCTTAATATAATATTAGGTCCTAAAAAGGTAAGATTTTCTAATTCTCCCGCCATCTTTGATTGAAAGTGCATTCCCACATTCGTTATTCACACTTCGCCCCCAGTTCATTTCCCCATTTAACGCGGCTTGCGAGGCGACCCGCCTCCTTTTGGTAAATTGTTATTTACAGCCTTAATCTGTGCAAAATGTATTTGAGAGCAGAACGAACGCATTGGCACGGAGCGGCCAGCGTAGAGAACTGCAAAGTGTTGGCAAACAAAAAGTCCAGGTTCAATTAGCATACCACGGCGGTGAGCCATAGAGGATGGTTCGGCTCTCCAGACCCCAGACCCCAGAGCCCAGCTCCCACCTCACTTCAGTTCACCCTTTTTCCACTCGTGGGACTGCGACTGTAACTGGGACCTGGCCCAAGCTGCGATTTTTATGACAGGTTAATGACACAACTACAACTACGACAATGATGGTGCTGCTGATGATGAAGCCAAGGCGGGAGTGCAATACCCACAACCAGGAAAGGTACAAAAAATGCTAGAACCTTTTTGTTTAATTAGGCAATGAATTGAACATCAACCAAACAAAAAAATTGCTAGAAATTGATTGATTGATCTAAAACGTAAGGCTCAGCGACTTTATATATATTAGAATGAAGTAATGGTGATAAAGCTGCTGCTGATTCACGAGTGATAATATTATACTTTAAATATTTTACAGCTTTGAAAGGACTTAGATATGGATCCTCTCTAAAACAACTAACCCTAGTATGCCAGTACTTATTCATTTTTTGCTAGTGTATAAGTGCAATGACTAGGTGACTACTCGGATGAGTGGGCCGACTCAGCTTGTTGCTGGCTAGCCATTAATCAG
Organism: Drosophila erecta; assembly: GCF_003286155.1. Classification (NCBI taxonomy): domain Eukaryota; kingdom Metazoa; phylum Arthropoda; class Insecta; order Diptera; family Drosophilidae; genus Drosophila; species Drosophila erecta. The sequence goes on from NW_020825200.1 coordinate 17,515,514, forward strand.
TCCGCCCTGTGACCAAGCGACTGACCCCAATAAACATGACAGGCTCGGCCATTGGATTACAAGGCAGGAAGAAAGGCAGACTGAAGAGTGCCAAGTAGCAGGACTTATCCTCAACTTTACAGAAATGGGGTGGGACCACACAAAGAAGCCACCGCGAATCAATCAATTAATTGCACATTTTCTACACGAGTTCATCGAACCCCCGAACTCCGCAGCAGCCCTTAAAATAGGGACAAAAGAAAAGTGCCAAAGGAAAGCCAGCGAAATGAATAAATGTATAGGAAAATGATGGGATCGAGTGACAGGAGTGATTGACACTCGACTGCCGGTGGCTTTGAGGTTCAAGGAAATGGAAAATACTACTAGCATGATATATAATTCGATTTTAATGAAGTAGTTTAGCACTAAAAGTGGGTTATAGCGGTGATACTTTACAAAGAACTCCATTAAAAGCTTAACTCCTTAAAGGAATAAACATTTAAATTTCGGTGAATTTTAATAAAGCATAAAATGTATATTTATTGCATAATTTCAGCCGAATTCCCCAGAAGGAAAACCCCAATGTAATTCAATTACGATATTCAAACTTGGCACGTAAAACTAGTACCTCCCAAGGGGTTTCTCCGTTTCAGTTCAATGCTTACCTAGGACTAAAAGTGCGTCCTTTTGGGCGTCAGGATAATCCTTTTAATTTAGGCACAGGCACACGAAATTCGAAATTCGGGGTGCGGCAAAAGTAGCAAAAGCAATAACAACAAAAGCACTGGGACTCACGCACATACACAAACGCACCACGCACGCACACAAAGGCAGCTGGGTACACTTGAAAAACTTTTGCCTTGGGTGGGGCGTTTTCTTCTCTCTTTTTTCGGTGGCTTTCGGTTAGATTCGCAAAAAATGTTCCAATGACGCCATGGAAAGGATTTGCGATTTAAATGTTTGATTTGGCTGTTTTCTTCTTTTCGGCTATCTATAGGATGCACTGCACTTTTCGAATCATTTATATGATTTAGTAGAGATAAAATATTGTTAGAACAATGTTTAAACAGCTAGAAACAGGGTAAATAAGGGTGGTTTCACTTAGCCGCTGAAAACCAATCCAATTTTCAAGGGTAGCGGCCGGCGCATTAGAAAAATGATTGTAATTTGAAAAGTATTGCAAATAAATACGGCACTCGAGACTTTAACACGCTGTTGTTTATTTGAAATGTCATGCAAATCAGAAATATGTTTTAAAACAACTATAACAAATTCTTTGGGCTTGATTAACAATTTATTCGAACATTTACCGCACGTCCACACGCGACGAAGCCAGGATAGAAACTCCTGCCACGGTTACTGAACTTCATCCAGGATATTCAGAGGGAAACTCAAGGGAAACTCCGCTTCCAATTGGAACGGCATAACGGGATAGGACACCGAGTCTACACCCAAGGACTTTCGAGGGTGGGTTTCACACACATTATGCCGGCTAACAGCTGCTTTTGTGTGTGTATTTTCCATCCCCCACAGTGCTTACGTTCCAGCCGGAGACTGGATGGTGGTACATATACGACCCAAGCCGAGCAGACTGGAGACTTTTCCCGAAAACCACATTTGTTTTGAAACGAATGCAGCCGGTCGCCGGAGCAGAGTAGCTTTTGAGTAGCGGTAGGTGCCGTAATAACGACGCAATAAATGACGAGCCCATGACGACAAGATGAGACGCCTACTTGAACATGCATAATGAAAGGACTCTTCTTAATTCACCATTTTGCCCAATTCACAACGCCCAGTTTCCGGTCCTTCGAATCCTAGGACCTGTCATTGTCAGTCGGACGGCCAACTGGCTAACTCCGATGTGCCTTATGGCTAGCATACTCATACAATTTCCCTGATCTATTATTTTTACAAGATACTTTAAATTAAGTGTGCATAGTGATATAAACCATTTGAAGTATTAGTTAACTTATAGCAATTATCCACCGCTCCACCACTTATAATACAAATTCTAGATTATCCATGAATAATTCCTATGTTATCTACTGATAGATAAGCTATATGAGTTTATTGATTTCGAATAAAAATACACAGCACCTTCTCATAGTATTTTGGGTTTGCCGATGTTATCTACATTGTCATTTTGTTTAAATTATGTTCATTCAATATTTAAGGTGATTAGTGTTTGCCAAATGAAACCTGTTGGCTGAAATACCGAAAGCATTTGAATGACTCACCTCCACATTTTCCACATCGAAATAGCTGAATGTTCGCTTGGTCAACTCAAACCATCGATGTTTGTAATTCACGGGGGTGAAACGTTTCTTGTTTTGGGCCCTTTTGACCATCGATCCGCTTTTAACAACGTCGTACAGCCTTTCAGACATCAGATCCATTTTTGCCTGAAAGGATTTGCTGCTCGATCGCAACGATGATGATGACTTAATGCTGCCATTGACATGTGAATTTCGATGTTTTGTGCCCATCATCTTGACAAGAAAAAGTGTCTGAAAAGACAAGAAACATATTAGCTAACCAAAAATGAATGTTAATATTTACACGCACGCCAAAGCGGTTTTAACCCTTCGATATAAGGCATATTTTTATTTACCTAAAAAAAAGTAGATACATAGTGTAAAACGGCTTTTAGAAATCGATAAGGTACAAAAACATGTTGCCTATGCTTCGATTAATTTTAAGCAATGCATACGTATGAACAGAAAATATTTAATGATATAATTAAACTTCCCATCGGCAAAGAAAAATGTTTAAATATGTAGTTTAATGGACCGATTTGTGGGACGTCAGAATGGATGTCGCATTGGCAAACAGAGGGTTAAAATTAGAAGCGCTCGCCCAAAAAGATTGGTTACAACACACTCTGAAGACAAGGCCATAAATCTATTTTTGGGGGGCGTGGGCGTGCGAATCTTTTCAGCGCCGCTCGAGGCATTGACCGTGGAACATGGAGCCACTGGAACATTGGAGCACTGGGAGTTACCTGGTTGACTAATTGCCGTGGGCGTTCCGGTTGACATCAATCAGAATGGGATGCCGAAAAGTAGGGGAAAATATAGTTATACATTTACAGATACTGCATGCTGGCTATTATTGGATAAGAGAAGAGTGGACAGACAAGCCAGGCAGCAAATCGAACGATTAAACGGACAATTAATTAGCCCCCGACCAGACAGGGCATATAAACCTCGTATATATGTATGTAGACTAGTAAAGATCACTTGCTGACCTTGAAGTCGCGCACAGCGGATTAAAGGATTAGCCCCAAAGCGGGATATTCCCCATTCTCTTGCCGCTTCCCTTTGCCACCTTTCCCCGCCACTTCCATTTCGTGTTGCAAAGCGAGAAGCGTGTACACAAACAAACGGCCCGTTAAAAAGGGGCTCCAACCAGAGGAGCAGCCACCATGCGATCTCTGGCATTATCACACTTCAACAAAAGCTAACAAGACGCAGGAAAGGCTCCAGGAGCGAAGTGCTCTGAATTCGGGAATGGGGAGCAGTGCGACATTTGACCTAAAAATATCGGAGATTGTTTTGTAAGATATAAGATATAATATTTATTTTGAAAATTGTAAATTTATTTTAGGAAGTTTTTGAAGATGATTTGATAACGTCTTAATTTAATAGACCAGAACACAATTATTTCTTCTTTTAAGATGTAGTTTTAAGCTTTCTACTAGAAATTATGAAATTATTTATTATCCTTCTGATTCAGAAATCCGCTCCTGATCTCCAAGGAACATGAACGGACGCGTCTGGAACAGAGCGAAACAAAGCTGGAGCGACAAATGCTCGTGCGACAACAACAACTGGCTGGATCTCCCCCCATCCTCTCTTCCTCTTCCCCGTCTCCTGCCCCACCCCCTGGCACTTTAATCAAGCAGAGCCGCTACAAAAACAGGAGCGGAGTGCGGGGGAATGGCGAACGGAGCGTAGAAAGGGGGGCCCGGAGAATCTTGAGCGCAACGCGCATGGCCATAAGTAATAAAATAAACACGGACCGAGGCACAGAAAGGAAAAAGGATGGCAAAAAGGCAGAAGGCGCAATGTGTACATAAATCTTTTTGGTGGAGCGAGAGGCCCAAAGACCTGGGCTATATGCACAACATACATGCATATAAATGTACATATACGTACGCCTGTATATATACATATAGCGGGCGTGGTCTGGCAACTCGTTTTTGACTTTGAATTTCGCCACGCAAATGGTCGCGCTTAGTTTGTATTCTTCTTTGCATTTAATTTTTGTTTATTGTCGCGCTTTTTCTAGTCAAGAGGCGACGAAGAAGAAGACTGGAAAATCTGCGACCTTAGCAAGAATTTCACTCTATTTTGAAATCAATTTTTAGGTTACTTAATCTACTAATAAGATTAATTTTTATTTTAAAATAAATAAAGCATATTCTATGCTTTTGTCCTTAATTGGTATTACTATTTATTGTTACTATAATATGAAAATGTCTACAATTAGTTTCTAATGTGACTTAAAGCTAGAGTCGCCATTTATTCTTATCAGAAACAAAGCGCTTATTTTTATAAGCTTAAAAAAACCCTAGCGCAAATCTTGTATATTAACACTGATTTATTTTTCGCCTTCCATCGAAAAATGCGACAAAGGCAATATATTCAGAGAATGCGAAATGCAAGGGCGTCTGATTAGAGTGCATTGAGCGCAGAGTTCGTATTTCTTATCAGCCCTAACGAGAATCCAATAGTTTCAAGCGCAGCTTGCTAGGCAATTGAATAAATGCTGATAAGACAAAGAACAAAAGAAGTAATTCGATAGCGATAGAAAGGGGACAGAAAGGAAGAATAAAATTGATAACTGTGCCAGTTCACCAGCTTACCACAAGTGCCGTTGATTGATCAATTTGAAGCAATGACCCGACCGCATAGCAACAACAATAACAGCAGCTACAACAACACCAGCGCGCACCACTAGCAAATCACAATTCTCCAATTGGAGGGGCAGACGCAATGGGCAACAATAACAAATCACTTTCGTTTGCGCGGCGACGAGAGTAAATACGAAATATCAACCGACCGGCTTGTTCAGCATTTGCATACTGCGAAAAAAAAAACTTTATAAACAATATATATCGCAGGCACAGCTGAGACGCTCACACAGACGAGCGGACACCCGCACACACCTGCACCAAATTTCAGAGAGAGGGAGAGGAGCAACAGGCGCAACGTAGGATTCCTGGAATTCTTCACTTAGTGGCGCCCATGGCAGTTGCACTTGCGATCCTTCGGTTTAACTGGAATCTTCCGTTTTCACGTGGCAGCTGTATTAATATTTGATTGGTTTGTTTACACTAATTAACTATAATTAAATAGTAACGATTTAATACGAAACTAAACGCGCCGCCGCAACTTCGTTGGAGTGTGACCGCAGTTCGAGTGGGGAGATATACCAAATTTGATATAATTACTTTTAGAAATGCCGAGACTATAAGAAATACCACATATACTGCCTTTAGTTTTAGTTTCCCGCGTATTTTCTGTCTCAATATTATGAATTAAAAAAAGTCACAATTTTCAAAATGTATAAAGCGGTAAGAGCAATTGAAGAGAAACTGCATATATTTAGAACGCAATAATAATCGTTGCTGTATTCAAAAGAAAAACTACTTGATATTGTCACGTTTTTAAGTTTCTAACATTTAGGAGAACTATGCATGCGCTACTTTAATCAAGTTATTCATTTTTTATTTGAAAAAATACTGTACTTAAGTACTTAACTAGCTAGAATTCATTACACTTTATCAGGCCTACAAAAATAGAGTTTAGAGTTAAAAGAGTTTTGGTAATGCACGACAGCGGAGTAAGTTCGACACAAAATGCTAGTTAATTTTGGGAATGAGACGCCCTTCAAGTCCACTTCACTTCTCCTTCTTCTGTATTGAGGCAATGCGCCAGGCGCCCACCAGATATCGCAGCCAAATCATAAACAGATCCCTTCCCATTTGCAGCCACGACCAAAATGGTGTCAATTTCGAGCCATCGATCTCCGTCCATCGAACGGCAACCTCGGACAAAGGCAGATTCAAATTTTCGGCCAAGTACAGCAGCTCGACATCGAAGGCCCACCGTTCCACATGAAGACTGGTGAAGAGTTTCCTGGCCGTCGTCCGGGTGAACAACTTGAAGCCACACTGGGTATCGCGAATGGATCGCACAGCAAAGAGCCAGACGAGAAAATGGAAGCCGTGCATCAGAATGGTTCTAAGGAAATGTTTTGTCAGCTAAAGCTTAAATGCAAATTTCATATGCCATCTTACCTAAAGAAACTCCTTGTCGCAATGGCATCGTTCTCCAGATGAGCTCTCGATCCAATGGCAATGCCATCGTCTCGCCATTCGGGAGCTAGTTGCTTAAGGGCCGTCTCCAGTTTATCGTAGTCGGGGAACTTGGTGGCTCCATCCGCATCCGCGAAGAGCAGATGACGACCCCGCGCACTTAGCATACCCATGCGAACGGCACCTCCTTTTCCCCGATTTTCAATGAGTTCCAAAACGCGAACCTTCTCTGCTCCGTGCTTTTTCGAGTAACCCAAGGCGACGGAGACTGTGGCATCCTGACTGCCGTCACTTACCACAATTACCTCGTAAGTGAAATTGGGATTGCCTCCAGATTTCTGTTCGAGAAAGGCCAAACACTCGTCCAGCATAGAGGGCACTAAAAATGTATAATTAATACAAATAAGATCATGTTGTCTAACTAATGTAAGTTTTTAGCCAAATTTTCGGAAAAAAAAACTATAGCCAGTGAATGGAGTGAAGTTGCGGTGAGGTGTAGACAGTCAACCATAAATGGACATAAATGAAATGTTGACTGTGATTCATCAAACAAAACAAAAACGAACATACAGCGCTCCTCCTCATTGTAAGCTGGTACAATGACACTGAGCTCCAAACTTGGCGAGTCCTCGAGGCTGGGAAAAGTCACTGTTTTAATGCTGTGCGGATCCAGGAAGGTCTCCTCATCCTTGTGCCGCTTGATGTTGGGATATGGCTTCGTCTTGTAGAGCACCAGAGCTACAATCTAAACGATGGATTATCAATAAAATGATAATGATAGCGAATGTATTCATAATCTGACCAACAGCGCTGCGACTGCAATCGCAGAGAGTAGATAGAAACAGAGCTGGCACAGACAGGTCCACATCGTAGGGCTTTTTTAGCAACTAGTTTGTATGAACAGGTGCGCCTGCTACCTGTCAGCAGACATTACTTCTCCAATTTGTGCGAGATAAACAGAGCCACGTATTTAATTCCAAGAATTTCAGCCCGAAATGCCGCAGCTGATTAGGGTTGTCAACTCAATTTAGGGATGGCACTTCTCAAAGAACTCGTGACTTAGACGCATACACTGTGTATATCGATTAATTGTCTATCGCAGTAAAGAATACTACAATTTTCAATATTTGAAATATTGCAATAATACATTACATATGTTACAATAGGGCATATTAAGTGTTTCTAGTCTTTTATGTACATACAAATAAAAACTTAACCAATGTCTACATCTTCGTACAATCAATCATTTACTATTTTTAATCAAGATACATACATATATGAACTTTATTCCAAACTTTAAATTTAATATAATCATTAAAGCTAATCCGTATCTTTGTAGTCAATGTATTTCAAAACTGTATTTGAAAACTGACCTGTCACAAATTCTCTGCGTTATAATTGAATAGCGCATGCGCGCTCTTTGAAATTCAAAAACAATTATGTAGTTCTGAATATATATGTAGTCCTCTCCCATTCAGATACACACCATTGGAATTTTTTCATCGACTTGGTGCTGGGCGGAATAACAATTTGTTTATAGTCAATTAAAATGTGCTTGTGAATCGTAAAACAAAATACATAAAATACAAAATGAAGTTTTTAAACTTAATAGTGGCCGTATTAGCTTTAATCTGCAAGAAAGTGGAGGGGATAAAGCTGCAGGCAAATGTTGGGGAGCTCTTTACCTACAAAATCGAACCGCAACTCTTTAACTGGACACACCAGGTCATCAGCCAGCAGTTTCGCTACAGACCCTCCCTGCAGAATTACCCCGATTTGCCCAGTTGGATGAGATATATGTATAGCCATGAATACCACGCCGGTTTCCTATACGGAACTCCACCGGCATCGGCGGCTGGCAAATATCTGAGTCTGGATGTGGTGGCCCTTAACCGTCAGAATTACGAAACCCGACGTGTTGTGGTCTCGATGTTTGTGGCCCACAAGTTTCCCACCCCCAATGTCGTGCAGATGAAAATAAACAACCTGAATTGGGTGCACCTAATGGATCCCGGTAGAAGGGAGAATTTACGAAATATATTCCGCAACGATCTGTGGCCGAATAGTAAGGAGGACTTGAGTGTGGTCTTCATGGAGTCGGCTGTAAATATGGGGGGACGACTTCCCCTGCGACCCCAGCAGCGTGAGGGGTAAGCTGGTTATCCCTAACAACTTTAAGTTCATATCTGTAGCCCCCAAAACATACATTGAGATTATATTAATATGCAACCCATTACAGAGTCATTGTCCATGTGGGCAGCTTTGCCCAGTTCTCACCCCGGCTCCAGGAACTCCAGGAGGAAGTGAGACCCCTATACAAGCTGCCCTCTTGCACCTACAAGCGCACATCCGTCCAGAAAATCTTTGAGAATGTGGGCTTCAAGCTGGACTGGTGCGCCTTCCGAATGGTGGGAATGGAATCGCCCACGGAAATCCTCTTCCACAGTGGCAAGCAGAACGAGCAGCAGGTGGCGGAGGATCAGGATCATAGGCAAGAGGATCGCTGGATGGGAATCTCCAGGGAGGACGTGCCCGAGCGCAATTACATCGATGAATTTGCCTTTGCCTTCGCCATTCCTGGCATGATTTTAGCCATTTTAATCGGAATGCTATCCGCTGTTTTGTGTTTCCAGCACGAGAAGTTGTGAGTTCCCAACTGGGAAATTTCGAAATTATTTTCTTTATTTTATAGTTTGTTAATTGCTGTTATCTTTCGTTTCCTTGCTCTTCAGTTACGATCCGCATTCTGAGTTTTTCTTTGCCAACATTTTCCACATCTGCGAAGAGTCCTGTGCGCAAAGCGCGTCAAGCGATTCTGGGGCGGATGATGGTTCCGAGAGGTGATTTCCCAATAAACATATTGTTTCCTTCTTTCCTTTTACTCATATAGAGCAATGTAATTCATATTTTCGTTTTCAGCTCTTCCAACTCGGACTATCCCATGGCATCCACTGTTCAGATGGTTCAGTGTTCGGATAGCAAGTCCAATCAACCCATAACCACACTGAAAAGCCTCAAGGATCCCAACTTTCTTCTGGACAACACTAGCATGAGATCTCAGAGGTTGGGCTGTAAACCTATCTCATTCAGAGCCCTCATGTCTAAAAGTATATTTGTCTATTGCAGTCCCAACAACAGCTTTTACCAGTTGGACTGCGGAAACTCCAGCATTTATGCACGACCCAAGCCACCGCCCTATAAGGGCGGCACTTTGGGACGGAATGGAGTGGACATTTGACAAACATCTCCCCGAGTGCTCTACTGCTGAAGGGCATTGAATACGAACGTATAAAGTTTCAATAAGCAATATCGAGGAGCGTTATATCAATTGCATAAATACTCACACCTGCCGAACTAGACAAACCATATCGTAATTATCATTTTATATAGATATGCAAGCATTAAACTAGCCAATTAGTTTGCCATTTATGAATAAAGGCAATCAAATAAAGGATAATTTTTTAGCAGACTTTCGTCTTTCGTGACCAGTGGTTCATACGGACAAAGGACGTATAAAATGTTCGCGCCTTATTTTAAATTCCTCTAGAAACGATTTTTAGACAGCGAAACGATATTTCAGATTAAGCCAGATATCGATGTATCGATGCGAAAATCGATTTTATTTCCAGCTCTAGAATGAATGTTCCGCAAGTTTTCGTTTTTCGGAGAAAGTTTTTACAGTTTTTGCGGGCATCATCGCGCCGGACCAATTCGCAATGGCGGTACCCGAAAATGGGATCCTTGAGGTCCTCGAGAACCTTCTCGACCGGTACAAAATCAACCTGCTGCAAATGATGTTCGGCACTTTCATTGCAACGATCGTGTTCTTTGGCGGACTTATGACCTTTGTGGAGAAGTACCTGCCCAATAGCATACGGCAGTCGTTTCGGTATGGAAAGCACAGCTTCAAGGGTGAAACGGATCCTTTGGTGGCCTGGTTGGAGGTTCCGAAATCCTGGTTCAAGCATTTCTACATCTTTGCCCTCTTTTGGAGCTGGCTGGCATTTTACATCCTCGTTTCAACTGTACGGGAGCAAAAGGAGGCGCCGGAATATGTCCTGCGATTCCTGGACATCATGGGCGGCGGACGGAGTCACCGGAAGGTGGAGATCGACTCAACAACTGCCTGTGTCGGCGCACTCATGCTCACGTTGCAGTGCACCCGGCGTTTTTACGAGACCAACTTTGTGCAGATCTTCTCCAAGAAGAGCAAGATCAATCTGTCTCACTATGCCGTGGGTTATGTGCACTACTTTGGCGCCGTCATAGCATTACTATCCAATACCTCCGGCTTTGTGCGCGGCTCGAAGCCCTTGGAGTTCAGCCTGGACAAGCTGACAGGCCAGCAAATACTCTACCTTGTCGTCTTCTTTCTCGCCTGGCAGCAGCAGTATGCCAGCAACATGATATTGGTCAACCTGCGGAAGGATCCGCGGACGGGAAGTGTAAAAACGGAAAAGCACCTTCTGCCCAAGGGTGGTCTTTTCAATCTGCTTTCGTCGCCACACATGTTCCTCGAGGTGGTCATGTACTTTTGCATAGCCGACCTCTACATGCCAGTAAGGATTTGGCGACTAATATTCCTCTGGGTGGCAAGCAATCAAACGATCAATGCTCTGCTAACCCACAAGTGGTACCGGGAAACATTTAGGGAATATCCAAAGAACCGACGTGCTATTATTCCGTTCCTGCTCTGAGTCCGAAGACTGGAAACATTTCGCATTTTTGTACAAATAATTTAGTAGTGGAATTTATTAAAGTCGTTTTACACACACGAATAATGAGTGCTCGCTGGTGATTTTAACTACAAAACGATATAGGGTGAACTTGAACTGGAACAGGACTGCAGTCGATTCTATTTGAACAAGAAACTGTTGGGGAAAGAGAAGCAAACTTAAATATTTGGTAAATTGATATTAGGGTAATAATAACTGACCTATAGGGATAGCCCTGCGCCTTCGAACGAAAAACGGACAACAGGAAGGAGAAAAACACGGTGAGGAGCACCAAACCAGTCATCGCCATTATCCTATTCTTGTTGTGTATCTTTGGTGTCCCCGATTCAATCAGCAGAATCATGCCCAGTACAATCATGGCATCTGTAATCAAAGTTAATAAAGTATATATTTTTTAAATGTGTAAAAAATGGTCAACACGCTACTTACTCAGGAACATGACAATATAGGTCTCCACCACTAGCTGACCCTGGGAGGAGCCGTGGATGTAGGCCACGCCACCATTTTGCGACTTGTGTACCAGCGGCGGTCCACGGATATGGTTCCACATCTGGCCCGAGATCATGGCGAAGCAGAAGAATACTGCGATGGCACCCCACAGGTTCTTGTTGTATAAAAACTCCAAGTTATTCCGCCGGATATAGAGAAAACTGCCCACCAGGGCCACCAATGTGATCATTGCCACGGTGCCCGAATAGTTTGGCGGACGGAAGATGCGGATGGTAATGTCCGTTCGCTCGGCCACGAATTTCGCAATAGAATCGGCGGCGAAGCCGACGCGATGGATATCCATGGTGTCAGCTCCCTTTGGCTTGCCCTTGGCCGGGAAGTGCATGAACACCGGGGCGGTGTTCAGGCGCAGAAGTTGGAAAACCTCGGACCCATCATCGAAATCCACCATAGCAAAGAATAATTTGTTGGAGTAAGTCGAGGAGAAGCGGTACGAGTTGGCCACAATGGCGAATTCATCGTGGGCGTGCCTACAGATCTGGCATTGCCTCGATGGAGCCAATGCAGTGAGCATTACGATCATCGAGTAATTCCGGGGTGCACTCTTCACGTACTCCCGGAACTTGGGTCCATTGAAGCGGAGCAGCGGCTTCTTTGCGTTCATGTCCACCAGGTTTTGTACTTTTTCCGACAGCGAAAGTCCCGTCTGAAAAGCATTTGATATCCATTAATAACAAGCTTGATTTACCTCCACCCGGCATTCTAGGACGTGGAGCTAGAATATCCACGGAAAAGTGACGTGGCCACAAACAAACCTTGGATTTTGACTGCGCGGCTGCGTAAATAGCGAATATCGCCACCACCAGCAGACCGCTGAGCAGCGTCTTGTGCAGCAGCCTCATTATGCAGGCGATTTAATTACCAACTTCACTACTTTAACGCAAAATCACAGAAAAACGTTTAATCAAAAATATTTTTTCCGGCGCATGCAGCTGATTGTGAATGGCAAGCGAAACCTGTGCGCGTTTACTGTGAATGGCTACTTTGATTTCCTAGGTGTGGGAGGAATTTATGACGATACATATTACAATTTATTTTGGTAAATTGTTCAAATTTGACTTTAAATCAGCCAACGAATGACACTATAAGTAAAACGTTATAGTTGAATTATTTAAAACTATATTCATATAATCTAGATCTCAACTTATTTAGTTTTATAAGTAAAATAAAATGTTATGTATTTGTGCCGATTGCGTGGGCGATATATCGATATGGTTATCGATACCGCTATTATCAGTATGCCGTCACTAGACGGCAAATTTCGTTGTCTTAATTTTAAGTTTTCTAAGAATTGCGATTTTAAATATAATTTAGCACATTTTTACTGCATTTATTAGTATGAGCGATGTGCTAAAGAGCTCTCAGGAGCGATCACGCAAGCGGCGTTTGCTTTTAGCGCAAACCGTAAGTATTAACGCGACTTAAAAAGCAGTCGGCGTCGAATTTAACTCATAATTTATGTATATGTTTCCTTATTTACTTAGTTGGGCTTGTCGAGCGTCGACGATTTGAAGAAGGTTCTGGGAAATGCCGAGGACATTAACAATAGTCGCCAGCTGAATACCGGTGGGCAACGAGAGGAAGAGGATGGTGGCGCCTCGTCCTCCAAGAAAACCCCTAATGAAATCATCTATAGGGACTCTTCCACCTTCCTAAAGGGAACCCAGTCTTCCAATCCGCACAATGACTACTGCCAGCACTTTGTGGACACTGGTCAGCGTCCCCAAAACTTCATCCGCGATGTCGGACTAGCTGACCGTTTCGAGGAGTATCCCAAACTGAGGGAGCTGATTAAACTGAAGGACAAACTCATCCAAGATACCGCATCCGCACCTATGTACTTAAAGGCGGATCTGAAAGCCCTTGATGTCAAGACTCTAGGCGCCAAGTTTGATGTTATACTGATTGAACCGCCGCTTGAGGAATATGCCAGAGCAGCACCTTCGGTAGCCACTGTAGGGGGAGCACCTCGAGTCTTCTGGAACTGGGATGATATACTTAGTAAGTTCCCAAACAAACATCGATTAATATAACCTAGTAACTTTGTTTCCCTGACAGATTTGGATGTGGGCGAGATCGCTGCTCACCGATCGTTTGTATTCCTTTGGTGCGGCTCCTCGGAGGGCTTGGACATGGGCCGCAACTGCCTAAAAAAGTGGGGATTTCGGAGATGCGAAGACATTTGTTGGATACGGACCAACATTAACAAGCCCGGACACTCCAAGCAGCTCGAACCGAAAGCGGTCTTTCAACGCACCAAGGAACACTGCCTGATGGGAATCAAGGGAACTGTACGCCGCTCCACTGATGGTGATTTTATCCATGCCAATGTGGACATTGATTTAATAATCTCAGAGGAAGAGGAGTTCGGCAGCTTCGAGAAGCCCATCGAGATCTTTCACATCATTGAACACTTCTGCTTGGGTCGACGACGTTTGCATTTGTTCGGCAGAGATTCTAGTATCCGACCAGGATGGTTAACTGTGGGTCCAGAACTGACGAACTCGAACTTCAACTCCGAGCTGTACCAGACCTACTTCGCTGAGGCTCCAGCCACCGGTTGCACTAGTAGGATTGAACTCCTAAGGCCCAAGAGTCCGCCGCCTAATAGCAAAGTCTTAAGAGGAAGAGGACGCGGCTTTCCACGTGGTCGTGGAAGGCCCAGATAACCACATTTTTACTCAACAACTGCATGTATTTTAGTGTATAAGATCAAAATTTGTTAAGACTAAGAATAAGATTAACATTAAAGACTATTGCTGCAGAATGCTGAGTATTCTGTGGATTTTCATGGTTTTCTTTGGATATTGAGCCACCAGCAGCTCTTTATTACTAAACGTGACTATTCTGAAGACTATGGTGATTGCTTAGATGCCTCATGTAGATATCCAAGTCATCTTCGCTGGAGACGGCATTCTCTTCCGCAGTGTGCTCCTCCAATTCCTCCTCATCCTCGCTATCCTCGAAGTAGGCATCTTCTTCATCCTGTTCAATTTGCTTTAGATCATCAAGCAATGTGTTATCATCTACGTCAGTATAATCAAAATCCTTGTCCTCCCCACTCAGAAAGCGTTCTTTCATCATACTCAAGAACTCATTGCGTAGCAGTTCTCGCTCTCCAGGATTATAAAACTCCGGTGTAGAAATCTTAGTTATATTTGTTGGAGCTCGAACTACTGCATTTCGACTCGTTGAACAGGCAACTGGTTCATCATCTTCAAAGCCACCCCACTGCTTTCGGCAAGCTACAGGAACTTCAAAGTCCGCGGGAGGATTGGATTCACTGACCTGCACGCTCTGTTCTCCTTCCTCCTGTGTTTCCTCTAGCAATTCATCTCTTTGCTTTTTTTCTAATGTATGCATTAGTATTCCTGAGAAGCTAGTATTCCGAACATCGTAACTATCCCGAGCCTTCTTTTCCGCCTCCGTTAGGTACTGACCAACTAGCTCCTGATAGAGATCCGGAGCCCTTTGCATCATTTCGTGCTCGCTAAAGTATTCTCCCTTGTCAAGGAGTTGCTGCATAGCATGGTATCTTCGATTTTTAATAGATACCGCACGAGTGCTAAGTTTTCTCCTGAAATCCTCTAGCAGCATACACATCTCCTCCAGATTTTCATCTGGTTTGATGGGTTCCTTGACAGCCAAGTCCTGGAAGGACCCCAGTTGTCTCACATTCAGGAAGCCTCCAAATCGGATGAGGAAGTTCTCACGATTCTTCTCGAAGGCATCGCGTGCTATTTGCTGCTTCTCTTCGACCGGAATTTCAGGATCATCAATTTGCTGCGACTTAAAGACGATTTTGTTGTTTTCGGACAGTGATTTAAAGATGTCCATTAGCTCTGGAGGATGTTCTGGATTTGGCACAATGTCATTCTTGCTCTGGTGCTCGCCATCTCCGTCAGCTTCGCTTCCAGTTGTCATAATTGTTTACACAAATTGCAAAAAGTGTGAACTAAAACGTAAACAAATGCTTCTTCTTTCTTGGCCAATGTCATTCACAAAGAGTTGCCAGGGTTATTATATATTTCGATAAATTGGCGATTGTGACAACTAACCAATTTCAAACTGCCCTTTTGGTTTTGCACTATTTGTATCTCTGTTCGAAAAATATATTACGATTTAAAAAACAATGTATAATTGTTTATAATATAATATAATTATCATTGATAATAATCCATTCAATAGAAGACGAAGAACGGTGCCCGTTCAGCGAATTTCATCACAGTTTTGGTAGTTGGCAACCCTGCGGCTCCACAGCCGCTAGTATTTTCATTACGAACTTTATCTGAGTCCAATTGTTGTGTTTATCGCTTTGTTTAACGCCACTCGGTGGTTCCGTGGTGCAAATGTGCAGGCAGCGATGACTAACTGAACAAAACTAACGAAAGACCGAAGAATCCCTCAACGATTTCGATCGAAATGTCGCCTGTAGATTGGGGCGACTTTGCCTGGAACTGGACGCAGTTCTGTCCCACGGGACTGAAGCCGTTCGCCAACGAGACCAACGACCTGCTGCCCTGCTTCCAGGAGATCCTGCTCCAGCTGCCCGTGTACACCGTCTTCGCTGCCATATCCGCCTACAATTTCGGCAATCAGTCACGACCCGTCGTCCGCAATGGATTGCAACTGCGAATGCTTTGGATCCGGACCCTCCTGGCCATGGTACTGGCCCTGCTCCCGGTGGCCAAGGTGTTCGCCTTCCACCAGCAGGGCGTTGAACTGTTTGCGGCGGATCTGCTGGTAGTCAGTGCCGAATGCATTATGTGGGTGGTTCACAGCGGTGAGTGTGCGGTTTTCCTTTCTCCGGGGGTTTACATCGCATCTATCCCTTTCTAAGACTGCGATTGTATATCCTACTTTCTTTTTATCAATTGCAAATATATATGTGAAAAGTGCTTATCAATTTAATGCTTACCCCTTTTAAACTAGATTTTTGAAAAGAATATCTATTTTATCCGCAATACAACGTTGTTCTTTCGTTCCACCTATCTAGATTTATTCAGACAATTACGACTCCCTTTGTTTTACTTATTTCTTAACAATTATAAACCATTTTCCGTTGTCTGTTATATACAACACACAACATACAACATTTTCTGGGAAAAGCAGAAATACATTATTCTGCAACAAAATGATAAGGCTAAACAATAATTTATGACCCCTTTGATAATCAGTGCTTCTCTTCCTCCCCCACCCACAGGTTTTCTACTGACAGCCCGTCAATATGGAGAGCTTAGTCATCGGGGATCGCTGCTAATCAATGTCGTTTGGCTCACAGTAGTGGTTTTGGATGCAGTGTGGCTGCGGACAAGTCGTCACTTTAGCTGGTGGCCCTGGAGCTTGGCCACGCTGGTCTGCGATCTCCTGTTTGGAGCCACCTTAATACCAAAAGGAAATGCTGTTTACTCCAGTTTGCCCAGAGTAGGAGCCTCGGCCAGAGAGGATGAGGCTCTGCTATCCCAGCGATATACTTATTTTCAATTCGATCTGAATGAGAGCCACTTGGGTCATGCCCAGGACGATGCCAATTTGGGATCGCGTTTCCTCTTCCACTGGGTTCAGCCCCTAATCCTAAAAGGAGTGGCTGGAAAGCTGAGAAAGATTGAGGATCTTTTCGATCTCCCCGACGCCCTGAATATAACGCGACTGAGCGAAAAGTTGCATTTGGCTCTATCGCAATCGCAAAGTTTATGGAGAGCACTGCATAGATGCTTTGGTGTAGAATTTTACCTTATTGGAATTCTTCGATTGATCGCCGACTTGAGTGGCTTTGCTGGTCCTTTACTGCTCGGAGGACTACTCCGACAGGACCACGCAGACTCCAATGAAGTATATTATTATGCCTTGGGTCTATTCGGCAGCACATTGCTGTCGGCTTTGTGTGCCACCCACTTCGACTGGCGCATGGCAATGGTTTCCATGAAAATGCGAGTGGGAGTGATCAACTCCATATACAGGAAAGCACTGGAGGCGAGGGGCTTAAAGGAATCTAAGCCAGATTTGTTAAATCTTATGTCAACGGATACAGATAGGATTGTAAACTCCTGCATAAGCTTTCACTTTTTCTGGAGCATTCCCTTCAAGCTGTTTACCACGTTATACTTGCTGTATCTTCAACTAGGAGCAGCCTTTCTGGCGGGAGTAATATTCGCTGCTCTTCTGATTCCAATTAATAGATGGTTGGCCAAGAGAATAGGCATATTTTCAAGTGGTCTGATGACGGCCAAGGATGCAAGACTATCTGCCACCTCGGAAACAATGCAAGGAGCCAAGCAGATCAAGCTTAATGCCTGGGAGGACATATTCATAACAAAGATTCGAGGACTTCGTCAGGAGGAGCTGCGATTTTTATCGAAGAGGAAATATCTGGATGCCATGTGCGTTTACTTTTGGGCCACCACGCCCGTGCTTATGTGCCTGCTTACCTTTGGAGTATCCGTACTAATGGGAAATCAATTGATAGCTTCTACTACTTATACCAGCGTGGCCTTGCTCTATATGCTCATTGGACCTTTGAACGCATTTCCATGGGTGCTCAACGGCTTAATTGAAGCCTGGGTTTCCATTAAGAGAGTCCAACAACTGATGGATGTCCCCAATTTGGATTATTCGTCGTACTACAATCCCATTATGCGGGGAAGCGGGGGATCTGGGGCAGGAGATGATGCTCCTTTGGATGCTCCTAAAACCAGTGTGCTGCAGATGAAGTGCGCCAGTTTCAGCCACGACAGCGATGAACAGGCATCTCCAACTGCGTTCCGCATGAAGGACATAAATGTGGATATAAAAGCAGGACAGCTTGTGTGCATTGAAGGCCCTGTGGGTGGTGGTAAAAGTAGCTTTCTATCTGCCATTGTAGCGAATCTGCAGTGCACCGATGGCGAGGTGTGCGTCCAGGAACTGACCACTGGATTTGGTTATGTGCCGCAATCACCTTGGCTCCAAAGGGGCACCATCAGGGATAACATCGTTTGGGGCGCCCAGTTTGATGAACAGTGGTATAAAACTGTTTTGCATGCCTGTGCTTTGGAGGAGGATCTCCAAATCCTTGGAGGCGATCTTGTCGGTGTCGGTGAGAATGGAAGGACACTTTCCGGGGGCCAGAGAGCAAGAGTTGCACTGGCAAGAGCTGTTTATCAGGATAAAAAAGGTGAGAACCTCTTCAATAGATTTTTTTTAATATCCGAAGTGAAAGCAAATAATTTACTAATTTCTTGCTCTGTTGACAGTTTACCTTCTGGACGATGTGCTCTCCTCTTTGGATGCCCATGTGGCCAGGCATATTATTAAGCACTGTATTCTGCGACTCCTTAAGCACAAAACGCGCATTGTGGTCACACGAAGTATTCAATTATTTTTCCACGCCAATCAGATCCTTCAGGTGAAGGATGGTCAACTTCTTCCGAGTGAATATATGACCCAAAGCATTGACCTAAGCCTGGATGAAGACGCAGACGATGAACAGGAGCCATCGGCCAGGCGACGTTCGGTGGAGTTATACCACCAGGACGACAAAAAGAGTGTGGATAGTCTACTTTTGGAAGAATCAAGGGAGTACGGACATCTTTCTGGAAACGTTTTTACTTGCTACTGGAAGGCTGTGACTTCCCCACTGGCATTTGCTGTTTTGCTATCAGTAGTACTCATGCAACTGACACGGAATTTAAGTGATGCCTGGCTGGCTTATTGGGTCACTGAAACCACCTTGGATCCCCACTCAAATGACACCTCCCTGGATCACATGCTGATGCGACCGACTGTGGGCAATGAAACGGTGTCTGGGCACACAACAAAATTCTATTTGAGCATCTTCACCGCAATTGCTGTAAGCAATTCCTTGGTGACTTTGGCCAGGGCGTTTTTGTTTGCCTACGCTGGAATAAAAGCGGCCATCTTTATGCACGAAAAGCTACTAAAGAAAGTCATGTTTGTAAGTAGCTGCTGGTCCTAATTATCTCTAGAAATCGTTTAACACAAACCGTTGTTTCAGGCTAAGTTCAACTTCTTTGACATCACCTCAGTGGGTCGCATTCTGAACCGCTTCTCATCCGACACCAACACAGTGGACGACTCCCTACCCTTTATTTTGAATATTCTATTGGCGCAACTTGCTGGCCTTGTAGGAGCTCTATGTGTCAGCCTATATGCGATGCCTTGGCTGGGATTGGTGGTAATTCCCATGGTGCCCATCTACCTAAACTTACAGCAGCGTTATCGGCACGCCTCCAGGGACATCAAACGATTATCGAGCAATGCAATGTCTCCGCTTTACACTCATTTTACTGAGACTCTACAGGGACTGACGACAATAAGGAGTATGCGAGCTAGTCCCAGGTTTCAACGGGATTTCCAAGTGAAACTAGAGGAGAGCATAAAGGCTCAGTTGACACAGTCGGCTGCCCAACAATGGCTAGCTCTGCGACTTCAGTTGCTGGGAACGCTGCTTGTCGGAGGAGCAGGTCTTCTGGCAGCCATTACCGCCTCTCACACAACCAATCCTGGCTTGGTGGGCCTATGCATCTCCTACGCTCTCTCCATAACTGGTCAACTGGGAGATCTACTTCATGCTGTGGCTGAAACAGAACAGGAATTGGTCGCAGTCGAGCGTATAGATCAGTACCTGCAGCTGGAGGAAGAGCAGAATGCCTCCGGCAGCGCTGAGCCTCCTTTTGGATGGCCTACCCAAGGAGTTCTAAGTTTTCGGGAAGTCCAGCTAAGCTACAGAGAGCACTTGGCGCCGGCTTTAAGAGGTATAACCTTCCAAACCGAAGCCTTCGAGCGAATTGGCATTGTTGGACGTACTGGAGCTGGTAAAACTTCTGTGTTAGCTGCCCTTCTGCGAGTGGCACCATTGTCGCACGGAGAGATTCGATTGGATCAGGTGAATCTAAAAACATTGCCTTTGAGTATGCTTCGGGAACGAATCGGAGTTATCACTCAGGAGCCCTTCCTCTTTGAAGGTCAGTGTAACGATTTTCTAATGTAAACTCTTATTAGAAACGTAATAATATATCTTAACGTTCCTCAGGCACTGTGCGGGAAAATCTGGATCCGCGTCATGGGTTCTACGACTCGGAGATCTGGCACGCCATTAAGAACTCCGCAGCGGCTACTCTGCTCGTTCAGCAGTTGGGTGGGTTGGACGGCAAAGTTGAGACATGTGGCAACAACCTATCCGCCGGTCAAAGGCAACTTCTTTGCTTGGCAAGGGCCCTGCTCAAAAACGCCAAGGTGGTGGCCATCGATGAGGGCACTTCCAGCTTAGACGACGAATCTGATCTGAGCATTCAGCAGGCCTTAAGAAATGCTTTCAAGAGTTGCACACTCCTCTTCATCGCACATCGCTTGCGCGGACTGCACGCCATGGATCGCATAATAGTGCTGGATGATGGACGGATTTGTGAGGAAGGCAATCCCCAAAGCCTGGCCTCAGACAGCTCAACTATCTTTTATGGCATGCTATTGGCCCAGGACATTAATCCAGAGGACTTCATCAGATCGAATTAGCACTAAGTAAAGATTATGAACTACCAATTGTATATAAGTCAATTGTTATACAATATTATTTATTATTTCGTTTAATTTATATTATACTTGTGTTCCTAACTAACGATTCCATTATGAGTTACATTCAAAATTAGGAAATTTGATGAGAACTAACATCACTTTTCTCTATTTTTATTTCATTGTACAAATTTAAATTTGATTGACATACTATTATTGTAGTGAATGCAGTTGGATCCGTACAATGTGTACAAAAACGTTATATTATAAATATTACATTATAAAATATAAGACGTGTATTACATGCTGAATAATTGATGCGAGCGTAAAGCAGGAGTTTTGGGTATTGAAGAATCGGATATATATATATATGTATATATATCATGGATTTTACAAAATTTTGTTAAGGCACTGTGGTTCGCTGAATAGATATCGAAATTAAATGAATTTACGCGTAGTTGTATTAAACTGGCGTAATAAGCCACGTGAATCAGTAAACTTTCCGTTGATGACCACGATATCCATACTTGTTCACTCAGATTTCGTAGTTGAACAGCTTTTCGCCCGGCCTGCCCATAATGTGATCGTACTGATTGGGCAAGTGTGGTGGCTTGGACAGCATTTCATTCACGGAGCGCTCGTAGAGGTCAATGTAGTAAAGAAGGTTTTCGTCTGAGTACATCTAGGATATTGATAAAATCAGGATTAGTAATGCATAATGCTGGTTGTGAAAGTGGTTAAGTAGTTAATGGGTGATCTTGTTAATATGTTGTATATGAGATTAGTGCCCGAATGAGACCAGTGATTAGTACATTAGTCCATTAAATGGCCCACTCATACTGATACCTTGTATTGGATACATTCATTCCTTGACCTATAAATGCAGCAGCGGATGGCATTCGAAAACAAAAAGTTGTATAGAGTGTAACAGACGGCTGCATGGAATCAAACCAATACCTTCAGGTAACAGCGCACCGTAAAGATGATCCGGCGCAGATCATGAATAGCCTGATAAATATGATGGTACGAGGCATTCTCGCACTGCACAATAATGGCTCGCACATCTATAAATTCATCCTGGCATTGCTGATAGAAATCTGGGTACTGAAAGTGTAGTAAAATTAATAAACAGCTATAGAAAATAAACTAAGAAAACTGACATAGTTGCGAGTGAACTGCTTTTTAAAGAAGCGCTCCAAGTGATTGAGCTCCATGACGCGGTCACTGAACTCGTACAGCTGACGGGTAACCTCTTTTCCGATCAGGCTAAATGGATTTGTGAACGCCCTTACATCTTGCAGACGCTCCGGCATCGGAGATGCTTTCGGAGTTGGAGCATTAGGAATCTCTTGAGCAGGCAAAGCATGTTGTGCAGCATTCCACTCCACGTATTGGTCCTTCGGCTTTGAAGGCGGCATCTCCAGTTGCTTCGACTCCTTTTGCAGTGGTTGATAGGTTCCGGTTTTAAGATAAGTACCATTGGCATTCACATTGCGTTGGGTTTCCTCCGAGTCCTCAATCATGGTGTACAGATAGTTCAGATTTAAAGCACATTTTGGTTTGTAAAGGGCAGATGATGTGGGCTCTTGACAATCTGCAACTGCATTCCGTATTTGATTCTGCGGTGTACTAAAGGCACTGGGACCTTGCCCAGTAGTCATCCCTTGGTGTTTCTGTCCCAAGCTGCTGCTATCATTGCTATCTATAAAACTTCTTAGAGAGCTGCTACTGTTCACGTTCATAAGAGCCCCATCCTTTCCAGAAAAGCTGTTTTTCTGCTTCTGCAGCAGGTCATCCAGACTCACGAAGGATTTTATAATCATCTGAACAAGGGACAGCGTCGAGACCTGCCAGGAATCAAAGGAAGCCATAAAACCAGTCGGCAGCTCGTCTTTAATCTTGTTTAAAGCATCGGGGGTGTTATAGACATAGCCCTTCAGAATGACCCATGCATTTACTATGCGAGTAAAGACGAAGATGAAGTCCTTAACGGCCCAAGCAATCCCCTGGGAGTTGATGTTGGGCAGCACGCCATCTGGACGCAGCAAATCCTGCTTCAAGCGAGCACACAGAGTATCGATCTTCTTGAAGCACGGACGATTGCGATGAGCATTGGCCAGACGTTCGGCTATCTCACTGCCCTGCAGTGAAACTCTAGTGATGTCGTGGAGGCGCTGTTCCAGCAACATCACCTCCGAGTTGCGCAGCAAGTTTTGGACTCGCAAACCATCTCCTGCACCGCTTTCCAAAGAACTAACGCTCGATTCTTCAGGAACAACACTGAAACGTATGATTTCTAATTATTTAATTCAAAAATATAAAAGTGTTAAAATAATTGAGATTTTCTGCAACTTTTTAAACAACTTAACTATAGTTATTATTTTAGTAGCTTACTACATTAATACATACAATCCAAATATTTTGGGAGATGTTTTAAGAGGATTTAGCCTTACCGGTCTGAAATAGGCACTGGTCCTGGCTTCTTGGAGCTCACTACTTCAAGGCCGACATCCACCTGCGTGGCCACATCGCAGCCGGTCTTAACGGGCTCTTGGGTCTGGGTGTAAGCGGCACAGAACTGCTTTTTCGGCGGGGCATGACTGCAGTTTCCGTGGTACTGTGGCAAATAGAGACCGGCAGAGGCCGAAGCACGAGCGGAATACACCTGATTAGGGCCATAGGCGTTCATCGAGGCTGGAGGGAAGTGGTAATCAATGAAATAGTGTTTACTCTAGGGTAACCAGAACGCACCCGAGCTGGCCGCATAGTACTGCATACCCGGAAAGGGCATATAGGTCGTGAAATGGGGATTCATAGCCTGAATCGTGGCGCTATGATGAGAATGTCCATGGGTACTTGCGGTCATAATGGGGCAATTGGCAATACCCGGTACAAAAACAGCCGATGGACCGGCCGGGCCCATTGACCAAGAACTCTGCGAGACGTGTTTATGCACAAATACATCGGTGACCATGCGATTGCGATCCAAATAGGTTTGCTGGTACAAGGATTGCTGCTGGTGCATCGACTGCATGGTCACCGAGGGCACTTGATATATGGGGATGTTCATGATCCTGCCTAAGAATGAGGTTTAAAACTAAAAAGAAAACAGTTGGGAAAGCAAAAAGGTATGCTTAGAATTTGTTTCTCGATTTTAAGGTTATCCGTTCCAAGTCACATGTGGATTGTGTTATTCTTTGTAGCAACTTACACGGACTAAAGTGTTGGTATTTCCTGACTACACAGTGTCAGCTGCCGAAGATTTAAGACCGGTCTGCTCCCTAGGAATTCAGAACAGAAAAGGGAATTTTTTTTCAAAACGGCCACCAGAGTTGCCAAGCAATCCATGGAGCTATCGCCTTTCAATTCCCACATCGCATGCTTTTAGTAAGACCAAAGCTCTGGATTAGTGTTGAGTGACAATATTTTTACAGGGTATTCAAATATATCGTCTCTTGGATCGACACAGGCTAGCGGTTCTGTACTCCTCGAGACGTAATTGCAAGTTGCTACGAAATATTGTGCCAAATGATTGTGTTTGGTTGAAATTAGATGTTGTAAGCCATTTGTAATAACTTATTAAGGGAGTAAAATAACAGATTACAATGAGAATTTTACACAAATGTTTGTAGAGTTCACATAACTTTTTTTTTTTAATTTTGTCGGTACGAACGGAAACGGAAACTCAAATTTTGAATTTGTGGCTTAACGGCGGCGATAAGTATCGTCTATCGATAACACCAGTGTGACCACTCAACGACTCAGTGTTGTAAAGCGACTGCTTAAGTATCAACTGATTACCTTTTATGCGTTCGGTGCAAAATTGAGAGAAATCTATACAAAATGACAGAGGAAGCCGATTTTAGCGAGCAAATCACAGATGGAAAAAACAAATCAAATGTGCGCTGCCAGTTCTGCAACAGTTTGATGCTGAAAGCCCAGGAGGGCGCCTACAACCAGGAGAAGGTGAGTGCGAGATGGCTAAGCCCTTTTGACTGGGCAAACCATCTAATTGTTTACGTTTCTTTGCGGCCAGGTGGATGTGCCACTGATGATGCAGAAACAGGACCAAACGGCGGACAGCCTGAACAGCGAGCCACTGAAGGACTTCTGGCTGGTCAAGGACATGATGACGTTCGAGAACATCGGGTTCTCCAACACGGTGGACGGCAGAAAGTTCCTGGTTTGTGCAGACTGCGAGCGAGGACCCGTGGGCTACCATGATCTGAGCACCCGCCACTGCTTCCTGGCCCTCCAAAGGGTGGTTCACAAGGACACCTAGCTGCCCCATGCTGAACACTTGTATCCAGTCTCTTGCAATCCATTTTATCATGCCACAAGCCGCTTATCTTTGATTTCTCAGTTTTTTATGTCACGGAATTTAAGCGATTTTCATTTGATTTAGTGAGGGCCTTGGAGTGATTCCAGAAAGATTGACTATTTTGTAAACTATCATCGTATTGTTACCTCAATTATCTATGCTTTTACTAAAGATTGCAAACGAATTTGTTGAAAATCCGAGAAATTTTAAGAATAGTTTGTCGAGTTTAGATTTAAGCGAAATAAAACGCTTTAACGTGTCTGGTTACCGAATGATTTTGAAGCCTTTTCCAATTAGTCGTTTAATTTAATCTTTTTTAATTCTCAGAAATGATCTCTGGCCACTAAACACATTGGTCTTTTGTATTCATATTTATTGTTTTTCACTTTAAACATTTTACAATTTTATTGCATTACAAATATTGCATTTGAGAGGAGATTCTTAACTAAAAAAATTTTTACTATAAACTGTTATTTTGCTAAAAGAACTAAAAACAATGTATTTGTTGCTTTGGTTTCTGTAACGTTTTAATGTATTCCTTTGATTCTGCAACCGCAATTATTGCTACTTTGGACAAAAGGTTTCATTGGTGTTTCCCCTACAGGATATCGCAAATATTTGGTATTCATTTTCTCATTGCTGGGTGGTGCCTATGCGGTAGATGAAACGACTTCAAAGATTTCCTTTTTGGCAGTTGGTTACAACAACGAGTGTTTTTTCCCTTGGGAGTGCGGAGATGTGGGCGTGGTCGTCGCCCCAAGCGTGTCACAACTATCATTTTGGGTTATCCAGGGACGACTATGCTCCCAATTGCTTGCTAATTATTCTACGAAGTGTTCGCCTCGTTGAGCATTACTTTAAAATTGTTTAGTTTTTAATGTTTGCTATTGCCGAAATTTTGCTCAAGTCTTGTGTTAAATAAAAATAGACAAACTTAGGCGAAGAGTGTTAACATTTATTATGTACTACTTTTATTTTGGTAGCCTTAATTTTTAACATCGTTAGCTTTGTGGCCATCTTTGACTTATTCGTTACTTTCGATTTGTTTAATACTTTCAACTGCGGTAGGTTTTAGTTTTATTTATTCGTTATTTTCCTTGATTTCGTTTAATACGTTAGTTGCAAAATTCCTGTTAATGTAAAAAGATTTGAACGATTATATTGGCCAATTGTTACATGCTCTCTTTGGTTTTTATATACACTTCTAGTTAGGGAATTATGTTATCATTTAATACTTTGTATAAAGCTTTTACGGTTCTCCATTCAAAAAATGTTACAAAATCAGGCTGGGCCAGAGCTAAAAATATATGTTTCATATTATAGTTTGCGTTCAGATTAGGTTGCATTCCTATATTACCTGGCTCTGGAGCAGCTCTGCGAGTGGACCTTGTTAATGATGTGCGGGGCGGGGAGAAAGCGTTGAAAGTGTCACAGAAGTCAAAGAGACAGCAGCAATACGAAAGAAAAACTGGGTGGATGCATTGATAAAACAAACAAAAACAACTGAGGGACTCCCTCGATTCCGCCCTTAACGCTGCAGATACTGACGGGCACTCAGCAGGAGTCCCACCATGGCCGCCACGCCCACCGCCGATGCGCCCATCGCTCCGGCTCCGTTGCAGTTATCCGTATCGCAGGAGCAGACCACCTGCCGACCTCCGAACCCGGCGCGCTGATAGCAGTAGTTGGTGGAGGTCTGGTTCTGATAGGCACAGGTCCTAATCACACGGCTATCCGGGGGCACTGCAATACGATTGTTCCGTTCCCATTACTACTATCCCATTACTTGAACGCATCCCATTGTCTACTCACGGCTGTTCACCGAGAACTCGATGATCTGCGTAATCTTGCGGCAGTACGTGGGAATCCCCTTGCCGCGGGACGAGTACTGCTCATCGCAGTCCTTCAGCAGGTTGTCCGGCGGTATGTCCAACGCACAGTTGGCGTCTTTGTGGCTGTTGCAGACGAAGCACTTGATGGCATATCCTGAAACAATACCAAGCAACAAATAACTATCTCAGTGACACCATTTAACAACTTGA
The DNA here is from genome assembly GCF_003286155.1 of Drosophila erecta. NCBI lineage: Eukaryota > Metazoa > Arthropoda > Insecta > Diptera > Drosophilidae > Drosophila > Drosophila erecta. The sequence goes on from NW_020825200.1 coordinate 17,542,931, forward strand.
TGAACGATATGCAAGCACTTGGTTGCTTAACCTTGTTATGTTCCCAGAGTTCCAAGTGCTGCTCTACTGGCCCTACAAAGTAGTTTCCGTAATTGTAATTGCATTTGTGCATCCTGAGTGCACATTCCCTTCCATTAGATTCCTATTAGCTGCCACTTTTTACCCCACTGCAATCTTTCGCTTAAGTGACTCAAAAGCCATAGTTAATGCCAATTAGAATATTTCCATTGGCAGCATATGCTTAACCTTAATAGTTTCACAAAACAAGCGAATCTGAAAGAAACAAGTGTAAACAAATGCGATATAAAGAGATCTCCGGTGCTGGTGACTACTTGTGTAGCGTCGGGCTAAATTGAATTTAAGGTCGTGCGCGACACGAGATTCGCATTATTTAATTTTCCAAATATCCGAGCTGGAAATGCCCAGTGCCGCTTGTCCGTCCATCAGTGTGCCACCTGCTCCACCGTGGAAATACATGTGTGCAGCCTGCGATGCGCTTTTCCTCACGCTGTGCCAAAAGTGGCACAATGGCATGGAGATGCCAGCGATGCCAGCGATGCCAGCGACGCCATCGACGCCTCCATTAGTGCCAGACTGCGAGGCTCTTAGGAGTGCCTTGCTAATTGAGCCATCGGCATTGCTAATGGACTCGAATAACTTGCCCCACCTCGCCGCCCTCTGCATACTCCCAGTACTTCTGTCTATTATTCTCCCTCCATTTGGGTTACATAAGCAGGGCGGAAAGAATGTGCTGCCTACTTCGGGGCGAAGATACTTGAGAACAATGGGAAAGGTCCTCTGCAGGATGAAACACTCCTCGGGATGGTCTAGATACTCTGAGAGCTGGAAGCTCATCGCCACAAAGGGATGCAATATTCTACAAAAGTGCCGAGTATGGAGGCTTCTAAGATGATCCGAAATCATGTGAATAGCTGTTTCTATTTTAGGAAAAAAACATTGCTTTAATTTGAAGTAAAGTAGCTTTAATCATTATACTTAGATCGTGTGCTTAGGTCTTACAAACATTTTCTAAAGAGTTTTCATGCTGACGTTTTCAACATGCCAATTAGACTTTATTGAAGTCTATAAATACTGATAAATTGCCTTGATTGAATTGCCTAGAACGCGAAAATGTGGGTTGCATTAATAGGAATATATATAGGAATTTCCTAAGAGAAAATTTTGGTTTCCTTACGAAACAGTAATTCAATTTTATTTTATATAAGCCTGAGCGGATTTTGGTTTCGGGTTTCGGCCAACTGCAACTGGCTCCCAGGACCTTTAACCAAATAGAGTGCGCATGTCCTACATAATCCTCGCACATACACACATATGTGGGAAAATTTAAATAGGGATTTGCGGTGAAAGGAGGAAGGAAAAACTCGGGGCTAAAGCAAGTTCCTGGCAATTACTCTTTGCGAAAGCATAGCACATTGTGCACTAATTAGTACCTTTTTTAATTGAGATGTCAACGCGCCACGACCCCATGGAAAACCCCTCCTTCTGCTACTCATCCTTCTCATTTTTCCTCTTCCCAGCTCAGGAAAAAAGCTGCGGCAGAGAGCCAACCAATGAAGTAGAGAAAAAAGTTTCCTCCTCGGAGAGAGCTCACGACACCCAAGTTATATCTATATCTATTGAATGCAAATATTACACAGCGGGGTGGCCAAAAAGGCGCCACGTCGACCGGCTACTCTAGATACTCTAGATACTCCAGATACTCGTACTCTGCCCTTTGCTGGGGCGCCAGGACGGCGCCACAAGCTCTCCCATTTCCCAGCGCCCCCAGGCAACAGCCCCCCTCCCTCTCTCCCATATCATAGCTTCCGTTATGTAATCGTGTAATCGCGTCGTCGGAAGTCCGCTGGCTTAAATCCTGTTACCTTGCTGCACGGCGATGGCCAAAATCAGCGCACTAATCACATAGATGTACTGCATTTTGTTGAAATATGCTTGAAACACTTTTTAGCTGAACACTAAGTATTAGTTAAACTAGTCGGGCTACTGGCTCGCTCACAGTCGACTTAATGCACAGATTTTGCGATTCAGTTTCGGTTATTATCGCTGAACATGGGCTGCTTCCACTTAATGTATATATAAATATTTCTTGCAAGAAACTAGCGCTCACGGCAAACGCTGGCAAACGGTTGACAAACGGCAGACGACTGGGCGAAGCAGCAGCCGCACTCGACAAAAGTACCACGAACACGAATTGCGGACGGCCCACGGGGCGGATGAGTCGAATCGGATCGCATCGGCTGGCGGTGGGTGGTGGTGGGTGGTGGTGTTTTGGGGCATGTGGTCGCTGGTTGCTGGGAGGAGGCCCAATCCCAGCCTGAAACTCGGATTCAGTTTTAGCTTGCAGCCAGGGAGCTTTGGCCGCGAAGCTTTCGAGTGTGCGTCCTCCTTGCGATTTCCACGGTGTGTGTACTTTTGCAGTCAGCAGATGCGAATGTGTGGCCGCAAAAGTATCTCACTGGACACTGGCCTGCAGGGTTGGGGTTTCAATAGGTTTCTATTATATTTTGCTACCTTTGGTGAAATCATATTCAAGCATACAAACACATTTTATACATTATCATTAATCTCTACTCTCAAATTTAATTGAAATAGCATTTGATATTAGCCTTCCTATTCTCAACCTATATGTTTTCTAAATTTTACAAAGTTTGAGATGAACATTTTATGTATATCTACTTATTCAATTTTAGTAATCAATCACATAGTAACTAATTGTAGCACGCATTAAAAGTGGGAATTTAAATCAAATCCAACCATGGCCTATCAATTGTTTGGCTGTTAAAGGTTATCTTAGAAGCTAAGCTTACTGAAATATTTGTAAGTACAAGCACATTAATCGTGCTCCCCGGAATAGGTCACCTAATAGCCAGATAACGTAGTTTCAGTTGTGTGGTTTTAAAACACATGTGATTACATATTTTCCAGAAAACTTTAATCAATTACTAATCTGCTCCTAGCCACTTAGCCTACGTTGTGCTCACTCTGGCAGCTCACTGCTTTATTTATGTATATTAAAGTAGCCGCAATTAGAATCTGCAATTAGCCGAAGGCAGTGCACTGCACTATCCGCCATCCACTATCCACTTATAACCCTGAGCGCCATTTCAACTAGGCGTCCAGACGACACTCAATCCGGAGCCGGAGACCAGGAGGCGCACGTGAACAGCCGGAGAAGTCGCGCAGCCCAGCTCGAATCTGCCCGGTGGATTAATTAAGCTTAATCGCAGGCTTCCTCTTGGAGCTTGGAGCTCCAGCCACGTAGCTTATCACACAGTCGCACAAATTGCTGCCCCAAGACGCTGGGCAATTGAATTAAGTCTCTCTTTCACTCGCTATATGTACCATATATAGGCATATATATTTTTGCAGATCGGTTTGCCTGGCTTTTGTGCCCCAATCAGTGCGCGAAATTGAGGAATCCGTGGGGGTGGAGATTTCTCCCTTTGGGGAGATTCGTTTTACCCTGTCTCCCAGTTTCGTTTGTACGTACACTTGACAAAAATGCTCCTTACTTTTCTTTCTTTTCTTTCCTAAGCTCGGCAATGTTGGACTGCATTTACATCCTGGCATCGTTAAATCGGGCTTGAATAATATATTTATTTAATTTGCTGTATATGTATAGGTCTCCAAGAATAAATGGTAAATATTTCTCTGTGTGATGCCCCTCAATTGCTCGCATTAAATAAAGTCTGTGACTATAAATAGCGGCAGTAAGAAAAGAGTTTCGGCTTTGGATTGGGGTTAAAGTACGAGTAATCAAAATGTTGACTAACATATTAGCCAAAAAATTGCTAAATTTAAATAACATTGAGCCCGACTAAAACACGAAGCTTTGCAATCTTGAGCTTTCAAGCTACAGCTTCTAATGAGTTGAAGAACCGACTAAAAGCTTCTTCTAACAAAATACGGGTTATTTCCGTGAGAATTTCCCCTTGTTTCAATTAGAGCATTAGCCCCAAATATATAGGTTTTCTTTATTTACTTTTTGCGTCTTGTGGCTTCGCATTACCATCTCATTTCATGCGCAATTAATCATGAAGTCCGCATTTAAAGTCGCGAGCAGCAGAGATACATTTCCACAAATCACTTGCTAGAAAAAGAAATCAGCAAACCGGTTCCAGCAAACAAGAATCTGTTCATTTGCCTCAGTTTGCCTTTGGGTGAAACGATTCCCAGTCTGACCTCCCAAAAACGCTCGCAGATCAGCTGTTTTATGATTTCTGATTTCTGACTTCGATACGAGCCCAATACTCAATGCGAACTTGGCTGAAGACAAAGATCACATATTCACAGGCCTCAGTTACACGTTGAATTTGCAGTGGACTGGTTCTACAGTCGCTGGGAACTTAACACTTGAAACCAAACAAGCATCAACTAACACAAAAGAGCGTGTGTTGTGTCAAACTTGCAAAGGAAACAAGGTATTCCTTTATTACATTTAATAAATTAATAGGGGGAGTGAGAAGTTTTTCAACTTATTTTCCTAGCAACCACAATTAAAGAACAGATAGTTCATAATTTCTAGAGCAGATGTCCTAATTATAAAATAAGAATTTAGGAATTTATAGACCCCGGTAACCGAAATTTTCCACACGATCACAATCACAACCATTTTATCTACGGCCTTTGACGAAAATTTCCACTTTCATGGAGAGCTGTTTCGACCAAGAACCACTTTAAACTGGCTAAAACCGGCAACTGAACGCGGAGTATGTATATTCAGTGTGGCTTGCTGCTCCACAAGGCGTGGAAATTAAAAATTAGTTGCATTGTTTGCAGAATCGTACACCTAACGAATGCATTGCACAGATACCCCAACAACTATAACTTATAATGATGAGTCAAGAAATCGGCGCTGCCGCTTGGTACCGCCTTGAACTAGGAGCGATAAGCACAACCCACTGATTTCCCCAATTAAGATGAGTATGAATGTCGGACTTCGTCACCGATGTGGACTAGACCAAACCACCACAGCTGAGTTTTTGGAGGTGCGAACCAGTTTAAACTAATCAGCGCCGTTGATAAGGAACTGCCATTATATGGAACTCGTACGGTCCATGTTATGGCGGTCAGAACGTGCTCCTATCGCAAAAACCCAGCTCACCGGAACCAAACCGATCACTCGATAGGAACACACTGCAGAGCCAATGACATCTCGGCCCGAATTCCAGATTTCATTAGGAACTTCCGAGCGCAAGCCACCGTCCACTAAATTTGCTACTACTTTTTTATTGATGTAGTAGGTAATTTGCTCTTCCGATTTTGCATTCCTCACCTCACTTTGTTTTTATTCTAATGGAGAAAGGTGCGAAAATAAACCCAGCTATTTGTTACTCATTATTGGATTTTATTGGCTGGCGCCTCTATTTTTTGTTGCATTTCAATCTGACCCAAAAGTGTTTGAAATATCTCTGTCTGATGGAAGAATAGTTTAAAATACGACCACTGTCTTGTTGGGGGAACCTTAAACAAGGGATATCTTTTAATAATAGTCACAGTAACTGGGTACTCAGAGCTAGGTCAATGTCTAGTGTGGTACGTACATTGCGTACTACTTTTTGGATCTTTTGCGAGTGACGTCACAACTCGGACCTAACCAGTTCGAGCCGGTGGATTCCATTTGGCCCGTGTTTTGCATTCGGGTTAAGAACCAAGCTGAATCCAACCGAAGCTGGAGCTTATCAATGCGGCGAGGGAACTACCTTGTGTAGCATCCCCCTATATACTAGTAGTGTATATATACTCGTATGTGGCACATATGTTGATATAACACGACCCCGTAAAGACGATCGAGTGACGGAAGTTTTACATATTTTCCAATTGCTGGCTTTAGGGCCGATCTCTCTTCGCTCTCTCGGAGTGGCTCTGCTCGCTCTCCGTTCGCGCTGAGCTGGCTTTTTGAAAATCAACGTTTTTCGAAAAGTCAAATACGAGTTTTCAGATTCATCTCGACGGTGCTCGCGTCCAGTTGTCCGTTCGCATTAATCAGCAGTAATTTAGTTGTGCTTTGTAACTTCCCATGACCGCAAAGAGTTGCTTGGCTTTCAATTGAAAATATCAAGGGTAATCACGAGCATTCCAATTCGATTCTGATAGGTAACCTTTGTAGTGAATAACCAGTGCTTTCAATGACTTCGACACCTCATTGTAATCCGCGATGCATATAAGCTAATTAAGCAGAACATAGTATTAAGCTTTGTTTTTAAACTGGTTCAAAACTTCAACTTATTTGGAAATTTTAACAAGAAACACTTAAACTCTCGACAAAAACACTTGTGTTTACTTTTTAGATCTACATACTCGCAGCTTGCAATCCGCCTCATGAGATATTCAAATCTTACAAAATCCCAAAGTTGCATTAGTACAGTACTTGCACTTGTCACGTTTAATGGCCACGTTCTGATACCGGTTTGCGAGTGTATATAAAAGTCGTATACAAGGATTTATAGGTTATTAATATTGCCAGAGGCTGATAATTAAACGATGCGCTGCTTTTAGCGCTAATCAAATTACAAATAAACCTCAAAACAAAAACAGAAAAATCTGATAAATAAAACGGAAAATCTAACACTTCTTACAGCATCAGCGTTGGATAAGTCTATTGAAATCTAGTAACTGCAACCAAAAACCGCAAGATGTCAACCACTATGCTCATCTATGCCGTGTGCCTTGTTTTGGCCGCCAATTTGTTATCAGGTAAATGTCTATATCTATCAGATAAATCGATAGTATTAAGCAATGAAATAGTTACACAGTTTTTTATGATTGTTTCAAGCTGAAACTGTAATTACCTTTTAGTTAGATTTAATCGTAGTGTAAGTGCTGTTCTATGTTTCAAGTAATCAGCCAGCTTTTGTTCTGCTAATCAATTGAAAATCACTTTCGCTACATGGCTATTACAAAAGACCAATTGGCAACACTTTGGGGATTGTTCCAATGGGTCCGTTCGCCCATTGATTGATTTTCCCCCAGTTAAAGTCACCCAAACCAACCACAACAAATCTATCCATATAATCAGCGGGCTGGAAACCGATGCCAAACGCTTTTGTGACTCACCAAAACTTGTGATGAAAACTGATGCTCATTCAAGCGCCAAATTTAATTGTGTTAACCCGGATTGAGCGTAAACTAATTGAACTCTTTTATTTTATTTTCTACGGCAAAGGAAACCAAATATCCAAATGAGGGGGATACGGATATAAGAATGGCAAATTGTCATCCTAAAAAATAGCACTAGATATTTGGATTTATCGCACTGAGAAATGATGAATCAACAAATGTTTTAAATATATTAGGTGCACAGCTCTTTTACAAAAGATTTGCTCTGCTGAATGGAAATGTAGCATCTTTGTAGGCAAGCAAAAACTGCTGTTTATTTGTTTAATTTTTTTCCGGTTCGTGGAAGCACTTGATTTCCTTTATAGGTTTAATAATTAAGCGATGCCCACAGTGTTTGTGGCAATTATATCATCATTCCACGTACCACTTCTGCGTCCACCACTGGGCAAAGTATTAATTTGTTTAAATCCGAGAGTTTTAACTAATTATCCCCCCGATGCACACACGCACACACAATTGCCAGAATCGTTTGTAATCCACCGCCTGAAGTAAATTGATTGTCCAAGCAATTCGGCGACTCGCACTCACTCGTTAAGGGAACATTAAATGGCGTTAAATATATTCAGTATTTGCACGCCTTGTATGCATGTATGTATTTATTAGGTATAGGTATATTACACATGTATATACCCTCGATCCATTAATCGGTTGGGCAAATATGCACGTTTATGGGCATTCCAGGGGCGAGTGAGTAGCACTCGACCTTTTGCCCGGCAAACTGAAGCGCGCGTTTCATTAGCGAACAATTGTCAAGCGAAAAGCTGCAACAGTTGAGAGATGCTGCGCTCCACTGCCTCGATTTCCTCCCGCTTTTCCGATTTCCCTCAAGTTCACTGCAAGCCGCATGAATATGCAGCAAATGTAAAAGGCAAATGCTAGAAATGCAAATTCAGTTTTCCCTGCGCTTGCTGTGGAATTTTAAGGTGGTGACTTTTTATTACTGCATTTTTGTTTGCACTGCCCTGGATTCGTTTAATTGCCAAACGCCCTGCGCGATTAAGTGAATAGTAACCAAAGTGTTATAATATTACCCATACGCCCCGTTAGACATTTGAAATCATCGCAAGCTCAGACACATTCGAGTTTACAAGGACGAGTTTCAGGTTACTGTTCCAACAAGTCAGCATGTCCTTGCCCTTTGGCAATGTATTTTTTTCGCTGGGTTCACTGTGTGCAATGGGTAAATTCTCCTTTGAGTGACGGCTTCAAATGTACCCATCGTTTCCTAACCAAATTGGATGGAGACTGTCAAATCAGCTGAAGGGAAAATTGATATGCTAATAGGCAGGAGCAATGAAACGGATAATTTCCTAATTCGACCAGGTCTTAAGTAAGTTATTTAATTATTTACTTTGACTTACGTCTGTCAAATAAGTCTGGTTAAATAATTTCTGATGGCATAAGCATAGGTACTTATACAAAATATCAACATTGTCATAGCTCATCATTAACTGAATCATAAATTTGTGTATTTAATTTATTATTTAATAAATTTAAATCACGCTCCTTGCATTTTCCATATGCTTCAGTTAGGGCCACGGCACTTTGCATCAATTTAAGCCCAGTTTGTGTGGAGTTCTTGACGGTTTGCGTGCCAAAGTCTGGTTGTTTCGGCATTTATATGTTACCTCCAAGCAGTTGACATGCAATTATTCAGGTTACTGCAGTCGAAAGGACTCAGCTTGTCAGTCAGGAGAGGCCTTAGCTGCCCATTGTTTTTCGTAATTTTTGGGGGCTGGTGGGTGGCTAATAAAACAATTTCTGTCAGTGTGACGGGCACTTTGAAAAGGGCGAAACGCGAGGCATTTGAATGCCATTAGTGGCTGCACGTATCCAATTACTGTCGAGGAGGGGGGAAGTAGTTTAATTAAAGCGGCGGTTTGCCTTATCGCACATGGGACAAAATCCATGCAGCTGGGAGGTTCTAAAGTAATACATTATTAAATTCATTTCTGTACTAATTCGTGGGCTTGAGTTCCCACACATTACACAAAGTTATTGTGTTCCCAGCCATTAAGGCAATAGAAAATATCGAGTTGTATGCCTCTAAGACTCTAACTATTTCTATTTTTAAGAGGACACTCTAGAACAAGTTCGAAAGCTAATGTGTCCGTTTTAAATGCATAAAAAGCAATTCATTAACGTATCCCGTATCCCGTATCCCGTATGGTTGGTGTTTCCTTGCAGTAAGTGCCATCCGGTGCCACCAGTGCAACTCGCACGACAACGAGGACTGCGGTGGCCTGGTGGTGAACACGCCTCGTGCCCAGAGGGACAACCAGTACCTGTCGGACTGCATCCCGCCCAGCGGCAAGGAGGCCTTCTGCCGCAAGACGGTGATCAAGTTCGAGCAGAACAACGAGCACAGGATCGAGAGGAGCTGTGGCTTCATTCCGGAGAAGATCCAGAACGCCTGCTTCACCGCCGACAACGAGGGCTACAAGCAGATCATCTGCACCTGTCCGGAGGAGGGTTGCAATGGAGCCACCTCCTTGCTGGGAGCCCGCCAGGTGGGCTACAGCGTGGTGGGATCCGTGGTCAGTCTGGCACTGGCCAGCATTCTCAGGCATTGAGTCATCGATCAGCTCAGCTCCTACATCCTGCATACTGTATCCTGCATCCAAAACGTACCTTCCTAACTGGTTAAGCTAAGTCCTAAATAATTTGCACTAAGTTCTTTGCTGTTTGCCATATTTAGCTATGTCGTGGCTATTTCGCGTTTAGTCTTGTATTCTGTATTTGTAATTAATTACCGTAAAAATATAAGAATCGTATTTAAATGAAATCTATTGAGTTCAATATTTATGCGTTACCAGGGACCGATATTCTGAACTTTCGCCAATTGTATAAAATCGAATTTTTCATGGAAAATGAGAAGGACTTGCCCACGCACTCCGTCCTGCTCCCACTTCCGGCGTTCTATCTCTGTCTTTCGTCCTGTTACTTGCTGCCAAAATGTCTGCAGAAATTGTTTTGTGGCCCAGAGTCAAAGTCACTGGCTACGCAGGCCAAAAATAATAGGGCAACTTTGTTAGTTTTATTGTTGAGGATGAGCACGAAACCCTGACATGTTAGCCCATTAAGCCAAACACAAGATTACACTGAAAACGAAAGCCAGGAAAGCCTTCCAAATGTATTCGAAATGGTTCAAGCGGATGACAAACTAAGTAAAATTAAAGTGCAATTTAATTACACTAATAATGCATGTAATGTAAGTTTTTTCAATTAAATAAATACAAGTTTTTCAATTCAATGCTTATACTTAAAATACATTGAGTAAGTAGTATCCAAAATATTTGCAAAATATTTGTACATTTTTATGATTGAAATTGTCTAGAATTTAAACATTATATAGCTTGATTTCTCAGGGTGTCGCCCATTTGCTTGACTTTAATGCGCCGCAGAGCGCTTTTTGTTTGTTCTCCGCACACACACAGATGTGAGAACACGCTCACACAGATACGCGGAAGGAGATACAAATACAAATACAACTTCTGGCCGACCTACATGCGTTAGCATTTGTGTTCTGTCGTCGCCAGCTCAAATGCTCAAATGCTCAAATGGCTCTGCAGCTTTTGTCTATGGGTCTATGGGTGCGTTCTGCCGACCGAATGGCGCCTTGTTGCCACCGCCACTGCCACAGCAACAGCATCCGCCCCGCCACGCCCCGCCACGCCCCTTCCACCCATCTGCCCACTGGTCGGGCCACGCCCACCTCCTGCCCAGGCTCATTGGCAGCCTTTCTTCCTGTCTGCTCAGTCGTTGGCTTCCTTTTATTTTCGTGGACAGCCTGGCGCCAACATAAAAACATTGATTTTGAATTCACTGAGCGCCCTCGCCAAAAATGTGGTCCAAATCATTCATTACTGTTATTTCAGCTTGTTACTGGACTTTCCTCGGTTTCCTATTTTCTTTAATTGTTTGATTTGCAGGCAGTATTTCTTAAATATATATTAAAGTAGTACAACAAGTTAGCTCAACTTTAACTTTCTCTCAAGCTGTTCGAATTCCAAATTTTTGATTCAGCGTACTCAAATGAATACCTTTTACATTTTCTTAAGCTACTTATATAGCTAGAGCATTATTTTAAAAATATTGTACGTAAAAGTTTCACACTTGAGTTACCCCAAATTCTGCATCACAAAAGCGAGCTGGAATAAATGTCATTACGCGCCAAATTGCGCATACGCAGAGTTGGCGCAGCTCGGAAAATAACAAAACACCACAAGGGGATAAAGTTGTCGTTGTGTTTTGTTTTCTTTCCAAGCTATTGCGCAAATATGTGTGCACTGCAATGTCCATTGTTTTATGGTTGGAATTTCCATCCACATAGCAGTGGTAAATGTGCTTTATAATTAATGGGAGCTCAAGGTTTAGTTTAAAAATGCAACTCTTTACTCTGCGGTGGATGGTGTCACAAAATCTAGTTGGTAGATGATTTCATCTCCTTTATGTGCTGTTTTTACACAGCACTTAAGCTGATTATGCTGTTTATCTGAACTAAAACCAGCTATGTTTGTTTTGCCAGTGGTGAATCTCAAGAAAGTTTTCCTTGCCTCTGCCATTGAATAGCATTAAAGAGCGACTCGCAGATTTCGCATGTTAATCAGCTGCATGATTTATGCATGGCTTTGTTCTGGCCAAAAGCACATAAATATGTTTTTATTGTTCGAAGAGCACATAGAGTCACGTTTCGGAGCCATCGTGGCGTATACGCAATGCGGAGTGAATATTATCACCAGCCACCTAGAAGTATGCAACGATATTTTGTATTTGTCACGCCCTCTCAGAAGCTGATTGCTGTAGATGCTGATGGCAATGTGGCGATGCCATGCTGCACTTGCTCCCAAATTCGTGTGGCACGTGCAGCACAGGAGACACCCACAAATTGCGGCCATAGTTCTTCGCTGCCTCGCTTCTTCTTTCGGCCCAGCATCCGTGCTCAGTTGGCTCATTGACCTGTGAATCGTGGAAAGGTTGGAGGGGAAAGCAGCAGGAAATCGCTGCATTTTCTTGGTCGCTTTTCCTTTAGCCTTCGGCCCACCTGAGGCGATGGCAGTCAAGTGCAAGTGATTGCTGGAAAAAATGACGTACTTGGGCATTGTTTGCCTGGCAAATTGATTTCACCTGCTTGGCATGCCGGAGATGATCGGCCTGGCAATTGTTCAAGTGACTGAAAATAGGAAAATATATATGAAAAATATTTGTATTGTATCAACATTCATTTCTTAATAACTTAAATATATGTATATAAGTAGAAACTGGAAACTATAACTGCCTAAATTGAACTATTTTAAAGAACTTTAAACTTGTGTACAATCTAATATTTTCACATTTAAATTTAGTAACCCATACCACAAGCAAGTGGTTTCGCACGTCAATTGAAATTTATTTATATTTGAGCTTGAGCCAGTTGAATCCCCCAATCAGCCATTACACATAGTCATAAAATACCTTCGCAGGTACCACATATATATGGTGTAGAGCAAAATAATCCTCCAAACTGTGTGTGGGATTCTATTGCAAGTGTGCAAGAGTTCTTTTTATGTTCCGAGTCTCCAGCAAATCGACCCTCCTGCACCTGCAAAAGTATTGGTAGCGATTGATTTGCCCAGAAGCTGCAGATATAGCCGACGATAAAGTTTTATGTTTATTGCTGGCACGGCAGCTAACTGGTATTGGTAATCTGGCGTCCTTGGCAGCTGTACAAACTAATTGGCTACGGGAACCGGCGGCAAAGTGCGTGGAACGGTGCGTATACGTAATAAAGCTTAATTACACCAGAGTCAACACAGAAGTCCACCGTTTTCCGACTCGGGTTCTTTTGCGACTGTGTGGCTTCAGCTGGGTATGTCTGGAAAGGATTGTCTGGCACAGTTTTACTACACAGCCGTAAATAGTTCATCAATGTGGTGGAGAAGCAAAAAGTTTTTCAATTAGCATGCCAAGCGAAAATTTCAACTAATTAAAGGTCATTTTGCGGATGCAAGTCCACAACAGCAGAAAAACTTTTGACCCAAAAAATGTTGTTGCGTTTTCCCTTATTTTGAAAAACTAAATTTATGACCATGGTAGGGCAGACTGAAAAAAGAGAGAAAATACGATTTCCGACTTGCACGGCTCGATGCAAAGATAAAAACGTTGTAAACCGAAGTAGAGTTCCTACGAAAATGTGTCAAGTTGTAAATGTCGAAAGCATATAAATTATGCCCTGCATTCTAGCGATCCCAATGAAATGAAATGCCAACCGGAAACGGAAGCGTGCATAAACAGTTTTAATTATGTCCTGTTGCTGTTAGCAAATGAAGTGGCGACATGCGATGCGGAGAACCCACCGAACACCTCGGGAATTATGACATCAACACTTGGATGCCATCATGGCCGTTGTCCAGAAAGCCTGGAATGTGCCCTTGTCATTTGCAACCTTATTCGGTGGTAAAATTTGAATCTGGAGTGGATAACATCGACTTACCCCTTTTAATAAAGTTGTTACAGTTAAAACTTTTAATACCCCAAAAGTTTTGTCTTGCGCTGTTTGCTTGAAGTAAATTTTATTAGTTGTTTTTCTCGAACTTCTAGCTCCCCAATTCCCTAATAAGCTTAAGGCTTATGTACAAAAACAATTAAAAATGCGCTATAAAACTAAGCTCAGAAAATATTTTCTAAATTCCACTGAAGCTTTAAAGATCTTAATGATTTTAAGCCACTGCAAGGTAAGTGCCTGGAGGTAATTCCCCATTCACCTGCAACCACACTACTACTCCTGATTATCCACCAGAAACAAGCGGTCCCATTAGCTAACCCTTTTGGTGGGTTTTTGGGGCCAGGGTCGCGACCTACACCAATCACGGTCTGCATTGTTTATGATAAATGGAAACGCTTGCCAGCTGCTCTGCCCCGCGGGAGATATGGAACGGCTCGGATTCGGATTCGGTTTCGGTTTCGGATTCGGGTGGGGATGCGGTTTCCTGTGTGTGAGAACAAGCGTTGCCTGGCGATAAATGGGCGCCCACGCCCAGGATGTCGTCCTGTGGCGATGCGACGAGGTCAGGAGAAAGAATAGGGAAGCCGCATTGCAGGAACGCGGATGAGTTTTCGCTCTTGGGTGCCACTAATTGCTGCGCTTTGTGGCTGCCACCCAATCCTCTGGGCACCTCCCCATCTGCATCCTTTCCATTGAGTTCATTTTTCCACGTTTTCGCAGCTCTCCAGGCACTCATATTCCAGCAGAATCTGCCAAACTACTCTTTTCGCGTTTTTTTATGAATACATAATTTAATTTCAGCTTCAGTGCTACAAACTAGAGTTATTCGATCCACAGCATTAAATTTTGAAAGGCACTTAAAAATCGCATAAAGTATGAGCAATACTTTGGTCATTTTGGAGATAGCCGAACTAAGATGAATTAGGTCGCACATTTCAATATTCAAAAGCACTTACCATTCTTAATATTAGATATTTTCTTATTCAAGGAATATGAAAACAAAGTACTGAAAGGAGCCATTTCTCTCTGTGTATATCCCATTTATTCTATTTACTCAGTTATTTTTTGGAATAAAACATTATTATTCAAATTTCTTGCCATGCTATCTTATTGGCTTTGGTGTTGAGCCGCGATGCGGAGGCCCAGAGTGTTTGGCCACAAGGAAATCGCATTTTTTCCTGCTGCTCCTGCTGCTCCTACTGCTGTTCCTTTGACGAATAGTTGGCATCTCTGGTTTGGGCTGGCGCATTTCGCATTTTGCAATTTAAATAAATTTCCTTTGCTGCCATGTGGGGCGGCCAAGACGTTATTACTGTCGGAATCAGGAGCCACTCAAGCGACGCACCCACGCAGGAAAGGGATCCCAGGACGAAGCAGGAAGGACGCAGGACGAGCAGCTTCGTTTGGCTTCGTTTCGTATGGTTCGGGTCGGGCGAAAACGATGACGTAGTCGTCTTCTCTTGCAGGCAATTGCCTCTGCCAAGTTGGCCACCAGTTTCAGTTTGCCTTTGGCCAACGGCAGCGAAAGAACCTACGGAGCGTCTTGGAGCGGAAAATTCGAGAAAATCGGGAAAATCGCAGCGCGCGAGTGGCAGAAAATATTTGAAAAATCTGCAACCGAAGGGGAAATAAATCAAAGCGAGGAATTTATAGTGCGAAACATGTCGGGAATCCTATTGCCACTGGCCCTGTTGGCCCTCGTTTCAAATGGTGTGTGTTGCCTGCGGCTATGCGGCTTGTAAATTCCGCAATGAAAATGTAAAAAATAAAAATGTATATTGCATATCCCACAGGCGCAGCCATCAGGTGCTATGTCTGCGATTCGAGTGATAATCCCAGCTGCGCCGATCTGGCCACAAATTCCAGCATAGAGGCGGAGGTGAGTTGCCAGGACATTATCCATTAGCGCCTTGATTGATTACTGGCCTGTGACCTGTTGGTGGGCCACTGGGTTGCCAGGTCAAGTTGGCTCAACCTCTTCAAGCCTAATCGCCCTAATCGGATTTCAGTTGACCTTAGTTCTTAGTCAAAAGCGCTCGCCAGACGGTCGCAAATTTAAGCTACATTGCACATAAATTTTCAGCACCAAAATAAAAAATACGAGTAGTACAGGGAAACCGTTGCAAATACAGCCCACAAAAGCGGAAACGGAAACGTGCTCCGTCGTCGTCCACTTGTGGTGGAAACCCACCTTCCGCCGCCCACTTTACTCCTTTTCCGGGCTAAGTGAATTTTCTGTTACTGGCATCTCTCGCCCTTTTTAGGCTACTGCTATTTAACCCGGCCACGTGCCAAACAGTTGAAATACCTTCGCCAGAGTCCAACACCGTAAATTTCGGCTGACAGGTTCTGGTGGAAGTGGGATTACTTTGATTTGAAGTGGCGACACCTGAGCTCAAGTAGCTTATAATGCTGCTAAAAATGCCAAACACTTTTATAAAAAGCAATAAGTTGTTAAAATTAGTCGTGGTAAATAAATAAAATATAAAATTATTTTTACATAAAATATTATACAAAACAAGACGAAGAGTTTCCAGACATTTATTTCTTATAATAGACATTATTCATGACGCTTATGAATTACTTACTTTAGTTGATAAAACTAAAGGTGTTGATTGATTTATTTCCACAAGAACTATAACTGTCCTGGCATATCAAAAATTCACTGTCAAACTCGTGAAAAGTCCCGTGCGACTTTCTTATCACTGCTTAAAGCGATAAACAAATTCGTATTTAAAGTCAAATTACTTCTTAATATTTATTTCATTTGTCAAATCAGAGGTGAAAACGCCACCACGAAACTGCAAATAGCGAAGAGTCTTCTGATAATTCTCTGAATTATTAATCATGGAAATCTTATCTTGTATTGACCGAGAAACTCAATTCTGTGTCAAAATAAATAATGCAGAATCAAATTCAGAGTCAAATTAATCCCATCAAACAGAAGATTTTATTTCGCAAAAGGTACAACAAATGTGATACAGCCATTTAGTTATTGTTATGAAATGGAAGTTTAGGCCAACTAAGAACTTAGAAAACCCTTGTAGTTAGCACACAATATTTATGAATTGCACAATATCAATTCTATCTTTATGTCGAATTAATTTCGTATAGCTCAGTACGATCTTCACACTGCGATCTGTTGTTTATCCACTTTATCGCGAAAACATTAATGGGGTTTCCCCTTTCTCAGTAAATGCGGATACCTAAGTCTTTCCAAGAATCGTTTTATATCACTACTTATGTGGACTAAACAATATGGTTCAAGTGCTTTTGGTCTGAAGCAAGGCCATCTTGAAAGCGCATCGTTACCGATATGGTCGATAAGATAAATTAATACTTACGCACCGAGTGCAACAGCAATTAATACTTTAATTAACCGAAGGATTGCCATGCAATAATGATTGCCATAAATGACATGACTAACAGACTAGTAGGGCGACTCATAGCATTTGACTGATACCATTTTAGGAGTGCACTTTGGACAAAATGAAATCCCTGGACACCTGGCTATTCGACTTGAATAAATTCTCATATTTCGATAATGGCGCCAAAAAAAATCCGCTGATGAATTGCCAAAAAGTGGTGGCCAAGGACCGTGAGTATTCCTGCGAAGCACTTGTATAATTTAATATTGTTTACACAGGCTTAAATCTGAATAGCTTTGCATCTTTAATAGCATCTGAAGAATTGAGTCACATTTTAGGTGAACTTGAGTCATTCTCGCCTTGGCTTATAAGCAATTCTTATCAGATGGTTAGAAATAAATCTGCAATATGCAGTACGAGTAAAATGTCAATAAAAGGAGCCGTAAAGATAAAGAAAATTTTTATAGTTCACGTGAAATGTCACACATTGTTCATTCAAAGCACTTACTATTTATGACACACATAGTGTGGCAATTAAGTTTATTAAATGCCAGTTACTTTCAGTTGCCTTATCAACCCTAAGATTTACTTTCAATTATTTGAACATTAGTGCAAGAGTCATTTTAGGTGGTGAGCAATTAGGAAACCTACAAGAATCACTAGGACGTTGATAATGATTTCTAGCCTTTAAATAAATTCATATATGAATATATATTCATATATTGAGCTCAACTAAAGTAGTTCCTCAATATTGCTATTTTCACCAGCTGATACAAAGAAAGTGGTGACTGCGCGCTTCTGCCAACTGGACACCGGCGACTCGGATGCCTGTGACATCCTGAGGACCAAGCTGCGCATCTCGAGCGCCGAGGAGCGGGAGCAGCGGAATCGCAACCAGAACAAGCGGAGGAAGGGGAACGGCCAGGATGCGGATGAGGACGACGAAATCTCCGCGGAGGATGCCTTCTACTGCGGCATCTGCAAATCGCACCGCTGCAATGGAGCGGCGGCCGTAACGCTTTCCGTGGCTTCGGTTCTGGCCATGATTGCGCTCCAACTGGGCTGCTAAGGAATGGGCGTGTGATGGATATATGTACACAGATAACCGTGGAACGAGTGGTGGCATGATGGTTGCATTTAGGTTGAGTTACCCTTAGCGTTACCCTCACCGATTACTTTGTAAATATTTGAGTGCAATGTCGCTGATTCGTACAGGTGCTCCAAAGACACTCACCTAACCCCATTAACCCCTTCTGCCCTCCACCCTAGAAATGTAAGCACAGCACACACGATACACCGATACATTGCGTACATGGAGGGAAAACTCACACAGAAACTCGCTTTGATTCAGAACAAATTGAAACCTTCGATTTCCAAAGTAAATACCGGAAAATAAAGAGTAGGGGTAGGGATATGTGTGTACCCTGCTTGCAGGGTACTACATCCTATATATCAATGTTTGGCATTCTATGTCATTAGCTCTTCTTGTTCAGCTTTATTATGTTACTATTCGGATGGTTAGTTTTAATGGCTTGGAGCGATGAGAACAGGAATTCACCAATTGCCTTTAATTCCGATATGATTTCTTAGGTAAATTCCAAAGTGCTTAAATGTCTAGTCATGAATTCGTGTTAGAATATTGGAAATTTGATAGTCGTAAATTTACTGTGCAAGCCGCAAGCAAAAACAATCAACTTAATGCAAAACGCGAATTTAAAATTAAAGTGAAACAAATGCAATAAAGGTTAATAAATGTGCAATTAGAGGAAATGTCAACGAAAAGCAATGCAGCAATTATTCCGTGAGCTTCAAATTGCCTAAAAGCCACACACTATATAGTACCATATGTTTTTGCGACGCGTCGGGCTCTCAGTTCTGCTTAGTTTATAAGCGGTTTTTGGAATGGAAACTAAATTGAACATTAAGAGCACACAATAAATGCTGTATGACAGTATGAAAGAGTTTGGCGTACGAATTTTTACTACATGATAACGATGGCGGGGCTTTTATAACAGTTTTGGCATCATGATAAAGGGTATTTGGGTTCTTGCTGGAGTTTTAGTTTTGACGGGCTTGGGAGAGAGTATCTTTGAAACCAAAAGTATTTTCGCTGGCCCATAAAAAGATGTATTTGTTAACACGCCCTTATTTTATTCACATTATGTTCTATGTTGTGATAGATAGAGTATCTTTTAAGACAAATTGCCTTGTTTATTTCCCCAGTTTTTGTGTAATACACGGTATAGAACCCTTCGAGTGCCGAAAAAACCAACCCCATATCACGCATTTTTCTTCTGTTGTGTTTTTCTCCTTTTTGGACTTGTGTTCAGCAATCAATGATAATTTTCCCATTACTCATGTAAGATGCTTCAGTTTTCCGCCCCCACCCGCCTATCAATAGCTCCACCTCTGTCGCTCCATCATGCCCTCCCTGTCTTTCGCCTTTAATTTGAAAGTCTGGCCGATGCTATCGCATGCCGCATGTAGTTTCTTCCTGCGCTTCCCGTGCACTACATGTTTCACCAGCCCCGCAAATCATGAGTCAAACCCCAAGTCCCAGCCCAGCCTTATGGGCATGGAATTCAGTTTTTGATCGAGCAAACAACAGACTCCGGAAGGTTCTTTGTGCCAGTTCGATTTGAATTTTCGGTAGCTGCTGCTGACACGACGGCAGTGCGGTAAAAAATATATATATTTATAAGAATAGTCCATAGAAGGCGGCTCAATCTGGGAAAGTTGCCTGCTCTGACACCTTGACGTTTGGCAAATTGAAAGTTTGAACCCCACTACCTGGCCAGAATGCGCTCCTTGTGGCTTCTACTTCTACTGGCTTTCGTTGGCTGGGGCCCAGGGGCTTCAGGTATGTCATAAATCATCGAATCATCCAATCATCGAGTGGTGTAAGCCCTCCTCATGCTAATTGATTGACCCCGAGGCGAGTTGCAAAAGTTGAGCCAAACATAGGGGTGCGCTTATTGCCTGGGTAATCCAGCTGATAAGGTGAATCTGATAAGGCACACCCTCACGCACACACGGGTAGGCGAAAAGGTCTATCTCAAGGTCATAGGTTCTTCACTTCGACAACTATGGGAGCTGAAATTTGCATATTATTGGCTTCATTAGTTCTTTGTTTAGCATAAAACTGACAAAAATATTAAGGTGCCTTAAAGATTTGTGTTAAATAAGATATGACAATAAGCTTTTAATTAAGCAGAACATTAAAAAATGTTCTAGGCATGAGGTGGGTAGGTATTTTATGTTTAAAGTGCTAAAAATCTAAGTTGGTATAACTTTACTTTTCGCTATTATTTACTTAAAACGTCTTCTTTGCCCAGCGTTGCGTTGCTACAAATGTGAGGACTGCGATGAAAATACGCAGCTAAGTGACATGGATGTGTGTGAAGGTCCACTGATGAGCGGCAATGGACCAGGCACACCTGCCGTCTCCAGTCCGAGTCCAAGTCCTGCTCCCTCTCCATCTCCGTCGCCATCACCCGCTGAATCGAATAATACAAATATTGCTCCTGGCAACTCCTCCGGTGCCGGGGAAGAGGAAGAGGACGACGAAAGCGAGGAGACAGCTACCATAGGCATCATGCCAGCAGGAAATAACCTACTCATCAAGCCCGGATCCGGAATCGGTGGCATAGCTCCTGCAGGCGGAGCACCAGCTGGAGGAGCAACTGGAGGAGCAACCGGGGGAGCAGCTG
This sequence comes from Drosophila erecta, assembly GCF_003286155.1. Lineage (NCBI taxonomy): Eukaryota > Metazoa > Arthropoda > Insecta > Diptera > Drosophilidae > Drosophila > Drosophila erecta. The sequence continues at coordinate 17,563,633 of NW_020825200.1, forward strand.
GAGGAGCAACTGGCGGAGCAACCGGGGGAGCAGCTGGAGGAGCAACTGCAGGAGGAACCGGGGCAGCAGCTGGGGCAGCAGCTGGAGGAGCAACCGGGGGAGCAGCTGGAGGAGCAACTGGCGGAGCAACCGGGGGAGCAGCTGGAGGAGCAACTGCAGGAGGAACCGGGGCAGCAGCTGGGGCAGCAGCTGGAGATGTGGTGAGCGAAGAGGAGGAAGAGGACGAGGACGAGGAGGAGGAGCGACGCAAGCGGAGATCGAGGGCACGACAAGTCGATCTCGATGTGCCAATCGCCTTCTGCTACACAGTGAGGCTCCAACGTAAGCAACTGCCTTTCATTCCCATGGCTCCACATAGAAATCATAAAAGCCGCGTGGTCTGATGCTCCCACCCATGGCGATAAGTTATCTACGACTGAGTCATGGGCAAAAAGCACAAAGTGCAAACTGAAATGCACTGGGAGTAATGATTTGTATATTGATGGGAACCAATTATTATTATTAATAATTGCTTAATATTCATTCCTCCCACCTGCTCCACAGGTAACGAATCGACGATCACCAAGAGGGGCTGCACCACCGCCAGGATGAGCAACCAGACGGGTGGCTGCGAGGGACTCTTCGAGAACTGGACGGTGGCCGGGTGCCAGCTGTGCCAGGACGACGGATGCAACCAGCCCATTGCCAAGGGATCAGCCAGTGGAAGCATTGGACAGCTGTGGACTCCTCTGGCACTCACGCTAATGGCATTTGCCATCCGCCATCCGATATAGTAGACACCAGCAGCCGCGCTGTGGACAATCGATATGATATATAGAAATACAAGATATATGGCCCACAATTCGAATTCGACTTTGGTGTCTGAGTTCATTGTTTTTTGGGAGCGTTTGCCGATCAACCGGCCACATGATTTGTCTATTTATGGGTCGCTTACCACTCGAAGCGAAACGTCTGGGGGCCATGAGCACACCTGAGCTATTTTCGCATAATTGTTTAATTGGCATCGATAAGGCACTGTCCCTTGTTCATTTTACCAGCTAGGGAAAGTGCTTGCTCACTGGGAGCCCGTTCATTCAGTTGCAGCCGTATCGCAATCAAATCAATTAGTCGCTGGCGTTAACTGGTGACGATGTAGACTGGACTTGGAATGAGTCGTGTGCTCCCGTTCATCGAATCGAATGCCATGACTTCATGCAACCCGAAAAAGGCTGATAAAGTGATACGGCGATCAACTGGCCAGCCGTTTGGCGATAGGCGATAAGCGTTAGGAAGTCGAGTGGCAATTGCTGCCTTAAGCTTTTGCCAGATTTATGGTATTATTAGTTCGGGGTCCGGAATTAAGTAAAGTTCTTAATAAAGCGATGAGGAAACGCGGCCGCCAGCCAGGCAGCACTTTAAGGAAACTTGCTCTAAGCCGCAAACGCAACTGCCAATTTCGGTTTGTACATATATGTATGTTATATAAACTCCTCGATTTGTGGGCTCGCATTGTGGGGACTTTAAAACGCTTCCCCGTTTTATTTTCGTCAACTTCCGGGTCGGTAAGTACCTTGTTATGACGAGCAGGCCCAAAAGCCATTCGAAAACCCGGCTTTCAGCCGATTCTCGCAGAGAATCCAAAGAGAATCCCAATGAGAAAGTGCATTCAGCGCTCTACGTGATGTCGTCGACACTTTGGAAGTTATATGGGCAACTTTTCCCATCCACTTTTTGTCTCCGGGGAAGTTATGGTTTTTACCTCCCGTCTGCGCTTTTCAGACAATGCGTCAGTAAGCCAGCCGGCACTAACCAGATTAACTCGACATTTGGCACGAACTGCGGCCGGTAATTGATGAGTTATTTGCATATGGCCAAGACACACGATCTACGAAATGCACCCGTAAGGTTTCAGGGCCGGGCGTTATTTAAAAATGTAGAGTCGACTTCAATAAATAATGTTTGGGTTACTGTGAATTATTGGGCCATTCATACGCCGTTTCTCTTTAAGTGCTAGAATGTATACATACATTTAAATTTGCTGCATGAGTAGATTACAGGCAATTAGGCTATCTTGAACTGGAAATGGAAACATTGAACGAAGAACCCTAACTTTCGAGAACCAACACAACAAACAAGACTCCACGCCTTACCAAAGTTCGGCTTATCAGTCGACCTTGCCCCTTCAGTCTTCAGGCTCTTTTCTGGGTCAGCCGGCGAATTGAAGTAGGTTTCGAGCAAAAATGGCCTTGGGGCTTACTGGACTGGAAAATTTCGGTAGGCTTTGCGAATCGGGGGTTCTAAGATCGCAAAAATAGCGCAGGTGCCAATAGAGTGAGCCAATACGGACCACAAAGAAATCTCTGTTAATTGATCGGCTTTTTCTTATTCGGATTTGTTTGCTGTTCGTGCTCTGATGTTGAATAATAATCATGGGATATCCACGTTGATAAAAAGTGACGAATATTGTGTAATTGAGCGGGCGTTAATTTCTGGATTACGCACGCTGACTAACAATTAACTGCTTAATTATCGGGAAACAACGAATTTCCGCGGGTCTGGAATAAAGTGCAATAAAAAGGTTGTGAAGAATGGTACAAGAATGTGCAGTGAATCCCCAGATTCTGAATCATTTGCTTGGGGGAAATTCAGAAAAGCCGAAGAACCGTAGATTTTAACCCGGAAAACCCATTTTCTTGCATTACCTATTTAAGAGAGCAAAACGCCTCAGTGAAAAGTGAAAAGAGCACAGAAGCTCTCTTCGCGATCAATTAATTTGTTGCTCGTTTGGTATGCATTATAAATTAATTTGTTATCAATAATGAAAACCGGTAAACTTGTTTTACGGCCCGCTCTTCATCTGCCGCCCTCTCTCGCTCTATCGGGCTCGTGCCGTCCCGCTCTGGCAGTCACTCTCTTAGCCATTGAAGCCACTGACGTCGCAGTAGCAGCGCAGTCCGCATTTAAAACTCTATAAAAAGTCTCAAACAAATCACAAGATTTTCAGTTAAATTTCAGAATTCGCAAACTGCGGTCGCCTTGATAAAAATAAATATATTTAAACGAGAAGCGCGAAAACCTAAATGCAAACAGCCCAATTAAACTAGCATAAATACTATACCAACAAGCAATTATTTGAAATATATCTAGAATATATTTATTTCGAAATAAACAAATACCATGTTCAACAAAGGTCACATCGTTTTGGCCAGCTCTTTGCTGTTGCTAATCGCCCTGCCAGGTAAAAAAAGAAGCATTTTGGGTATTTGCGGCTATTAGAATATCGTGAAAAGTGTCGTGATAACTTTGACGTGCTTATTTCACTCAAAACGGTCTAAATCATGGGCATATATCTGATATAAGATATCAGATACCAGATAACGGCAGAAGGAATCATACGATCTGATAAACAAATCGTGAGGATTTTATACCTGCGCTATAAATACACGCTCGGCTCTCAAGTGTTGCTATTGTAAAGATACAGATACAGCTACAGCTACAGATACAGATACATATATGCAGTTGCCAAAAATCAAGCGAAATCTATTCAGAATTCAAGATCACGATCATTTGGCCATAATATCTTGCATATCAAGCAGTGACATTAAAAACGCTACATTTTGTTATTATTATTTAACTGTCATAAATAATGCAAAGATTGTTGCCAATTTGCAGTGATTTTTTCATTCAACAGTAATGCTGTGTTGCGGAAATGTCATAGAAGCAGGCAGCTCCCACCCTTTGATTCGATTATAAATTGCATTATCATTGGGGGAAGGCCCTCCTCTCTAATTTATGCCCAGATGAAAAGGAAAAGTCAGCCGGGGAAATTGTGAATACCGAACAAATATTAGTTGACATTGAAACGGGCTGGCAGCTGCTAATTGAAAATGTTATAGTTACACTTAACACATTTCGCAAAGGCGGACGGCCCGAAATGGAAAAACTCGTCAGGCCATTAGCACCATTCAGAAAATAACCGAACCAAACCTGAATTTATAATACTTTTTCACGATCTTTTGACGCAATTGCAAATGATTTCATTTTTTGAGTCGAGAACGTATATATTCCAAAATCCACTTCAAACTTGTTTGTTTTCTACATTAAACGGGATAGAACGACCCTTGACTTGAGAATTTTAAATGAGTTTTCAATTGCTTTTACGCAAACAGCATTTGCATCACAGATCGCTTTACGGATTTACCCAAGTAAATAACAACCCAACCCTTGCTTGAAGAAAAAGTGGCAAAAATCATCAAGTTGCTCCTTTTTATAATGTGTAAACTATAATAACAATAACTAATTTTTAATACCGCTGTTAATGAGGGGTTCAAAGGGTGCAAAGCAAAAGGTGGCTCTTATCACGTGCCATTAAACCCCAACAATGTTTTCATTCCGCCCCAGAATTTGAGATCCCGCCTTCAGACCCCCAAAACTCGCCATCAATCACAATGATTTATGATTATTATTTCCAATAATAAATCAACAGAGCAACAGAGGCTAGGCAGAGATGTATTGATCCATTTGATTGTGGCGATCTAACGAAATTATTTTAAATATTTGGGCATGATAGTAGCTTAAAGTCAGCTGCAGTTAGTCACTATGCAAGAACTTGCCTTTTCGGCACGAGTTCTGTTCCGATATCAGCTATCAGTATCAATATCATATGGAAATTAACTTCCAAGTCGGATTATCACACACGTCCATGGATATGACTCATTTCTGGTACTCCGTTGGAATTGGGTTTTTGGAGGGTAGCCATCTTCACTGATAAGGCAATTAACGCAATTACGCCAGTGTTGCCACGCCGATAGGTTCCTCTATTTACCTGCTGGCACCTGGCAAATATTTACCGTTTGCTGCGATGACGATAACATGCAAATGTAATCGATTTGCTGGGGAAGGGCGCCTACATAAAACCAGATAAAAACAGCTACTAGCGCTAGATCAAAGGCTATGGAAAAGCACGTACAACGTAATACTAAAGAATCGGCAATTAATACGGCAAATACTTGGGATTCAAATTGATTAATGGTGCTCACATGTTCTTTGGTCCTATTGTCATTTTTTTGTTATCGCAATGTTTCTGTTTGCCAAAGCTGTAAATTGAGCACTTTTAAATAATAGATATCTTGGCGTCCAATAAAATAAGTACGTAAAAAGGGTTTACGCCATTTGCAAGAAAATCATAAAAATGTCAAATAATTAATTAAAGAGGATAGTTGAATAGGCAATGTATTTTCGAATTTGTATTTTCTGGGTATCCATCATAAAATACATACATATTATCATAAAAATATCTATTTAGGTCAACTAATAATAAGACAATATCAAATCATAAACAAGTCTGGACTATAAATTAGGACGATTTACATAATTTGATTGATAAGCAGAAAAATAGTCATGTTATTAAGGCAATGAATTCTTTATATTGCAGTAATACGCGCCGATCTCATGTGCTACGTGTGCGATGACTGTGCCCAGCTGCCTAAGGATGCACCCCTGCTGGCGTGCAATGAGGATTTCTTTAATACTGGCGGCAGCACGGAAGCCTCCACGGTGACCACCACCACAACCACCGAAGCGGGCACCACCACGTCGCAAGAGACCACAACAGCGCCGGAAACAACCACTATGCTCACGAGTGCTCAGACGGATCCACCCTCAACGGAGTCCACGACCACGACAGTGGAAACCACCACCAACGATCCGACCACCGAGAGCACCCAGAGCACCGAGGCTCCGATACCCACGCCCGGAACCGCCGGACCCGTCCAGACGACCACCGGAGTGCCCACGCCACCCGCCGAGGATCTGGCTGCGCTGGCGGCGGCCTTAAACACCACCCGTTTGGTGCCGGTGGAAGCGGAAGCGGAGACCACCACGCCCATTCCATCGCTGGCCATCAGGCAACGGAGGTCGGTGATCGACACCGACTACACCTACCACTGCTATTCTGTCCAGGTTTTAGGTGAGTCTGCATAAATGATAGCCATCCGATCATAGATCGCTGTATTGAAAATATGGAAATACTATCTTTAGTATACGTTCAGTAGAAATCTATAAGAAACTATAATCCTCTTATCTTTCATCTCCGTGTCCAGTCAACGGCACAATGTCGACGGATCGCGGTTGCTCCCGGGTGAGCACCATGGAAGGAGTTTGCGAGCAGCTGAAGATCCTGAACAACAACACGGAGCTGGCCAACTGCAATCCGTGCAGTATGAACGCCTGCAACGGCAGCTCGGCGCTAAAGAGCTCCATTCTAGCCTCCCTGCTCCTGGCCATCGTGGCATTCGCCCTGCAGCGCAACTAGGGAGCAGATCATCATCCATTACCCGGTGCTTTAGTCTTAGTATTCCTCGTTTCTTTAAGGCGAACTCACACTCATCAGTCCGCGCTCATAGTTAAGTGTTTCGAAAATTATGTAACTTTAAGATATGCACAAGCCCGAAAATCGAAATATATACAATCGTATACAATAAACTTAATCTAACCAAATGTAACGCTCCAGGCGACTTAATAAATAATGTGTAATTATTAAAACAAGAAATAGCCCCTTCGTTTTATTTCAACTGTAAAAAGAGTCTGCATTTGTAAAAGATTATATATTGAAAAAAAAGTGATACATGACATCATTCCGTGGCACAGATAAATGAACCCATATATCTAAGCTTTATAGCACTCTCAGTAAATATCTTTAGAAGAATTTTTATGGCTCTACTTTTATATTGTGAAAGATAAATGGAGCTATAAAAGCACAGAGCGATCAAATCCTGTCAAAATGATCGCCTTATACAAACAATCCTATAAATAAATAGTAGGCAACTGAAACGTTCAAGCTATGGCGGGATTTTAAAATATATATTATAAATTAAGTGACTAATTCATTAGAAACTAAATATAGAAAAGAAAACAGTTTACACCTTACCAATGCCAATGTCACGTATACGCCTAGTGGTACGATTTCATTTACTGAACAAACATGATATGTTAAAAAACAAGGCGGTGGCATACTTTTAGGCAATTTATGCTAAACAAATTTGCTTAAGACAAGCCCAAAGACAAAATCAACAAGGAAATCAAACACACAATAACAATGGTTTATCATTGATTAGATAAGACATTGTTACACAATTTTGGAACTTCGAGAATCACTAAATGCAATAAATATGCGACCACGCACTTTTCAATAAAAATATTTTATAGTGCCATATAAATACTACTATAAAGTGTGCGAAGAGCGTAACTATGCTACTATGCTACTATGAATGTTTTTCTTAAATATTATCTAATCTCAAAGTTTAACCAATTATAGCAATTATTAAAACTGACCTGCACGTTTTACAAATTGATAAAATCCGAAATCAAATGGACTTGCCGAATTTCTAGAATTTCGTCATAGATTAGACTAACTTATCAGGTGTAATTGATTTTCAAAACAGCTGCACTCGAAGGCAATCAATAATTAATTTTTAAGTTATTTCTAAATTGTTCACAAGCCCAACAGAAGTTTTAAAAGCTCCAATGTCCAAAGAAGTACCCAAAGTAACTACGACTTGGGTGCTCATCTATTAGGCAGCTGTCCAAAAATGTGTGATTCATGATAAATAAATGTACATAACACTGGTTATTTCCCTTTGCTAGAAAGCAATGAATCATTCTAAGTATATGAATTAAATGGCATTTGGCTGCACTGATATTGCAAGATTATTAAACGATATTATTTTTGCGAACGGCCAACACTTTTACTTTACCAACTTATTTGCTTTACACTCGTAAAAAAACTGATATTTTAAAATCCGTTTATATACAACCAGTGTACATTTATTACTTTTCTTAATAGTATCTTTTGCAGAAAAGAAATATATAGTACAAAGAAAGAAATAAATGTTGTTATTCAAAATGTTGCTGATTGAAACAAGAGCTCTTTTTTCTAAGTGCCTATATTTGCCAAGTTCTTATACATATCTTAGATTTATTGAGCAAATTGGAATTGGATCCGACTGATTAGAAGTTTTCATAGATAAGATTGTTCGAGTTAAAGATATTATGACTAAATGTGGCCAGCAGGACTGCACGCTCGAAAGATTCTATCAGCCAACATTTCCAAGAAACTTTAGCTGTGTTGTGGGTCAATGCCACTTGAGGCGATTCCCTGTGTAGATCGATTGACCAATAATGCAGCGCGGACTTCCATATACACCCAATAAATGAATTTAATCAGACATCCTGAGGAAGTGAATGCCCAGTACTTCCCCGAGGACCGTAAAACTCCTTATCGGCGACTAATGTGGCCAATAATTTTTATTGCTAGACCGTGGGGTTGGCCTACACAATGAGAATGCTCTGCCTTCCTTTGCTGCCGCCGCTTATCAGTGACTGAAAATGATAAAAAAGCCAGAAAAGCCAGGTTAACATTATATTTAATTGGTAGTTCCCTTTCAACCGTCGTGTGGTGCGATTCCTATACTTTGTTCGCTCCGATCCTCGCTGAAAATATTCAACTCGGTTAATATCCTTTCGGTCATAGGAAAAGAAAGGAAAAATGCGTGTGATCACATTCAACCTTTTGCTAATGGCAATTTGTGCTTGCTCAACTCTTTGGCCAGGTTGGACATTTAATACTATTATCTAAAAGTGCAGCGCAACGACATTTGATTGAGTAAAGCAGAGCTTTATATCATTGATTGACGGACGTACAAGTGGAATTTACCAAAAATTTATGAACTTACTTAGTTCGAAAAACAGGAAAAACTAAAACAACCGAGACATCTTATCTGCGTGTTCCCGGAAATTCCAGTCAAAAATAGTGCCATGGACAGTTCCATTATTGAAATTAGTTTTGTTGACGCAGACACCATTTAGCCTCCATATTGAGAATCGAAAATTATCATCAATCTTTTAAATTTTCAAAAAGAGTTTAAAAATAACTTTTTTTCTTTTTAAAAACATACTATTGTAACAGGATTTTTAAAGCTCTACATTTGCTTAAACTGTTCTAAACAGCTTAAGATGTTGTTTTCTATAACTGCTGGTTTTAAACCTGAATTCCTAGAAGTTAATATTCCTAAAGCACAAGTTCACAAGTTCAAAGATAACAACATTACGTGTGTACATTGACCAATTTCAATCGGTTGGTAACACAAGGATACTTGTATACTTGTATGAACAATAAATGTTGTACATACATACATATATGTATTCTGTCGTGCTCCAGATTAAAATGGGACCATCGAGTGTAAAGGTTATCTGATAAAGGAAAATTCAAGCACAATAACCCAAAAAGAAGCACAATGCGAGCGTAGAAAGTAGTCAGATTTGCTTTGTGAGGCAATCGTTCCGATGTTATCTTGGTATTTGATTTATCAATCAGAGTTATTGCCCGCTCTTGAGCGACGAATTTTATCTCGTTCGGCCTTCGGGCAACCTGCCCACTCCTCCCCATTCTACTGATTCACCTGTTAACCACTTTTTTCAGCGAGTGCCCTGGAATGCTACAGTTGTGTTGGAGATGAGTGCCATGTGGAAACGGTTCCGACGGTTACATGCACTCTAGATGCCTCTGCAGCATTTGGATTGGATAAAATCGCCGCATTCAATCCGTTCAAACGGTCTCTTCTTTCTGTGATGCCACGAGCTGAAGACGATGTAAGTTGGATCATACAATAGCATCCTACTAATTGTATTAATAAATCAATGATTTACCCATTTGTACATGGACACAGGACCCCACAACCGCAGAATCCTCAACCTCCGATTCTACAACAGATTCTTCGACAGCCTCCTCCAGCACAAATGGAGATTCTAGCACGAGCTCATTGGCTTCTTCCACCACAGATATTTCAACATCCGGTTCAACTTCAGATTCCTCGGCTGCTTCTTCCACCACAAATGCAGATTCTAGCTCCAGCTCTTTGGGTTCTTCCACGATAGATTCTTCAACCTCCGATTCTACAACAGATTCCTCAACTGCTTCCCCCACCACAAATGGAGATTCCAGCACTAGCTCTTTGGCTTCTTCCCCAACAGATTCTTCAACCTCCGATTCTACAACAGATTCCTCAACTGCTTCTTCCACTACAAATGGAGATTCTAGCACTAGCTCTTTGGCTTCTTCCCCAACAGATTCTTCAACCTCCGATTCTACAACAGATTCGTCGACTGCTTCCTCCACAACAAATGATGATTCTAGCAGTAGCTCTTTGGGTTCTTCTACAACAGATTCTTCAACCTCCGATTCTACAACAGATTCGTCGACTGCTTCCTCCACAACAAATGATGATTCTAGCAGTAGCTCTTTGGGTTCTTCCACAACAGATTCTTCAACCTCCGATTCTACAACAGATTCGTCGACTGCTTCCTCCACAACAAACATTGATTCTACAAGTAGCTCTTCGGCTTCTACAGATTCTTCATCGTCCGAATCTTCCACCAGTTCTACAGCTTCTTCGCCATCTTCAAGTCCTTCACCTACTCCCCCAACAAAGTACAAGGTTGCAGCCTGTTACAGCATCTACAAGGACGGAGGTGAGCACAATGTTTTTTTTGGAACTCAATTGTTATTCAAGATATTCATTTCATATTTTTTAACCGAACAGTGTTAAACCGCGGTTGTGTTAAGGTGCCCGAAGAACAATCCGGCTGCCAGGCTGTGAAAAATGATCTTGGCATAACTGAAGACTCTGCCGATCAGTGCGATATCTGTTTGTCAGATCGGTGCAATGGAAGCACTAGTCTGAAGGTATCACTTGGCGCCATGATTCTTCTCTTGGCGATGGGACTTAAAAATGTGCTGTAAGAGATAGTGGAAAAATACTATGAATTATGTATATACTTGTTAGTAATTTGTATTCATTTTTAAATAATAAATGTTTATCTTGTATCACCTAATTTACTTTGGGACTAGGGGCTTTTTCATACCACGTTGCCAAGGAGCTTAAATCTTTTCATTTGAATTGATTGATGGATTAATCTCATACAGCTATCTTTAATGAAATGAAATTGACTTTTAAACTACATTATTTTTGTGAGAGGGAAGAACCTTTGCTTGTTTCCTAACACAGATATGAAATTAATACAGGCTAATTCAAAGCATTCAAAATTGAATATTTGTGACTTTATATAATTAGTCTCTTCAGTCTCTTCAAAAACAATGAATACATATTAGCAATTCAAAAACCTGGTAAGGAACCACCTCAAACTTGTGTGACGAAACATGGTTTTACACTTAACTAAATAAAAAAAAAAATATAATGCTTTAGTAGAGTTCCCCGGCGATCAGATACCCGTTAGACACTTTTAGAGGTATGCCACTTCAAAACCGATTAAGATAAGTTAAGTTATGGTGTTCGGAACTTCAGCCTTAGGATATTTCTTAATTTTGTTGAAATCAAAAAAATTAAGATTTTTAGAGAATTACGACAGAAACATTTGGAGGTATGCCACTTCAAAATCCGATTAAGATAAGTTGAGTTATGGAGTTTGGAACATCAGCCTTAGGACATTTCTTAATTTTTTTTAATTTCCACAATATCGTAAAATCAAAAAAAATTACAAAAAAAAATTGAAAAAAATGAATTTCTAAATTTAAGTGCAGAATTAAGAGAATTACGATAGAAACATTTCGAGGTATGCCACAAAATCCGTTAGAATAGCATACTTAGGAACAGAAAAAATATTTTATTTATTTTTAAAGGCACTTCTTTGCTCTTAGCTAAATAAATACAAATAGTAGATTTTTAAGTATTTAAAGTATTTAGCATACACACACGGACAAACATATTTACATTCACACAAAATAACACATTCAAAAACATTATGATTACTTAAACTATAATTAATCAGCTTAAGATTCGGTGACAAACACATAATAGCTGATTCTCATGAGGAAAGACTGTGATTCTGGCGGTCTTCGAATGCCTGTAATCAATTTGTAAAGTATTAAACATTCATGGTTTTTTAATGATAAAAAACAAATTAAAAACAAACCTTTTGTGCGATTTTCAGCAGGACCTCATAGGTTGCGTGACCCGTCTGCTTGACCATACCGTGGAATACCTTAGAAGCCGCCAGCGTCAGCAGCTCATAGGGCGTTCCAAACTCCACCGCTCTTCCAGCATCCATCACCAACACTTTGTCCGAGTCCATGATGGTGTGCAAACGATGGGCTATCGTCAGTACAGTGCACTCCTTGAACTTGTTGCGAATGGTGGTTTGGATGAGGCCATCTGTCTGGGGATCCACATTGGCCGTTGCTTCGTCCATTACCAGAATGCGATTCTCACGCAATATAGCCCTTGCCAAGCAGACCAATTGACGCTGACCCACGCTGAAGTTGGTTCCGCCCTCGGTGATTTTGCTCTGCAAGCCACTGGGAAGATCGGACACCACCTCCTTTAGCTTTACCTCCTCCAGGGAGCGCCACAGCTTTTCATCACTGTACTCGTCAAAGGGATCCAAGTTGTATCGCATTGTGCCGGAAAACAGCACGGGTTCCTGAGGTATGATCGAGATTTTACTGCGCAGGTCGTGTAGCCCCATCTCACTGGTATCCCTCTTGTCTATCAGCACGGATCCATCGTTGTAGGACAGTCGGAACAGGGCATTAATTAGCGAGGACTTTCCGGCTCCAGTGCGTCCCACGATGCCTACTTTCTCCTTGGGTCTTATTACAAAACTGAGTGACTTGAGCACATTTTCCGACTTAGGATCCGGCGTATAGCGCAGGCTCAGCTCGTCGAAAACGATTTTTCCCTGCTCGGGCCAGGACTTAGGTGGCTTCTTATCGGCCGGAGCTTCCAACGCTCCTTCCGGTTTAATGTCCTCGTACTCAACCACTCGCTCCACAGCAGTCATTGTATTCTCCAGCTCGGCTGACTGACGCATTCCCCACTGGACCATGCCGGTCATTCCCATGGCCTGTAGAACCCAGATAGGTTGGATGAGTCAACGCTTAAATAGTAATCCGTGTTTGCTTACCTGTGTGATTGCCAATCCCACATCACCCCCGTTCGCAGGAGGAAATATGAAGAAACTGAGAGTGATGATTGCTATGTAGATGACACAAAAACAGTCAAGCCAATATCCGAAGGCTCGCGAGGTGCTAATGAACATATAAAATGCGGAGCTATGCATGTCCTGGTAATTGTCGAACTCCGCCTCCAGAACACGTTGCGCTCCAAAGGCACGAATGGTGGACAGACCGGTCAAAGAGGCAGCCAAATGCGAGTATACTGGAGACCGAGCTATACGAACAAAATTATAGAAATATAAATATAGATGGATCGTATTTTCATAAACGGGCACGTACTAATTGCTTCCATGCGCTTTACATCCCTCGACGTTTTAAGATAGAAGGTACGCAGTTGATAGAAGATAATCCCCAGTACTACGGTTGGAATAAGGAACAGCGGATTAACAACGGCTATAACGATCACAATGCCAGCAAGCGCAAGAAAAATCTGGATGACGTCCATCATCACGGCGGGAAGTATCTCGTCAACTTGTCCCATATCCTTCGAGAAACGGTTTAGAATGCGGCCAGATGGATTCGTATTGAAGAAATACATGGCAGCTCGAGTGATGCCGCGAAACATGGAGTTGTGCAGACGAATTGAGGCTTTCATGGCTAGATTGAAGAACAAAAACGAGCGAGCCACGGTCACCAGAATGGTCAGTACTGTGATCACCGTGAATATATAAGTATCCAGCATTTCAGCGTCCACAGACAATCCAATTTCACGCAACCATGTTGACAAACGAGGCTCAAGTTCTTCAGCGCGAGTTGTATCATTATTATCTGCACGGTAAGCAACATTACCCTTTTTGGTAACCCTAAAATGTAAAGATATATATAATATAGATTTATCAAAGAACTCCCTAGAGCAATTCCTCACCAATACGAGAGAAAATAGTCACCCAGCGAGGCCAGTCCTTGCGAAAGCACACAGAAGCCCATCATCACGAAGAAGGCAAAGAAACCTCCACCAGCTTTGAAGTATTTGCTGTACAACCGCAGGCCAATTTGACCCGCCTCCTGGCGTTCCTGGTTGTTAGCTTGCTCCGCCTCGAGGTCATCCAGGCACGACTCTGCCATGGAAAGCAAAGACTGCTCGCTGTTGCGCCGCTGGTCCGAATGGCTATGAGTGTAGCTGCCCGATCGCGACCGGGATCGCTCCTCTGATTGCTCATCTCGCTCTGGATCGGCTAGCATGGTGGCGAAATCCAATCCGGATTCGCGTAGCGACTCGTAGGTGCCCACGGCGCTAACATGACCTTTGTCCATGATGACAATTTGATCGGCGTGCTGCAAGAACTGGAGCTGATGAGTAGCCAATATAACAATTCGCTCGCGTAGATAGCCCCGCATGCACTGCTCGAAAAGGTGGCGAGCCACGTGGGTGTCCACGGCACTCAGTGGATCATCCAGCAGGTAAATGGAAGTCTCCCGATAAACAGCCCTTGCCAAACTGATTCTCGCCTTTTGGCCACCTGAGAGGGAAGCTCCACGCTCACCAACTATGGTTTTATCCTTGAACGGAAGCAGCTCAAAATCTCGCTCCAGAGCACACTTTTTTACCACCTTGGCGTATCGACGGCGATCCATGGGCTGGCCGAAGAGAATATTTTGCCGCACAGTGCCAGAAAAGAGCCACGGTTCTTGGGAGGCATACGACATGGAGCCATTGACCTTTATCTCGCCAGACTCTGCGGGCAGTTCACCCAGGATGGCTTGGATGAGACTGGATTTACCAGATCCTGTTCGTCCGACGATGCCCAGCATGGTTCCAGGCTGAACACGAAGGTTTACCCCATTAAGAGAGTAATCAGGGGAGTTAACGTCCCATTTGGCCATAAGTCCGCTTATCGAGATTCCCGCCTCCGACAACTTGGCGTTCTCATTAATAGTTGCAATTGGTGGTCCTAAAAGCTTATCCTCAGCTTCGTCGCGTTCCTCATCTCCATCGCCATGAACCGTTTCCTGATTGCTGCCTTGGAAATCATCAGTAAGATCCACGCTCATATCCATCACATTGGTCTCATCGGACTGCATATACTTCTGGACACGCTTAATGGACACCAGGGTCTCCGCCATCTGGGAGATGCCTTGGGGAAAGAATACCGTCATGGTGGTACGCAGGATATTGTAGTAGGCCGTGATCAAGAAGGCCACTTCCGGGGTTAGGAACGCTCCGAGCAGCACATATCCCACCAGGCTCAGAAAAATTGAAACTCGCGTCAGGAAGATGATGAAGGAGAGCAGTATTCCCCGAATGTAGGACACATGGCGAATGGCATTTATCTCCTTCTTACGCGCATAGGCCACCATATGTTCGAATGGTAGTTCCCATGCATACATTTTGATCACCTGAATGCCCGAGATGATTTCGTTCATCATCCGAACCCTTTCATCCGTGCGTAAAGCGGTTCTAAGTCGAAGAACCGATGTTCTCTTTCCCAGATACGCCTGCATGGGGATGAACAGCAACATGAAGGCCACACCAAACACAGCCGCGATTCCAATCTGTAAAATATTTGGGTTTGTTAATCCGGGCCTGTTGGGTTCAAGAGATTATCGCATTGCTCACCTCACGGTACATCAGGTAGGTGATAAAGAGGGTCTCCAGCGGTCCCACCCACAAGTAGTGTACGAATATGGTAGCCAGATCTAGACGTCCCACGTCGTTGGACATAAGGTTCACCACATGTCCAGCAGTGGTGTCTCCCAGTGCCGACTTGCTCAGCTTCAGCGCCTTGCGGTAGATCATGCTGCACATACCAACGCGCATCTTGAGTCCTGCGAAGAAAACAGCATTTGTTAAGGTAACATGGACTGCAAATTATACATATATGAGAATAATAATTGGTTACAGCCCTTATTACAGCAAAAAAAAAAGTTTCAAACTGTTCGACAACAACCAGATTACCTAATTAAATCGGAATTTTTAATTGTTGGTCACCTTTTTATCAATGTATTTTAAAACGTTGACCGGGCATAAATTATCATTTAGACTAACAGCTTTTAGGATGAGATAATAGGTGCTAGTAATATTCTTATATATAAATAAATAATTGTTTACTTAATTTAGGATCGCATTGCTCAGAGTTGTGTACTAAATAAAATTAATTGTAAGAAGATAAAATTACGACTCACCAACATGCATTGTCCCCAGCATATACGGATGCATAATGATGACATTGAGGGCACTGCAAAGGATCACTCCAGCAGCATAGTAATAGGCCGACTCAATGGATTCTGAGCCATGTGTATAGTAGGCGATGAGTTTTAGCAGGAAGATTGGCTGAAGCGTTCGGAGGCCCAATTCCAGCAAGAAAAGCACCAGGCCAAGAAGTGCGAAGTACCAGCCGAAAACCCGGATAAGGGCTCTTAGCAAATTGGGTTTTCCTTTGGTCTTCTCAAGTTCCAACTCCCAGGAAGCGCACAATTTGTTTCCCAGAGTTTCTGCAAAAATTTCACAAGTTAACACAATTTAATCGCAGACAAGGGACTTAATTAATTCGGATTACGAAAACAATGATTACCCACCCATACCCACAGTTATCAATTTGGAAAAAGAAACACAAAATCTCAAAACAATTGAAGACATAAAGCAAATCAATTAAGCCGGTCAACGAACATACTATGTACCATGTACATGCATGCATCGATCAATACAATTTATTGTTCCCGTGATAACTACACACAGTGCGTCCAGAAAATGTAAGTCTGATTGAAGTAGACATTTGGAGTGATCACTTCATTATCTGCTGTCTTTATACACAACTATGACTTGCACAGATAACAAAGAATCTCCAATGATGTATTTATGCTTAAATCGATTTGGAATTTCGCAATTCACCATTAGGTGAATCATAATCACAATTTCACCATACCCGATTTGTGCTCTTTCAAGGCCCTGTAAAGATCCTTGGTATCCAATGTGCGCTTCCGACCCTTGATAAAAGTGGGCATGGTGTACCTATAAACATTGTTAAAAAAGAAACAAGTTACAAATATGTTTAAATTAAATGTGCATATGGTACTACGCTCACCAAAAACATGCTGCCGAAATAAAATTGGAATGTTCCCGGGGATTCTCCGGCAAATCTGCCGTTTTCAGCGACTGCATGTTGGACTCCCTCTAAAGAACTGAAATAAACGGCGTTATAAGCAGCGGAATAGATAAATAATGAACTGAGCTGTATTGGATAAGGGAAATATGTAATTCTGCTGAGTGGTTCTAGAACAATAGTCGATATGAGCACAAACACGACACATCTTAATCAAACAAACATTGCCGTTTTATTTATCAACGGTTCGTATAGACGAAGTCGTTGGCTTGACGACTCCAAGAAACTCGACGTACTTTTTTTTTAGTGGAAAACTCATTGGTTTGGGTGCTAAGGGATGGTGAATGTGTCACTGCTCATGAGTTTGTAGTTCGTCATAATAGGGCTTGATGTAACGACAGGCCCAGGGAATCAGCAATGCTGAAGAGGGGTTTGGTTCCCTAAAACCAAAGTCATTTCGCAGTACAGTGAATACCTGGTAGAAGTGCATGTAACACCGCGTACTTGTTCTACATTCTAAAGTTACAAGTTAAAAATTTGTTTAAATTACTGGAGAGATATTTGGTTTATATTTATTTATTTACAGTCCTTTGCTGTGGGGTGACAAATTTCATACTTTAAAAATAACTCGTGATTTTAAAATTCCATAGCACTGTAGCAAACAAGGGTTTTTCATTAAATTCATAGGAGGCATATTCCACACCTTATTTAAATATAAACACTTATTAAACGTTCCAAAAATATATTCTGTTTTACCGTTTTTTTTTTTTATTAGCCCTGTAACTTAACAGTTGGTTAGCTTACATATGTACATATGTACGTTGTAAAGCGTATATCTTCCAACTGGGATCCACTGTAATTGTCTGTTTCTCACTGTCTCCCTGTTCCACTCACACCCGCCCGAATGACCAGAACAAGCACTTCGAGCATTTACCGTTTACCCATTCGTAATATAAGTGCATATATATGTGTATATATATACATCTGTAAATATACATATATTTATGTGCGGGTGTGCGAAACGTACCACGTTGTTGGTAGCACAAAAAAAGGGAAACTTTTATTCAAACGTACAACTGCAAACACATTACATTTATCGCTGAACAAACAATAATCGCGCGCAGATAAAGGCCGCATCGATGGTTTTTCGTTTGTCTGTAAATTATCTAATCACATGGATTTTTTCAGGCACCCAATTACCAAGCAATCGGCAAGCGCACAATTAAAATAATTGCCATTGCTTGCGAATCTCATGTATTATGTACGTACTCTTGTCTCAATATTGTTTACATTCAACAATATGGTTATTTCTGCTGGCGAACGTGAGAAAATCGCGATAGAACCCGGCAAAGCAACACAAACTACATATATACAAATGTTGTAAATAATAAAACAAACTTCGGTCCGAGCGCCAGAAAGAGCAGCAGGCTACTGAATGCTGAATTCTGAACACTGGCAGTTTCGGTTTCGGCGGCTATCGGCTCCAAATACGAAATGCGCCCCCAGCCCCAGGAGCTCGCGAGCTACAGTGGACTCTGCCTAACAGGAACCACCATAGTTACTTCTTCCTTCTACTAATAATTAATTATAAAAACACAAAGGAGTTTGAAATCTGCTCAATACTTGATATAGCACTTTGCCACATACAACATTTTATCTATCAGCACTGCCTAATCGGAATTATATTACTGTTCTGAGAGCGCACTGTGCATGGCATCATCGTTAAATATTTTTTTCATCTTCCAAGACAAACTCCAACTCCAATCTTAACTATATTTATATGTACATATGTAGGAGCTAGTTTCATGCTCCATTAGAAGCTCCATACGTATGTATCTTCATATAAACATATGTTCATACATATGTATATTAGACAAACGGTAGTATACAGTATAGAGAAGTAAATATACATATGTGAATTCCAAATTTTTAATCTTAGTATTATTAATATCATGATTTATAACGGAAGCGCGATAACCGTTGGATTTTCACAAAAATATCAATGTTAAATCAATGATTATTCGAACATTTCCCCCATCTCATATAATAAATACATATGTAAGTATGTATGTATCTTACATAGGAAAAGTTAAATCAGAGATTCAAACATCCTAGCCATTCCTAATACAGAAGTACCACTGTACAATTGTTCCCTGTGTGCTACCCCTAGAGTGTGGCACATACATGCAAACATTTGTACATAAATATGTGCATATGTGATTTGTAGTTTCTTGCTGAAAACCATGCAACAAGTGACTGTATAGGAGTGGAAGATTCCAATTTCGACATTTGAATAGCTGTAATTGTTGAACCTAATGCCATTTCAAAATTAAAATCACTTCCTAATTCTGAAGAAAAATGTAAAGACCCCTAGAATTAAGTATGAAAATTTAGTATTTCATGCATTGGTAAATTTTACGTTCAGCTCAAAAAATCAAGGCATAAATGAAGATGCGCACTATCAAACAAAATTTTTCATGGTGTTTTTAAAAATCTTCCGGCTGCACATATTTCAAAGCGATCTTGTTTTCAAAACATTTCTATTAAGCTGTTTCAGTCAGCCTTTAGTTCACCAAGTTGTAACATTATTGGAGATGCCACAGAATTTCAATTAAAACTAAGTTCAAAAACTAAGGGTATCTTAAATGCTTTTGGTTTTGAAAATCAAATCCACATTATCCATGTAAATAAACCGCGCAGCAATTGTTTAGTCTATAAAATAGTTCCGATTTCCAGTTTTATTTGTTGGGTTTATTGGTTGTACATTGATGGAAATGTAGTACCCCGCAAGACTTGAAAGCAAACTACCAACTAGCGAATCAAGGACTTAGGCAACCAAGGCGGATGCGGTGCTCGACTCGTATTTCCAGTTGGGGGGCAGGACGCTCTTGGTCTTGTAGTAGCGGGCCAGGCGGTGGATCCTGGACTCGACCAGAATCAGACGGAACTTGCCGTCCTTGTCCTTGCGGTTGCGCTCCAAGTGCTTACGGATGGCGACGGCCTTCTTGATCATATGGTACAGATCCTCGGGAATGTCGGGCTTCAGACCCACCGACTTCATGATGCGGAGGATCTTGTTTCCGTTGACGAAACGCACCTGGGCAACTCCGTGCGAGTCACGCAGGATGATGCCTGTAAAAACCGGAATCGGGATTAACATAACCTCAAACAACAACATAAACGGAAGCACTCACCGATTTTGGAGGGCGTCAGACCCTTCTTGCCCAGCTTCTTAATCTGGTCCTTAACATCCTCGGCGTTCAGTTTCAGCCAGGATGGGACAGTGCGTCTGTAGGGGAGGGCTGATTGGGAAATACCCTTGCTGCGAACAAAATACACAATTGTTAGTACGCGTTTATGGCGGTGCCTGTCAAACACGAATACGTCTGCACCATGTGCTTGCCTTTGCGGTCGATAATGAAACCACTAAAACCCCCGGGGAATTGCATTTCACACATCCATTCGTTCGTCCCGCACGGCAGACACATTTTGCATGCATTCAGGTTGACCCACAGTCATCGAAAACAATAAAAAATTGCATTTTTACCCAGGAGCGTGCATACGACCCATCTTGATAGTCTAGTTTTTGACACCGAAAAGAAGGTGGAGACTTTTGGCACGTTGACAGCTCTACGATTGTGGAGACCTGTCAAAGCAACTATCGATAACAGAATGCTAAGCGATATTTCTTTTCTAATGCGTGGTGTAGTGATATTCCAAACAATAAATTATGTGATTTTTATTTCTAGTCTTATTAGGGCCTAAAGGTAAGTTTTGTTGCTAGGGTGTTATTAATTTAGCGATCGATATTTGTGTACTATCGTAAGCTAAACTCTACATAAATACAGGAGTGCTTTGGGAAGGTTTTATTTCTGACAGCACGCTAAACGGTCACACTATTGTTTTCGGACCAAGAATTTACCATTAAAATGCATTTAGATAAATATAGTGAACTAGTTGAGCGGCTTGAGAATGAGGAATTCGAAGTGAGTGATTGTTTAATATATTCACTGTATATAGAAACTTAAAACCCTTTTCACAGCAAGTCGAACTGGGAGCTGAAGTCTACCAGCAATTACTTGCTATTTATCTCTACCAAAACAAACTGTGAGTGATAAATTTAAAAAAAAATAGATATTTTAATCTTGTGCTAAAGGGCCGCTGCGAAGTTGCTGTGGATGCGAGTTCCGGCTAAACTAAAGGAGGACAAGGAACTGATGCAGCTGAACCTGCTCAATATCGCCCTTCAGAACAATAACTATGCGGATTTCTTCAGAAACATCAAATATGAGTGGTCCGAAAGAGTAAAGTCACCCGTGGAGGATCTTCTAAGTACAGCATACCTTCAATTTTACTAATCGCTTATAATTCTGATAATGTATCCACCTAGTTAAGCAACGCGAGGAGCTGTTTAAACTGATGGGCAGTGCCTATGTGTCCATTTACCAGAATAATCTATTGGAATTGTCACTAATGTCGGAGGACGAACTAAAACATGCCTGTGCGGCCTTAAATTGGACTGAGGAACTGGACGGCGACCGGGTGATCCTCAAGCCCAAGGTTCAGGAAGCCCCGCCAACTCGTGGAAACGATGACCAGTTGCTTAAGTTGACCGAGTTTGTAACCTTCCTCGAGAATTAAACCTCAGTAAATTTAAATACTTTTTATGAATAATGTGTGTAATTCATGTTTATAACTTTCTTTTTGTATAAACTTTTTTTTTGTATAACTTTCTTTTGTATTTTCCAGGAATCTTATGAACAAACAGCCGGTAATACGCTGAAAAAATGACATCGATTAATATTGTTAAATGTTCGATAAATTACCTAAATGGCGCTTTCCATCAATTAGCTTTTGGAAGCATACTAAAAATATTTTTCGAAAAAAAACTTAAAATTTCCCAAGTAGTTTTTGAAGATATATTAACTTGTTCTTGGAAATCTTTAAAAGGGAAAATTCGAATATTCTTTTTCAGTTAAAAAGAATATATGGCAAAAAGACTATCGATGCTACGACCCGCAAACACCGATAGTATCTAATAAGCATCGATGTGTGTTCCACCTCTACCGTTGTGTCACTAGAAGAAAAAAATATTAATTTGCACCAACGACATACGTTTTTCATTCGCAAGGAACAGCAATCAGAGGATAATTGTCTAGATTATTTGGAAATTTAAGGCGACGGAATAGAATACCTTGCAAAATTATTTTGTAACCTTGAAGAATAAGAGAATTGCGATTCGCCAGAGGCCCAAATCGAAACCTCGTCGATTGCCTGCAGAATAGAAAAACCGATTTTCAGTGCGTTTGTGTTTGTGTGTGGGCAGCAGCAACAGCGGAAAAAATGGCAGCGAGCGACAAATCGGTCGACGATTCACTATATCCCATTGCGGTTCTAATCGATGAACTAAAGAACGAGGATGTCCAGGTTTGTCATGTTTTAAAACCCCAAATCCAATTGTGTCTCAAGAAGAATCTGCAGAAATATTCTAGGGCTTAAAATTTTGGGGTAGCGTGCCCAACTCCCTGCTTCATGTGCAATTGTATTTGTGCAAAAATGCGTCACTGTGTGTGTGTGTGTGCATAGGCATTTGTGTTGGTGCGAGTGTGTGCATCGAAATTATACCGAATTTCGATATACACAAGATTAACGCTTTGCGAAATAACATAGAGAAAATTAGTTGCAATTATCGGTAAACGTATTTGTCCCCTCTTTATTTGTGGATTTTGTTATCCTTCATATATGTATGTATGTGTACATATAAGTTTATACGCATTACCTATTTGCGAAAACAATTTACAACTGCGTGTTTTAAAAATAGCACATCTTCAATCAATAGTAATACCATTACTGATGTTAAAATGAGATAGTTACCTCGAATAATCTAATCGTAATTATAATTTCTTAAAGATGTCCTAAATATATATATTTACTACGATATTTTTTTAAATTTATATTACATATATTACATGTATTATATCGCTTTATTAAAAATGTGAAGTGTTGGTAAACTACGCCCTTTATTTAAATAAAACCGACATCAGCCAAATTAAAAATAACCTAAAAATTGTAGAATTAGTTACCCATTTGTCCTACAATTGATCACCGTGTTTAATAAGCTTCTTCAATGACCTTCCTCTCCCGAAACAGCTTCGATTGAACTCCATCAAGAAGTTGTCCACCATTGCCCTCGCTTTGGGCGAGGAACGCACACGGTCCGAGTTGATTCCCTTCCTCACCGAGACCATATACGATGAGGACGAGGTACTGCTGGCCCTGGCCGACCAACTGGGCAACTTTACAAGTGAGCAAAAGAATTGTACATCCTTCTACGAAATATTTCCAACCATTTTCCGCCTTTACTTTCCAGGTCTCGTTGGTGGACCAGAGTTTGCCATGTACTTGATTCCACCCCTCGAGAGTTTGGCCACCGTAGAGGAAACCGTGGTGCGAGACAAGGCTGTAGAATCTCTGCGCACCGTGGCCGCTGAGCATAGCGCCCAGGATCTGGAGATCCATGTGGTGCCGACATTGCAGCGCCTTGTTTCCGGTGACTGGTTCACCTCCCGCACCTCTGCCTGCGGCCTCTTCTCGGTCTGCTATCCACGCGTCACGCAGCCAGTGAAGGCCGAGCTCCGCGCTAACTTCCGAAAGCTCTGCCAGGATGAGACACCCATGGTGCGCCGAGCAGCAGCCAACAAGCTGGGCGAGTTTGCCAAGGTCGTTGAAACCGAGTATCTGAAATCCGACTTGATTCCTAACTTCGTCCAACTGGCACAGGATGATCAGGTATGCAGATACATTTCCAAGGAAATAGATTAAAATAAAAATGTACAATTGGGAAATATGTATTTATATTAAACAAAATATTAATCCCAACCTATTTTTCAGGACTCTGTTCGTCTGCTGGCTGTAGAGGCTTGCGTCAGCATTGCCCAGCTGCTGCCACAGGATGATGTAGAGCACGTATGTTAATCAGTACTGTAATCATGAATACCGTGGCTTACACAAAATATTTCTTTCTTAGCTGGTTCTCCCCACGCTGCGCCAGTGCGCCAGCGACTCTTCTTGGAGGGTGCGTTATATGGTGGCAGAGAAGTTTGTTGATCTGCAAAAGGCCGTGGGTCCGGAGATTACTCGGGTGGACTTGGTGCCTGCCTTCCAGTACTTGCTCAAGGACGCCGAGGCTGAGGTTCGCGCTGCAGTGGCCACTAAAGTGAAGGACTTCTGCGCCAATCTGGATAAGGTCAACCAGGTGCAAATCATCCTTAGTTCCATTCTACCCTATGTGCGCGATCTTGTCTCGGACCCCAACCCTCATGTGAAGTCCGCCCTGGCCTCAGTGATCATGGGCTTGAGTCCCATGCTGGGCGCCTATCAGACTGTGGAGCAATTGCTGCCCTTGTTTCTCATTCAACTTAAGGATGAGTGCCCAGAAGTGCGCCTTAACATCATCTCAAACCTGGATTGCGTTAACGACGTCATCGGCATCCAGCAATTGTCACAGTCGCTTCTGCCTGCCATCGTCGAGCTGGCTGAGGATTCCAAGTGGCGTGTGCGTCTAGCCATCATCGAGTACATGCCCGCTCTGGCCGGTCAGTTGGGTCAGGAATTCTTCGACCAAAAACTGCGCGGTCTCTGCATGGGATGGCTTAACGATCACGTGTACGCTATTCGTGAGGCAGCCACCCTCAACATGAAGAAGCTCGTCGAGCAGTTCGGGGCTCCCTGGGCAGAACAGGCCATAATTCCAATGATCCTGGTTATGTCGCGCAATAAGAACTATTTACACAGTAAGATATCCTAATGAAATTGAAATGATCAATATATGATGATGGTTTTTATAATTTTTAGGAATGACTTGCTTGTTCTGCCTGAATGTTTTGGCAGAGGTCTGCGGCACAGATATCACCACCAAGTTGCTGCTGCCCACAGTTCTCCTGCTTGCCGCTGATCCCGTTGCCAATGTTCGTTTCAACGTGGCAAAGACCCTGCAGAAGATCTCGCCCTTCCTGGAAGCCAGTGTCATTGATGCCCAAGTAAAGCCCACACTCGACAAACTGAACGCAGACACAGATGTGGACGTCAAGCATTTTGCTGCACAGGCCATTGCCGGCATAGCTGCAGGTAAGCATTAATCAGTCTAATACAAGTTAGGGGCTTGACAGGGATCGGAAGAACACAGCATTAATAAGGGCATACTCTCTAAGTTATTGAATAATATATCGAATTTTTGAAACGACAGTATGCATTAACACACGTTTGAAGAAAAGTTGGGAGTCTGAGAGTTACACAAATGCATTACATTTGAATAAATGTCAGATAGCGCAAAGGCATTAATTTTAATTGCAATCCTGTCGTAGAAATGGAACTGAATGTGTTTAGAACGGCAATACCGCCATGCATGGGTGCGAAAATTGAGGCGGCAATGGACTCCAAGCTGATCGTAGAACCGCCCCGGCAGCTGGAGGCAGCTGACAATGACATTTTGCAGGAGATGAATGGCAAGGCTGAGGAGCCGCCCAAGCTTGACTCGGAATGTTAGAGGATGAGTAGCCAACCACAAGACGTGTGACGTGCCTCCCGCTGTCTCCAGCCAGTTCCACAGCCAATTTGTTTAATCCTCCCCGTCTTAACCGTATTCACATATGATTGTTTGTTTGTTCAAGATAACAAAGCTAGATGTCAGATCTGATTTAAGTGCGAGTGCAATGGATCAAGTTATAACCGATACTAATGTAGTACCATATTTTTGTCTCTTTCCCGGTATCATCACCACCGCGTGGTTATCTCTCCATCCCACTCTGTGTTCGTCTGCAATAATGTATTTTGTATATTTGTTTACAGCGTAATCAACCTTCTTGCATCTTTTTTTATTCTATTTTTAAAACTGTATGTATTTAACGCCGGCAACAAACATAATATGTAGCAACAACACTTAAGAACGGAAAATTGTAGTGGATCCCGAAAGGTGTTAAACGCTGCAGCCGATGCTGGATAAGGGATGGATGAAGCCAAGAGTCAGAGGAAATAGAAATCGGAGAAGCGCCGCATGGAGCGCAAGGCGGCCAGCATGGGAGGAGACCCACTAAACGCGACACACAACTAAACATTACTTCTTACATACTTATATTATATATAAATTACCATAGGCATAAAGATCATTATTAAAACATTTGTAGAGTTTGGAACATTTGATCGCATCTGAATGCAAAAATAAAATTGTAGTGAAACAATATCACAAGATTTATTGGAAAGCTTAATGTGCATGAAATATAACTAGGAAGTTGAAGTTGAATTGGTTATTTGTCGATTGTAGGGAAGGTACATTTCTGATAGCTTATACAAATTGATAGATTTGATTCCAAATTAAATTCTTAGAAATACTGGCGATCTTCGTTTAAATAGAAACTGTTGATAGTTTGCTTTTATATTATAACAAGCATATGTAATTATTAGGACCTTACAATCATTAATTTTATTCGATTGAATTTTTCTTTCGCTATTACGAATACACAGATGTTCTTACCGTATACAAATACTGTCAAATTTTCAAAACTTAAAATCACTTAAAAACGATTTGGACTGCAAGTTGCTGATATCGATAGGCCCCAAACAGACACCTGGCGATAGTTGGGGCTTCTTTTTGTTTGGATTGGTCGACGGTGCTGGTGGCGAGCAGTTTCGAGCGAGAGATCAGTTTGACTTTTGCGACGGGGCAATACGTTTGTTTGTTTCGTCGACACGCTGCGCGCTGGCAAATGTTTGCCTAACTCTCGATTCCGATTGCGACTGGACTCGTAAGTGCCATTGAATTATTCGTCTGCCGCTCGAGCGCCATCGAATCAGAAACTGCGTGGAATGTGGAGTCAATAGGGGAATCAGATGCAAATTTGATTGGGCAAATGGGTGGAACCAATCAATTATGTGTGCAAATACAACAAACTTTGGTGTTTGTGTGCCCAAACACAGCCAAATACGGAACTTTATCAGCTTACCCACGGGTGTCGCAATCTCCGCGTCCGTTTACAGACCACTGACCTACGATCCACCTGCCCCCGTCAAAGCAACAAGTGTCCGGTCCGTAAGCGAATATTTATAGTGTATGGGGTATGCGTTTATTACTCACATATGCCAAAAACGCTGAGCTGTTATTACAATTAGTGCTGCATTAATTTGTCCGATTTCCCCAAGTGGCGCGTTTCGCTAAGCGTTATTTTTTACCTTCCGCCAAGCACTTGGCGCCGATCCGATCCCCTCGAGCTCAGTGATACCCCTCGTGCGACACCATTATCTCACGGCTAATTTTCCCCCGATAAGCCGGAATATAAATTGAAGTGCTCTTTATTTATGTCCGCAGTACAACGGCGAAATCGAGGCAAAAAAGGCCGGTACTTAAATTACTATTGCGTTGGGGAGGCAACGAGGGTCAGGGGTCTTCAATTTCAACATAGTATATCTATCTACAAACATTCCGACAGTCAAACTTCCCTCAGTTGGATATTTTGAGACTGAGGAAAATGTGTATAGGTTTTGATCTGTTTTGCTTATATGAAGGTAGTCTATAGAAATCGGCAACAAACACAATGTTAAAAAATATGTACCAAGCCAAACTTCAACTTCTGTTCCAATTTAGGGACATTGGACTGTAGCTTACAAATGTGTTTCAATGGCATTGCTGTAATTTAAAGTCTGCATATTTAACCACTGTAGTTTGTTCACTTAGACCCCGGGGTTAAGGTAATCTGTGGCAATAGACAGCGGGCCCTGTAGCTGGTCGAACTGACAAAAATTTCCCCTTTTTGATAGTGGTATTATTGAGATCAAAGTTACGTGGACCGCCAATAAAAAGAGTATTACTTCTTAATAGTTCAATTAGGTCACAACAAAATTGGCTTAAATAGCTAGTAAATGTATTAAAGAAACATAATTCTTAAATATGCATATTGTAAAAGTACATATATAGTATAGTATTGGTATAAATAAACCAATCATACTAATGGATCAATAATAGTTATGACGGTCTTTAAGTTTCTAATTTGCAACGAGAAAACTTTGTATTATTCAGCTTACTCTTGCTGGGGAAACCAATTATGTTGCAATTTGAAATCGTGAATGGGGCTTTGCAACTAGCTACCTGTACAAAAATTAGTAGACTAACTGGCGACAAGCCTTTTATGGCTTTCATTCAATCACAATTCAATTACTCCTCAAGTGCATAATAGGATTAGCGTTCGATTAAACTTGTACAGCCCGTAGAAGTGGATGAATAATGGGAGATTTAGAATTTTTGATGTGCCCGGAATCGGATATTCCACGGTAGGAGCACATGAATAATGCATGGATAGGCAATAGCTTGGACTACCACACGGACTTTGCTGCCCTTGGTGCCACTCGTGTGATTCACGATGCTCATGTCGCAAGGCTTTTTTGGCCGAATTCACCATTACTATCTTATCCGAAAAAGATTGAAATTTAATTAGAGTTATCAATTTCAATGGGGTTTAGGCCACGCCACAATAATCCGGCTAACCGAGTGCTCGGCCCAGTCTTTGCCAATCACCGCATGGGACCAGAGGATATCCGGACAACCCACTGGCCACGTAATCAATCACTTTATGGACTAATAGCCGACAGCCATCATAAACATGCACAAGGCCATTAAAAACAAATCCAGTAAGTAAGTGTATGTAAATGGAAAATTCCGCTAATACGATTTGGATAATTATTGCACAGGGCTCCTCTGCGGGCTCAAAAACTCCAAGGCGGATCTGACGACAGCTAAGTTTATATTATATTATGGGTAAGAACTATTAATATGATTAATTTATAATGCATGTTGTTAAACTAAAATCCGAATTTTTGTTAAACAATATATTCTAATATATTCAGAAATTCACCTATAGTATTATCTTGTATCCACAGGCCCACGGTGGCAGATAGCGATATCTATGACCTAACTGATTTCCAGAGTCTTTTGGAGGACGAGCATTTAGATTTAGCCAAGAACACTGTGCTCTATTTGCACGGCTACTTGGAAGATCCGGATGTGGAGAGCATTCACGTCATAGCCGAGGCCTATCTGGAGCGCAAAGATACCAACCTTATCGTCCTGGATTGGGGTGAACTGGCCGATGGCAACTACATGTTCGATGCCTTCCCGAACCTCAAGCAGTTGGGCCCAGAATTGGCCAAGGTTCTGCTCAAAATGTTTGACCATGGCCTGGACATTGAGAAGTTCCACATTGTCGGTCACTCGATGGGCGGCCAGCTGGCAGGAGTCCTCGGGCGAGAGATTTCTAAACGCACCAAGGGTGTCAGAAAGCTGAAAAGGTGAGAGGAGCGGGGTATCAATTATCTGCACAAAATGTTATTATATATGTAAACTATTTATTGACGTTTTAGTTTAAAATTATTTTGTCTTGCTTTAATCTTTGGTCACTGTCAATTTGACGACGTCATGATATTTGAAAATTCATTTAAGTGTCCAAAGTTCAATACCTTTGTATCGCAGAAAGGTTTATTTTAAGAAACATAAACCAGTTATTCATAATAGAGGTTTTTGTTTTCAATGTCTAATTCTTTTTCAAAGCTTTTTATAATATAAATTGTTAATTTTATATTTAATACTTTCCTTGACTCACTAATCTTAAATCTTGTTTTATAGAATTTCCGCTTTGGATCCCGCATTTCCGCTCTTCTATCCGGGCACGCACCTGTCTGCCAATGATGCGGAGTTCGTCGACGTGATACACACAGACGCCTGGCTGTACGGAGCACCGACGAGCACGGGCACGGCGGATTTCTGGCCCAATGGGGGATACAGTCTGCAACCTGGCTGTCCCAAGCGGAACTACAAGATGCTCAGCGACAACGATTTGTCCAGTCATCGGCGGAGCTGGTGGTTCTGGGCTGAGAGTGTGTCGGATCGGTATCCCATCGGATTCGACGCTGTGCCCGCCAAGAAATGGTCAGACTTCAAGCAGAACAAAATAGTGGAGAATTGCCCGCCCGTGGTGATGGGTCATCATTGTCCCACGACGTAAGTTCCGACTAATGTGCATAGCGCAGAATGTAGTTTCATCGTTTCTAATCGTAATTTTCAGAATTCATGGCGACTTTTACTTACAAACCAACGGACATACACCTTTTGCTCGAGGTAAGGAGGGCACTGTCTACGTCGACCCCAAGGATCTGCTGGGAAATACCCACAGTATCACCTGTGACTGCCCATCGGAGAAAACGAATTAAATAGACCATTTACAATTGCACTGTGTACATTATGAAATGTATTTAAATTAATGCCTTACACCGTTACGGGAAAAATATACTTAAATTTTGTTGTTGAATATATATCTTTTTATTATCGTATGGTATTTATACATAAATCTTGCAGTTTTAAAATCAGTTTTAATTACTTGATTTTTCACCATAGAGTTTCTGTATTTGTGTTACTTTTAATTACTAAACAGACATTTTCAAATAATTTAAATCTGATGCTGGTTCCGCTCTTGCATTCTGTGCGGAACCAGTCGCAGCTCGGAGGTTCGATATCGATAGGACATTCACTCATCGAGCCGTGAACCCATGCTACCGATAACACAGTCTTGAACAATTAAAAATATTGACAACAAAACGAAATTCGGCGGATAAAAATGAAGATAAAACTAATAGATTCGGTGGTACGCAGCTTCAAGGTGGCCAAGATCTTCCGGGAGAACACGGACAAGATCAACGCCATCGATTTTGCGCCCAACGGTGAGCATCTAATATCGTGCAGCGAGGACGACCAGATCGTGATCTACGACTGCGAGAAGGGGACGCAGTCGCGCACGGTGAACTCGAAGAAGTATGGAGTGGATTTAATCCACTTTACGCACGCCAACAACACGGCCATCCACAGCTCCACCAAGGTGGACGACACCATTCGCTATCTCAGCCTGCACGACAACAAATATCTGCGTTACTTTCCCGGCCACACCAAGAAGGTTATCTCGCTATGCATTTCTCCGGTGGAGGACACTTTTCTCTCCGGCTCCTTAGACAAGACGCTGCGTCTGTGGGACCTGCGTTCGCCCAACTGCCAGGGACTGATGCATCTCTCTGGACGCCCCATTGCCGCCTACGATCCCGAGGGCTTGATCTTCGCCGCCGGCGTTAACTCAGAAAGCATTAAATTGTACGATCTGCGCTCATTT
This sequence comes from Drosophila erecta, assembly GCF_003286155.1. Classification (NCBI taxonomy): domain Eukaryota; kingdom Metazoa; phylum Arthropoda; class Insecta; order Diptera; family Drosophilidae; genus Drosophila; species Drosophila erecta. The sequence goes on from NW_020825200.1 coordinate 17,594,880, forward strand.
GACAAAGGTCCTTTCGTCACATTTAAACTCAATCAAGAGAAGGAATGTGACTGGACTGGCCTTAAGTTCTCCCGTGACGGCAAAACCATCCTGATCAGCACAAATGGATCGGTCATCCGTCTGGTAGATGCCTTCCACGGCACTCCGCTGCAAACTTTCACGGGCTATCCAAACAACAAGGGCATTGCTATCGAGGCGAGCTTTAGCCCAGACTCGCAGTTTATCTTCTCAGGCAGCACCGATGGACGTGTGCACATCTGGAACGCCGACACGGGGAACAAGGTGTCCGTGCTGAATGGGGACCATCCGGGACCGGTGCAGTGCGTTCAATTTAATCCGAAGTACATGATGCTGGCCTCCGCCTGCACCAACATGGCTTTTTGGCTGCCCACATCCGAGGAGGGCTTGTAGGCAATGATTCCCGCTTGCGTAGCTAATAAGATTAAAGTTTAATTTATAAATAATAAGCCAATTTAACTTAAACAGAGGCCTTTAACTGGATTCCTTGGGCTGGCCCTTGTAGCGGTCGTATCCTCTTCGTATGCTGTTCAAAAGTTGTCCAAGATTGTGACCCATTTTGGCACTAATGCCAAGCACGGGATTTTGCAGGCGACGCTGAAGTTCCTCAAAGTTGCTTTGGCTCTCTTCCACGTCCAGCTTATTGGCCACCACCAATTGCGGCCGACTCGCCAGACGTCCGCCAAACTGGCGCAGCTCGTGCATTAGCTGCTCATAGTGCGTCCACGGCTCTGGTGCACTGGCATCCAATACGAAAAGCAGCAGCGTGCAGCGCTCGGCGTGCTTAAGGAACTGTATGCCCAAGCCCTTATTGCGATGGGCATCGGGAACGAGTCCAGGAAGATCGGCAATGGTGAGCTGGACATGGTCATCGTATTGGACGGTTCCCAAATGAGGACGCAGCGTGGTGAAGGCGTAGGGAGCCACCTTTGGCTTTGCCCTTGTCAAGGCATTCAGCAGAGTGCTTTTTCCGGCATTGGGATAACCAATTAAACCCACATCCGCCATGCTCCGCAGTTCTAGAGTGTATGAAAGGTTTTCGCCCATAGGTCCGTACTCGCTAACTTTGGGACTTGTTTCCTTGTCGGTGGTAAAAAAGCGGTTGCCCTTGCCTCCGGCTCCGCCTCGAGCGGCCACAAACATAAGATCCGCTTGTCCCAGATCCCCGACAATTAGACCCTGGGCATTCCTGATTACCGTCCCGATTGGAACCTTAATCACAGAGTGCTTGGCGTTCTTGCCATGACAGTCCTTGGAGCTACCCGGCTCTCCTTCCTCCGCTTTCAAAACACTTCCCACGTGGTTAAAATTGCGCACATCGTTAGAAGCCTGGAACACCACGTGGCCGCCGTTGCCACCGTCTCCGCCATCTGGACCGGCCCTTTCATTGCACCATAGCTGCAGGAAGGACACGCACCCGTCGCCACCCTTTCCGCCGATGGCACGGATCTTCTTGGCATCGGAGAAGAATTGCGCCTAGAAAAGGGAACAGATAAATGTGTCATTAGTTATGTAAATTCCAATGCAAGCTGAAGATAATACCTCTTTTCGGGTGGACTTCGCCTTCTTTGGACGCAGCGCAGATGCCACCTGGCAGTAGTTGGCTATGAGACCAATTGGTTTTACATTTCTGGATATATCCAATGAAAACCGCGCGAGAAAAGAATTGCCGGTAAATAATAACATTGCAGAAGTCTTGTGAGCATGAACGTAGTCAGAAAAACATCTGTGTAAAAGGGGTCGAAATATAAAGTGAAATTTAGCGGAAACCTTTTATAATATTTTATATAATATATTTAGATATATTTTTAGAGAGGGTACAAATTGCTTAGATTTAAAAAAGTATTCAAATCCCTGTCTACGCCTGTGGTAAGTCACCTGCTGATACATACACATATGGAGAGGACTATCGAAAGCTATCGAACCAGATGGAAATTATGATTTTGTTCTCCAGAGGAGCGAGAAGCTTTCAGCAGTTAAGAAAGATGTCTATTAAAGGAGCACTCATTGATCTCAGTGGCACCTTGCATGTGGAAGATGAACCTACTCCGAATGCGGTTGAGGCGTTGAAAAGGTGCGATAGCAATAGTTGAAACCAAAGTATTCGTAATTACATTCATAATTGTCGTGAAGATTGCGTGATTCTGGGGTAATGGTCAAATTCGTAACAAATACCACGAAGGATTCAAAGGCCACTCTTCACGAACGGCTCTGCAGGATTGGCTTCCAAGTGGACCCTTCTGAGATCTACAGTTCCTTGAGCGCTGCGGTGTCATATGTGGAAAATGAGAAACTGAATCCGTACTATATTCTGTCTGAGGATGCACGTCAGGACTTTCCTCCGGAGGACACTAGACGTTATAAGGATTCGGTTGTAATCGGTCTGGCACCCAAGGCCTTTAACTATGACCAGCTAAACGAGGCTTTTAAGTGAGCATCGAAACAAGGATAATATTAACTTAATTAACGATTATCTTTTAAAAGCGTTTTGTTGGAGAACAAGAATCATAAACTGGTCGCTGTGCATCAGGGTAAGTACTACAAACGGGCCGATGGTCTAGCCTTGGGTCCAGGGTGCTTTGTCAAGGGTCTGGAGTTTGCTACAGGACGAACCGCCAAAGTGATTGGCAAGCCCAATCCTTATTTCTTCGAAGGAGCTCTGGCTGGTCGGGATCCTGCCTCCTGCGTTATGATTGGCGATGTAAGTAGAGTAAGGAATACATTTTGAAACTTACCAAATTGGTTCCCAGGATGCCAATGATGACATTGTGGGTGCCATGAGCGTGGGCATGCAGGGAATTCTGGTCAAGACTGGAAAATATTTGCCAGATGTTAAGCCATCGCCGCCACCAACAGCATTGCTGGAAAACTTTGCCGAGGCTGTTGATTGGATAATACAGAAAAACCTTTCTTAGGCTTTCTTAGTTTTTGAAATTATGTTTATCATGACTATAACATCATACATAGATACTCACAAGTTTTTTTATTTTAAATAGTGACTTGATATGACATTACTTATAAAGTTTAGATATAATTAAATGCTCAAAATAAGTTCAGTTTTGGTTATAAAGTTTGTATGTGGAAAACAATAAAGACCCATTTTTAAAGTGTGAACTATCCATACCATTCCATATCAGTTTTTAACGAATTACGGATACAGCAAAACACATTATTTAATTTAGGTGTATAAATGCTTTTATTTTATAAATAGCCGTAAAAATTCATTTGAAATGCTGTTTAAAACAGATCAACAGATTAAGGTTAAGCATAGTTGTGTATCAAAATTGTGAGTAATTGAAGGTCTTGCCGCTTCCGAATCCTTTATGGTCTTAAGACAGTTTGGATTGAGCGAATTTGCTGGCCAACTGGACAATTTCGTCCACCTTTTCGAAGTTTGTGCCCGATGCCTGGGCGGATTCCGGCTTGCCACCTCCCTTGCCACCCAGCGTAGCGGATACATGCTGCACCCACTCGTTGGCCTTCAGGCCCTTTTCCACGGCACTTTTCGGCACCGAGCTTAGACAGAATATCTTCTTGGAGTCCGCATCCACTGACAAAAACATGGCGGCAGCGTCGGGCAGCTGGCTGCGCACTTGCTTCAGTGCAGCATCCAGTGCCTTGGTGTTATTGAAGGCTTCCAGCTGCTCAACCAACACGGTGGCATTGGGATTGGCCTCGCACAAAGCCTTGGCGCGCTCCACAACAGTGACTGAGACGGCGGCACGCAGGGCACGTTCCTTGTCGTCCAGAGTTTTCTTCAAACCCTTCAGGAGGTTACGCATCTCGTCCTTTTTTACGTAGGGAATGGTGGCATGGGAGATCTGTTCAGTCAGCTCAACAATCTCTTTAACATGCGACTTGGAGTCTTTACCAGACTTATCGGTATCGATGGTGGCCTTAAGCCGAACGATTTCTTGTTCAAAGGCTTCAGATTTCTTCAGCGCTTTTAAAGCCTCGGGTCCTGTAAGAGCCACAATGCGTCGGATACCCTTGGCGATGGCTTCTTCGCTGCTGATAACAAAATCCATGATATGACCCGAGCGCCTCAGATGGGTGCCCCCGCAAAACTCGACGGAGGTTTGTTCTCCGGCTTCAGAATCGGGATTCTGTTCCAGGTCATCTACGGACACTCCGAAAGAGATTACCCTAACGGGATCTGGGTAAACTTCGTCAAAGACAGATCGCAGGCCTCGGATTTTCTTGGCCAGGGCCAGTTTCGACTCCTTTGCGTAGATCGGCACATTCTTGTAGACCATCTCCTTAGTCAGCTGTTCCGTCTTGGCCACTTGCTCTATGGTCATTGCTGCCTTGCTGTTGAAGTCGAAGCGGAGCTTTTCTGGCACTACCAGAGAACCTTTCTGATCGGTGTCCTTACCCAATACTTGCAGCAAGCAATGGTTGAGGGCATGGGTGGCTGAGTGGTTTTTCATGGTCAGCCAGCGACGCTCCACGTCGATGTGCAGTTCCAACTCATCACCTACCTTCAGTGTGCCCTCTACAATGCCGATGTGAAGAATGTAGCCTCCGCGGTTGTAGACACGGTCCACAAGGAATTCGTTTGCCTCGTCGTTGACTTTAACCAGTGCACCTTGGTCGTAGATTTGACCACCGCTCTCTGCATAGAAGTTTGTCTTGTCCAGAACGATGCCCGCCTTCTGTCCGCTGGTGATCTCGTTTACAAACTGGTTTTCGAAACGCAGGGCAACAATCTTGCTATTGCACACGCCGTAGTTGTAGGCGGAGTCACGTTCATCGGACACAGCCTCGTACTTGTACTTGAAGGTGTCGTTGGTTGGTGGCACACCTTGCTCCTGCAACTGCGAAATGGCGTGCACATCCAGATTGATCTCCTCGATCTTGCTAGCACCTTTGCCCTGCGAAAGTACATATGAATTATGCTTAGCTGCCTCGTAGCCATCCATATCGATTTTCAAGGATTTCTCCTCCGCCATAAGCTGGGTAAGATCGACTGGGAAGCCGTAGGTGTCGTACAGCCGCCAAGCCACATCTCCGGGAATGGTAGTCTGGTTACCCAACTTTTCGATTGTGCGGTTCAGCAAATTGCGCCCGCGCGTCAAAGTCTTAAGAAACTGCAACTCTTCTTCGTTGATGATATCAATGATGTGCTGAGGATCCTTTTTCACCTCTGGGAAGGCATCACCAAGCAATTCAACCACTGTGTTCACCAGGGTGGCGAAGAAACCGGGTTTGGCATTTAACTTCTCTGTGGCATAGCTGTGGGAACATAATATAAAGATTATCAATTTTAGCATAGTGCAATTTCTAAACTGATTAAGAATAAAGATTGGGTAATGATACCATTATATACATAGCATTCAAATGACCTATTATGTGTGTATGGCGTAATTCTAAGTTATCTTACCGCACAGCGCGACGAAGGATGCGTCGCAGCACATAACCTCGGCCAGTGTTATCCGGAGTGCCGCCATCAGCCAAAGCAATGGTGATGGTGCGGGCGTGATCGGCAAGCACACGGTAGGCCATGTCAATGCCGTCCACATCGTCGGGACCCACGCGACCCTGGTAAGCTGGGGCACCAGTGCCCGCCTGGATAGCATCGAAGAGTGGCACAAACAGATCGGTATCGTAGTTGGATCGCTTATTCTGAATGACGGACACCAGCCGCTCAAAACCCATGCCGCAATCGATATGCTTCTTGGGCAGTTGCTTCAAGCTGCCATCGGACTCTCGGTTGTACTGGATGAACACGAGATTCCAGATCTCCAGGACATCGGGATCGTCCATGTTGACCAGTTCCGGGACGCTGCGTCCACCGATCCGGTCAAAGTGTAATTCGGAGCATGGGCCGCAGGGCCCAGTCTCGCCCATCTCCCAGAAGTTGTCCTTCATGCTGCCGGGAAGGATGTGCTCCGGCTTCAGGCCCAAGTCCAGCCACATTTGCTTGCACTCCAGATCGGGCTCCAGGCCGCTGGCCTCGTCACCACCAAAATAAGTCACATACAGACGGTCCTTAGGCAGGGCGAGCCGCTTCGTGAGGAACTCCCAGGCCCAGGAGCAGATCTCCTTCTTAAAATAGTCGCCGAAAGACCAATTTCCCAGCATTTCGAAGAAGGTGTGGTGATAGACATCCTTGCCGACATCGTCCAGATCATTGTGCTTGCCGCCGGCACGAATGCACTTCTGCGTGTTGGCCACGCGTACCCACTTTGACATCTCGCTGTTTGGATCGGCGGTGCCCAGAAAAATGGGCTTGAACTGATTCATGCCGGCGTTGGCGAACAACAGCGTGGGGTCGTCCAGCGGAATAGTGCTGGAGGAATGAACATAGATGTGCTTCTGCTCCTTAAAGAAGTCCAGATAGGCGTTGCGCACCTCCTTCGCGGTGAGTAACTTCATTTTGCTGGTTCTGCAACGGACAAATAGTGAGTGCACTTAGCATAAAACGTTGCCACGCGACAATTGGGGCTCCCTAACCCCTCAAAACGGCCAAAAATCGGAGCAGTGAAAGTGCACTCTTCACACTACGTGACATAGTTACACAATTCGGGAGCAAATCGAATCAGAAAAACGTTTTCTTGATCATTTTTTGTATACATTAATAGCCCGGACTTGCACTTAACCAAAACAAGTTATGTATTACTCACGTTTTGAACAGTAAATGCAAATGCAAACAATTTCGTCAGCCGACTGCAGCAACGTGTGAGGCTGGCACCTATACGATAGACAATGCGGCAAACTACAATGTGAGATATCGATAAATTTAGGGATGGCAAAATTAGGCTAAATAACAGCTTTTTTGTGTTTGATATTTAATATGAAGTCCAAATGCCTAATTTATATTTATTGCACTTTATAACCGCCTAGATGATAATCGTAGTTTTCATATTAAAATTGTATCTACTAAATTATATTCTTCCATGCTTCCGATCCATTAAAAAGTCACAAATATTACAAAATGTATTTAGATTAAATTCTGAAATGCGCCTATATTTGAGCTAAGCTAAAAATGTCCAACAATTAAAAGTCCATTCGCTGTGGCAAGTGTTCCTGCTCCAGGTGGTGCTCGATCTCCTTCATGCGCAGCATTAGTTTAAAGTTCTGCTTATCCTCCTGGCCTGTGAGGAACATGGTTAGCAGGGCCTGCAGTCCGATTATGGTTCCCAGGGCCGGGACAATAGGGCGAGTAAATTTCCGCCACAGCTGAAACACCTCTCTCGGACTTTCCGTGATCGAGGGAATGCGGTACGTGTAGCAGCGGGTTGCGAACATAAATGCGGCGAATGGGGCCAGAATTGTGGGATATACGATGCCCAGACTTGTCTGGAAGGCAGCACTGCGCACCTGGATGCACACGGGGCACTCTCCCAGCGGATTTAAGAGGATGGGCCGTTGAATGAAAAACTTGTGCGCCAGCATCGTGAATATGGCGGGAACGGCGACAATCGGCAGGTAACTGGATAACCGACCATGTCCTCCGAGTCGCAGCTTGGTGCGATAATGGTTATTTATGTAAGCTCCCGTTCCCGCCGCCAAGGCACTCAGAATTCCGGGCGTGTAGCGCAACGACCATCTACAAGACAATAATTGGATCAGTTGTTAGGTAAGCGGCTTCTTTCGAGGAATTCCTGCACTTACACATCGCCGATTTTGTCCCAGGCAGTTATAATCTTCCATTGGTATTTAAGGGCCTGATCCTCTGTTATAACAACCGCGTCCTTGGGCAGTTCGCCGGGCTTGGCACGGGATAATGCCATTTTCCTCTAAGTTTTCAAAATATTCGGTTCGCAGCAAACCAAAAACAGCTGATTGTTGGGCAGTGTTGAAAAGTGTTCAAGCCGGCGTGAGAATGCATACAATGGGTATTCGAAAAGAAATATTAAAAAGTAGCGCGAATATTAAACAATAACTTACAATACAAATTATAATAAATGATACATTCTGTATTTTATTCGTGCCAGTACATTTATTTTTGCAGTGTTGTGTTCCACTGTGGAACAGTTGACACTTTACCAGTGCTGTTAAATATACGAATCAGTGTGGCGTGCTGTTTTTTATCAGAGGCGAATTGAAATGTACTACCGTAATTCTTGCGGGCCTGTTTAAAATGCCACACAAACGTAGGAACGTAGTCCATGCCAACCAAAGGAATTCTACAACACGACGCGTCCCATTGGCCCACCTGCCGTCTGCACCGCCGAATGTGCTTGTCGAATCCTGCAACGGTCTTGATGCAGAGATCCGCTCACCCGGCAGTCCGATGGCGAAAGGGGACGCTATGTCTACCGGGAAAAACTTCCCGGCGAACAAGTTAGCCGTGCCCCAATACAACACCACCGTGCGCAAGCAGAACGAGGTCCAAATCATATCCAACATAAAGCTGGACTCGAAACTTCAATCAGGAGCTAGGTCGTCCATCGCACCAAAGGTTAATTAATGCCTTCAATTGTGTAGACTGTCTTTTAAAAACATATTTTGATTACACCCCAAAGGTCACCCAAAAGATGAACTTCGCGCCGAATCAAGCTGTATTTAGGGATCTGGTAACTCTCAATGTCAACGATTCTCTGCTGGCGCCGCACAAGACCAAGAACGATGCCCCAAAGAAAAAGAAATCGAAAAAATCCGAATCAAGCAAGGTCATAGGCGAGCCCCAACTAATCGACTATGCGGAGAAAGTAGATCCCATTGTCATGGAGGTTAAGGAACCTACAATCCGCTTGGATTGGGTACAAGCACCCTTCGATTTTTTCGGCGCATATAGGAGAACATACAATTAGTTACATTTTATTTATAAATATATCCGAGTCGAACAGTACACAGCTTTGTTAACCGATAAAGTTCATGACCACCAGGTGCAGGATCACATGAGCGAAGATGAAGTCGGCGAATCCACGTTCCGGCGAAATGCCGGCAAACACGCTCTTGTTCTGGGGATTGGCCTGCAGGCGAAGGCACACTGCCAGGACGAAGCAGCTGACGGTGCTGATGAACCCGGATAGAAAGGAGTTGAACGGGAAGGTTCCCACCAGGCAGCAGTAAACAAACTGAATGATGCCGGTGAGCAGAATGTAACCTAGGTAGATGTCCACCAGCTTCAATTTCTTGGGGGTGTTCTGCACGTAGTCGTTGTAGAACTTGGAAATAACGCTCGACAGCTCAACCATCTTTCTATTTTATGTGATATTTGTCCGGAAATTTAAGGATTAGGGCGATTTTTTATAAATTAACCGCAGACACGTCACAAATTGGGAGAGAACTCAAAAGTATGACCGTTCGTCTAATTTTAAAATAATACTGAAGCTTTATCGGTGAAGGCTGAAGTACAGTGGGCACTTAATAAATAATGGCTTAAAACATATTATAATAATTATGTTTTAGTTTAGGATATAAATTGATACACATTTTAGATTTTTATTAGCAAAAGGTTATATTTATTAATATTGTCAAGTTGAATAAGGTCTAAAAGGGATGAACTATTTTCATTTTAATAAAGTAATGCAAACTAAAGAGATGAATTCTTTTTCTAAACTATTATAATTCTAACCGATTTTCACTGTACTGCTAATCAGTGAATTAATCGATAAATACGAATATCAACCTCGATTGCTGTGTTTTGCTTTGCATCTTCAGTGCTTGTTTTGGGGTGAGAGGCAATTGTTATTGCGTGTTGAGTTCGAAGAAAGTAGTAACGTATGTATTTAAAACACCACAAAAGGATATCGTGTGCGTTGCAACGTTACAATAAACATTTGCTATCAATTGAACAACAGTGATGCACCGTGTTATCAAACTTATTTCATATGAACACAACATGATTCATTGCTGATGTTTTCTCTGTTCTATTCGCAGACTGGGAGAAGATAATTGGCAGAGCCTCCTCCCTCCACGCACCCCAAATTCTGTAATTAATGAACTTTTTTAATTTGATTGGCTCTGCGCATTGATAAACCAGCGTTGTGACCTTTGCAGGAGCACCCATTTCATTGCCAGTGTCAAGCGGAAAAAAATCAATGGAGGACTTGACACCACTGACCAACCTTCAACAGGTAGAACAGCCACACATATCTGGTCATCAAATTGCGCATGCTGAATGGGCTTATTTTGATTTTGTATCGTACATCTGTTAATTATGTTTTTGTTCCAGTTTTAGTTTTAACATCATAATTTTTGCAACTGTCCAATAGACGAGTTCCTACAACTACGTAAACTCAAGCGCGAACTCGAACATCTTCAGTTGAGATACATCTAATTTCCGATATAGTCAGTGTAAGTGAACAAATATAGTTATGTATCTCTGTAATGCCGCACTTCGTTGTGCAAGTCTGTGATGCAAGATAAAACGAAAATAAGTTCTTAATGCTTTGTTTGGTTTGGTTTATTGCCCTCAAATAAAGATTTCTTGGCATAAGTCTGCTGCTTATCTGGATTTAGGTAGACTTTACGATATAAGCACTGTTAATTCCTCGCATAGAAAATCTCTCCTCTAAAAACTATTTTATGTACATACATACATATATGCACACTTGAATCATTAAATCTTTTGTTCAAAGATATTAAAAGGGGACTATTGAATGCGTATTACATAAATTGACTATATGATGATTGTTCACAGAATGATCCGAACCCAGCATTGATTATTTGATATTTGATCTTTGATTATTTTTTGTATTTGTTAAGCAAACACTTTCATTTCATGTTTATTTGCGAAAACTTTTTTCGCTTTATATGTTCATGCAAGGAAGTATTAAATATCAAAATAATGCCTAATTGTGCTTGCAACTGGAGTACATAATTCCGTCTGCTGACTCAAGCCAATAATCTGAATATAATGGGTGGATATTTCCACCGTCTGGATACACATTATAAATTGTGATTTATGAAGCTCACTGGCTTTGCAGGAGATATGCGGGTCTTATCACCTCGTATGTATTGTTTTTCGCGACTTGTTGGTGTTTTCGACTTTAAAGCTATACTCTAGTGGGAGACTGGACTCGCCAATTTCTCATATGAAAAGTAATGCAATAATCGTATTAAACGTACTTTGAGTCTTAGTCAAGTCCAAGGCTAACTTCGACTATCAGCATGGTCAAAATTTTCCACTCCGCACGGCACGCGTTCACTGTCCACTATGCACCGCACTATCTGAACCTCCTATTATTATAAGCGTGGAAAACTGAGTCAGCGGAAAAATTCCGAGGCGAAAAGCGGGCGTCTCAAGTTGCACTTTCAGTGTGTTTCGTGCAGCCTGGGAGGGCGCATCATATAGTCCCACGCTCTTAGTAACTTACCTACCGCTGTTTCCAGATTCCCGAGGGTCCGCCGCGCAAGAAAAAGATGACGGAACGCCAGCCGTTGCTCCTCCAGAGCGATGCCTCTGACTACGAGGGCAGTCGAGGATCGGCGGCACGACCCGTGCGCAGCTCTCCGCCGAACAACACGCTTGTCAACGTGCACAGCGAGGACAGCTTAGCAGGTGAGTTTGAAAACAGGTCAAAAATCCTTTGTTTAAGTCTTAAGTAGATCTTTAAGTAAACTAAAATGTTACTACAAAGAAAACTGAGTTACGACGATAAACTTACAATTTTTTCGCTTTTTCTCTGTGAGTGCACGCAGCTGCCTCTGGATCGGGAGATGATGAAATTGGATCGACGGATAAGTCCAGCTACAACCCCACCCACCATCGCGACCTGGAGCATCCGACGTCGAACTTCGACACCCTGGTTCATCTGCTGAAGGGCAACATTGGTACGGGCATCCTGGCAATGCCGGATGCCTTTAAGAACGCCGGCCTTTATGTGGGACTCTTTGGCACCATGATCATGGGAGCCATCTGCACCCACTGCATGCACATGCTGGTTAACTGCTCCCACGAGTTGTGCCGGAGATTCCAGCAGCCATCATTAGACTTTTCGGAGGTGGCATACTGCAGTTTTGAGTCAGGACCCCTGGGACTAAGACGCTACTCCATGTTGGCTCGCCGGATCGTTACCACGTTCTTGTTTATCACGCAAATCGGTTTCTGCTGCGTATACTTCCTGTTTGTGGCGTTGAATATCAAGGACGTTATGGACCACTATTACAAGATGCCTGTGCAGATTTATCTACTTATAATGCTTGGACCCATGATCTTGTTGAATCTGGTGCGGAATCTAAAGTATTTGACTCCAGTTTCGCTGGTTGCCGCCCTTCTAACTGTTGCCGGATTGGCCATTACCTTCTCGTACATGTTGGTGGATCTGCCGGATGTGCACACGGTCAAGCCGGTGGCCACCTGGGCGACGTTGCCGCTGTACTTTGGAACCGCCATCTACGCGTTCGAAGGAATTGGTGTTGTCCTGCCTTTAGAGAACAACATGCGCACCCCCGAGGACTTTGGCGGCACCACAGGTGTCCTCAACACAGGCATGGTGATCGTGGCATGCTTGTACACAGCTGTCGGTTTTTTCGGCTACCTGAAGTACGGTGACCACGTGGAGGGCAGCATTACCCTAAATCTGCCACAGGGCGACACGTAAGTCATTAAACTTTCCATTGCCAAAAGGTTGTAGTTGTATGAAAGAGGGATTTAATCAGGCTCTAAGCAAGCAAACCAATTTTGTAAGGTATTTGTAGACTGCACCTTAACTCATACAATTGCCCTCTTTTTCACCTATATAGACTGTCCCAGTTGGTGCGGATTTCAATGGCGGTGGCTATCTTCCTCTCATATACACTTCAGTTCTATGTGCCTGTAAACATCGTGGAACCCTTCGTGCGGAGTCATTTCGATACAACGAGGGCCAAGGATCTTTCGGCGACTGTGTTGCGAGTTGTTTTGGTCACTTTTACATGTACGTATAGATAGTAATTATTCAAAATATTTTAATCACTATCGTATTTTATTTTACAGTCTTGCTAGCCACCTGCATTCCCAATCTAGGCTCCATTATCTCGCTGGTAGGAGCTGTCAGCAGCTCAGCTTTAGCCCTAATTGCTCCACCCATAATTGAAGTTATTACTTTCTACAACGTTGGGTATGGGCGCTTCAATTGGATGCTATGGAAGGACGTTCTGATACTGATCTTTGGACTCGGTGGCTTCGTTTTCGGCACCTGGGCCAGCTTGGCTCAAATTCTGAACGACAGAACTCACTGAGTTTAATCGAAATGAGCAAAACGAAAACAGAACCTGGCTAGTTCTGCTTACAAATGTGTGCGAATTTATGACGAAGGCTTTATGTAGTTACTCTCAGACTACAAATATGTATACCCTTAGTTGTTTACCATTTCCCAACTGGTATCGGTCCAGTCCAGTGGCGGTGCTTTAGTGTGAATTATTCATATTTATGGCAAATAAGTTGCATTTTTTGTTATCAGCCAGTTGCAATCGTACCAGACAATAACTAGCATTTTAAGTAGAAAGTTTTTCAACATTTGTTCAGTTTGTTAGTTGGAGATTATTTCTGTGTTAACTCGAAGACCGCACAATGCCAAACGTGATTTTACGTAGTATTCTTAACTAAATTATTATTTAGCTTTTACTATGTAGTCTAGGTCGGGGCAGATCATTCCAAAGCAACTGCTAAGAATTTCCCAAAACCGAAATTAGCTAATGTTATCTGCATACTTTTATCGTTCGATTATTTGTAATTATATATATATATGTATACTCCTCACCGTACTGGTCCCGAAATAGGGACCTACGAAAAAGTTTTGTAAATACATCAATTCGGTGTATCAGCAAATGTTCTTTAATAGTTCAACAGTAACAAAGACAATAATTAATATAATGTTTATAAAAATCAGTACAATGAATGTCCTTTGATATTCCTACCACAGGGCTTGAATGGTCACTGGAAATGGTATTCCATTGGAATTAGCCACTCTCAATGGACTCGAAGATAGCAAAATCAGTCCTTGAGCTTGTGGGCGGCTCCTAATCTGCTTGGTCAGGCGAGCGGGAGCCTGCTGGATGGGCTGAACTTCCTCTGCATCTGGATCGGGTGTGAAGTCTTGCGGCTCCTCATCGCTGGGAAGCTGCTCAACTGCATCGGTGGGCGGAGGTCCGTAGGTCAGGTCCGGTGGTCCATAAGTCTGATCGGGCACTCCTTCCTCGAATGGCACCTCTGGCTTCAGTTCGTCGGCGGATGGGTAGGGTGCTGCCTGCTGTTTCTGAAGTTGCTTTGCCAGCCTCGCCGGCTGAGCTGAAACCGCTCCAAGTACCAGGATCAGGACCAGCAATGAACAGGATGACTTCACGTAGATACACATATTGGCTTGAACGAATTGGATACACAAACTGATGAGGGAATCGTTGTTGATTGATTGATAACTTGCTGTTCATTACCTGTCTTTTTATATGTTTTTCGGGAACTACGTGGATGGATTAATCAATTTTTGGTGACTGGGTCGTCGATGGCCCTTGTAGTCATTTGGAGTTGTCGTTAATGTCACGTTGCAGGTACCCAAAACGGGAAATCAGTGAGCACATTAATTTCAGTGTCAATGTTAGCAGAACCATTTGCCTTTAAATAAATTATGAAAAAATAGGTTGCATAAATAGGTTTTGATACAAACTAAGTATGTAAAAGTTGCTGACTGCATATCACTAATTCCCATGCACTGCGTTCTTAAAATTCCCAAGTTCTTATTCCGCAAAGCGTGCGTATAAAAGGCGGCAAGCATCCAGTGCAAACGTGTTGTTTGGAAGGAGAGCAAGTTAGCACTCCCCTAGACAAGGATGGAACACATAAATGGTCGGCTAGGCACAAGACAAAGCCGTCCACAATTTTTTTTTTGTTTCGCATGGAAATTGTTTTACTTAGTAGGAAAACAAAAGAAATTGGTGGAATACATTAAATTTTGCAGTTGAAAAAGAAATTCGTTGATACTTATGACTTCCAAAAGCTTTAAGTATCCGTTAATAAAATAGACAAAACATCAAACATATACATTATCTTATATTCCGAAGCTCTACATGTCAAATGGTAAAAATAATCAGAGGTAGAAAAACAAAGCAATTTGGTCTAGAGATTCCCAAAATCGAATGTCCATTATGAGCACATTGATAATTGTAAAATCCGGTTCTTACAAAATATCATTCTGTGCACACTAACTAACTTAGAATCTAATGCCTGTTTAGCCATTTCTGTGTGCTAGGTAGTGGCTGAAGGTGGGATCTATACTCCTGGCACAACTTGGCAGATATGTAAAAAAGGTACGACGAATCCGGGAACTGTTGACAAAGCGCAGGCTGTGCTGAGCCTGCCAGCAGAGACGGGATTGCTTCAGGATGATCTGAAGGACTTCCTCCCGAAACGACTTCTTAAACTTGTTCGATTTTTCCATGATGTCCTTGAAAAGTGCATAAGGTATGGGGTTTTGTTGGACTATCAGCGGATCTATATTAGACAACAGCGGAATCAATTTCTTTTTCATCTCCGACAATTTACTCATCTTGTGCCTGTAGCTTTCCACTTCCGCCCGGGTTTGTGGGCCATATCGCTTACCAAATCTTCTACAAACCCACTCCCGTACCTCCGGAATTTGGTGGCCATTGTGAAGGCTGGCCAGCACCAGCTTGCGATCGCGACGCAGGACTTCAAAGCCATCGCTCAGCATTTGGTCCATAAACTTTTCGTCATCCGGATCGATTCGCTCGCGGTCGTAGACGAGGCGTTCAGTAGAAGCCTTGGGAGTCGGCGTAGTCGGCACCGCCAGCAAACTCTTTTCAAAGATTTTTCTCACACACCGGGAGACAGCTTCGTTGATGTGGCTGCTCCTCATGGTCCCCAATGCAATTCCTTGCCGATGCTCCAGATTTTCGTCAAGTGCTTCCATCAAGGACTTCTTAATGACATCATTTGTGTCCAAAGATTTCGTGCTGTCCCTTTTAAAAATTTGTGCATAGTTGAAGGCGAAGGTCTTGTGGTTTCCGGGTGCCGTAAAATATTTAGGTTTGACCTTAGAAACCGATTCCTTAGCGAGGGCATCTTGTTTGGCATCCTCACCAGCACAGAGTCGCATCATCGCACCACTCCTGTCGTACAGACGTCCCCATTCACCTTGGAGAAGAAGCACCTGGGGCGGAGCCTCCAAGCTCACGTGCACCAATTCGTTGCAGGCAACACACCCTGTTTTCCGGAAAGCAGGCACACCAGGACTATAGCCCTTGTCACCAAACTTTAGCAGGTACTCATCCACGTCGCGATTGAGGTGATGAATAATCCTCTCCCTGGTAAGCTTTACCAGAGAAATTAAAATATAAAGCCAAGGACGAAGCCAACAGTTATTAAATAAATATATGCTACTGTGTTATTAGGACAACTTACTCGCTTTTCAGTCCCTTCCAAGTCAATCATATCCAAATAGCGTCGTCGCTGCGCTTGCAGAAACGCCTGACGCTCCTGTGATCTAGTTTCCTCATGGAACTCGCACAGATCCCTCGCTTCCTGTGCAGGATCAGTGGCAATCTCGTCTATGTGGTCGAACATGTGGCACAGTTCGTAGTTGATAACTGCCTTAACAGTGCGTTGGATGGGATGCAACTGAAAGTCGGCGAACCATCGGTCCTCATCCTCCTTCGGATCCCCCACTTCGTTAGGAATCTGAGTCTTTAACAGCGGGGAGTCCGATAAGAACTGGTTGGACCGACGGACCGTTCTGGGACGTGGCAGCTTTTGAAAGTAGGGCCTCGAGCTCTGTTCCCTTTTACGCAAAGACGATGATTTCTTTCGAGATGTATGCGAGGACAGAACTCTGCTCAGAGCTCTAAATGTAGCTGGGAGATCCATAGGCATTTCTTCATCTATCTTTTTTGAATTGCGCGTAGGATTCGGAGTTGCGAAGGAAGGCCGAGCAGACCGATTCTGGAAGAGCACAAGATTTTTATAATAGTACATCATTAATATGATTAAATTACTAGCCTGTTGATCGTTCAGCGATACTTTTGATTCACCGATTGCATTTCCATGTAGAGGTAGAACTTTGTCTAGAGCTCGAAAAGTTGCGGGCAAATCTAGATAGGCGATGGCCGAGAGCAAGAGTTGTCCATTGACTGTGTACTTTCCGCAAGAACCGCCAGTGTCGTAGTGCTCCTGGAACAGAAAGTAGAGAAAGGCCAGGCTCTGGCCACGACTGAAACGCACAATTCTAACGAGTTGACGGTTCCTGACCAAAGGACGCACTCCCAGGCGCAGCATGCAATCCCGAATGGACCTGATATCGAATTGAAGTGCCATTCCCAGGTCATCAGCTGCTTGCATCTGATCGAGCGACAGACCCCGATACCAACTAGCCATGGGTAGACCCAAATCAACTTCCGGATTCTTAACCATGTTCCCAGCAACAAGATACGTTCACAAGATAAATAAGGAACGAACAATTTAAGAAACTGTGTGAATTTTGTGGGTGATGCAAATAACTAGATTGAGGCAATTCAGAAATAATACTCAGTGCAGACCAGTCGATTATTGTTAGGGAATAGATAAAATATAAAAGATACACATATGTACGTAATGAAGACTGGGGATGAAACGTTGGGGAAAAAACGTTTGACTTAAACTATCTATTTATAATGAAATCATCCGACCAGTTTAATCTTTATAAGTTTATTATTAAATGCAATACATTTATTATTAATTAGATTAAAATATTTTTCCTATATGCTTACGCCCACTGCTCTGCTTGGCAAACGAAAGATTTTTTTTCATAACATTTATCATAGTAAACATCTTTAGCATAGATGTACACGCAATGATGGTGCGTATTTGTGGACTTTTTGGACTTCCATTTCAGAAGTGGAGCTTTCCTTCCGGATAGAGCGGAAAGGAAGGGCGCCCCATCTTCGTGGCGGTTGGTGATGTCCACCCAGTACTGATTGCTGGGGGCTTCTGCGAAGATTTCATTCAGCTCCTTCTCATTCTGGATGCTCGCCAGGTGACCGCCCATTTGACGACACTGGACGTATGCGTCATCCCAGGTGTACATACTTTGCTTTTCCAAATAAAAGTGCCTTAAGCCGCCCTTTGTGAACACTGCCGTGTTGATCTTGTAGGACTTTTTTATGTTTTCAATGTAGGGTGGAATTTGTTGCTTTAGAGACTGAAGTAGTGCGTCCACCTGGCTTTGAAGGGCCTGCAATCGCATCTCTATGCGTTGCATCATGTTATCAATTCTCGCCGAAGTTCCATTTTGTCTTAGGGAATTGTAAACAAACCAGTGCTGCTGGTGCACTCCAAGGTTCTCGATTGTATAATACGGCATTGGTGGCTTGGACAATGCAGCTGTGTGTTTGGAAATATCCCCATTTATTGCACTGGCTCCCCAAAGGTTCCATAAAGCGAAAGCGCACAAAAAACTAGTTGCGTACTTGTGCATATCGAGGGCTTAGGGTCGTCTGTGGGACCAAATGTGTAATTCCTCGTGTGACTAACCCTCTTTTCACACTTCTTAACGAGGTAATCTCCCAGAACATAAACTTTTTAAAGCATTTAATACTCTGTTACAAATTTGATATAGAGCCTACAATTTATGTAACTTTCGAATCAGAAATATCCAAGACTTTTAGTAATTGAACATTGTCGGATATCTTTTGATAAAACAAAATTTAATAAGAAAATGATATTCTGTTTAGAATATGGGTCATGGCGGATACCATTTCCAAACACTTCAATCCACGCAGTCCAATCGAATCGAATCCTGTCCGGTGCTATTGCAATATTTCAATAGTGGGTGGGATCCCAGAAGTCACGGGGAACCACTCCAGAGCGTCCCACGCAATTGGGCACTCCATCGCTATCGGGAAAAAAGTTTAAAGGATATGAGGTCATCAGCAAAACTCACCTGCTTTCATTGTAGTTTTTTCGAGTGATTAAATCCGAATGCGAACGTAACGGTCGACTGTTTATAGCACCCTGCTATCTATCCTTAACATATTGTCAACAACAATCGGCACAATACATGCTATTTCTAAAAGAAGATTTCATGTTCATGTTTAAAAATAATCTCTGATCTATGGTATCTGTGTCCCGACAGTTGGCCCATTTGACGCCATCATATGAAGAGCGTGCCATTCAGTTTCAAACAAACAAGTACATTTTACCAAGTTTTATAGTACACTTGGTTATACAATTATATAATATTAATTAATTTATTCAATTAATTAAGTTAATTAATTAATTGTTCAAAACTGATCCTAATCAAGAATATATGTATATATTTTATAGGTCGGAAACGTTTCCTTCCTGTTACATACTTTTCAACGAATCTAGTATACCCTTTTACTCTACGACTAACGGGTATGATTAGCAGCAGTACAGTCTTAACAGCAGTACAGTTAGTTTTCCAAGAAATTATTTGGTTAAAAGTCTCAAAAAATATATATAGTTCCCAAGAAAGCGAGCAACAGAAACAAAATATAGGTTGAGAACTGGAAGATAGTGCCGAGCTCGGTAGTTCTATAACATTTCAAATATAGCTTAAATATTCGTTAGAGCTCGAAATATGCATAAAAATCCAAACAATATAAGTAATCATTAAGCTTGCAATTTATTTTCATTTTTATTTTATAAAAATGCATTCAACTTAGGGGCAGTAAGCAGTCCAGGACCATTGAGACCAGGGAACGCACTCCTTCAATGTGGGGTCGAATCCGGTGGTCACGCTATCTGCCGACTCCGCGCACACCACAGCCTCGGCTGTGGAGCTGGAGGACTGACACCACCAGTAGCGGGTGGGATCCCAGAAGTTGCGGATTTTCACTTGAACGTTCGATGCGTTGCTGCAGTCGGGCTGGTTGTTGGTATTGGGATCGCATGCGTTCACGGCGGTGAAGAGCACCACAAAGAGGGCAAGGCAGACAAAAGCTAGAGCTATGGATCGGCGGAGAATGGTATTTTAGAATTGGGAATCCTTTTCGATTTCCTCAGTTGACTTACTGGACTTCATGGTGCAGTTGAGTTCCTACTGGTTCTGTAAGTGTGCTCTAACTGGGCAAATTGGCAAGCTTTTATACTCCAGACCGCCACTGATACTAGCTTTCATTAATAGCAGTTATCTCTGGTGGCGAAAAGCCTGTGCAAAATTCTATTTTGGCAGCGACATGAAATCGTTCTAAAATAATCTCACCTTGTATCGCACACTGTATCTCATTGCAGAGTATGAGCCCCTAAGTTTCGGTGACGCAATAGTTCGATTAGTTTGAGGTGTCGTAAAGGTCATGCCGCGTGCAGCCCTCCAAAGGGGGTTGGGCACCTTTCAATAAGTTAATGAACGTAATTTAAAGAGTATGGTCCCGATTATGCCAAATGGATTTCGCTTTTAACTTCCAATACCCACTTACCTAGGGGGAACTCCACATTCTTTCCTTACGAAATTATTTATTTATATTAATCTACCACCCTTAACTTTTAGTGATATCACTACCGAACTACTACTCTTAAGAAATTACCCTACTTAGCTGCATGACCGAATGGGTAATACAAATCGTAAAATATGCTTTAATTTCAAGAGAGAACAACATTTAAAGATCAAAATAAAGCACTCCAAAATAAAATATGAAATCTCAGTAGGTGTGACATAACTAATTATACGCTGTAGTAATGAGTACAAATTTTTCGTGACAGATCTTCCTCAGTAATGGAGTCGAGGGTCACCAGTGGCACAGGTCAGCCGAACACCATTATGATCCAGCTGGTTTCCCAACAGCCGAGTTCTTGTGGACAGATGCAGGCCATGCCCATCTCGGTGCAGACGATTCCCTTGTTTCCCAATTCCAGAACATCGACAGAGCGACCTTCTCGATCGGTTCACATTGCACCGAGTATAAGAGCTCCGCCGGACGGCCCACCTGGAACGAATTCCAGAACCAGACCCGAGAACTATGCTCCACCCAAGCGGAAGCATTCGCAAAGCCAGTTTCGTCATTTTTCCCGTGGTATAAACCAAGCTCCACCGGTGTACTATGTTCTTCGTCCAGAAGACCGAGTTATGCCCATCTACATACCACCTCCTAGGCTTAGCAATGGGCAAGGAGCAAGGATGGGGACGGGGTGTCCTTGCTGTGGCCGTGCAACGACATTGAACACGGAGGAGACTCTAGGAGTACACGTATCGCAGAACCCGTTCGCCAAAGTAGAGGGTCACCAGAAGGAAACCCCTAGACAACGGGATCAATGCACTAACACCACTGATCAGCCGGATCTGGGAAATGTAAGGGCGATTTACGAAACTTTAGGACGTGCAATGGTTACCGCAGCCGTAGAGGCTGCTCAGAAATCCCAACTAGCAGGACCCTCAGACTCGAAGGATTCCACAAACATAATAATGAAATTATTAACACAGATGGGGGAGCACAATCAAACCGCAGGCGGTGGTCAACCTTTAGGAGGAGCAGGAAGCCCGGACGATCAACCACATATGAGCAAGCGAAAAGCCAGCTTTTTGGAAAAACCATCCATTGCTGAAGTGCCATCAGATGACCTAGTTGACCAACCTAAGCTTCCATCTATACAATCTGATGGTCGTTTCCACGTCGAGTACCCCAAAACGCCTAGACCAACACCAGTTTTCTCCTTGGAATCTGGAAACACCCCCAATAGCAATATGTCTTCGGAGAGATTAAGACTCGATTCCGGATCCTCACCAAACGTGGGGAACTCTATTGGACATAGCAAGGCATAGCAAGTTCTCCGGTCGCAAGGGCTTTCGAAGTCCCTCGATCAGGAGGAGGTATCCCACGTATATAATGGATCCCCCAAAAAACATTTTGTCGTAAACAGACAAATAAAGCCGACTTAAGGCGACTATATCTTTTGGGAGAATCAAGCAAAAATCAAATAAAGCGACTTCGAGCACATCGGAAAACAAAATGTTGTTTATTGCGTTAAAGTTATCAGACTGGACTATTACGTTGCTATGAAGCTTAAGTAGACTTTACTTGCCCCAGTTTCAGTTAAGCCCGAACATTACTTAATTCACTATACTGTACGTCGCAATTCATTGTGTAATATCAACGACAAGGTCGTAGAATCAATAAAATCAGGCTTAAGAGAACACCAGTGCAATGCAAAGAGGAAATATTCGAAACGTGTAGCATGATTGGCTTAGATTATGGGAAATAACGTGATAAGTGACAAAAATGTATCATATTTAATTTCACTGGTTTGTGGAGATAGCGAAATTCCGCAAAAAACCAGCGCAATTCCCAATAAGCTGATAAGGTGACACGTTCCAAAAGACTTCCATTTTTGTAATCGGGAATCGTCTGCCGGAAACAAAAGACATCAGTCACTGCCGTTTTATATCGTTTTGCATCTCCCTTCCAAATTGGACATACATACATACATCTAATGAATTGGTCATGTTTTTTTGGCTGAAGTTGCTGCCGTTTTGTCGATTGCAGCCAGCGGGAACGGTGATAATTTCTTAACGATTCTTAGCTGCCTTGTGATTTGGCATCATTTCGAATGACTGCCTTGGTATGAGCAGATTCCCCCTCGGGGTTTCCACAAACATTGCTACCCTCTGTGGTCCCATTACCTCTTCTAAGTGCACTGAAAAAAATACCATTGAAATTTAAATATTTAAGGTTTTTAGAAACGTGACCATAAAAACATATGTATATATATTTTAATGCACTTTTTAAAAATGAAAGTTGTAATTATAGTTTTGAAATAAATTATTCAATGTCTTACAATTTGTTTCCTTCTAAATATTTTTAAATTTGATCTTTGACGGATGAATATCCGTAAACTTAAATACTTTATTTTCTGTGTAGTTAAGTTGAGTTAGGCATTGCTCACTAGACGCTACCTGTTAAGGAAAGTGAAATTCCCGACCAGATTGGCGCAACTGATGATGGACGCAGCGAAGCGGACACTTTTAGCTCCAAATTGCACACCACAATTTGTCGCCACTCGCCTGCAATCCCTCGGATTTGTTATAAAGTCGATGACATGGCGCCGGCGAGCTTAGTCATCATGTTCGCCCGCAATCGTAAGCTTCGGGTCACAATTGGCCTTATCTTCTGGACGAATCTCGCCGTGGCCCAAAATGCAAGTGATGAGCGGGTTAGTGAGCGGTCTGGTAGCCAACTGGACCTGGCTGCCTCGGCCAACGCCAAGAGTTTCGAACCTCCGCCCGAATTCTACAGGGGTCCAGCCTCAGGAGGAGGATTGGAAGTCAACTCACCCATAAGTTCCAGCGGTCATCCCTCCCTGGGAAGTGTGGGCGAAAGTCTGAGTGATACCTACAATAGGTGGCGAGCTGGAGGTGCACATCTCCAGGATCGTATCAGTGTGGGTGAGTGGCCATAAACAAATAACCGGGAATGCGTAACCCTATTCATTTTAATATATATAATATATAATACATTTAATATATTCCTTTTAGTTAAGTATTGTTCTATTATTAGTATTTAAAACAAACTTAGCTAAACCACTTATTTTTTCTTGTTCTATAACTGAAGCGAAATTAATTAGTTTTTTTCCCAAAAAAGGTCCCTATGGAGCCGTAGGAGTAGGGGCATCGCATGCACCGAATGTGGGCAGCTTTGAAAGTAGTTCCCACCCGTATCCCTACGAGTACTCCCATGTCAACGGCGGAGGAGGCATAGGGGGAGCTGGTCTAGCAGGTGGAGCTGGCAGCGGCGCTTATTTCGGCAGTTCCAGTGTAGAGGCTGGTATTCCCTTCGATGTATATGGATCGCGACCGGGTCACGGTGTTGGACATGGTCACTATTCACCGCCCGAGTATGCGTATCCGTATCCGCTGGATCACCACGAGATAGCCACGCACAAGGGACCCGGATACGGCGACGTATCCCCCAAAGCCCTGTTGGCCAAAAGCTTTCTCATCCCGTTGGCCAGCGCTGCAGTTCTTGGTATCGCCGCAGCCCTGGTCAGCAATCCTCTACTCCTCCAGTTGGGCACTGTTTCGGGACTGGGAACCATCGTCGGCAAACGCAAACGGCGTGCAGCAAGTCGAAATCCGCTAGCGAGGAAAGCCCATAAATACACTTTATAAATATGCCATTCATAACATAAATAATGGAAAATAGGCGGTTGCCTTCAATGAATCTCTATCGACAAGTACGATCCGTGATAAGACTTTGTTGTGGTAAATTTTGAGAACCAGTCCTTGTATTCGTAGAAATTTAATTATTGTCATTATCATTCATCAATACGTAATCGCTATGATAATAAATCATTTATCAGCAGAGCAGTTCGCGTAGTATTTATTCAAACACAAAACGCATTGTTAGTTATTTTATACAATATTATATAAAGAAATGTATTAACTAATAAATGTTTAAATTGTTATCAAGTTCTTTAAGATTCAAAATATTATTCGATTTCGATATTACATTTTAAATAATATTATTGGCGCCAATAATTTCGTAGCTCGCCTTATCGATTATTCGATTACCTATCATACGTTATCATTTTGGTGTGGTCACACTGGTTTCCATTCGCGGCTATATAAACTTCATAAAATGTAGTTCCTCTCGAGAAATATGGGCTCGAAACGTAAACATAGATTCCCTTTGGAGGAAGACGATCAGCAGGAAAACAGCCCGGATGAGGATGGTCCAAGGGTCAAGCAGCACTTTACGTCAAAGGACTTAAACATACCCAGAGACAACGAAAGAATTATTTTGGCGGAGTCCACATCCACTCATCAGAAGAACACTCTCTCCAGGTTCCAGACAATGTGGCAGACGCTTAACAAGTCCGGCATGAGCAGCAGTCAACCGGATTCTCCCGGAAACTCCAGTTTCTCATCATGTTCCCAGCATCTGAACACCAGTTGGCCGGGAATGAGGCGAAGAGCAAAAGCATTGCCCCTAGCGGTCCAGAATTTCCCAAGAACTCCTCCCTCAGTTTCATATAAAGGGCGTGAAGCAACCTCTTTATTCCAAACATCTTGGAAATCATTAATGACCCAAACAGCTTCTTGCAACGGTTTGTCAGAGGACTGCAGCATTGACTCTGATCCACCTACTCCTCAACAATTGACAAAGTCTTCATTCCAAAGTTCTTGGAAATCGTTAAGCCAAAGCTCGCTGAACAAATCTAACTGCCCCGGTGTGACCGAGGATAGCTATATTGAATCCTCACCAGCTATTCAACTTGTGCCTTACGAGAGTCCAAGGCAGTACCTGTCAATAAGCCGGAATAGGGTAAATTTGATGTCAAAGCAGCGCTTTGTAAGAGGAGGCTATGCCGAAGAATTCCGTAAAGTCCTGAAAAAAGTGCGAATGGATCAGCGTCAACTGGAAAACCATGCACCCACACACACGGTTCGAATTTTGTCTGTTTCAAACCAGTATGGTGTTACCATGGCCCTAGTAGCACCTGAAAATGGGTCAAGTTTCAACATTCTTCCTCCAAAAGGAGAAACAACGCTACTTACAGTTGGCTCAAAAGTACAATTTTATATCGATCCGAAGATTAAGCCCTTAGAGCTAAAAAACAACTTATTGGTCCACTTTCGTCCATACAATATTGTATTAAAAGCATAAAATACATGTTAGCGCATATTGTATATTTGCAGTATCATATATAATATATTAATAGTATTTTTAAGGACGGAGTTGTATGCCATTAAAGCCATATTAGTATGTACCATACATTCGCCGCGAATTAGGCTTAACTTTATAAAGGAGTTGTATCTATAATTGGTTAAATATAATTGCATTCGCCTCAAAAGAGTACATTATTGCATCGAAAAGTAGTAACGAAAATCAGTCTTTAAGTTCAGAAAGCCAAATCGGATCACCAGCATACTGACTTCTCCTGAAGTATGTTAGCATGGATGCGTTGAGCTAGGAATCTGTAAATATAAATTGATTGAACAACTCATTCTTTAAAGTAAATAATTTAAATCAAACCTCATTGCATGCGAGGGCACCGCTGCGACAAACAACAAAAATATGACATTTCCTAGCTCATCCGTATGGGCATAGCACTTGTGGTAGTCCGAGCAGCTATATTGGTCCACCAAAGTCGTTTTAGTGCTGGACGGCTGTGCTTCAAATTGGTGGACTGCATCCATAGTTTGATCGAAAAACTTTTTAAGAATGTCTAAGCGCTGTAGATCGCCCACAATGATGCGCTTGACACTCGCCGATTGGTTTAGATTTCTGGTAAAGAGACTTTTTCGCGTGTGTCGATTAATAAGAATGATGGCCAGCACATTTCCATCGATCTCCAGGTGCTCGGGCAGGCTACGCGGCACACAGCGCTCGGCGGCTGCCAGAAGGTTGCCTTCATTTCGGTAGGCACTCATAGCATGTGCATGTAACTCTCGGAAGGAGGCATTCTCAGCGCCACACAGGACACACAGAGCACTGTTGGAGGCCACGGGAATGCTGACAAAGCGATACGCTATATGGGGACTTTTAACAGGCAAATAGACCGGCACATCGTGTTGCAGTGTGCTCGATGAATTCAACAGAAACAGCAGAAGCTCGCGGTCCCGAGTGTCCAGATCCCACCAGCCCTCTGTGGCAACTGCGATGCGATGTCCTACAACGAGGCAGCAAAAGAGCGAACCGCAGTGGCCACTAAACTCGTTAAGGCACTGAAGCAACTGGGCGTTTTCCGCCGCCAGCAAGCAATCCGTGTAGCCCAGGAGCTGTGTGCCCGCACAGGCGGCGTCCAGAATGGCGTCCACAATCGGAACATACTTCTTGGCGTCTTTTTTTAGTCTGTCCAGGAGGGTGGCATGTGCCATTTCCGCGGCCCGAGTGATAAACATGCCTATCGCTCCAAAGACAAGATCAGCCAGCGTCTGAAGCAGTTGCTCCGACCCCACGCCGCAACCGCAGACAATCAGGGTGATGGATTCCCTGTCCCGCCATATGTAAATCCACTCCTCGGCATCCGCGGGAGCCTGATTCTGGATTGGCTGCTGTTTGCTGGTCGTTGTGGCCTCCAATTGGATCCCTAGCGATTTAAAGAACATGTGGAAGCCGTTCAGAGAGGCCACCGTGGAAAACGGCAGCTGTATAAGAGAAAGATGATTAGGAGTGATTAGAAACGCAATCAGTTGCTCTTACATTTTCGCATTCTCCCTTCTTTCGTGTAAACACGGGTAATCCGCCGCTTGTTGTCAAACATAACAAATAAATGGACATCGCAGCTCTTCTTCTTTTCCGAACCTGCTACGTATGATGCTTACATCGATTAAATCGATTCTTATTGCAATATCGAAAGTAAACTATTCACCAAAAATCGACCGCTATTCGATCGTTAAAATAAACCAGACAGATAGTGAATTAATACTTTTTGTCTGAATTATTTGCCTGCTAATGAAAACACATTTTATTATTATTTTTTTTAATGTAATAAATCATAAGGTGTTTTTCTAGTTGACTAGAAAAACAGTTACATTTAAGAAATATAAACTGTCCATAATATAAACTGACAATTAGTAACGTATTTAAAGTTCTAAAAGCTTTATAGCAGACTTTGAATAAACTAACAAGCTAAAAATCTTCATTCCATACCATTCAGTTATTTTATTCGATTTCCCATCGATAGCACATCACAGCTATCGATCGCTTTCCGTGCATGTCTGCCACCAGGGCTGCGGACATATGTTTTCACCAAACCAACACTCAGTACAGCACAATACGGGCACATTGTTCACACAAATTGCATTTCGCATTGTCCGTCGTCGTCGTTTTCACACGCTGCTCTTTTCTGGAATTGGAAAAAGGTAAGCTGCATAAGTGAATTGCACGTGTATGATTGTTTATTACGCACCGCGTCCTCGCTGGCGCGTGTGAAAAGCTCCGAAAATTGTGAAATGCCGCCGCAGTTGCTCGTCGCATTTGCGGCGGCGATGCGTTCGCCTGTGCCAGTGTGTGCGTGTGTGTGGTGGGCCGAGCGCTTGTATGTGTGCGAGTGCGAAAAAGTGTAAGCGCGCGCAGGCAGTAAGCGTGTGCTTGTAGTTGTGTGTTCCAAAAAAATGAAATAAGAAAACAAAAAAGAAATAATGGTTGCCTGCCGACAGGCAGAGAAGTACGCAATATGTATAACCAACGGTCTTCTTTCCACAGCTCCAGGTCCAGTCCCGGCACCAGATCCAGATCTCGATCCAGATCGAGAGTCGCCGCTCCTCACCGTCATCAGAGTGCGAAGAAGAAGCAGAAGCCGCCACACACATCCGATAAATAGAATAAAAAACAGAAAAACAAGAAATCCAAAGGGGAAAACGTGAGATCCGAGATCATCCGGCGGAGGAGGAAGCCAAGAAGCTATCAAAATTAACGCGGACACAGCTGCAGAGCGACGCCGACGCGAACGCCGCTTCTACTACAAAGCGATGGCGACAATGCTGACATCGGACGAGGCGAGCAAGCTGCTCGACTTCTCCCAGAAGCTCGACATTAATCTGTTGGACAAGATTGTCGAGGTTGTGTACACAGCGCAGGGTGAGCAGTTGCGGCTCGCCCAAAGCATACTGACCACGTTGAAGGAGCATCCGGAGGCGTGGACGCGGGTGGACAGCATATTGGAGTACTCACAGAATCAGCGGACCAAGTTTTATGCTCTGCAAATCCTCGAGGAGGTCATCAAAACGCGCTGGAAGGTCCTTCCGCGCAACCAGTGCGAGGGAATTAAGAAGTATGTGGTCAGTCTGATCATCAAGACCTCGTCGGATCCCAATATTATGGAGCAGAACAAAGTGTATCTGAACAAGCTTAACATGATTTTGGTCCACATTCTGAAGCGCGAATGGCCACGCAACTGGGAGACATTCATCAGTGACATTGTCGGTGCGTCCAAAACGAACGAGAGCCTGTGCATGAACAACATGGTCATCCTGAAGAACCTTAGTGAGGAGGTGTTCGACTTTTCGCAGGGTCAGATCACGCAGACTAAGGCTAAGCACCTGAAAGACACCATGTGCTCGGAGTTCTCTCAGATCTTTACACTATGCTCCTTCGTGCTGGAGAACTCGATGAATGCAGCCCTAATCCACGTCACACTGGAGACCCTTTTGAGGTTCCTAAACTGGATTCCGCTGGGCTACATCTTTGAAACGCAGCAGATTGAAACGCTGATATTCAAATTCCTTAGCGTGCCCATGTTCCGGAATGTGACCCTGAAGTGCCTGTCCGAGATCGCCGGCCTGACTGCGGCAAACTACGACGAAAATTTCGCGACGCTCTTCAAGGACACGATGGTGCAGTTGGAACAGATAGTCGGCCAGAATATGAACATGAACCACGTGTTCAAGCATGGCTCCGACACGGAGCAGGAGCTGGTTCTTAATTTGGCCATGTTCCTGTGCACCTTCCTCAAGGAGCACGGTAAACTGGTCGAGGATGCCAAGTATGTGGACTACCTGAACCAGGCGCTCATGTATCTGGTGATGATTAGCGAGGTGGAGGACGTGGAGGTATTTAAAATCTGCCTTGAATACTGGAACAGCCTTGTGGAGGATTTATACAATTCGGAGTTCTTCCACCCCACCCTGGAGTCTACGAAGAGGCAACAAGTGTATCCCCGCCGACGCTTCTACGCCCCCATCCTGTCCAAAGTGCGATATATTATGATCTCACGCATGGCCAAGCCGGAGGAGGTGCTTGTGGTGGAGAACGAAAACGGCGAAGTGGTGCGCGAGTTTATGAAGGACACAAACTCGATCAACCTATACAAGAACATGCGCGAAACGCTGGTCTTTCTTACCCATTTGGACTCTGTGGACACGGACCGCATAATGACGCTAAAGCTGCTTAATCAGGTGAACGGATCGGAATTCTCATGGAAAAACCTGAACACGTTGTGCTGGGCCATTGGTTCCATATCCGGTGAGCCATTTTTTGTTTTTTTTTTTTTTTTTGTTTTCCCAGTCTGTACTTGGTTATTGGTTATTATTAATTGCAAATATGAATTCCGTATTTTTTGTGCTGTTTCTACTCTACAGGTGCTTTCTGTGAAGAGGACGAAAAACGGTTCCTGGTCACCGTCATCAAGGATCTGTTAGGCCTGTGCGAACAGAAAAAGGGCAAGGACAACAAGGCCATTATTGCCTCCAATATCATGTATGTGGTGGGGCAGTATCCACGCTTCCTGCGCGCCCACTGGAAGTTCCTCAAGACGGTGGTAAACAAACTCTTCGAATTTATGCACGAGACGCACGATGGTGTCCAGGATATGGCATGCGATACATTTATCAAGATAGCCATTAAGTGCCGCCGCTACTTTGTCACCATCCAGCCGAATGAGGCCTGCACCTTTATTGACGAGATTCTCACAACAATGAGCAGTATCATTTGTGATCTGCAGCCGCAGCAGGTAGTGCCTTTCTTGATTACAACATTTGAAACTTATTAAACAAAATATTTAAGATTGTGATTTGATAGAATACTAATGTTTACATGCGTTTGTAGGTTCACACGTTTTATGAAGCTGTCGGCTACATGATCTCCGCCCAGGTAGATCAGCTACAACAAGACGTGCTCATCGAGAGGTACATGCAACTGCCCAACCAGGTGTGGGATGACATTATATCCCGTGCCTCCAAAAACGTTGACTTCTTGAAGAACATGACGGCTGTCAAGCAGCTGGGCAGCATCCTTAAAACGAATGTGGCCGCTTGCAAAGCCCTGGGACACGCGTATGTCATTCAACTGGGCCGCATATATCTGGACATGCTGAACGTGTACAAGATAACTTCGGAAAATATCATCCAGGCCATCGAGGTGAATGGCGTCAATGTAAACAATCAGCCCCTGATCAAAACAATGCATGTGGTCAAGAAGGAGACTCTTAACTTGATATCCGAGTGGGTGTCTCGTTCCAACGACAATCAGTTGGTGATGGATAATTTCATACCGCCTTTGCTGGACGCTATACTGCTAGACTACCAGGTAACTACCAAATAACATAAGGAATACATTCACTTGCTCTCAATTTGATTTCCGTTTTAATCAAATGATGAAGTTTAGTTTTAAGCAGAAGATTCATAGCTAATGTTTTTTGTTCTTATTTTCTAGCGCTGCAAAGTTCCATCGGCACGGGAGCCAAAGGTTTTAAGTGCGATGGCTATCATTGTGCATAAACTGCGTCAGCATATCACAAATGAAGTACCAAAAATATTTGACGCCGTCTTCGAGTGCACGCTGGACATGATCAACAAGAACTTTGAGGATTTCCCACAGCACCGGCTTAGCTTCTACGAGCTGCTGCAGGCGGTTAATGCGCACTGCTTTAAGGCGTTCCTTAATATACCGCCGGCTCAGTTCAAACTGGTCTTCGACTCGGTGGTGTGGGCATTCAAGCACACAATGCGAAATGTGGCCGATATGGGATTGAATATACTCTTTAAGGTACATTTTTTTTACTTTACTTGCGAAATTTGATTTTAACGCGTCTCTTCTTTGCAGATGCTTCAAAACTTAGATCAGCATCCCGGTGCGGCGCAAAGCTTCTATCAGACGTACTTCACAGATATTCTGATGCAGATATTTTCGGTGGTCACTGACACCTCTCACACGGCCGGCCTGCCTAATCATGCCATCATTCTGGCGTACATGTTCTCACTGGTGGAGAACAGGAAGATTACGGTCAACCTGGGTCCGATACCGGATAATATGATATTCATACAGGAGTATGTCGCGTCCCTGCTGAAATCGGCATTTAACCATCTGTCCGATAATCAGATCAAAGTCTTTGTCACTGGCCTTTTCAATTTAGACGAGAATGTGCAAGCATTTAAGGAGCATTTGAGAGATTTTCTCATACAGATTCGCGTGAGTATTAGTCGAATAATTGCCATTGCAGCGGAATGTAAATAGTGCAGATACAATTGGCAATTTCAACTGCTTTTAAATATCATTAACCGAATATATATGTATAATTTCAATTTCAGGAGGCCACCGGCGAAGACGATTCCGATCTGTACTTGGAAGAGCGTGAAGCGGCTCTGGCCGAAGAGCAGTCCAACAAACATCAGATGCAGCGTAATATTCCAGGAATGTTGAATCCGCACGAATTGCCCGAGGATATGCAGGACGAATAGATGTCGATGTCGATGTCCCTGAGCTAGAATGTTTTAGTTGATGCTTGAGAATGATAAAAGGATGGTGATGTATGAGTGTTTCTCGAGCGAGAAAGTATAAATGTTTGTTTGATTGAATGCATATAAATACGTTATATATATAAATACACCCACACAAGACCCAACACACGTGCATACACATACACCTATACAGATATAGCTGCGTTAAATGGTGAATGAGTAAATGGTTATTCGTGCGCAATTACATACATTAATATGATTAACATATTTTTGCGCATTGTCCTCGACATACCAGCATAAATAAAAAGCCCAGCCAGTTCCCAACTCCCGCCCCTTATTCACATTATATAGTTGTAAAACATCATACTACACGCAACCGATACGAAAGATGCAAACTTTATTGTACTAATATAAAATAATGTTTGTTTGGAATTTTTTAAATGAGTAATTGTAGAAATATCGAGTATGAATGAATATTTGAGCAAACACAAACACACCTCTCAGAGAACCCCACACAAACATAAGCAAAGGAAACAACAAAATGATGAAAAAAACCCTAAAGTAAAATTATATTGTAGTGACTTAAACAGATCAGATGCTGCAGGAGTAACAAAATTATATGCAATCTTTTTGCATAAAGTTAGCATTAACCCGACGTTGAAGACGATGGACGCAATAAGATGATCAAGAAAACACAGCATCATAACCAGAATAGAGTTCATGCAATGTGTGAAAAAAGAGAACTAAAACGCAGATACCCAAAACACAAATACATCAAGAAAAACAAAAATAACCATAGTAATGCGTATTAATGATCATGTTTAAATTTTTACATAATTAGTTTGTACATTAATTTAAATAAAAATCAATTAAAACTACATTGATGTATGATGCAAAGCCACATCTAAGTTTCACTTAAAAATATAATGATTGACCATCTTCTGGATTTAAGGCGACGCATACATATTTAACCACACAAGTTAGGCCTTGCTAAACTAGTGTCCATACATTTTTATTTCGAATATTTATAGACAATTTAGAGAAAGATGTACAAAACATTTGGGGTGGCAGTATTACCGAACAATTTGAAAGTTATACAAATTATTTGTGACCCAATTTTCGAGGCACTGACAATCTGTTGTTATGTAGAAAGAGTGTGTCCTTTGAGTAGGCCTTCCAGGTTTCGAAAATGTCCTGGGAAATAAACCAGGTGTTGCCAACTGGGGTCACTGGATAAACGTCGACTTTGTTGCTAAAAGGCAGTTCGATTTCCTGAGAGACTTTCAGCTTGAAAGCGGTGCCGTTAAAGGGTCGCAGGGAATGCAGGGCCACTGTCACATCTTCCAGGAAAAGTCTCCAGCGAGGCCTATAGTAATCGCTCACCAGGCCGGACCACTGTTTGCACGCGTAGTCCAGAATTTGACCATCGGGACCCCAGGCGGTGATTTGGTTTCTGGCATTGAATTCGTAGTTTCTTTGTTCCCCAGGGTGGGGAGCCGCCTGCTTAGCCTGCTGCAGCCAGTTGCCCAGCAGAAAGTTCCTGCTGCTCGCCAGGATCAGCTCCATATCATCAAAGAGCTTCAACAGCTTGGAGCTAAGGAATTCGAAACGCGATACCTGTCGCTTTTTATAGGCCGACCTTAGATTGACGTACAACTGATCTGCGCTGATCTGCAGAAATTGCCTGGTTATGTCCACCAAATCGTGCTCGTACATCTCGTATCTGTCATCCTCTAGCGGAATAATGGCTCTGGAGGAGAGCAACAGGTGCCAGGCATCGAGCACCGCGCTTGCATTGTACCAGGTGAAGGGTTCTTGCTTGAAGGATGGCCTTCGCGTCACCACATACTGTCCCCTCATCTTCTGCAGACCATGGAAGGAATAGACACTATTCTTCAGCTGCAGCCAAGCCTGCTCCAAACGCTCATCCTTAACGCCATAACGGGCGTGTGAAAAACTTGTGAACCAGCTATCCAGATCCAAAGGTCTATTACTCCAGCCGCGCTCCAAGGTGAATGAATACATCACATAGTTCTGGCCAATTCCCTCGGGTGTGATACCCGTTCCCACCAAACTGCTGTTGGGCAACCGACGCGCCTCTTCTATTCCGGAATTTATCAGTTTAGCTGATCCAAACATTCCAAGTGTGCCGCCAAAATTGTGAAGCATGCACCATATGAAAGGCTGTCCAAAGTAAGAGCGCGTTAGCTCGTATTGCGGAAACTGTTCGCTCTGGAGATCGAGCACCAATATGCGACCACGTGGTGCGGCCGTGAGGAAAGCCTCAGCCATGTCCGTAGTCCAAAAGGGATTCTTCACGAACATCCAGCCCTGAAGCAGCCAAATGGCCTGAGGATCAAGGCGGCGTATGGATTCGTATATCGCCGCCGCCGTAGAACGCATGTATTCCGGCTTGGCCACCGGTGGCTCCAGTTCGTTAAAGGGATCGCAGAAGAAGATGTGATTTGAGCCATAAGCTGTAATAATCTTCTGCAGGAAAATCAAAGCTATCTCGTTGAAAAGATTATCCGTTGGTTCCAGAAATAGGCCGCAGCAATATCGATCTGGGAACTGGTTCCATCGCTGCACTTCCATAAAAGTCGAGCCGGGATGTAGGCGCTTTAGAGCCCGTGGCACATGACCTGCAAAGGCGGGCAAGGCCACACTCATGCCCAGATTTCGCTGGGCAGCGATGATCTCCTGCTGGAGGAGTAATTGATAGCGTCGCCACTCCGGCGTCAGTGGTCCCGCCCACCCACGGATGTTGCCCATGCGCTGCCAGGCCTGAAAAGCTGGTCCAGCCAGATGTTCATCGATCTCCTCCAGGCTGAGGCCCATCTCCGTGTACACTTCCACCCAAATGGCTTCCTGAACCGGGGCTATGGTCAGACTGATGCCCATCAGGGCCATCCAATCCAGGTGACGGCGCCACTGCTCAAAGCCCCACCACACAAAGCTATAGCTCCAGGTGCACACGTTCTGGTGATAGATAAACGGGCTCGCTGACTTGGACTCGATGGTCACATTGGGCAGCTGCAAGTTGGTGGGCAACTCAATGCGCATCTTGAACCAATCCACGTCCTTATTTAAAACGTATTTGAGGTAGTGATGGAAGCCCTTGCACACGGAAACGCCATCCCATCCCATCAGCAGAATCCGGCCATCATCCAACTTGGTAATCTGCAAGGTAGAGCGGAACTTTCTTATTGGCAATATTCAGAGATTGATTCACTTGTTAACCCCTCTTTTCATTATTTGTTTAAGTAAATTTTAAATCTTTGTATCAATTAAGCAAATATTATTGCCATACGTACCTACCTGAAAGCTACGTAAATCCATATGCTTATTAACCTGCACCATAAACAATTGAGAAGATCGTTCGCCGATTACTCTACTGATAACCGCCATGGCGGCGGTTTCCTGCACATCTGTGGGGGTGCTGGGCGCCAAATGGGCAGCCATCTGGCGTGCCATTTCAGCGCCTGAAGCCGCATCCAAGCTAAGTTCTGATCCATGCCCGAGTTGCAGGCGGAGCAGCGCCAGCAAGGCCAAGGCCAGATTCCAATTCAGTTGCATTTTTCCGTCCGTCTATCCAATGCCATGTGTCAATGTCAACTGGCCCCAAGTGACTGACTGACTGACAGCTCCTCCTCTCGCAACTGGAGCTCTCCCGAAGAATGCGGGATCTGAAGAAAGAGCGCTAAGTGAACCCGATGAGCACACAATGGAAGAGAAAAGCTGCTGGATTTGATCACTTTCTTCTTATCGCCAAATTGAACAATGACGCAGTAGAGTTCTGAAACGGGAGGGATCTGATACACTCACTAAGAGTATTACAACTTTGATAATAAGTTGTTGTAATTTATTTTAACATTGTCCTTGAACTCAAAACCCCTAAGAAAGTACTGCTGTTTAAGCTGATATAAAGGTTTAGAATAACAAAAAATGGAAATTCAAAATCAATAAAGAAACAGTTAAATGGTGAATGTACAAAAAAATTATCAACTAAAATAAATTTAAATTGGGAAAATATTTTTATTTTCATTTAGCGATTAAGATTGAAATTTATTAAGCACCGAAAAATCGCATTTTTTATTAGAAGCAAAAAAGCAAGAACTTCAGATCTCGGGAACTAGTCAAATTAGAAGGGTATTTTAATATCGGTATTCATCGAAATCCTTTTGTGATCTATGTTATCTCTTTAAAGAAATAGCGGTGAAGTAAACTCAAAATTACCAGCGAAACCCATGATCCAGATCTGATATGATGGTATGTATAATGCCCACTTTAAAAACATGTAATTTACAGGGTCATTTGAGCTTTATTGCACGTATTCTTCTTAAGTACATATGTGCATACATGAATGCAACTGCAAGAACATTGATTTTATCTCGCTCGTGTAAACCGAAGAATGCTCCTTGAGGCAATCAGTGTATATTACTCTTAACAAATTGAATAACAATTCAGCGATATATGTATATGTAAAAAATTATAAACTCACAGCGGACAATGCAACGCGATGCTTTCTACCATTGTTTTTTTTTTTTTGGCAACAAAATACAAAATCAAAGCCTTGGCCAACAACAAACGTACGTGTACGTCGGTGATGTGTTTTCTGGTGCTTATGAGCTACACTTAAGTATCTACCATGTACAATTTTAATGTTAAAAGCCTTTCGTGTTGCTCACTATTTTATATGCACAAATTCAAAAATGACTAGATCTAAACAGCCGCTGGCTGCGATGTAAGTAATGCTATGTTAATATCCTTAAATACAAGTTATGTACGTATGCAATTCACGTCTATGTGTTTATGGCTTTCTGAGTTTACTGTACTGACTACAAAAACAACCTGGTTATAATATTGTTACTCGTTTGCGTTCTAGCTTGGCGCATAAGGAAGCAAACAAATCTTTGGACAAATCACTCTTCAAATTTCACTTTACTACAATCTCCTGCAGTAAATTCGTTGTGCAACACGTTCTCATCAACCTCCATAGCTTTTCCTTCCCCCATCCGAGAGAGATCCATTTCCATTTAATCATACTCCCTTGAAAATCCCTTGAAAATAGTAGAAAAGTTACTTAGCTCCTTGTTAAGCTTTCATAATCAGAAGTACCAGCATCACGAAAATGTTTCTGAAAAAGTTTAAAACGTTATGAAGCTTATTGAACATTTGATAACTCTAAAATATTGTACGCTTTCATCAATCTCTTCAACAAAATCCTGTTTGATCCCATGTGTGGTTAATTTTAGTAGTTTATGTTCATATTTTTAAACAAGCTATCATTCATTTGATCTGCTCAACCTTCTAGTTGCACAGCTTGTGTTTCAATTCGATTACTGTTCGGAATTTTCATCTTCATAATTGGTCAACATTATTCAATTTGAATCGAACAATTCGGGGTTAATAAATCTTTTGGCCACTCTTCTTTTACGTTTGTACTCTTTTTGATCCGGTTTTTTTCCTTTCGTGGTGATCTTCATTACTTCTGAATTTAGACACTTCCTTACATTGCTTGCAGCCGATCGACAGGATTCTGATTTTGCTATCAAGAGCTCCTTACATCTTTTTGTATTCAGATTTGGCACAAAAAATGTGGGGTTAGATCCTTAACTTAAATGGTCTATTTCGCCAGCGATCTGGTGCCATTATGCTTCCTGTAAATTCGTTGTGCACTCGGTCTCCACCAATCCTATTCCTGCTGCCTGCATTTCACTCACTTATGGAGTAGGCCTTTCGTATGCATTTACTGTGCCTGGTGATCCTCAGCTCCTCGGCATCGTGCGACGAATGCTGGCGATGCGTCACTGTTTCTGGCAGTTCAGTCGAAGACTTGTTCAAGGCGTAAGTGCGGATGAAATCGATGGTTGAGTAGCCTTGGGTCCCGGAGCATTCTGTTACCTTCTTCGCTTGAGTATCTCCCGCATCAGGAGAGATGCTGTTCAGGCTTTGGGACTGCATGGGGGGTGGGGGAACGTCCAACGTATTACCTGACTCAGGCGTCACTGGAGCAGTGACAGGTGCTGGGGTGGAGATCAGTGATAAGCCGCTGCCAAATCCATTGATCGCCTTTGGTGAACTAGCCGGTCCCACGGGACTTCGCGGCTGATCAAGATCAAGCACTATGTAGTTTACTCCGCAGCTGCCCGCCAAGCTGGTGGGCGTGGCCGGCTCTTGAGTGGAAATTGGTTCCCTCGGCAGCAGTGGCAGCTCCAAGCGAGTTACGTTCTCATAGCAGCGCTCATTGCTCAGATCGAAGATCAGAGCTTCCACATTGGCGTACATGTGCACAGCATCGTTGGGACTCAGAACTGGAGCTGGTGCTGGCGCAGATTCCAGGGGAGGCAAGTCCATTGTGCGCCTTCGTGATGACAATCTATTGCCAGAGGGCGGAGTGGACAGCAAGTCCGTGGCGGTGCCCTCCAGACAGCAGTCCTGCAAAGCCCGCAATGGCTGATCCAAATAGGCACTGGGTATCAGGACTGGTGATTGCAAATTGGGCGGAGAGTCTTCCACTTGCGAGTCATTAGCCTGCAGCGGATACGATGAGCTGGTGCTCGAGGGCTCACTGTGGAAGTTGCCCAGCTGCCGGTTCATTAAGGGAGCCGGCTCTAGGTAGTTATTTCCCTCAGTTCTACCCATATTCACGGACACCGAATGAGCGGAGTTTACTCTTTCTCGTTCGCCCTGCACAAAGGCATCTGTATTTACTGCGTTGATGTAGCGCTGGAACATGGGATACAGCTGCTCGGCATTGTGGACTCGAAAAGTGTAGATCCCTGGCCCAGACATGCACCTGCGTCCTGCTTCGAAGGAGAAGAGATCGTTATTCAGGCCATAACGTCGGAGGTGTTGCAGTGCCCACACAATGGGCTCACAGCCCGGCGTCTGGAATATCAGTTCTCGGGGCGTTAGCTCCAGGTAGCCACTCCGGATGATAGGAGTACCCGGAGTTGGTTGCAGGTGAGCCACTCGTACTCGGAACACATTCTCATGACCGCGCAGCTCGTTTAACTTGCTGCTGCTGGTGATGCAGCCCATGGTGTTGCACTGAAGGGCAGAGTATCGGGTATTGAATGGTTAACCATTGTAAGAATGTTCAGTGAATATAAAAATGCACACCTGGACAGGCAGATCCGCCTGGCTCTTATCGCAGCGGGCATGGAAGAAATCATAGGCCGATAAGAGCACCACCCACCGCCACCTCCAGCTGAGACCAGCTACCCAGTGGAACTGGAGACCCTGGGGTACAGGCGAATTGTCTTGGTAGTATCCTGGCTAAATTCTCCTGCTCTGGTTAACTCCTGCTCGTAGGAACTGCTGGCTGATTCTTGTTATTTGGAGAAAGAAATTCCGTTCGTGTGGTATAAAATTTCTTCTGCGAATTTTACCCTCGCCCAGCAAAACGCAATTGTGAGCAACGAGCATGCCAACTTAATTTTCCGAAGAGGACTTACAAGAAACTGTTAAAAAAAAAAAAGAACGGAGCTTCAAATTATTACAGCTTACATTATTATTATCATTTACAGAATATAATGTTAATGTTAATTAAATATTTTTTGCTCTATAAATTTATACAAATTCTGCAATCATAGCTTAATATAAGTTATTCAAAAGGTAAGAGAACACTCTTAATAGAATAAGAATAAGTTTTATTATTTATTATTTTTGCAGTAAGTTATTATAATTATGGCTGTAAAATTCTTAATTGTGATCATTGATGTAAACACACAAATAATATAAAGTTGATAAATAAAAAGTTTATAATTAAATTAAATTAAGTCAATAATTATAAAAAATAAAATGATACGCTTCATAATTTTCAATAACATTTTAAACTTTAAATTATATATAATATTTAATTAATAGATAATCATTCGGCGGGAAATCAGCTTCGTGGACAGCACTATTACTAGACCCGAGGCACTAACGCGTTCTAACACCCTAACGCGACAAAAATACCAGAACCGAGCGGACATTTTTTATTTGTGGAGCGCGCAACAAGAACGAGAAAAGAAACCGAAACGGAAAGCAGGCAAAAAGAGCTGCTGCCAGTGTAGAATCGCAAAGCAAAGAAAGAAGCAAGTGCGTGTGTTTTTAAACCGAAACCGAGAAAATCGAGCCAGGTAAATTGCACTTTAAGTCATAAGATCAGAAAATAAAGGCGTTAATTTAAAAAAAAAAAAAATTAAACAAAAGCCAAGCAGACAGACGGCTTGCGTGTGTGTGTGCGTGAGTGGTGCTACTTTTGAAATTCTGTATACCCGCTCTGAATTTCGCGTTTGTTTCGAAGGAATTGTGATTAAAAAGGAGACAAATAGTTTTCGAAGAAAAGTTAGTAACTTGTTTAAAGAAATGCTAACTGTATTTGAGGCACAAGTGTTTGTAAAAGAGACGCCCGCCGACGCACACACACACAGGCAGGAAAAAGGACGCCATGAAAGGCGGCTTAGTGTGCGTGAACGGTGAAGAATGCTAGAAGCAAAGAGTAAAAGAGATCTTTAAATGAAGTTGTATGCATTTGAGTAGAAATTTCCTTGTCATAAACCCCGCCCCCGCAAAATACATCTTTCGAATTTTGCCACTTTGGAGAAGTTGCCTTTTTACAACATTTTTGGGTGTGCCGCCTTCAATGCGTCGGCGTTGCCACCACGTCGGCGTCCGCAGCAGCGGCGCAGGCAGCGACGGCGGCAGAGGCAAACACCATGCCGGTGTGGCTTTGTATCCGTTTCACTCTGTCTCTCCGGCTCAGTCGCACTCTCTCTCTCTCCTTTTTGTGCCTCGCCTTCCTTCGCCCTGCATGCTCTTCGCTCTGGTCCTTTGTGCCATCGCTTTGCCTTGACTTCTGGTTCATTGTCGTTGTCTCCTCTTTGTTTGCATTGTACGCCTGATTACACTTGCCAACATGTTTCTCATTCTCGGCCAAACATCCTTGTGCAAGGTGCACGCACATAGCGAGTGCCTACTGTGACTATTTGATCTTTGAATGTATTTCGTTCTGCCTTTCGTTCCCTT
Organism: Drosophila erecta; assembly: GCF_003286155.1. Lineage (NCBI taxonomy): Eukaryota > Metazoa > Arthropoda > Insecta > Diptera > Drosophilidae > Drosophila > Drosophila erecta. The sequence continues at coordinate 17,635,913 of NW_020825200.1, forward strand.
TTGCGTCTCAGTTTACTCAGATTATCGATACGAGGATCGTCTTTTTGTTTTTTCTACACTTTTGTTGCGAAAAACTGCGTCGCACTTTCTGCAGCGTCGGTTTGTCACTTCGTCCGTTCGTCAGTCCGTCACTCAGTCGTTCAATCGCAGACGGGCAGACAGCCACCGCCCTAACTGGCGTCGCCTACATGCCTTTGTGTGTGTGTGTATGTGCTTGCGTGCCTGGCGTAGTGTGCCTGTGTGCGTGTCTCGCTGCATGTGTGAGTCCTTTACGAATGAAGTGGGTGGGCATAGGCCGAGGAGGAAGAAGCAGAAGCGCAATCACAAGATTTTCGATTGTCAACTGCAATTTATATTGCAGCTAAGGGAATTTTATGAACTACTTGCAACATGGAATGCTAATTCGTTTAACGACTTAAAAAATATATGCATGTAATTAAGATACATTAATTTGAAAAGACTAAAAGTGATTGAATTTCCTAGGTTTGTAAACGCATTTAAGAACAAAACTACGTTTGGCAAATTTAATTGCATGATTGGTGTAGTGAAATCGGCTATTCTGAAATTAATTTTCTTCTTTTGTTCTAACCTGACCCACAATATTCCATTAATTATATTTGCCAGTGACCCAGTTTAGGCATCAGAACTGAAAAAAAGATTCAAAATCGTATTAATTCGATTTGAATATTTGATAGGAATGGAACATGCCTTTTAAATTTCCCCCACTCCCGAAATTACAGCAAATTGAATTATTTCCCTGCGATTTCAGTTAGCGGTCGGCAACCGAAGTATCTTTCAAATTAGTTCATTGTTAAGGAGGGAGGGGGGCGCCTCATAGAAGTTGTGGCGGGTTTTCCTTGAAGTCGGCTCGAATTTCGTGTACATATTTGCCAGTCGTTCACTGGGGAGGAGTATAATGCTTTTTGCTCTCGCCTTTATTGGCGAATTTGTCAACGTTTGCTCAAACTCGAGTAAACATTGCATTGCGATACGGCGGGGAGGGACCGGGGACAAACATACCGTTTCCTCAAGTGCGATTCGCGGTTAACCTGCTAAGCTCGATCGCACAATTGGCCTTAAAGCTGTCGATTGGGGTCTTTAGCTGCGAATTATTCGGAAATAAACAGAAATCTTTTCCGGAATTCCAATACAACCTTAAGAGCGCAGAACAATTTATGGAGGTTCACATACATATGGTTATAGAATTTGTTGGGAAAGTAGGTGGCAAAGCAGCATGTATGAAACATATTTTTGGATATGTACCAACGCATGTACAGTTTATAACTTGATTCTAGGAACAGGGCTTATGTTTATTAACATAGTAATTAGGTATCAATAGTGATTTAGCTACTTCCTGGAATGAGTGAAAGTAGACATTGTGACTTTGAAAGTAACCGATCCGATCTAATGGTTCGCAGAACGGAGACGTAGGTCTGCCAGGGCATTTGTGCTAAACATACGAAGCTCAAAGTCCAAAGCTCAATTGGGGAGCATGGGTTACGTATATGGGTGTGTGTAAGCCAAAGTGTTGAAAGGTCCCTTGTCACCGCTGCCATACATCCGTATCTATATTGTGGGCACAAAAGGCGAGCGAATTTCTCATTTCATATGCAAACATCTGTGTGAAAGATGTTCGAAGGCTGGCCGTTGTGGCTGTGCTGCGAGTGGAAAACGTTTGCAGATTGAGCAGATTTTCATTTCGCGTTTTCTTCTCGAATAACTCGAGTGATATATGTAGCCCTCAGTTCGACCACTTGAGGCCACTAATTCCCCAGGAATTCGGTATGGTTCAGGCATACTATCATAATTGCTGGGGCGCACATTATTTGTGGTGTGGCTGTTGTTGGTTTTAGGAGGCACTTGGCGTGCCGAATAGGCATTGTATAAATGCCAAATCAACAAAAATGTGGAAAATAGAAAAATATGTGTAGTCCGCACTAAAATCAATCGCAGTAGGCCCCAGAAACCAAAATAAACAAGGCGAAGATAAGCACCTCCAATGCGATCCGATCTCCATCATTTCCCCCACTCACCCGATCATGATTTTTATTCAAATTCAAGCTTTTGGTGGCGTTCGATTTCGTTGTTGCGGTTTTCTGATTTGTCATTTTTGCGCTCCTTATCAAAGCCGCTATTTGTTCCCAGTCGGCGAAGGTACAGTAATCGAAACAAGTAAGAAAACATCTAGTATCAATTGTTTCACAAATTACAAACTATCTCATCTGTATATGTGGCGGCCAGTGTGAATTTACATGGTAATACTATGTATGTTTAATTTTATATTAATGTATGTTTGTAATTTCTCTGTACGCAATTTCCGAAACAGATTGGATTGAATCTATTGGATATGATCGCAGTTTTATGGGAACCACTTCCAACAGGAGTCAGTTCCATTAACCCCGCGACCACAGCAGAGATTTATCTTAAATTGGAGTGGAGTACCCCCACGAAATGCAAGCCCATTCCCCGATACACAATTACTTTCCCATTCGAGGGCGATAATTAAATCACAATACAAGAGTCCCGTTGACTGTTACACCACATATTTTGGTATTTCGGTGATTCTTCACGCCTTCTCTTTCTTTTAGTTTTGTCTCTGTGTGTGTGCGAGTGTGAGGCTCCCCCTTGCATATTGTTTATTCCCGCTGCCTGCGCTTGCCTCTGTTTTTGTTGCTTTTGCTGTTGCATGTGGGGTCATTGTGTGAATGGCAGCAAAATAAAGCAATAAAGCATACGCATCGACGCCGCCAAGGCTCATTAGTTTGTTATTGACTAAGGAGTGAGAAGAGGAAGAAGAATCAGATGGAAAATGGCCAGGGGGTTATGGTGGGGTAGGGTAAGTGAGAGGTGGAGTGGCACCAGGAGCACGCCTTTATCTTTATCGGCAGCTGACGGTCAGTAAGTGTGTATGTGTGAGTATGCCCGCATTTCTTTGCTTCTATTTTTTTCGACTCCTCTGCTTCCGGCTGACGTCGCTGCCTCTGCCGGCGCTGACGTCGCAGTCTCTGCCGACTGCAAGAAAAGTTTCTGCTGCCATTGATCGCGACTCGCTCTCTCAGTCATCGTTTTTCGCTCGACTTTAACGGTTCTCGTGGGGTTTTAACTCCAGCCTGCACACACAAATAAAACAAGCTAAACGACGCGGAGTGCCAAACGACTAAACTATTACTCTCACTAGTTAATTGCACAGTTACCACAGTTAGTTTTCACCCAGTTAAGAGAGAGAGAGAAAGAGACCACCCGCGCGGTTGGCAAAAATAGTAAGTACCGGAAATTGAAGAATGAGGTAGAAAACGCAGCACCAAAGGGGTCTAATGAATTATGTATAAAATGAAAGAGGATCCGTTTACAACAGACACACTTCGAGTGCCCACTGTGAATTTCTAATCAGAAAAGCTGTGTGCCGCTGCTGCTCTTTGCGGAAAATGAATGCTAATTGGCCACGCTAGCTAACTTGTTGTTGTTACCACTTTTTAATACACAACTTACAACTGTCGCACGCCTCGGAGTTTTAATTAACCGCAACGATAGAGAGAGAGTGAGAACAGGAGACCGAGAGAATCAGCAAAGAGTTGAAGCAGCAGGAAAAGAGAAGAAAACCGAACCGGTTTCGTGGGCGCTCTGGTTCTTTTTTCAATGCTACTTTCCGCCGATTTACTTTGTCTTCGTTTTTATCCTTTTTTCACTGAGCAATGAAAAAGAAGGAGAAGCAGAAGAAGAAGAGGTGACTCTGCGTGGGCAGGCGACAAATTTATTGGCACTTATTCGCTTATTCCCGCTTTTCCGCCCTTTCTTGTCTATAACGAAAAAAAAAGGAAGCCAAGCTTTGAATATTCAAATATTTATTGTAATTATTTTCAACACCGGCCCACAGCGTAGTTGATTTAAGTGCGCGCTCATTTGATACCCTGTAATGGGTGAGTGGGGAGGGTATATTAGGTTGACGGAAAGGTGTAATAGGCTGAGAATAATTATAAAATTTAATATAAATTAAACAGAATATAGAAAATGAGCATACAACCAAAGTTGTTCAGTTTCCAGTTTGGATTCTATACTATAGAAGTCGTTCCCTATCATACAATTTAGAAAAGTTATCAAAATTAGATAACTACTTCAGACAGAGAAAGTTAATCAAATGGTGTTATCTATTCATATCTGCTTTAACTATGTATTTTATAGCATTGCCGTGGTTTTTTAAGACTTAACGCAAATAGATAACTTCCAACGGAATTGGAAAGTACAAAAAGAACTGTGCACTCATCTTCCATTAAAACCGTATCTCTTGCCTTGAAGTGTAATTTTCTTCGCTACAAAAACTTGGGTTCTTCCATCATTGCTACTTGTCTTCCAGATTACACATTGTTGAAATATTTTCAAGTACATACAGCCCCACGGCAGCATATTTCATATGCCATTTCGGGTTTTGCGCCTTGCAAAAGTTGTTGGTATATGTTTCTAGCCATCATACATACATACTTATATGTATGTAAATGGCAGAATATGAAGGAACGTTCGTACAAAGACATATCGGACGTTCTCAACGAGCTCATAAAATTTTACGGTTCTTGCTGATGATTTTATGCGTTTTGGACCTCATTATATTTCGTACATGTGTGTGATGCCGATTGTGTGGCGGTTTTGATAGTTTTTGAAAGGCAGGCCAAGAGGAAGAAGATATTTTCAAGTGCGTCTAATTTTACGATCGATGCCCCATACCCACAATGTGCCCCATTCTTTCTTCTTTCCATTCTTTGCATGTTTGCTTGTGTGTGGCAAAGTACGAGAATATCTTGAAGATATGATAAAAACCGGCTAGATAAGCCGGTCGTATCTGTATCTGCTGCCATGTTGTGAAAAACTTGACTGGAGCACGTCTCCACAATGTGTACACTCTGCAAGTTCTTATTTCGTGGGGCAGGTAATGTTTGCCAAGATCACCGAGACTGGCCAAACATGCCTAATTTCGGACTAAATGTTTCGCTAAAACATGGGTGGTACATATATTAATCACGTAGCACCCGGTCTTGGGGGTTTTTCTGTTAAAAGTCGCCCGCATTTAGTGAATCACTTGCTGATATGGTTTTTCTTTGTTTTCTTCCTACAAATGCTGCATTTATCAGTTGAAGTGCCGTGTGCCTGCACACTAAACCGCCCACTTCCCAATAGCAGCTAAAAAACGACTTCCTCTGGTCTTATCGTCATTACTAATAGAGCTATAGAAAAATAGGTTCCTGGGTACCGTTAACAATGATTCTATATTTTATTTTTGGCTATGTGAATGTATCCATATCAAATGTGATTGTAAAGACACACGAAACTGAAAAGGGGAGGGAGGTTGTCCGTTGTTCGCTTTCCGTACAGAACATTCCGAATTGACCGGAAATGATAATTGAAAAAAATATTTTCTCTTTTCTTTGGGTCTTGTCAACTTGTGCGTGTGATATGTGTGCAAGGGAGTGTGTGTACTTGCTACTAATTATGGAATGCATTCATTTTACGTATCGTATCATTTTCACACAACTCCACAACTCCAGTACAGCACTCTCGCCCAGCAACAAGGATTGTATCCGGTGGTTACTTGAGACACTCGTCTTGTTGTCAATGTTTTGATATAGTGGCCTGGCCCATTGCTCTTCTCGGTTTCGTTATTGCCTCCTGGTTCTTGCATATTTTTGGCTAGTGGTTTGGCTTTAAAAACCCAATTCGGGCTAAAAACACGAAAAATGTGGAATTGGACATGGGGTATTTGCATGTAAACTTGTTTTCCGGACGAAACAGTCAATTCATTTCATTTTTCTTTAGCTACTGCGATTATTGGAATTGATTTAGTATGAATTTTGCGTCTATTTATACGATTTGATAAGCGAAAATAGCACTTTGATTTTGTCTATAGATGTGATAATACAAAAATCAAACTATTAGTTTATATTTGAACTGAGTCTAGACTAAAAGTTTTTATTTTCTTTATTTTTTGTAATCTATGTATTCTGCAATCTTTGCTTTAAAATGCAAGTGATTATATACTCGTATTAAATTCAAACTGTAATACAATTTTCATGTATTTCTTCTCATTGACGAAAAGAAACGATAAGTGAAGTATTGTATAAATAACAACATTCTTATCATAGAAAGAATACATTTCATCCGCACGCTTTTTGGGAATCATAATCTTCATCTGCTCTTAGCTTGCCAATAAAATTGTATCCGCATTGTGGGTGTGGGTGTGTGTGCATATTTTTTGCGTGGGGGCCTCAACAAGAATGTTTCTTGATGACAATTAAAGTGGACTGCGACGGCACAATACAGTATACGCGCTCAATAAAGCCAAATGCTTCGCCTGATTGCTGCGGCTTAGGCGTGGCTTATCAGAGGCAGCGAAGGCAGCAATGCAACGAAAGTGCACTCTGCTTTCTTCTGCTGTTCCTTCCTCTCCGTCTTATTGTTCTCCCACTCGAAACTTGGGCCTACTTGAGCCTGATTGAGGGAAACTTTCCACTCAATTGAGAGGAGGATGGTTGGACGGACTGACGGAGGGACTGGACAGACGGTTGGATGGATGGATGTTTGATGTGTGTGAGCGATGCCATTAACGATCTCTCTTGATTAGTTTATAAAAGTTCAATTGCGCTGGTGCGCATGCACTCTTCTCTCAGACATTGTCCCTACCACAAATAGTGAAACTTTTCAATTTTAATTGCACAACAATGTACACATCATGATGCCACACTGCCACTGATCTTGGAGGGAGAGCAAATGGGTTTATTGGAATGGAGAACGGAGAATGGGAATGGGAATGGTGGCTCCGCGCCTGCGCTTTAACAAGCCAGCCCGGCATCTCCCAAACGCACACACATTAATTTGTTTGACCGGCCGGGCTGCTGGCCGGCCGGCTAGACATTCAGACGGTCACTCAGCCGGCACATTCCAGCACAATCAATTTAATTTACGTATCAAAACGTCTCATCGCTCCCTCGCGGGCAGGCGAGAATGAGACGGCCAGATGGATGGATAGCGTTGGGATGCGGCTGAACTGTCATCTTGACTATTTTTAGCTATATTCCAAAATCAGCTATCTATCAAATTCGCTGGTCAATATTTTAAAAATCGTTCTCCTGTAGTTTTGCGTTTCAATTTGTAAAGTTAGAGAAATAAGAGTGCATACATAGGGACTGTTTAATTAAGATATAATCCAGTATATTTTCTCAACGTTGTTTACCCATATTATTTAGCTGAGTTTCTTTCGTCAGCACTATTCGCAGAAGAATGCAGGAGCAGCAAAGTGATACACAACAGCTTGGAGTGTCAAAATTGATAGGCGGCTGCGTCCGAAAGGCAGGGGATGGGAACGAATTGAAGCTCACACTCACGCCTCTTTGTGCTGTTGCTTCTTTTATTTTATTTTCGAACACACTCCATTGTTGATAAATGCGCTTTTATTTATAGACTGCGGCTGCTGTTTTGTAAGCTGGGAGCTGTGCCCTGCGTTTTCCTTTGTCGTCCATCGGCTCGACAGCTCAAGGGGAATGGAACTAAATGAGGGGAGGGCGTGTGAAAGTGGGCGCCCATGTCAAAAGCCATGTCTAATTGAATTAAACTAATAAAAAACGAAGACACAAAGACCCCGAAAACTGTCGTTGTCGCCCATTAAGTAATTTTCATAGATTAGATATTTAGCCGGTCTTCCACCCTTGAAGTGACTTCACTCCATAACTTCAAACTCCCCGCCTCCTGAACCAATTTCAAAACTGCAGTGGTACTTTTCTAATTCTAGTTTTAGACATTCAATCAGAGTTAACTCTACAAAGCAAGACATTTTGCAATAATTGCGATATAAAGAAACATGTATTTAAAACAAAAAGTTCCAAAAACATGTTTCCCAATAGTTTTAGGCAAACGAATACGGCTTCAGAATACTCAAGTTCAAGTTTCTCTCTAAAAGGAAGTATTTTCGGGCTGAACTGGCAACGCCATGCATGTGTGTCCTACTGCATCGAATAAACGTTGGACCGCACTCAATTATTTTCACACGCCCCACCACAGGGGGTTGTGGGCAGAGGACGAGGATGGGGACGATGACGATGACGATAAAGGGGAAAAGAAAGGGGGCGAACAACAGTTGTTGCTAGGTTGGCATGGCAACGTGCAATGACCAGACCCGTTAATGTTATTATTGTTGTAGTTCCCTGCCAAATGCCGGCAACCCTCGCACTCTCGAGTCCTTTGGCTCTAACTCACGCTCTCTGCTCTCTCTTTGTCCTGCTCTCGATGTCCTTTTGCTGATGCGTCATGCGCGCCAGTTTACTTGCGCTTTTATGTTATTACCTTCTATGACCAAATTCAGTGGGCTCGTTGGGGGAGTATTCCGACATATTTCGGCCATTACTCATCCGGTTTGGATAGACATAGGCCAGGAATTAATAGCCTCATTCTTTGCCCATCGGATATGTGGCTCGCTCCGCTATCACTCCGATCGAAATACATAACCGAGGAGCTTCAGTTGGCCCGGTGTTGTATGGTATACGTAAGGTATTGTGTCGGGTTGTCTCGTATTAATTGCTGAGCGGGGTTCGTTGAACCTACAGAGTCTTGAAACTTGAGTTCTCTTTTCTTGTTACGTATTTAAATTGATATGATGTACTTGTGCCGAGTGCACGATTGTTTGCTTTCGGTGCAAATTTGAATCTTTTGGTTTTATTTCTAATGGGGATTCCAAAGCCTAAGGGGGTTTGAGGTTCTGATTATTTGTAGTACGAGTTATTGAAGAGCACCGGCATACTCATTCTATTCTTGTTATTTGGTATACATTTATATACCCTAATTGATAAAGTTATGACAAATTGCCCACACCTTTGTTTAGTTGACAACGCCCTTAGACATCAAAAGTGAGTCAAAGCTCTTCGCAGAAACTCCAATATCAGAACGTTTTAATTTGCACCTATCAGACGGGAATCATTCACTTCGTTAATGTTTTTTTGCTTCCTGCCTCGGCCACGTCTTGACTCACGTCAAACTAACTAGGCAATAATAAATTGAAGCTAATGAGTCACTGATGGATTCCCGGAGAATTCTTAATTTGCATATGGCGCTCCACGTGCCGGTGGTGCGTGTGTATGTCTGTAAAAAGTGGAAGTGGAATTGGATTGTGGGGCGAATATGCGGATGGGTCGGATGTGGGAGGCTGTTGATTCACCGGGTCTGATAAAGCTGTCGGAACAGCTGCTCTTTTAGCCTTTGTTGTCTGTGTGGGTCGGGTTTGGTGTGTGTTTGCCGCCATTTTTTAGCGGCACACACCTTCCCCGTTTTATTTCCCACTTACAACCCCTAAAAATGCAAAAACTTCTTGCTGAGCCACCTCTTACCGCCCAAAAATGTTGGTTCTTTGCTACGGTTTCTGTTTCATTCACTCTGGCAAAAATGTTGTGTTTGTAATTCGATTTTGGTTGAACATGACGCATTGCATGCTAAAAACCCTCCTCCCCTTTTCTCTTTTCTTTGCTTTTGTGTCCATTTCGTTGTTTCATATAAACTTCCCAGTAAAAAGAAAAACATTCAAGTGTCGATGAATCATGTGAGGCGCTGAAATTGTTTACGATTACTGATGTCTGGTTGGGCCGTTGCAGTATTAATTGTGTAATTGGAGACGACAGTAGACATTTGATTGCAATTATAATTAATAATTTGCAGAACATTCTTCTCCAGAATTTGGGTAACTTAGTAAATAAACTCATTGCCAAAATTATTTCTAAATATTGCTTTAAGAAACATTTCACATTTATAAAATAATTATATTAATGTAGTAAATACACATCGCAATTGTTTTCTTCATGGGGTCTAGCTTATTTGATAAGCCCTAAGTGTTGGACACAATCGACAATCCTTAATGAGGTCATCGAATTGCATTGAACGATCTAGAGTGCGTCTCAGTGAAAATGTCAATCACAAAAAATAGAAGAAACACTCTAAAAATAAAAAGTGCCGCCGTACTTGTGCCATTTCCCACTCTACAATGTTTCACATTTAAACTAATGACTCACTTCATCTGCTTTCAGTTTACACTAGCGACTAACGGAGGATCTACAGGAAAAAATGGGTAAAACTCAGAGCAAGCGTTCAATCGACATCACCACCGATCCCAAGAAGGTCGGAGAGGGCGATGAGGTCGCCGGCAAGGTGGAGAAAATCGATGTGGACCAGAAGACGGACGCGCCGGCTGTGAATGGAGATGCTGCCACGCCCAAAGAGGGCGGTGATGAAGCGGCGGCGGTAGAGGTAAGCAAATCATATTTTCAAATGTGTACGGGTCATGACTGATGTATCATTTGCCTTGATAGAAAAAGGAAACTGAGGAACATTCTGAAAATGACAAAGATCTGACCACCGAAAAGAATGCAGTCGCTGAGGGTGGCGATGCGGCCGCTGAAACGGCAAAGGGCGAGGAGGGATCGCCCAAGGAGGCTGCTGCAGGTGAGGATATCACTCCGCTGGCAGACGAAAGCATCAAGTCCAAGTCCAAGAAGGACAAGGTCAAGAAGAAGTGGTCCTTCCGAAGCATCTCCTTTGGCAAGAAGGACAAACAGAAACCGGCCAAGTCGGAGGAGGCTACGTCCCCCACCTCTGGCACAACGTCGCCCACGACGGCCGAGGCAGAGGCTGCTCCATCTGCAGATGCGGCTCCCGCAGAACCATCGGTCGTTACAAATGGCGAGCCTGAAAAGCCAGCTGAGGTAAGTCGACAGTCTATGTAGTGCAAGAGGAATTTATTTAACATATCTTAATATTATCAGACGGCCACTGCCACCAGCGAGCCGGCGTCCAAGGATGAGAAGCCCGCCGAGAACGGATCAGCGACCGAACAGGAGAAACAGGCCAACGGAGAAGCCGAAAAGGAGGCGCCAGCCCCTTCCACAGTTGAGGAAGCGGCGAAGCCCAAGCCCGCCGAGGAACCAGCCACAGCCACTGCCACCGAGTCGAACACCACTGCCACCGAAGAAGTACCCGTGAAAGAGAGCCAGCCAGAGCCTAAAGTGGTCACCAACGGACATGGGGACGGCGAGGCGCTGACCAACGGATCAAGCAACGGACTGGCCGAGTCCCCAGTGACCGAGACAGCACCTGTCGCTGACAACATTCCGAGCAACGTTGATGACGAGCAGCCTCACCAGAACGGCACCAATGGCACCACCACGCCCCCACCCACTCCTGTGGCCACGGAGATCGAGAAAGGACAGCAAATTGAGGTAAACAACCACACAAGAACTGACAGCACCACACAACACAACAGCAAAAACCACACTGTAAATACAAGTACAACAACAACAAAAACAACTGAAATCACAGAGAACACTGCACTAAAAACTATAAGTACAGAAACAGAAAGAACTTGCACAAGCACTGTGACCGAGACCGTTGTAGCAGCCGCAGAGTTAGTTCAGACCCAAACAATCCTAACCAAAACAACCAACACGATCCTTCCCACCTCCCACACGCAGGCCAGCAGTGAAGTGATTGAAACAGTAACCCCCAGCCAAGCGGAAGAGGAAGTTGTGGCAGCAATCATCAAGGCGGTTAGCAGCGAACTTGAAGCCGAAACGGAGATTGAGTCGGAGGCCGAGGGATTCGTGGTTGTTGCTTCTGTGTCCACCGAAGTCGAAGTCCCCGTTTCTATTTCCCCCGTTGAACCTGTGGCTGAGGTGTCCCAAGTTGAAACTGAACCGGTGGTCGAAATTCCCGAAGTTGAAGCTAAGTCCGTAGCCGAAGTGTATAAAGCTGAATCTGAATTCGTACCAGAAGTTTCTGAAGTGAAAACTGAACAGGTGGTCGAAGTTCCCGAAGTTGAATCCGAATCCGTTACAGTGGAGACGAGAAGCAGCAGTCCGCCACCTCCATTGCCCAAATCCCCGCCTCCGTCTCGTGTCTCCGCATTTGTGCTGTCCGAGGATGTTATCGAGGAGCAGCTTACCCCGAAGGTCCCTGAAGTAAACGAAATAAAGCCCGATGAGATCGAGCAGCAGGCTATCAGTATGGTGGCTGAAATCACCGAACAGGCAGCAGAAATCGTCACCGAAAAAGAGAAACAAGAGGAGGAGGCCAAGGCGGATTTTGTTCCCGAAACAGTTAAGGTTGAAGTGGAGGAATCCATCTCCACTGTTGAAGATAAGGAAGATTTACCAGTTCACAACGATGAAGTAGCGGCTCCCTCTCCTACTGCTGATGAGGTGCAGAAACTTATTGAGGATGAAGCTACACCCGACAAAGAAGATTTTTTCCCAGTTCCAGCTTCCATTGATCCTGCCAACTTAAGCGATGATGTTGCTGTTACAGAATCTGTAGATTTTGAAGTCCAGAAAGAATCGGTTACCATTAGCTTCAACGTTGCTGAGTCCTCTTCAGTCTCCGACGACCAGGCGGTAATCGAAAATCAGGATGAAATCCTCCAAGAAGAGCTGAAAGCTGTTGAGGAAACCATCGAACAAGAGACATCAGACCAGCAAGTTATATCCGAGGATGCGCAAAGCGATAACGATAAGGAGAATGAAATTGACCTGGTTGAAAACATCATCAGCGATCTGGATGCCCCGATTACCAAAGCAGGTGGCGATATGCTGGTAGAGTTGGATGTAAGACCCACGGAACAGGAGGGCGAGAGCAACAACAAGGTGAATAACAACTGGCAGTGAGTCTTAAACTGCAAACTCAACTGTTCAAAACACATCGACTTCAACACACCATATTACCATTCTTGCATCTGCCGGTCCATTTGGTGGGCATGGAGTTATGGGCGTGCTTCTTCTGCTTTCTCCACTCTGTGTGTGTTTCTCATTCAAATGGCATCAGATATTCTGCTGCTGGTAGCGCGCTTGTTGCCGTAGTTAATACGTAGTTCGTTAGTGTTTGGTACATTGATTGATGTTGATTGAATTGCTCGGGGATTGCATGATTTTTTGGTGATAAAAAGCGAATGAAGTACGTAATACTAAACTGAGGATAGCGACTGCATTGTATTAACCGCAAGAAACCAAGCCCATAAACACAACTTAAACGCATTCATCCTAATCCTCCACACATGCACACCAAAATACAAATTTAGAAAACAGAAAATTACTCCCAACCCATCTACCGCTCTGTCCTAACTCAATATCTGTTTGGCTGTCGTAACTCTTGGCTATCACTAAAACCAAAGACCATAAATACACAACTGTACCTTAATGTTGAAAACACACACAAATCGCTTATTATTACATTCATTATTTTGTATACTATTTCGTTTTGTTCTTGCGCCGACGAATGCCTTGTCATTGTCGTGAACTTTCTTCCCCTTATTGTTGTTGTTGTGCTTTCAGTTTTTAATCTTTTTTTGCGACACAAAAAGCAAAATCCTTGACCAGATAAACAACTAATATTTTCCATTGTTTTTTCACAGGTGGATCTCGCCAAGGATCTGAAGGAGAAGAATGCCGCCGCGGCAGACGTTACAACACAGGAACAACTGCCCGTTACATGCGAATAATCCTACTCATAATTATTATATATAATATTACATATTATTAAAAACAAAACAACAAACGATACAAGCAACAAAAAAAGAACGCAACGTAAAACAACAAACAATTACAAGATAAACGAGATAAAAACAAAACAAAAAACAAGTAAAAATACATTTTTAAACATTTACATATTTTAAATAATTTTTGTACGAACTTCATATCCCTAATCCAAGATATACGCAAACAAAAAAGTCCGAGTTACACGTGACACCACTGCAACCACACCCCACTCAAACACCCACGCGCAGGCATCAATAGTTTTTTTATTGGTGCCTCTGAATTCCAGATTGGGATAACCCCCCAAAACACATCCATCACCCATCAAGCACACATCCACCACACATGCGCATACATACCATTCTCATATTGATGATCTTGATAGAGAAAGAATCAACAAATCATATACGATGAAAAGATGAAAGTGAGGAGAATTTTTTGAATAATTTCTACTATACATTTAACTGTAAGTTCGAAGAAATTTGTAAAGAATTTTTGGACGAAATATTGGATAAAATATATATTATAAAATATAAAACCCAAAAGCGTGCTTCACTCATATCCGCCGGCTGAAAAAAAAGAGAGATACGAAATACGATGAACCGCAGAAAGGAAACACTGTTTTGAATGTTTTAGTTCTGTTTCGAGTCGAGTCCCAATCCTCTTCTTTAATACACTACCAAAATAGTTTTTCTTTACAATATACACGATGTAACAGAGTGTTACAAAAATAATCACTTGTCCTGGTATTTGGAGTAAGCGCTAAGATTATGTTCTAAGTACGTTCTTAATATTTCGTAATGGTTAATTTAACGTAACAAAATGTTACTACAAACAAACTACAAAAGCTCCAACGAAAGCTTCAAAAGCGAAACAAACGATACTAAGAAATGATAAAGAAAAGCAAATACTAACTGTGCGTCTTTTGCAACTAAATAGAAAATCCTACTAAGTACACTAAATGTATTCAATAAATTAAAGCGTTAATTTTACGCTGCGCAACGTAAAGAAATATGGTCAACAAGAATTTGCCAATCAACAAAGAGGCTTATATAGGTGAAACCAAATTGTTTCCAAATCAAATCTAAATCCAGAGGAGCACCTCTCCTCTTCGAAGGTCCCTCAGCATCTGACAAAAAAGCGCTGCTTGTGCAGGTGTAGTTGCTGCTGCTTTCGGCGATAATCCGGCACGTTGCGGAGCATGAAAACGGCTGCGAAGAGCACGTAGAGCGAGGACAGCATGATGAGTACGGGAAAGGAGAAGACGATGTGTGCCATCCGGACCTTCCGCTGCGCTGTTGGGGGCGAGTAGATGTAATCACCTGCAACGATCAACGAGGTTATATGGTTACCGAGCATTGAGCACTAATAGATAGTTATCGTTAGTTGTGTATCTGTATGCCACAGAAATCCGTTCCAACCGAGACCATACAACATTGGAAGAGACTTCGGTAGCAAGCCTGATTACTTTGCTATGCAAGACCACCTACCATTCCAGCTCTTGTAGGCGCACCTTTCTCCATCGTAGTCGTTTACGCAGAGGCAGGAATGGAAGACTGTGTTGTTTACCATCGGATGCTGGAAGCAGTGGCCACCGTTCAGGCAAAAGCTAGTATTGTAAGCTTCGCTGCAGGGCAGCATCTGAATCTCTGTCTCCTTGTCGTTTGGGCTGGAAGTTGTGGAGCCTGGCGTACTGGACGAGCTTTGGTCAGGTGGCGGTTCTCCGGTGTGCGTAACTGTTTCGGGTGTTGTCACTGTCTCGGAATCGGTGATTGGTGTGCTGCTTTCGCTGCCCAACCAGGTGACAGTACTGGATCCGAGAACAACCCCATCCTGTTCAGGATCCGCAGCATTGAAGTCGTCTGCGTTTGGTAGTTGGCTGCCAGCGTCTGGACTGGTATCCGTATCAGGTTGCAGCTGGTCTGCCTCCTCCTGAGCGGAAGCCTCCAGTTGCTTGCGCTGCAGCTCCAGGCGATTGAGCAACTCAACCGCAGTCTCCTGGATCTGCTGCTGCAGCTCGTGCGCATGCTCGTGCATGTGGCTGTGCTGATGCTGCACAATTTTCAGCGTATGCTCTCGGAGAAGTAAGATCCGGCTCGAACAACAATCTGCAGGATACAGAGGCGTGTGATTACACAAAACGGACATTTCTACTGCATTAAAAAAATGTTCACAGATACAGATTAAACAACACTGTAAAATTTAAGTTGAAGTACAGAAAGCTTTTGCGCCAAATTTTGGAAATGCTGGTAAATAACTAAATGATAAATAATCAAAAAAGCAAAGTTCGGCCAATATGTTTCTTTATAAAATACATTATTTTTATCAAACCCAAAAATATCTTTAAAAGTAATTTACAAATCTATTATCTAAAGTTTACTTTAATCAGATTATACTTTTTTTCCCCCAATCGTCATTTAGGAAAGTTTGAATGAATGAGCATTAAAGATATAACAGAGTCAACCCTGCGTATATTTTATGTTTTGTTTTGGCTGTTTTTCATTTTTTCGACGCTAAATATAGCTATTTTTGTAAGAGAACCTGGCAATACTGGCCGTAGTATTCTAAATATCTAAAAATCAGGTGGGATTATGTACTTACCTGTGACGGCGACAATTGTTGAGAGCACGAAAATTACTTTGAAAATCCGAGTAAATGGGATTTGCATCATTGGAAAACGCTTGATGGCGCTCCGAAAAATATTGGGGGGTGGACCGATTGTCCACCACTAGGAAAACTGAGTCAATGAAGGGGTCTAAACGATCGAGGGATCGAGCGGCGTGCTGGCCGCAAATGCAATTTGGCGTCGCAACAGAAGCTGAAACATACTACACACTTGCATCTCCTTGTGGATTTTACTGCAAAATAAAAATAGAACATTTTAGCGCCTCCACATTTTCTGTCGCACGAACGCACACACACGAAAAAAATACAGCATTTAAAATTGGTGATCCAAAAGCTTTTTATAGATTATGTTAGACGTACTGGAGCTGCTGTATCGCCTGTGGAAGGCTTCGACATTATAATTATTATAATGACTCGTGAATCATTTTATATATCGGGCAAGTAATTAATTAGTTAATCTAAAGAGCAGCAAGCGCGGGAAGCGGGCTCTTGTCTGCTCCACTTTGATTTTAGGTGTTGTTGCGCGCACGTCGGAAAAGAGACTGGGGAAAACAGAGCCAGAGAAACAGATGGACCCCATCCCTACATTGGCATTGGCATGCGCCATGAATGAAATCGATCGGTGAGCGGGGAGAAAGAAGAGAGCGCCTCCAAAGAGAGATGCGATTGCGACCGATAATTGTCAAAGAATCATATGGATATGCTAAGAGCAGCAAGACCGCCCATGAACAGTTATTCAATTCGCTAACGGAAATACTCACTGCATACTTCTGGGGCACGATATACATACGGACAAATGTGAAATTTTAGATTCTCAGTTAGACATAAGCAGGACTTCTTCGAGTTTGTTTAAATAGACAAGTTTCAACTGCGACCACTCATCACTTAACTTTTTCTAAAATATTGTTAGGGTGTTTTGACTCCAACCAATGATACTTAAAAACGCAGTATTCCTTTTTTAGGCATTAATTTAGTTAATTTATTGCTTAGATTTATGCTTATCAACGAGTACAAGACTCTAATTTGATATCAACTAATATCCCAGTAGAATTTGAACTATTACGCGCACTTGATAAAAAATAAATTCAAAACAATGGCAACTGTACATTAGATTTGTGGTTCCAGCGGAGCAACGCCCAAGTGACTGTTTCCCAGGAAATCCAGTTCGGCACACTGACTGATGACGCGGCCGATGTCCTGAGGTTGGAGAAACAACGGAGCATTGGCCGCCGCCGGTGGCAACTGTTCCAAAGTCTCCTGTTGCAGCTTCGCCGCCAAGGAGCGGCGAACCAATCTCTCCACAAAAGTGCACAGCACTTGTCCGAGCATCGAGAGGGCCAGTGGTTGGGAGATGCCAGGCGGAGATTCCTCCGGTTCCAGTGTGATATTAATGTCCTTGCACATTTCCTGGACCAGCTGCAAGGCCGAATCCAAGTGCTTCGGCGGAGGTAGATAAAGTAGTTGACGATTGTTCATCATTTTTAAGTTAGTTTCCTTGGGTGCTTGCGCGTGGGGCTTGTCCACACCCAGAACATCGATGAACTCCTTATCCCGCATCTTTTGATCATTCCCAAGCAGACGTTCGGATTGCTTGGTTATCCAAGCTTCCAGCCGAGTGCCGGAACTGAGACTGCTGTAGGCCGATAGTTGCGGTTGAGGCTCGCCCTTGAGTTGCGCCTGAACCCGCTGAGCCAGTTGCTCCTCGTCGCCCAGTTTTTGTTTTCTCCTCTGCACGCCAGGTAAAACATCTTTGAGAGGTGGCGTATAACCATGAACCCTGGCGAACGCCAATATCTCCCGTAAACTCCAGTAGTGTTCCTTCCCACTATTATTAAGCTGTTGCAGCTTGTGGTGCTGCATCAGACAGCGACGAAGGAGACGTGCCCGCAAGTACTCAAAGCAACGTTGTTTCAGAGCAGTTTGCTTGTGGAACGAGTCGAGGGTTTTACATGTAAAAGGGTACTCCTTCTGCTGATCAATCCCTGTAAGCGGCAGGCGGCGCAGCAGGAACTCCACAGCACTGCGCATGTTTCGGAATTGGGCACTTCTAAAGATAAGCTCCAGCCTTCGGGGTCGCGATTGTAAGTAAGTGTCTACCATTGGAGGCAACAGCATTGGCTTTTCCTCCACCTCGCCGCTCATGTTGGCGTACCCATGATCGTGCTGCATGCATTGCAGCACATGCCATCGCGTTTCTGACGGTGGCTTAAGAAGACTCAATTGTGGTTTCAGCAAAGATTGCTGCTTCGCAGCCTGCTTAAGCTTCCGTTGCAAGGGATCGATAATGTACAGCTTTCCTGCTCTCTGAAACACGACATTCTTCTTGCCCTGGTGATGGCCATTGGGCACAGGCTTTATTGGAGGCCGATCCGGCGAGTATTCCTGCCACGCTCTCTGGGGAGATGCCGGTGGATAGTGCATCACTGGCGAAAACTCCTGCCGCTGCCTTTCTGACAAGGATTCCTGCCTAGGACTTCTTCCGTTTACTGGTAGATAGACCACAGAAGGTTTAGAAGCGCTGACCGGAGCCGCATTTAACCGAAGCTGAGGCGTTGGCCTGGGAGGCGTTGATGGAGTAGGCAGCTGCTTTCTGGGACTGTAGCTTAACTTCAGGGGCTCCGAAAACAGAACCGTTGGTTCAATTTTTTCAATGTCGTCGCTGAGATCAATTTTGTTGATGCCAGCAAACAGATTGTCATCCAGTTCCTCCTTATTTTGAGTGATGGAAATGGTGCGCGGTTTGCAAGACTCTCCAGAAAAAGCGAAAATAGAAGGCTCTAAAAGATGCGGTGCAGCTAAATGCGGATCAGAAACTGCAGTCTGCTGTTCGGGGGTAGGAGGAGGTTTAACACTATTATGTTTCGCTCTTAGCCATATTTCCACAGTAGTCTCTGCACCCATAGTGTGCAGGCCACACATTGTTTTATCCAGCACCACTGTGTGCATCAGTTGCACGGGCTTCTGCTGCAAGTGCTCTTGGAAGAATAACTGGATGCGCATCGGAAACTCGCCCCAACCATGTCGGTTGAGCTGAAAGGGAGGATGGTGCACGTCCACAATGTCGTTTGGTCGGTATGACGGATGTAGATGGAAGCGCACCTATAAAGGCCAAGAACACATTGTATCACTGTGTACTTTTTTTTTGGAAATCACTTACCTTTTTAATGTACTTTTCCAGAGGCTCAGGTAAATCCTTGCCTTGCACATAGACCAACCACTTGTAGGTCAAAGCTTGCCCACCTGTGGCATTCTCTCGAGAGCCGTCGCCAATGTACTTAGAGGTATTTCCCACCACAAAATTGAACTTGTTCTTGTTATTAAGCCGCGAGGCGTTAAGCTCCAATTGTTTTTCATGTGCCTGCCGGCTGGTGCACGGCTGCTCGTCCTCCAACTTAACGGAAATGGGAGGTTCCTGCACTGGCTGATCCTTGGTGTCCTTGGAGTGATCGGTTACGATGCCTTGCTCCTTGATCTTCTGCTGTCGCCTTCGTTCCGCACGACGATGAGCCGGATTCCTTAGTCTTATGGTTTCTTTGGCCAAGGTGGCCGCCGTGCGCTCTGGCAAATGATTCTGGATGGGAACAGGGCGCTTGCCAACGATTTTTTTGATGGCTGGATGCAGTGGCAGCTGCGGTGCGGATATGTCGTCCCCAAAAAGGCTGTCGCCACGGACCTTGGCAACGTCGGCACCAGTGAGGGGGACCTGTTGCTTTCGGTAGTATTCGCTGACCACCTGATAGCGTAGTCTGTCCAACATTTGTCTTCCTTGCAACAGTCGTCGGTCGATCTCGGCCAACTGCTCGACCTTTTGAGTGATTTCGCGCTGGAACTCCAGCCGGAGGAGCTCCCGGATGCGCTGAAATTTGTCAGACGAAGTTGGCATCTCCTCCGCCTCTTCCGTCTTTGCCCGTTTTCCCTGAACGTGCGACTCGGCCACCAGACAGGTTTCTTCCTCATCCTGGCTAGAAACTTCTGTTTGCTGATAATCTGGATCGTGGTACTCGCTGTGCCTGCGTTTTTTTGGCGGCGTCGCCTGTTGCTGGTCCATGTGCGTGGTAGCTGGCTCACGCACAGGACTCGTATCACGCGAGTTCGAAGGGGAACAGCTTTAAGTTGGGCCCGAACCGCTCCGTGCACATTTATGCCGGGGTAATTGGCTGTTATTTATAAAAATGTGTAAACAATTGATGCGAACGAGGCGGCGCAAACAGAATTGAGTGGGGGAGTTGCCACATCGCGGATGTAGATGCGTGCACGCTGGCCTTGTCCAACACTGGCCTGCCAGCTGTTTACTCTTTACGCGGGAAGCATAGACGCCTAAACTCAACGGGAAATCAGCAATAACCACGAAATAAACGCAGATAAGCCAGAGCAAAATGGTCGAACGCATCGAGGATCTTAACCTGCCGAACGCCGTGATTGGCCGGCTCATCAAGGAAGCACTGCCGGAGTCAGCCAGCGTCAGCAAGGAAGCGCGAGCAGCGATCGCCCGAGCGGCATCTGTGTTTGCCATCTTTGTGACATCCTCGTCGACGGCTTTGGCCCACAAGCAGAACCACAAGACCATCACGGCCAAGGATATTCTACAGACCCTCACCGAGCTGGACTTCGAGAGCTTTGTGCCCTCCCTGACGCAGGATCTGGAGGTCTATCGCAAAATGGTCAAGGACAAAAAGGAGAGCAAGGCCAGCAAGAAGGACTCCAGCACCACCGAAAATGCCAACGCCATTGCCACAGCAGCCGCGGAGGTAGCTGCCGAGTGATGACGGATCAATTATCCTTCTTAGTCCTTAAGAACAAAGCTAGTATTAAGCATAAGCAAATAACATTAAATATAAGCAGTATCTAAGTACGTCACTTGTGTTTTCTCGCTTTCTTTACTGCTAAATTATATACGTTGGTCACGATTGCCTCCTTTAGTTTAGGTTTGCAAAATGGCCTTTAAATTATTGCTAATCATTAATAATAATCGTAATCATTTTGCATTAATAATCATTGCTAATAAATAATGCGGAATTTCAATTCAGTTTCATTAATTATTATACAGTTTTATTCATGTTAAAGTTATCAGCAGGTATCAGAATGACATTTAGTTACATATTTCAGGTAATAATAGGTTGTCAAATATCTCCCCTCCCTTTATAAAAAGTGTTACAGTGATCGGATTTAGTTCAAATATGCGCCGTTTTGTTCGATAATCTGTTTCCATCTAGACAGCAACTTCATAATACCTTCCTCGTAGAAGGCCCCCTCCTTATTTGCGAAGAATTCGGACAGCCACTTTTCACAAGCCTCTTTTGAGTTCAATTTTACACCACCAAGGGCATTCGCCATGGACAGGAACAGGTGGTAATCACTTGGCGCTATGTCCGGGCTATATGCTGGATGCGATAAAACCTCCCACCCGAGCTCCCGTTGCTTCTGACGAGTCATCAACGAAGTGTGTGGTCTGGCGTTGTCCTGGTAGAACACTACACCCTTCCTGTTGGCCAATTCTGGACGCTTCTGGTCGATCGCCTGCTTCAAGCGGTCCAGTTGTTCGCAGTAGATGGTAGAATTAAGCGTCTGGCCATATGGGAGCAGCTCATAGTGGATGATTCCCTTCCAATCCCACCAAACACACAGCAAAACCTTCCTGGCCGTCAATCCCGGCTTGGCCACTGTTTGGGACGATTCACCGGCCTTCGACTCCGACCGTTTTCGCTTGATATTGTCGTATGTGATCCATTTTTCGTCGCCAGTCACCATCCGCTTCAAGAATGGGTCGAGTTCGTTCCGTTTCAGCAGCATATCGCAGGCGTTGATTCGGTCCAGAAGGTTTTTTTGCGTCAAATCATGCGGCATCCAAACATCAAGCTTTTTTTTGTATCCAGCCTTATGCAGATGGTTTAAAATGGTTTGGTGACTAACTCCCATCTCCTGGGCGATGTCACGAGATGCCACATGCCGGTCTAACTCGATGTGTTCCATGATTTGATCGGTATTTGTCGTCACAGGTCTTCCGCCGGCTGGCTTATCCATGGTGTCGTTTTCACCGGCTCTGAATCGTCGAAACCATT
This sequence comes from Drosophila erecta, assembly GCF_003286155.1. Lineage (NCBI taxonomy): Eukaryota > Metazoa > Arthropoda > Insecta > Diptera > Drosophilidae > Drosophila > Drosophila erecta. The sequence goes on from NW_020825200.1 coordinate 17,658,138, forward strand.
CCTCCGCGGTTCGAAGTGATAGAGTACCATCCCCCAAAACAACATTAATCTCACGGAACGTTTCTCTAGCGGATTTGCCTTTAAAGAAGGAAAACTTTAAAATAGCGCGAATTTCGGCGTTAGTGAACTCCATGTTTACACGTATATAACTGTTGAACGCAATATCACCACATTCCGTATTCCAGCTACATGCCCACGTGCCTTTTTCAACACTACAAACAGCTGTTTAAAAAAGCGCGTCTGGTCGCAACGAAGAGTTTAGTTATTTATTATATTGCATGTTTTATACAATAAATATTTTAGTATAAAATGGGAGTTACGGGCCTGTGGAAGCTCATTGAGCCGTGCGGCAAGCCAGTGCCCGTAGAGACTTTGGAGGGTAAAATACTCGCCGTGGGTAAGCATCGATTTCGTCGCCTAATGAAATATGTACTTACTGATTTGAGTTGTACATGTATTACATGTATGTTTATTCCGCAGATATATCAATTTGGTTGCATCAGGTTGTAAAAGGCTTTCAGGACAACAAGGGATCGGCCCTGAGTAATGCCCATTTACTGGGTCTGTTCCATCGTCTCTGTAAATTGCTTTACTATCGTGTGCGACCGGTTTTTATTTTCGATGGATGCGTGCCGCAGCTCAAAAAGGACACCATTGTGAGTTATTATAGTGAACTATACCGAGATTGACCTCCCAAATTAAATCCTCTTTATGTCATCTTTCAGGCACGTCGTCAGCAGCAGAGAAATAAGCTCAGCAATGAAGCAGATCGAATTCAGGCTTTGCTCCTTCAATCCCTGGCCAAAGAAAAAGTAGTGCAGCAAGCGCTGGGCAAGAATGCGGAACTACTGCTAAAATCTCCGGTTAAGCGGCCGCCTCCAGCCAAGAAGAACGACGACGATGACTTGTTTAAGCTGCCAGAACTGCCGGCTGCATCGGAGGGGCAAGATAATCAAGGTGAAAACGAACAGGACACCAGTGCCAGTGCTTCAGACAGCTCCTTCGACGAGTCAACCGCTCGACATTCTTACAACTCCAGTTTACAGGCCATCGATGTAAAGAGTCAGCACTTTCGGAATCTGCCAGCCGATGTGCGACACGAGATCCTCACAGACATCAAGGAAACGCGCAAACAGTCATCATGGGGCCGACTGCACGAGTTGCCCGCCCGCAGCGATGACTTCTGCTCCTTTCAGATGAAGCGACTCCTAAAGCGTCGAGCCGTTCAGGAGAGCTTAGAGCAGGCGGAACAGGAGATGGGCGGACATACGCTGACTTATGCAGAGTTGTGCGACTTTTTCAGCGAGGAGGGCATACTCACCCCAACTGCCATTGAACACTGCACCCGACAAATCAGCTCGGATGAGCACACACGGTTCCTGCTGGTCAGGGATCTTAAAAAGAAAGCTATGGAGAGCACCAAGCAGGAGGTTAAAATGGAGATGATTGAAGAGGTACCCGCGAAGGAGGATGAGAAGCCAAGCACTTCCACCAAAAAAGAGCCTGCGGAATGTACAGACCTAGGCACGGAGTTCGATGAGGATTTGGCCAAAGCACTGTCTATGTCCATGGAGGAAACCAAGGTTTACGATGAAAAGGACTACGAGTACGACTCGGACCAAGAGTTGCGCCTCAACCGAGCTCAATCCAAGCAGTTGCGTCATGCAGCCAAAGGACCTGCACGGGCTTATATGATTGAGTACGGCGGAATGAACGAAGAGGAAGTTGGCAACATAATGGAGGCCACTCAGTTTAATGACACTCAAAGCCTTGAGCAGCTGCTAGAGGCCACCACGGTCCAGACCGACATGGCTGACAACTCGATTGAGGAGGCGAAACTTATTTCACAAGCTATTGAAGAGAGCAAACAACTCTCCCAAGCTATTGAGGATAGCAAGAGGAATCTTAACGAGGATAATGTGGAGATTATAGATACTGATACCGACTCAGACTTGGAGGAAGTAGTGGAAACTCAAGAGCTAGGTAAAGGCAAAAAGAACCTTGAGATTTGTGTTGATATCACTAAGAACCAAGTGGACTCCAATGATCTGTTTGCGGATATTTTCGAAGATGGAGAGGCAAATAAAATTGAGAAACATAAAAGCGATGAAGAAGACGACGACTTTATTGAAGTAAAAGACAGTGAAGAACTAAAATTAGACTCTGGAGACGAAGCTAAGCCAATCAATAATACAAGTATAAAAAAAATTAATGAAGTCAAGCCGTTCATTGATGAAATTATCGAAGTGAAAGATAGCCAAGAAACGATTCCAGCAGAAGCTAATCTAAGACCTGATCTAGACTCTATTTTAAATGAACTGAAAAAAGAAACGGATGCAGTTAAAAATATTCAACTAAACTTAATTGAAGATGCAAAACCAAAACCAAAGGTTGAACTCAGTTCTATATTGGATGAGCTAAAAATAAAGCTGGCCGACGTTAAAAACATTAGTCTGGATCACGTGAAATTAGGCAATAGTGGCCCTATCGTACTATCCTCCGACGACGAAAGTGCCTTGAAATCGTCGAAAATAGTTCTGAAGGAAGAGGTAATTGAGTTGTGCGACAGCGACGATAATAAAGACAATCGCATATCTCCATGCAAAACCCCCAGCAAAAACAAGTCCATAAAGGACTTTTTCGAGACCAGTTACGTGGTCAAGCGAACGCCCGACAAATCACCAGCGACAAATGAAACATCGCCTGGAACACCCAAGACCCCGCAGCCTTTTTTCAGGAAGAGAACTCCGAAGTCCGGACGTAAAAGAGCTTGTAATGCCAACGAGGACAGTGATGAGGAGGTTTCGCCCACTACAAGGCCCAGTAAGGCCTCGAAATCGCTCTTCGAGCCAAAAGAGGCGGAAAAAGAAAAGACTGTAGATCCTGAGGTAAGTATTGTACTGATTAATTTGCGAAAGTCTCTAAATATTTTATTTTAATAATTTTGTACCCTTACAGGAGCTTATCAAAGATGCAGCAGAGGCCTTGAAATCACAGAAGACCTCAGAAGAGCTGCAGGAGATGGCTACCAACTTAGCCCAGGAGCGAAAGGAACTGGAAATCGAGCGGAACCGGCAAGACCGAATGGGCATGTCCATCAGCCAGCGCATGAGTATCGATTGTCAGGAGCTGCTACGCCTTTTCGGCATCCCGTACATTGTTGCCCCCATGGAGGCGGAGGCGCAGTGCGCCTTTCTCAACGCCACCGATCTCACCCACGGCACCATTACGGATGACAGTGATATCTGGCTTTTTGGTGGCCGAACTGTCTACAAGAACTTTTTTGCCCAAAACAAGCACGTTCTGGAATTCCGGGCGGAACAGATTGAGCAAACCTTTAACTGCAACAGGGGTAAACTGATCCAGTTGGCCTGTTTGGTGGGCAGTGACTACACTACAGGAATTCATGGCATTGGTGCTGTAACGGCGCTGGAGATATTGGCCTCCTTTTCCGGACAGGATGCGAATGGGTCAGGTGTCTGCAACCAATCGGTGTTACAAACGCTAGTAAGGTTTCGCGACTGGTGGCAAGCACACAAGAGCAGCAATCTTCCACCCGGCAGCTCGGCTCGCCTTTCTCTCCGCAAAAAACTTAAGAACATCGAACTGCACGAGGGTTTTCCCAATGGTGCAGTGGTCGAGGCATATTTAGCGCCCACGATCGACGACAATCGGGATGCATTTAGCTGGGGCACACCGGATGTGGAATCCATACGGGAATTCACGCGGAAATCTTTCGGCTGGACTACTTCAAAAACGGATGACATTCTGATGCCCGTTATGAAAAAAATTAACGAGAAGAAGATACAGGGTTCCATACGCAACTACTTTACGGCAAAGAGTGCTCTGCGAGTTCAACAACCGCACGTCAGCAAACGTGTCCAACTGGCCATTGACAAGATGTCCGGGAAGATCGATGAGACGCCCGAGAAACCGAAGAAGGTGACACGCACAAGACGGGCAAAGGAAGCTAAGCCAATAGATGATGATTTAGCCAACGCGGAAGTCGAGCCGAAAACTGCTCGCCCCAAAAGGGGCAAACGCAAAGCTGCACCTGAATCGGAAGTAGTGGATGGGGAAGTGCCTTCCACATCACAGTCAGCACCGAAGCCTGAAAAGTGTCCTCGAATTCCTAACACCGTTGAGGTTATACCACAGAGGGAAAAGGACCTGGAGCAGATGCGCCTAAACAAGGCCAAGGCAGCGGAGATTCTTAAGAAGTCATCAAAATCCAATAAAAAATAAGTTGCACAAAACTATTCCATACAATGTAGTTAAGTTTGCATCGCTTTTGTACTTAGTGTTGCACAGCAACCTTGGCAATCTACGTCAGTTTTATTATTTTTTTCTTTAGCAGAGCTTGTATATTTACTTTAGTGGAACTTAAAGATGATTTTGAAACGAAATAGTGGTCGATCAGCTTCCTACCGGATATATAACAACTACCTTTTTATGAAGGGTTTTAGGGGGCGAAGGACGAAAGCGACTAAATTGCAACAAATCTTAAACAAACTTATGAGTAAGGCGGGCAATTTGATTAACAGGATCCGGAAGATGTCCATGCATAGAACCCGATCCGTTTTAGCTGAATCCATTAAATTGCTAAGGCGAAGAAGTCGTGAGCTTCAAACAAATTATCTGCAAGGTGAACACAATGAAAGAAGGCTAAAGACACTCTTACGAAAATTATATGATCATAAAACACACAGTTCATTTCTTAAAAACATGTTGAGAAATTTGAAGATTCAAATTAATGAGCATGATTGCAGTAATGTTGGAGAAATTTTAAATTCTCAACTGGAAGTAATGACAAAACTAACCACAGGCAACTTAAAGGAAGCTGAAGAATGTATCAATGTTGCAAGCCACTTACGATATATGAGAAGAAGTAGGTCTAAGAGACGCAAACCAAAAAGTTCTTTGAAAAAATCCAAATGGATGTTCTTAAGCTCACTAAAAATGCAGAATAGTGTCGCAACAACAAAGGAAATGAATGACAATAAAAATGTGTTACAACCAAAAGTAGGGACCTTGTCCACGCTGACAAGTCTTAATGAAAAGCCATGTAAAAAACATATTCATAGACGACGCAGTGTACAGTCAAAACAATTAGACACAAAAAACCTTGATTTTATGAAGGATTCAAGTATAGTTTCTCAAAAAATAACCACTCAAAACTTACCAGCATCCAGGCTAAAGGTTAAGGTTTATCCACGAGAAAAGACCGAAACACCCTACACCGATTTAACACAGCCAGATTTAACAATCGCATTTGGAAATATAGTAGTCGATAAAGAAGAGGATCAGCAGGGAGCCTGGAGAAAGCCCCATTATACCGACTCAAAAATACTCAAAGGTAGAGTCAGAAAGAGGACGAAAAATAAAAGAGACTCGAAGTTGATTAAGGAATTTGCGTTAAGGAATACACTTCCCAATTTGAAAATGCGAAGCCACAGAAGAGTCCGAAAAAACTGTAAAAAGATTGAAGCCGAATCCTTGCAGAAAGTTCAATCGGTACAAAGCGAAAAGGAGAGTCATTCAAAAAATGATCTTACTAAGTTTTCAAAAACTCCAACCGTTAACAAGAGACAGCATTCCTCGACGTACGAAAAATTGAAATTAGCGTACCGAGCGGAAAGTTTACAACCAACGGAAAAAAGGTCAGTTCTTAAAAGAAAGGACACGTCCGATGAAAGCCTAGCCAAGTACGATATGACTGTATCGAAATATTTCGAAATCAAATCACAGTTTAATCCTGTTTTAAGCGCATCTCAGATATCCCAAACAAACTCCTTTTCAGTAGCAAAACCGAAGGCTCATTCCGCGCTTTCGGCAAAACCCTCTTTGCGATCATTGGATGGCGTGTCAAAGGATTTAATACAGCCAGCCATTTCATCAATGGCCACTACTATTATCAATCGTTTATTCGAAGACAAGCCAATAGCTTCTGATACACCAAGATTTCACAAAACAATAGACGCTACAAAAATGTCAGCAAACAGTTTCCTGGGAACGATATCCAAGATGAAGCCCTCTGATCAGATAAATGCGGTGTGGAACGATTTGCAGGGGAAATATAAAGAGTGGTGTTCGAGTGCTAAAACGCCCGAGGATGTTCAGAAATTCAGGGAATTTCTCAAGTGGCGCTATATTCACAATGTCCAAAAGGTCCTACACAATCATGTCAAGCAGTTCAAGATGGACGTCGACGGTGGACGATCAGAAACAGAATCTAGAAAATCTGTAACGTCAAGTAGGGTATTACGCCCCCATCACCAAATACCCACTAACTATGGATCTTTAGGAGTGGCCAAAAGGGCATCTAGCACAGACCTTTCCCAGCTCAGGCAAACGCACGACGCCTTCGTTCGGTCGCAAATGGAGTCGTTGAGGTCTAGGGCTTTCGACAAGGATGTGGGGCAAATGGAGCTCATGATCATGAATAGACAGGTACCCATAAGCGAGGAAGAAGTTGAAATCTTTAGGAAGTATACATGCGACCCTCAGCACTACAACGTACTGATACTAACGTTCGGCAAACCCATTTCGGACGAAAAGTATGAGGAAATGCTGCCAGTTCTGGAGAAAAATTTCCAATTTATAAGCCAACAACTAGTGGTACTTTCCAGGGCAAAGAGGGTTCAGAAAATGAAAGCCAACATCGAAATACAAAGAGCAGAGGAGGAGGTAACATCAAAAGTTTCACGTGAAAGCTACCATACGGATCGTACAGACTTTAGTGAAGCATATCTGCAGAAAAGGAGGGACTTGTGGGCAGCCTACATTGCCAAGCAGCCCAAGACTCCCACTGAGATTCTTTTGGCCCAAGTCCGGTATAAGAAGCGAATGGATCAGCTGGCCAAGAAAAGGGACGATCGCGAGCAACGAAGGCTGCAAGAGCAGCGGTTTCACAAAAGGAGAAGGTCACTTAGTGCCCTATTTAGAGCTCCAAGGCAAACGCACCGCGAGCGACAAGCCATCGAGGATATTAAGGAGAAGCTGGAGGTTGGGAAATCTAGGTGCTCGCTTACATCGTTGTGCCAGTGCAGCAGGTGCGGCGTGTCCTGGACACAGAAGTGCTCCGAAGGCTCCAACGATAGCTTGGCAGGACATATCTGTCAAAACGTAGAAGCATAGGTCTTGGACTTGTACAACTTCCGTGGCAAAATCCTACTTCATGGTGGTACAGAAATCTCCTTCCACCAAATTCTAACCGAAAGCGTGTATGATTGTTAGAAAGAGATTTTTCTACTACCAATGATTGTTATAATGTTGATGTGAGAGGTGATCTTTGGAAATACATATCTGTTGAAGATGAGTACGTCAATACTTATAAGCGATTCAAAGTGTAGGAATAATTTTAAACCATTTCCAAAAGGAACTTTCGATTTCCTAACGTTACATTTATTCAGCGCTTAAAAACTGAAATATTTCAAGGCATAGGCAAAAATCAAGGGGCGACGAAAATTAAAAGCCAGCTTCAGACGCCTTGTTTCTTTTTTTGCTTGCTGAGTCTTTTTGAGTCTGACAGTCACAGACTCTTATCTTATCTGTGTATCCTAACTTGGTTGAGAATAGAGCAAAAGGCCCAGTTCGACGAGGCGGAATGTTTCCAGGCGTGAGTGGTTGCTTGGAAATTTAGTTCATTTACTCCGAGTTCTTTGAAAATCTTAAAAAATATTATGTGACTTCAATAGTAACTAGAGAGAACTCTATGGCGGAGTGCGAGGAAGATATGCAACTTTCTAGCTTTTATAGTTTCCGATATGCGGGATTGAAAATGCTTCATTCTACTTGTAAGATACTTTTCAACGAATCTAGTATGCTGTTTTACTAACGGGTAACCAAGTTGTTATGACTTGAGGTGAATTTGTAGCTGAAATTGATCAATGTCAATAAGCTGAAGTTTTAACACCCACCGGACTGTACATCTCTGAACTTTTGCAATTTAAACGTTTTTTTTTACCATAAGTAGATGTGCTTGCAAAACAAGATCTCAAGAAGCTGAGAGATTAGCGCCGCCAGCCACTCACTGTCTTGCAGGATCAGATCAAACATAATCTCACCATCAGCGCCAAGCAATCTTCACATCCGTGAAGATATGGGCTACAACATCCTCGAAGAACGCCAGACTTACGAGGAGCTCGTGGAGATGGGATGCGCCTGGGTGAGGTTGAGTGCCCTTAACTGCGTTTCCTCTTAACCAATCACCTTTGTGTTGCTCCAGACGCATAATCGCGATTGGCACCAACACTAAATGACGCATACACGCGGCTGCGGAGCGTGCCGCTCGCCGAGAGGAGGATCGGATGCCGGATCGGAAATACGTGGGCACTGGGTGTGTGCTCGGCCAGCAGCAGAAGCAGCCATACTTCAAGGTAGTGCGCCAGTACCTGTGGTGGACACTTCGTCATCGCCATCGATCGATGGGCACTCACTCATGTCACGCCTCATATTTGGATACCATATGGCAATTATATTAACGACTGATATAATTCAGGCGACGGCAGCGATAAGGAAAAGCGTATCACGCACGGGCGTCATAAAACCAGTGATAATGCGCACCATGAACGTCACCATGGAAGCTGACCAGCCGGCAGCCAATATGCAAATGCGAACTACCACTACAGTGAAGCTATTCTAGTTCGCTCCACGAAAGTCTGAAATACAAAAGCTATAAGCACTGCATAAATTAACCTTCTTAGGATAATGAAAACAAGTTTATTTTGGAAATTTTGGCCATAAAATATGCTCTCTCTTAACCAAGCCAAAATAGCAAAATAAAAACTTAGGAAGTGGCAATTGTGAACTATGGGAGTTGGACTGTACGAACGATTAAGCTTGTAAGTGTGGCCGAGCAGCGACTTTGACAATATTTCTGACACTTGGACAGGACTTGGAACATTTAGACTTGGACCCCACTCCGCCAGCCTCCGGCTCCATGGGTATTTATAATTGGCCGCTTCCGCCGATCGCAACTGGTTGCCGCTAATTAGAGTTGATCGGTGGCCATGTCGCCAGCTGCAATTGTTGCACGTTGCACGTTGCAACTTCTGCTGATACACTCAATATGTAAACACACTAACCGCTGTGTTTATTCAATTAAGAAGAGTGCGGGGCAGAGATTTCGCGGGGAGCGAGCAGCAAATTGCCACTGCAATTTCCATTGCAATGTACTTGGCCAAATGGCCAACAACGGCTCATTTGTCTGATGGGTGCTCATTCGTTTGTCCGCAGTTGATAAGCAATTTCAGTGGGATTAGGCCCATCGGGGTAATCTGTGCTCATCCACTCCTGGCATACATGGGTTGTTTATTTATAATAAGCCAGGTTCATGTTTACTGTCCAAACAACTATGTGAAGTACTTGTAGGATGCACTGCGGAAAATGGATTAACATAGGTTTTGGCTTGATTTATTGCACTCTATTGGTACTTCAGCTGCAGGAGTTATTCAAATTTAATAAATCCCATCGCAAGATTGATGATTTCGTAAAGTCATGATATTAACGTGAAATGATAATATTATCATTTAAAATACAGCTTAGGCACCAATAATTCCTCTTTATTTAAATTGAATACTTGGATAGAACTTGGTCCTATCGTTGAAGAGCATGTTAGAAGGAAGTTTCCGGCTCTCTAATGTAAACATGCCAAAAAAAGGGTATCGGATAGTCGAGGAACGTGACTATAGCGTGCGCTCTTGCCACTTTAATGATTTTGAATATCTTCCTAATCAAGTTCTGTTTTTTTGGACATCATACATAATACAAAATTTAATAAACGAGTTTGTATTCACAACAAATGAATGAATTCAACTCAAAACAAGTATCTGCCCAAACTCACTTGACAAGCTCATCATGCCTAAGACAGATTTGGCCATTTGCGTAGCAACAATTGATGGGACTAGCAAATATCCCACTGCTTTCAATGCATAGCTAGGTAGTCCCTCCGGACAGCCTGTCCAGTTGCACAACACGATGCCATGCGACATGCAGTTCCAACTGCAACTTTAGCTCCAGCCAAGCCTGAGAACCAAGTGAACCGAAGCAAACGTGGAAACGTATAGAAAAGCCGGGCGGCGCATTTTCAAAGAGAGGTGTCAAAGTCGTCTCACAATTGCCATAGCCTGGTAGAATCCTCCTGCTGGGATTCCTCACGGCATGTCTTTAGCTGCGAAAGGGGTGGCTCAGTCTGGGTTATTTATGTGACACTTACAATCGTGACAACGCTTGCCAAATACGCCGGGGGAATACATATGCATTCAGATGGAAATATCTGAAGAACAATGCGGCAACATTAGTTAACAGCATCGGAGTAGGAAATAATAGGGAGGAGTGACCCAGGTAACGAGTATTTCCTAATATTCGCATAAATCTGATTCCCTCGGCGACGCCTCCTGGCTAAGCTTAGCTCCAGTTTTATCCGGGCATCTCCAAGATTTATAGATTCCGCACGAGGCCCCGAAGCTCGACTTGTACTTGTACTCATTAATAAGCGTTTAGAGCCAACGCTAATTGCCAACGCCTCCAGCAGCAGGCCACAGCAGGAAGAGGGAAAACCCAGGACGGCAAGTTGGCCAAACAATTGGCTATGTGGGCGAGCAGGACATGTCGGGCCGCTCCATGTTGCATGGCCCTCCCATTGTGAGGTTCCACATGTTGCACGTACCCATCGGAACACCGGGACAAAAGGCCGCGGTCAAGCACTGATTGAAATGCCCACGCCTGCCCACGTCCTGCGGCTCCAGAGGCCTCCTGCCCCGCCTCCTTTGTCCCTATCGTGCTGTACGTGCCGGAAAAATTTAACGCCTAGGTTCCAGGCATGAGTTGTGGCCTCTGCCCGCCAGCGACGCGGAAAGTAATGTTGCATCTAGAACAAGTGGGATAAACGCAACGATGAATCGAACCTGCTGTTACCCTATTGTTGGCCATACCTCTGCGGTACATATGTATGATGAATAAAAATGTTCAAATAGAGCATACAATCCATAAGTCAAAACAATATATTACTAGTTTATTGACGTATAAAAAGCTCTAATTCTAATTATGCTGTTTTCTATATTATTTCAAAATGTGTCACCAATGTGTTCATAATAAAGACTTATTTCAAAACAACTCTGATTGCAATTTGCAATGCCTGCTTATCAGGTGATAAATAAGTAACCCCAACATTTTTGTATACCACATCAGATGCATGAATCACTAGGAAAAATGTTATATATATTAGGTGTCATGATTAATTAATTAAATAAAGATAAACCTCGTTTGTAATGTGTGTCATAGAAAATCTATTGGGTGTTTTTATCACTGCAAAGAAACTCCACCAAAGTGCAAGTATACAGGGTATCCGTCCGTGGTGCACGCAATAATTCTTCTATAAAAAAGCCCCTCCTTCCCCTTGTAAAAAGGGGCGATTTACCATGTTGTTCCACGCTATTGTTGTAATTTTCATGCCTTGAAATGGATTTCGCGCCTGAAATTTGCTGGCCAATTTCCATTACAGTCCCGACTGTCGAAAATTGCCAACCCGCTGGCCATTGTCATAGGCAGAAACTATGACCCACCCCTTTCCCCTCTGATGACCGGTTCGGTTTTTGTGCATCTGCTTTCTTCTGAATATCTATTCCCATAGAGTTTCGACATAAACTTGAAGCCATTGACAGAATCTCTCTCCACGCGGAATCAGAAAAAAAAAACTGAAATTGACAGCAGATGCGGGCAATTGAAAATTGGGGAAATTGGGGAATCGGCTGGGGAGGAATGCAATTATGCGATAAAAGCAAAATAAAAAATTGTGTTAATTGTTGAGGAGGCTCGGATCGAAACTTCGGTACGATCCACTCCGCCAAACGACGATGTCTTGTTTGTCTTTCGATCTTTTACGGCCACATCAATCTTTTCGGGATGTCCGAGTGGCCTGAGTGCTGATAGCCGGAATGGTGTTCACTGTACAGTAATAACAGCAGGCGCATTGAGTGAGTGGCACTTGGCTGTCGCTCCGCCTGATTGAGTGATGCATCTTCCAGTGGCTCCTGGTCAATTAAATGCTTTTAATATGCAAAGCATATGCAAATTGATCCTGAGTGCAAGTCTGGATGAGGGGGCTGCGGGGCGAGGTGCCACAGACTAATTAAAAATCACAAATTGGCCCGCTGGCTTTGCGCCGTTGGGTAATTAGCCACAGATCAGATATCTCTCAGCATGGCCCGTGTCCATAAGACAGGTTTCGATATTGGCCAAGTCACCTCCAAATTCAAATGGCTGGCTGGTTGCAAATCCAAAGCCGGTTGCCAATAGTTGGGGTTATTAATCTCTGCTGTCAAGGACACTTCCTTGTGTAGTTTAATAGCTTGTTTTGCTCACTAATTTCGCAATTTCTCACACTGATCATATCAATTGATTTGTATTGGTTCGATCGACCAAAGCTGTCCATTAATCTCTAGAGCCGCTGATTTCAACATTTGCTACAAAACTCGATTTGGCGGGGAGTGTCCTTCTGTGAATAATAATGCATGCAGTTGGCGAACAAGTTGGGTTTTGGAATGCCAAAGATTTCTGTCAAAAGGTAAGAGCATTGAGAATCACTCTTTATATGTTACCTTCCCATTAAAAGTCAATACAAATGCAATGTTAAAACACATAGAACTGAAGTTTATTAAGTAAAATCCTTCACACATAGATAAATAGATACTCCTATGCAGACATGGTCAAATTAAAACAATGATAAAACTGAAATTGCGGCAGATAAGACATCTTTAAGCGAAAGCAACTGCACACGGTGGGTTGAGGGGTTTGGAACGCCCGAAAAGTCAAGGATCCTGCCTACCACATAGTCGACGTCTGCGAAGGAAACATATTATTATAGAGGTCTTCAAGCAAATAGGAATTGCAGAACACACCACAATGACTGCGTAGGTGAGTCCGATGCCAGATCCTGCCAAGACATCGGACCAGTGGTGCTTGTAGTCGGAAACTCTGGTAAGAGCCGTATACCAGGCGAACATAAGCAGAAGGAACTGGAGCAGGTGGCACAGCATTCTCATCTGCTTCCAGTGCATTCTACGATGTAGGTAAATCTGGAAGAGATGGTGATTGATTTACCTCGTTTCCCAGCCTCGGATTGACTCGAACTCACCACCAAGTAGAGCATGGAGTAGCAGGCGAAACTTGCATGTCCACTGGGAAAGGACAGGCGCATGTCCTTCAGCTGCTTCGAAGTTATATCCACCGCCGCACAGGTGAAGTCCTCGATATAACGAGCAGCGTTTATGGGATCACTGCAAGTGGTGCCATTCTTCATGACGGGCTGACAGAGCTGCGGGCACAGTGATGCAAATTAAAGACTTAGGGAAAATATATTAGATCTTTAGCTTACTGTGTAGAAGTGAGGCCTCAGTCTGCCAATGGAATACTTTGCGATATTCGTGGATAGCTGCTCTACGCCCAGCCCGAAGATAAAGATTCCCATCCTGTGGTAGCACTCCACCAGCCAAGTGGGCAACTCCAAGTGGCAGAGCTGATAGCCACTGCCCACCGTGTTCTTCTGAAAGGGACTGTGCAATCGCTTATCCTGGCCCCTAAAGAACTCCACCACGAGCATCTGCAAGGGGTAAGTCCATTAAGTAAGGGGTAAGTAAGTTAAGATAAAGCGCAACTTACCACTGAAAGAGGTAAGGCGCCACACATCAAGTATAGAATCCAACTGGGCATGCTGGAGTCCCTGTAGGGATGTTTCAAGGAAGAATCATTGCAGAAGAATCCGCGGTTGACGGCCTCGCCCCAAAGCGAAAATCCCAGCATAGGTAGACCAACTGAAAGGATAGGGATATCAAAAACACGCTCAAAGATTTATCCTCCATGCCCCACATTTTTATCATTTGCAACCCGAGTGGGGCTTTTTGGGTGGCCCAGCACAGATGTGGTGTCCAATTCATTTATAGGCAAGGTCTGCTGATCCAGCCTTAATTGGACCAGTATAAACACAACGATCACAACCACGTTGATGGTGGGGAAATGAGTTCAGCACAATCAAATGAAAAATGCTCCCCTCACAAAAAGAACTTGCCACAAATTGAATAAAATAAATCAGTCCGAACTCGATGATGCGCGAATAAATATATTTTTTTGTGTAGTATCTCTTTTGGGGTTCGCTCGTGTGAGAAGTGCCTGTTCACTATTGAAACATTGAAACGCACAGCAGAAAGCCACAAAGGAACCCAGTACATCACGCAGTTGGAAACATTTTAGGGCAATTTGGAAATGTTTTTGTTTGAAAACAAGGCGGGAAGAGGCGCTAGCTTACCTACGGTTTATGTATACATAGTTCAGCACGATGATATTGTTCAGGGGCTTTGTTGCATAGATAGCGGAACCCTATCTGGGTGATGGATTCAGATGGGGAATGAGTTTATGACTGGCAAGTGCAGGAGATCAATTGCTGCCACATGATAACAGATCATAAAACGTGTGAAAGGCCGCCGGGAAAATGAGATAATACTTTTCTTGAAGTTTTCAATTCGCTTGGCGGGGCAAGAGCTTTACGAACTGTGGTTGATATAGTAATATGATTTATTTCAGACTTCGATTAGAACAGCTATTCTCAACGGTTGAGTGCCAGGGAAATGGGAACATTTGAAATGCCATTCGGTTATTTTGAGTTAGTATTGAAACAGCATTTTCCCAAGAAGACTGAATAAATCCAAAGTATCTTAACTTATAATGTTTCCACTGACATCTATAGAGAACTAAGAATATCCGGAAAGTTGTTATTTCGCCTAGTTTCCATTTGATGTGTTTAACTTTATTACTTTGTGTGATTTGGCTAACCTAAAAGAGTAACTTTATCAAAGCGTGTTGTTTATTTATTTATTTTTAATGTGCCCGTCTGCTCTGTGAAACATGTAGGCAAGTTTACTACGCATAATATTTATAAGGTAAGCTATAAATTATTCTAAATACTCTGCAGTTTTTTGTTTAAGCATGCGAAAAATGCATAAAATACGAATGTTATCCGAAGAGGAAGAACAGGCGTCTAATAAATATAAGAACAATGAAAACAGGCACACAATAAAAGTGGTTGTTTAACCCACAGTTCTCTATGTGTAACTTCCGCTTTACAAATCGCCATGATTCACTGGAATTTCTCACTAAATCCCAGATACTGTTAATTTGCTCCAAAGCCTTACTCACCGCAGCTAAGCAAACAGAGGTCCATGAGAATCCTTCCGAGGATTTTTCGGGGGCCCCGCAACGGTGACTTGTTGTTGCTGGGTACCGCGTACAGTGGGCCCTGGCTGCGGGAGCTCCCAACGAAGTTGGGCAGCTGCAGGTCCAGTTTCACATTGTTGTTGTTGTGGTTGGGAGTTTGGTTGGAGTCGGCGGCTACGATACTGGAAGCCGTCGGAGAAGAAGGCTCTTCGCCGCTGCTGCTCTGGCTCTCGAATCTCTGGAGCGGCGTGGTATCGCTAACGCTGACCGGTCGCAGGGAGCTCATTGTGACTTAAAGGGGTCTATCTGGCCTCTAATCTCGCCGAGCTTCAGTGTATGGCCCTATTACACCTGGACGCCACTCCGGTGGTCATCTTATGGTCAAGCGGATGCGGAGACACACAAACGAATATTTGGATAATCCTCGGGAGTGCTTTCCTCTTCAGAATGTGCTAATGGGCGCTCCCTCTTGCGCGGCACGTTGATAACGCGCAGGTATGTAAATAGAGCTCACAAATCAATACTGATGTAAGAAGCCACGGCGTCGGCGTTTCGTGGGCGGTACGAAATTGGGTAAGGTAAACGCAAAGGTAACGAAAGGTGAACGCGAACGCAACGCTATTGTGCAAGCGATAAGCGATGAGCGATCATGATAGCGATCGACTAAGTCCGAGTCGAAATGCTGCTCAATTACTAAATACTGCTGGCGACGCACAAAGGTAAATACTGCGAGGTAAAAATCTGTGCACTTATTTGGACTGCATTTTCCCGCTGCACTTTATGGCTGTTTGCATTCGTTTTGTCACATCGAAGGTATTTTCGTTCTTGGTCTAGTTCTTTTCACACTTGGTTCTGTTTTCCTATTTGTTTCGCATGCGCAGCGCCGCTACGAAAATGGTAGGCGAATAAAACTGGAGTAAAACCGCTGACCAGCCCGACGATGATCAACCGTCCGCACCGTTCGACTACGAACGAAGAAGTAAACGCCGCGCTGCCGAAATACAGATATCCAGAAAAGCAATGAATGCAAACAGCTGTGCTCTCTCCCGTTTCCCATTGCAGCTCTCCCTCGCGCTCTCTCCGCCCGGATAACTGAGCGTGGTAGTGGAATATTGGAATGGTAAAGTGCTGATCAGTGATCCTTTAAATAGGTTTAGTAACTTCCTTACAAATTTATCGGCTGAATTCATATCAGAACACCCGAAATATTAAAAGTATATTAAAATATCTAGTATGCGCTGATTGTACATAAATTTATTTTATTTCGCATTTAGTTTCTATTAACATGAATATGCGCCAAAAGATAGGCAATGCTTTGGATTACTATATACTGCTTTGGCAATAAAGTGCACGCTAAAACTAAACTAAAAAGTACCTTAAACTGGCGCGAAACTGCTGTTGTTCTAACCTTCCAGTAAAGTGCACTTTTACATATTTCCAGAGAGAGCGAGAGAGCCTCTCCGCACATATTTTCGCTTTTGCGCCGACACACAAGCCACGACGGTTTATCTTCACAGTCGCCTTTTTCAAGCGGACGCGTTCGGTTCAAATGCTCTGTGTCGCTCGTCTATTCGACCAAAACAAAGAGCTAGTACGAATCGGGCGTATGTACATATATGTAACCCTTATTTGTTGATACCGATCGGGTCTAATTGAATCGGAAAAGCATACTATTGCGCAACAGAAAGAAGGCGGCAACGATGACGGAGAAGTCAAGGCTTGCCTAAAAAAATTTCGCAACGCTCCTGCTCGGTAAAGGTAAATTAATTAAACAAAGAAAGTGTTTATTTGTACTAAAGCGAGTGGGAAATGAATGTGGATATATCTTGGCCATTTTATCGATTTGCTTGGCCGGCAAACACAAAGTGTCTGTGGAGCCTCACAAATTGATGGTCACATAAACAAACTGCGAAAAACCAGCGAACAAAAGTACGTACATATGTGGGAAAATTCATAAATTATGCAGGTGGCAATGGAAATTGCGTGGGCATATTTTGTTTGGCTTAAAATCGATTTTCCCACCTGCAACTGGGTTCTGTTTCCCGATGGTCAAGGTTGCTATTGTTGTGCCAAAAAGGAATTTCACTTATGCGTAAAATCAGACCATTGAGTTCGCGAAACCTTATCACCGATAGCTTATCAATTGTTGAAACGCAAAACCCCGCGCATTTCGACGAGTGGGCCAAACACGGGTAAACAGAATTTGGCCTTTCATGCTTGTTGGGCTTTATTGGCTTATTGGCTACGTCTGTTATGGCCATTATCGGTGAGAGTTTTCCGTCATTTCAATTTCAATTTCAATCCCATCCCAGAATTCTGGCATCTGGCCAAGTGGCTAGCTCTTACAGAACGTTTTCGGGGCGCTCGGTTTTACACTTTTGTCGAATCAAATACTTTACATACTTGTAGCTACTGTAGGGCCATCAATCAAGTCCGAACTATTGTTCATACAATGCTGAGTGCTTTCGGCGTAAAATTTTTGCTCATTCTTTTGGGCAATTTGTAAATGTTTTTAGTGCGAGTTGCTGCACTTGGGCAGAAAACACATATTTTTTACGACTTTGGCATATATGCATATGAAAAAGCTCTATACCTTAAGAGCAGCACCAAATTCAGATTATAGCACTAAACCTGTTACTCAAGCTAATGCCATTGTTTCGAAAACCGTCATGTATTTGTATAATAATATCTTATCTTTATTTGCTTATATTTATTTGATATATGTGTATATTTTTTATTTTTATTTTTCATCTTAATCTGTAGTAGCCCTTTCGTATTCTTATTTTGTGGGCAACGTTTTTGCCAACTCGTATTGGATTTCGTTGTCAAGCGCGTGTAAAATGTTGGCCGCCTTCTGCTGATTTCAGCTAGAATGGAAATGTATTCAATAATAATCGTTAGCAAAGCAAATAAACAAGCATTTACCGGGGTAAATGGGTTGGTTGAACCTGAGACCACGGACACTGTGGCAGGTGTAGATTTCCTTCCTTTCGTCGACAAGTTGTCTGCAAGGTTTCCCCTTGAAATCGAATTCAATACATTAAAATAGTACAAAATAATGTTCTTCGAGTCTGAAAGAAAACCTGAAAAGAACAATCCATTTTGAGACCAAGAGATTCGCGTGCACTTGTTGGATTTTAATGATGCGGCCTGGCGCCTGTTATTTATGTAAATTGTAAAGCATTTCGTTTGGCGATATGCATATTTTTCGAATTTCAATTTATTTCCATCTTGTATGACCTTAATTCGCGTTGAGATATTCCGAAAATGACATTCGATTGGACAAAAGGGAGGGCTGCTCAGCTTGTGGTCGTTGCCCGACAAAAGTTAATCGTTCGGATCTGAAATTAAAATGAAGAGGAGAGGGAATTGGAGAGGGGGCTTCAGCTGCCTGGGATTATCTTGATTTTATAATTACTTGTAATGCAGGGTTAAACCGACACGTCCTGCGACACGACATGCTAATGGGTTCAAACTCAAATTGCACATTAATGGGCTTGCGGTATTAACTTACATGACGACTCTAAGATGGCTTAAATATTTGTAGATAAAGCTTTAAAATCACTTGGGATATGTGGGCATTTTAGTAAAGTCATTTCAAAGTCATGCACACTGCGTATCATAAATTAAAAGTGCTTTAAAATGTACAACACGAATTGGTTAAATATCTTTTAGATATAGCTTAGTCTAGCTTGGCAGACAACGATATCTTTGAAATTTCGAAATTTATTGAAGTAACGAATTTAATCACAGGTTACCGTGGTAGTCGAAATCGTAATTATGACTTAACTATTTCTCAATGGGAAGCGCTCACCCAACTGCCAATGTTATCAGTCCCAGCCCTCTACTTACTATTTTATCGCAATTTTTGTAGAATGCTTGCGATAAGATAATGCCGAGATATGCAGATATAAATGCAAGATTAATCTTCCGATAATGGGTCAACATGGTCGTGGGCCTGGTAGTGAGCAGGCTATTCTTGGCTCGATTGATGACATTTTAATTTCCGGGAGCCGAGCTGACAATTAAAAATAATCTCAAAGCTAGCAATCTCAAGTGCGTGGAAGCACGCTCTTCAATCCGCGGTCGATAATATCGCAGTAATATCGCTGGTCTCTTTTTGTACTTTTAATTAAGATGTTGCCTGCTGTTTTGTCATTTGCTAAGAACGGGATGGAGGGCCGAAAGGCAGGAGAGAACATTCATCAGGAGAATCTGAATCCGAATCTGAATCTCTAGAGACCGCAGACCCCCGGTGCAGGCATTAAATTGGAACGGAGGAGTTCAGGATCGCTCGCTATCTATAAATAGTCGTTGCCGATCGGATGCATTGGCCCGGTTGCCTTGGCCTGGCCATAACCGAAGCTGACAACTGCAATCCCTCCTTGTTTTATGCTGTACAAGTTCTTTGCTCCTTTAACTCGGTCTCTAGTTGGAGAAACGGCTGAAGTACTGACTGACGTTTGCCACTTCGCGCTTGTGGCTTTGTGGCAAATTAAGGCCTTGTTGCTCTGGACCTCAAGCTGTTCTTCAGGAAGGCCCATGCTTGGTCATTGGAACGCCCCGTTCATGGCCAAGTTGATTGCACAAAATTATAGAAATTCAACTGGCTGTAGATAGCGAACGGGGAACAAAAGGAGCTTATGCAGGGTTAGGGCTATTAGAAGCATTCCCCTGTGCTCAATATATATTTCCTCAATATACTTGCACATACTTAGATCCTGTTAATAATGTTAAATATCATTTTTTGCATCCACTATTTTCTATTCTATTATATAGATCATGAAGCCCTGACAATAAAATGATTTTAAAATTCTATTATTATTTTATGCAACCTAGTTTACTAGCGTGAATCAATGTTTTTACTCCAATAAAGTATATTTAGAACTAAAACATTACGCTATTTAGAAAAACAGCCAAATAATCTTGCTCAATATTTGCATGATGACTTAAATTTGTTGACTTAATACATACATATTTAAACACTTGCGTTTCCTAAATAGTTTTGTTATGACGTTTCAGAGTGATGTCACAAAATAAAATATGTTATGTTTTATGTTTCAAGATAGGGGAGTTCGACTGTAGCGTCAGTGTCCATTCAAATGCCATTCAAGGGTAAAAACGGAAAGTTTATTGTTCATTTGAAGCGACGTCACTTGACCCGTTTGAGAGGTACCCCCTCCCAGTCACTTGAGTGCTAATAAATCATGGAATTCCTCAATCAGTCATTAACAAGAAGCGCGTCTTTGTGACAGGGGAAGGCCGACAGGGCGGGAGTAAAACACGTCACAACCATTGTCCGTCATCATCGGCAGGGATTCCTCGGCCTATTACTCACCGAGCATTATTCAACAATTTCACTTAATAATTTATCTCGTCTCCCTCCTCTCCCTAATTCAACAGAACTGAGGGGGAGCCATTACGTATTCCCAGATTCGAAGTGAGATTCTCGCTCTTAAGATCAAGTTCACGTCCAAGCACAGCAGCTTAAAGACAAGCAAAGGAGGCGAGAGCGCAAAAGCTTTTTTTGAGCTTGGAGCTTTTCAACAGCACCCACAAAACGCTACCGTGAAATATAAAAATGAGTAACGAAACGTCGGCGAGCGAGTCAACACCTCTGCGACGGCCGGAAAATCGGACACCCGTTCCTAACGTGGCCCAAAGTAACAGCAACAGTCGCCAAACAACTATTAATAGCAACCACAGCGGCGACAACAATAACTACGGTGACTCGGTTCAAGTGCGTCTGCAAGAGCAGGACAAAGATAGCGACAGCGAGCAACAACGAACGGCCACCATGGACGCCAACAAAAGAATCCTCTGCCGCGTGGGCTTAGATGTTTTAATCTTGCTATGCGGTGAGTACAAATTTCGGTATTTCAATGCCCAAGTAACTGCACTAACTTGGCAGCTACACCTGTTCACCTCCAAATGCTAAACTTCGATCGCATCGCGCTGTGTATTTAAATTACAGGCGGTGTTTATTTTCTGTCGCAATGTTTATTATTTCTTTGGCGTGCTTCTTCTCGCTCACTCCACCCCTGAATTCACATAATAGAAAAAGCTTTGTGGCTCTCTCACGCTCTCTACCACCAGACTCTCTTCGAAAAATCTGCTTTGTTTTGAATTGGCACTGCACTTAAACTTATGGAACTCAAGCTTATACTAAGCCGTATTCAAGTTTGTAAACAATAGAGTTTTTTCCTCACTATTCGTCATCATAGATATTTATAAATGTACGGCAAAAAAATAGTTGAAAGATCCATATTGGCTTATCAGTGTCCACAAAATGAATATACATACATGCATTATTGCAGTATACAAATTTCTGAGGCTCTTTGAGAAATAAACCACTTTCTCGCTGTTGCTATGTTTTTCAGTTTCCTGCCCACCTTACCTTTATTTTTATTTGCAGCGCAAACAAAAGCGGAGACAGTTAAATTGTGTCAGGTAAAGGTGGACAACCTGCACGGGCTGACTGTTGCATTCGATTGGGGGAGTTGCTCAATTTCCACAGCCAGCACTTTCCGCTTTCCCATAAAACGTTATCAGCGAACCAAAGAAAGAAAGCACCACTAAAATTATAAAATACCCATTATTCCTGAACAGGGGAGTCTCGTAGGAGCCAAACTGTTCGACCTTCAGCAAGAAATACTTACCCTATAGCCAAGCTTTTTTGATTTGAGAACCTTTATGTCGATTCCTCCCCCGAATACTTTACGGAATCCAGTCAGTAGCGTGCATTGTAGCGCAACCGGTTTACCTGGCAATCTTCATTATTCAGCTTTGCTGTTTGCTTACCTGGCTGACTCACGGAGCGCCGCCTTATTGTACCAGTGGTACTTTGTAGATTTTTGCAATTGGCACTAGAGGAAAGGCTATCTCAAACCGCCATATTTGAGCAACTGAAAAAGGTAGCTGAACATTCGGTCTTGCCAATCAGCCAAAGCGTGAATTTACGACTGCATTCCTGGCGTAGAATTGGTGCCATTTTCTCCGGAGTTGGATCCAGCATAAATGCATGACACATTATCTTAGCCAGGTAGCCAACTTTCGCATTTCAGTTGACTCACCTTAAGGCAGTAAACCCAAAAAATCCCACAAGAATCATTCACCAAAAACCCCTTTATTAATCTGTTGCCAAAATTAAAAAGATTAAAAACAGTAAACCCTGAATATAAAAGGGTATAATAAACTTCTAATATAAAACTCATGCCGTGTGCACATTGCCAGTTCCCTCAGCCAGAAAGTTTCCATCGATTTATCAACAAATTATGGAGAGGACTGTCCCCGTAGGAGTTCTGTGAATATATTAAACAACTGGGACAAAATATCGATCTGTTTTCCAAATAAATTCCAATTAGTTAAATCTGTTACAAATGTCTGTGGTCTGCATCGGCAGGGAAAATCAAAGAATCCATTTGAGATGCTTGTTTTTAGTGGGTCGAGATTAGTTTGCCAGGTCGCATCTATCTATCGGATGCATCTGATGGCCGCTCGTCTGTCGACGACTAATTTTCGGGTGTAAATTACTTTTGACGCTAGGCAAACGCTGATAAAGTGGTTTTGGGCCAAGGGGCTGACGAGAGTGACGGTGGCACTTAGCCAAACAAATTCCTCGACCTCCGGAGAAACCCCAACTTCAAATTGAAACTCCGTTTGACGTTAATTGAATGCGAACGAGCTGCGGCACCGAGTTCGTCTCCATTCCCCGATTCTTTCACCTTTCTCCTTGAGGTGGAGTCATTAAACCCATAAAATATACACAGAAACGCATATCGGGGGTCGGCTCCCAGAAATTTCCCCTCCACTGCTGCACTTCAATAATTTATCGAGCGTGATTGCGTGCGCGTGTTTGCTTTTGGGGAAAGAAATTCTCCCATTCAGCCTGACCAAAACTAAGTAGAAGGAACAATATTTATGCAATGCATTTTGGGCATGAGGCAATTGTTGGCTCATTGTTGTTGTTTACCTTCCACCCAACGGCAAACATAGACCAAAGACAGAATACAGATACATTTACAGATACAAATATGTGGCCACAATAGATACAGATGGAAACGAAGATACATGGCCTGCCAAGATGGATGTTGATCTTCCATGTGTTTTTTGCGCTACATTTCCTGGGACAAAAGCAATGAACATTTAATTGCCAGCAGCTCATGACTCATGACCTGTCAGGCAGAGAAAGGTCGAATCGGATTGGAAACCGAAATCGTTACCTGTGTGACACCTTTTCAGTTTCTGTTTCGGATATCTAGATGCGGGTGACCTGGCTGGGTCAATAATTCTCGGTAATCATTTTCGATTTCTTGGCAGCCATGAAATTGCCAAATCCCACATCAATAATTCTCGTTTTTTAACGGACTGCGTCTTTGTCCTTCGTCGATCAAATCAATTGGCAAGGCTAAAGTTCAGTCATCCTTAATCTGTGCGAGTGGCGTTGTGAAGTTGTCTTTTAGTTTATCTTGGCACTAATTGGCTTTAATTTGACTTCCGTCATGTCTAATTAATGCGGCAAGTGCAAGTCAGACGTTTTTAATTAGATGCTGCTCCGTATTTGCCGTATTTGAGGTCAGATTTGAGTAGACTTTCTTCTCTTGCAACTCGGCAAACAGATACTGCGATAATAGAGATACCGTGCTAAAAGCAAACATTTGGTAACTTGAAAGGCTGGCGAGCGGCACTCGCAGCATCCGAAAGATACAAAGATGCATCTTCAGCGTAGGCCGGTGGCTTTTGAGCTGGGTAAATCGTAGAAGAAAGCGGCGGCGTAGAGTGATCTTCTGAAGAAATCTGATTCTCGAGCGGGCTGAAGTGGCCGCGCTTACCTCTTTGTTTAACAAACAATTTGTTTATGTTGCCCTCTTCGCTGTTGGTTCAATTACACTGTAGCTTGCAGCAGGCGGCGTCTTTAATATTGAAACGAACTTGACACCAAATGGACAGTGTTTTGTTTGCTATGAAAGTGCGGCATAGGTGCGTTACAATTCGGTTGAATTGTTGCAGTCCCCCTCGAATAACTTAAATTAAGCATTTCCGCTAAGGGTACGGCTCCGGTATGATTGTTCCTAAACGGCTTATGTCACCCTCATAAAAACACAGAAACACGCACAAAACATCAACAAAATTGATTCGTTTTTGTGTCTGCCATTTAACACAATTTTCCCTGTTCAATATTTCCATTTTCAACGCAAAGTTCGAGCTAGTTAATCCCCTGCCTATGTAGATCAGGGTAAATCTATCTCCAAAGGCTACACTTTCGTTTTCCATGCCGCAGAGTCGTAAAAACATTTTAGTGCTACCGGGCGGCTGGCACAGGATTAGGGTTCTGGGGCCGGAGAAAGGGAGGACTCCTAGGGCCAACAATGGGCCACTTGCTGTTTGTAATATGACGCTAATCTCTGTAAGAATTCCAGCTCTGCAACTTTCCCAGCAGCAGCAGAAGCCGTCGGCGATCGTTAAACATATCCGACAATGATTCCAGACACTGATCTAGATTTTGGGACCTGATACAGCTGCAGGCCGAAGAAAGGAAAGAATAGAATAGACCTCTGCTCGGCATTGTGTCACCCACCTTTGTGGGACCTCAGCGATCGCCCTATTCACCCTGCAAAAATGCAATTAAGCGACAGACAAGTCGCCATCGAGTGCCGGCTATGCACTTCACTCCTGACTTCCATCCATACTCCATGCATATGAACAGTATTCCCTAGCTAATGAGCACTTCAGAACGCAGAACTTTCCCAATTTTCAACGCCTCGCTGACTTGGGCCAGGTCGTCGACATCCAGAGTTCTTTTCCGCCTGCGGTTAGTATGGCTCATTGCAGAAAGGCGATTAGGTAAACTGGAGCGCTGGAGCGCTGGAGCCATGGCTAATGCAGTTTTAATTATACACTACATAAATGCGCTGTGTACAGCAAAGCAAATAGAGAAGCCGGGCGGACAGGCGATCCATCAGCAAGTACGCATCACAACTCGTACAGGCTATTATTGATGGCAGCGAATTTTTAATTAGACAGGCCCAGAAGTCGCTGACAGATTTCCCTGGGCGGAATTACTTTATGATCCCCATTGAGACCCCGCACACGTTCGCTTGTCACGGGAAATCTTATCGCCGACTTAGACGTATCATAACTCAATAGCGTCTCTGTCTCCGTTGTCCCCAAGAAGATAGTGCCGCAGCACTTAGGGCCCGATGACCCACTGAGATGAGGGGGAATACACATTGATAAATTGGTGGTGTTTATAATTTCTATTTCCAATTTTTCGCCTTCAGCTGGTTTTCCCATACTGCTGTTCTTCCTGCTGGGCGATCCGTACAAGCGGGGCTTCTTCTGCGATGACGACTCGCTGAAGCACCCGTTCCACGATTCTACGGTCCGGAACTGGATGCTATACTTCATTGGAGCTGTGATACCAGTCGGCGTGGTAAGTGAGTGGGGTGGCTGGTTGATGGACAGCCCGAAATTGTGTCAAGCAGCTGTCGGATACTTGAGCGAAGATTGCGCAATCGCCTCAAGTTCGGTTGTCGGCACTATGGAGCTATGGAGCTATTTAGCTATGATGCAAGCAAGATACCACATGCATGCTCCACTGTCCACATGTCGGCAATTAAAACTAGAGCAACATGTGTCTGGCCCTAATGGGCCTAGAATAGAGATTCGGCCATAAATATTTGCATGTGCGCCCCTAACGACTTCCAGAGAAAAGGGTTTAACGAGCTGCTAACTCGAGGAACTCACTCCCATTCCCATTCCTCTTGCTTTTCCATCCCGCAGATATGCATCGTGGAGGTGATCATTTCACAGAACAAGGCCAGCAAGGACAATGGCAATTCCAGCAGTCGGAGGTACGTCTTCATGAACTACG
Organism: Drosophila erecta; assembly: GCF_003286155.1. NCBI lineage: Eukaryota > Metazoa > Arthropoda > Insecta > Diptera > Drosophilidae > Drosophila > Drosophila erecta. Next base: position 17,684,218 of record NW_020825200.1, read on the forward strand.
AACTGCCCGACTGGATGATCGAGTGCTACAAGAAGGTGGGCATCTATGCATTCGGCGCTGTGCTCAGCCAGCTGACCACGGACATTGCCAAGTACTCCATAGGCCGACTGCGTCCCCATTTCATCGCGGTAAGTGCATATCTGCGTGTCCGTGGTTGGCAATTTCTCAGCGGTATCCCCGTTCTGACATTGCCAATTAATTTTAATCTGCAACATGTGCAGCAGGACAGGCGACAGTGACAGCGACAACGAAGACAAATCCAAAGTCGAAGTAGGAGACGAACTTGTGCAGGGAACTCGGAGACAATGTCAAAACTCACACCATGTGGGGATTGGTTATTAATAGTATTTGGCTAAAAGGGGAATAGTGACAGTGCCTTCGAGTGCTGTAGTTGAATACACTGTCTATGAGGGAATAGTTTATGAAAGGTAGCAATAAGCACAGCTTATTTGTAAATACTCCATGGGTAGCTGTGAGCTGCACTAACTAAAACATTTTACCCATATTGATTAGCTTGTGGTGAGAATAGTAATTAGAGAGAATAGTAAAGAAGTTATACAATGACCCTTGATTTAACGTTAAGAAAAGAGTTCAAGTACACATTCCTGCACTTCTTATTCTATGCAAAGAAAAATTATTTGTTTATTTACAACTCGTCAGGGTATTTCTGATTTCAATGAAGCCCCAATAGCCCAGAGCAGTTGGCTTGCTTATTTATGATATTTTGACTGGATGTCAGACAATTTCATAAATATTCGCGGCGGCAAGTGGCTTGTTAGCTGGTTGTCGTGCGCTTCATTTGGGGAGATGGAATAGGGATCGCCATGGGGATCTCTTCAGAAGGGGAGCCGCAGCACAGAGCCGCCCTATTGTTTAGTGAAGTGCGGCAACCGGGCAGAGAGTGCAATGCAACTGCAGCTGTTGCCTCATTTCCAGCAGCGACTTCTCTAATTTGCGGCACATGTGTCGCAGATCCCAGTAAACTCCAGCTCCACAAATAATCCCTAAGCTTAACTCCAAGTCATCATTGGCTCATACCACCAATGCCTCCTTTCCTGCCGTCCACAGGTGTGCCAGCCCGAGATGCCCGACGGCACCACCTGCGCCGATCCCATCAATGCGGGGAAGTACATTGAGGAGTTCACATGCAAGGGAGTTGGATCGTCGGCGCGCATGCTCAAAGAGATGCGCCTCTCCTTCCCCAGCGGCCACTCCAGCTTCACCTTCTTCGCCATGGTCTATCTGGCGGTAAGTTCATTGTCATAGTCACACGATCCTAGCCTCATTGTTCTCCATACTTCCAAACTTTGCAGCTGTACCTGCAGGCTCGGATGACCTGGCGCGGCTCCAAGCTGCTGCGTCACCTTCTCCAGTTCCTGTTCATCATGGTGGCCTGGTTCACCGCCCTGAGCCGCGTATCGGACTACAAACACCACTGGTCCGACGTGCTGGCAGGATCGCTCATTGGCACCATATGCGCCTTGGTTGTGGTAAGTTGAGCCCGGATTAAAAGTCTCTTTTCCATTTGAACCGTTTAGATATTTCCCAACTGCGAACCCAGCCTTTCCAAGCACTACATTAAACGTATCTTAGAGATACGAAATAATTCGTAAGAATGAAAAGACCTATTTGTGTAATGTACGGTTCATGCATGCAATCGCCCCGCCCCAAGTCTTGATTAAGGTTCAATTCAGCTTGCCAGACATTCATATGCAACACTTCCCTCATCTTTTTAGAGCTACGGTTTGCCCATGAGTTGGTTCAACTTACAAACAGTTTGGCCCGCCAAAAGCAAGGCCAAGTAAAAGAGGAGCAGAGACAGTAACAGAATCAGCTTATGACATTGTAAAGAGGATTGGCAATTAAAGCATCACAAATTCTGCATACCCCGACTACTCATTACTAACCTGGTGGTGGCCATTAGCCTTAATTGAACTGCGGGATATGCTCTCCAAATTGGCAGAACTCAACACCTAGTCGCGGTGTCTGTGCGTTGCGTGTGGTGCCAATCAATGCCATCCGCAGCAGGAAGCCTTGTTTCCAGGTCGAGCTGACTCTTCCACCCAGTTTTCTATGCAGCTGTCCAGCTGTAATTTCACGCTTCACTTGGGGCAGGGGACATTCCTGAGGGGGACGCTCATCATACAAGGCAATTAAATAGATATGAAGGGGTACGGATACACCAACGCATACTTTTAGGAGCAGCTGCTTAATGTTTCAAGCGTGGCATTGTGATCGAATGAAACTTCGCACTACAAAATGCCTATCCAATGAGTCAATCGTTTTAAAAACCATCACAACGCTTTCGCTCTAGATCCTACGAGTTATCCCAACTGAGCCATTTATAATATATTTGTATAGAGTAAAGGCAAGGAATGTTTTCTAATGTCTCTGGTAAAGGGTATATTAGATTCGTTGAGAAGTATTTAACAAGTAGATGGAAGAGTATAAAGTATCTATGTACGAGTATATGTTCATTCCAGTTCACTAGCAGAATCGATTTGGCCAAATCCTTCTGTCCTTCCGCATGAAAATCTAGCTGAAAGTTGAGATTTAGCATGTTTTTTCAAAACGCTGCCACTCCCATTCTCCCTTTTGTTAAATGTTTTTCATTTTGTTTTTCTTTTATTTCGATATGCTGAAAAATGTTGCATTTTTTCCTTTGCTGAGTAAAGGGCGTGTGATATTCGACGTACTCGAGTAAAGCGGTTTCTCAGTTTCTCCCTCCCTTACAAGCATATACAAAAATATAATAACATACAGAATTGAGAATTTTTGATGACAATTTAATATAATTTTTTTTTTCAACTTTGTTATATATTTGAAATTAATAAAAGCTCTTTAACGATTTGACAACATGGAAAGTGTATTAATAACACTATTTTCTTCTTATTTGCAGGCCAATTATGTATCCGACTTGTTTCAAAAGCCCAACACAAAGACCTATTTGGCGCGTACAGTGCAAGACATGAATGCATCGCCAGCACAGGGAATTACGATTACTTCAAACTAACCCGCAGAAGTGCAAAATATGAATTATAAGTTCCACGCGTTGTAGCCGAACATTTTTGGAGGATTTCATTATCGGGACAGTGAAGCCTAGCTTTGCGTTAACCTAATTAATGTATTCCTGTACTGGCATTTTAAGAGCTGAGTGTGATTAGCTGGAAGTGCACTGAAGTGCCTTCTTTAATATTTAAACTAGAGCAATTGATGTGTAGAGTAGCTATTTTACTATACTAAATATTTTAAGCTGACGCAACAATTTCCACAAATCAAGTGACCTTCAAAACAGAGCTGCGCAAAAAAAAATGAAAGCAATAAGTATTATGTAGCTAATTTTAAGCTTTGAAAACGATAAGGTAATTAAAATATGTTTAAATGGTAAATTTAATATGTTAATTTATAATTTTTAGCGAGAGTTGACCTGTTTTTCGCTGAAAATATGAAAATAAAATATAATTAAGAAATAAATGGATGTGGTATTTTTATTTAAAGGAAAAAAGAATATCGAGTTTTGGGATGCAAATATATGTTATAAACTTGCGAAAACAGAGGGAGATGCTTAAATAATAGAAATATTAAAGAAAACTCGATGTTTACCTTTTATACATGGATTAGGTTTAAAATTTGCAACAGCTACGCAAAAAAAGAATTTATTTTAGAAATGTACGTTTTGAATTTTTGGTATATTTAATATTTACTCAATAAATACCATACCATCCATATATAAATTCCAAACCATCGGTATTTTTAAGTGGTCGATCAACGGTCACACTGCAGTATTTGTACACAATAAAAACCGGCTCGTTTTTTCGCTGAAAAAGGTAATAAACTTAAGTTGAATCAGGCAAAAGTAACAATTAGAGTAGTTGACTGACAAAGAAGAAGTTTAATCTCACCTCGAGTCTTGGCTAAGACAGGAATGACCAGAAATCGCGATATCCGCACCGCACCCATGACGTGTCACTCGCCCACTTCGTTCTAATCAATTACTTTGTTTTTAACCATAGGACGTTTCTCTCTCCAAAATGATCACCGACGTGCAATTGGCCATTTTCTCCAACGTGCTGGGCGTGTTTCTGTTTCTGCTGGTGGTTGCCTACCATTATATCAATGCCAACACCGGAAAGTTAGTAATCAATGCAGTAAAGAAGAGGAAATCCAGCCAGAAATCAACAATAAAACCGATTCTCGTTTATTTACAGGCCCAGCGCAAAGGCAAAATGATCTAGGATGTTTCCGCTAACAGACTAATGTAGTTGTACCAGGATAATGATAATGCTGCTTCATTCGCAAAATAAATAGTTGTACAAATCTAATCCAGGATATCGTTAATGGCCTCCTTCATGGCCTGGACATCGTCCAGCGTTTCGCCAGATCTCTGATCCTTGCGAGTGTAGAAAGTCCTGTGCGTTTGATGTCCAAAGCTGAAGGCCTTGACGTAGGGCAAACTTCTAGTTTCCACGGGCACCTCGTCCACCTCCATGGAGTTGGGTTTGCTTCTGGGTTGATGCTTCTGCTTGCCTCTATTCTTGCCCTGATCAAAGCGATAGTTGGCCGGAAGCTTGTGCGTTATGATGCAGTGATCTTTGCGCTGTCGGGGAGTATGGAACTTGATGGTGCATTCCTCCAGAAAGCAGGAGAACATTGGCTTGTCACCTCGCTCCACGCTGGCGGCAAAATAACAATCGTGCTGTTCGGTGATGTGCAGGTCCAGTAAATGGGCAGTGGGCAGCACTTTTCGGCATTCTGCGCAGCTGTAGGACTGATCTTTATCCCTGATTCTAACTCCCTCATCCTGGTCGCCCACGATGTCATCGACTTCCACGAGAACTCCAAGCTTCTTGAAGGGAGGCAGACTTGGTGCGGGCGGATCCGTGGGCCTTATGAATCCCGCTGGCACTTCGCTCAGTATCTTTAGGATTTTCTCTCTGGAGAGATATCCTACTCCCGCAGCTTCCGAATCCATTTTGTTTGTGTCCCCAAAATGTTTTGTTTTGGTTTCGACAAGTGATTTAATATGTTTCCACTGCACTGCGTCTTGAAAGTTGTGTGTTTTCCTTTTTTATAAAATGTAAAAGAAAAGTATTTTTTACTTTGAAGTTCAGAATGCGGCTTACACTAAATGAAACCGTAAATTGCTTAACTTTCAATACAAACCTATGTGTGTCCGTGTAATGTTTTCGAATTATATTTACAGCACATTTTAAAAGCGTTTAAGTAAGAGCGTGGTATTTACTGACGAAATGTTGCCACATCGCCAGATTTAGACAAAGCTTTCGAAGCGGTGGCATCGCCGTGCAGCACATGTGAACCTAAACTGGTTCCACCTAAGAACCGGTTCTTTTTGGAATACGAAGCTGACACCGCGTGGTGTTTTTGCTGTCGATTCCGCATTTATTTTCCTTTCGTCGCGTGGAAAATAAACAGATCCTGCCAAGATGAGTCTGTACAACTTCAAGAAGATCATGGTGGTTCCGCCAGCCAAGGTAAGTGTCTACGGGAGCGCCCGTCCCGCGGAGCACCCCTTGGAGCCCCGACATAACCTCACTGCAGGTGTTTACCAAATGCGCAATATGTAAATAATGTCTGGTTTTTCTTTTTTTTTTTCCACAGGACTTCATCGACATTATGCTGTCGAAGACACAGCGCAAGACCCCGACTGTGGTTCACAAGGGCTACAAGATATCCAGAATCCGGGCGTTCTACACCCGCAAAGTGAAGTACACGCAGCAGAACTTCCACGATCGCTTGTCGCAGATCATTCAGGACTTCCCTAAGCTGGACGATGTGCATCCTTTCTACGCCGACTTGATGAACGTGCTGTACGACAAGGACCATTACAAGCTGGCGCTGGGTCAGCTCAATACAGCCAGGCATTTGGTGGACAAGTGAGTGCCCCAGCCACAGACCCTTAAATCAGTTCGATTAACTACTCTTTTATCCTTCAGTGTGGCCAAGGACTATGTGCGCCTGCTGAAGTACGGTGATTCGCTGTATCGCTGCAAGCAGTTGAAGAAAGCTGCCCTGGGTCGCATGGCCACCATTATGAAGCGACAGGCCTCCAACCTGACGTATCTGGAGCAAGTGCGCCAGCATCTCTCGCGTCTGCCCACAATCGATCCCTATTCGCGTACCATCATCATCTGCGGTTTCCCCAATGTGGGCAAGTCCTCGTTCATCAACAAGATCACCCGCGCCGATGTGGAGGTGCAGCCCTACGCATTCACCACCAAATCCCTGTACGTGGGGCACACAGACTACAAATACCTGCGCTGGCAGGTCATTGACACACCTGGGATCCTGGATCATCCCTTGGAAGAGCGCAATGTGATCGAAATGCAAGCCATCACTGCCTTGGCTCATCTGCGTGCCTGTGTTCTGTACTTCATGGACATTTCCGAGCAGTGCGGTCACTCCTTGGAGGAACAGGTCAAACTGTTCGAGAGTATCAAGCCTTTGTTTACAAACAAACCCCTCATCCTGGCCATCAACAAGATCGATATTCTAACACCCGATGATCTGCCAGAGGAGAGAAGGGCGATTATCACCAAGCTGCAGGAGGACAAAAACATTCCCGTAATGCTCATGTCCACCGTACAGGAAACTGGCGTCATGGAGGTGAAGACCGAAGCATGTGAGCGCTTGCTTTCGTACCGCGTGGACCAGAAGATGCGTACGAAGAAGGTGGACAACATCCTGAACCGCTTGCATGTGGCCATGCCAGCGCCGCGAGATGACAAACTTCGTTCACCCTGCATCCCAGAAAAGGCCTCGGCGCGCCTGCAAGAAAATGCCGAAAAGGCAGAGCGCAAGCGCAAGCTGGAGAAGGAGATCGAGGAGGAGATGGGAGACGACTACACACTGGACCTCAAGAAGAACTACAGCGAAATCCCCGAAGAGGAGCGCTACGACATTATCCCAGAGTTCTGGCAGGGCCACAACATTGCCGACTACATCGATGCCGACATCTTCGACAAGCTGGAGGAGCTGGAGCGCGCGGAAGGACTGCGGGAGGAGAGCGGCATTTACACAGTGCCCGATATGACCATGGACGAGACGCTCAAGGAGATCCGCGAGATGGCCAAGCAAATCCGTGGCAAGCGCTTCGAGCTGCGCGACGAAAAGCGACTATCGTCGCGAAAGAACAAGCCAGTCATCCCACGAAACAAGCAGCCCAAGGTGCGTGATCGTTCCGTACAGAAGCTGGTGTCGACGATGGAGGGCCTTGGTGTGGACATGTCCGGCAGCGAGAACGCCAACTTCACCAAGTCCGTGGTGGATCTGCGTCGTGGCCAGGTGGCAGTTGGCTCCAAGAAGGTGCCCATGCAGCCGCTGCTCGACAAGGAGTCTTCTGCGGTGGTCAGGAAGACTGGTCTGCCTCTGAAGCGGGCGCCGTCGCGCGACACACTGGGCATCAAGAACTTGGCCATTCGCAAGAAGGCTCAGATCATGGCCAAGCGGGATATTGCCAAGAAGGTCACAAGCAGGGGTCTCAAGGGCGAGGCGGATCGCTTCATCGGCACAAAGATGCCGAAGCATTTGTTCTCCGGCAAGCGTGGAAATGGCAAGACCGATCGCCGTTAAGCGCAGCAGCCTTGGCTGGTTAAGTAATTCTACCTGGTGGGTTCGCCTGCTCCTCTGTATAAACTAAGCGACTTATCTTTATCCCTCATAACATTTTAAAATACAAGATTGTATTTTTACAAGCTGATCAGTGTCTACTTTTTGGCTTACTCAGTATACTTCGGTGGAAGTATTTTCACTTTTTAACCAAACTTTTGTTTAACCATCAAAACCATAGAGCCTTGCCTTCTGGGAAAGCTCATATGAAAGGGTGACCACATCAAAAGGATTATTGTGTTCATCAAAAACAAAGTTTACCCCTATTGATATATTCTACTTTCTTGCTTCACCTTGGCAACGAAGAAGTTTGTTTGGATTTCACCAATTTTCTTGTCCAATGAGTACAAGTTTTTCGGCACAGCAACATGTCCAAAGCCACCACAATTAAGGAGGCCCTGAAGCGCTGGGAGGAGCGGGAGCAGCAAAACTCCCTGACTGCCAAGGTTATTGATCTGCAATTCCAGTGGCCACCCATCGAAAAAATGGACAGCACATTGGGCACGCTGGTGCAGTGCGAGTGAGCTGAAAAGTTCCTAGTTCTTCGAGGAGAAATACATCTTTTTGTTTCCCCCAGGAGAATCAGCATGTCTACAAATATGATTGAAAAGATATTCGGCCTATCGGGCATGAAATGCCTCAAGGTTTTGTCTTTATCCCGAAACTACATTAAGCAGATATCGGGACTGGTAAGAGAAAGTAGAAGCAATCCTTCAGGACTTCATTGGCTTCTTTTATGTAGGAGGCGGTGGCTGAAACCCTGGAAGAGCTGTGGCTCAGCTATAACCTAATCGAGAAAATTAAGGGATTGACTGGTCTCAAATGCCTAAAGGTGCTGTATATAAGCAACAATTTAATCAAGGACTGGTCGGAGTTTAATCGCCTGGCCGAGATCGAGTCCCTCGAAGACCTAGTGGTGGTGGGCAATCCCCTGTCCGAGGGATTAGACGAGCCCACTTGGAGGGCGGAGTGCATCAAGAGACTGCCCACAATCCGTAAACTGGACGGCGAACCAGTCGTGCTCAACGAGGAGCCTCAGCTCTAAAATCGGTGGCTATTCGGTTGTAATGGATGTTGAAGAGATTGGGTTACCCATACGAATAGATGAGAAAATACAGAAAACAGAAACAGGTTTATAATTGCATTTCTATTGAAATATTGCACAATAAATAGAAGCAATGCAAATGTGGTGACGATAATACATGTCTTCTAAGCTTATGCGAAATATTTGTAAAACAGGTCAGTTGGACGAGCAAGAATTGCGGCTTTGGGATGATTCAAATGCCTGAAACCAGATATAGCATAATGGATTAGCTGTTGGATAATACTAATCGTATCTAACCTCCTTGGTGATTTTCAGCAGTCCTTCGTAGGTGTCTCGACCGGACTGATTGACCAGGTTGTGAAACACCGTGGAATCCGAATTAGTCAGCAGTTGATAGGGCGCTCCAAACTCCACAACACTTCCAGCATCCATAACCATCACCTTGTCGGAATCAATGATTGTGTGCAACCGATGAGCAATCGTCAGAACAGTGCAATCCCTGAACTTGCTGCGAATGGTGGCTTGGATGAGGCCATCTGTCTGCGGATCCACATTGGCAGTGGCCTCGTCCATCACGAGAATGCGGTTCTCACGCAGTATGGCCCTGGCCAAGCAGAGCAACTGGCGCTGACCGACACTGAAATTGGTTCCGCCCTCGCTGATTCTGCTCGCCAAGCCCTCAGGAAGCTCCGTCACCGCATCCTTCAGGTTCACGTCCTCCAGGGAGCCCCACAGCTTCTCATCGCTGTACTCGTCGAACGGATCCAGGTTGTATCGCATGGTGCCGGAGAACAGCACGGGCTCTTGGGGTATGATCGAGATCTGTCTGCGCAGATCGTGCAGACCCATGTGGCTCGTGTCCCTCTTGTCAATGAGCACGGATCCGTCGGTATAGGAGAGTCGGAAGAGGGCGTTAATGAGCGAGGACTTACCCGCCCCAGTGCGACCCACGATGCCCACTTTTTCCCTGGCTTGAATGACGAAGCTGAGTGACTTGAGCACGTTCTCCGTCTTCGCATCTGGTGTGTAGCGAAGGCTTAGATCGTTAAAAACGATTTCTCCCTGCTCTGGCCAAGACTTGGGCGGCTTCTCGTCATCCGGCGCTTCCAATATCCCTTCCGGCTCAATGCTCTCGTACTCTACCACTCGCTCCACGGCTGTCATGGTGTTCTCCAGCTCGGCGGATTGGCGTAATCCCCACTGAACCATGCCAATCAGTCCCATGGCCTGTGGAGAATCAAAGGGACTGGCAGGTGATGGTGAATACCTTTGTATGATGGCTCACCTGTGTTATGACCAGACCCACATCAGCTCCGTTGCCCGGCGGAAAGGCAAAGAAACTGAGCGTGATGATTGATATGTAAATCACGCATATGCAGTTCATGCAATAACCAAAAGCCACCGAGGTACTTATGTACATGTAGAATGCCGAGCTGTGCGCATCCTGGTAATTATCGAACTCCTTCTCCAGAACGCGCTGAGCCTCCAAGGCTCGGATGGTTGTTAGGCCGTTGAGTGAGGCAGCCAAGTGCGAGTAAACTGGAGACCGATCTGTGTGAGTACTAAACTAGCATCAATACTGAATGTATTCCATATAACGACCTCATACTTATAGCTTCTATGCGCTTCAAGTCCCTCGAGGTCTTCAGATACAAGTTGCGCAGATGATATAATATTACGGCCATAATAAGAGTGGGAGCAATCAGCAGAGGATTGGCATTGGCTATAACGATGAGTATTCCAGTTAGCCAAAGCGCAATCTGCAACACATCCACCAGGACCACGGGAAGCGCTTCGTCTACTTGGCTCATGTCCTTGGTAAAGCGATTTAGGATGCTGCCGTGCTTGTTCAGGCTGAAGAAATGCATGGAAGCTCGGGAAACTCTATTGAATATGTTGTTGTGCAATCGAATAGACGCCTTCTTGGCGATATTGAACAACAGAATCGAGGACGACAAACTCATGATAACGGACAATATTATGAACAGCGTGTATTTGAATGAATCCATGCTCTTCGAGTCCATGTGCTCCACATCGCCTTGGGCCACTGCAGCGCGCTCCTTCTTGACCCTAAAAATAAATCGATAATATTTCCATTAAGCTCAGTCTTTTTGAAGCAAGTTCTGATCGAGTTTGGCCTGAACAAAGCCAACGAATATGTCGTTCACTAACCAGCAAGTGAGAAAGTAGTCACCTCCAGTGACGGCCACCTGGGTCAACACAGAGCAGGTCAGCATGACAAGAAAAGCAACCAATCCACCTCCGGCCTGAAAATACCTCCTGTACAGCGCCAGATCGATGCTACCTGATTCCTGGCGCTCCACGTGCTCCTTTGCCGAGCTGGACTTTCCGTTGGTCTGCACTGGGTTTACGTTGATGGGGGTGACTTCGTTTGTGGTGTTGGAGCAATTAAGCGCGGACAAGTCTTCCTTCTCCTCGTGGTAATCTGTCCTTGCCAGGCTGCCCAGACTAGTGATTAAGCCCGTTTTGAGTAGGGACTCATAGTCGCCCACAGCCTTGATCTGTCCATTCGCCAAGATCACAATCTGATCGACGTCCTGAAGGAACTGCTCTTGATGGGTGACCAGAACTACCGTGCTGCCCCTTAGGTGATCCTGCACGCACTGCTTGAACAGGTGACGGGCTACGCTGGCGTCTACTGCACTAAGTGGGTCATCCAGGAGGTAGATAGACGCCTTCCGGTATACACTCCTCGCCAGACTGATCCTGGCTCTCTGGCCACCCGACAGGGAAGCTCCGCGCTCTCCAACAATGGTATTGTCCCTAAGGGGAAGCAGGTCGAAGTCCCGCTCCAGAGCACACTTCCTTACAACCTCTGCGTACCGCTGGCCATCCAGCGGCTGGCCAAAGAGGATATTCTGGCGCACAGTGCCGGAGAAGAGCCACGACTCCTGGGAGGCGTACGACACGGAGCCATTTACTTCCAACTGGCCGGACTCCGCCTTCAGCTCGCCGAGAATGGCCTGCATGAGACTAGACTTACCAGACCCAGTCAGTCCGATTATGGCCACCACATTGCCAGGCTTAATCTGTAGGTTAATCCCACTGAGCGTGTAGTCTGGTGACTTTGCATCCCATTTGGCCTTTAGGTCCCTAATGGAGATAGCTGCCTCTAGAGGAACGGTCTCGGGTGGATCTGCTGCCGCATCCTTGGGGGCACGTTCACTTTTGTCCGGGTTATTCAGCTCTTCGGACAGCATAAACTGCTCCACGCGTTTGATAGAGGCCAGGATCTGGGCCGTCTGGATGATGGCCAAAGGTACGCAGATGCACACGGCGCCTAGCAGTACGTTGTAGTAGGCGGTAATCATGAAGGCGATTTCCGGCGTTAAGACCCTTTCCAAGATAACGTAGCCAACCAGACTGAGGAAGATGGCCACCCGGGAGAGGGCGATTCTGCAGGCGAAACCGAATCCCCGTATGTACTGTCCTTGGCGAATAGTGTGCATCTCCTTTTCGCGGGCATCAGTGACCATCTGTTCAAAGGGCTGCTCCCAGGCATACATCTTCAGCACCTGAATGGCGGAGATAATTTCATTCACCATCCGAATCCGGTTGTCCGTCCGTTCGGCAGCTTTCAGTTGGATCGCAGAGGTCTTAGTGCCCAGATACATCTGTAGCGGCATGATGAGCAACATGAACAACACCCCAAACACGGCAGCGATTCCAATCTGCAGATTTAAGTGGATGTTATCAGTTTCTGGGGAGCGGGACTTTGCTTACCTGCTGATACATCAGGTATGTGACGACCAGAACTTGAAGTGGGCCCACCCATAGATAGTGAACGAAGTAGGATGAACTGTCCAAGCGGGTGATGTCGTTGGAAATCAGGTTAACCACATGGCCCGATGTAGTGCCGCCTAGTGCCCCCTTGGTCAGGCGCAGGGCCTTCCGGAAGATCATGCTGCCCATGGCCACCCGCATCTTAAAGCCTGTAAAATGATCAGCAATGATGTAAAATGAATCCGTTTACATACGTGTAGATGGCAGACTCACACACATGATGTATGCCGAATTCGGTTGGAGCGGAGATCATCACGCTTAGGGCACTGACGAGGATCTGAGCGACTGCATAATAAAAGCCAACACCGACAGCTCCTGAGTCGCCCGAAAAGTACGAAATGAGCTTCACCAGGAAGATCGGCTGCAGAGTACGTAGTCCCAGCTCGACCCCAAAAATTGCCAGACCACGGACTCCGATTTGCCAGCCAAAAACCCGCAGCAGAGCTCTGAGCAGTTTTGGGGATCCGCCTTCATTTTTCAGTTCCTGGTCCCAAGAGGCACACAATTTGTTGCCGAGTGTATCTAGAACGATTGCCAAGGATTAGTCACATACATGTTTTATTATTAGTTCGGATTCGTGTACTTCTTACCCGACTTCTGCTCCTCCAAGGGTCTATAAAGGTCGTTTGAGTCCAAGGTTTTTTTGTAACCCTTTCGAAATATGGGTATAGTATACCTGTTTTGATGCATTATTGTTGAGTCACAAATCATTTGAATGTAAGACTTACTTACCAAAAGCATAAGGTCGATAGAAAATTCGATCGCTCTCGCGGATTTTCCGGAAGGACTTTCTCTACAGTAACAAAAATAGAGTACAATCTTAGGATCATTACTTATGATTAATATCATAGGGATAAATTCGAAGACATCATATAAATTTTGATTCTGTTGAAGCTGGCTGATTAAATGGCTCTCGAAGTAAATTAAATATGCTGTTATTAAATAAACCAAAACTTTGACTTTTACCCTTTTCATTCTGAGCAGAATCAACTTCTGAGCTTTTGTTTTTGCAGTGTTCGGTCTTGTGTCCAAGTTCGAAGCATTTTCGGCATATGAGCGGCAGAGAATTGTTAGCTAACAAAGATTCATCTCGGCTTTTTTTGGTCAAGTCGACCTCACCGTCACTACGGCTATCGAATACTTTCTTTTCTAGAAAAACAGATTCTTCTGGTGATGTATTCTCCTTTCCTGAATCTGAATTGAATGTTGGTTCCAAAACAGATTGCTTGTCCATGTTCGGTTGTTCAATGTGTTTCAATTTCTTTTCAGGCTTTTGAAGTATTATATGCACGTTTATTTTCGCGATTTTGGGCCCATAGCACGTCTTTACTCGTCGAGTTATGGGCAGATACGGAGCTTAGAATTCTCAATCTCACGAATAAGATAACCTCCGCATGCCGAAGTTTTTATGCCCTTTAAGGCAAGTCTAAGATGTCTGGTGTTTACGCCAAGATATGTGGTTCGACTCATGAGCAATGCTAACATGGCTAGATTAGATTAATGTGATGGTGCTGTAAAGACAATATGTTTCTACCGAAAACCGAGAACCGAGAATGTAAAATGATTTTATGGCACACAATCTTTTCACCTGGAGCTTTTCAAAAGCCAGAGAGAGGGAGAGAGAGAGAGAATGATAGGGTGATAGAGTGATAGAGGGCGCTATCTTTTACGCATACACGTGGGCAGTGTATGTGCGCCGCGAATTCTTAAGCATTGTTGTTGCAGTTAACAATTTATGCGTGCGGAGGGTGCTCGTTTTTTTGGCGCCTCCAAATTATGTTGGCTTGACCATGAGAATCTCTATAACCGTCAAGATCTGTTAAAGCGTTGCCTAAAATTGGTGATCAGACAGACGACTTGTGAAATTCCTGTGTGGGCAAGTTAACTTGCATAGTCCTTGCGTTTGTAAAATGTTGTTTTTAACTCATTTATTATTATTATTTTTTAATTAATGAGGTAAATGTGGTAAACCACAGCCATTTATGTGGAATACCACTTGGCGTGTACCCCTTTGTATGTACATAAGCATTCTGTGAAGGTTACCTGATAGTCGACTTACTTTTAATCACCTAGTTTTTAAGTTTATAGTTTTAAGGTAGCCATGCTTTTTTTTTCTTTGGTTCTGGTTATTCGGTTTTTGTTTGTACGTCGTCTCGTCCGCGTAATTTACCGCATCTTACTTTTGTTGCGCCTTTTTTCAGTAATTTCAAAATGTAGTCCCTCCAATTTAGCCCAGTGTACGTGGACAGATTTGTTAATATTTAACAGCGAAGTTTGCCGAGAACTGCGTCAAACGGCAGTTTCTGAGTTCTAGCCACTGCAGTGTAACTGACCTATTGGCCAACTTTTGGCCAGCGCCTGTTAGCGCTCTGTTAACCGGGCTCCCAAGGCTTTCGGCCCACTTGCTGCCGCATTGCTGTTAGTGGTTACATTCCTGCTGGTGTTAAAATTGATGTTAACTTCCCCGCCCACTCACTTTCGATTTCAGTCGCAGTTCGAGGCTCAAAGCGTTCGCAGCTGTTGCGGTGAGATTGCTCAAACGGGCTCGGATATTAATAACGTGCTAGTCGGACATCGAATTAAATACAACTTAGGCTCGTCTCAAGTTTGGGAGCCTCGAAGATGTAATATGCCATATTAAATGGCGCGTGCTCTCCAAATGAAACGCCAATACAAGTGCGTTTAGGTAGGATGTAAATGTTGATGTATTCCCAGGATACTTTGGGCCCGCCATTAGCCAACTTGCTTGTATAAATGTACATGCATATGTATATGTGTACGTGTGTATATTTACATGTTTTTACGCACACAGCACAGCCGACAACAACAGCTTTTTGGAGGCTGCGCGAATCGGCCATTTTTGGTCGGCTTCCATTCTTTGGGCCCCAATTTCTCGGCAACATGTGTTCCCTCTGTGTGCGTATTTAATATACAATTTTTCTATGGGCCGTAGGCTTTGAAGTAAACGCAAAGCACTAGGAGTGCAGAGCAGGCAGAAGAAGAGTGTCCGTAAAATCCGTCTATTATAATGCCCGGAACGCCTGGCATAAACATAAAGTAAGAGTTTTCCGCTTGGGCAGCGGACGCAGCACCATGAAATGTGCTCTCAACAAACAAAACATACCAAACACACCGCGAGAAAGGAGAAACACAAATCGCATGCCTTTGAAATAAATAAACACGAAGTTAAATTTATTTAGTTTAAGCAAATAGCATATCCTGTTCCACCTTATGGCGTTCTAAGTAAAAATATCTGTGTGGAGTTCTTGGTTATTACTAAATTCCCTAATTAATTTCCGAAATGTTGAATATTAAATGAGCTTCTGTTGATATAAATAATGTGCAATTTTTTTGATTTAAATAAATGTGGAAAATGTCTTCAAAAAGTTGCACATGCAGTTTTTCCCAATGTGTTACAAAAACTACAGACTACTTAGGAGCGTGGTCCGTAAACGGAGAGCGCCCAACCACCCACCCACACTTACACTTACACCCACCACCAGCACCACCTATTCCCACCCACACACATGCGTAGAGCAGCAACAAAGTTGCGATAGAAAACAGATGCTTCAAATATGCAACAGCGTATAAATAACAGACTAAGGCTAGCCAGATTGGCCGAGTGCGATGCAGGTGTCTCTGTTATTAGCACTGACCTATAGTGTTAGCTTAGCAGAGGCTGTTAGGCGGGCAGCGGCGCTGACGGCGGCAGCGACGCGGGCAGAGGGCAGAACTGATGCCAAGGGTAATTCAGTGTTGGGCGAGATTTCCATCAGTGGACACGCCGTCGTCGGTTAACGCAGGCTTTCCCGAGCCATACCACAAAAAAAAAAAAAAATAAAAAATAAGCAAAGGAAAAAGACATCGTGTTGGTGTGAGTGTGTGCTGGTGTTGGTTGCCTCATAAAAGATTCAACAGCCTGCCGAGTTAACAAATAAATAAAAAAACGTGTGTTAAAGAAAAAAATTAAATAAATAATTATACATAAATAGCGTAAGAAAGGCAGCACAAGTTAGTGCAAAAAGTGTAAAACAAAACAAGAGTATGGTGAGAGGCCAGAGCATCGATAAAACAGAAAGCGGAGCAGCCTACAATTGAATAAAAACAATCAAATTTTGGATGAAACGAAAATTAACAACATAAAATTCGACAAGGGCAGTAAAAAGGAGACTCCGTGTCTCTTTCTCGCCCGCTCTCCCCACTTGGAGTAGTCCCCGAATATAACGGTAATAAGCAAGCGTGTTTCGGGCAGCATCCTTGTGTGTGCGTATGGAGTTCTGTGGCTCCATCTGCGCCCGCTCTCCCTTCTCGCTCCGCTTTCCCCTCTTCTTCCCCTCTTCCCTCTGGCCGACTCATCTTTTGCGTTTGTTTGCTGCAAGACATTTATTTGCTCTTTAACGTTTCAGCAGCACCAGGCCTGTTTCGTTCCGGCATTCTTTCTGTCGTTCTCGTCCTCCGCTCGTTCCGTTCCCTCCATTCCAGTCTTCTCTGCGCCTCTTCCGCCCCCTCGTCCCCTCGCCCCATCCCCGCGCTGCGTCCTCTCGCTCTTTTCGGCTCTGGCATGCCGCAAAACAGTTAGTCCAACACTCGAGTCTCCGCGTCCGTGTGTCTGCGTGCCTGTGTTGGTGCTTGTATGTAGAGCGAATGCGAAAAAAAATACAGGGCAACTTCATATATCTGCAACTCCCAACTTTGAAATGTGAATAATTTTAAGTTCTTTTAAAATTGTAAAAATTTTACCTTACGCCCTCTGCCGAGTAATTAGCTTCAATTTAAGAAATTAATTTTTTTCTGTATTTATAATCAGCTAGGTATTATTTATATATATTATACTTTCTTTAAAGTTGTATATATAATATATACCTCGATTTATATTTTTTACTTTCCCTAACTAACTAAAAATGACTACA
Organism: Drosophila erecta; assembly: GCF_003286155.1. NCBI lineage: Eukaryota > Metazoa > Arthropoda > Insecta > Diptera > Drosophilidae > Drosophila > Drosophila erecta. Next base: position 17,701,603 of record NW_020825200.1, read on the forward strand.
AATTGATAAGCTAGATAAGAACTACTTGCATTCTGCAATCTGATCGGCAGAGCTGCGTAGACGCAGAAATTCAACAATTCAAAAGTTCAACTCCAAAAGTTCAAATTAGGGTGGCCGCACTGTATTACAAATTCGCCCACACAGATACGGAGTGTACATGTACATTCAACAATTTGCTGGCTCCCTTTGCCTGGCGATTTTATTTTTTTCGTCCTTTACGCCCACCACTTGCCGTTTTTCCTGGGATGCTGGATTCTGGCAGGCTGGGAGCCAACGTCAACAAGTTGAAGCTGTTGCCGCTGTCCAGCTAGCCTCGTTAGTACGAGTGGCTGTGTGTGTGTGTGCGTGAGGGGCGCCCCCAAGTATGCCGCAGATAAGGATAAATCATAAGCTGGCCAGGCCTGCTAAGTTCATTTTGGTGTCGCAAAGTGACGAGAATCGATGCCAATGTCATTTGTTAATTAAAAAATTCCTTGGCTGGCGCAGCAATCCTTCCACACGATTAGCCATTTATCTGGGCCCGAGAGGAACGGATCTTAATTAAAATGAATGCACAATTAATTGTCAGACAGCAGGCCCGAGCTATAAACAAAGCCATGTGTGCGTACATTTATGTACGAGCCATATGTAAACAGAGTTTTGTAAGCAGCACAAACAGCTGAAATTCCAAGTCTTTGAAGTGAAATTTGATTAAGGTGTTTATACAATACAGCGAAATACCAAATCAGCGCAGAGTAGGAAAGGAAAATGGGACCACGAAATACTTATATTTACCCATCGATTCCCACTCGACCGAAATGCCTGGATTTGGCCTCGATTTTGTCCCCTGACTGCCCAAAGATGAAGTATGTACGTAGGAAGAAGTTGAGCTTAAGAGGAATTAGGGGGATGCAAATGAATATAGGAATCTGGGTAATGGTAAATTTACTTTTCCCTTTGTGGTGTTCATTTTACGCATTTTTTAATTACGTACTGGGCCAATCAAAGCACTTTATCAAAGCTGACCAACCCTTCCAAACTCCGTCGCCCTATATCTATCTAGCTATCTGAAGCTGACACATCATTAAAACTTTTGGTAACAGATGCCAAAGCGTAGATTACCCAAAGTGAACACTGAGTGTAGAGAACAATTTAACACATCTTTGGGGCATTGCCTTTTTCCAGCTGCACTGGATTTTTGGCATCGGCTTTGGAACATCAATCTCTACGATTTAGCTGGAAAGTGATTGGAAGCCAACATGTCGTATGGACCATATCACAAAAAAGTTGAAACTCTTGGCGATGATGCCTAAGCTCTTGGCTCGTTCATTATAAGCTGTTTTCTGTTCTTTTTGTTGGCCATTTTTGTTGTGGCTCCTGCAGAACTTTCCCTCCGAATTTTTTCCTTTCCACTCAATGTGTGTGTGTGTGCGTGATGTGTGTGTGATATGTATGCATGTGACATGTCTGACGTCTCATTTTCTGCCGCATAAACCCGATGCTGGGATGCTGGATTTTGCCTTAATTTGGCATTAGGGCGTTTCAATGGAAACTCATTTGAAACATTCTCTCGCAAATCTGTGCATAGGCTTCCTGTGCACCCATCAAAAAACCTTAATATTTATATGCGCATATTCGTGGCATTGTGTGTGTGTTTTGCGCCTGACCGAGCACTGCCTCAATATTATTTTTTTCGGCCCGGTTCTGGATGAGAATACGGCAGATGTTTGCCCAGGCTGCGGACCAATGTATATACGGATGTATATGAGGTATGTACTTGCCACAACGCTGTTGTGTTGGCGGGATAAATAATACATATAAGTGAGTATAGTATATGGCTTGCGCGTATCGGCCAAACTTCGCTCCTCTTCGCAGAAATATTGGCTTTCGGAGTCCTAAATCATCGATATTCTCGTATTCTCGTTTTGTCGCGGTCCCATTTATCAAGTATTTTCAAACCTTTGGGCCATATTGAGCATGCTAACCTCGCACATATCCCAGCTGACCGATTTTTGAACATTAAATCGGCATTGACATTTTGATCCGTATTTTACATACGCACTTGTCGTGCCTAATTGATGAGCTCGGCGGATACCTTATGCAGAATATACTGGCCATAAATCATTAGCAAATCATAGCATATTCAATGCAAATTGCATGACCTCTTTTGATCTTGCCCCCCGGTTACATGTAAAATTACGAAAAAAAAAAGTGAAAACTAGGCTAGAATGAACAGCAAATTGTGCAGTATTGAATTAGCCAGCCATTCTGCGGCTTGAATGCGGTTTGCGGGTTGGCCTTGCTAACCAGCTGGCTGCCTCTTGTCTTCGGCAACTATTTTCCGTAATTCCATTTGCTCCGAGCACGTTGGCAGACAAAATGCAATTAGCATTAACAAGGATGGCAGCTTCAGCTACGAAACCCTTGAAGCCAACCCTTGCAGCCGGACAAAAAAGGCAAAAAACCATTTGGGCCACAATTTAAGCAAACATTTAATCAAACAGAACGCTCAAACCAACACGATTTAAGTTTCTCTTTAAAGTGCGCTCGATATTTGAACTACTCGGATGGGGAAATTCCAATTAAGCTAAACCAACATCAGCATTTACATTTGATAAAGTCAAATACAAGCGGATTAAAACGAGGGAAATTCAGGCTATATAAAATATCTTTGGCAGCACCCATTGGATAAAGTTATTGGCTTAAATAACAGAGCAAGATTGATAACTGAGATTATTGTAATTAGGCAGGTGTAATTTAGTACACTATTGTTTTTGACTTACTTTGTTTAATAATTTACTGAAAGTTTCAGGTTAAATGGGTTCTCTTTTTGAAGTAAAGTTTTGGTTGGATTTAACTTCTGTAAATAGTCAACATTTTTCAATGAAGGCTTGAAGCAAATTAATTACAAAAATAAAGGAAAAAGTTTTTGCTATCTTGAGATCTTGCTATAACAAGATTCGTGAAAACTAAATTTTAATAAATTGTTAAAGTTTGGCATAGCCTAATAAATAATTTCTCCCCTGGCTTAGTTGGGATATACCAAGGATAAAGCCTGGCACCAGTTGATGTTTCTCTGCTGAAATTAAAATGAACTATTCTGGCTTGACCCACTTTCAGCTGGTTTGTCTTAAGTCCGGCAGCTGAAACCTCAGCAAAAGCGAGTAAGTCAACTGCCAGAATTTCGGCATTAGGGATTCACAAAGATGGGCAAAAGAATTCCCGCTGAAAATGGCGAAAAGTTTCCTAAAGGTGTTTAACAGGTCGCAAGTTTTAGACAGCTGGGGAATGCAACTGTTGCACCAGAGGGCCTGCAAAGTAATTGTCATGCACCTGCAAGTGCCTGCAGCATATGCATATTTGTATGTGCAACTGGCTCTCCAAGTGCCCCACAAATGTTGCTCATACGTCGCGTGGTACGGCCAACAATTTTCCGTGCCAGCTTGGCGGAGAGACAACAAACCACAAATTGACATAGCTGCGTTGAAGTGCGTGTATGAGACTGGGGAAATACACTGAAAAAATACAATATGGCTCAATTTTGAAATTGAATAGTATACAAAATAAAAATATCTAAATTAACAATCTTATATGCCCTTGCAATGCATGGGATGAAAATTCAATACAAAATGTATATATGCATTCAATAAGTTAAACTATGGAATTAAAGATAAAGATTTGAAAACGTTTTGTCATTGTAGAATATTTTTGCTAAGGTTATTATGGCACCACAATGCCATTTACATATTCCTGGGCCTGGATTTCAGTGGAAGAGCGAAAAAATTCGCACATATTTTAGCCTTTTTGCATTGAAACATTCCGAATCAAAAAAATTACAGTTCGTGTTTGGCTGAGTGCGAAAAGTGCGGGGCAACATGACATTGACTAACGTGCAACGTGGCAGCAAAAACTGACACACACACACTTTTGCGCCCAAGCAGCAGACACATGCAAGCCAACAATTTGCGGCGGTGAAATTTAACACGAACAATTTAATTTCAATAAAAACGCACACAGCGACGCAACAGCAATAACAAAGCGAGTGCAAAGACAAAAGGATTGCTCATACGACACGTGTTCTGTCTGACTGTGAGTGGGTGCGATTGTGTGTGTGAGCAGTACTTGTGTGGCTGTGTTGGTGTGTTGTTGTGTTGGTGTGTTGGTGTGTTGTTGTGTTGTTGTGGGCGAGCAACGTGCATAAATGCAATTTAATTTAATTGCTCGATCTTTTCCACCTGGGGATTCTGATGTTGATTTGCCACCACGCGCTAATCTGTGGCACGTAATTCAGGATTAAAGTGTCAAATAAACTATTCCATTTCCCTCCACTTTTGTTAGACTAACACATTTTTTCCCATCAATGCAATTGACTGAAAAGTGGGACGATAAGGGGCGTGGCACTGGGAGGGCGTGCTATTCCTTTGGTGGAAACGCGTGCTGCAAGGTTACGGCTGCATCTGTTAGTGTGTGTGTTGTGTGTGTGTGTGTTTGCCTTTTGTGCACGTGTCTGCGTGTGAGCTTGTGCTTATGTGAGTGCTATGCATACGGCTGAGTTGCTTAAATGTCAGTTTATTTCTCAAGGATAAGCTGTTTCGCCCCATGGCTCGGTTTGTTGGGTAACTGATGCCGACATCTCCTGTGCCTCCAGTGCCTCCTGCTCACATTTTTGCCTGCAACAAGACGCAGCGCACATAAACATAAATAAAAACATACATACTTATAAGCAAACATGGCCCACAGATACAACTGCAAGCTGCTTAGTTAAGCTTAGGTCGTGCTCACAATCGTTATCCTTACGCCAAGCATTCGTTTTTTTGTAGCTCATGGGGTGTTGGCCTTAATAAATGCCACTTTCAGCTAGCAGCAAGTGCGAGGCTAAATCGAAATGCTAAAATTGGATTCCAAGCGTAGGGTGAGTGGCCAGGTTCCACCTCTACTCCGATCGATATGAGATTTCTACCTCGATTGTCACCGACTTCCTTCAGTCAGACTTTATTCAAAACCACAGGAGAAACAAGAAATGTATACAAAACTACCTGATTTTCGTTTGATACAGAAATAAATTTGAAAGAAATAAAACTTAATTGATATAAAGTAACAGAACTAAATTTAGCTTGAGCTGTAACAATAACATCTTTTATCTTTTTGATAAAATTCTTAATTTTTAGTATTAAAAATAAATGGTGTTATTTGTAGTGAATTACATTACTCAATGCTTTAAAAAGTAGTATATTTTTGTGGTTAGTTTTACTTTATGAAAGTCTCTATTTTGAATGTTGAAATGTGCAAAGCGTTCAAAGCATTTCCCCGAAATTTCTTCTCCCTGAAGCTTGCATTCAGTTATGGCCAAAAATAACTTTTATTTAAACTCTTGTATTCTAATGACATTTGATTGCTTTTCAGCAGAGCTATAAATAAATCAGGAATAACAGTTTTTAATAGCCCATTTCTGCCAATTGAAAGTCAAATTGGCCATTTTATTTTCACCTCTTCTGAATCCGACAATTTGCGAAAGTTGCACTTCATAATTGGAATGCAGTTTATTATCCCTCCAAGGGTGATTCCCTGGAATTCACTCAATTACTGCTTGTTTTTGAGGTCTCACAATTATTTGCAGCGCGTTGAATCTGGGCGAAAAATAATGTTGTTTACTCACTGGAATCACTGAGTATTTTTGTGCACTGCCAGCAGGATATCGGTGGCTGTGGCTGTGGCTGTGGGGGAAGTCACAGGGTTTCATTAGCCATCATCCATCCATCCATTCAACCATTTGCCCATTTATCCCGGCCGGGGTCGTAATGAGCATCCGTTAGCAGGAAGACGAGATAAACTTGTTGCAGCGATAAAAAGCTATAAATTTCGCCAGCTTCGCGGTGAGTGTGTGTGTGTGTGTGTGTGTGTGTGTGTGTGTGTGTGTGTGTTGTGTGTGGGAGCGTTCTAATTAATAGCTTAGCGGAGGAAAAGCACCCAAGCACCCACACACACCATCGCCTGTCCCCCCTTTCCAAGGACCGCTAAATGCCAGCAATTAAATAGTACTAAAAATGCGTGAGAAAGTTTCCATGGCAGATGTTGCCAGCGTCTAATTCTTCTGTTTTCCGTTCGCGGGGCCAAGTCGAAAATGTTGCTTCATAGCCGGGACCATTAAATTTACAAGTGTTTGGGCATTAGCCGCAAGTAAAACATGGGAAAATGCCGTGGCAGAAAGAAAAATCCAACAGCAGCGGAGAGGGGTGAAAACTTTTCTGGGACACAAGAGCGGAAAAGGGGCAACTTTCTGTGGACTCCACTTGAAGTACGGGCCAAGGTCCGACCAGTCCGGCCACAACAACCAATCCTGGCCAGGCCAATTGTGTAATGCATATTTGATTTGTATTTACGCTCTTTGCGTTCGCAAATCGATTGTCATTTGAGTGCTGCCCCACCGCTTTCCCCGTTTCACCCCCCTCTCGCTGCTTCCTGTTTGGTTTGGGAGCGTGAACAAATGTGGCGCCATTACCAACACCAATGGCACAATAACAGCCAAAGCAGCGCCAGCAACAAGGGCCAATTTTAAAACAACAATATAAATACTGCAGTGCAACTTTTTCCCCGAGCCGAAAGTATCTTGCCCTCGTAGAGTCAATAAAAATGATTGCCCCATATTTCAGGGCTTATAGAAAATGGCACGGTTAGCCGGAATGCTGGGAGCATGGGACTAGGATTATTTTCAAGTTCAAAAGATATTTACCGATCATTTGCAGAGCAAAGGATTAGTGGGCCACATGGGCTTTCGTAGTGCTAGGAATTTGTTTCACTTTGCTGGAACTTTGGGCTTACATACATTAATTTGTGACCATTTTAGGTTTTAGTTGCTATCGGGTAGAAACATTCAAATCAGAGTAAAGATAATCAGATAACTGTTCTGATTCTGAGCAAGAATATGTAATTAATGGTGTTCTCAAATATTTGTGAATAAGTCAAGAAAGCAATATGTAGAACAGAAAAGTACAGTATATATGCTTTTATTTTTTGTACAAATTGGAGTTGAAATACGCGATCCGTTTTTCACTATTTTCTTGAAAACAGCACTACCTAGTCAATGAACCCAAATGCATGTTAAGAGCATTCGCAATCGAAGGTACTCATGACTTTCTGTGGAAATTAATGGAAAGCGAGTTCCATTATTTTCCGTTTTTCCTCTGCCGACCTTTCTGTTTCAACGGACAAGGGCAGTGGGCAGCGGGCTTCCAATTATGTGGGCTTCCATGCGTATACGCAATATTTGACCATTTCCCTTTAATCTGCTTGTATTTGCTGCGAACATCTTGTACGACAGCGGGTAAATTAAACAGAAAAAATGTTCCGGAAAAGAAGGAGGTATACATTTAATTGCTTTCGCCCGTTCGTTGTTGTCGGCTAGACAATGGAATTTGTGTGGAGTCCGGAGCCGTGGGCCATTCATAAAAATGCCAAACGCACAATGCCGCAACCAATCGAACTGAAACCGGACGGAGTCGAGCAAAGCGGAACGGAGCGGAGCACAAAGGAAAAGCGGTCGAAGGAGCGGAGGACGGGTTGGCAAGCAAACACCGAATGAAAACAGCCAGCGACGTGTAAATATTTAGTTCGAATCGTGTGTTTATATCAACCCCGACGCCCAAAAACAAGAATCTCCATTTGATGGTTTGATTTGTGTGATATGGACGGCTGAATCAGTCGATCTGGCTGATGTAATTTTGAAAGCTCTATAAATACGAGCGCTGCGACCTGTCTTAGGGAAATAAACAAGAGGCGACGCATTCCGTTGCCAGAATTCCCCCATGGCAGAACCATTACTCATACGCCACGTGAGCCTCCGGAGTTGCGGCCAGGGTTCAAGGTCGGGTCAGAAAACCCGAGATCCCTGCAGCAGTTTGGGAATAGCTGAACTTGAGCAGCAGATGAAAAAGGAGAAAGGAGCAGGGAGGGAGCAGAGGAGGCCGTGTCCACAGTTGTCAGAGTTTCCCTGCAGCAGTAACCACGGCCAGGGTGTCGCAAAGGCGTGCATACGATCCTGTCTGTCATAAAACTGTCAGCCTGCATTTCAGACTCTCCACGAGAGGCAATGCTTCACCATGGGATCGGGCAGGGTATAATTGCAGGGCATCCATCCAATTACACATTTATCTGCATGTAAATTACTTCATTTGGTGCTGGGAAATCGAGTGAAACACAGCTCAGCTGGCTAAGGTCTCTATTGCGTTTAGCATAGGTGTGCATTTGCATTAATGGCAGCCTCAAAATACAGAAGCAGCATAAATTCATTGAGGCCCCAGCATGCTTAAGTCTTGCTAAGTAAATATTTTTTGAACAAATGTTTTGTACATTGGAAACTGTTTAAATATGTTTCACAACTTTACATATATATTTAGATTTTATTAGCTTTATTTGTTTTTAAAACTGCAACAAAGCACAGCTGAACTTTGATTTGAAATATCTCTTTGGTGTTTCCAGAAAGTTCTGGGTTCCTTGCATTTACATATTTCGCCCATGGTACTCTCGCTTTTCACAGGCGTTCTGATGTTCTGATGTTCTGATGTTCAGATGTTCAGATGCTCTGCATTTCAGCTGTTGCCATTGCCAGGGCCGTGGACATGCACGTGGACATGGACATGGACATGGATGTGGATGTGGATGTGGATGTGGCTGTGGATGTGCCTCCGAATATACACGTTGGCTGTGGATGCTGCTGTCGGACCCACGGACCTGGCGACAGACAGACATTTCTTCACAGACAGTTTTCACTAATTATCTGACACAGTGATGGCTGCTGGGCCACGGCAGTTGCACTTGATGCACGCTGCGGCGGCAGGGAGGTCCTTTTTGCTGCAGCTCGTTGCGGCCAAGGACTCATTTGAATGTGTGTTGTTCTGGTCCTCGCACTCACACGAGCACACCAACTTTACGTACACATCTCAGAACTCTAATTTCAAAGGTCGTACTAGTGCCAGTGCCAGTGCCAGTGAAAAGTGGGATGGTGTGCGAAAGGACGCCTGCTGTGTTCAGCTTTATTTTCGTGTCTTTTTTCCGTTTTAGCTTGTCCGACGTCTCTCGTTTCGGTGTCATGTGTTTTAAGCCATGTGCATGTTTTATTTGGCGAACAGCTTTTCCTCGTTTTGTTGTGCTTGGGCTGCATCGCATCGGTTGGCGAACCGAAAAAATGTGCGAAGGACACCAGCGAAGAGGGGCGTCAATAATTGAACGCCCCCGGCCGAGAGTTTGGGGTATCAGCTGCAGTATCCAGTATCCAGTATCCAGTTTCCAGTTGCCAGTATCGCGTGTATGCCACTGGGCAGCTGAAAGTTGATTAAATTTAAGTATTCGAGTTTTGGTCGGTTCACTCCTCCTCCATCCGGCTGCAGCTCCGGCCATTTGCATTTGCTATTCCGTTCTTGATTTGGAGCCGGGTAATTTTGCTGAAAAATTATTAACAATTACGTATTTATGCGGCAGCTGGTGGGCGTGGAATTCGGGCCATCCGTTGATGGGTGTTGCCCCACGTGGAATATGCGAAATGCTCTTGAATATCACGTATACGCCATGTACGCGTGCAAAGTGCGGATTTCTATTTGTAGTTCCGCTTGCGCATACATTTTTATGCACATAAATGGGATGATTGGTGCAAGTAAACAAAGCGTGAATTAACCTATAATTTATGGAAAGCCATTAAATTAGTAATTGCCAATGCTGAAATATAATAATAAAGTGTTTTCGTGTATAGACTTATAAAATCAATCGGAACCATAATCCATGTTGTACCTTTAAAGTTGTATACCTGTGTATATACAATATATATTATCTTTCAATGGGCCAACTCTATTTTATCTTTCTCGAAGTTATGATATATAATATTATATTATATTATTTATTGGATTCTAGCTTAATGCAAGTGAAAAAACAACACATTAGCTCGTTCAGTTCGGTTTTATAAACGCAGCAAATTTAGTTTGTGACTAGATTACACTAAATTAGGATGAGTTTTCCCAATTTCGGTTTCGCAGCAGTTTGGCAACTTTTCGAGTGCCGTTATAAAATAAACCATTCAACGCAAACTCCAACCATTTGGAACCCGGCAATGTGTGTCGCCAATTACGCATTTGTTCAGCTTGTCATTGACACCAAACTCGGCAGCCCTGAAAGTTAGCCGGGCTAACCAGCTGCAACGAGCTACCGAATGCAATCACATAAATCTAATGGAAAAACTGTCAACTACTTGGCTAAAAAGTTCAGATGTCCCATTATAAGCACACACCCGCAGGGGATCATCAGCAGCAAACATTCCTTGAATACGCAGCGCAAACAGCCGCGCAACAAGCAGGTTGTTAACAGCGATGCCAACAGCTTATGCTAAAGTTGGCCAACAGAAGTGGCAGCTGCGCAGAGAGCCAGCGGAGCAAGGACTCTCTCTTGGCCCTTTGCCTTTGCATTTGCCTCTGCTTCTGCACAACTGTTGAATTTTCCGCTGCCGCGGCAACAGCAAACTGTTAACTGTTATTTACTTTTGCGGCAGTGGCAGCAACAGTTATAATTTTTGCCTGGCTTCCCTTTATGTCCTCGGATGATTTATATCCGTGCCGCCTGAGACGAAGGAGCCAGCCCGTTACTACGATACTTCGCAGTACGGCACCAATGGCCCTGGCCATAAGGCATGTGGTCTTTGTTTGGATTTATGCGTGTGTGTTTGCGATGCCCCCCCTTTTCCACCGCCTCACTTTCTTTTCATACTTGCCTCTCTTTCCCCGGCACGCAGTGGCTCTCTTTCATTTGCCTAGATTGTTTGCACGCCTGGCTGGTTGGATATTGTGTTTGGGCCAGAGATAAGACGCTTAGGCTGTGCACTCACAGAAATGGTTATTGTTGTCGTTCCTACTCGCATGTTACTTTGAGGATTGGATGCATGGAAATCGTTTGGTGGTCAGTGAGTGGCTTTAAGCCAATTTTCGGCCAAATCCCATTGGGATCAATGTGTTATTTGCTCGAGTTCTCGCTGGCTAGTTAAGGTAACTCGATTTCTGTTCACAAGTTTCGCTTAGGTCGCTTTTTAGGTTAACTTTTGTGTGCAAAGAAATGGGGCAAATTGAAAGCAAAACAAGTAAGCAAGTTTATGATGACATTCATTGATCCCTATGAAAGTATCATTTTGCATGCGGCAACTTTCAGTGCGCAAGTGTGTGCGCCTGGGCCAAGTATTTGATCCTGTTAACTAAAATTTATGCAAGCTGGCTGCTTCAACTTTTTCTATTACCCGACCATATCGTTTAATTGCGATTGCCTCACGGTTTCCACAGTCGCGACACGCTAGCTGCTCCGCCCTTTGCATGTGGCATGTTGCATGTTGTGTACGAGCATTGTGGGGCATTATTTTCCTCTGCTTTGCATTTAATCATTTTTTAGATGCCCCATCATCTGCTGCTGCTGATGGCGCCCATTGTGGCGACCCTTTTGTGTGCCATTTGCATCACAGCTGGCGTCGACATTCACGAGCCTCCGACTGGGATTGCAATAGCGCCAGTGCTCTGCGGAAATGAAAACAATATCCATTTCCATTGTAGGTCTTTATTCGGTGTGTACGAGTATGCATGCACGTACATATACATTCGGAATGGAGGGCCGTAAAAAGCGCATTGGAGGCCACAAGGGAGTCCTGGCGCTGCCATTTTCCCACGGGCCTAGGGCCAAAGCTCCCACATGTATACGAGTATACGCACATATAGACCCACATTTCACACGGCGACTGGGAGCCTGGCTTTACCAGCAACTCGCACTCCCACTTACCTGTCACAGCTCGATGCTCCCGATTCACTTGTCCCGACTCAGTGATGTCCGCCTGGCTTTGTTTTTCCCTTAGCGCGGATATTACAGCGGCAGATGAGGCGGGAGCCCACATGGAATAGGTGGAATATGCATCGATTGCATCACAGAAATAATACAAAGTAACAAAACTATGCAACTTTTGAGTTGACAACAATTTAGACTGCTCTTTAGGAACTTCGTTTTCAGACAGGCCATACCATGTTCCCTGTGTTTTCCTATCATATTGCCCAATATCCTTTCGCAACCTGGCCATAAACAGGCGAAATAAATGTGGGTCATCACTGACCACTCGACATCGAGTGCTGCTAGAGCGCCATGAATGTGTGGGGTCCTTTTCGCATGAGTGGGTAGCTCGTGGGGGTGGAGGTGTGTGCAACAAGTTGAAATCTGCTACACTCATGCATAATGGAGGCAGACGCGAATCCGCGCCAGAAAAGTGAGCAAAACTATTGGCAAGCTGTCCTCCCTGGCGTGGTGCTTCTGCGTCCCGCGCCCCAAGTAACTGCTCCATCTTTTGTGAGTCCTTGAATGTGGTGATGGGGGAAGGAGGGTTTGGCGAAGGATATTGGGCGATGATTGTCTATTGAATTGAGTGGGAGAGTCGGTCTAATGTGCGGGTGCTCTTGTTGTTGCAGCTGCAGCCGTCGCCTTTAAGCGCCACTTGATGCCACCGTGACACACAAAAGAGAAAGATTTGAAAAGGCAATTGACGAGGAGATAAACGAGAACGAGGTAACCAGGAGGCGGCGGCGATGACACTGAGGCATCCAAAGACGTCGCCACCCAGATGACGGGCAGGCACCAGCAGGAGGAGCCGACGACTCAGGAGCAGGAGCAGAAGCACCAGCACAACCCCGAGGACAAAACAAACCGATCAACGTGTCAACGCGTCGAGTAGAATGCAAATAGGCGCTAGCACCAGCAGCCAAAGCAGCAACAACCGCCTCCAACCACCAGAGCCTGAGCCCGAGCCTGAGCCGCCCATTGAGCCACCACCCACCATCCAACTAGGCCAACATGGCGGATGCGGACGATAGCAAGAGTGGCACTGGCAGCGGGGGCAGTGGTAGTGGTAGTGGCAGTGGCAGTGGTCGTGGGAGTGGCGCCGAATCCCTGCAGCTGCTAACCAAACTGGACAAGGCCGTCTCCACCAACGATGTTCTGCTGGATCTCCAACGGGCGCTCACCTACGAGGCTGTCTTCAGCACTCTGGTGGAGCACAAGATGCAGGCCCTCAAGCGGGACTACGAGGAGCACAAGAAGGCGAAGCGGCGCAAGCGGAAGTCCATCGGTCGCATATTTCTGCCCAGAAAGCTGTTTGGCAGCGGAAGTCGCCGTTCCAGCAGGGAGGACACTCCGCCACCGGAGGATCACCAGGTCCAGCCCTCACCACCAGCCACTAGTAGCGGGAAGACCAAGGCCCAAGCAAAAGGCAAGACCCGGACGGATGACATCGAGGAGGCCTGCGGCTCAGTGGCCAGTTTGCAGCGATCTCATCCGAAGCGTTCGGAGAACTTGGAGGACAGCCTGGCCAGCACGCTGAGCAACTCCTCGGGAGCCCAGCGGCAGTACAAGCACAGCCACAGCTTACTTGTTCGAGCTCAAACGCACACGCCTGCACACCAGATGGACATGGATGCGGACCGGCGATCCATTAGCTCGGAGGCGGAGCTCAGATTGAAGGCCCAGCTCCCAGCCAAACATTCCACAACGATTAACGGCGAGTCGGCACTGCCCCCGATCTCCGGACACGACAATACCTCGACGACTGCCACAGCAACTGCCACCGTGACCGCCACGGCCCACGGAGGAGTCCTCCACAGCTCCACGCTGGCGGACGACAGCCTGACCGCCTCGCTACGCGGCAGCCTTGAAAGCCTCTCCTACAGTAGTTCCCGCTGCACGGTCAGCTTTGGCGGAGCGGAAGTGATCACCGCAGGCGGCGGGGAGACGGAGTCGAGGGAGCGGTCGCGACTGGCCAAGAGACTGAGGATCCTGGAGGCCAAGTCCATCAGCGCCCAGTGCAGCCCCATCTTTCCCAGGCACGTGGTGCGCTCGTTTCCGCTGCAGTCACCCCAACAAGCGGTAAGTATTTGAATGACCAAGTCCAATGGGTTGACACGGAAATGGGTTTAAATCTTCCTTGAAAAAATTATTAAAATTTTTTGTTTTTGCGTTCCCCAGCGCCTGCACATCAATGTTCCCTCCAGTTTGGCCAGAACTCAGCCGCAGTTGCAGGTGCATCAGCAGTTGCAGCCCCACGTGGCCTTGGAGATTGAGACGCTACCCGCTCCACTTCCCCAGCGGAGGCGTCTGCTGCCCAAGCAGATATCCTGCACTGAAAGCGGAGCAGCAGGGGATTTCGGCGTGGGAGGAGCGGAGGCCTACACCAGGTACTTCTCCCGCCAGAACACGTCGGAGGACAGCGCCAATGTGACAGTGAGCACGGTGCTGGCCCAAAGCGACTCCCAGTCGCTGCACGCCACGCCCAGCTATGCAAATACGCCCCCGGCGATGGGCAGCGCGAGTCAGGAGCGCCGCAAGTCCCGCAGCACCGGACTGCTGCCAGTGCGGCCGCCATATGGCTTGGATGGCACTGCCGTGGTGATTCCCATGGAGGACGGGAGCGTGGAGCGAGCCAGGACGAGGGCCCTGGTGCCCGACAAACTACACCGGATGACCTCAACGTCGACGGGCTCCAGTGTGGCCGCCACCGGTTGCTGCAGCGCCACGAAGCCGAAGGAGAGGCCGGGCGAAGCCTTCAAGCCCTCCGCGATGCCCTCCTCCGCAGCAATGACTACGGCCCAGAGCACGGGCAGCGACGACGAATACCGCCGTCGGAAACGGAAGTACAGTAAGTGGCAGCGAGCTGCAGCGAAAGGAGCCTCAATCATTCAGATCTCCTTCCATGCCCTTCTCCCCCAGAGCGCCATCATCGCTGCTCGGATCCCGCCCTGGTCTATCCCACGCCCAGTGGTCTCCAGCACTATGTGCACGTGCTCGGCATCAATCCGGATACACAGCAGCCCATGTAAGTCAGTGATGTGGGGATGAGGAAGCGAAAGGTCGTTGAATTGCAAGGATTCAGATTGCGTTCTGGTCATGGCTTCAATTATTTGCCTTTTTTTTTTTTTTTTTTGAAGGGATAAAAAATACAGGAAAAAATACACACTAATGAAGCTACAATAATTAATGATAATTGAACCAAATGGAGTACTGAAGTAGCAAATATTATAAATGACATGGGTGCTTCTTGTGCTTCTTGTCGTGTAACAGAGAAATCTGCGTGATAATGCAGTTTTTATACCCCTTACTCGTAGAGTAATGGGTATAGCACTCTCTCTTGTTTCTATTTGAAATGAGGATGACATTTTTATCTTGCTGAATATCAAAGGTCATAGCCGCTAATGTGATTTATTATCCGCAGACAATGCCCGTACGGCGAGGACTCGCCCTGCGACCTGCAGCTGGACATGGACATGGACTTGGACCTGGACCTGGACGATGCCGATAAAATCGACGACCTTGAGCAGATGGTGCCCAGTGGTCATCAGCGACATCGCCGAAAGCATCGGTGAGTGGCCACCGGACGTCCCTAAATCCTTTCAGCCAACAAGACATATCGGCCTTGCTGGCCGTTCTGGCCAAAATCGGCTTGAGTTGAGAAATGATCGGAGCGCACATAAATAATGCTGATGGCTGATGGATGAATGGTGGCTCGGTTCGACAGCTAGGACATTCGGACAGGTGCTGCAACAAAGGACTGGCCGTGTCCTTGGGCTGCACTAATAAATGTCCTGCCGATTGGCGATGCGATGCGATGGCGATTGTGATTGCCAAATATGCCCTAATGCGTTGCCCTCCTCCTCTGGCCACCGCCCACATTTCCTCTGGGAAGTTCGCGTGACGTTGAGCAGACAAAAATTGATTGACAGGCTTTGTGCGACTATTTTGTGGGGGGAACGGCAAGGGACTTAGGTGGCTCACTGGGTGGATGGCTGGTGGGTGACTGGGTGACTGGGAGACTGGGTGGCACAATGGCATTGACTGTCAGCAGTGCGATGTCTGCCGCTGCTCTCCTTTTTCCGCCCATAGCCAGGAGCAACTTCCGTTGCAAAAATCGAGCCATGTTGTTTGTAGCGAACGGTGGGTCGGTGGGTCGGGGGGCTGCGGTGTAGGGGAAATTGCGGCAGCTTTGTAATGCGGAAGTTTTGTAAAACCCAAACGGAAATAGAGCAAATATGTTTAAGCTTCTGCTGCACGTTGAGCCCACATATGTGGCTGAAGGCAGGGCGACGCTCAGGCACACAAGCTAAACAGATTAATGTGCAAAATTTCTGCCAGAAATAATCATCAAATAGCATTAAGGGCAATGCCAAGTACCTGCAACTTTATTTCCCCTTACAGGCATTTAATCAATTTATGGCATTCCATTCAACTAGCAATTTCATTAGAAGAACATCTAAAATGAATTTGTGTCCTTATATGCTTTCAAGTCTAAGATTTTTTTCAAATGCCATGTGTATGCCCTTTAAATACTATCCCTTAGAAAATAGATTAAAATTTAAAGCTATACGTTTTCAGAATAAAGTAACTGAAACATTCTTAGGTATTAACCCGATCGTCTTTCTTCCACTTCACAGACATCGCCACAAAAAGCGACATCGGCACAAAAAACCAAAGATTCTGGTGCAGGACTTGGACACAGAAGTTGTTAAGGTGAGTCAAAGCCCACAGCAACAAGCTCAAAGTCGCAACCCAACATTCATGGCATATATCCTTCCAGGTGATCGATCCTCATGATCTGTCCCAGCGTGCCCGCTGGACAATAATTGCCACCGCCTGTTTGTTGCTGCTCATGTGCCTCATGTTGATTGGAGTCACTTTGCGCATGGCTCCGATAATCGATGATATGGGTAAGTCCCTTACAGGAATACCTAATGCTATATCCCATATAAAATACTGTATCGTATGTGTTATACCCCGCTTGTATTGCTTGTATTGCAGTGCAGTTATCCACTTAGATATTAAGCGAACATAACTCTAATGGAACAAGTGATCAGGCCTAGCTTAAGATACAGAATACATAAAATGCGCCTCGTTATTATCCTTGAATGTGGAGTAAAGCCATTGTAAATACGCATTATTCGTAGACACGAACAGATATTATACAAATTTGTGCATTGATATTATGATCTGTTTCTATATTAGAACCAATCGATAATAATGGCAGTCACATTTCTAATGCGTTGCGTATTGTGTTTTGTTTCATTGTATTTCAATATTTAGAATACCTAACGAAATGTAAGTACAAGCACAAAAACAAAAGACAATGCTGGTAAAGTATTACATCGGTAGCTGATATAATTCTGAAAAGTTGTTGAAAAACTGAGTTTTGCAGAATGAGCAAACCCAGTTTGGTTTTGGATGTCTTTAAATGTTAGTGTTTTTTGGAACCCCTTTGAGGGACCTCCATGTTTCGCTGTTACCAAAGCTTTACTGTTACGTTTAAGGGCCGTAAAAGGGCTTTGGGAAAAGCTCAGGTGGCCCGCAAGCTTGTGTTGCATTTTCAGGAAACAGCTTTAAGCTTGGGACACCTGGCGCTTTCAAGCTTGAGTTTGTTTCCCCGCAGCTTGAGCCAGCTTTTCGAGTGTTTTCGAGGGAGCTTTTGGGTGGCGCTCGATCTCAATGCCTTTGCAACACACCCCCCACCCGAAGCGGCACTTTGCCACCCCCTGCTGCGCTTATGTGTGCCATTGTGTTGCATAACAACGCAGTAACGGACGCGGAACTAGGACAGTGTATCACATGTTGCATCTCACACAAATACAGAAGCAAACAACACCACCAACACCAACACACCAACACACCAAGTACACCATGTACACAAGCAGCCTGTGTCTTAGTATTGGTTCTGTGTTTTTGGCATCCCGATTTGCGAACTGCATGATTTGTGTTGCTGTTGTCGTTGCCCTTTCGATGTTGATGTTGGATGTGTTTGGCCCATCAGACGTGCCCGTAATTATCAATCATCAATCATGCATGCCTTGGCTCACCTTCATTAGAGTGGAGAGCGATATAATTAGATGTTGATTAGAAGACGCCGCCCCCTCCTCCGCCGACAATTTGGGATTCCCCATTGCGATGGCAGTGCAAACTTTTGGCTGAAGGCACTGAAATGTCAACAGGCAGCAGCTGCGACTCCTGCTTCCAGTGCTAGTTATATAGTACCCACCATCCCTGGGCTCCCTGCTGCTCCTGGCCCTTTCCCAAGGAGACGCACTTAATCGGCAGCCACGACGGTGGCAGCACAATGGGGCTCACCGCAGCGTGACAGGGCCTGGTTAAAACTAATTTGTGTGCCGGCACGCTTGGCACAGTGGATCTAGGCAGTTGAGGACCCTTAGGAAACTGGCTATCACTTATAATCACAAATAAACAGGAGTTGAAGAAATTAATTTAAAAATTTAAAACGATTGTCTACTCTTACTACTGGCGAAGCACATTAGTATTACACATAACAAATGTTGAAATCGCATATCTGGTATCGACCATTAGGACGACTTAAGAGTAACTCGTAAAGCTGAGTGTTGCCTTCCTAGCATTCAAATTCTTTGGAAGCCCTTGGCCAGGAAAATATAAAGAACCATAATCAGATTAAGAAACGGTTTTGCAGCGGAGGGAGATGATGGCTTCCAGGTAAATGCAACTGCAACTGCAACTGCGACATAAAACCGAAGAATAGAATGGCGTGCTGGCCTTCAGGGAGACCGAAGATAGATATAAATACCACTGCGAAGCAAAAAAGCCATACTACGACCTCGATACACCGAGCAGGTGCATATCTGAAGGCGGATAAATACCCAAAAGCACTTTGATTGGTAGCAGATAAGTCTGGCAATATCCCTTGGATGGTAATAGCTTCGGAATCGGGTGTCAAAGGCTTGAACCACAGTCCGTGGAAAGTCGCTAACTGCAGCACGCACGAGCGCAGTTCTGGCCAAAATGGCGGCTAGGCGCTGCTTCCTGTTCCTTGCTGCTCCTGGCTGCTCCTGGCTGCTCCTGGCTGCTCCTGGCTGCTCCTTGCTGCTCAACCTGCTGAAGAAGCCCACCCATCCAGGTCGCCCATTTCTCCCGCTATTCCTGCTGCTGCGTTCATTGTGAGCGCCGAGTGGAAAATGTGGAATGCTGCCATGCATTTCTTAAACCAAATCAGCGGCCATGACAAAGCAGCTCCGCAATGCCCTACCCTGCTGTTTGTCTTTGCTTTGTGCTGGCTCTCAAAATGGGCGAAAAGAAAACACCGCCCCAAACTCGCAACCCCCTAGCCACCCAGCCACCCAACCACCCCCCCAGCCAGCTGATGACGGTGCAGCCGCTCTTGACTTCGACCCGGCGAGAAAGTTTTTCCACTATGCACGCAATTTCCTCGAGAGGAACCATAGTTTGTTGCACTGCTGCTGGTTCTTTTCCATGTTTTCGCCGCTCGGCTCTTGCAGCTTTGATGCACAGAGACAAAAGCATAATTACTCCATTTACCTACTGCCTTTTGAATTCTCAGCTTGTTCTTTGTTCATGAATAATGGGTTTTCTGAATCCCTTACTTTATTAATATGTATAGTAGGGTATCTATTCAGTGTCTGCAGCTCTCAAATAATTCTGCGTGGTTCCGGAGCATGGGTTAATATATAAATAGTTGCGCAAAATGGTATTTATTGGTATGTTTTGAATAAAATATTTTCTGTATTTTTCAAATATTTGCCCAAGGGATTTTGTATACATTTTGAAATATGTTTAATGCTATGCGATAAAGTTTTTCCTGCTTTTTGGCAGTACCATACTGATGTAGCAAATGTAATTATATTTCAATACCATGTACCATGGTATGTTTTGAATAAAATATTTTTGTATTTTTCAAATATTTGCCCAAGGGATTTTGTATACATTTCGAAATATGTTTAATGCTATGCGATAAAGCTTTTCCTGCTTTTTGGCACTACTAACTTTGGCCTTCTGATGTAGCAAATATAATTATATTTCAATACCATGTACACATAATGAGTAATACCACCCAAATTTAGATGTTTTAATCGTTTTTCTCAGCATTTGTTTTCCTCCGCTTTTACTTGGATTTTTCTCTGTGCCGCTCCGCCTCTACAGTAGTTGGTGTTGTACCGCCCGAGGCAAGCGGTCGCGTTGTCATTTTGGTGGAGCGCGTAGATGCTCTTGCTGCTGTTTCATTACTTTGCCGCATAAAACAAATGCGCATAGTTGCCGTCAGTTATTATCCACTTGCAGCAGCACTTTGTGGCAGCCACCATGTCACCATTTCAGCGTTTCACCAGTTCACGGGGAACACGGAAAACGGCGGGAATCATGGCAACAATGCGCCCCCTTGGCCAGAACGCGTTTTCTTCTTTTGGCTTTGGGAGCTGGCTTAATCAACACGACAACGTTACTGCGAGCCGCAAAAGGCATTCCAATTGCCCAGGCTCAGCATTCAGGCTCGGGCTCAGTTCCAGGATTCAGCCAAAGGACCTAGCCATGGACAGGCCACGCCCCCTGCTCAAGCTGCCCCCCGCGTCCGCCCCGAACACGGCCGCAAGTATTTCTGGGACCAAATTATTTTCATAGCTTTAGCTTAAAAGCTGAAAATTCTGCTGCCCCTCTGGCGCTGGCAAAGAATTAAAAATATTTACAGTATTTCCAAGTGAGCCGCACAAAACAAAGAATACAACAAAAAACAGGAGGAGCTGTATGTAAAAAACAAAAGGAACGCAGGAAACTTGGACGAGCATGAGACAAAGGATATGTCATCTCTGTGTGTGAGGGATCCTGTGCGTGTGTGTGTGTGTGTGTGTGTGTGTTTGGTTACCACAACGGGGAAAATGGAAAGCATTCCAAACAAATATGATAAACCATAATTCCGCTAGCGACATAGATACATAGATACATACTGACATACACACATAGCTAGCCGTCGAGATGAGAACTTTTGTCATTTTCATTTTCCCCAATTTGAGCTAAAACCACAGGCAAATATCGACAGCCCCACAAAGGATAGCGCCATGACCAGGGATTAAGACCGCCCCAACTTTTCATGATTAATGACGCTTTGAAAAGTTGGCCATGCTTTTGCCGTCGCCTTCGCCTTTGCCCTTGTCACATTTCCCACTTCCCATTTTCCATTTTCTCGGTGTGCGTTTGTTTCAGTCAACTGTCGACAATCAGCAGTCGGCGGTCGGCAGTCATCACATCATTTCAAAGCGATTTCCTTAATGATTGCCCATGGATGTGGGTGGCACTGGCTCCACTGCCGCCATGCGACCATTTAACCATCCATTGCCCCGGCTGCATAACTGATTTAATCAGGCCCGAGCTGCATTCAAAAGTATTTCAGCAGCGTTAAGAGCAATGCGCTTTTTAATAGACCAAAAGCCCTAAAACCCTCTTGACTCTCCCGGCTGACTTAATTGCTTTCCGGTAAAGAAAATGCGAAAAGCGAAACGGCAAACGGCGAAACCACCAGGCTGTTTTTGGCAAGCTGCCCTGTCTGCAGCCGAAAATTAAATTGGCCATGTTTAAACAGCAAATTTGGACAAAATTAGGCGGGCCTTTATAGTTTCCCAAGCCCTTTTGCGTTCCGGCCGTGCAAGAGGCAGTGGTCTGCCGGAGAATTATTCAAACCTCGGCTGGCCAGTGAAATGAAGCAAAGCCACAGCCGCAGTTATTTGAGGTGGGCCGTGACCACGTAATACCCTGTGATAACCACTGCCCGAAAGTGGGTGGTCCACATCCACATCCAGGCAGCGCGAAGCCGCGAGTATGCGGACAAATCCCTCCCAGTCCATCAGTCTGAATCCGTAATGAGATGAGTGCACCACGGACAACTTGCGCAAATATTTGGCAATTATCTAGTTCGGTTTCGGTCCAAGCCCTGAGCACGGAAAACAGGACTCGCAGCATCTCGACGAAGCAGCCACACCGGCATTATTATAATGACTGAACATTGCAGCAAATTAGTCAAAACAAAAAAGTTGCTGGTGCGAATGAAAGCGGGAAAAACTGAAATGTACACTCTAGGGGAAAGAACGAACTGTCGCATACCCTATGTGTGGAGAGTTTCCCAAAGAATCCAATAGTATTCCACTTGTGTTACGCTGTAAATATGCTATTGCTCTTCTTGAAGCCAGAATATTTCATTTAAACTATAAGCCAAATATGGAAAAATGAACCGTCCAAATCCCAACCATATTATATGTTCATTTAAATCAAATCTTCTGTTTAAGTAAAAGCCAGACTTCGCCTAATTTTTAATAGACCAGTTCCAAAAAGGGGCTTCGAGATGGAAACTTCTGTGAACAAGTCAGCCCTGCTTCCGACACCATTAAGAGACCCCATATTAGGACATCAGCCATAAATGTTGGTTGCGCATCCTGGGCCATCTCCTCGATGGGGGGCGGGCTGGCGCCGGGGGCGTGGTTGCGTGCTGGCGGACTGTTGAGTGGCCATCGGGCGTGTCAAAAGACAAACACCAGGACGGCGCGCTGCGGGTCCCTTTGTGTTTGCTGTTTGTCCAAATGCGAGTGTCTTTTAAATACTCATTACAAAATGAGTTCGGGGAAAAGTTTTGATAAAAATCCTATTATAAACATAAATAAATAGGCTGGCCAGAAGCGGCGGAGGGCTTTGCGGGGTCAAAGGACAAAGCAGTGACTGTGCAAACAATTGTGAGTGTGCAAAGTGTAACCGGGGCGGGGGCGGGGTCGGGTGTCCTTGCTAGTGAAAGGCAGTGCAAAGCCAAAGTCAAACAATGAGGCAGCGAACTGTAAAGGACGTGGGCCGAGACTTTATTAGTGCTCCTCCACAATGTATGCTGGTGTCGCCTTGCTCCCGGAATTTCGGTTTCTCGTTCCCATGTATCCTCGCCACCCGGATCCCTGCGATTTCGTCCTGAAAAGTGCCGAAATGGTTATAAGGCGTTATGGTTTCGCCACTCGCTTGCGGTTATTCAGCCGCTCAGTCCGCGACTATGGCCATATTCAATATTCATATTTCGCTGGGGCAGGGACATGTATTACCCGCAAAAAAGCACACAAGTGCACTTTAAGAAATCCTCATAAAGTCGTCAATAGTTTTGTTAAAAAAGTTGCTTTTCAGTTGTAGCGTTTTTGCTACTATTGTACTTATAGAAAAAAGATATAGAAAATGTTGTAAGTATGATACATTTCAAGAATGCCCTCCAATTTAACGTTAGAAATGACCCGTTCTAGTGCCAATTGTACCAAAATAATAAAACTATAAGCTCTTTTTCCTGTCTAGAATCATCGATGTGCCATAGGTGACAGGCGAATCGGAGGGCGGGACCCATCGTTGTTGGGTAAACTAGAAAGTCTTGGTTCTGTTTGGCCAACGTTCGGCAGAATTTAATCTCGAGCTGGAACCGAAGACATTTTGCCAGTCAGCTCTCGAAACTGCCGAGCGAAATTGCTTTGCCCGACCATGCCCCCAAGGTGATTTGCATAGCACAGGTGATGGCGAGGGGCAAGTGGATGGGAGGTGGGTGGTAGGTGGGTGGTGGGTGGTGTACGGACGTCCCGGTTACCGCTATTCAAAACGTGTAGTGTCAGTCAAAGAATGGTGGCATATGGCTGTTGGTGTGCGGGATTGTTTGAGCATACGCTCAAATTAAAAGAGCTGGTAAAATTAGGAAATCGAGTTTGAATAATAGACGCTTTACTCTGCCTAGACAAACTTTATGAAAATGTAATGCCCAAGCTCCACCTTGTGGTGCTTAAATAGCTGAAATAGCTAAAACAGTTGCTTAAGACAAAAAACCAGAAATGAGAAAACGATATGGTCTAAAACAACGACTATCAGATACCTGTTACTCGCCCTGCGAAGTCTAAAGAGATTTGAAAGTTGGAAATCGACTGCTTCCGAGAGTGCACATGAGCTCCACCTAGTGGCGGTTACAATAACTGCTCAAGACAAAGTCTTTGCCTCAATATTTAATAATCTTAATAATTTTGTAAGTAACAATGTGAATCGAAATATATTTGATAGTCCGCTAGATGATTTCTTATAAACTCTTACCATCCAAGTAGAATTTAGTTATTTAGTTATTAGATTTAGTTATTTCCGTGCTTGTTCAAAATGTTTTTGTATGGGTGCACAAAAAAAAATAAAAACATTTTGCAAATGTTTTGGCTTTGAATTTGGCATTCGCCATAATACCAAGATCTCAGGCGATACATTTGTAATTAATATAACATTCCACAGAGATCTGGCAAATTTGCTCAAATTTGTTTACCCAATTAAACAGCAAAATGATAGCTCCTCTTTCGAGTTATTCTTTAGGTCACACGCAATTACGACATTATTAATCAGATAATACGGAAAAATAATGCAGAATTAACCCATTAACATACAAACTGATTTAACCATTCTTTAACGCGATCGTTAATTGCCTGGGATTTTTATCTCCTGAGAACCGCAGTTGGGTTACAGCGCTATAAAAGACCAGAAGTGTTGATAGTTTGCTAGTTTCCAATTCAACATGAAGCAGTTCGCATTGTTCAGCATCTTCCTCCTAATTCTGGCTGTGGGTTTGGTAAGAGTTGAAGGGTTCTCAATCAGCCACGTGGCCTGACCAGAGGTTTTCCAGGCACAAATGCCCCTGCAGGTGGCCGCCCAGGGCCAAAATGGACAACCGCAGGGACAGCCGCCAAGACCGCCAAATGGCAATGGAAACGGCAACCAGCAGAGTGGACAAGGACAAACCGGGCAGAACAACTAGAGCTAGAATGTTTCTGGGGGACACTCCTCCTGGCCACTTTCCCCCAGTTACTTAAATAAACACTTTTCTCAGCAAACTAAAACTTCGTTTCTTGAACCCTTTAAATTCTGCAATGGCTAGCGCCACAGGAAAAAGATAAATTCAAGTGTAGAATTTTAAAGCGTATTCAAATCAAAGGGCAAACAACAAGCTTGGAAAACTTCCGCTATCAGTCGAAAACATTAGGCCCACGTTTTTGTTTATGTGACTAAGAAAGTGCTGTGTTTTACACAAGTTCTTGGAGCTTTATTGTTTAACAATTGTTATACAGTCTTTTTCATATTCATGCTCCGCATGGCTTTGTGTATTTTCACTGCGTCTCGGCCAAGCCGAGTTGGCAAACTTTATTAATAAAGTGCACAAATTATGAGCATGAAACTCACGCCCCGCGAACATGGCCGTAGGTCCATTCCTGCTGATGAGGCAGGAGTTACAAAGGGGTTTCAAGGGGTTACAAGGACGGGGTGTTCGAAGCGATGGAAACCTACAAAGCGCAACTTCTTCAGCGACTTGCTCCACATTTTGTGAAATGCAAATGCTTATTACTCGTACCAAAGGAGCTGTGCCGCCAGGCAGGGCATAATTGCATTATGGCAGCCGGAGTCTGGATGCAGCTAACCCTCTGTCCCGTTCGTCCTCCGATCCCCGAAAGAAACACCTTCTAAGCCGCTCCACTTCAGCAACTGCAGTGCAGCCATGTGTGAATGCACCTCGGAGACTAACCGAAAAAGTTATGCAATCGCTATCAGTCAAAAAGGATACATATGTAGCTGCGGTCTCCGAGGAGGCGAACACTGGAAATGGCCATTATTATTCCTTATTTTAAATTAAAGCAAATTCCCCTAATCCTCCTGTTCATTATGACTGCAGAACGAGCACGAGTAGCACATGAAATATGTATGTTTTCGAATCTTACATAACATATGGTTGGATTCCTACACATCCTGTTCTGTGTAAACTTGTGGAAATTAAAAAGTCTGCCAGCTAGAATCAAGTCCTAAAGCGAGTGTATTCTGATAATAGCAAATAGATACACAACGCACATTTCATCCGGGCCGACACAAATCAATCTGTTGTTTCGGTGGCTGTGTATGCAAATCATCCTAAAAGTAAGCCAAACGTCAAGATTTCTGCTGTGTGCCAAAAAACGTAGCCGTCCCCAATCACCAAATGCAGAGGAGCAGGCGGCTGAGTAAAGCGAAGCGCATTCCCTTTGTTCGATGGCAAAGTAATACACATCCCGTCATATATAATTTCCGCTGCGAAGGATATCCAATGTTCGGGAACGAGGACGCAGCTCATCATCGTCATCGGGACGGAAGCTTCCTTGGGAATCCGCGGCGCGGCGCGGCGCGGCGTGGCGGAGCGGAGCAGGAAACCCACTCGTTGGGCGTAGGCGAGCAAAACAAACGCAGCTTTCACTCCAAGCTCCGTCTCAATGCCAGCAAAAGCAACACGTGACGCCACAGGACGAGTGAGTTGCGCTCGAAATTGAGATTTTCTAGGGCCAGGAGCAGCCAAGGATGTGGCTGTGGCTCCAACATGTTGCTTCCCGAGCCCAGGACACGACCACGCACACGGCCCGAACCACGAACCTCCAGGCACGACGCACGACGCACGAGGCACGAAGCTGCGACGCGAGTCCTGCGTGCCGAGCCGAAGGACGAGCTTGCCGAGCGCAGCGCACTGATGGCCGAGCGATTTCAGCCACGAACTGATAAAGCCGCAGCTTCTCTGCTGGTCTACAGGCTAGCCACTCGGTCAGTTGAACATTTTCCATGCTGTGATCAAGTTGTCTTTTCCTTTGAGCGCCGAGCGCTGTGCACGCCTGGGACTTGGAACGTTTCGAAATCGGGCTGAAGAACATTTAGAAAGTATTCAAGAGAATATTCGAAAGTTAAAGCGCAAATATACATGGAGTCCCCGACTTAAGCCACCAGTTTAGTGTGTGTATTCTCGGGCAGCCAGTGTGTGAATGGGTGGCGGCCAAGCGCAAGTGGTTAGCGGATTGTCGTGGCGAAATAGGCGTGGCAGCTTGGTGGGTGCGGCTGTCCTCAGCAAGTGCAACATGCACTTGTTGTTCCCCCAGTTGTTGCAACATGAGCAACATTCATGGCTGGCTGCCACTTTCCCACGATAATTGCTTTTCGATTGCTTGCCCTCGGCTGGCTGCCAAAATTGTTGATGGTCTAGTATCGAGTTTCGAACTTAAGTGCGCCTGGTTTTATTGCAGCAAACAAATCCAATATCCAATATACAAGACACAAAAATGTTGAAACGACGGACTGACTTACATGCATTTTATTAGTAAATAACAAATACTCGTACAACCGAATAAAAACCCAATATCATTACAACCGAAAACACCAACGGAAAAAACAGCCGCAAACATTTTTGTAAAACAAATGATTAAAAAGGTTTCGCCAGCAAGGAAAAACAAACAAGCGCGTGGAAATCGAATGCTGAAAACCGCCCATACATAACTAAACTATGGTCAAACGAAATTAATTAAAAAGGAATGGAAAATCAAATCAGGCAAGATAATTAAAACAGTAAGCGCACACGGCAAATAACACGACGGCAAAAATTGAAAATATCTTGTAAGACGGCTGAGAAAAACGACGGGCTCCACGAACAGAAAGAAAATGAGGTCGGCGAAGGCAAACCCAAAGCCCGGAGTGGATCCCAAAATTGTAATGTACACAAGAAAAGCAAAAGCGATTTGCACAATAATTGAATTCGCATTATACACTTTTTCAAATCCACTCCCAATAAGCAATACACACACAAAGAAATCACCAGCTCATGCGACATTGCAACAAGAAAATAGCAGACTCATCCCAGCGAGTTCTCTGTGCAGATGAAAACATTTTTCATTTTTCAAACATTTCCCGCCCATTGCTCTGCGATTTTCTTGTCGCGCGTTGCCCCTAAACAATTACACATTGTCCGTCTTCGGCACAAACAAAGGCATTTGCAATTTCCATATCATCAGCCTTCACTCTCAAATCGCCCCAAACTCTACGTCTAAATGTTGTATAATCACAATTCCATTTTTATCTGTGCATCTGTGCATCTCTCGAGTTGCCAGGATTCAGCCAAATAAGTCGAGTCAAGATCCATGAAAATTAGCTTTTTATAACTTGTTCTAAATATTGGTAAGGGGTGGAACCCCATTGTAAGCTTATTGATTTATCCTCGCTGATTGTGAATCGAAAATGTTTTTCGCATTGCTAATATTTAATTGCCGTGATTTCGACGTGTCCGGAGACCTTGGCTCATGTCTAATGAATTATAATTTAATTATGCATAAGGTAATTGCAATTTGGGCGGGCTCTGCGGCACCATTAATTACTGTATTTGGTTGGGAGTGGCGGATAATGATAGCTGTGCTGATTATTTAATGGCATTCCCAAGAAGACGGCGGAAAACATTTTCGCTTTTTAATAACCATTACCCGCCCTCCACTCCTCCTGAAATTGCAATTCTGATATGCTTTTGAGTGCAGACCGTTCTTTTAAGAGTGCAAATATGTTGATTGATTTCTGCCCAAACATGTGGGAAATATGAGTGATTTACCAATCATTTTCCTGGGCTGGCCCATATTAATATGGTTTTTACATTTTTATATTATTTTCCTCTTTTTCTTGCAACTTTGGGCGTGTAAAAAATGATATTTTCTGCATGTATGGAATTCTTTCAAAAGTAAAACACATAATTGTGCGAATCAATGAGCAGAACAACTGAAAGCGAATAATGGGTCCGAATGATTTATTCGATGTATAATTTGAACAATTAATTAGCCTGTTATGTTTCTATACCATGCATACGCATAAGGAATCACTTTAGAATTCACGATTTCTGGTCGTGCACAATATTAATATTTTATCCCGCAAAATTATTATGACCAATATTCGCTTGAACCCGCTTACACTCATTGAGTTTGCCATGCATTTATGTTTTATTTTAATGTTGCTGGTGGAAAGCCACATCGAAATTCCGACAAATAAAGTCGAATCCTCTGCCCGCACATAAGTGCGCCATATAATTTGCATAAGTGCTTGCCATGCATGTGGCATCCACGTCCACGTCCACATCCGCTGAGATCCGCTGCAAGCCAAATGTTCAAATGGGTCACACAAAGTCCCATAAAAGTGGGTTAGGGTCGGGTGGCGTAAATCAAAGTTTCCAACTAAGCTGAGCGACTGAGAAAAGCGATTCGGGCGGGCGGCTCGTCTCGAGGGGAAAACAAGTCGATTTGGACAAAGTCCAAAACTGTGGCAATTATGTGGGGAAAAACAGTCAATAAAACATTGTAATCACCGATGCTGTTTGCCCCGCTCATGACGACTTCCGCATGCGGCATTTAAAATGGGATTTAACCAAATAAACAAGAAATTAGGGGCGTTTTTAATTAGCCAAATCCCCGATTAGTCCTGGAGTTTTGGCGCCATTCGCTGTTAGTTCCAGTCACGTTTCATTGTTTACTTGCTGTGCGAGTGTATGTGTGCCAGCCCGTATTAATTAATGCATAGAAATGTGTATTTAAGCATATTTTAAATATTAATTAATGTAATTTCTATTAAAACCGGCTATCTGCCCGCCCGCCGCCTCCCCTCGCCGTTGAAAACCTTTCAACAAGCCGCACAATTTTAATTAGAAAAGTTTCAGCAAGGCCCTGCACATCCGCCTTGTATGCTTAACCGAAAAATATGTTATACAAGTATATACAGATGGAAATAATATAGCTTTGGCAAACACAAGCCCGATTAAAGTGGGACATTTTGGCCTATTTTTGCTTATTTTTTGCTTATTTTTTGCCTATTTTGCGGTAGCCAAAGAGCTGGAATTACCGTGAAAACGCTTGGGTATTTGCATTTAATTTGAATTAGCGTTTGTGTTCGAAAATTTGAATTTCCACTTTCGGGCAATTGAATAAGTTTCCGGCCACTTTTACGCTTTAAAAACTTGCCATTCCATTTACGCATTAAAATACAGATAGTGGCACACTTTTTCGTTTTCTGCATTTCAGGGAATTCGTTGGGAAATTCGAATATCAATTTTGTTGTCAAGCCTCAGGATCTTTGGTTAAATGTAAACCATAAGCCCTGCGGCAAAGCTTGCGGAAAACTACCAGCTGGCCACCTCTTTTTACCAAGATAAAACAACATTAGGACATTTAAGTTCGAATTCGTAGTTTGCATACCAATTTACTTTGCATAAATGTTTGCCCACTGCGCGGCAGCTTTAAGGACCTTTTTGTTCAATTATTAACCATTCGCCCCGTGGTACTGCCCACACAATACACCACAACAACTGCAAAAACAGCAGTGCAGCGAAAGTGCTGCCAGCTCTTTTATCTCTGCCCCACCGCCCACCGCCCACAGCCCCCAGCCCCCAGCCACGCCCACTTTTACTGCTGCCACTGATGCTGATGGAATTATTGTGTGCTCAACGAACTGCAAACAGAATCTGTGCTCCGCTTCGTCGTTTTTGTTCACATTTTTAATACACATAAAACTGTGCTTTTTTCGCCACTATTTTCAGCTCGTGCTGGCCGCCTTATCTTGGCCACAATTTGCTGTAAAGTTATATCCCCAGCGATGGCCAGCTGGCAGGTTAAAGCTCGCGTTTGCTGGCTGTTTGTGTTGCAGGTGCGTGTTGGCCAGGAGCGATTCCCGCTTATTAATCGCTGCTCGTTTGTTTTTCGGAGTCAAGCCAAAGTTGCTGACCAGCGCAGACCAATAAATCAAATGTCAGAGACAAAAATTAATTATGCCCGCAATAGCGCCGTCGTAATTTGCTATATAATCCGAGGTGCCCGCACAATTTGTCATAGCTTTTGGGCAACACGGCGGGCGGCAGTACTGAGTCCATTACATGTGCAAAATACCGACTTGCAAAATTTAATAAAACAAATTCCGACCAGCGACTTGGCCTCCGACCGAATTCAAATCTCGGCAGCAAGCAGCAAGCCAGGAATTCCGTAGCAGGCAACATTCCGCAATTCACGAGGGATAAGGCACCAGGCAGGGTTCTTAGCTCCGCATTCCACCTGATCCTGAGCTGGAGCTGGAGCCTCAGCCTCAGCCCCGAAACTAGCTCAAGAACCGGCTAACCGGCTGAGTCGGACTGGAGCCCGGGGCCACTGACGGCACATAGTTCGAGTAGCAATTTTTCAGCAACTTGTGCCCCACCTGAACGATGCTGTTGCATACTTTCAGCTTTCAGCTTTCAGCTAACAAATTCCGACTCCGACTACCTGGCGCACTCATCTATATACGTACGAGTATGCACATATTGTACACATATCCCTGTCCGCCGGACTGACATCATGGCCACACGCTTGAGCTGGTTGCACAGCTGCCTTTGTGGAATGCGCTCATGAATTTCATATGCCCCTTCATATGCCTGCAGTGGCATCAACATGCGGCAGCAGATCCCTTCGTGGCAGCGGAGCCCGTCAAAATACGCTCGTCCAAATGGCAAGCAGTGTGGAGCGCTAACAGAAAGGACACCAATTGCATATTTGTTGTATTATGATAATTTTTGCTTTCAAGAAGTAACTTCTTTACACCAAGGCCCTGATCCTAAGCTTAGATTCATTAAGTTGGGGAACGCTCAAAAGTCCTTAGCAAGGCCAAAAAGGAGCCCGCCGTTCTGATGACCTGCAACATGCGTGGTTAATATCAGAAGTGCGGCCAAGCAATCCAAAACTCAAGCCAGGAACTCACCCAGAGCAGCAGGGACAGGTCCACATCGAACATGAAGCCAAAAATCCTTGCGGGGCGCTGGGCCCGCATGATCACCATTTGCCAGAGTCTTCTTTGCCTGGGAGCCATTTTTGGCCAATTGCTGTTGCCATAAACTGCGTGCGCAATTCCCAAGCTCTGCTGCTTGAGATATTCGCCGCCATAGCAGTACGAGCTTATTTGGATGATGATGGCCAACAGGAAGGTGGCTCTAAACGGCAGTTGGGCACTCCAGCCACTTCGGCTAAAGCGAAAGGCCAGCATGCAGAGTTGCAGGTAACTGAGCATGTACTTAACGAAGACGATCTCCGCGAAAATCGCACTGAGTTCCTTGGCCAAATCAAGAGCTATACGATGACGACGAACACACTCAACCAGGCGACAGTCTGCTCCATTCTGCTGATCCTTCTCTTCGAGAGCCAGCTCCAGCAGCTGGTACTGAGCCACCACATTGTGAATCAGCCAGGAGAACAGAGTGTCCGTTGCAATGGCCCACCAGGCGGCAGCTGCCACGCCCAGTACGCCCCAGGCGTAGATGGGCCAATAGAACTGGGCCTTTCGCTCATCCAGCCAGAAATTGAAATCCACGGGCGTGGTCGGGGTAAATACACCCGTTTCCACATATTCCCACAGGCCAAGCAACATGGGCGCCAGGGCTGAGGCACAAACCACTCCGTAGGCGGCATTTCTAAACGACCTGGAGACGTACCTATCCAGTTGGTTCTCCCGCTCGATCTTCTCCAGGTGCTTGGGCGTGGCACTGGCCGCCTCGTTCAGCTTGTGCAAGCGGTGAATCAGCGACCCAATGCGCCTTCGCTTCAACACTATGATCAGGAACTTGAAGGTACTCTGAACTCCTTGCAGACTCACCGCCAGATTGTCCGTGAGGCGGGTTATGTTGGACAGATCCTGCAGGGCATAGAATGCCATGGGCCAGTTGTGGGAAACCAGGGACAGCATGAGTATGCCGGCCCAAATGGGATGTTGCAGATTCAGTTGCGGAGTACTGGGATCGAATCCAGCTATTTCCAGAGCTCTTCTCTGGACGGCAAAGTAGCTGGAGTCCATGTTGGGCTTTCGACGCGGTTCCTAGGTTGCACCAACTTTTATAGGAGCCACTGAGGGGCAAGGCGGGGCTCCAACTAAGTGGATGCCGTTGCCGCCCCTGAAATTGTGCCTGAAATATTTATTTCATCCGTTAACTTGCTACGTGACACGGTTACCACTAGCAGTGTTTTGATTGGGAATTTTCCCATTTCCATTTGGGGGGCGTAAATATCGTATTAACAAATAAATACCCAAACAAGAACAACGTCGGGGGACATGTTGTTTACCTATTTGTTTACACGCTATTTGTTATCTATATATTTATTTTCACTTTAATATTTAAATGCCTGCCTGTCGTTAAATGTCGTTAAATGGCCGCAAGGGTTATGATTATGAACAAGTTGTGATAGATAGATATATTTTTTCTGAGGCCTTGACATTTGACCCGTAGGGGCTAGACCCAAACGAAAGCAACTTTTCCTCATGCCCGCCGTTTTTAAAATTGCTTTTAAATTTGTGTGTTTTGTCCCAAAAAGTTGGCGTAAAAATTCCCTGTAAATACAGCAAAATGAAATTAATTTTTGGGCTCCCCAAAAAAGCCCTTTTCCCAATTTTTTTTGCCTTACAACCCATTGGGTCCGCACTTTATTCGCGAGTAATTCAATTACGTTGGAAATCAACAAGTAAATCTGCTGTCGAATTTTATCGCGGGGACTAGGTCAAATCGAGTGAAATAGCCATTTGCCAGGCCATATTATCTGCAACCATTTTCCAATCCGATTTGCGTTTGGGTCCTTTGTTTTTGGGTCCGGCTTATGTCACCTTAACTGCTCTCAATTAATCTCAAGTGGGTGAGCCAAATAAAGACCTTTTCCTGGAATTTTAATAACCGCCATTTGCATTTTCCCCACCCAACCGAAAGATATTTGTAGCTGACGGCTTCTCACTGGCTTGTTCAAAGTTGTGGCTACAAAAGTTATGCAACGTTATTTAGAGCAAGCTATGTTGGCCCCTGGCAAATTGTGAAAACAAAGAGTGATGGCTGGAAAACATGCTCAGTAATTAATTAAATTTACACTTGCAGATTTTTATTTAAATTCCATAGAGTCTGAGTCGTCATTGCAGTCGCACGTTTCACATTCGCCCGTTTGCATGTGAAATTGATATTTTATGCAAAATATTTACCGAAAAGCCACAAAAGCAATAATGCTAGCGGCTGTGTGCGAAAGAGAGGCTCAGGATGCGCGAAAGAGACGGTTGTATGAGGGTGAGAAAGAAAGAAAAAGGGACGATGGGGAAAACGGAGGAGAGCACACCTGCTGCTCGATAATTTTGACGTTGGTCCGGCTTTTGGACTCCTCAGCAATTTGCTTACCATCTGTCTCTTTCTCCTCAAGCATCTCCCTCTCTTTTGCACACCATGTGTCCGTCTCTCTCGCTCCGCTGAGGTTTTCTGTCCTTTGTGGCTTTGTTTATTTCATTGCCTTCATGTAAGTGAAGGTGTGCCTGTGTGTGTGTGTGTGTGCATGTGCGACTCCTTTGTGTGTCACCCATTTTGGAGGTTTTTTATGAGCTTGTGGCGAACCGTAAAAAAACCGTCTTCCAAATGGAGTGGCATGCCAGGCTTAACCAGCTTGCCGAGCTCTTCCCTGCCAGACCCACTTGCCCCATCCGCCATCCTTTGTTCAGTTTAAGGAACTAGCAAAATGTTTCACATCATGTTGCTCATTTGTTGCCCTATCAGCGGGAGTTCAGGGGTATAGATGGGATGTATGGAGTCGGGAGATTACCAAAGATACCATAGGGAAAACATTTTATTTAACACGAGCCGTTGATCCTTTTTGCTGTATTTCATTAGGTTGTTTATTGGAACACAAGCCCCACAGACAAGATAATAAGATTCCGACTTGATAACCTATGCTAAACGTGAAATATTAGCTATTTAAGTTGTTGTTATAGTATGTATTATTAAAATCTACATGTTTCATTTGTTGAATCCCTAATCCTCCATAAAATTTGTTCTTAAAACCAATGCAAGGGTATCTGTGTCTCGAGTGCACTTAATGGCTATCCTGCAACTAGGATGCGTCCTAAGTACTAGCAATTTTTCAGCCACATTACACAGCTGCTCTTGTCCGCCTGAAAATAGAGGGTACAACTGAGAGAGAAAGGGAGGGCAGGATGCAGTTAGAGAGAGACAGGTTGCGGTACATCGAATGTGTGTTCCACATGAGCAGCGAAGGAATTGAATAAAGTTAGCATGCCGCCGCAGGGAATGAGCCACTCTCATCCTGCGTGGCAGTATGCTGGTGGGGAAAAAGCATCATTCAATAAAAAATTAATAGAAAAACATTCAATGAACGTGGCACAAAGGCGCCAAAGGGCCACCGGCAGATATCCAGTTCCCGTTCCCAATCGCTTCGTGCTCGTGCTCCTGCTCGACTGCAACGCTGATGAACAAGCCATCCTGTGTTCGGAAATCACAGGTAATGTGGTTTTACGAGCGCCGTGAGACAGGTGAATCCTGCCCAAACCCCTGCCCCCTCCCACTGATAAGCCCCGGCTGCAGCCCCGCTCCTGCCCCCGCTCCTGCTCCTGCTGAGCCTGACAGCGTACAGGGCATACAAAGCATGCTAATAAAAACATATACTACGTCATCTACATGTTCGAGGGACTTGGCCTCGCTGCGGGTGTGGGTTTTGTAAGCGGATGTGCAACACTTTTTTGTACAGCCCGGCAGGCAGCCAACCGTTGATTATACTAAACTTGTTTACTTATGCTGCTGCCAGTACATGTGTGTGTGTGTGCCTTTCACTGCTTGTGTGTGTGTGTGTGTGTGCTCGGAAAAGTGCAAATTTCAGCATTACCAAGCATCCTCAACGACCAAACTCGCTGTGCCTGTGTAAATTTTGGCTTAGCCACGCGGGCGCTAAGCAGCAGCAAGAGCAAAGCAAGCAGTGGTCCCAAAGCAAGCAGTGGTCCAGAAGGATGGAGGGAACGGGTAGGAAACGGGTAGGGAGCGGGTAGGTAACGGGTAGGGAACGGGTAGGGAACGGGTAGGGAACGGGTAGGTAACGGGTAGGCAACGGGTAGGGAAGGTGGTTTCCACTAGGAAAGGAAGGGGTGCAGACGTGAGTAAGGAAGGTGTGAGAAGTGGAACAGTGAGAAACTGCTATTACCAAGTGCAAAGTGTGGCTCAGTGTGATGAACGACGCCAAAAAATTTGATGGCACCCGATTAACATAATGATTTGCATACGTTTAGCGTGTCCTTGCAGCACGAACATCTCAAAAGTGTCGAAGAAAGCTCCTCTAACGAAGGAAGAGTGTCGTCTTGATTGATGGCCGACTGGGAGGCGGATGGGGGGCGTCAGTGTTGCATTCGAAGCAGATGCAGTAAATGTCGAAGAAGAAGACGTAAACTAGCGTGTGAAGGTCCTTAAAGTGATACATCCTTAAAGATTTGCATATCCATTGCTGTATTCATGAACAGTGGGTAAAACCGGTAAATATCTCTGCAGCATTTTCAAAAGTATATACAGTGTTGGAACAAATAATAGAAACAAGAATCGCTCCTGCATGTAAAACAAAATTACTAATTATGTACGAAGTTGATTTCGCTCTTGTTATAGCGACATAGCGATATTTGAAGTGGTCACGTGTTTGAGCTGGAAAAAATAATAGAAACAAGCTACGTTTCTGCGATTTGTTTGAGTTCTTCCCTGTTAATTTTGTAAGAAAATATTAAATACTTTCATTATTATTCATTCATTCATTCATATATTAAGTACTTTCTTATGTGAATTTTGCAGGATTTGCATGAAAGTGAAGACTTATTTTTGGTTGAACTTTAAACGTATAATGTGTGTGCGTACACAAGTACCCTAATACCAGAACATTTGCACAAATTGTGGGGCATCCATGCAGTTTTCGTGGTTTTCGCTTTTCAAAGTGGTTTCGCATGTTACATTTTGTACGTGAACTGGCATTACCCCCATATCGAGCTATCCGGATGCATACATGAACAGCTATGCACTCTTTCCGTACAGCTCAAATTAATTTGAAGGCAAAAAGTAGACAGGGGCAAACACAAAGCTATTACCTGTGGAGGGAAAGTCGAGAGGATTGTGCTGCAAACGGCATAAATAAATAAACGAACCAAAATCGAACGTACTGCGAGCTGCGAGAGTTGCGCAACTGCAAGAGTTGCGGCAGAAGTTGTGAAGGAGGAACTCCAGCATAAACTACCAAATCGAATAAAGGAAACTTCGTAGACGACTGGAGACTCGCTAGAAGTGATTGCTGTTTGCTTAAAGCCTTAGCTGCAGCGGGACAAATCTGAGGCTCCAAGGGAAGCATATTAATTATAGACAAATATGTGGTAATTGACTATAGCAAGACACACACAGCACCGGAAACTCGGATGCAGCTTGAATCTCAGCTGGAGCTGAGCGCTATCCAGTGCACAATGAGCTAATTTTAAGCAAATATTTATGCAGCAATTAAAACGCTTCACTTGCGCCGAGTTCGACTTGCGCCACGGTGACGCCACCCTGCCGGCTTTCCGTGGAAACTCCACCACAACATTTGCTAAGCAAACAGAGTCGAGGAACAAAGTCTCACTGCAGAAACATGAATGATAAGCACACCCGCTAGAAGCATCCGGATCCGAATAATATTTGGTTTGTTTGCAGCGCAGTGGAAATAGACGATGAAGCGGTCGATGCAAGTTTTTGGTAATTGAAGCTAATGCTAGATTCCATCATACTCGTAGCATAGGATTATCGTTATTAGACCCTCGACGAAATGGCGCAAATGGTGTGATTTCCTTTTAAATGCACCTAAGCGAGCATTATAAGAGTCCAAGTGCTATTGCCTCGAAGGAAAAGCTGAATGGCACTGCCAACGTGGTGTATTGAAAAGTTTGGCCCTAAGCCCCTGGAACTCATCGCTGGGATCAGCAACATCAGCTTAGTCACAACTTGAGGCCAATAAGGCGCCCTCATCCGAGCATGTGAAGTGTCAGATGTCTCTGACTTTCGCCTTTGACTTGGCCAGCACTTTTCCAACGGGCGGCAAACACTCTTACGCCCACATTCATATGGCCACTCATCTGCCTAATTGAATTCCTTAACGCTTCCCCCCCGTTGTGCCGATGAAATCTCGGGGAATGTTTCCTTTTCCGTTTTGAGTGCCAGTGGCATGCCATCTCGACATCCACATCGACATCGCCATCGACATCGACGAGGGCCCTGGCACCCTGCTGTTGGCCACTTTGCACGCCTGTCAGCCAAGTTAGCGGGGCCCACTCTTTCTCGGCTCTGTCAAACTATGCGCCTAAGTATGTCGACGGCTATGTCGTTGCCCGCATGCCTGAATGCCAATTCTACATGTCGTTTTTAATAACTGTGTCAATCGTGTGCTCTGAGCACTACCCAGCAACCCATCCCGGCTGGGAAAGGCAGCAGCTTAGGACCACCCAAAGAGGTCACTCATCTGTGGCCATTATGACATCAAAGCGAGTGTCAGAGGGCGGAGAGATCGCAATTAGTGGTTCCAGATTGGCCATATATCGACCAGTCCAGTCATCTACCAGTGCTCATGCATATGCACTGGACATTTACATTTGGATTAATTAATTGCAATGTCCGCAATTGTCAATACCCACACTAATTGGCCTAATCGACTTGCGGCGGTGGTGTCTACCCCCTGCCCTCTGCCCTCTGGCCTGCTCATTAATAATAAATGTTTTGTGTGTAATAATTGACCAAATGCCGTGCTGCAGGATGGCGGAGCTACTGGCAAGTAGATTACACCGGGGTAAACCAGTGGTCCGTTTAAATTGAGTTAATTAAGCAGGAATATATAGTGTTGCAGCGCAAATATGGTGTCAATGTTTTTCGTTTTCCATTATATTTATATTCCATTCCTTGTTACGTGAGGCATCTCCATGAGGCTGCACAGTTTTTTCCAGTGCCGGATTGCAGTGCGCCTGCACAGAGCAGACTATCAGCTTAATTAAAATCAGATTAGATACCCTGTCAGTTAAGCATCGTTTACCTGAGTGCATGTTGCGAGCGAATCTCTAATTGATTTTAATACACTCTCTCTGGCCAGCATCTAATTGGCCCACCCCCTCGTTTGGTTGCTTTGGTCTCCGAATTCATTCGCCAGCTGCCAGTAGCTGGTGTCCTCCCACTTGTGTTGGCTTAATCGCTTGTCAAGCGACTGACAGTGGGCCACCCACTCGGCAGCTTTCCACCGCTTTCCACCGCTTTCCACCGCTTTCCATGGCCTTCCACTGACCCGACGGTCGGCATGCCAAACTGTTTTTCTCATTACCATGCCTCGATTGGCGCTTGACAAGCGCGTTATTTGATGTTTTATGCCCGGCCTTTGATCATTTATGCGCTTTATCTATGAGAAACGCTGGAAAAATAAGCAACGCGGGCAGATGAAAAACTGCGTTGACAATGGGGCCGGCCGAAAAAATGCGGACGACCTTGATGCCGACGGTTATAATGGGCGCAGCAACAAAGGCGCGCTGCTCCAACAATGGCTGCATTAATCCTTAATAATGGCGGCTAATCTAGCCGAATGAAAGTTGATTAAGCCAGGCCGATAGCGAGGCACAAAATACCAGGGGGACGGGAAAATCAACAGCAGCTGCTGCGGACTGATGTCAGCTGCAGGCCCACGTGGCGTATGCGCAATGTCAGCAGCATCATGCTTACATGTTTGATGTAAGTCTGTAAGTTCTGCAGATGAGTGCTGGGCGCGGGCGAGGGGTGTGGGCGTAGGCGTGGGCGTGGGCGTGGGCGGGGTGGAAAAGCGCTGGGTGCTGGAAAATCCAGCGCTCGCCGGAGAGCAACACTCAGCGTTTTTCTTTTCGAATAGTTTGGCCGGGCCAAGTGGGGGCTTAATTAACATAAGCGAGCGAACGAGCGCATTTCGTTGAAATGGGGCATCCCTTCCTGGCTGCCCCAACGAGCGTGTATGCTTGAAAGCTTTCACCACACACATACTGTGGCACAGATCAGTAGCTGGCTTGGCCAAAAAGGAGCGGCAAAACTGTCAAAATGCGCTTGAGCTGGGCGGAAAAAAACCGCGCACATTTTCAAGTGCAAAATTGTCAAGTGCTGCAAATGCAAAAGTTGCTCGGCATTTTTCGTCTTTCGGTTTTTTTTTTTTGCGACAGACAGACATCAATATGCAACAGGGAATGCGAACAAAGCAATGCGATTAAAAAGGCAACAGAAACAAAGGGCGCAGCGCAGAAAATAGTTATTTATGTGCACTCATTTGTTCCCCTATACACGTATATGCACATAGAAAACGGGCACAATGTCCTTTCGGGGTGTCCTTTGCAAGTGGGGCACAGTCCATTTCCTTGACCGAAACGCAACCGAAGGCTGGCGCTATATGCACTCCTTAATATTTATAGCCGCCATTGTCCAAGTGCAAGAGTGTGTGTTGCTGTGAAGTAAAAATAAATGCACTTGAGTCCTTGTTGTGTGTGTGTGGGTGTGTGTCGGTGTGTGTCGGTGACGTCAGCTGATTCTTATCGAAGCAGCCAAGAAAATCAATCTTCCGCCCGCCTCGATTGAGAAGCGAACTTGTCTCGAGAGCAAATTTGCACACATTTGCAACTAAAATGAGTTTCAGCCGGAGGGCAGAAAGGGAAACTATTCCGATTACACGCCCGAATAAGTTTCCAGCATCAGAGCAGGATCAGTCCTTAAGTCCTCAAAGGAGGTCACAAAGGATAGCAGATAACGGCAGGGTCCTGAAAGAAGAGCAGAGCTAACAGACACAGACTGACAGCTGGCAGAACAATTCCACACGAATCCTAGCACCTGGCCCGAATAAAAGCTGTTACTAATCTGCAGCTAAGATGTTGCTAGTTGCCTTCTAAATATCGCACGCGCTAGATGCAAAGCAGCCAAACCATGGCAGTGAGCTGGGATTGAGGACTTGAGGGGTCCGAAACGGGCAGCCAGCTGGCAAACAATCAACTCCGTTAAGCCTTTGTTTCTTCTGTTGCATTTGTTGACAGACGAAACCGCGATATGCGCGCAGGAAATTGAGTGTGCAACATCCTGGGGCAGTAGCCCACCCACCCACTCGCCGTCATCCTCGTTTTCGGCCTCTTGGACTCCATCCTTCCTGCGCTTGCAATCCGCAGGGACCACAGGCTACACGGAATTGCTTGGCCAGGTGGATTATCTCGACCTTGGCGGTTCATGTGGCCGCAGAAAGCTGCACTGAAACCAATTCGCAACAGATAAGATGACAAAGAATAATTGAATATATTTATAAGGGTTAAGACTTTCAATTTGTATTTGGTACGTTGAAGAGTAAACTCATTTTTTTAATACACTTCACAAGATTGAAACTCATATTAGTTTTTTGGACTTTTTGTACATTCCTTTATGTTTGATATAGTTTTTGGCCCAGAAACAGACAGCCGCATCATCTTCAATCAGCTGCCCACTTGGGCAGCTACTTTCGCCACACTTGATCCCTTTGTTTATGCAAATCAAAAACTGTTGCCCATGGCCCACATTTCAGTGGGTAGGAATCCTTTTCCTACCTCAGGACCCTCCCCGCTCCACGGCACTTTTTCATTTGCCAGTTTCATTTGCGTTCATTGTCAGTTTCGCCTTGGCTCGCTTCCGTCTTCCTTCTTCGCAAGTTATTTGCATCAGGCTGAGGCATTCTTTTCAGTTTCGGCTTCAGTTTCTGCGCCATCTGGGCAAAAAGCGGCGCATTCTTCAAGGCAAGGGCCCAATTTGTTGCAGCCTCTTTGGCTGATGCAGCTGCTCGGCTCGTAATGGCCACTAACTTGTCCCACAAGCTAGTTGTGTGTGCATGAGGGGGGTGGCGGTGGCGGTGGCGGTGGGCAAGCAATTAAGTCTTTGTCTGCGTGAATTGAGCAAGGGATCCCCTGGCAACCGGGTCATTTTAATGTCTTGCGCGAACTTGACCAGGCCAGGACTCAGCTGGCAAGTCGCAGGACTTGACACGCCAGGACAATGCATCAGTCAAGTTGTTTTTAATTAGCCAAGTCGAGTGGAAGGGGCAACTTGTCTACTTACTCACGAGCATTGTCTGTGCTCGCATGCAATATTTGAGCGCCAAGTCCGCTCAAGCAATTTAAGTCAAACAATGCGAATACGAGTCAGAAAGTCAGCTTCAAGTGCCAAAGCAGTCAGCCAAGTTGCTCACATCTCCGACCTGTGCTCAACTTTCGGAACTGTTTAACTCAATAAGAGCAGTGCAAACAGGAGCACAAGGGCGTTCATTGTACAGGGCATCTTCAAACGGAAACTTTGCGCTCGCCATTGTAATCGGAGCCACGGCTGATAAACTTTTCGGCAGCCAACGGACTGAGAAGGACTAATAAAAAATGATTTTAATATGCATAAATCGCTTCTCGAGTGCCGACTTCAAAGACGGACCTTGTGACGCCGGCGTGGAGCTTACACATCCTGCTCGGCCGTCCGTCAAGGAGGATGCTCGTCCGTCCGCCGGAAGTGGTGCTGCTACTGACACTGAACTGACGCAATCTCAGCGGAGGCGGAGGCGGAGGCGGAGGCAAACCTTTCGCGAACCTTTGTTCCCGGGGGAAATGGAGCGGCGAGGGGGGCGGGAGGCATGTGTCAGCTTGGGATTGACCGGGGCACATCCATTTGCGGTCATCATTGACATTCGCTTCGGCCCCAACATTTCCGACGAACGACACAAAGTTGTAGCCCTCATTTCAGCTGGCGATGACAGGCCATCTAATCGGCTCCTGAAATAGAATTCCCCAGCGCAAATCTGTCATCGGCTCGCACTGACAGCCTCCGTTTGCACTTCACCCTTCAATCCGCACCGTCCATCTCGCAGTACTGCAAAAATAGAAAATGCATTTTCCCACCATTTTCCGCAGCCGCCGTCCGTT
This sequence comes from Drosophila erecta, assembly GCF_003286155.1. NCBI lineage: Eukaryota > Metazoa > Arthropoda > Insecta > Diptera > Drosophilidae > Drosophila > Drosophila erecta. The sequence continues at coordinate 17,743,999 of NW_020825200.1, forward strand.
GCCCCGACGGGCATTCATTTCCCGCACCCTGCTACTCGTATGACACCAGCTGGTTGCGAAATTTTCAGCTCGCTGCGCAAAATTCGCGCAATCCTCCCAAATTGCGTATACGCCACGTGCCACCGGAGTTGCAACGACTATTTGCTCGAATTAGCGAGTTTCTTCGCATTGGCTTGGCGCCCTGACGAGATTAACCACAACGACCCAATTTATTGCTATCTAAATTATCATTATGGCATTTTCATCTTTAAATGCTGACGAACAGGCCCCTTTGTGTTCAATAAAGCCAACAGCTACCTCCTGGTTTTTAAAAAAGCCATGATTTTAAATAAAATAATCTTATTTGTTTAGCCTTCACAGTCATTTCGCAAATTGACTAGTGTTATTCCATTGTTCGATTGTTTGGTTTGCGTAAATCTGGGGATAAAACTTTGAAATATAACTTTTTAATTATGTTTATTTTCTTTGTAAAACGTTTGGTCCCTATTCTAAAGCTTTGCTGTTCATGTATAAATGCACGAAAACAAGTTAAATGGTTCTTTCTACTCCCCTTGCGTTTTTTAATTACTTTAGTTAAAAGGTAAAGGAAAACTTTACCTACACATGCACGTAAAACGCAAGTCGTAGCCATATTTGGCTTTAATTTCCCCAGGAGAGTTGAAACGTATGATTTCTCAAACTTCATCCAGTCGAGAGCTCATTCCCCCTTCTCTTGTATATATTTTTATTTACTTTACGGCGGGAAGTCTTAAGATTTCCGACACGAACACTTAAAAAACGATTCAAGGCTTCCGCCACCGGCCCTCCAGCAGATCCAGCAGATCCAGCATCCTGGTTGCGCTCCATCGAGGCGGCCTAAACGTGCCAGAAGTTGTGCTACATGGCCTAATGTCATTTGCATATTTCGTCCGCCATTTTGCACTCAGACGCACACACGCACACACGCACATGCGAGGCTGCCCCGCCCAGTTATCCTTTTTCGCTTCTGTACTGCCAGGATTTCATTTCATTGTTGAGCACAAGCAAATATTGAAATTAGAATACAAATTAAAAAGCTTTTAATGCAAACAGGCAAAAGGTCTCGGCTTCGGTCGCCGGTCAAAGTTATCGTCTGGTTTTGGTTTCTGGGAAACTCTCCTTGTTTATGGCCGAAACTGCCGCGCCCTTCTAACATTCTGCCAACCGCTGCTGTTGACTCGGCCTTGGCGCCCAGGGGGCCAAAATTTATTTCCCCCAACATATTCTGATATGCCATTTTCGATTCCACTATAAAAACGCAGGCAGACCACAGCGATTTGTGTTTTGGCAGTCGTAAATTGATTTTCACATGGGCTGTGCAACGAAAACTTCAACTGAGTAAATACGCGCTTTTTGAACTGCTTGCAGGCATAGACAGATTTGCAGTATTATAATATTTTTGTATATAAAACAATAGTAAAAACAATTCCCAATGCAGTTTATAGCTTTGAAAATCAATGAACTCGGCTAAAACTGCCTGCTTTATAATTCCAATTTGGCTTACAAAAAGACCCCTCGAAATGCCACAAAAACTGTCCATTTGAGCCGCGACCAATAGATAAAAATATTACGCTTCAATTGCGCGCTTCTGGATTTTTGCCGTATTTATCCAGTGTCGCCACAACCAGTGCCACTATATCCACCCGCATCCTACGTCCACATCCCTTCCGACTTTGCCGTTCCTATCGCCGTTCCTTTTCCTGCGCGGCGGAGAGCAAACTGGGCCTCGACAACGGCAGAATAAACAGGGCAAAGCAAACAAACAAAAAAACAATTTTACGTTTCACTTTGCACAGGACGCGGGGCTAAGGATATCGGCGGGGCGGTGGGCGTGGCAAGAACACAGGACATAAAAGTATTGACCTGCTTTTGTTCACATGATGCCAAATGCGCCGCATAAGTATGTGTGCTCTGTTGGGGGAGTCAGTGTGTGTGTGCGGGTGGGGGAGTCCAATATTTCGTCAATCCTGGGCGCGCCACATGGAGCGGCCCTACATTGATGGCCCCGAGTGTTGCGGGTTGTCCGCTGCGGTTATTGCAAAAAAGCGCAGAAGGGGAGGAGTTGGGGCGGTAAACCGAAACTGGTGGGAATGTGCAGCAGCTGGTCGGCGATAACAGTCTAGTTCTTGTTGTGTCCATAGGCCTGCAGCAGATCCTTTGCCGGAGCATCCATCCTCGAACCCTTTGTATAATTACCGCAACATAAATAATCCATCAGCGCGGCCTTGTGCGCCGGATAATGGATTGTGTTTCGAATTTTTTGCCGCTCGCTGGCTGCTTCTTTATCATTGCACGCAGTTGCATAATTGAATATTAATTATTCACAAATTGTTAAATTGCCAATTCGCGCTTAATGAGCCCAGCAAATGTTTGCCCTCCTGCCCCACGGGGCAATAAATCAAGTGGATGGAAATGCCCCTGCCCTTTGCATACATACATTTACATATACGTGTGTATATGTACTTTGGCCAAGACTGGCTTGGAAGTCTTTTGAAATCCTTGGGAGGAAAGTGCAGCAGTTGATTGATTAATACAATAATGCGCTGATAGACCGATAGGCTGCATTCACCCTGGTGCCTTTTTCCTTTTCCGTGCAGGTGAACAAACAGCTGCCGGCAAGGGCAAACAAAATGAGATGAATATCCATTTCGCAGATTGGCTTGAAGGGGGAAAGGGGCCAGAGGGGTGGAGCTCACCTTTGATGATTAGAGTAATGCACTATGGGAATGGATTTATATGGCTTCCTGCGCTGCTGCACGTGCGGCTAGGTGGCGTGTCCATAAACTGCATCGAATATTAGCAGAAAAAGTCAATTTCGAGAGCCGCTTTTCAGTTTTCCCCTAGACAGGCGACAGAAAATAAAAATAAATGAAATGTTGGGGCCGCGCGCTGCTGCAAAGTGTGTCAAAAGAAGCTGCACAGCTGCAACAAAAAGTGACAGTAAGCCCACCTTGCAAAGCCGAGTTTTGAACACTCTAACAGTAATTTCAAAGGGGGTTTAGCCCCCCTAATTATGTGAAAAGCCCAGCGAACTGGCACATCAAATATGTGGGAGTGACAAATAAATATTTTGTATCATACATCTTATTATATCTTATTTATAGATAAATGGTAACGGGTTTTTCGGGATATGGTATAGTTATAGTACATGGTACAGTTATGGGATATGGTAGACGCATGGTATATGGTATAGGTATAGTATATGGTATACGCATGGTATATGGTATAGTAATAGTATATGGTATAGGCATGGCATACCATAATAGGTATAGTTATGGGATATGGTATAGTTATGGTATATGGTTAGTTATGGTATACGGTATAGTTATGGTATAGTTATGGTATATGGTATAGTTATAGTATATGGTATAGTTATGGTATATGGTATAGGCATGGTATATGGTATAGTAATAGTATATGGTATAGGCATGCTATATGGTATAGTTATGGTATATGGTTAGTTATGGTATATGGTATAGTTATGGTATATGGTATAGTTATAGTATACGGTATAGTTATGGTATATGGTATAGTTATGGTATATGGTATAGGTACTATAGTATAGTAGTATGCAAAATAGGTAGTACTACGGAGTATGGCGAATATACTATCCATATACACCGTATCACTTTGCATTGGTGGCGATGTGATTACTTTTGTGAAAACCATCTGACCGGAAATGGAGGTACACCCTTGGGCAAGAGACAAAGGAAAGCGAAAGACACGTCTTTAATTTAGCCGTGCTCTACGGCGGAAGTTCGCTGGCAGAACGTCGATTTCCATATCCATAACCGTGAACGAGACGGCGAAAGAGACAAGCAGCGAGATGTGCCAGCGGAATTGATGCAAATGAAAAATGTCAACTATTTGCGAAATGAACAGCGACTGTGCGACACAAGGATATTGAGAGGAGGTGAAAGGGCGGCATATGGGACGGCAAAAATACTGCGTTTATGCTTTAAGATTCCCGAATTCGGGCGAGCATGAAAACAAATTTGATGATATCAAATCAAATTTCCTAAAGGCAGTGCTAGCTTGGCTCATATCGCATTATTCGTCCTTAGTTCTTCCTATTTAGAGGCACGAAGTAGCATTAACCATGTGAAATGGTCAATAAAACAAGTTGACAGGCTGAATTCACAGTCAGCGTTCTCGTGCAGGCGTGGTGTGTTTGCACTGGGGATTTCATTTCGTGAAATGCGCATGGCATAAACATAAATACAGGCACACTCGCAGGACCCTGTGTGTAGTACATGTGTGCGTTCGCAGGACCCCATGTTTATTTATTCATTGCAAGTAATAAGCCAGCTTCCCTCGCCAGAGCTCCACGCAGCTGTCCTAGACATGCGAGCGTAATGTAATATTTTTACAAATTTATATTCATTCCATTTGGCGATGTGAATTTTTAAAGCAAACTTTGAACTCATAACGGCGAAGTGGACTCATGTCACACATGAGCTACATTCGGATTGTTTGTCGGCGAAAGACGTGGGGGCGGGTGAGGCGAGGGGCGTGGCAGGACTCCAGGTGGCCAGCAGCACTTGTAATTACGCAAAGAGCATAAGCAATTTGCAGTCTGACCGAGCTCTGGAAACCTGAATACCGGGAGCAGGCGGATTAGCCCTTAAGCTGCTTGGTTTTTGGCCAGCTACCATTAACCGAGTTGGTTACATGTGCATGCATTCTAAATTAAAATGCAGAGAGCTTTGGCAAATTTGAATTGTTATTGCACATATCTGAAAGATACACAGCAGTCCATTGCAGAACAAATGAAGTGCAACATAAATTTGTTTTGAAATGGTAAATGAAAATGGCTTTCATAATTCATAACGTCGCCCTGCTGCTGTAAGCATATTTTCTTTACTAACGCTTTTAATTACATTTTAATTGGACTGAAACCTGAAATCCTTTTAATGTAATAAGATATGGAAGTTAGAGTGTTGCCTTTCACTTCGCAAATGTTTTAAATCCCGACTAAGAAACGCAAATCAAGCAGCTTAACAATCGATCAGCCGGATTAAATTTTGTTATTTGTTGTGTGAAGGACACGTTATGGCAGGATTCCTATGAGTACGGGCTTCTCTTTAAAGTTGGCCAGCACCGTAGAACAAAGTCAAGCCCAAAAGCAGCCGCCCACTCGCTGTTGCATAAATTTCCACCGTGTGCGGATGGTTAAGCATACGCACTGTGTACCCAAGCGTGATAAGGACGAGCGACAGGCTTTGGTATTCATAAATTAGCATGGGAAACATGGAAAATGCAGAAACAGCTGGGAAACAAACTGCGATTGTCTTCGCTATTTTGCATTTGCACTGACGTCATACCGAAAGAATAATAATTGCAACAATATTTCATTTGCCACCCGTCGATGGGCTGCCTTTCACTTGATGGCATCAATTTGCATTTTGCCAAAGCGCTGCAACCTGTCTCTGTGTTAATTACATGCAATTATTGTTTATGGCCGCAATGAAAATGGAGTAATTAATTCGCTCGGCCAACAGGTGACCGAGTTTTGTGGCAGGTGTCGAATGGGCAGCCTTTGGCCAGCCTTTGATTGGACCACCGCAAGCATATCCCAGTCCTTTTTCCCCACAAAGTAATCAGTTCGGTGGAGAAGCAAACAAGCCTGGGCCCCCATATCGCTTTCTGCTCCCAGCCGTAAATTGAATGTAAACAGCTCCTGTTCGCATGACCCCACCCCTCGCGCAGAGCAATTCATGAATTTTCAAATTTTCCAACCTGCAACAGACGTAAACGAGTTACCGCAGGATGCAGGATGCTGGGTGCTGGGTGCGGGATGGCTTGTTCCCCAGCAACCTGCTTCCCCGGACAATGTGGCCGGGCCCATTAATATGATGCAGCAATGCACTGGACACGAACACTGGGCTCCACACACTCGGACAGAGGACACAGATTGACAACTGTGCTAATTCCGCACTCAAATGTAATTTGAGCTCAAATTACATTTCCAACTTGACGCCGAGATTGGATGGCTGTGGGATGCGAGAGCGAATGGGAATGTGGTGCTGTGGCGATGCGGTGGCGTTGGGGGATTAGATTTATATTACCAATTCTAATTTATTTCCCACTTAACTGTTGCCAATTTTAATGCAAATGACTGACTAGCTGACTGACTGGCTAACTAGCTGACTGATGGTGGTTCTCTGTTTATGACGTGCAGTGCGAAAAGTGCCCAAAGTGCAGCTGGCCTTCCCGAATCTCTGGTCAGCTTTTCCAAATGGCCAACGCACTCGATTGCGGACATCCTGCTGCCTTTGTCCGACTATTAATGGAACGGATTTGGCCGAAACGAGCAGCCATGAAAGGGGTCAAGTTGATGAGTGCACATCTCGATTTGGCAACTTCCATGGCCCATTTGAGTATCCCATTGAGCACGTTTAAAGCCGATCAGGCTTCGAGTTCATAATCACTTATTCTTCTGTGGGTAAACAGTTGCTCCCAAACCATGCGCTTATTTTAAATTTATATTTCTAAGAATTTAACCAGACTTTTCCAGTCAGAGGTGTCCAAATTAAGAAACTAAAAGATACATAGAATTCAATTAAAATCGGTTCACAGCGTTAAAATATTCGTTTGCCCAATCGAATGGAAACTAAAATACTATAAGTAGTTTTCCGTTTTCCCTCCCGATGACTGCATGCCAAATGCTATATATTGTATTTTTGCTGGCCCTGGGACAATATTGACTTTCCATTTTCCACAATAATTTCTTGTCATGCCCACGCACACACATTTACTTTTGCGTTAGCTGTGCTAATCCCTCAATGGGAAAAATAAAGCAGACGATATCCTTGAATTGTAATCAGCTTACACGAGCATTGCAAAAATGCTCGAATGGAGAACAGGACAAATAGCTGGAAGCTCAATCAGAAATGCACAAAAAATACAAGTAATACGTATACGCCATGTGTTACAGCATCCCATTCATACGTCGCCTCTTGTAGTTTGATTGGATTGAAATGGGGCGTGGTCGACGCATACAAAACGTGCGCAAGCGGTGAAGTTATTTTCTATTCATAATTTCAGTGCGACTCCGAGTCCAGCAACTGTATATCAGGTTCTCAGTGCACTGAAAAAAAGTAATTTTTACATGTTTTTCCACAATGTTTGTGTGGAGGATTGGTTAACAGTAGGAGAGGAACCCTGCTGCCTGAGAAGAATTATAAAATCCCAAAATACTATAAATTTAAAGAGAAATTAAATTTGAGAAAAGCATTTTCTTCCGTGCATTAAGCGCAGAATGGACACTATCAGTCTGTTTTTTGTAGCTTTTGCTGCAGATTCGTGAGATTTATGCGATTTAGTTCGGCGCCCATTTCTATGCAACTGTCGTTGACAAACTGCAAACTCGCGAGCAGGGAGTCCAGGCGGCAGGAGATGGGTTGGGATGGGTTGATATGGGTTGAATGGAGTCGTGGGCCAGGTGAACGGTTGGGGGCAGCAACAAATGAACATGCCCCTATGATGGAGCACCTGAACGGCAGCGACGACACTTGAAATTGTTTTGCGTGCTGCTGCTGCTGCTGCTCCGACCAGAGACATTCGTCAAAAGCGGCGGAACATCTTCTGGAGACATTCATCACGTCATTCGTGTCAAGCATCAGTGTCAGCGTTTAGAATGCGCTTACTTTAAGTGCGTGTTGCGGTTGTGTGGCGCGTTTTTTCCCGATCCACACTCGCATCCATAAACCAGCTGGGAAATGATGTTGAGAGCTGTTGCGAAAATTCCCAGCCCAAATGCCAAAATAAGATTAATTAGCCGGGGAGCTGTTTAGACGATAGCAGCTGGCAAAGGCGAAGGGAAAGCGGGGAAATCGCGGAAAACGAGGAAAGCTGGGAAACGAGAGGCAGCAACAAAGGCCAGCAAAGCAAACACCTGAGATTTCCGTTTCCGTTGGGAAACGTCCTCTGCTTCGCTTCTGTTTGCCTTTGTTTCAGGCTCCGCGTTTTCCTTTGTTTCCATGTACATGTGCCTTTGCCGCTGTCGTTATGTTTCCTGTTGCCATGCCAATATCCGTCCTCCAGCTCTGTCGTTATTCCGCTGGCCTAATTTATTTATGTTTGTCAAATTACACAACATAAACGAATCAATATGGTCCAGGGAACGAACCCAGATCACGTTCACAGGTTTTTCCCAGCCACTGCGGTCGGTCGTAGCCTTCACAATTTTCCAATTTCGACTGCAGCAGCTGCTTTCTGAGCTGCATCTGAGTTATTGCGAAAAATTGTGCACCACTGGCAGCGGCATGCGTTCTGATTATGGCAAGGAATAATGTCGCACATGGAGAAATTGCTTTGATTTCATCCATTATAAATTTTATTTCAAGCAAAACTAACCAAAACTGTGGATTTCCTTACATTTAAGCTAGCGCTTATAGCTATAGTGATTTATATGCTGTTAACCAACACTTAGTTCCTAAGTCCGTTCAACAACACTATATTTCTGAATTCAATGCGATTAAAAATAGCAAACGGGAAAGTAATAAATATGTTGTAATAATTTACTAAGGCGAAGCTAACATAAGTTAAAGATATTTTAAACATATATAGGAATATGTATAATTTCAAAATAAGATCAACATAATCGTCTTTCTAGGGATTTCGGAATTGCAACAGGGCAAATTTTGGTAATTGTTGTTGATGTTTAGCCCTTTAGGAAAGTGCCCGTTCATATTAGGCTAGAACCAAATGGATTAACAATAGATTTCTTTGCGTGCAGCTTTCCTTTCCATAAGCATTACGTCTACTCTGATGCTGGCGGCATAAATCAATTAATTTCCCCTGTCACAATACATTGTACGTAGCACAAACAACGAATAAGTTTTTCAGGCGACAAGAGCTGCCACAAATCGAACTTGGATACGTGGCACGCATACGTCCCTAAGTATTTATGTGTATTTTTGTACATTTTGTATATTTTCGTATATTTTCGTACATTTTCGGGCATGACAGCCATTTGTTTGCGTTTTCTTATTTATGCGCTGTCATTTAATGAAGTCCTACGACCTGCCCGACTTTCAATATGGCGCACTTGAAGCCATCGTGTGGATTACCTACTTTGGCAAATCCTGTTTGACTGAATTTATAATACATGCGAGGGAGCTGCGGGGCTCATTGGTGTTTTTATTTTTACTTTTGAGCCAAAGTCCCTGACAAAGCCGGTGGAAAGTTTTCAAATCCTTTCCAGGCAAAAAGTATTAATTTGAACGTTGTCTCTCATTTATCTCACTTCTCTCACCTCAAGCCGGAGTTCGTCCTTTGGCAAAAGTTGTCTCGCTCGCCTGGTCGCAGAAACAATTACACAACGCATAGACAAAACATTAAAGAACAATTTGGGGGGCAAAAGAGTCCGTGCGAATTTATGAATCAGCCGAGGGAAAAGCTAAACACATACGAGTGCCGTAAACAAGAATTTCCTTAAGTCCAACACAGGGCCAAAAGAATCTGGATGCCTTCGGGCCGGGCCGGGCCAGAACAGTTTGTTTGTCTTCCGTTTTCCTTGAAGCCATGCTGGGTTTTCCTGGGTTTTCCGACTGTTCTCGTCCTGTTTTTGTTTGGCCAGCATACGGCTGCTACTCTGTCGAAATGAAACTTTATGCTCGAGCCTTCATTACGGATTGGTTCGTGCGGTGCCCAAAAGCGATAAGTGAAATAAAATGATGCCAACCCATACCATCACCATCCTCAACCTCATCCTCATCCTCATTCCCATCCCAAACTCAAATCTCAGCTAGCCGCTCTGTGGTCACTACAAACTCATTTCAACCCGGCCACAGCCTTCAATCCGAGTGGATAAAGTTTCCGGGCCACAGTTTTTAGCTCATTCCGGGCCACTTATATTATTTCTGGTCAACAATTCATCAGACCTGGCTTAGATGGCCGTGGAAGTCGTCCTGGAGCTCGATTCTCGGACCCCACTTTCGGTAGGAACTTTGTGGAATGTTCTTTGCGGCGACAGAATGTGTATAAATTTTGTCAAAAGTGTAGCAAGCATTCAAGAATTTGTTGAATTGTGTTTTGCGAAAGTTTTCTGTGCAGTTATTTAATTGAATTTGCCACCGAAGGCGCTGGTTCAGCTACAACTGCACTGGGAAAAATACCTACGCCCCAGTGCGCTTCGCAAACATTGTTGCAATAGGATTAAACAGCGCCTATTAAAGTTGTGTAAATTTCGTAATCAGTTTACAAGGTTAATATAAGTTTTTTATTTTAAGTTTGCTGCACATTAAATAGAACTTCCCAAATCAGTATCTAAGTAAAATTCTTCCTTATTCATAAGGGCATTCATCAGATTGGCGTTAGGCTTCTAATCAGTTTGTACCGGATGCCTGAAAGATTATCCGGTTTTTCTCTCTGTACCGCCCATCACAAAAGTTGAGTTCTTAGCCTGCGAGTGTGTGTGTGAGTTCGTAATTTCTCGTTTAGATTTGCCCCCCGTTCGGCGGGGGATAAGCGGAAATAATGTGGCTGAAATACAGGACTCTTTGCTGCACTCGCCAGTGCTTCGAAGTTTTTACGATTGTTTATTAAGGAACTAAGCGCACTTAATAAGATTATGGACAGGGCGTGGTCCTGCCGGTGCCTTAGTAGCACTAAAACTGCTTGCCCTCCGCAAACAATTCAAATTAAACCGGAGTCCAGCACGCCCCACTGATGCCCATTCCGTTCGACTTCGGCTTTTGCATTGCCGCTGACAGCAGCCAACGAGGAAAGTCGACACACGCACACCATCACACAATGCGAGAGTGGAATTTTCTTTAAAATAATATTGCATAACTGCAGGCGCCGCTTTCCTTTTCGCAATGCAAAGGAGCTGCTCAGCTGCTAAAAGAATGAGCGAAATGTGGAAGTTGGCCAAAACATTAGCATTTGCTGGGTGCGGATTGTGAATTTGGAGCATGGTGTTTCAGGAAAGCTCAGCGTCGGGAAAAAGGAAAAGCTTGCATTTATGACACTGGAAAATAAGTGGCAAGCAGACAGGTAATTCTGGTAGGGAATATGTCTGCCCGGCTCTAAGTGCAGCTTGTTTGGGCTTTTCAGACTGCAGTCGCAAATGGGCAAATGTTATTCGTATTTAATCATCTTGCGGCTATTCCTGGCACTCAAATTGTTAATGGGGCCCAAATGCCATGCACTGCACTTAGAGCGCTCGGCAGCTCTCAAATTACGCTGATTCCGGGCAATCTCTTGAGCACACTTCTCAATGTGATGGAATCCGAAGAGCTTGCGATTAGAATGATCATTATCCTTGTCACTCTGCTGCGGAATGAAATGAAATCAGCACGAGCTCGCAGTTTTCCATGTGTGAGGGAATTTTAATTGTGCCGAAGGATGAGGATGAGGCTGGAGGTTGGAGGTTCCAGCAGCTCCTTCATCGCTCTCGAGGACATCGCCTTGCCGACAGAGAATGCATTCCCTTGCATAATATTCGTCGTTTAATCGGATTACGGCGACGTCACAGCAGGAAACACAGCCTTTCCACACTCACACACTCACACACTCGCACGTCGAGTCGTCGTCCTTGTGCAAATACATTTATGGCCGAAAAAGATTTAAGGCAAACACGGTGCAGAGATTTAATAACATTAAGTGGCAGCTGTTGTCTTCGCTGGCGCGAGTCGCTTCGGTTGTTTACGACAACCGTAGCCACCAGAAACCAGCGAAATTAATTGGTCGCACTTACTGCCACGCCCCCTCCTGCGGCTGACCCCGCCAACCGAATATCCAGCCAGGTTCTGACCAAGTGCGTGGGCGTGCGTTTAATGCCCCTTTGATTTTCACACCAGCGCGGCCAGAAGCCGCCAACGCCAGCCGTGTGCCTCCTGCTCCTCCTGCTGCTCCGCCTGCTTGGTCTGATTCCCATGAAACTCCCCCGAGGGGGCGTGGCACGCCGAGGGCGTGCCTAATTACGCACGTATGGCTGTTTAAATTGGGTTTGCCGTCGGGTCGGGATGTTAGTTTTATGTTAATTAAGTATTGTTTGCGTCAATTAGGGCGTGCGGAATCGAAGTGGGGCATTGGGATCCAAATCGTATTAGCTGGCTGAAAGAAACGGGAAATTAATAGGGCTCGCTCCTAAGAGGTGGCAACAGACGTCTTAATAGAGAGCATAAAATACACAATTTAGATAAGCTGTCGAGGAAGTAATAGGTGGGGGTTGCCCAGCAATTATAACTTGTTAATAATGGATTATATTCGTCAACCAGACAACCGCCTACCATCTACATCTGCTTTAAGCACTAATCATGTTTGGAGTTCCTAGTCAAATACGAAGGCATACATTTCTTCCTATCCAGCTGGACAGAGTATTATTTTTATGAACTGACATAAGCCATATCTGTTCATTTCCGTCCAACTCATTACTGCATGCTCCTGGACAGCGAGCCACAGTCAATCATCCTTCAACTTTCACCTTTCGCCCGCCTTGCCAGCTGGGCAGGAATCTGCTTAGGATTACGGAGCATATCACAGTGGCGCCTCTGACCCGAACACGATTTTGAAATTAAATCCAGGCCCGGCCAGGAATCCGTCTCGCAAAAATGTGACACAAAAGACCTCGCTGGAGAAATGTGGCAAGTGTCGCTGCACAAAGCGAGCGCCCGAGACATTCGATAGGCAGCCAACCAGAGCCACGCCCACCTGCCCCAGCCGCCTCCAACTTGTGATATAATGCCAGTAGCAGCCGTTGCCATTGACAGTGCCACATGGTTACGCTGGAGGTGGGCTCGCCTCCTGAGCCCCTCACGTACATACACTCGTATGTTTAACTTCCACTTAAGCTGCGTTAAACATATTTAAGGTACGTGATGCTTAGCGTCTTCTGAGCATTTGGACCCCTCCGCCTTTTTGCATAGGCAAATTTTAATATGTTTAACTCGTTTTGGTTGCCTCGGCTGCGCAACCTGAGACCTGGTGGGTCTGGAACTGGGAGGGCGACCAGGCCAGGCCAAGATGGTGGCGTTAATTTTTAACGGGCAACATTTGTGCCAGGCTAGGCGGGCATCGTACATAAATGTCACCGACGCGCTCATCCATCAATGAGCTCTGAAAAATTAACACTGTGAGTGACAGTGGCAAAGGACTTCTGCTCCACGAAGCCTTTTGGCCAACTGAAAGTGGGAGTGGAAGTGGCCTGTCGGTTTAAATTATGCAAAACGCTACAATTCCTCGGCTCGTGGCCTGCCAGAGGTACAGCCGAATGATGAATTGTGTTGGCCAAAGAGTTGCCGGTGCACACGGGGGAGGAGGGCCCGAACTGGGAATTTGCGGCTGCGAGGGCAGTTCCATAGATTAAATTTGATTACGCTACATTACCCGACAACGAGAACGAGTCCGCTACGTGATCGACTTGCGGGAATCGACTTAATCGGAAAAGGCCGTAAAGCCATTCGGTGCAGGGCCAAAAACTAAAGGGATTATCGTTTTAAAAATGCATGAAAAAGTTTCGATGAAGCTCTGGGGCGATTAAGAGTGTGTCCCAAACGGCAGGAGCAAACTGAATTAATTATCTGTTTTTTGAGTGCATTAAAAACTATGTCGAGCTAAAATCGTGCGGTTGGCAAAAGTTGCACAAGTGCTTGCTAGTGAAGCACTTGATTCCTTTGGGATATTTGACAAACAGGATAGCAGACTATTAACTTTGCATTTCCAATTGCTTAAACTCTCACTATGTTTATTTTCCCAGCTTAAATCTTTTTCGAATTCCTATATTAAATACTTTCGCCTAGCTCGCTCAATTTCCAAGCTAAAACTAAAAAACTATAACTAACTAATTAAACTTTGGCTTGCGAAAAAGTTGTATAATTGCTTGCCCTCAGCATGCACTTTTAAATTGAAATGAAATTTAAGAAAGGATAAAGGAGCTCCTAAGCTCACTGGACCATTCGCAATGACTCATTAATGAGAGCTTGACTCGGCTCAATTAGGAAAATCCATGGCGTTATTTTCCCCATTTTCCTCCACTTTAGCTTTTATTCTATTCGCTCTCGGTCTTCTGTGTACTTCCACTTGGTCTCTACAACATTCTGAGGCTGTTTTCCATCACTTACTATGCACATGGCACAAACACCACACGATATCACCGAAAACCACCCACCACCCACTACCCACCGCCCACCACCCCCCACAGACCCCAGCTTGCTAATACGTTTTTTACGAATTTCTCTCTTTACTTCTAGTTGTGCTTTTGTATTTGCCAATTTTAATGAGTGTAGCAAGCAAACCAAGCAAGAAAAACAAAAACCAAATCCAAAAAACAGAAATAGAAACAGAAACCCAAAACTTTAGCAAACAACAAAAAACACCACAACAACCACATCAATAACAGAGCATTTTGTACAACAAGCACAACAAAAGCTAGCAAAGTCCCACCATTATCATCATTAACAACAACAACAACAACAACAACAACAACAAAAGACTCATTTGAATTGCAACAACTAAAAGACAACAAGAACAACCAGCACGTACACAATGTGACAATAAAACAGTGTGGCCAGTAGCAGCTAGAAAGCAAAAAGCCAAAAAGGCATTTAATTGCACGCACTAGACGAGAAGTAGCCATAAAAGAGCCAGCAAAAAAACGCCAAAAACACCAAAAACAGCCAAAACACCGAAATAGTGATAAAAATCGAGAACGAGCGCACAAGCAGAGAGAAATCCATAAGCGCAGCCGAGAAAGCAGCAGTTACATAATATCAATTCAAGCGTACTTTTCCAACTTTCCTCTCTTGTTGTCGAATGTCCTTGCACCGCCCTTAAACTGTCGCTCTGTGTGTGTGCATCCCGTTCACATGTGTGTGTGTCTCCCGCCCCACCAGCCACCTTCCCCCACATCCGTTCCACGATCGGTGACCGTGTTTGTCGTGTAGCACCACCACCTAGAGCAATCCAGCACCACCAAACAGCAATAGAGAGCACCCTCACAAATCTAAATAAGGTCAAAAGCGCAGCAACCACAATATATACCACCTGCAATAGCAATAGCAATAGCAATCGACTCGGCGGTGCAACCACCCAAAGAGCCAGCTGAACCACCGACCTCTGGGGCTGACAGGTCAGAGTGAAGTACCCACTAGCCAACCCACATAGCCTCCTGGTTCCTGGTTCCTGGTAGCTCCCGATAGCTCCCCCGATTGATCCACTCCACATAACCACATACCAGCACCACAATTGCACATTACTACCATAGATACCCCCGGCAGTACTACTACCGCATGGAGCGCGGCACCAGCGGTGGTCAGCAGCAGCACCAGCAGCAGCAGCAGTCATCGCACCACCACCACCAACACCAGCAGCACCAGCAGCAGCAATCGTCGCACCACCAGCAGCAGCACGCGCACCACCAGCAGCAGCAGCGACACCACCAGCATGTCGTCGCCGTGCACAGCTTCGATCCGTATCTGACCGTCGGCGGGGCGGACGAGGAGCACACGTCGGGCACCTCGTCCTTTGACAATCCCGCCACCAAGAAGAAGCCGCCCAAGCTGAAGCCCATCCACCGATCCCTGTCCATGGCCATCGATAATTATGCACCCTCTTCCGGGGATCTCGACATGGATTTGGACATGGAAATGGGCATGGAGATGGGCATGGACATGGACCTGGACATGGAGATGGACCTGGAGGGCGAGGGCATCATCATCAGTGAGAAGCCGCTGATCCACCGCTCGGCCTCGCCCCTGCCCCATCCCCGATCCGGAGCCCTACCCCCGCAGACCCTAGCAATCCCAGCACAACAGCAACAGCAACATATTGTATCCCATCCCAGCCAGCGTGGCGGCGGTGGTGGCACCGGCAGCGGTGCCGTTTCCCCAGCCCTCTCTGCCCGCCAGCAACACCATCACCTCCTCCAACAACAACAACAACAACAACACCACCACCAGCAACAACAACACCAACAACAACAACAACAGCAACATCAGCTGCACTTGCACACTTTCCAGCAACTTGCCGCACAGGCAGCTGCTGCACGGCATCAGACAACCCACCAGCAGCATTCACTATCGCACCGCCAACATCCGCAACAACATACGCATCCACATCAACAGCTTCAACATCCGCATCCGCATCAGCATGCGCACTCGAAGAGCTCACCAACCTCACACGCGGTTAGCCCGGTGCTGGGCCAGCAGCACCGCCAGCAGCCGGACATTTACCTGGTCAGCAGCAGCAGCAGCCTGGGCGATGGTGTCGGTGTGGGTGTGGGTGTGGGCAGCTTGGGCGTGGGCATGGGCATGGGCATGGGGCGATCGTTGGGCGGGAGCACATCGCCCATTCAGTTCATCGACGTGGACGATATGCCCAATCCGACGGTGGCCCCGCATCAGCGCCCAATGCATCCGCTGAAGAAGAACCTGTTCCGGCGATCCGACACCATTGACGTCCATCCGTCTACCAATTTTCAGATGAAGAAAACGCATTCCTTCCACGCGCAACAGGATCCCGCCGCCCTGGACCAAATCCAGCTGGCCGTTGCAGCCGGCTCGGCGACCTCCAGTCGTCGCACCAGCTCGGTGAGGGGCAACTTCCTAATGCCCGGTCCGCCGGCCGGTGCCAAGGAGATATCCCGCTCACCGTCGCCCAGCCGACGGGGCTGCCGCTCCCACCGATCGTTCAACGATCCGGGTCGGAGGCCCAGCGTGAAGCCGGACTCGGTGGTGGAATCGCAGATACGACATCCCTCGCTGAACGACGACCTCATGGAGCCGATGAACGGACGGAATCTCTTTGCGGCACCCACCAACCTGTCGCTGGAGAACGAACTGTTCGTGGACACGCGCTCGCGCAGCAACAGTCACACCAAAATGGAGGAGCTCGGCCTGGCGGAGATCACCGCCGCTGCCGTGGCCGTGCAGCGCTTGCGTAAGAGCTCCGGAGCAGGATCCTTCGAGGATGCAGCCGCCGGTCACAGTGCCACCCACCCGCCTTCAGCAGCAAACAGCATCAAGCAGAAGCGGGACTCGCACCACCCACACACCCGCCAAGTTAGCACGCACAGCTTGGAGCTAGAC
This sequence comes from Drosophila erecta, assembly GCF_003286155.1. Taxonomy (NCBI): domain Eukaryota; kingdom Metazoa; phylum Arthropoda; class Insecta; order Diptera; family Drosophilidae; genus Drosophila; species Drosophila erecta. The sequence goes on from NW_020825200.1 coordinate 17,761,050, forward strand.
GGACGACCATCCACCTCTGCAGCGGCAGCGGCAGCCGCAGCGGCGGGCGGACATGGCCTGCAGCTCCACAGCGCGGCGGCGGCGGCCAGTGCAGCGTACCACTTCAAGCGGGGCGCCCAGCACGGACGGTCGCTCTACCTGTCTCCCAGCAATCTGGAGGAGCTGGCCGTCCACCGGCCAGGTGTTCTGGCAGCAGCGGCGGCCTTCCAAGGCACCAACGCCAGTGCCAGTGTCAAGCAGGCCAAGGCACTGCACAGCGCCAGCGTACGACTCCGTAGCTATCGGGAGACACTGAGCGCCTCCAAGAAGTCCAAGAGCTTCATCGGAGACGCCAGTGCTGGCAGCGGTCCGCAGGCGGGCGACGACTTCGAGCTGAGCTCGCCCCACCGACGCAACAGTCGCCCGCTATCCACAGTCGTGCCTGGGTCCAGCATCGAGGAGATCAAGAGGAGTCCACGACCCATTTCCGCTTCGGCGGCGGCGGCTGCCTTCTTGGAGGAGAAGCGACCCAGCTTCGAGAGGAAATCATCGCTGACGTACGACCACGAGCTGAGCGATGCCGCATTTGCGGCCCAGGTGCTGAGGCCCTTTCACCACAAACTGGCTGCCGGACGGAAGGGGTCCGTGACCGGAGGCTCCCACAAGCTGAAGAAGAAGTCGCTGAGCGATGACACCGACGAGGACGAGGCGGCGGATCGCAAGCGCAAGCGGATCGTCTGCATTGTCCTGTCCACGGTCCTCTTGTGCCTGGTGTGCGCCAGCGTTTTTGTGCTGACCATCACGCTGACCTCCAGCTCCGGCCAGGGCGGAAAGAAGGCGCATTCGTTCAGCAGGGACACCCCCGTCCACTGGACGGGCATGCGGCCCTCATGAACTCCAACGCAGAGGCTGTGCTTCGGCCATTTCACCAACCTGCCAGCTGGTTATCCCCTGACTTTGGACTCGATTTCGTTAACGTTTGCGTTTTCGCTTCCGCTTCGATTCCGTGCTGTCGTTCCGCTCTACGTTTTGTTTCCTCTGAGTCTCCGGGTCTCTGGTGGCCCCGGCCCCGGCCCCGAATTGTCCAAATGACGTTTAAGGACTGCGGCAAGGAAGCACCTAGAGGAGTGGCAGCGGCAACTATCGAAGAGTCTGTAAGTAGGCAAGGCCATGAGTTTGTGTTTCCAAAAGTAGAAATGGATGTGGCTCGATTTGCACGAGCATCAAACGGCTGAGAGCTTCGATTGTTGATAAATGATTTGCGTGAAGAAAATAATTATTTTCATGCTGAGTGCAGCCTTTTGTGTGGCCCCACATTGGGCGCCAATTTGTTGTGTTCGTACTTCAATGGCTGCTGTCTCTTGGTATTTAGTGAGTTAAAGCTCTAATATATGTGTGTCTGCAGACGTGCAAATAAATATAAGCGTTTCATTTAATTCATTTTAATTAACATTTGCCCTAAATCGAATACTATTACGTCGAACAGATATCAACAATCGAATATTCCTTGGTTGGAATACCTTAAACTGCATACCATCTCCACCCCATCGATGAAAATCAGTGAACGAGGTCAGCTCGAGTCCATTATCGGGCTTAAAGCACCACAGTCGGTGTGGCCATATTGCAATATGTCCTTACAGACCATAAAACTGTGCAAATACAAATATGTGTGTCAACTCCAACTCCCCTCTGCCCACCAAGCGCCCTCTCTACCCAAACACCGCCCCAAACAGGGCGAACAAACAAACAAACAAACACACGACGCAGCAACTGGGGAGGAATTTTCAAATATTGAGCTGGCAAAAGCTCAGCAAAATCTCGAGCATTACATAACTGACTAACTGACTAACCTGCCAGGCAAACACGCACCCGGCCATAAAAAATGATGCCGTACTTACTTACCATGACTTTAATGACTTTGACTGCATCAGGAGCCGCAGCATCGTCTTGCCGCAAAGCCAAACTAATCAGCACGTGTGTGCGTATGCGTGTGGGAATGAAATGGGCGTAGGGTGGGTGTGCATGTGGGCTTTGTTGTTTCTGTTAGTGTTATTTAGCCGAGGACAAACAATGCTTAACCGACTCCCGGTGGGTGGCAGTGGGAGACCAACTGACCGACTGGCAGGCAGTCAGACAGACAGGCAGGCAGACTGGCAGGCTGAGCAGCCAAGGCCTGCGGAGACCTTTCCCTTGGCCATCCTGCTCTTTTTACACACTCGCTTGATAGTTATTCCCGTTACTCGCTGAGTAGAAGGGTATACTAGACTCGTTGGAAAGTATGTAACAGGTAAAAGGAAGCGTGTCCCATCATAAAAAGTGTGTATATTCTTGGTCAGGATGGACAGCGTCTGTCCGTCCGTACGAACGTCGAGATCGCAGGAACTATATAAGCTAGAAAGCTGAGATTAAGCAAGTCTTCCCAGAGGTTCCACTTTTTAATGAGGCTGCAAGCCGTAACCGCTTTAAAGCATCACTGTAAAAAGCAAAAATCTGCTGTGGTCGGACGATCATAAGGATTTATTATTAAAGCCATCATTATTATTAAAGTTTAGGATAGTCCCGAAAAAGTTTGGCCACGCCTGCTCTAACGTCCGAAAGCCGCCCACATTTGTTTTGTTATTTTTTAAAATTTTATTATTTGCCTTTTTGCCATAGAGAATGTGGAACTTTCTCGTTCGCACTCCCACTGGCTGAGTAACGGGTATCTGATAGTCGAGGAACTTTTCTTTTGTTTGTTAACGTGTGCGTGTGTGTGTGCTGGTGTGCTGGTGTGGGTGTGCAGCATCATTACGGCACGGTGCGCTCGGCTTCCTTTTTATTATGTGTGCGTGTGCCCACAGACAGGAGGCACGCTCACACTCATAGCATTAATTTCACGTTGACGATATGGAAACTAGGTTACTTTTTCAACTGCGCCTCAGTGAGCGCCAAAAAGGGAAAGTGCAACAACTACAGCGATGACAACAGCAAAAATAGCAGCAGCAAAAAATAAACTAACAATTGTTTATTATAAGGCAGCGCCAACTGCAATGCTGATGACTTTGCCGGCCCAGTTGGCTCTGTTGGCTCCGCTGGCCTTGCCAAGTCGGGAGTCCCGTGTGACCGCTAAAGTCCCCAAGTTGCCAAGCCCACCAGCAAGTTGCAGCTTACATATGATGAAGCGGCAAATTGACAGTTCGCCCAAGAAAGTTTGGGGTCTAAATAAATGCAATCGGACAGTTCGCTCCTATCGAAAAGTTCAAGAGAAAAGTGTATAAGAAAGCACTTGGTTGAACCGCAGAAGGTTCCAACTTATTTCTGACAGGATTTTTACCACAAATCTCACATATCCATCACTCAGTGTGCAATCAACTTGTGTTCTAAGCCCCAATCGAAAAGTTGAACAGCAAAGTTTAAGGGCAGGTGGCGCCAACTTACTGCTCATGAGCACATGGGAGAACACAAATAGAGGCCCTGCGTTGGGCGCCATTTAGTTTGGGCAGAGCCATTCGTTTATGCAACACTTTACAATGCCATCTCAGCTCGCTTGGTTCTTATTTACACTTGACGTAGCTCCTATTGTCATATTCATAACTAAAAGCAATGCTGGACGAGTTGTTTCAACAAGCTTTCCATTACCACGGCAAATCTGTTGCATGTTGCATCTCCATCATGCTCCAGTTAAGCCACAAAAGAGGGAAAAAAGCTAAAGCCACTGGCACGCCAGACAGCGGAGGCAACAAAAGTGCATCAATAAATTCAATTTGAAGGTACAATAGATGCAAAACAATCCCTGGAGCCAGAGCTGGTTTCATTCCCAGGCTGCTAATTAGGCGTCGGTTGCCATCCGTCAGGCAAGCTGGCGTGACGGCCAGGACCCACAATCTGCGAGGGGGGGAGAGGGTGGGGTCCTTTGCTTTCAACGCCACATTTATAATTAAACAACATGAAAGACAAAGCGCCCGGCAGACAGAGTGGGCAGCTGAATGGAAAGCGTGGGCGGCGGAGCAACAGGAGCGGTAGAAGGGCGGGCATGGGGCTCAAAGTTACTCGGCAGCATTTATGAGCGCCCATAATGGCTGTTAACAATTTAACTTGTTTACCGGTGGGAAAGTTATATGTTAATTGGTCTCGTATAGCCTGGCACACAGAGGCACGCGAGCTGCTCAGCAACTGGGCACGCACATGGCCCAACCACGTCCTTGAGGACAGATGAATGATCAACTAGGCTATGTCCTGTAGCAGCTAACTTGTTTTAAGGTGGTCAAGTTTTTGGAATTCAAATTGACATCATTAACAACAAAATAAATATCCTGCCGAATTTTGCATTAGCTCCCATAATTGCATAAGGAGCGACCAAGAAATAAGTTTACTGCCTCGCATTTGAATTTACCAAAGATCCTAGAACGGGTCTAAGAACTCCTAGGGGTCACATAAGCTGTTCGCAAACGAAGGATGATTAATACATATTACCAGGGAACCAACCAAATCCGCCCTTCAGGCCACTGGCCAACTTCAGAGCCCGAAAGCAGGCCAATTGCAAGAGGCATTGTGCTGAGTAGCTCCTACTTGCCAGCGCAGCAACAAAGCCGGCAGCAGCCAGCACTTGGCCAAGTGAATAATGGCAGGCATCGTCACCTGTTCCGAGCCACATTCCCCGCCACCCGCCTGTCCCACTGTGGCATTAACACGTTGCGATTACGCCTCATAGGCCATGCAAAGGCACGAGGTGGGGACAGGAGACGGAGCTCCAGGATGCCTGGACCGTCCTGGCCGTGCGGCTGGGAACCACGCCGCACTACGTGGCCTGTGGCCTTTGGCCCATATAGGTGTATGCATATGAATTTGAGGACGACGGCTGCAGCAACAGAAGCGGCAGCAACGATGTGTGATGTTGCAACGCTTTGCAACGGTTGCACTTCCACTCGTTAAAGTCGCTGGCTGCGGGTGGAAATGGGATTACTAATTTTTGCAATTAAATAAGAGCGTAAAAAGGGGAAAATTACTTACATTTTTGCACTAGCCCTGCAGCAGAGTGTGTGTTTTTGTGTGCGCTCGCTTTTGGTATGTTTGCTGGCCGTTTGGGGCAGGAATTTTTTAATTAAATTTCAGCAGGGCGCAGAGTGTGTGCAGTGGCAAGTGTATTGGACGCCAGAGGAACTCTGTGAATTAGCAGCTTTTCCGGTAAATCAATCAAATTATACACACAACACGGAATTCCGAGCTTAAACAGACAAAACAAAAAACCGAAACATTTGCTGGTGTGCAACAGTTTCCCCATGGGAATTGACAACCAAACTTGGACTGAACCGACAACTGCGACCTGCCCCAGTGTCCGCGTGTATGTTTGTGATTGATTGGCAAACAAATTTTGACACTTTACACAACACCCACGGGCAGGTACCCAATGTTTGCCCATCCAATCCAGCCCCACCAATCCCACTCCCGCACCCATCGCCAGTTTGTTGAGCGTTAATTAAAACTGCTGTAAAATGCACAAAAGCGTTGAGCAAACGGCAACCGCGTCGACAATCGCAGGGGGTCATGTCAGGGGGTTTTTTCGAAAAAACGAATGTCGTGTGTGGAAGGGGGATTTACACATACATAACATATATACATACACGTATACTGATACTCGTATGTGCACACATATGGGAACGTGATAACCCAAAGCGGAAACGGAAATGCGAGGAGCGGAAGACGAACAATGTTGGACTGTGTTTAAAGTAAATAGTCTGGATTGATGAAAGTTGCATTCGAGAATTCATCAACAGGCATTTACTTCAACTGCAGTTTGAACGAAATGCAACAGGAAAATAACGAGTGCGCAGTGAATTATTCAGATTATCTACACACCATGAGCTTGTTCCATTAGAGTTATGAACTAGTTTAGAGCAGGAACCGGTTTATTTACGAAATATTGTAAAAGCCCTAACTGCTTAAAGCGCTTGGCTACAGGGCACTCTAACTGAATTTCCCCACAAATTATAACCATTTCAACCTGTGCTATCCGAGATCATTTACACCGATTTCTATCGTTGACAGTGCGACAGGAGAACGAGCGCAACTTCCGCGAGAATCTGGAGCGCACCTGGATGATGAAGAACCGCACCGAGCTGAATCTGCAGCGCCAGCAGATGGAGATGCAGCAGCACGCCGTTCCATGAGCGGAAGGAAGGAAGTGACGCCGCTGGAGCAGATGCGACCGGATGAGATGTCAGCACGAGCTGGAAATGTCAGCGGTTGGCAGCAAGGACAACAAGTTTGTGGCAGGAAGCCGGAGGACCCTTCTGCCCCCCACTTCCTGCAGCCCCCAACTCCCTTCCTGCCCCGCCCAATCAAAGTTATGCGCACAAATGCTACAAAGAATAACAGAGAGTACGAGAAATCGAATCAAAAGAAATTGTTAACTAAAATTTAAAGAGGATGGAGCACTCCGAAGTGCTCGGCTAAACCTAAGCCTGATGCTAATTGTAGTTAAGTCTGCCCAGGCGGTAATCACTTGTTTTATATCTAACTGGGAGGTAGACTCCACTTAGAGCAAGCCCACATAATTCAATGGTCGCGAAAATCAAAAGTGATTCAGTTTAGTCAATAGTTAAAGCGTTGTTTATAGAGTAACTTCGATGACATTTTAAATATTAGATCGGGAACGTTCTGGTACTCAATTCAACCTTCTCCGGTCAATTGTAATCAATTGAAAATGCGTAAAACAGTCGTTTTATCCCAAGATCAAAAGTAACTTGTACGGATTTTCACTGCCTGACCTAGGCACATTAGCACTTGGATTTAAATGAAAAAAGCATTGTATTATAATTTATTAGCTACTTTTCAACTGCTCGTAAAATGATTCAGTTTGATTCACTTAATAGATATGAATTCACCATTGAAGTTGCTTCAAACTTGACGGCTTTCCGACGAAGTTGTTTACCAGAACCGACTCGATTGTCCTGTAATTATTACGCCAAGGATATGATCTACTTGGGGCTGCAGGACGACGCCAAGCAGAAGGAGCAATTAAGCGAAAGGTTTCGATTGTTCAGTTGATTAGCCAAATGGTTTCAATTTTTCTTCAGCCGAGCTTTTCCTTGGTTTTCCCACCCGATAAACACCCCCTGAATGGCGTCGACAGGCAGCTGGAAAAAGAGGAGAAAAGTTGGTCAATAGTTACGTCTGAAACTAAGTTGTTAACTGAAAGTACTCCTAAGTAAATGTTAATAGCAATAAACAAGCGAAAGTTTTTGTATCTCTTAGACGTTAAAGATGTTGAAGGGGAGTTGGCAGAAAAGCGCAAGCATAAGTATCAAGTATTCCACGATACATTTTGAGTAAAACTACAATTCATAGGTTAACAATAATTGTAAAGGAGCAAAGAAACATTCAATAGATTTACTTGAACTTGGAAGTCAACTTGTGCCAATCCTAATGAGAACCTGCAATAAATGTGGCGTAGCGTAACTTAATAAACAATTGAATAACAAAAGCGAGGGGAGTTAGATAATTAGCGGATCGATGTGAAACTGTTACTTAAGTGCAAAACGAGCTTGTTGTCGAATTAATTTTTAAACGGATTAAACTAAGTGAATCTAAGCTAAATGTTAAATGTTTTTTTAGGTGTTCAATGTTACAATTATTTGTGGTGGAGCAGCCGAGGAGCCAGAATTGATTGCCCAGCCTTCACGAAATGAATAAGTTTATGAACCTGTGCTAACTCAGTTGCAAGTCTAACGACAAAATTAGCTTGAAGCAAACTTCTATCGGTTTCAGCCAACAGAGCGTTGCAGGCTTGAAAGCGAAGTTGAGAACGAACTTCCCTGACCGCCCATCCATCAGTCCAGTTAACAATTAGCCGGATATGAGCTTATCAGCCCAAATCTTTCCCACTACTTGCCCGATTGCACAAAGGCTATTTAATAATTGTAATAGGTTTTTGGGCTCTGGCGTTAAATAACTGTGAGACACAAAGATTGTTTGTGTCCACAAAACAAATTTACGTGCATCACAATTTAAGCATCACACGAAAACAAAGGGAAAAATAACAAAGTGCTGGAGTCTTGTTTTTGAAACAAACATATTTTTGCTTTCTTTTCAAAGCTCATACATATATGGTTAGCTTTTAGCTCCAAAACTACCAAACTCTTTGCAAATTCTTTGATTAAAAATATATCTGATTTAAAGCCACATGGTAGAGGACAATGAATTAATTTAATACAGTTTCATTTTTCTGTGCAATTAATGATCTCTGCTTACAAATGAATATAATTTTGGGCCATTCGGGGAGCAGGGAAGCAGAAGTTCAACGATGGGCAGGACGAAAACAAATGGAAAGCTTTAAATTAGCTCAATAAATTGTAAACTTAAACATTTAATCTACTTAGAGCGGGTCGTTGTTAAATGCAATGCAAGTACATCTGAGACAAAGAATCACACACCTCATTCAGATTTGTAAGATACGCATTTTGGCCTAGAAAGCCATTCCAATTTGACCACACCACACACAGAGGCTAAAATAATCAAATTTGCGCAAGGCAGCCACAAAGGATATTTAGTGTAAACAATCAAACAACAATGTACTTAGTAATTGCATTTAACACGTGGGGCAGAGCATATCCACTAGGTTTGCAAAATTGATTTAACTGCATGCTTAAACTAACGAAAGTAAACGGGATATTAAGTGAATGAAGGTAGGGGAGACCGAGTTAAAAGAACACAACTAATGTCTATAATTATGGCTAGCTAAGTGTAAAAATGTAAGCTGAATTATTATACAAACAACTACAACCGAAGCAAGTAAATTGATGTAATTGAAATACTCGTAACGTTCTAGGGCGAAATACCAATAAATATTGAATAGCGACACAGGTTAAACACAAACACGCAGCAAGCATAAATTAACGAATAACGAAATTATTTCTCGAGAAAAAATCAAACTTTTTAGCCTTTGAACGAGAGACTTTTGGTGCCCAATCCAGTTTGAGCAATTATTTACAAGAGAAAAAGTAACGAAACACAAAGAGAGAGACACTCACACACACACACACACACACACACACACACCACACAGCAGATGTAATGTAAATAGAGCCACAAACAAACCAAATGAGTAAATACCAAGTAGGTACATTAATAACTAATGAGAGGGCTTATCCGAGTAAATCAACATTAAATAAATTAACAACGGAATTCAAACAAAAGCAGGTAATACTTCAACTTGTGTGCAAGGCATCAACTTTTACTGTTAATTGTTGCTGGCAATGCAAAACGCAGCGCCGACCGAAAAACGAAAACTACAAAAATAAACCATGAAAAAGGAAAACAAATATATTTAAAATACATTTGAACGCCTTCAGCGTTTTATTCATCAAGCAAGAAATGTTGAATCGAAAGAAAAAGTCAAGCAAAGCCATACAAGCGATAAATCAATTTGTGTCACCTGTGTAGTAAGTATATCTCAGTATTTGTAACTGAACATGAAAACCGTTGAGGTGCAGGCATCAACCACAGAAACAACAAACCAAATCAAATGAAAATAAACTGAATTTACAAGTGCTCTCTGACTATTATTTATTTCCCTTCATTTCCCAAATCAGTTGACTTCTGGGGAGCAATATTTCTCTGTATGCTTCACAATAGGTAAGTACTTGTACTTGGACTGGTCGAAATGTAAAATATTCCTTTAACAGAATCCTCTTGGTTGCGCTTAGGTTAGTCTCCTTACAATAGGCACTTCAGTACAGTTGTCTGTTGGTCTTTAAAACAATTTATTCTTTATTTATTTATTCTTTCATTCTTTAAAAAATCAAAATAACTACATTTCGAGAATAAACAATTCGTTGCATAACTGAAAGATGTTATCTTAACAGCACAGCCCTTCAAATAGGCAAATGCCGTTTTAAAGCGGCTCTTTATGGACTTGAAAGCAACTGGCTTCAAAATTAAATAAGTTGCATGCTCTTGCTTTTGGCAAACCCTATAAACCCCTATGAAATATACTATTAAATAGTAGGGAATTTATTTGTACCATCATTATCAAATTAGTTTTTAACAACCGTAAATAGGGCAAACTTCTAGACCGCCATCTGGTGAAAGCTTTGGGAACCGCGTGCCAGAAATACCGCAACCGATAACTGGCCCCGATTAAATACCAAGACACACCGATGACTGGCCACCCGAAAAGCTCTGACTCACCACAATCGATCGTCAGCAGTTTATCGGAATCGCGATCTGATCTGAAATGTGGAAAAGCTGTGCAGATAAATTAATTAGCAATTAGCAAGTGCAAACAGAGTGTTGTCAGCCGACTAGTCGAAGCAGCTGAGCTGATAGTTCCGCCTTTGGCCCCCGCTTTCGCCCGATGCTAAACGGAACCAAAATAAACAAGCGAGTGAAAGGTGGTGGAGAAAGAGCGCGGGAGAGTGAGCGCGAAGTGTTGTCGGAGGGGGAGGCGGCGGAGGAGCTCAGGAGCGGACATCGAGGCAGAAACAAAAGCACAAAACGGCAGACAGAACCAGTCGAAACAAAACAACAAACCGGAGCGGACGCACTCGAAAAAAGCGAAACGAATTTATTTCTGTGCTTAGGGCGACACTGTCTGCGTGCCACTGACTGTGAGTGTGTGTGAGCGCATGAACGCGTGTGTGAGTTGTGTATATTTAAACAATATTCAAAAAATCATACGCCAGACGAATAAAAAACGCGACGAAAACGAAGGCGAAGATCTCCTCTCGCAGCGGAGCAGACACATAAATAACAACAGAATCCGACACAAAAACAACAACGCGACTGTGACGCGGCAAGGTGCTGGAGGTCACTCGGTCCATTTCGCACCGCACTGAAGCACTAAATCAGTATATCACTATAGCAGTCTAGCAGTATAGCAATATAGCACCACCCCCCGACCACCCCCTTCTAACCAGTTTCAGCTCCAACCGCCCGCAAAAAAGAGCACGCGCGATCGGAAAACTCGAAAAAATACAAGCAGCAAAAAGAAACAAAAGCAACTCACGCGCTTCATCGTTTTATTGCTCGCCGCCCTCTCGACTGATAAACGTCAGTTGATAAATATATATATATCGCATCGCATCTACACTAAAGCAAATCCGCCAGCAAACAAACACCAATTATTCCAATAAAGCCAGCGCCAAGTGCGAATGCGCCCTCGATTTGTATGCCATCAACAGCACTCGGTGGCCCATTCCCACTTTGAGCCCCACGTCCAGCCCCACTCCCACTTCCATCACCAGCACCATCACCACCGCCATCCCAATCCGCCCCACCACCATCACATTTACGGCGCCACTGACGTCAGTTATCGGCGTTATCGCACCGCTAGCATGGTGGTGGCCGAGGGAGTTATGGGCTCCGGGTCGGGATCGGGCACGGGCACGGGATCGGGCTTGGGGAACTTCAACGAGACCCCGTTATCCGCACTGGGCATCGAGACCCGCAACCAGCTGTCCCGCATGCTGAACCGCAAGAAGGTGCTGCGTTCCGAGGAGGGCTACCAGCGGGACTGGCGGGGCATCTCGGAGCTGGCCAAGCAGAAGGGATTCGTCGACGAGAACGCCAACAATCCCATGGATCTGGTGCTGATCAGCTGGAGCCAGCGGAGTCCCCAGACCGCCAAGGTGGGCCATCTGGAACACTTCCTCGGCATCATCGATCGGTGGGACGTCTGCGACGATATCCAGGAGAATCTGGGTAGGCATTAACTATTTTTTGCTAATGGTAGTCGCTATCTACAAATATGTCACTTGAGTTTTGAGTATCATTACTTTAAGATTAGCTTTAAATGATGGTCTGACGATTCAAACGTAGATTGCCTAGATGTTCTATACTCGACTGTTCCAGAGTTGCGCATTTAATTATTACAAGATAAAAAAGAATTTCAAATAATAGTTGGATAACAAACAAACGAAGGGAAATAAACAAAAGATATTTCTTAGCACAATGTATATATGTACATATCCAATGATTATATACTCTGCGCTCGTATACATACATATGTTCTTCAATTAGAAGCATTGGAAAATGACCCATTACATTTTTATTAATAACGAGCAACAGCTATCAATTACTTTTGGCTGATCCATTTATGGATTTATGACCGGAAAATCTGTTTCGAGTTTATAAAAATGGACCTGGTAATCATTACAAAATCGAGTATATGCAGCAAGCGTACTTATTTAACCTTACTATCGCACATTTATCTAAATCAAACAAAGCTTATCTTCGGATACATATAACTATTGAGTAATGATGAATAGAATGGCAGAAACAAAAGTCTCCCAATATCCAATGATTAATTTGTGTTTCTTTCTATTTATTTCCAAATTAAATGTTTCGACTTGTAAGAATTTCATTACCACATCCCGAAAAATCGAAAAAAAAAACAATGAATACAATGACTTTTAATAGCCGCAAGCAACAGAACATAGACTATAGAAAACGCCAATAATTTAGATACGAAGTTTTCTTATTTATTTGCACAATGGGGATTCACCCAACAGAAACTGTTGTCATTCATAAAAAGCCTCGAAACCCCCATTTTTGTTTACGAGCAGATGTTGTATAGAAATAATATATGTATTTGTTTTGACCAAAATGGTTCGAATTAATTAACACACTGCGAAGTTAAATTCTCGATATATGAAAAAATAATTAAAAAGCGTAGAATGTATTTTTTACAGAATTATTTTGGACTCGACCGAAATTCTTCCTAATGACCTTTAATTGGTTTTTTAGTATACGTGATAACTACTAGAATCTAGAATACGCTACCCAATGCTAGAATGTTCTGCTCTGCTGACAACATAATTTTTAATAAAAAGATGTGTTAGACATTGGTTAGTGCTAGATATTTAATAAGATATTTGAATGGATATTAAATAATGCATTGATCTTAATTTGAATCAAGAGAAAACGCTATATTCGAGTTCATCGACTATCAGATATATCTGATATACCTGATACTGAGCTATATATCGATAGAAATTGACAACTAAAATTTTAAAAAATTCAACAGAGTGGTCGTCGGAGGTTTTGGGCGGTTTGTGGGCGCTAGAGTAGGCATGGCCAAAATGTGTTTGACTATCCATAGAAATAGGAAAAGCAAATAATAAAATTAGAACACATTTTTCAAGAATGTGGGCGTGATAGTTTTCAGCTCTAGCTCTGGAATCTCTAATCTCAAATTTGTAGCTTCCATAGTTTCCTAGATCACGACGTACATACGGACGGACAGACGGACATGGCCAGATCGACTCGGCTATTCAGGATCAATATACATATGTACTTTTTACCTGTTACATACTTTCAACGAATCTAGTATACCCTTTCACTCTACCAGTAACGGGTATACCAAACTCCATTTATAATATTAAGTTGTACATACATATATAAATAATACCAATGTATTATGGAAGCTTAAGTGACTAATTGTCTGCAGAAACTAAGATAAACTTTACTATGACATTCCTTTTTCCTCTTATCATATCAACAAAGAGTTATATGCATTATTTAATAAACATAATTTGTTTTTCTAAATAATATTTATGACTTGTATTATTTTAAGAATTATGTTTAAAAAAAGACTTTTATCTAGTTTTTTATGATCATAATTCCTTTAGTTAACGTTACTGTTCATTTTACTGTCCCCAAAAGCCAAGGACACCCAACGCTTCATCATAAAACAGGAGCAGCGACAGACCGCTCTAGTGGAGGCGTGTCCGCCGCCCCCCAGCGACTGCCTCGAGACCAACAACAACTACAGCAGCAGCAGCAAAAACATCACGGTGGGCCAAAGTGTGCAGATCCTCAGCGACGAGGACCAGAGATGTGTGCAGATGGGCCAACCGCTGCCCAGATACAACGCCTGTGTTCTGTACGCGGAGGCAGACATCGATCATGCCACCGAGATCATGAATAATCTAGAGTCTGAGCGATACAATCTCAGGGTGAGTGGGATGCTCGGGTGCTGGGTGTTCTATTGAATAACCATGGAACGTTCTATTGCAGCTTTTCCTGCGCCACCGCGACATGCTAATGGGCGTTCCGTTCGAGCATGTCCAACTGTCCCACTTCATGGCTACCCGCTGCAATCACCTGATCGTCGTGCTCACAGAGGAGTTTCTTCGGAGTCCGGAGAACACGTACCTCGTGAACTTCACCCAGAAGATACAAATCGGTGAGTAGCTGCTACGCAGTTGTATCTCAGAGTCAGAGTCACATAACAAGTTCAACGATTTGCTTTTTCGCAGAGAATCACACTCGCAAGATCATACCGATTCTGTACAAGACGGACATGCACATACCCCAGACCCTGGGCATTTACACGCACATCAAGTACGCCGGGGACTCCAAGTTGTTTAACTTCTGGGACAAGTTGGCGCGTTCGCTACACGATCTGGATGCCTATTCGATCTACTCCACGCGCCAGGTGCAAACGTAAGTGTTTCTACTTTCTGCGATATGTGTATGTATCTGTTTCAAAAATACTTGATACATTTTAGGGGTAGAAAATCTAAAGATACTTTAGATTGCTAGGCAAAAGATAAATAGGATTTGCAAACTGAATAGGAATACATGGAAGTGATCTTCCAAATGTTAAAAGCTGCTTTAAGTTTATACATTTTGTTAGCTTAATGTTTTGCCTTTGGTGTGCAATTATATATTTTTCTACCGCGGGCTGTAGGGACTGCGAAAACGTTTCACAACATACGCAGAAAATGTGCAAAATGTATACCAACTGCTTGTAAACAAATTATATAAGCAAATATCGCAAAGTTTATTAGCGATCAACTTTAGAATAGCCAGCAGGTATTTTTATTTAATTTTCCTAAATACAAATGAGATACGTTTGTTTCAGAAAGATGAACTCAGGCGATTTTAAAATAAGTGCTCAGGAAGTAATGCACTGCATATGAGTAATCAATTTTGAATCAAATTTATAAACGGGAAATAAAAGTATTATATATAAGGGGGAAGATTACATTAAAATTAAATAAGTTTTGCGGTTAATCGTAAAATATGGAGGAATTTAATCACTTAGATAAACACATTTAGTAAATTTGGCATACTCTAAATTTCCCTTATGCAGACCATCGCCGGAGGAAACGTCTCCACGAGTGACCACTCCCAGCATTCGCATACAGATCAACGACAAGGATGTCACTGATATGCCAAACTACAACAGCTGCAAAGTGCCGGAGGCGGAGACCACGATTGTTTCGGTTTCCGGTGATACTGGGTCCCCCCTGCCGGAGCACAAACCGAAGAAAAAGGATCGATTCCTGCGCAAAATCACACACAGCTTCGGAAAGACGGCGCGGAGCGATGGGGCCAGCGCCAAGACCCTGCGCCATGCGCACTCCGTCAGCACCATAAACGTCACGGAACGCGAGAGGACCCTCAGTGCCAGCAGCTCCAATATCTCCACCACGTCGGAGAGCAAGAAGAGTTTCATCAAGTGGCAGCCGAACATTCTCAAGAAGGCCCTCTTCTCACGCTCCAGCAACAAGCTGCAGACGCCGGGTTGATATCATAGTGTTAGGATAGCCATTCATTCGATTCCTCGATTCCTTGATTCCTTATCGTGTGCCCAGTCTAGTTATGGCCGCCGAGTCGCCAATGTCGTCACCCTCCATGCCTAGTGATAATCTTTAGCCTAATCCTTATCAAAGTCAACTAACTTAATATACTTAGACGCACCCGTTAACTTATATAAGACAACAACGAATAAAGACAATACCACATATCCGCACAAATGTATCACTAAAGCACACAGACTACCAAGTACGACACTATATGCTCTATGTATACGACTCTAGACTTGATAAACAGACAAATTGGCAATTGCGTTAAGTGAGGTTAAATACGCGACACTGTTAATCGAAGCGCTCAATTAAATGTTAGTCACGCGTTCGATAGTGACTTACTTAATTTAATTATCTCGCTTGCCGTTCTCGCAACTCAGACCCCATCTCGAATGAGTAATGAGCACATATTACGAATACGTATGGGGCTGCATTGTGTGAGTAGTTCTTTATCATTTTGTAAACTGCTCAAGCCGTTTAGACGATTGCTAGCAATAAGTAAACTGTTTGTTTTCGGTACCGCCATCGGCTGGTTCGCCCATGTGATTAGCTTTAGCTGTTAGCGATTGTTACTGATTGCTGTGAATGCGTGCCTAAACACACTCACTTATTATAAAGCAGAGACCACATCAATACCTAAGATACGTCATCCATCAAATCGTACTTTTCAATGTATCTAAACGCTTTATATATAGTATTATAACTCGGAACAGTGCGTTTCAAAATCATAAAGGGTCGACAACCGTATTGCAAATGTCTAACTTATGTCAAGCGAGATTAATGTGGACAAAACGCACTATATGTACATAAGTCGCTCAATGTCGGGCATCGAACGCAGGAACCTCGACCCTCGCGCCACCTGTCACTTATGGTTATGAAACGCACGGTATCCATATCGGAAATAAGCAAGCTCCAGTTGAGCGGCAATAAACTGTTCAATGTTTGGCTCAATAATTTATTGTTGAATGTAGACAACCTTTAGTTCGTTCATGTTTAATAAACATTGCAGTTGATGTGTAAATCCCCGTATATTTACATACAGTTGTTTGCGTACATATTGAGTGGAAATGTTTATCGACCAGTTCCGGTTAATCTACAAGACAGTTCGAATCGGTTTAAATTTTTTGTATTTTTTTTTGTTTTATTTATTTTCGGTTTTTATTGTTTAAATCGTTTAATGTTTTAATAATAGCTCCTCGCTCACATTCCTCATTCTTCGCAACCTGCGTTAATTTCGCTCTCTGTGTGTTACAATTTACACTGTGAACAAATATGTTTTTTAGCCTTACTGCTCCTCGCGACTTGAGCTTGTTCTTTAAACTTTGTTCTTTGTTTTGTTTTGTTTCGTTTCGTTTCGTTACTTTTAATTGAATTTATGTTTTTGGGTTTTCTTTGGTTGCTTCTCTTCTCAATGTGTGTTTTTATGTGAGTGTGTGTATTTATAAATCGATTTATATATGTTATTAATTTTATCTGTCGTTTGTTATTCGCTTAGCTTTGTTTTCCTTCGTTAGAGTTATTTTAATGATTTCATTATCGTTTAACAAAATTAATAAAAACAGTTTGTAATTTGTTTGCTCTTTGTTGTATGTATATGTTAATTGATCAATTTATCGTAATTCGCATATTAAAACAATGTAACGCATGATGTTGCATCTTCTGCCTCGACTCGCGCTCTATGAGTATTATTTGCAAATTGTTTCGTAGCTTAATTAATGCCTTCTGGGGATGTCTTACATTCGTGTTGACTTGTTATTCATCTTATAAATCTAACTGATTGCATTTACACAGAGTGTGTGACGACGAGTCTGAGTGGAGGGGCAGGGCAGGAAGGGCAGAAAAGGGCAGGGCGGGTCAGGATGTGACACTGAGTGTGGAACTGGAATCTGGTGACTGTAGTGTTCCCGGACTGAACTGGCGCCTCGGGATGGAACAGAACCTAACTAACTCAACCGCAACCAAGGTTCGTGTAAGTGTATGTTTGTTCGTTTAAAGCGTTATCCTCTATAGTTAAGTGTTAACAATGATTATGATTATGGAAGTCAGCTGAAGAAGTCTGTATCGGTTTGGAAGTTGAGTTACCATCGTTTTGTGAGTTCCCGCCTTATAAATATGTTATGCATAGGTATTTCCGTTCTACCTTCCTCAACCTCTATAACTCGACTCCCCTCCCTCTTACTCCGTCCTTTAATCATACATACATACACATGGAGATATATTCATCGGCGAGTTTTGGGTCGCTTGTCGTTCTCGACTTACTAATAAATTAAAACAACGCTAATGAATTTCTTTTTCGCCTCGCTAATTGTGAGTTCTCGTTTAACGTTCTTCTTTATCGCTTGCTTCTCTCTCCTCTAGCTTTTCGTTTATTATCGTTATCAATCAATTATCAATTTCAATTTTCATTTATACATACTAGTTTTTCATTAAATTTTTCCGCTTCAATGCTTTAGTTTTGTGCCTTGGACAAATGTCTGTTAAAAGTCGCTTTCTTTTTCCGCTTCTCGATTCCGTATTACATTTAAGTTAGTTTTGGTTAGATGGGAGTACAGTGTTGGCTGATCTCAGCATTGTCTAAGGATCTGATTGCGCAGCGGAAGTTACTAAATCAAATGCACACAGATCTAATCCAGGGGACAGTGACTAGCAACGTAGACCAGCTACGTTTGCAATGGAATACATGTGAGGAAAGTAAAAACAAGTCTATATAACATTAACAAAACAAGTCGAATTAAGGTTTTACGATACTTCACAAATGTTCCTGGGTAAACAACTATAAAGTGTAAAACTAGAAGCATAATATAATTAAACAATTCACAGAATTTTTAGGTAAACTTGCAGTTCACTACGTGAGAAACCACATTCTTCCAATTATTAAAACAAATTCTTTCTTTCGATAGATATATAGTATGTGGCAAACTTTCTATGTCCTTGCCAAGAATCCTCCAACCCAGTGCTCTCTCAATTTATCCCGATTGCTTGATACCCGTATGGAACAGTCAAAGTTCCGGAAGTCGAAAGCCTAACCCCAATCCCAACGAATGTGGATGCAGGTGCGAATGCTAATGGCGATGTTGGCAGTGTTTTCGCTTTTACGCATTGTTCAATTACGATTTCGTTTGCGATCGTGTGATATCTTCTGATAGATACTCCCAATGGATCTACGGCTGATTCTGGAGGCCACGCGAGGGGGGCGGTCTATATCTACTACACATATTTTAGTCTGTCGTCAGGCATTTGGCGAGCATCGAGCATCGAGCGTCTTGCTTATTGTTTCTATTCTGTGTTTAAATTTAACATTGTGCGCGATTTGTTGAACGTTTGACAACACTACAAATAACGGCAGTTTTACATGCTGATGCGGATGATTTCCGGAATTTCTTTTGGGGCAGAAATGCAACAAGATCAACAAATAATAGGCCTCTTGCTGAAGA
This sequence comes from Drosophila erecta, assembly GCF_003286155.1. NCBI lineage: Eukaryota > Metazoa > Arthropoda > Insecta > Diptera > Drosophilidae > Drosophila > Drosophila erecta. The sequence continues at coordinate 17,780,035 of NW_020825200.1, forward strand.
GTAACGCTGTCCAGGAACTATACAAATGCGGGGTGGGGGTCAAAGCAAATGAAAATGAGGAACTCACTACATAGGAAACGAGAGACCGACCGAGCTTCAGTTACCCCGTCATCATCGTTTTTCTGGCAACAACATTTTATAGTCTCTGTTATCTATATCTCTTTCACAACTTATAGTCTTTGGGGTTAGATTAGATTTCCTGACTCGAGTGGCAGTCTGTGTGTGGGGCTATCCAACTAAATAAGGCTATTTTGGCACACAATCACAACGGAACACGGAACATCTATTGTACAACAACGATAACAACACAAGGATGGCTGGTACTGGGGCTAGCAACTGATCTGTGGACTGAATTTTGGGGACTTGAAATCGAATCTTACGAATTTTGAATTCGTTAGCTGGCTGCAGACGGTGCAGTGACATTCTATGTGGCAAGCACGCCGCCTGAACGTCTCCAACTAGCCATGCTCCTGCTCCTTATTGTAACGTCGGTCCCCGTCTATGAGAATTCTGGCTAAATGCTACAAAAACGGCTTTTAAGTGGTTCGCGCTTGTTGCTGTTGTTGTGGGCGTGGGTGTGTGTGTTTCTGGGTGTGTGGCGGCTGCATTGCTTTCGCCTTTTTATAATTCACGTTTACGCTTACTTCACTATTGTACAATGTGCGACTTGCATTATTATATTCTCGTAATTATTTTATATAAGTATATATGTATATATGTATGCATGTTGGAGTGTGTGTGTGTGTGTGTGAGTGTTCTTGTGTCGAGCTGCTGGGCTACTCCTATTTTTGTTTTTTCCATTTTTTCGTTTTGGTTTCTGTAAAATGCGCTAGTTTATTGATACCTGCTGTGGCGCCCAACGTGGCACAGTCGTGAACCTGTGGGTTTGCCCGTCTGCCCGTCATTGGCACTCTAAATTCTGTCCTCCTCATCCTCTTCCTCCTCCTCCTCGACCTCCTCGCCGTTCTCCTCTAGCTCCTCCTTGTACCCAGGATGCTCAGAGATGGCATAGTAATTGCCATTGTAAATGACGCCCAGTTCGCGCAGCGCATCGCCGCGTATTGTCGCCTTTATCGTCCAGTTGTAGCAGTCGTCCGACTCGGACTCGCGATCCAATCGCTCCACGTCAAGGATCTTGGAATTGAGGCGTTCCAGTATGATGCCGATGTCTTTGATGCTAAGGTGACGCTTCTGGTCCACCGACAACTGGTCGATCAGCAGCAGAAACTTCTCCGTCGTCGTCTTATCGTCCTCCATCACCGTGTTCTCCGTTTCGCTCTCGGAGCTATCCCGCTCGGGGGCGATGTCCAGGAATCGCACATGGCCCTTGGCGCCTGACGAGCGGCGTTGCATGCTGCCGCTTCCGCCGCCACCGCTGCCGCCCAGCATAGGATCCATAACCGATGGTGCCGACTGCGGCTGGGGACTGCTGCTTCCGTCCTGGATGGGCGACGTAGCCACGCTCTTGTGCACAGCAATCTTGCGCCCCTCCTCGTGCAGCGCACAGCAGTGGAAGTCGCACTCGGTGGTGCTGGGACTGCCCGCCCTGCTGGGCGTGTGGGCGTGGTGGGCGCATTCCGGCGTATGCACGTGGACCGCTCCCACGCCCACACCCACGGTGCTGTCGAAGGAGCTACCCTGCTTGGAGAGTCGCCTGCTGCCGCCGGGTATCACAACTCCTGGCGGCAGAACAACGCCACCGGGATGGTATATGCTCGCCGGTCCGTCGTCGCTGATCACCGTTATTTGAGGGCTGGCATAGCGTGGCTGGGAGGACTGCGACGACACTGACTTGTTGTCCAGCGAGCTCTGAGCGGAGAGGCCCTTCTTTGAGGGCGAGTACTTGTCGGACGACAGCAGCCCATTGCTGCTGCCCAAGCCGGAGCACATGCTCCCCCCTCCGCCACCGCCTCCTCCGCCGCCGCTTCCTCCACCCTGCCGCTGATCCCAGTGCAGAACGACCGTGACACGCCCTTTGTTATCCATGATCTTCCACGACGGTGTCTCATCGTGCAACTCCAGCGCATGAATCGTCTCACAGACGATTTTCGGTATAGCTGATATGGCTGAAAAAGAAATGATAGAATAAGATCTGTACGGCTAGGATATCCCAACTAAGGTTGAGCACGAAAAGATGAGAAGGTCAACTAATATCTCAATACGATACGGACACGAATGAACTTAAGAATCGGCCGACGTGTTTTTGAATGTCTAATGGCTGTCATTTAAATCTCGATGTAGCATTTTCCTTTTGTTTAACTTTTACATGTTACGCTTTTGTTTACAATTAAATGTTAGCAGTGGAAAGCTTAATAGCTTTCCCACAGGGATGATCGCTTTAAAAACATACTGAAATTTATTGCATTTAGAATCGTATATGTATGTCTCAAAACGGAAGTTTTATTTTAAATTGTTTAAATGGCCGTTCTTTAGAAATTGAATAAGCTCAAAAAACTATTTAAAGACTTTAAATTCATTCGCAAACAATTGGCCTTGAAATCAATACAAACAAGCTCCATTGGTGTGATCCAAGGTGTGCTAAGTGCTAAGGTAAATGCTTGCTCAATGAATTGGTTATTTAATTTAAATGAAATGGAAAGAGTCGTATACTCAGGCCTCTGATTAAATATCAAAATATACTTTTTACAATTATTCAGCTATCTCTTTTAAGTGGGAGGCTCATGAGTTACGCAGTAATAACAAATATTGAATCTATCTTGTATCTAAACAGATAGGTCTAAATCTAAATATAACTGCAAGTTCCTGGCTCGCTGACAGACATTTCCCTGGCCCAGTACTGATCCCGAAATGCAGACCAACTCATTAGACCCACCAGCCTTTATGACATCGACGCCAGTGGGATACCAGCGCTCGCCCTGTCTTAACAGCAGCAGCACCGTATTGTTGGCCAGGGTGCGAAAGTATTCGCCGTCCTCGATTTGGGTTCCATCACACTCCAGAACAACGCGCACCGGTTCTGAAGCAGGAACCCCCAGCTTATCCTTGCCGCGGACCAAGAGCTCCTCGAAGGTCCCAACTACGACGCCCTTGCGCACATTCCGCCAGCTGTCCCAGATTTTCAGTGGTCTCTTGCCGCGAGACTCCTGCGAAGAGAAATTCGGATTAGTTGGGTTTTACGAATTACAATTCCAACTGCTGGCGAAGGGAAAGTGAAAGCTGAGATGTGGGAGGCGTAAGGTGGTATGGGGGTGGGGTGATGCGGGATGTGGGATGCAGGGTGCAGGGTGCAGGGTGCAGGGTGCAGGATGGGCGTGACACCTGTGAAACGCTGCGCACGAAAAACGGACAAGTGGGTGTGGCAGCAGGCCCGGGCTGTGTCATAATTTCCTCAGCCCGCTAATTGGGCTTCTCTGGCTTGGCCAAAAAGGGCTCAAGTGTCAAGGCCACAACGGCTGAAGCTCATATTAGTTGTGGAATTTTTATAGATTATAGGTTTAAACAAATCTACTCCCCTCATTCGGAATAAAATAAAGCTAAGTACTAGTCTTAAAAAAGGAAGCATATATATGTAAAGAGGGCCAAAGAAAATTGAAAACGAATCCTTTTGGCTAACAGCGCACACAGCTGTTGGCTAACAGTTGCAGGCAACAACAACGGCCACCCGAGCAGGACGAAAGCTGCAATGTTTAATGTATTGCAAGGACATGAGTGTGGCGCTCCAGTGACCCAGTAACGAGTGCAGCACACGAGCCATATACAAATATCTCTCTTCGGCCAAGCAAGCCCCCAATCCCCCGATTCCCGATTCCCCAGTTCCCCGCCCGTTCACCCAAAATAAAATGTTTGAAAAATTACAAAAAATTCATGTTGACATTTTGCTTATTCCTCCGCACCAAAAACAAGCAGAAACTTTTCATAAAAATATTTCATTTCCCTCGCCCTGCCCAGTGTTTTGGGTGCTCCCTCCTCTGCTCTCCCCGCCCATCCTCTTCCCCTTCCAAACCATCGCACCGATTTTCCTCTTGGGATAGGTCAGTTGCTGCGGCCCAGCACCATATGGCACCGAGGGAGTCCAGCGGGTCGGGGATTTGCTGGCTATTATAAATTATGAAACTGACCATATTATAAACAGCAAGCATTGCCAATTCTAAGGCTCGATAAATAATATTAATGCCCTAAAAGAAGTGTCGAAACCTGGTTGATTCTCCTAGCACTTTAAAGTTTTGTCGCTCACCAGTAACTTTAAAAACGATGGAAAAATAAGATTACCTAATGAACATGTACATATAGCAAAGGTTGAAGGTGATAATTTATCTTTCCTAAGATTAAAAGTATTTTCATACTTTATAAATACAATATGAATTAAATACAATGAATTTACAAAATTTTAAAAAATAACGGCAGCCTATAGAAGTTCTCGATTAGTATTGCTCTATAAGGTTTATACGAGCATATTAGCCAGTGTGAAAAGCGTTTACGCAGGTACTCAGAATTGGCAGTACATTTTGCTGTTGAGCCTCAACTGGAAACCTAACTGGATAGTGGACGGATTAGGTTTTTTTGATTTAGAAATGAAGGACACTTGCATCCGATGAAAGGTAAACACGAAATACGTATGCCCCGCAAGGGAAACATTACCATTGCGGACAGTCCGCCGTTTGTGGCCGACGAGGGTCCCGTTGTGATGGCCCCACCACCCACTCCGGCCCCACCCGCCGCCGCGGCAGAGGCAGCTACGCCCTGCGTGGCCTGGGCCGCCGCCGCAGCTGCGGCTGCCACTTGTCTGATGCTCAGACAGTTGCAGAGCGGCTTCGTCACGCCCAGCGTGCACAGGGCGTTGGACCACATGGTGGTGCTGGTGGTGCTGTTGGTGGTGCTGCTGCTGCCAGCCACTTTTAGGCCGAGTCTCTGCGCTGGTGGCTTGCAATGGTTGGCCTCGTCGCTCCCAAGGTCGTCTTACACTTGGAGCTCCAAGCTCTGGTAATCCATGTCCGTTTAAAAATCCGTTATATAAACTCGTACCCGATGTACGCCTTACAAAATCCGAAGTTTCGGATACTTTTACCAAAAGTTCTACAAAAATTAAAGCTTATTGCTTATTGTTGGAGTCATAAATGCCTTGCGTTCAGGGGAAAATTCGTAATTACAAAAATTGTTAAGGGGGTCACGAAAAAAAACGCACTTTGCACAAAATACAGCTTCTGGTAAAAATGTTTTCTTTCACTTCCTTTGAATTCTTCAGTTTGTTGTAAAAACTTGGAAATTTTAAGTGCCTAGAATTTCGCTTTTCACTGCTCGTGCTTCGCATTCGTATTCGTATTTTTGGGGCAGGTCAGGGCGGGTTGACCTTCGCACTTTCACTTTACGGATACTACGCGCCTGCAGCGCCCTTTTGCCCGTGAAACCGCCGAGTTTTCATTTTCAATAGTCGCTGTGCCCCAGTACTTAGACTTAATTATAGCTCTTTTTTAGAAACTTGATTTTGTAGAAAAACGCTGGATTTGTTTAGTTATAGCACCCAGTGGGAACCTGGTATTTCCACAGGCCAAAGCAGCGTCTTTTGCTGCCTGTGTGCTTGGCAGCCTGGCAGAGCAAACTGTGAGTTTTCCCGACGAGATGCTCCATCGGATTTCACTACGCCAGCAGCTGCTGCTGCTGCTGTTTCTTCTTCTTCGACTATTGGGGCTGGGTGCGTTTCTGCAGCGCTTTAACAGCGCTTGAAATGAGCACGAGGCATCAGCGCGAGAGAAGTGCAGTGAGAACGAGGTGAAATGCAGCGCAAAGCTTTGCGAGAGAGAGTAAGACAGGTGGATGGGGTGGGGGTAGAAATCCCGTTACTACTATTTTCTCAAATTAAAGCCTTCAACGTTTAGGTCCACAATTAAACCGTATTTGTTTTATCCAACCCACTGTCTCTCCTTTACTCTTTTTTTCCCTAATTTTCGATGTTTTAACAGGTAAAGATATTTCTCCGTGCTTTGGCCTACATTTGTATCGATGTGATATAATCAGGACGCCAAAGCGCGCGCACCTTCTCCCTCGAAACGCTTTACCAGCATTCAATTCCATAAGATCCCATCAATTTGATTTTGTAAATATTTACTTCCAATCAACGGCGTTCAATTAATAGAACTGCTATTGGATTGAGTGTCCCAGGAAAATATTGAGCTTTCTTTTAGACTTGCTCAACATGTAAACTCTAATATTAAACATTGAGGTCTTTTAATAAAAAGGGTGATACAGAGAGTAATGCACTTTTATATGAAGCTCTCTCGCTCTCGCAATAGCATTGCCAGCTGTAAATGTAAATGTGAATGGATAACAGAGCTCTAAAATAACTGTAATTGCTGCTGGCCGAGATTTTTAATTGCAGTAAGAAGAAGAGATAATACTGTTTTGTTTATCCTAAGTAATGACAGATCAACTGCCAACTAAAAGCAATCTCGGCTGCATTTTTATCAGCTCTTAAAGAAATTCCTGCTCTTTTGGAATTCGCAACTAATTTATTCTTGGCGACATCCTCTCAAAGCAACAATTTTGGAAAGGCCAGAGAGCGAAATTCCTTTTAGAGGGGGTGGTAGAAGAGGAAGAACAACAACAGTTGCAGCCACATGTGGGGTGGGGGCAGCGGTAAAGAGGGGCGTTGGGGGTGGCACATCTGTGAGGCGTAAGTATTACCTCTGTTATTTGGGTCAAAGCTATTCACTCACCCGCAAAGCAAAACGAAACGAAGGAACTGCATAAAACATGCACAAACACACACATATACACACATGCAGAGCAGGAGCTTGAGGGACACGCACACAAAGAGACTAATGCGGGCCACAGGCTTAATAGGTTCCTCTAGCGGATGCGGACGCGAGTGCGGAGCATCCGCAGCGATACGCCTTGCTAGATACACTCGCCAAAGGTTGTCATATGAAAAACTCAGATAGATGGAGCAGTGTGCCTATACTTTAGGCCAGGCATGAATCGTATCCATTGCACTCAAACCCAAGCAACAAAATAAAAATTTGCCTTATCTTCTAAAAGTTGCATTGCATTGTCATGCATTCTGTTGTGTTCTGTGGCGTCTTTCGGTTATTTCGGACTTTTGAAGCAACTAGGCAGAACAAATAAAACCTTTCAGATGATCAAGATTTTGTTCAGCTGACCAAACAGAATATACACATAGTACTGCTCAACAAAATAAAATATATTATAAATTTTAGTTTGTTCAAGCTGCGTGTAATTAATAAAACCAATTACCTACATGTTATAATTCTAAATCTTTTTATGTTATTATTATTTTTGTTATTATCACATATGTACGTTCTAGTTTTTGGCAGAAAATTTTTTTTGTTGTACATGTGTACATATGTATATGTATATACATATATATTTACATATGTACAAATTGTTTTTAATTACATTATTATTTTCTTGTTGTAGAGTAGAGCTAAACTCTTTTTTTGGAAATATATAGCACAGGGTTAATTGTTCTAATGTTGGGAAAGGCTGAAACCGTCGGTTTTAGATATGGATGATGGGGGGTGGTGATGAAGTGATAACAGCTGATTTTGGCAAAGTAACTTGCGGTACCGTGGTGATCGGAAACTGAAACGGTTAAGCCGTAGTTGCCGGCTTTGCTTTGCTTTTAGCACGTTTGCACTTACCTCTCTGGCCATTACGACATGTTATCACCAGCGGCGCCCGCTTAGAGGGTCTGCCATTTGCTCAGCGGCAACAACAACAAAAACAACGCGGGAGCGCCTCTGAGAGCGAGGGAGTAGGAGAGGCAACAACAAAGCTCACGCTTTTCGCGATACGAGAGCGCTCGTATGTTCGCTTAGGTATGTGTGTGTGTAGGCGGCAAATGGTATAAGCGGAGAGACAGAGAGAGAAAGAGTGTGGGAGGTGTGCGTGTGAGTGTCTCAAAAATTCTCTACTACACGTTTATTTTCAATCTTCTCTTCCCGCACATTTCTCCAACGCGCCGATGCTGCTTCGTTCTTCCTCTTGCTTTTCTATCCTGTCCTTTGGCTTCCTTTACTTCTTCCTCCCCTCTCGCTGCGTGGGTATGTGTGTATAGGTGTGTATTGGAATTCGCAAAGGTATTTGATTAGGACAGCTGGGATTTGTTTAAACAATTAGCGTACATCACTATTTGCAAATTGGTTACAGTAACTTGTCTCTACCCACGCCCACTTTTATAGGTGCGGCTGTTGGGCAGGATTCGCTTTTTGGCAGTGGTGGTGGCGTGCGTGTGCGGTATGCTTCTGTGTGCGTGCGAGAGAGCACATTGGAGTACCGTTATCGCTGGTGGAGCCACATTTTCTTATTTGACATACACTTTTTTATTGCGATTTTCGCCAATATTTGCGGCACACGCGTTTCGTTGTTTTTTCTTACTTAATCAAAATTAATTTTCTTTACTTTCTTTCTTAATAGCTTTCTTTTAACCGTTTTTTGTCCTTATCGCTGGGTTGTACGGCACACACGCTTCACATACGTTCTAGATTTTGGCAGTTGTTCAATTGCTCGAATTTATTTCGATTTAGTAGTGCGGTTGATGTAGCGATTTATGAGTTTTTTCGGTGCGGAAACAATAACATTTAATTCATTTTAAGCCGAGTAGAAATGCAAATCAATTTTTATTTTCGGCAGCACTCGAAGTACTATCGTTATCGATAGCGATTTCTTTTACCTGTGGTATTTCTTGTAACATACTTTTGGGTGGTGCAGAAAAGAATCACGCTGGGCTGCCAACTCTGTTTTTGAAATGTTCTTTGGATTTTTTTTTGTTACACATTAAAAAAGAAATTGTTAGGAAAAAAAATACACGTTTTGAAATATTATTTCCCACGTTAAAATGTATCTATTTGACTATACACGACACTGTGATACTTAAGCCAAAGTTATCGATTACCTTAATACTAAGAAAGTATGCCCAGTTTATGGTATTCCTTACCTAACTATTTACAGCCACACTAGGCTTACCATTTTATCTACTTCATTTGAGTAACAAAAAAAATTATATATCTTACTCGAAGCGTGAAACGTTCCCCACATATAACTTAAGATGGACGACATACGTAGCAGCATAGACGATATGATGGACCGCTTTAACGAGAGTATAACCCACTCGGCGCCCAAGAAACTACTCTTCAACCGGCTTTCAGCCTCTTTTGATCTAGGGGCTTGTAAGAGTTTTTAATGGTTATGTACAGGGACATACCTAGAAACTAATAAGTAACTGCTCTTCTAGCACCCAAAAAGCGTCGCTTGGAGCGGGAATCACCGGAACGAAGTCTAAACGCCAGCGCCACTTCCCTCAATAGTTCCGCCAACGATCCTTTGGGTTTCTTGGAGAACAGCAAACTGCGGACCGAGCTGATCGAAACCAAGGCCACAGTAATCCAACTGCGAAACGAAATTGAACAGAAGAGCCGGGAACACAGAAAGGCCTTAATGTTAGCTGAGAACAAGAGTACGGCCTTAAAGGAGCAGTGCGATATAACCAGCAAGAAGTTCTTGGATGTGCAGGACGAAATAAAGACGCTTCAAAACCGAGAGATGGCCTTCAAGAATGAAGCCAGTCGGACCACCATTGAGTTGAACCGACTTAAGCTGAAGCACGATGAGGCCATGATGAAGTTGCAGAGGGAGAAGTATCTACAGGATGAGGATTCCCGCAATGCCCATCTGTGCATTAACAATGAACTGGCCGAATATCGCCGGATTGCCCAGCGGAGCGATCTCGAGCTGCAGTCTACGCGCAGCGAACTGGACCGCCTACGTCAACGCCATGAAGAGTTCAAGGCCAGGGTTTCCGGTTTCGAGGAGCTTCGCGCCAACCACGAGAAGCAAACACAAAGCTTAAAGGTGGCCAACGACCGCATACAAGAGCTGGAGTTCGAAATTCAGTCATATTGCGACTGGAAGGAGGTGACCAAGACCTCACAAGAGCGTCTGGCCAGTGTTCCAGATTTGCTTGCTGAGGTGGAGCGTCTGCGCAGTCACAACAAGCATTTAAACACTCTGATAGGCGATAAATTGCTACTGGAAGAACAGGTCCACGACTACAAAACGCGACTGGACCGTGAGGAAGGTGCTCGGGCGGAAGCAGCCTCCCTGCAGGTGAAACTGGTTCATGTGGAGCAAGAACTCAAGGAGTGGGTCAAGGTGGCCCAGGATCACTGTTTGGCCAACACTCTGGTCAGCCCAATGGCCCTACGCTCGCGCATTGAGCAGCTGCTAAAAGAGGACATCATTCACGTGGCAGAGAAGACTTCATCGGATTCGGATACTAAGCATTTGCAGGTAGGTTTTGTCAAATGATTCTTAAGTCCAATTTATCTAACTTCAGTTCATAGACCACAGTTCGAGATCTAGAACAGAAGTGCGCCATTTATTTAAAGAACATCGAGGATCTTAATATCGGTCTGAAGCGTCACAAGAACTTCAAAGAGCGACTGCAACGCAAATTAATCACCGTGTCCAAGGAGCGTGACTTCTACAAACAACTGGTAGAAAACTTCGACAAGGACATGACCATGAGTAATGCCAGTGTGGCGGACATGACGCAGGACATGCAGGTGCGGTACCGAATGGAGGTGCTCGAACGCACCGTAACCGGATACAAGGATATGTGCGCCACGTTGGAGCGCGAGATTCAAGCCATGCGCCAGCAGGAACTACTGAACGAACCAGCTGGAGAGGGCTACGACAGCGTCAAAAAGGAACTAGATACGCTGCGGCTGGAAAACGATCGCCTGCGTCGGCGTAAAGAGGAACTGGAGCTGGAGATGATGCACCGTTGCCTGCGGGGCGATTTTAACATGAAGGACTTGAAGGTGGTACACTTCAATGAAAATCCCGCAGCCGAAGCCTATGAATCCAGCAAGAACATGATGGAGAAGCTGCAGGCCGAAATTGAGCGACTGAAGCGCCGCAACAAGAAATTGGAGGACGACCAGGAGCAGAGGCTCAATGAAACCACCAGCACGGGCGGCATGACACTGAACTTTAAGGAGTTCAATCAGCTCCGTGCAGAATTGGAGTCCGCCAATGGCAAGATGCGAAAGATGAAGGATTGCTTTAAGGCGGCCAGAGAGGAATTCCGCGATGTGTGCTACATGCTGTTGGGCTATAGGATCGATCGCATTGGTGCCAATAGCAACTATCGGTGGGTCTCGAATCATTAGGTGCTCCCTAAAAGTTGTTAATACAACATTTTTTTACAGCATCTCCAGCATGTTTGCAGAGGGACCGGATGACTATCTGGACATTAGCCTCAACGAATCGAACTGCTTGGCGCTGCTGGAGTCGCCATATTCCCATACATTCAATCCACCTATTGACCAGCAGCTGGCAGCCAGTAACTTTCCCGCTTTCTTTTCCGCCCTTACCCTAGAACTTTTCCAAAGGGCCACTGTCACGATGACCTAGAAGAACACTATTTTAGTCTTAACTTAAGCTAGCCGAGTTGAAATTTATTCTGGTCCACATCAGATATACGATTGTTATTCTTATTCTACCACAATAACAATAAGCTCCGCCACAGACTGCATTTGAGAATAAATATAATATTTGTCTACTTTTGTATAACATTAAATAAATGGAGAAATATTTATTAAAGGACACGTATACATTATAGTAGTGCACAATAGAAATTGGAATACTCTATCGACTAAGTAGAGGTCAGGATGTGAGCCACCTGCTCGGGCGTCCTATGCAGTAGTTGCTCCGGCTGCTCGAAACCGTTGGCCGGATCATGGACTCGCTCATAAATCTGCTTGTAGATGGCCACGATCACGTTGAAAGACCTTTTCTGAACTGCGGCCCGGTGACTGCTGGACATGATGAGCTGCACTTGCGGCAGGAGCAATACATCGGGTAGTTCCAGAAAGGCGTCCATCTTGGACATGAAGATTTTTAACAGGTTTGTTTCTATTTTGGATTGATTGCTCTGTAGGATAGCGTAAATGGGACCCAGATTGAGGTTCGCCACCAGAGATGAAGCCTGCTCGGAGGTTAGTGTGTCCAACTGGGCATCCGACTGCGCCTGCAGCCGCTCCACACGCTCGTCCATATATTCGTAAACAGCCAGCGAGCTTTGCATGTGATGCAGACAGTTTAAAAGGTACACACCCATGTCCACGGTGGGCAAATGAGCAGCACTTTCTTGCACGGACTGCAACAAGGGATCTATCACGCAGCTAACGATCTTTGTTATGTCTGCCTGCCGACCATCGACCATGGTGGCCACTGAAAGAATCTCTTTGAGCATATTCAGCAAGCGAGCAACACTTGGCGGCGGTACCAGATCCCTTTGCGGGGGTTCCAAGGCCAGACCAGATCCTCCAGAGGGTCGCTGTAAAACACCTCTCACCTGGGCAGCCAAGGCGCCTAGGTAGATCTGCTCACTACTCTTTTGAAGCTCCACCAAGCACTCCTCCAGGCTGCCGCCATGCACCACCTGGCGCATTATTTGCTGGTAGAAGCGCAACAGGTTTGAAATGGTAAACAACACAATGGTGTCCTTCTCCGCCTGCAGTATGGTCTCCACTCGGACCTTGAGAGGATGACATACTCCATCGGCTATGTAACCCAAAGCGTTCTGCAGCTGGTCTGAGATATCTATTGCAAAACAAAGACCATTAGGTTAGTCCCTTAATGGATTCATTTACTTATCTTACCCTGCTTATCACACTTTTTGAACAGTAACGATAGGTTCTCCTTTTCGGTGGGAATGCTCTGATGCAGCCACGCAAACATGTCGCCAATATATCTCTTCGGATCATGGGCATGCAGCTCAATAGGCTTGGGGTTTCCTCCAGGACCACCTTCCGTCAAGGCTTCAATGAACTGACGCACCAAAACAGCTCTCCTCGCAATGGCGTATTCATCAATAACGTATCTGCAAAGCGACTAATTTTACAAAGGAGGCATGAAATACCACAGAATCACTTACTTGAATAGGACTGGACGGTCCTGCAGCCGGCTCATGGCTTCCACAATAAGCGGACCTATTTCGTTGTTTTCCAAACTGCGACAGTGGTTCTGGGTCCATCGGTAGAGTCTCTCCAGAGCGCCCTCCTGGTGCAAAGTCATCTCCTCCATGATGTCGATGGCAGCTGTTTGGTAGCCACACTGCATCAGCAGCCGGCAGTCGGCGTGGATGCTCTGTACTCTGTCCAAGACGCGAAAGAATTCCGGCACAATAGGTGCATCCTTGGCAGCGCCATAGAGCAACTGGTGTTCGGCTCCGCTTAGCTGAAAACGGGCTAGAAAAGCTTGGGCAATCTGCTTATGGACCTCCAAGCGGTCCCTTTCCCGCTGCATGGTGTTGGTCTGCTTGATGAGATCCTTGGTGAGGGCCTTTGAGGTCTCCAGATCCGATTTCATGGTCTCCACTGACGTGGCCATCATGTCTAGATCTTCGCACACGGCATCCAGGGAGAGCTTCACTTGGCGGAATGCCTTCAGAAAGTTCTCGTTGATGCCCACGGAGCGGTGTTCGATCTGGCTACGCAGATTCCTGCGATTCTGCAGGGTATTCTCCGTGAAGAAAGTGGATAGACCACTCAGAGCGTCCAATGTGTCCTGGGTCGTGAACGGAGTTATTAGTTATTGTCTACTCTTGGGACCATTAGGGACTGACCTTGTCCGACTCCAGGCGTGTCTCCAGGATCTTGTTGACCCTTTTTTGGATCCTGTCCAGCTCCTCCGGTTTTTCTTGCGCCGAGCTCATCTCAAACATTTGAGAGTGGCCAGGTTTCCGAAAAGTAAACATATGATTGGAAAAAACTAAATAAACAAATGAGTTTTGTGAAATATATTTACGTTATTAATATTTTACGTTATTCATAAAAAAACACATAGCTAAAAAATGTTTTAAGCGCCAAATCATTTTTGAGGCTTCACACAGAAGACTGTGGCGGTCACTTTTTTATACCAAAAATACCAACAAATGTTTACTGAGGCCCTGGTTCGAACACTATAGAAAAATGAAACAATTTTGTTTTCGACAAATTTAAAGCAATATTTTGAAATATCGCAGCTTTAGGCATCCATAGCTTAAATTCGTCAGATAAAATGGCGGCCCTGGCCAGCTTGACCGCACAGTACACCGATTCCGAGAACGAGGGCGATGCTAGTCCGGATTCCCAAAACTCCACCGCCTCCCAGGTTTAGTTTCACCTTAGTTTTAGTTAGTTTGGCCACAAGTTAAGAATTTTAATAACCGCATTTCCTTATACCCAGGTAATCATACCGCCCAAGCGACCCTCGCCGACGCCCACAAAACAGGATGAAGAAACCAAGCGATCCAAGGAGAAGAAAAAGAAGCGGGCCAAGAAAGTGCGACGGCTAGTGAGCTACCAGGATGACACCTTGATTTCCGACGAGGACGAGGACCGCGCTGCAGCGTCCTCCAGCGAAGAGGAGTCCAGTAGTGGCGAGGAGAGCAACAGTTCTAATTCCCCGAGCGGAGACAGCCTCAAAGCCAAGGATAAAAGCAGTGCTGGTAGTGGTTCCAAGGACGGAGACACCCCCATGGAGGTTGACGAGGAATCTGCGGCGTTCCCGAACGAAGAACGCACGGCTGAGAGCTACGAAAAGGACCCCAAGTACGCCAAGTACAAGTTTCAGCTGCCAGCCGAACCAAAGGGGAAACCGTCCGCGGAATTAGTGGCCAAAATCACTAAGATGTATACAAAGATGAACCAGACAAATATGGATATGAATCGCGTCATACAGGATCGAAAGGAGTTTCGCAATCCCAGCATCTACGACAAACTAATAAGCTTTTGCGACATTAACGAGTTCGGTACCAACTATCCGCCCGAGATCTATGATCCCTTGCAGTGGGGCGAGGAATCCTACTACGAGTCCTTGGCAGCAGTTCAGAAAACGGAGATGGTGAAGCGGCAGAAGGATCGCAAGGACATGGACAAGGTGGAGCAGGCCACTGCGTTGGCCAGGAAAGTCGAGGAGGAGGCCAAAAAGCGGTAAGAATGCATTTAATCCCCTGTTCTTATTGAATTCGTTGTTAATTCGATTTCGTACTGCAGCAAATCCAAGTGGGATCAGCCGGCACCTTCCTCAACCGTTGTTAAGCCCACTCTTCCGGCTCTGACTACCACGGTTACGGGCACCAAGGGCACCGTCATCTCTGCCTTTGGGTCGCTGCCGAAGAAGCCAGCCGTTTAGATTTTATTCTAGAAATAAACTTTTACTTTAAACATTAAAACATTCTCGTTAAAAAGTTTTTATTACGGAGAAGGAATACCCCAAATACCAAAATCACATACGGATATGTACAGTGGTATTTTCTTGGTATATTAAAACTTATTCCGCATATTTTTCTCACTGTGGCGCGGTCACATTGGTTCTAACTCGAACATTCGTGTGTGTTGGGTTGTACTTTTGCGTTTTAGATCACAAGAAAACAAATAAATACAGTGTTTATTCATTGGATGCAGTCGCCGTTATGATTTGAAAAAAAGAGTGCGTGTTACTTAATTAGATTGAAAGTTTTAAAGTCAAATTTGTTGAACGCAACGCAGGGCAAAGCAACAACAACCACACACCGAGAGAAAAGAGAGAAGACAACGCAGCAACGTAAAAGAATTTTTCGATCTGAGCGGAACGAGTGTGTGTGCAAGCGAGATGGCCTAAGATTTGTATAAAAAGATGAAGAAGATGCCGAGATAATTGTTAAACCCAGTGTTCGTGTGTGTGTGCGAGTGGTGAAAAATTTAGTTTAAACAATCTTGGCCGTGCCATTAACACAAGGTGCATTCAAATGCGGATGTGGCCATTTAAACGGCAACCGGTATTTCGTCTGCCCTCGCTGCCTATCCTTTTTTTAGCTGCGCGAGTCGCTATTTTGCCGCAACTTGGGCTGCATCTCTCCTTCCCCTCGCACTCGCTAGAAAGCTTATTTATAAACCCAATTGCAAGAGCGGAACAGAAAAAAGGAAAAAGAAGCACCGTTCAATTGTGGGCAATTTCAATGGGTGAACGCCATTGTCTCTGGAATATGCATAATATTTAGCAACAGAAAAAAGGGGGAAAAGTGGGGAGAAAAGAGCCTAAGGAAGAAGAACAAGAGCAAATCCCCATCACTTTGTTTCGCTCGCAACAATGAGATGCGCTGTCCCTCTCTCCCTTGCCTGCCTTTTCTCTCTCACCTTTCGGTGCTGCCACTTGTTGGTGTGTTTGTTGTTTGCCGTGCGTCTGTGTTCGTGTGTTGCCCTGCCCAAAAACAACTGAAATCTATTCAGCTTGTTGCTTTCTCGGCCACAGGAAATCAAATGAGAGCGCATTTTGATAAAGAAAATACTGTTCGGCATCAGGTGTTAAAGTGCTAAACAATTCCAAAAGGTAAAGGAAAGTAAACAAAAACGCGACGCGTGTGCTTGTGTGTGGCGCCTATAAAAGCCAAAAACAAAATACTGATATCCAAACACAACAAGAACCATATTAATAATAACCAACTAAATACAACAACAAGAAGCTACGGCATCGAGTGATTCAACGCGGCGCACCAAATAAACCATGTCGGATTCGTATTATCAGGTGAGTGTGCGTGCGTATGCGTGCATGTGTGAGAGTGTGCGTCTGCCGGTCAAATCGGTTGCTTAATATTTTCCCTATCAGCTAGCCGCCCCTCCAGCGCCCTCCTTCTCTTTCGTGGAGTCAGCTTTGGTATTACAGACATTCCAACGAAAAATACAGTCCAACGTCGCTAAATCGATCTTTTAATATTCAAAGAAAATACAAAATTGTAAATGTAGTACATTTTATATTTGTATGTGTTTTCCTTCAACTACCCAAAACGCCAAAGGCGAAAATTTAAAATTTTTTTAAATAGTATTGCAAAAAAGGTAGTAATCACCAATGACTATTAGAAAAATTAATTGTCTATGTGAGCACCTCCGATTTAATGTAGAATAACTCCTAACTATTTCGGAACAGGACCCTTTTTACTATAATGTTTCTATTCAGCATCCAACCAAAGCCTTTCATTGATAACCTCTTAATTTTTATAAATTCTGCCAGTATATTTTCTGCAATATTTTGGTTGCAAATTGTCAGATTTTATATATACTGGACAGGTTAGGTGCACTGTTAATTTAGGTTGTGGCTTATCGAAGCCCATTTCTGGGCTGGGTAAAACACCTCTCCTTGTGACACACCTGTTGCGCACCGGTTGTTTCCGCTCCAGCTGACGGAAACCACTTGTGGGTTATCCCTGGAGCTCTTTTGTAGCCCCCTATCGACCAGGAATAATAACAGTACCAATAAGAACAGCAACAAATGCCTGCAAATGACATCACTTTCGTTAGGTGGCGTGCACAAATCGCGTTCCACATTCAAATTCACATCCAGTGCGGCAAGTGGCAATTGGCTTAAGTGCGTGACCCGCAGCCTAAAAATAGATACTCAGCGGTTAACAATTTTATGAACATTTTTAATACCTTCTGGGTAATTTGAACGCCTCGAACGTAAATGGAAATTATAGAAAATGACCAAAGGCAAAAGATCGCGGTTAAAAGTGATTTGCAATTTCTTCAGTTTTAAAATCCTACATTGTAAAAGTACAATAACTACTATTCGATTTCCGTAAGGAATTCTACTTAGCATCAATCTATTTGTAAAAATTCTTTGAGCCTTTTAAATAGATTTACCCTTTGGACTTGCTTGTAAACCTCTATCGCAACTTTTTTCCGTGTAGTGCAATTACTGACGGGTTACAATTAGTGGGGTGCCCTGCAATCAGTTGATTACAGGGTATTTAAGTGTGCAGTTTATAAATAGAATACTCCACCAAGTTGTTTTTTGGTCGATGCGACGCCGCCTTATCTCAGACTCGCTTATCGCTCTTTATAAGTTCTGATTGTAGCTTCTGTAGAAGTAGAATGGCATCGGGAACAGCATCCATCACGTAGTGAGTGACTCAGAAAAATCATTCAGCACTGACCCATTAAGTTAATTTCATGAATTCATTCACCAGACCTTGCAGCTACTTTCAATGGTTAATTTTTGCGGGATGGGATTTTGAAAGTGCAAAACCCACCGAATAATATAAGCCCCCAGTGGTAATCACACTCGGTGTTTAGCCAGAAAACCAGATTCCTGAAGGAGGAGCAGCGGCAGCTCCTACTTACATACTTTTGCCATTTACGGCGGTGCACCTGAGTTGAAGAGGAGACGAAATCTGCCCGCAGGTTCGCTTCTGTCAGATTTCAGAAAGCAGAGAACCGGTTTCGGTTTCGATTTGAGCCATCTTGGCGGTGTTCTATAGCTGCTCGGCAGAACAGGGTCAGCCTGTTGGCATGGAAAACGGCACTCTTGATAAAGGAAAGCCTAGAAAATGTTGCACTATTTGATCCAACAGATTTCTTGTTAAATATTCGATTTACAAATGATTGTTAAGCAGTAAGGTAAATTTAACAAATGCGAAAATAATACATGTTAAGTTAATGCTGCGCTGAACTTCATTTTTATTCCATTTAATAATCTAAACTTTAGAAAAATGTGCTTGCTGGTTTCTTGAGTGTTTTGAGTTTGGTTTTAAGCATTGTTGATTTGTTTAACAAATTTGCAATGGGCAAAAGGCCTCAACAAACACACTTGCCATGCTTGCGGAATGTTAGGCAAACAATTGGTATGGAATGGCGGTTGGACCATCAAGTGTCACGTGTCCCTGCCTCTCTGCCTCGACATCACCCCTCCTGGCCATCTCCTGCTTCATTGTGTGGCCACATCTTGGCCACTGACAGGCTGTCAGAACAAACAAAGGGCCACACAACGGGGTCCGAGCGGCGTGCGAGGAGTTCTGCAGCTTGTTGTCTCTGGCCGTTGTTTACCTTTGGCTCCGACTGCATCCCACAAAGTGCCTGCGACTGCGAGATAATTCCACCAAGTATACCAATTAAAGGTTTATTTTTCCACTCAGAAATGGGTGTACAAAATATAGCCTTTGTAAAGGTTAATTCTGACTCCAAAAGGTAGTGAAATCACAGCATTGGAATAAATTGTGTTCTTTATATCCATTAGTGTTAAAGAACTAACCTTGGAATGCAGGAATGACAGGTTGTATTTGGGATTCAGCTAAGGTAACATGTTTTTGCGACTATATTTATGAGAATAAGATTTTGTGATGAGTAATCATCAAAACATTCCCCACATAATGTATCTTTGTAACTTATTCAGTATTTCTCTATGTATTCGTTTAAAATTTAAATATTTTTCAGCGATGGGTTCTGAAGACGATGCAGATACTGCAGTGAATTTCTTTAATTAAATTGCCACTCAGTCGCCGTCTTGTTTACAGCTTCAATTTTCCTCTGATTCCTCGCTGTGTTTCCGCACATTTGTTTTGCACGAGTTTTCCTCAACCCTGGGATGGGATGCATTTAATTAAATTCAATTTGTATCTATTAGGTTGGCGTGGGGCAGCCTGATGGAGGCTGATAAGCTTATCATACTGCGACTAGTCGTGATTCGTATACGAGTATGTAAATTTCAGCTGCGCAAAAAGTTTTATTTCGTTTGAGCGATGATGCGACTTAGTCTTGAGCTTGCGTAAAAATAAAACGCCTTTCCACTTTCTCTACCCCCCGCAAAAACATTTCCCCTTCTGGGGCGAAGCTCCACAGATTATATTATTTATATTTCATTGGAGCAGCCAGTTGTTGTGCTGATGTTTTGTTATCAATTCGACCCTCGGAGCTGCTTTGCCTGCTTACATAAATTGAGCAATTAAATGTTGCAAAATATATGCATCGCTGCTAGTCAAGCGTTCAAACGGAAACTTTATTACCATTAGTTTTCCCTCTTCGATTTTCCCGAGAGGCAAAAGAAAGTATTTCGTACCGCGGGGTCGACGGGCATTGAAAATCATTTAATTAACTTGCTGCCTATCGCTGGCCTTTTGTTTGTGTTGTTCGCTGGCGTTATATCACACCCATTTGCCCCTCTGCATTTGACTAAGTTAATTCATAGCTCGTTATTGCTGTACAACCCCCACCACCACCCCTTCCACTTCCTCCCGCCGTGGGCACATTTAATTGCTGCAATTGATGAGTTCAATTGCGCAAATTATTGCGCTGACTTTGTGCTACAGCTACAGCTGGTGCTTCGTTCCTTTTCCCCGGCTCCATATGAGTTTGTGGGTGCGAGTGCTTTCGGACTGACAGACTGACTGGGTTTGGGGTCTAAAGCAACAGGTGAGGAGCTAGGATACGTGAATATTACCTTGGTAATCTATTAGAATGGATTTGTGCCGGTGCTTCATAAACACAAGTTATTGGCCTGCGAAAATTAATCAAAAGCTATCGTAAGGAAATCACTTCTGAATTGATAACAATTAGGTGTGCTATGACCTTTTGAAAGGAATGATCTTACCTAGTCACTCGAATCTAAGTCAGCCCTCTACGTGTTTTAACCATGGAACCAAGCCAATGACTAAACTTCCAAGCACAGTTTTCTATGAGTTGTGATTGCAAGACTGAACTATGCATGTGCCCCATTTCGGGTGCCTCACTTTTGGCTTAATTCTTTCTCCTGGATTTTGCTCGGCGAACGGGTTTTCGCCTTGAACTCGAAAAGTGGAAAACTCGAATTCGGCGCATGCAGGTGTCCCCAATTACAGTGGGTTCTCGAAATTGGGACAACGTTAGTTAGCCAGCCTGTTCGGCTCGGCTCTTTTGGGTTGCAAATGATGTGCCCCAAAAGGAGTGTGGCAGGAGTGGAAGCCAAGAACCAAGAACCACAACAAATGCAGAAACTAGTTGCAGAAGTAGAACTCGTCTCGCCTGACACTTGGAATGTGGTGCACCTTAAGCCAGCGTCTTGAACTTGCCACACTCCGTTTGGAGTTGCAGTTGCAGTTGCAATTTCTTTGGCAACACAGCAACCGCTGCACGTGCAGCCGTCAAACAGCTGGGTATTGTTGTTTGTTTGCTTGGATTTGGTGTCTTTGCAGCCGTTGCTGGCCGTTCATTTCCATCCAATTTTCCTCTCCTGCGACGGCTGCTGCGGTAACATTGATTTCTGTATAATTTTCGTAATTTTCACTTTCACTCGACCAAAAACGAACAAATGGCAAACAAAAACAAAAGCTAGGCCGCCACTACGACAGCAACTGCGGCTATTGCCATAAAGCATTTTTCAATCAAATTAACAGCATGTTAATAGCATAACAGAGACATGCCTTTTGCGCATATGTGAGTGAGAAAGAAATAGAGATAGGGTTGACATATGCACTGAGCGTATCTGGGGCTATTTAATATACATTTTTGAGTTGGAATGGTAACAACTTTATAATTTGAAGCTAAATTGCGAAATCAACGATATAATACATTTTATTTCATTAGGTGATTTATCCAAATAATATTTACTACATTTTATACCTAAAACATGGAAATTAACCTTTACGTAAAAAGAATTTAACAAATTCCTTAACCATTAATATGTGTATATGGTCAACAAAAGTACGGCCCTATATGAAATTTTTCTCAGCACCGAAACCATGTTGCAGTAAGAAAGAGAGGAGAGAAAAGCGTGCCAGGGCTCTAATACAATTGTTTGGCAAACACCTGCGATGCTCCGTCCCTCTTCTCATCTCGCGCACTCTCCACGTTTGAGAGCCTCTCTCTGCCAATTTTCCCACTCTAAGCTGGCTTCCTCAAACAAACGTCGCTGTTGCTTTTGTTGCTTTTTTTTCGATCGATGCAAGTGTTGTTGACCGCCGAGTTTGACGCCAAAGCCAGAGCCTCAGGCGCTGCTCTCAAAATGCCGTTGTTCGTTGATTGAATGCAGCAGCAGCAGCAGCAACAACACGCCACGAGCAACAAACAACAAACAATGCTAAAAGGCTGCCCATTTTAGAGAAGAGTAAATAAATTTTAGTCAAACGGGAAATATGTTCCAGGTAATGGCAATAAGTGAGCTCTGTGAAATATTATAATATTCCTCATTTTATGCCATTTCTAAATACTACCTTTCAGGTGTTGCGTTAATTATTAATAAAACGCTTGCTACCGCTGTACTTTTAAATCAAGCAAATGACTACAATTAGTGCAAACTAAATTTTTAAGTATTACATTAGATGCTCAAAAAAAGAGGGGACATTTAGAAACAATTAACGTTGCTGTAACTGATAGTCTGAAAATAACCAAATTAGGTCTTGATAAACTCCTTATTTATGAAGCCCTTATTTAATGACATAAATAAAATTAAATAATGCAAGTGTCTGGAAATTCGATGCATTTAACTCGACCGAGTCATTCCTTTATGCATTAAAGAAAAGTTATGGTTTGAGTTCTGCGAGTTTTCCAATTTGTACCCATTCCCTGCGATAGTTGTAATCGCAGCGATAGGTGCTGCACTAATACCCCTCCTCATCTGCTATCCGCATGGTGGTGTTTGTGCGGAATCTATGTTAATCACATTACGTGAGCTCGGCTAATGCCTCGGCGATTCTGTGGGAATTGCTCTGATTTTTGTTTTTATCGGTGCAGCATTTGCAGTTGCACCTTTCAGCTCTTAATGCAATTAGTTGAAGCCGTTGTTGTGCTCCTCCCTACCTGTGTTTTCCATCAAATTCTCTTCGACACATCAGTTTTCCCACCGAGAAGTAACTGTAATGCACATGCTTTATCATTTTTAACTGTAGCGAAAACTCTGGCATATTAATTGGGTTTCCGTTGCTTGGGATTTCGGGGATAAGAGGCTTTCAACTGGGGCTGCTTTACTCTTTTACTGGCTGTTGAGAAGATGCAAATGAGAGTCGACACCCTTCGCATGATGTCTTGAAGTCAGCCATTCGGAACTTTTCAGGGGAAAAGGCGCCTTCCTCTTTGACGTCGGCCGACACTGTGGGCCCTTTTCCCTGTCTTTCCCTCTTTTTGCCCGCCCAGCCCTTCCCTTCCATAAATGATTCTTCTTGCTATTCTTCAGCCATTGTTGCCGCTGCCCTGTCATTGTGGCAACTTACAGTCCAACTTCTTTGTTGTTAATTACCGAGAACGTAGTTGAATGAAGTGCGTTGGATTTCTTGCTTTAACTAAAGAAATTAGTACCTGATTTTATAAATTAGAAAATAACCTTTGGGCAACATTGCAGTTTAATAACTTCGTTTCCTATGTTACATCATTCGTGTGCGAGATGCTTTACTGTACCTTTCCTGTTATTGTTGTACTTGTTACTGCATGTTGCTGCAGACGACAACGATGTCTTCCCACAGCCGCATCGATGCGACAGCAAAACTCAGACACAGAGCCAAGTTAAAGCTAAAGCCAAAGTTAAAGCCCGGCGACAGCCAGAGTTTTCCCTTTCGTTACGTGACAGCGCCCAAGCAATCACACGGCCCGAAAAGCACCATCCTACAGATACATTTTCAGAGACATCTACGTCTGCAGATATGTACATCTGCAACAGCCGTGGCTAAGACCTGAGACAATCTGCATATCCATTCAGATCTTAACTCGGCTTTCGTTTGCAATGTGGTAAGAGTATTCGCTTTGGCATTGTTCTGGGCTCCGTTTCCCTTTTTAATGACATAATTGACAGGTAGCCATTTTCCGGCTGAACGCGGCAAACTTTCCCGAAATATCCAATCCATTTCCATTTCATTTAAGATCTTACTAAACTGATTTCGAGGTTTATGCAACTTTTTGATAATAATGTTTTCCAGTCGTAAATTGCTGATGTTTGGGAAAGATATATCAATTTTTGTTTAAATAATAGTAGGAAACGCGTTGAATTAATTTAAGAATGTTACTGAAAAAATGTATGTGTCCTATACATACGTATATGCGATAAAGCCTAGGGTACACAGAGTACATAGCCGTCTCTCGGCTTGGACACTTTTCCTTTTTTTCTGCCTTTAAAGAAAAGGAGTTGGAAGAGAAGCGTGTAATTATGACGAAACTGGCTGACTTGTCTCGTTGGCTGGGCAACTTTTTGGGCGCTGTTTTCGAAGCGAGTGCGTGGCAGTGTTTATAGTGTTTTCATTCAGTGATCGGTGTTCGGCGTTTTGGGACTTGGGTTTGTCAACCTCTGGGATCTTGGATCGACGTGGGCTGGGCGACTGGCATGACGCATTCGACGCTTTTTGGTTTGATTGCCGCGTTTCGGTTTCGCTTTTCCGAGCGAGCGAGACTCTTATCAGTCGCTGCACTTGGCATTGGCCACATTTTCTTTTTGGCTTGCCGTTTTTTATTTTGGCTGCACATCCGACATCCGGTTTCGCGTTTTGCCAAGTAATTTCCGTTTTCCCAAAGTGCACAGTATCGGAAAACACACACCCCCACAGCGAGCCACACGTATCGATTCAAAAACCCTTTAATAACGTCATTGAATAGGTCAGCCGGGTGAGTCAGGGCCGCCGAAATGGTTGCCGGAGTGGGCTGAAACGGGACCGCCCTGGGTATGGATATCTAATTAGTCACTCGTTTGAGGGGCTTCTTCACATTTATTTTGCAAAGGGTTGACGGCCTTCAAGTCAGGTGGAGGAACTTGCAATTATTTATTCGTAGCAATGGGAAAAGTTACCAATATAACACTTAGATCCACCTTGTGCGTTTAATGAGATATTCTTAAATATTTTTGTATAAACATGCATATTTTGTGAAAATTTGTTTTTAAACAACAAACAAGAGAGGACGCTTTAGTCAATTTCCCTATCAGATACACGTTACTCAGTTTTGGGCGATTTGTGGGCGCTGGAGTGGGAATGCAAAAATAGTTTTTTGGCAAATCGATAGACATTTACAAAACGAATAAAAAAAATATATCAAAACATTTTCCAACATAGTCGGCGTTAGAGTGGAGTCACGGGTATACAAATGATTCCCAACATACCTGCATACCTAGAAACTAGCAAATAAAGTTAATAAAGATCCCGTATTTGATGGTTTGTTCTAGAAAATGAAGCCTTGGGTGAAAGAATTTCTCTAGAGCGGAGAAAGCCTTGGGCAAAGAATTTTTCTAATTGAAACGGCGCCACGCTGAGCCATGGAATTTCCCTCACTTGCTCTCTTCCCCATTTTTCCATTTTCCAGCTATTTTAAAGCTTATGCAAATGACGATACTTGGCTTATCTTCAGGCTTATTCTCCAGAATAAACAATAAACAAAGTCGTGGCCAGCTTAAATGTGTGACAGTTTCATAATAGTCGAAATATCGGAGAGATGCCGCGAGCATATTCTTAAGTTCGGAAAGGGGAGAGGGGATCTCTCTCAAATGTTAATCAAACATAGCTGTACAATTCCCAGAACTGGTACAATGGGAGTGTTGAGAAAAAAAAGAGGTGCTGGGGGGATAGAGCCAAGAGGAAAACTGAAAAGAATCTGAGCGGAGCCAATTAACAAACTTGAGTTGCAGTTATTCAGCCGCACACTCTCTTTGTGGCTCTGTCTCTTTTTTAGAGTTACTCTTTCCGGAGCATCACTTCATTGGACTACACTGGCAGAAACATGCTTCGGTTTAGTTTATAATTCTTCGAATACCACATAAATTAAGATACATAAGGATCCCTATTCTTGACCTTTTTTGTTCCTGAACTGTACTTTATATTTATTTTGAAGTGGATGATTATTGATCGAACATATCCCACTTTTGCAAGTCCCGACCCTCGACTAAGGTGTTCTTTCTAGCTACTTAGGCCGAGCTTATCCATGTATTTTCATATGAGTATCTCCCCTTGGCGATTGTGGATGCAGTGCTCTCCCACTTTTCAAGCCTTTCTTACGCTCTCCCACCAACTTATCGCTCTCTCGACTTGGAGCTTCGGGCATTGGGTCGGTGTGCTTGTCTTCAGTTCGCTCACGGACTTTGAGTAAGCCGGTTGTGTTGTAGTTCGCTGTGGTTTCGGTCGATGTTTCAGCTTGCTCGCCTGGTTCGTTTGTTATTGTTTGTGTGTGAAAGTAGCAGCGTGCTGCAGAAGCGAGTTGCATAAATTGGGAAGGCGAAGACGAAGCCTTTGTGCCTGGTGATTTTAGCGTTTTTTCCGTCGTACGGGTGTGCAGAAATATATGCTTTCAATGGATGACGCACGGATAAATGCGTTTTGGCCATGTCAATGTCCTTAATTTCGAGAGGCACGCCCACGCAACGCGAGTGCAAAAGAAAAAATACAAATCCGGCAGATAAACTTGAAGATACCTAACCACAATGGGATTAGCCGATTTCGAGCTGAGTGTAAGTTGCTAAACGAATCTACGCGATTTGGACCATTTATTTTACGGCTTCTTCTTCGGCTTCAGCGGATTTCTAGTTAATAATTAAGACAAAAGGCGAAAGATAAAAGACACAGATACAGATACTCACAGATTCCGATACACCAAACGGCGCTTGGGTGAAATTCCATTTCTCTTTTACTTTTATATTTCGTTTGGCTGCCAATCGCTTCGTAAAAAGTGAAAATCCAAGTGACAATCAATTAAAATTCGAGACCAGTCGAAAATCGATTTTCGGTTTCAAGCGGGCCAACATTTTGTTCTAATTTTGCCACAATTTCGGTGCGGCCACCTCGCGCCTCCTCTTTCACCCCTTCTTCATTGCCGCGTCTCTTTCGCTGCTTTTATTGTTATTTACGGTACTTACGCTACCGAGGCTTAACCCCAATTCACTTGTTGCATGTGCTGAATAAGCAAAAGTCGTTAAGAAAAAGAAGTGTTGAAGAAAAATGAAAATTTTCGTTGTTTTTAGTATTGTTGTCACAATCGTCGATGCCTTTCTATGGCTTTGCCTTAATGCCATGCGACTGGGTCAAAACCCCCTGCACCTCCCCCCGTTAGCCATTTTCCATATTGGGTCGAACTCGAATTACGAATTAAAAAATAAAATACGAAATAAGAAGCGTTGACAGCTTCAGTTGTCAACTAAACTAAACAAATTCATCAGCACCAGCACAAACATACTACATATGCCATAATAAGTTGTGCTTGCCTTTAAGCGTTTTTGGAAAAGTTATAGTTGACACTCGGAAAAACTCATTTCCAATTCAGTTCTCCTGCCTTTGCTGTTTTGTAATGCAAAATCTCACACTAAACCCGATTTCAGTTTGTTTAGGCGTTTGTCCAAAATATACAAAATAGTAGCAATAATAACAAAGCCAGTTTCTACCTGTCCAAATTGTAAAGCAGTCTTCTTCTCCTAAATGGTCAAGTAATTTGATTTTTTTGGCACCTTACTTCGCGGAAGCGGGTAACATGAATATGAAAAGTGAATCGGCTTTAAGTTAATTACTTTTTTGTTTAGCATTTCACTTTGTAAGGATGAATCTTCTTTAAAAACATATACTTTCTCTAATGATTTATTGTCTTGATACTCAAGCAACCGATCTTCTAGCCTTTTTGTGTTCTTATTGCAAGTTCAATCGCTAATACCTTGTATGAAGTCTGAAAATTGTGTAGATACATGGAGCGAAGATAAATTAATCAATACTATAAATTGCAATTTTTAGCCATATGTGCAAATTGCAGAGCATCTGCGTTTCTCCATCCCCATAACCACTCTTTATGTAGTTTCCTATGTAGAGTGCGAAAATTAAATCGCTCGTTTGAACCACAAAAATAAAAATACAGGCACAAATATTCCCCGTGTACGTATGTATGTGTTTTGTGGACGTGCGTGGGCCGATCAAGTGAAAAAGCATCGGATCGGCCAAGGGTACGCTATGATTTGATATATGTTTATGTTGATGTGTGCCCGTGGAGTTTATATAGCTGGCGACCTTGTTTTCGGTTTGATTTCATGTGCGTGCGGCAAACGCTTCGGGGTTTCCTGCCCCGCCGAATTCCCTTAGTGCTGGAGCTTAAATAGCAGGCTCGGTTTGCTTTTCTGTATGTTATGATATTTTTCTATTTTTTCGGAGGCAAACGACCGATTAGAAATCGTAAGTTTCATTGTTGCCCATCGGCCATTGCCCGCTGGATCGACCTCTTCACCCCCCGATGGACAATTTCGACTTCAAAGCGGGCGCCAATTATCAATTTATGAATTGCCGCGGGCCGAATCAAAGTGGTCCATCATCATTATCATTAGTTAACTGAATTTACTACGACTTGATATACTAATAAATGTTTTTCTCTTTTCTTCTCGTTGCAGGTAAATGGAAAATGTGTTTGTTTTGAGCGAAATTTGTAGAAGTTTTCCGACAGATAAAAATTCCACATAATGTATCTGGTGGATACAAGCGCACACGTGTCAATATCTGTTTGCACTCGCTTCCCTTTTGCATTCGCATGCCAATTTCAAATGCGAATTTTGTTATTTTTTCCGAAATTATGTGCGCAAATCGAAAAGCTTTCTAATCGCTTTTCCGACGCCAGAGCGTAGCGTTTTTCCTTCCTAGCATTGCAGTTTGCGACTTGGCAGCGCCTTGACATCGTCGCTTTTTATATTCGATACTCGATGTGTCCGATTCGTACTATATACATATAAGTGTGTATATATCATTAGTCCGTCGACGTGGAGGTGGGTGCCTGGTGCTTTTTATTGTGACAAATATTTGGCCAGCTTTCCCACAGCGATACATTTTTTGCGTTGTGCAATTTTTCTTTTGGAAAATGAGTATACAAATTTTCGCCTATTTCTACAGTGAGCTAACGAAAAGAAAGAAATTAAATTTGAATATACTGCAAATGTGTAACTTTCGGTGTACGAATTTCACACTCGATGACATTTGTGTAAAATAAACTAAGCAAATAGTGGAAACCCATACTATGGCATTGACCATGAACATGGTTTTCCTCAAGGACCTACGATCGCGCCTCAAGGGATATCTGCACGTATGTATTCAGGGGTGGTATTTAAACTAAAGATATGTTGGAGTTTAGGCTTATGTAAAATTTCAGTTATTTGTATTATTACCAAAGTCTACTTCCGACGACTTGCAGTTGTAACTGAAAATTCCAACTTAATGTACAGGAAACATTCCCTAAACAAGCTATTGTTATTAATAATTACCGCTATTAAATCGCTAATGTGCTTGTACATTCCGTTAAGCCTTGGTTAATTAGTTCATTAAGACAAAGAAGCTGATAAGTGAGTCGAAAAGGCTGTACGTTCTCGCTTGTTCAGTCCCTTTCTCCACGTATTTTCACTCGAATCTTCATCCCACACAAAAGTGGCGTGCGTCAACAAAAATTCATAAGTTTTTGAAAATTTATTGAAGTTTTCTGACCCCGCCTCTGCACATTTCCCCGTGCTGGGCTGCATTTTTGTGCAACTTTCTCAGTCAGGTGGTGTCATTAGGCATGTAGCGTTTATATATCGCCTTTGTCTCAATGCAACCACACCGAGTCCCGACGTATAATGAACATGTCGCTATATAGCGTATTATGCTGATTATTCAAGTATGTTGTCAGTTTTTTTTCGTTGCTCCGCTATGCTGGGCTTGCATTTTCCTTTGGCTCTCTGTAATCACGTTATGCAATCTCATTTGGCTTTATTACGGTTATCAACATCAAGATGTTTTCAAGAATGCGCCGCTGAAATTTCACATGCGAGCACATTTTCCCAGACAAACATTAGCCACACTCAAGAAAAATATCACACTTAATATATGCAACTAAAATATATTTTAATATGCGACTTATATGGGTCATAATATTCAAAATGTTTATCTAGGTATCTTTCTTTCGGAAGGGAAAAATACTTTTTTAAATTCATAATGCCTAATGCATAATTCATAAAAATTTAAATTCATACCTTGTTTGTATAGCCCTGTTTAAATTGTATATAATAATGTGTTTTGGGCTTACAAATAGTTTTTTTCCTTTACTCCTGTTAGGATAATGCATTTAAAAAAGCGACTACCTTTTTTTTTAGTTTATTATTTTAATTCAGATTACAATTATTTAACAATCATTACAAATCGACTCGTTTACCATAACAGGACGTTCCCATCATGTCTTGGGAACCTACCATATATTTTTTCAAGTGTATTTGCGATTTTGCCTAATAATTTAACTGTCCAAATAGGATGGGAAGGTGGGTGTCTAGCTGGAATTAAGTGTGGATTGACTTTTGGCACTTGCAACTCACTTTCCCGAGTTGGCTGCTTGATGCAGCATGCCGCTCCCTATCGGTTTTGATTTTAGGCTAATTGGCAATTAGCAGAGTCCACTTAAAATCGCATTACCCCATTAAAGATACTTCAGTACGTGCACCATCTTCCTTCGGAAGGAGATCGATGTTTCGGCACCAAACAAGACGGTTGCGTTCGCAGCGAATTGAGTTGCGTGGTTTGAGCTTATCGGCGGCGAACGAACCTGTTGCTGCTAAACGATTGCCGTTCGCCACGATTCGTTTTTCGATTTTTCTCCCTAACAAAGCCACACACGTACACACACACACTGGCGCACACCTAGCCGCTCGGGTAGCTGGATGTTCTCAGTAACTGTTCGGCTATAGACGGGCGTAGTTAATTCCGATTTCCCACCGGAGTTTGATAGCGGTGACTCAGAGGTGTCACCTAAGTACTGGTTATTAATCTGTCCAAGTGCTACAAATATTAACATAACTATTTGTGAAGTGCCAGTGATTCAAAGGGAAAAAGAACTAACAAAAAATGAGCAGTGTGGGTTGAAAGTGAATCAAAATGTATGAGTGTAAACAAACGGCTCGGGAATTCAAAGTTTCCTGCCAAAGTTATCTGTAGGTTCGGTGATAAGAAATCGTTACGCACTCTTTTTATTAGGTTTCTGCCAATTCAGGGCCGTATTTAATGGTGCAAGAACCTCTTTAGAAATAAATAGCAAGTTTGAGGGTCGCTGAAGCCCCACAGTGAAGGAATCCAATACAAAACATTGATTTATTGTGAAAGACGAAATTTGACAGTCATATTTAATAAAATAAGAGAACGTTTTAAATGTAAATCCCTTTGGCGACTTTCCTTACTATAAAATCCCACCAAGCACGCAATTCTTTCGGTGGTACGAATTCAAAAATAATGAGTTTTCCATAAACAATTGTTTATTGTATAGTGTTTACTCTGTACCTCTCTGCACTTGCCACTTTGTTTGGGCATATATATATGCACATGTTTTGCAAATGTAGATTTCAACAGGAATTGAAAATAAACATATTCAATCGATAGCACAACTGGGTAACTTTTGTTGCCTATGGCTCATTGTGTAAATATATACAGGCGGCTCGCCCTTAAATACAAAATTTGTGAATGCGACGAATATAAAAACTCTTAAATTTGTTGTTTTTAAAAACATAAAAATGGTTCATATGTTTCTGACAGATATGAATGAACTTGAACTTTATGAATGAGTTTATAAGATATTATGTAGTACACATTTGAATTCCGTTTTAGATTTTGTTTGAGTATAATGTGGTTGGATAAATATTTCCCAATCAAATTGAGTAATTTTTGTAGCAGGAACTCTGTTTTTCTAGCTCTGTTCTTGGGAAATACTATTTAGTTGAGAAACTGAAGACGGATAAGAAATAACGCAAACTCATTAGTTAATAAAATAAATGATATTAGGCACGTGCATATAATGAATGCGTTTAATTTAATTCCTTTTGATTTTTGTTGCCAACTGACTTTCCATTCAAGCAGACTTTCGCCTATCAAACAGTTAAGTTAAGTTAATGTTCTGATAACTAAATTCGACGAGAAAGTGTAGCACAGACAATGACATTCAATTGAAATCGATCGATTAGAATTCCAATTTGCATAGCAGTTACAGTCGGCTTGTTCGCTTGTTTCAAGTGACACCTTTGTCGACTTTTCCCGGCAAAAGAAACGACGAGTGGCTATCAGACAGAAGCAATCGAGAATCGTTTAATGAGAAAGCCAAAGAAACTTGTTAAACTTCTAGAAAAAGAAGAACAAGGAGGCAAGCAGGCAAAAAGGCAGAAGAACCTGGAGGGGGAGGCAAAAACATTTTCCAGATAAACGGCAGTTGGAGTCGTGTGAATAAAAGTGTGTATTTTTTTGTGGGTCAGGCTGTTCCTAATTACCGTGAACTTGTCAGCGCACACAAAACGGCTGTAAAATGACCAAAGTGAGGTAATAAACCCGGAGGAATTAACGAGAAACTCGAGTGAATAATGTCCAAGCTGGTGAAGAGAATCCGAAGCATGATCAATCCAAGCAACCAGCGGGATCGCGAAGATACCGCCTCGGTATCCACATCAGAGGGTTTCAGTGCTCGCAGGAAGTGCCACTCACTGCCCCGAAGGAGCAATAGACACCCGACCGCTCGACGTTCGAATAGTGGTCTGTGGAATCGACTGGTCACCAATGTCTTTGGAACGGAAGATTCGTTTGACTTTGATAGCGATGACGACAGTGGTGGTGCTATATTTTACACCGACTCGGTTAACGGGTCAAACTATGAGATATCTGCTGAA
The DNA here is from genome assembly GCF_003286155.1 of Drosophila erecta. Lineage (NCBI taxonomy): Eukaryota > Metazoa > Arthropoda > Insecta > Diptera > Drosophilidae > Drosophila > Drosophila erecta. The sequence continues at coordinate 17,812,372 of NW_020825200.1, forward strand.
GTGAGTTAGTAGAACGAAGCTGGAAACCATTTCTAAGATTTTAAAGCAATTAACTTTGGCTTGAGTTTCCAACTTTTAATTATCATTATATTAACCATTATATTTTGGTTACAGTTCTTGAAGTGTATTCATCTCCTTGGATTTTAAATTCTCTGTGCCAATCTGGCACTTGCAATACCATATACCATTCATTTATCATTTGATTCATATTTGAACTTGAACTTTCGACGTTTTATTAAATTAACTGCAAGAGGTGGCGCAGTTTGCAGTACTCTATACGTATCTTAAAGTTTATTAAAATACTGATTGAAGACACTCAAATGTACTGTTCAGTGTTTATGATGACGCCAGAAACTTTTTTAAGTTTTAAATAGTTTAAACAAGTGTATTTACAAATATGTGTAAAACCTTTCTCTTATTCACTCATTTTCTTATCAACAGGGCGAATACATAAAGCATCCCGTTCTGTACGAGCTCAGTCACAAATATGGTTTCACAGAGAATCTGCCGGAGAGCTGTATGTCCATACGGCTGGAGGAGATCAAGGAGGCTATTCGGCGAGAGATCCGCAAGGAGCTGAAAATAAAGGAGGGCGCCGAGAAGCTCCGCGAGGTGGCCAAGGATCGGCGATCCCTCAGCGATGTCGCCGTTCTTGTCAAGAAGAGCAAAAGTAAACTTGCCGAGCTGAAGTCCGAGTTGCAGGAGCTCGAAAGTCAAATCCTCCTGACATCGGCCAACACCGCCGTTAATAGCAATGGACAAGGTGAGCATCCAATAATTCCCACAGAGATTGAGTAACTTTTCCTAGCTCTGACTCGCTTTTCGTTTCGAAAACCCACTGAAAGCGAGACTTTCAAAAACCAATTATAAACTGTTGCAATTATACGAGAGCAAAAGTTTCGTGCAACATGTTTTGTGGGCAAGTGTAACGAGTCAAGTGTATTCCCAATAAAAACGAGGGCGTGGCAAGGGGGCGGGGCGCGGGGTCACTAACGAAGTTATAACCAAAACAAGCTCCAAGAAAAAGTTTGGCCACTGCGATGATGTTGGAAGATGTTCCTTTTTGGGTGGAAGATGAAGATAAGGTTGTGTGGTGAAGTTGTTAGTTAATTCAATTTCGTGCTCGTTGTAAAGTGTAATTCAATCAACCAAAATGTTTGGTGCATTCTGAGTCATGTAGTTTGCGAAGTTTAGTTGAGTACATTTCGTATAAAACTATTTTTATAAACAAAGATTTCTCGAAAATGTATTCAAAATCTTTGATATAAATAAATACATTTTAATAAATATTATTAGGTGGTTTTTTTCTTTGCAATGCATAACTTTGATCGATTTTTAAAACAGTTACTATTTTAAATTGCCAAATAATAGAGCGATAATTTACTAATCAAAACCTATGAATGAATAATAATTCTAATTAACAAACCATTGCAATTTCTTACAAACAAAGATTTCAGTTTACCGAAATAAAAACCAAACAAAAATGAAAGTACATCGTTCAGAAAAAGGGCAACATCAAAACCTTACGAAAGCTGAAATTGTTCAGGGCTTTGGGAATGGTTAAGTTGGTCTTTAACGAGTCTTTGTCACGCATTTGCTTTTGCCACACTTTTCTTGGCCCATCACCTAATGCTTCATGGTGACAAGTAAACATTGTGTTGGGCGTTAAAGATCTGATTATCGCTCGTATCTTTAACAAAACACTTTGTGATAGACTTGGTGACAGACGAAATGCTGTCTTCGTTTTCTTCAGTTTATGTGAGCCAACCTATTGACACAACTGCCTTAAATGTGAAACGTTTGGTTTGTTTACATTTCCGAATGGAGACAGCGTTCTGGCATTCGATATATCTGCTTCCGTGTTTGGCCAATCCCCTAACAGAAGCATTTGGCCCAGAAGAACCCTCCACTGTTGCATTGTGTGGCGCCAGAGTCGACTTTCCATATGTCAGACGATTGACATGTTTGGCAGCTGTCAAAGAATGCTGCACAAATGCCTATTCTCTCTGAATAAATAGATGGTGCATATAGATCTAAACACACATATTTTTAGTTTGTGCCAAACAAATAGCCTTTCAAAAGGAAACAAAGGGAGAAGAAGGTCATAAACAAGTTTTTTTCGCCGGTTTTTTTTTGTTGAGAAAATTTGGATCAGCGCTGCTGATCGCTTAAATTCATTTCTTTAGCTCCCGCTTATTTATTATTAACTTGACAAGCAGAAATGAAAATATTGATGAAATCCATAGCTATGTTATTTAACTTTTCCGTTGGTTTTTCAAAGTCCTTGTCCTACACTGATATTGATAGATTAGAAAACTTCTTGTGCTACAGTTTATGTATCTAAACTGAACAAAAAACGAGTCTAGGATAGAGATTATGCAATAGTTGTTACGAAATTCAGATTAATAATGAACCTAATCGTTCCCATTTCTTTCAGAATCGATCACTGCCTGCATTGACCCCAATGGCGGTTTCTTGGTCAGCGGTGCTGTTGGTGGCTTGGGCGGCGGAAGCACGGCTCTGGAAGGTGGCGTACCGGCCACTGCCAATGACAAAGTGCTCGCCTCGCTGGAGAAGCAGCTGCAGATTGAGATGAAGGTGAAGACCGGGGCGGAAAACATGATTCAGTCGCTGGGCATCGGATGCGACAAGAAGCTGCTGGCGGAAGCCCACCAGATGCTGGCTGACTCGAAGGCCAAGATAGAGTTTTTGCGCCTGCGCATCATCAAGGTGAAACAGAATCGCGAGCAGGCTGATCGCCTCAAGGCCTCGCGCCAAATGATCGACGAGCACGGCCAGACGATCGGCGGGAACAACAGCAGCCAGCCGCAGAGCCTGGAGACGACGCTGGAGGAGCGGATCGAGGAGCTCCGCCATCGACTGCGGATCGAGGCAGCCGTCGTCGATGGAGCCAAGAATGTTATCCGCACGCTGCAGACGGCGAACAGGGCACCGGACAAGAAGGCTTTGCAGGAGGTGAGTGCCATCTTGTACATTTTGGTTTGGTTTTTGAGTATACTTAGGGGAAACTTGCAGACACACTGTCTACTTTAAATAGAAGCTTATATATCTACGGGGAATCATGTGTGCAAACAATGTACAAATCTAAATTGTACTTGATAAGTTAAGAATCCAAACTTTAGATAACTAGATGGTGGCTTCAGTTAACGAAGTTCCACTGTGCTTGGTAATTCAAAAGGAATCGGTATTAATGCTAATACCAGAGTTAATTAGAGCTGGCTGGTAGCCAGGTAGACACATAACCCTGCGAGTTTTCCCCCGCAAAGCTGAAATCAGGTGTGCATGCTTCCATATGGCCACACGACGTATGAATCATGTTTGAAATATACGTGCGTATACGTGATTTTTTTCAACTTGTGGCAACGTCTTGTGAAACGGGGAGCAGGAAGGAGGCAGAGCTAATTATGCGGCTGCTTTAAATATTTTTCACTTCGTCCGCTTTCGTTTTAATTTCAATTTTTTTTTGTCGTTTACTGTCGTCTCATTAATTAAACGGACGTGGAACGTCGTCATTACTAGAGCCCAAGAAAAATGATTTGGCAAGTGTGCTCAGGGCCTGCCCTAATAATTTTGCCATTAGCTTTTTAGTTCATTTAAAATTTTTTAGTTAATGGTATCGCTGACAGAAAAATGGTCTCAAAATAAACGCGAAACGAGTATTTTTTCTTAATTTCACAATGCATTTAACACTGAACGTATGTGCAGCGACATACATACATACATATATGTATGTTCCTTATTTCCCAATGTCTGCTCTTCCTGTCGCGTGGCAAGCTCCCTTTTCTCCTCGCCGTGATTTATCTTTTCACCGATGCTCGTGCGGTTTTGTCTTTGGATTCAACATAAACGTATACGTAGACACTTAGCTTCCGCAGAAGCTACTGCAACAACACGTTGTCCGGGCTGTGGCCTAAATATTCTATTTGCAGGCCCCATTTTCATATTTATTTGTTCTGCGTTGCGGTTGCATCTGTCAGATGCAGAAATAAAAAGCTGAGAGCAGCAGTGCGTTTTATATCAATAGGAACAAGTTTTTCTTTAACAAGACAAGCAATGGAGTTCTCTATTTTGGGATTATCGGATCGTGTTGAATCAATCATTTTTAAGAACTTACCATTGTACTGATTTTTCTAAAGCATACCATAAGAATATTGATGTTTTTTGATGTTTTAATCATAAGCATATTAGTTTGTTCTTTCTATACAGTACTTTTGTTGCTGTGCATCCAAATATCGCAGAAGTTATTACGATCTGCTAAACAATAAACACAAAACTTTGCCGCTGCCCTTTTGGCCATTTGGAAGCGTTTTGCTACACATTTTTAGAACTATGCCGTCCGCTGGCACACAAACATTTAATATATAAACCCGTCTATATGTCTGTGCCTCTGCTTAATCGGCCAAAAACGAGAAACGTATAAAACCGTCATAAGAATCGGAGCGCAAAGTTCTCTGGCCAGCATATGGGAAATGTGTTGTTTCATGTGCGTGTGAATGTGCGTTTCTCTAGTGAATTTTCCCAAGCAGCTTTTCCTTGGCGATCAGTATGAGTTGGATCGCTGTTGGCTACGTGCGATGCCGCATGGTGTTTTCCGATATTTTATAATTATTTTTCAATTGCCGCGTCTTTCGTTGCGTTCGTGTACTTTTGTTTCTTGTGTTAAAATGCCACTAAATGTGGAATGAAATAATAATAATAATAATAATGCAATAATTGAAGTAAGCTCGCAAAAAGCACGCACACACGCTATAAAAGTGGAATTCAGTGGATGAGCTTGTCATTAGCTCTTCGACATTACGCATACGCAGCGTGTGCTGCAGGTTCTATGCGGTTATCCACCCGAAATTGCGTAATTCTCTGTTTAATAGTCAGCTCTTCACTCAGTTTCTCTGAATTCGTTTTGGGGTCATCTTGCAATTTTAGCGTAACGAAAAAATCGTGTTAAAAATAAAATCACATAAATTTAGAAACACGAATTTTACAAAATCTAAGAAAAACCGAAAGTGTTTTCGTTCCGCCCCATCCATTTAGTAACCCCCACGACTATAGTGTGTGTGCGTTTGTCGAATGAAGCTAAAAATAGCGAAAACAAAAAAGCCAAGTTAATATAGTTCAAACTGCCTGTAACGAATTTTTCGGCTTACAAAAAGAAAGTTGTTTAAAAAAGTGTTTGAGCAGAAGTAATTGGATTTTAATAAACACACCGAGAAATTCTGAGCAATATAAACATTAAAAAGAATTCCTAGAATTTGTTTTAACTGTATACAATTCATGGGAATAGCTTTAAAATTGTAAACAATGTGTGGGGATGTTACCACAAATTGTTGATATAAAATTACCCTTAAACATTTGCAATTCAACTGGCATTTAAGCCGTGAATGTACGAAAATTATTTAATGTTTGGTCGACAGTAAGAACTATCAAAACGGCTTCTCGATATTTTTAGCCGGAATATAAATTTCGTGTGTGACGTATATGCAAATATATGTATATACATAGGTATACAGTGCGTGAGTGTATTTATGTGAAGATATCGATGGCACCTTGATCCACAATATAACCACAGTCAAAATGTGTTTATGCCACGACCGCAAAACTAGTGCTTAGGAAGTCATGAGCACGCCCACGCCCACTCCGGGGTCGGTTCAGGGCCAGCAAGTTCCACTGCCCCATGAACTGACCGCCGAGTGGACCGTGCGAGCACATCTAACTTTTGCCCGAGCCGGAGAGACAGTGCAAAAGGAGTTCAGTGCTCCGGACACTGTGCAGCCGGTGCGAGTGGTCTACAAATGGTGTACGCCCTGCGAGGAACCAGAAGCAGAACAGGATGTGGACAAGGCAAGTCGTGACGGAAATCTACCAAACTTTATTTATATCCTTAAACTCCTCTACAGACAGCGGCTACTGCGGGAACTAGCTTCCGTTCCACAAACTCCTCGGCCACCACCAATGCGGACTCGGCATTTGGCAGTCCCCACGCTTCCAGGGCTCTAAGCAAACCATCTCTACCCACTGATTCCGCTCCTCCTCTTGGAGCCACTGCCCAAGTGTGTGGAACCCGCTGCCGGAGCACCTGCAACATTGTGGTGTCCGCTGTGGCCGATTTCTTGCCTCAAGAAGCGGGAGCCGGGTCAGTGAATGAGCCCTTTGTGTACCACAGCAAAGTGCGAGCACAGCAGCTAAAGGACGCCTTCTCGCAAACAAGCGACACGGAGGAGCAGCCAGCAAAGCGACGTCCAGCTTATGAGCATCGAAGGGCTACCACCGAAGCGCTGATGAGTTTCGCCAGCAAGCGACAAGTCGAGGAGGCTAACACCTATGTGGTGGGGTTTCAAATTCATAATTGTGCTTTCAGTTTTTAACTTATTAAAATCCTCAGCCCACCTATTCGCCCACGCCCACGACACCATCGTCTACATTTAAATCGGCCTCGATGTCGAGAATTCCACCGCTCGCTGGCAACATAAGCCAAGGAACAGCTCCTAAAATACCCAACTTGGGCGAGAAGAAACCCCGCACTGTCCACATCGATGTCTACTGCACCGGCTCAGAGGGAGATGAGGAGGAGGAAGCTGATGATGAGAGGCACGCAGATGAAGAGCCCTCTAGCTCCTCCGACTCCGAGCTGGCTGGTAGCAAGCGATACGAACTGGACTCGAATTCCACCCCTCAAACCGTGCTGGACAATGAGCAGATGCTACTGCGCCATCAAAGAATCTCTGGGGGAGCTATGCCCAGGCGTTTGGCTCAGAATCAGGCGAAAAATAAAGGGGAAAACCAGCAGCAAGGCAATCTTAATTTGGGTCATGCCATTACAAAGTGCAGCACAGCCGAGGAAGTGTGCGAGTCCAAGCAGTTGCTGTTCCGCAAACACATTGGTGATCAGCGTGCAGCCAAGTTGGCCAATCTACGTCAGAAATACATGCGCCAGCCCAGCGATGAGACGATCAGCAGCACATACCCCAACTCCTCGCGGTCTACGATGCCCAGGGATGCCACCTGCAGCAGCATTTCCAGCGCCGTGGGAGGAACGGATTGTGTAGATTCATCCTGGAAGGATACAGACGATCTAGATACACCAATAGCATCTTTTGGATTGACCAAATCCGACAGCTTTGACTATGAGAACTCTCTTGATCGCCTGCGGATAAGCCAGATGGAGCGCCTTTGGTCCCGTCAGCACTCCTTGGACCAGAGCCACGCACAAACCCACCTGGGAGCACCATCCCCTCATGCTCTGCAAACAATCACGGAGGTGCAGTCCCAACGAAGTTCCTTTCAGCGAAGCGATACCATCCCCTCGGAATCGGATGGCTTCTCGGATGCCAATGGATTCAATACCTATCCGGGAAGGCAGTCGCAGTTGCAGCAGATCTCGCATTTTCCTCGTAATCGGCCAGGTTTCCTGCAGTTCTTTGGACCCTCCGGTGGGCCCGGAGTTGCGGCACAACCCACTCCGCCAGCCACAGCACCTGTTCAACCCGCTGCGTCTGCTACTACGGATCCGTTCCGACTTCTCCATCCGAGTTTTCGATGGAAGAGCGAAGCCCGCGATAACCTGAGCGTACAGGTTGCTCCCGGATCACCATCTTCCGAGCGTAGTTCCCCCCAACTCCTGTCGGCTGCGACCACAGTGGTGCGTTGCGGTAGTGAGGCGCCGCCAAGCACCACCTCCGCTAGTACTTTTGGGACCACAGTGACGCCTTCGCCACTTCCAGTGCGCCGTTTTGAAATCTCACGCGACAGTCCAAGCCTCGCAAGTGAAGCATCCACTTCCGTTTCCGGGTACACCCACGAACATTTGGAGAAAGCTCGTCGCTTCGGCAACGTGGTGGCCATGAGAAAACCTGGCCATCATGTAGGACCCACCAAGAATCCGAATTGTCAATGCGAAAGCTGTCAACGTTGGCTGGCTGAGAGGTTTCAGCTTCGCGGAAGAGCCTTCTCTCTAGGCGAGAAGCCCTTACTAAGACGTCCACAGCAATAAACAAAAATACTGATCAGTTCGAGCATACTTTTCTTTGTCTTAGGCTTGCATTTAACACATTGCTTTTCAGATTGATACGCCCCTATTAACCCAATACCTAAATCCGAATCTAAATCCAACTTTATTTCCGATTAGTTGTAAGCCATGTAAGCGAATGTTCCTCACGCAAAACAAAACTTGTGCGCTGAATCAATTTAATGTTGTAATAAAATAAAGCAATAGTTTTAACTAGAAATGCATCTTTTACTTCGGTGGTTGAATGAAAATCAAATTTCTTTAACAATGTTTATAAAATAAACTTTTTTTAAAGGTATTTCTTTATTTGACAACTGTGTTTAAATAATTTTAAAATGCTACATGTAAAGAAAGGCTTGTTGAATTTCTTACAAAATATTTGGTAGTACATCAGAGGGGAATAAAATGATTACTTGTATGACCAAACTATTAATTCGATTTATTTTAAAACAGGCCCATGGACGTTTGTCGGAATCGTCGCGAAAACTAGATCTCTTGCGCTACTCCTTGGATCTACAACGCCAGAAGCTGCCCGCTGATTCGCCCGTCGCCCAGCTCTTAAAAACGGAGCTGCAAATCGTCCAGCTATCGACCTCCCCAGCTCCCGTCACCTACACTTCACTGCAATCCGGACAAGCAGGTATACTGGGCGGAAAGCCGTACCAGTCGGTGTCCTCGCTTGGACGCTGTGCCAGTGTCACCGGAAAACTCGAGGTTCGCTTGCTGGGCTGCCAAGATTTGCTGGAAGATGTGCCTGGCAGATCACGGAGGGACAAGGACAACAATTCCAGTCCGGGTGATTTAAGAAGCTTTGTCAAGGGCGTAACCTCACGCAGCAGTTCAAAGAGCTATTCGGTGAAGGATGAGACCTCCATTGAGATCATGGCGGTCATCAAGCTGGACAATATCACCGTGGGCCAGACGTCGTGGAAGCCATGCTCGCAGCAGGCCTGGGATCAGCGCTTCTCTATCGATCTAGACCGGTCGCGTGAACTGGAGATTGGAGTTTACTGGCGCGACTGGCGATCTCTGTGCGCCGTAAAGGTGCTGCGCCTGGAGGAGTTCATCGACGATGTGCGACATGGCATGGCATTGCAGCTGGAACCACAAGGTCTGCTATTTGCAGAGGTCAAGTTCTTGAACCCCATGATCTCACAGAAGCCAAAGCTGAGGCGCCAGCGTATGATTTTCAACAGGCAGCAGGCGAAGAACATCTCGCGGGCCAAGCAGATGAACATCAATGTGGCCACTTGGGGCCGCCTGCTCAAGCGGAATGCTCCTAATCATGTGCACATGGGATCGATGGGATCTGGATCTTCCATAACCGGTAGCTCTCCTATGGTGGTCGGTGGATCTCGCGACTCTGAGTCGCCGATTTCGAGAACTCCCTCATCCGACGCACTGGTGGAACCGGAGCCCTACACGCCAGGAGAACAGGCACAGAACTTGGAATTCGATCCTGATGCAGGCGTTAATGAACACGTCGAGACGCCAGGTGAATACCCAGATCCGGCGGCCAGTGGTCTGAGCGGAATGCGACCCCTGTCCATGCACATGCAGGGAATCAGTGTCTTGCCACCGGAATCGCCACCCGTGGCCGCCGGAGCAGCTGGTCGACCCAATACGCTCAGCTTACAGATGACAGGTGCCAGTAAAGGACAGGCGATCCAAGGTGGCCGGACTGCAGCTCCCACAACGGCGCCACCGCCGCCACCCGTGCTCAAGTCGACATCCACCACTCCGATACTGGATCAGGAGGTAAGTTAGCTCATTTACTTCACAAGCAATCCGTGTACAGTTCAGTACTTGACCGACCCTGTATAAAGATCTGCGTATGTACTTAGCTGTGTACCCGTAGCTGGTTTGATCGTTGTGCCTGCCACTGCTCCTCCGCCTACTCTCTCATGTATTTATCCACCCACCTATGCACACACAAGCACTCAACTGTACAGTCATCACATTATGAAATTTTGGTGTTGGGTTCGCATTAAGTATCTCTCTAATCTGTACATTTGGAACGGTAGTCGCACTCCATACAGAATCATTATTGTTCGAAAAATTGGCAGAACATTTTACGAGCTTGAATTGAAGGCCCAATTTCCTTATATTTGTGTGCAGCTACACAGAAAAGTGTAGTGAAAAGTAAATTGAATGAAATTAAATATGACACGAAAAAAACTTTTTGAAACGGCTTACATTTAAATGAAAAAAATAATTGGACTTATCTTTTGAACTTTTTTTATGCTATGAAAGACCCAAAACGGGCACATATCATATTTTAAAAGTTAAAGAAAATTAGTTTACGCTTAAGATTTTCCCGCCTCCTCTGCCATTAAGTTTTCATCAGATTCATTCATTACTATCGTTCACTTTTTCTCTATATCCTCTCTTCGCTTTCTTCAAGAAAAGCCTTTCTTTTCCTCGCCTACTTTATTCATCTGCCAGTATTATTTTTTTTTGTGGCCCACCATCATCATGTTCTCTACCTCTCTCTGTCTGTGTGTTTTTGTGTGCCCGTCTCGGTTTCCGTTCCGTATCGTCATGATTTCGTTAATCGCCGACAGCTGCAGGATGCCCTGCACGAATTCGATTTCCTGTCGGACCTGGACTCACGTCCCACTACGCTGCGCCGACTGCTAAAGGAGCAGAACATGTCGCTGGATGCCGGGGCGCTGGAGAACCTGCTGCTACAACAGCAGCAGACTGAGCAGCAGGCGCTGCAGCAGCGCCAGCGCCAGGAGCAGTTGCGTCTGCAGCAGTTCCAGGAGGCGCAGCGCCAGGCGATCCTGGATCTGTGCGTGAAGCAGAGAGAGCCCGAGGAGCAGACATCACCCACCCTTGCCAACCAAACGCCGTCGTTCCCACCGCTTGCCAGCAATCAGATCATGCCAAGCTTAAATGCCCGCCCCAGCCCCAGCCAAAGCCAAAGCCCAAACCACAATGAATTTCAGTTGCAGCAGCATCCACATCCCGCCCAGAAACCGACGAATCCCGAACCACCATCCGCTGTGGCACAGCAGCTGCACCGGCCGGTCCTAATCCTGCCGCCCGTGGTGCTCCTGGGTGGTCGGGAGGAGGACCGATCGGTGCCACCATCGCCACTAGTCGAGTATCCCGAGGACGACGATGAGTATCTGTACCGGGGCAGCAACGAAAACCTGGGCAACCGGCTGCACTCCAGCCACAGCTCCAGTGCCGGCGATCGTTTCTGTGTGGAGGTTAGGAGGTTTTTCATTTCCTGGTTTGGTTTCCGGTTAATTTCTGTTCTCGAATTCTGATTTACTTTCCTTTTATTTAATATTTTTACTAACCTTATTTTCCTTTTGATTTCTTACATGTTTGTTTTGTTTTTGTTTCGAGTTGGGTTACCTGTTTCTTCTTTAAATGTGTGTATGTTTCTGGTTTGGCTTTAGACAAAAAACATTTGAAGCCCCAAAAATTGTGTATAAACATTCGATTCACACTCATTTGCACTGTAATCAATGCGCATTCACAAGCACCCCAAACAACTAATATAGTCGTAGTAGAACTAACTAAAAGTTTAGCTTCGAATGTGACTCACCATTTAATTAACAGTGTTTAATAGATTGATGTAGATAGTGGCTTGAATATTTGCAAATTAAATTACACATAGTTCCTATCGAAAGGCAAATTAAATTATATATATTAAATTGTCAATTTTAATGGTACACATGAAAGCGGCACAGCTTAATCTAATGTAGAAATAGTTTTTTTAAATGTTTTTATAACATGTTTTCAAATAATAGGCAACTTGAGAGCTTTAGAATTTGTTTTAGATCTTAAATTTCCCACTTATTTGACGAGGAACAAATATGATCGCCGCGATATAAAAGCTAGAAGTGACAATTTTAAACTCTTTAAATAGACGCGCTTCTGGCGAATGACAGCAAAAAGATCAGAGGAAATAAGAGGTGATATGTCTTGGGAGAATGGGGCCTTAAAGAGGCACCCAAAAGTGCGCCAGTTCACGTGCCAATGGTCGGGAAATGTGTTATTTTTTGTCACCCACGGCCACCTTCCGTTTTCCCCCTCACGTTGCAACGTCAGTGTTCCCCATTTCCATTTTCATCCAAGATGTTTGTCCCTGTGTTCGCTTACCTTTGTATCTATGTGTCCAAGCTATGTACTCATCGTTATGTGCGCTGTTGTCACATTTTCCTTTCGGTTGGTCATTTATAGACCCAAAACAACGACGCAAATGCTTGGCCTCTGGTCATGACTTTGGCACTTGTTCGCCTTCAGTTGGTCGGCGCGGTTTTAGCCATCCCGCCTAAGTGTCCTATCGGTATCGATCGAAATGTAGGAACGTTATGATTGTGCCAACCTTCCATGCGGTCAGCCAGGTCTTAAGGCAGATGTTTGCGGTCCAGCTACAACAGCATCAGCAGCAGCAGCGCACATCCTTCAATCAGCTCCATCACCTTGATTTGTCGCCCTCGCGAACCATCAACCAACTGTTAGTGTGTTCATGCGCATCCAATCCTGTACCTTCTGCTGTATGTGTGTTTCTTGGGTTCAATCAAATCCCCGATCAATCAAGCATACTATGAAGAACCATCCTCTTGCAGGCCCGTATTAGTCTTGTACATATTACCCTCGAACCGATCAATGCCAGCCGGACGACCAGTTGCCTGATCGAGGAGGTAGCCGAGCCGGATTCACAGCCGGAGATTAAGCCGGTGGCAGAAGCGCAATCTGCCAAAGTATCCGAAGCTTCTGTCGAAAGTATTGTCCTCGAGACAGTTGAAAAGTTAGAAACAGCAGACCAGGTCCAGCAGGTAATCGCCAGGAATTTAAGTGAACGGATTCCTTAAGCTCTCAAGTTGTAGCCACTAATAAATGTTTTCCTCCACTCTAACTCTCCATAGTGACTAAAGTTTATATTCTTGTACGTCCTAGGTTATACCACAGTTGGGCAAGCTTTACGTGGGCAGTAGCCAGCAGCAGTATGCGCAGCAGTCTTCGCCCATCATCCAGGAGCCAGCTACTCCTACTATTTACGGAAACAGTACCGCTGCCGGTGCGCCGCAGTTCCCACAGCCCGCCCAAAGGCAAGAGAAGCAGCCCTCACAGCAGCAGCCCATCTATGCTAACCAGTATGAGCTGAATGTGGCCAAGGCGGCAGCAGCAGCTTCAGTTTACTCACTCAGCTCCTCCACCACTAGCAACTCCAATCAGCAGCAGCAGCAGCAGCAGCGCAGGAATGTGGCCCGTGGTCTGCAGTATCGTGAATCCGGAGGACTCGAGACCGGCCGGGCTGGAAAGCAGCCTCCCAATGCTGGCATGTTGTCAATGGACAACTTCCGTTTGCTAAGCGTTCTGGGACGCGGCCACTTTGGCAAGGTGATCCTGTCCCAATTGCGAAGCAACAATCAGTACTATGCCATCAAGGCGCTGAAGAAGGGAGACATCATCGCCCGCGACGAAGTAGAGTCCCTGCTTAGTGAAAAGCGCATTTTTGAAGTGGCCAACGCCATGCGCCATCCGTTCTTAGTTAACTTGTATTCGTGCTTCCAGACCGAGGTAAGTTGAGACAAGCTTGGGAGTTATAAGTTAAAGCATAACTTGTTTTTACTTTATTATTGTGTTAGCAACACGTATGCTTTGTGATGGAGTACGCTGCTGGCGGAGATTTAATGATGCACATCCACACGGACGTGTTCCTGGAGCCGAGAGCCGTCTTCTACGCCGCTTGTGTGGTTCTGGGTCTGCAGTACCTGCACGAGAACAAGATCATCTACCGGGACCTGAAGCTGGACAATTTGCTATTGGACACGGAAGGATATGTGAAGATTGCGGACTTTGGTTTGTGCAAGGAGGGCATGGGCTTCGGCGATCGCACGGGCACTTTCTGTGGCACGCCTGAGTTTCTGGCACCGGAAGTGCTCACGGAAACTTCATACACACGAGCCGTGGATTGGTGGGGCTTGGGTGTGTTGATCTTTGAGATGTTGGTTGGTGAGGTAGGTCGGATGCAACAATCTTTAATAATTCAGTGCATAATCAATTAATGTTTACAGTCGCCATTCCCTGGTGACGATGAGGAGGAAGTATTCGATTCAATTGTCAATGATGAGGTGCGCTATCCGCGTTTCCTCTCGCTGGAGGCCATAGCCGTGATGCGTAGGGTAAGCTGATTGATTGCATAAGTAACTATTCGAAGCAGAACTTAATTCCAATTAATTGGCAGCTTTTGCGCAAGAACCCAGAGAGACGTCTGGGATCGTCGGAACGGGATGCGGAGGATGTTAAGAAGCAGGCATTCTTCCGGTCGATTGTGTGGGATGACCTGCTCCTCCGAAAAGTTAAACCCCCATTTGTGCCGACAATTGTAAGTTAAATTGCAAAATGGTGTATAAAATTGTATATATTTTAACATTGTTTATAACTGCCTTACAGAACCACTTGGAGGATGTGTCAAACTTTGACGAGGAGTTCACGTCAGAGAAGGCGCAGTTAACACCACCGAAGGAGCCGCGACACTTGACGGAGGAGGAGCAGGTGCTCTTCCAGGACTTTTCATACACGGCCGAATGGTGTTAGGAGCTCGTTGTTAGTTCAAAGGTTTATCAATGGGCCTAGCCCGATCCTTATAGCCTTTGATTTTTGCTATTACTTGTGTACGAAATTGGTTTCGAGTAATTTTACTTGGCTTAGTCGATGTGAGTTCAATATTTATACATGAAGACAGCATGATCATACAGATACAGGACATATATATTTATAACTATATCTATATAGGAAATACATCTAATATGATACAACTTTTGAGTGTTGCTCACTGGCCGAGAGACCAACATAAACCAAAATACCTAGTTGTCCACATTGTGGAAAAGCAAGCATTTGTCAATCATCCATGCAACCGGTTCAGCATACAGTCCCTAGAAATCATCCCATATTGCCGTTGCATTGTACAGCATATAAAGTTGTTTCCCTTTCCAAAACACGAGAAAGCATTGAATAGTCTGACAACCCTTAGGAAAGCCTTATACGCAAAGTTGTAGTTTTGGAAGCCTTTTTTAAGACCGGCTACAAATAGAGTTTATAAATGAGAAGTATGTCTATACCCCAGAGCAATCATTGCAACTTATTTTCATAATCAACATACAAGAACAAAAATATATTTTATACATATATTGCATGCACATCCCAGGAATCGTCTTGCTAAACGAGCTCATCTTCTATACGACATATTTATCTAGTAAAGTGAGAGAAAGTGAAATATTTACAGTTTTATCAAGTAAGCCCTGTAAATTGCCTTGCGCGTTTTATCAACTCCCCAGCCCATTGCCCGAGTTGTGTTATAATTTTAACATATTTTTTACGTCATATACACACGCAAACATTTGTTATTTATTATTATTATAACTATTATACAAGAAACTGTATTGCTTTGAGCATTTTTATTCGACGGTAGATCGATGATTGTGAATGATTTGTTTGCATGCGCGGTATGCTTTAAACCATATAAGAGGATCTGAAAACAAAATACCGCTCAACGGGATAGCTTTTGAAAATTCCATTGAAGAATGGCATGCAACCAGATTGTTGTACTTTTAAGATCTATGTTGTATTTAATGTAACTTTTAGTTCTATTTAAGCTTGTAATAATCGATTATTGAAACGTAGTCTAAGCTATCATTATGTGAAGATAATTATTGATAATTACAATTATGATAACGATTTTGCACACCTCATGCGAATCGAAACGAGTATAAACAATGCAGATCTTCTATTGTCATTTTTATTATGATTATGCTCACAACTTGCGGCGATAATCATCGATTTATTTTTAAATCTGTAAAGTCGGATTGGTCCACATCCTGTCACGTTTAGTTTCAAGTTGTGACTGTAATTTATATATATGATATGATTTTAAATAAATGTATCTATCGCTATTATTCAACTGCAGTTTTTGTCGACTGGTTTTCGCTGAGATCTTCGCTCATTTTATAATACAAAATATTGGCGGTATTATCCACAATGGCTAAAAATATGTTGCTGCTTGGGAATAATGGGTTGAGAATGTGAATATAACTTTAAGGATTACTTAAATACCCACCGCTCTTTCAGATTTTCGTGTAAAGATTTTATTATTCTGAAGTCGATCGCCTTTGTGTGCAGAACCGGTACATAAACTGCATCGTTTTTTATTAAATAAAACACTTTTAGGTTGGGATCATAGTTCGGTTGAAAAGCGGCGCCTTGTTCTTCTAATATGTAAGAATAATTATTAAATTGAAAATAAAATATGCTTGCCTTACCATTTTTTAAGTCGTCGTATATTTGAAAACCCAAAGCTGCGGTCAACTCATCGGGGCTTACAGTTGTGAAGTCACTGAATTCCAGCTGGAAGTCGAGCAGTTTGCATTACAGTTTGCGAGCAGCCCGTGATGGGGTATTTACCATGACTAAAATCACAGTGACTGAATTCAGATGCCCTTATTTTCGAGGGTGCTTATATTAAGTATTTATATTAATTTCCGCGATTTAACAACAATTATATAAATAGCAATTACTTTTAATCAAATCTTGGGTTCCGCGTCTGGTTTACAACAGCTGTTGCGAAGCGCTGCCAACTGCGCGCAATGTTAACGTAATGTTGTGTAGTGCTGTAGGGAACCGAAATGTTTGAATGTTGGCGCGATTTTAATATATTTGAATATCAAGCGACTTAAAAGTAAATAAAATATGAAAATACAAAATTAGGACGCCGTTTTGGAAAGAAACCATTTTAATGCTGAGATGTGAAAAGCGTACAAACTGACCATCTGCTAAATGCCTTATCAAAGCATAATCTTTGTATGCAGACATTGTCTTTGTCTAGACAAACTGGCAGCGCAACTTGAGTCAGCGACAGCCAGAAACGCCCGACCCCCAGGATCCGCAACGACAAGTTCTGTGTACGAAGACAGGAAAGAGGCAGCAAATTATGCTAAGTAGATGCAGTTGGCTGGAGAAGGGGCAGCAAGATGTGCATGTGGAGCCGTCTCCAAGCCATTTTCCAAGCTCTCTCCGGAGTTTCCCCAGACCCTCTACGTCTGGTCCTAGTGATAAGGGTTTGGCAGCCGCATCCAAGGGATTTCCACATGCGCATATCAATGGGCGTCTGCGATAAGCAACTTATGCTTACTGAAATATGGAAAACAGTCATCCGCTGCCCCATGCCAAATACAGTAGTACTTATTTTGACATAAAAATGTATGTTTTTGATCACAGTTGAAAATATGTGCAATGGCAAAACTTTTTAATTTCATATTTGAACTTAATGTACACCGATTTCCTGACATTTCACACAGGTGCAAAAAGACCTTGATGCTTTTACCTTTTTGCTATAGGAAGATAATTAATTAATCTGAAATGCCACACATATCAAAAGAAAACGTTAATTTTGGGAATGTAATACATATTAAAATATGCTTTGAAGCTAACTTTTAATACATTGGATTTGAAATTGTGGTATTGAAACCTTCACTTTAGATGCAATTTTCAATTTAGCGAGGCTCGACTGCGGTTGGGAGCTCGGTCAGAAGTTTTGCAAGGATGCCAAGGATATTCAATTAGGCTGCTCGATAGGGGGCTGTGTGTACCTGGGAATCAATGCGAGGAAGCAAAGTTGCTGGGACTCCAAGCGAGTCGAAGCCATCGCAAACTGGCAACGTAAACCAGATGTTGCGGTGAATGGCCATTATGGAGCTTGTCAATGCCAGTTGGCCAGGAGAAGGGCCGGCGGGAGCTGAAGCGAAAGGGGGCAAGTCATCCGAGGCAATTACACTGGGACGACAAGGACACCGAAGGCAGTTGCTACTATAACACCCACACACTCATACCCACCCCGCTGTGCGTGAGGTTACTTAATGCTGTTTACTGGCCAAAGTTTGCCCTGCCATTGGCCATTGGCCATTGACCACTGGACGGAACTGGCTTGAGCCCGGGACTTGGCCACAACATTACTTGCACTGGCTGGGTTTTATTCTCGCCATAACCATTGCTCCACGCAAATGGCCCATTGAAGCATTTATGGCCAAGTTCCATGCGTCGGCATTCCTGCTCCCCGTCTGCATTCAATTGCTGTATCTCACTGGCTTTAATTAGCAATGTTCTTATAAACTCTTTAGCCAATACTTTTATATGTGAAACACTTTAAGATTGGAGTCCTTCAAGATGTATCCCATTTGTACTGTAAGTAACAAATAAAAAGGTTAAGCTCCTTTAAATAATGCAGGGTTAGCTAAACTTTTGCCAGCTTGCATTTGTACCATGCAAGTTTTTCATTTCCCAATGCTTTTGGAAAGCGTTTCTGCACCAATGAAGGGTCGTTGTTGTGGCTCGTTGCTGCCACTTAACGTGCGAGTATGTGCCACGGGTTCACACACATCCCCACCTCTACTGGCTACTCTGACCTCTGACCGCTGATGCAGGAGGTGGCTGCGGTGGCGCTGCCGTCGAGGGAGTTTTAATCGAGCAAACTGCTACTGCACCTGCGGGATCAATTGAGATTTATTGCTGGGTCGTGTCAGTTGTGTTTCGGTGCTAGGGATTCCATTTCCGTTTCCGTTTCCACTGCTACTTCTGCAGTCGTGCACATTTTACGCTGCTGCCAATGGCAAGCAATTAGACAGTTATTTAATTTGCAGCGGGAATTTCCATCTGGCACTTCGGATTAGCCCACTGACCCGGCTCATTAGGCGTTTTGGGCAACCAAACCGACAGCTGCGGTTAACTTTGGCCAGCAGAGAATGCCGACTAGTGTCGTTTGGAATTCAATGAGAATATGCCCTAATTACGACCGAAAAGTGGAGAGCCCTTCAATCACTTTTGCCAGATGATGATTGTGTAAAGCCAATATTTGCATCGAAACTGGAAGTCCCAAATAATTTGTAGCTGCGATTTTCGCAGATTATATTCGAGTGTTCGTGTGGGCCGCTCTTTAATGACATTTTGAGCGTCTTAATGACTTAATGGCCCCTTGGTCGTCAAAACGCTTTTGCCGCATCATTGGCAATGCAATTAACTCGAGCATTTGCTGGTGCCCGCTTTTTGTGTGCCAAGTGTCCTGGCGTAATTAGTTGGCCACTTCCTCGCCGCCTTCGCATCCGCTTGTCTGCGCGAGTCCTTTAATGGATTCCGCCTCTGACTGCGCGCGAAAATTCATTAAAACTCGATAATTGCATGACAAGACAAGATCCCTGAACTTGGCCATCGGGCGCGAGTCCTTGTTTATCCCTCGGCTCACTATCCGGCAAATGGCGTTAAGAACCAGTTGATTTACTTGCGATTGGGATTCTTGTGCGTTCGGTGCACTGTGCAAATCAAATAGCCAAATAATAGATAATAATATTACATTTTATTGATTGCAGTCAATTGTCATGTAATTATTTTTGGATCGGGAAAAGTACATACATATTATTATAAACAAATTGTTTTTGAGCACTTGAATATTGAGAACATTAAGTGCGAACTAAGGAATACATTAATTTAGGCTCGCTTTTGGATGCATTCTAAAGTAAATTACCTGAAACCATCATTACATTGAAATGAAAAGGAGATTATTGAATTTAAAGGGAATTATAACAACGATTGGATGGTTAGTTACGTAATCAGCTGCCAAGCTGACCAAAACAAATATTCCTTTTGCATGACTTACTGCGCACATTACAAATTCGTTCTTCCGAAATGAGGATTTGGTAAGCCATGTGTATGTAATATAAGTTTGTTGCGTCTGCCCTTTTCGCAGACAGTAAGCAATTGTCTTGATTAAATAATTAAATCTGCCGAACGCAGATGAAAGGCAACGGGCACTTTGCCATAGAAAAGCTGCGACCATGTCAGGTGAACGCATTTCATTGGCGCCCAGGAAATCATTGGTTATTAGCCTTCGGCTTGTGGGCATCGAATTGAGTTGGAATACCAGAGATGTAATTTCAGCCTGCGGTTGCAGGGCAGCAAATTGAATTTGGCTGAGGGCAGGATAAACGTGCTAAACGTATAAATTTTCAGCCTGATTGCATTCCAAAGTTTCGGGAGAGCCAGGACGGCATGCCAGAAATTATACACAAAAGATAATGCCGCTGCACAATTGGATTTTCAGCTGAGGGGGAGAATGCAGCACACAAACATTCATTTTCCACTCGACTGGAGTTGAGCGCGTTTCGCATTCGCATTCGGATTTCGTATTTCGCATTTCGCATTTCAGCAAAATTTCAAAGCGGCAGACAAGAGCCACCCAGACAGTATTGTTACGGTTTTGGCCAGCACCAACCTGAACATCCAATGAGTGACATTTATCTTGCGGGGCAACCAGGGGCGTCCTGTCGGAGCATTCATTTGCGTAATTAGTGGCCAAGTGGCATCCGCAACCTGGTTGCCAAATGGCATTTGGCTCCGGGCGCAGCAGAGGCCTCGGAATCACCGCAACTGCTGCTTGATTATTGGCCAGGAGTAAAAGGAGAAGCCGGCAGACAGGCGACGTCAGCACAATTGATAGCATACTTCTCAGGGCAGCTGAAGCTGAGGAGCAGGCGCTCCAGGTGGGTGCCTTGCAGACCACTTGGCTCCACTCCTCTCCGCCCAATTTGAGCTTGTAGTGAATGCGGAACCCCACTTTAATGATATATTTATAATAATATAATTGGCTGCTGCATTTTCAATTTAAAATCCTGATTTATTCAAGATTTTTATGCTGAACATTACATTCAAAATAATATGATCCACCAGTGTGATTTGGGTACTTTGACTCGATAATTTGCCTTTTACTGTTAGTTTAATTGTATACAAGCAGCTATACATGCATGTTTACATAAAATATTACTATATTAAATATAGTTTTCTATTCAAAGCACACGCCTTGTTGTGGATATGCGGAACTAAGTCTTGCGCCTATATCATTTTCAATTGCGGTTTCCCATAGAAAAAGTAATTGATTTTCTGCAATTCACTGCTCCAGTAAGAAGTATCTGAACTAAGGAAGTATAATTAAATTAGTTTTAAACTGGAAACTAACCGAATCAACGTGGCCAGCAAGCGGAAAACTTCATTTGTAGCTGGGGATTGGCCACGTGAGTGGCGGTGTTCTCTGAGAGGTTGGGGGGTTGGGGGTGGGCAAAAGGAAAGCTACGTGAGAGTTACAAGGGCACGCACACAGACACACATCACACATACAGGCACAGCGAAAAGCGAAAGCGGCGAGAGAGGAAAATCGGAAAAGAGGAAAACAGCAACAGCAACAGCAAGAGCAACACCGACTAAGCAAAACATGGGCCAAACCAAAACAAAAACACAGGATTTGCCGGCAAAATGCACGTGACACAACCTTTGGCGAGCTTCGTCGAGTGTGATCCTTCGTCGAGTGCCGAATGCAGCCGAATGCGGCCGAATTCAGCCGAACGAAGCGGAGCCGAAGCTGCGCAGAATCCAACGAGCGGTATAAAAGCGAGACGCTCGCAGAATTCGGGGCATTCGATTGTCGTCGTTCGAGAGAAGAGGTGCCCAGATCCGAGAAAATAAAACTCCGCAAAAGACTCAGAGTAAAAGTGAAACTTTAAAGCCAAAAGCACAAACACACGCGCACACGGTGCATACAGTTTGGCGCGAGTGTGGGTGACTGCTGGCATGCCAGTGTGTGTGTGAGTTGGCCAAGTGGATTTCTATTTTTGGCACATTAAGAAGCCAACGCGAGAAGTGCAGTGGTGTTAGCTTCCGTGCTATTTGAAAGGACTCATCGAATTAAACAAACTAAACAAACGAAACAAAACAACGCCGAAGCTCTGGCAATCTCAATCTGATCCTTGGACATGTGGAGCAGGCAACGTATGCGCCATAAGCCGCTTTGGGCTCTAATATCCTTGACCGTTTTGCTGCTGGTCCTGGACAAAAGCAATGCCAACACGGAGCCCGTCGAGACCAGCACCACATCCGAGCCAGGTGAGTCCTAATTGCTCCGCACACACGTGGGCTTCCTCCGTTTGACCTTCACTCGCTGGGCGGACGAAAATAAATAAATAATAAATTGTTATGAGCTGCCTCGAACTCGGTCACTTTATTAAATGGCCTTCCACGCATCCATGGAAGGCGCCCAGCTCCCAGCGCCCAGCGATTATCACACACGCTCGAGCAAAAAGGAAATAAATCCGGAGTGGAAATGATTCCGGAGCGGGAGGGGAAGCTGCAGAGCGCAGGAGCAAATAACTGGCAGCAAATGAAATATTTCACGGCATCTGCGGCACAAAGGCAATCAAAGCGAGCCGAGAGCCCATGGGCAACCTTAATCCCAATCAGAGTCAACAAACAAGCAAGGGCACCGCGAAAAGGGGCACTGCGGAAAACATTGGACAAAAATGAGTAATAAAAACTATGAATCCAGTAAGCATTTAATATTGAGCTATAAGTGACGAGCTCATTCAGTTTCCTTATTCAAAGCAAGATATCATGGAGTCCTTAAATCTACATCATATGCAAAAGCAAGCACGTACTTTATTTTGCCAGTGAAAAAAAAGAAAAAGAATTCGAGCATGTATAGGCTGATTGAAATGAATTTAGTACAGCATTTAAAGCGAATGTATTTCATCCATTGTACACGATGTGCAAGTATTTGACCTTTATTTCGAGGGTATACGATAATTTATTACTTACGAATTTGAATAAGCATGCAAGCTTGCACTACTCTGCAGTGATTTAATCAGAAGACTAACAGCTTTACGCAACACATTTAACAAAGGCTAACCATACTCACATTATTTCCATGTAAAATAATTAATAATGAACCACACTTAAGAGGATACTCTTGTTCGTAAGAGCTGCGGTCCTGCGGAAGTTCCCAATCGTTTCTCTCAGTGCATCAGGGCATGGGGAAATGAAAGGTAGCTCGAGCAAACGGCAATTGCACGAAAGCCCGTAATGAAGTATGGCAGGCCGTCCGAGGATGGTAATAGAAATTAATAGCGTCATGTGTGAGTTTTGCGAAAGGGAAGGAAAAACCGGCCAGGGAATGGGCGGATATGGGGTAATGGACAGGGGGCTAGCGGATGAAGGGGAGGTGTAAAGTGCCCGACAGCGACACGCAGATGCGCATAAAGTAATTAATTCACTCTGCCTCCATCGGCATCGCCATCCCTCCAGTTGGTTGCCTCCCGATTTCCCTGGCAAACCGACAGGAGCAGCTGTTGAGCTGTTGAGCTTTTGGGGTTTTCGTCCTTCAGTCAGGCAAAAGTGCGGCGCACTTTTCTTTTGTGGCGGAAATTGCGACTTCTTGTTCGGCTGTACAAGTATTTCGACTTTTGATGCGCAGTTTTAATGTTTTGGCAGTCAGTCAGGTGAGGGGTGTAAATTACGCGGGCAACCTTGAGCTGGGGACCTGGTCCTGGCCGATTCAGTTTGCTGAAATCCAAGCGTTTGCTCGGCACATGTGAGCGCGAGGGGAATTTAATTTACATGGCTCACAAATGGAATCCATTTAATGTTGACTTATGGCGACGAAGCACAAGCGCACAGAGCACTGATGAAATATGCAGTAACCGGAGTAGCAGCTAAACCAGAGCTGCCTTTCACCCATTTCCATGTGCTGTCCCATAAATCCTGGGCCCCCAGGATGGGGGCAGATGAAGATGCTGGAAAGAGTTGGGCGCACACTAGAAAATATACGTTTTCGATAATTCTTTTGAACACGCCCCGTAGACCACAGAAACCACATATGAAGGACAAGCAAACGGCATCCTCTCGAAACGGACTGATATCGATATAATTATTTTTTAGAATTTAAAGGCAGCTAAAGGTGGCTAGAACTATCCAAAAGGCGTCGCAGTTCTTTCAGTGCATCACACAGAGTGCATTTTGCGAGCCCATGGTCACATGTCTCTTTGCCACATTTTATGTGCTTAGAACAAAGCTGAGTCTGCATAACACATGCAAATGGTATAACTGAGTAACGAACTGTCAAAATCGCAGTTAAAGCAAAAAGGAGTCAGTGGAAAAGGGCTGCAGCCTCCGCAGGAAGAGAACCAAATGACAAAAAGTCGCCAGCGCATTATGCATTTGCATTGCCATATATGTGAGCTAAAGGACAGAGATTACTTGACTTTTCCTGGCTGCCTCGAAAATAGGAGGGAGGTCCTACTCCCCTACTGTGAGGGAAATGGGAGTTGGAATTGTAATAGCTGCTGGAATAGAGGAGAACTGCTCCTGCCCGCCAGGGCATGAATGATTTATAGGGCGGCAGCTGTCGAGATGCCAACGATTATCGGCCATAAGCCAGTCACAGGACATTTTTACACCCAGAGAAGAAAGGAGTCTTTGGATGAAACTATTGTTCATTGCACTTTATGACTAACAGAGTTGCGTGAATAAATCCATTTCCTTAAAGCTGCTTCATTTTCTTCTCAAGAGCTTCACGTGAATCTGCTTCTGGGTCCGCAGTGTTAAGCCAGTTTGAAACACAATACTCTTTGGATCAGTTTGCGGCAGAATTTGGAACTGCTTCAGAACGGCCACCATTAGGGTTTTCATCTCCTGCATAGCAAATTTTTGACCTACATAGAAGAGTTATACATGACCATTCCATTGGGGAAAGCGATACTACATATGTACCTATGCAATTTCGCTGGCCAGCACTAAATGGAATATAGGCGTAGGTGTGACGGCTCTGCGAGTTTTCGGGTAGGAATCTCTCCGGCCGGAACTCTTCAGGCGCATCCCAGTACTCGGGATTGCGATGGATGTCGAAGATATGAACAGCAAGCTGGGAACCCTTGGGGAAGATGAGACCGTTGGCCAGCTCCGTTTCCCGCGTGGCTTCTCTACCAATGGCGGGAACAGAGGGATACAGGCGCATGGTTTCCTTGATAAAGTACTCCAGGTTCTTCAATTTGTTCAACTGCCCGATGTCCAAGTTGTTTAGCTCATCTGCAAGATTTTATATGCTTATTAAATCGTCCCTTGAGTAATTCCGCTCAGTTAACCATCTATGTGTGCTTGGATCTCTTTGAAGCATTTTTCTTGCTCGTCGGGATATAAAGACATGTTCATTAGGCCAAAGATGAGGCCAATCGATGTCGTGTCGTAGCCCTCAAACATCAGAGTGTCCACCTCCTCACAAATACCAATGTGATCGATGAGGCCATCCTTCTCAGCACGAATAAGGGTGTCCAGCATGGCAAAGCGCTTTTTAGTTGTAAATCTGAAGTAAGCGGTGATTTAGTGGACTCTTGGAAGACTGCCGGATGCATTACAATTCATCATCAGCGGCCTGGGTGTTGCGTCTGTCATCCATGTCATCATTTAGCTGATCTCTCCTCTTGGCAATGATCTCGCTTGAAAATCCATGGACCACGTCGAGGGCAGCAGCGTAATCCTTTTCGGCAAACATCTTGAAGAGTGTATCGCTCCATAAAAGTGGGTTACTCATGCGACGAATGAAGCATTCTTCGATCTGACTGAAGTTCGCCCGGTATCGATCCCCCTTCTCGGCCATCTCGTCCAGCTTAACGCCCATGGACGTCTCTGCAGATATGGATATGAATACGGATTTATTTTGAATACATTCTCAAAGTTCTTTCGATCTCACCACAAATACTGTTGAGAGTAAATCTGGGAATCACTTCGTTCAATGAGATGATTGCCTCATCTTTGTCCTTGAATTGCTGTAGGAACTTCAGACTCTCCGTTCTGGTGTAATTAGTTTGGCAAGTTCTTTGAAACAGTTATTAAGTTAACACTCAAAACTCACATTAAAATATCCTGGAACTGATTTAAAATGTTGAAATGGAAAGTTGGGGTGAGCATCTTCCGCCGCGCATGCCACTTCTTTCCTAAATAGCTCGATATTGAAAGGGAAATGAAGCAATGCTAAGCCAAACTAACCTGTGGATGTCAACAACCCAGTTCTCAGAAATGGATGGAGGAAATAGTAAACCATTCCCTTGTTTATTAGATTTGGATCATTAAGCACATGCTCCGCATTATCCGCATCTATGACATTGTAGATGGCAGTTCCCATTGCGTATTCGACGTAGCTTCTGCCCAGTATTTTCGCACAGTCACGCGAGTGCTCAAAAATTCCAGCTGAGCGTTTAATTAAACACAGCAGTGAGACGATGGCATTAGCATAGATAAGCCAGCAAAGCCCCCCAATAACTCACAGTGATCTTTGCCATACAAGTCGAAGCTGTTGGCGAATATAGTACTGCCCTTTACGAAGGGAGCAATGCTTTCCGGGGGCTGTCCATTCCTGGTTCGAATTCGCTT
Organism: Drosophila erecta; assembly: GCF_003286155.1. NCBI lineage: Eukaryota > Metazoa > Arthropoda > Insecta > Diptera > Drosophilidae > Drosophila > Drosophila erecta. The sequence goes on from NW_020825200.1 coordinate 17,838,653, forward strand.
GGCGAAGAAACCAAGGATGCAGTAGTTCCTATTCAGCCTATAAATCCATCGCAGCAGCACAATAGAAGCTCCGACGAGCCACAAAAATAACATTTTTAGACAACCGCATCCGCGTAAATGTCGCAACCAACTGATCACTGAGATCTCTAGCAGCCGGTTTTGCAAACAAACAATACCGGTATAAAAGCCGAAACTGATTAGATAGATTGCCTCACACACATGGTCGAGTTCGCAAGCGAGTGGCATGGTATGGTATGGGTTCGGTTGTTTAGGTACACTGAAGAATATACTGTTCTAGTTGTCTAGGTACACTGAAGAATATACTGTTCTAGTTGTCTAGGTACACTGAAGAATATACTGTTCTAGTTGTCTAGGTACACTGAAGAATGTACTGTTCTAGTTGTCTAGGTACACTGAAGAATATACTGTTCTAGTTGTCTAGGTACACTGTAACCATTCACTGTTCTAGTAACCATTTTATAAATGTACTCTTCCTCAGTTTATTGAAATGGGTGTTTCAAAATGAGCAAACAGCTTTGCGAAATATGAAATAATGAATAACATCGAGTACAAGCTCAAGTTAGACTGAAGTTTATAATTAAGTGATTCAATTAATTATTATGGCCAAGCTCACTTTCGCCTCACGAGCTTCACGCGAATCTTGTTCCTGGTGCGCAGAGTTATACCCATATGGAATACAATCTTCTGCGGATTGATAGCTTTCACAACCCTGAACTGCTTCAGAAGGACCACCATGAGCGTTTTCATCTCCTGCATGGCATACTTTTGACCTGCAAAATAAAAGCACTGATTAGGAAGTCAATGGATGGAGACAAACGAGCCGCGCTTACCAATACAATTTCTTTGCCCAGCACTGAATGGAACATAGGCGTAGGTGTGACGGTCCAGGACATTTTCGGGTAGGAATCGCTCTGGTCTGAACTCTTCAGGGGAATCCCAGTACTTGGTGTTGCGATGAATATCGAAGACATGCAGGGTTATCTGCGCGCCCTTGGGCAGGATCAGTCCGTTGGCCAGCTCAGTTTCCTGGACGGCTTCACGACCCATAATCGGTACCGAGGGAAACAGGCGCATGGTTTCCTTCATGAAGTACTCCAGGTACTTGAGCTTGTTCAGCTGGCTAACATCCAAGTTACCCAGGTCATCTGAAAACGTTCTCATCAGAGGTTTCCCAATGCTTTAGGCACTTGGCTTACCGTCTATGTGCTCTTGAATCTCCTGGAAACACAACTCCTGCTTGTCAGGGTATAGGGACATGTTCATTAGGCCAAAGATGAGGCCAATCGATGTCGTGTCGTAGCCCTCAAACATCAGAGTGTCCACCTCCTCACAAATGCCAATGTGATCGATGAGGCCATCCTTCTCAGCATGAATAAGGGTGTCCAGCATGGCGAATCTCTTCTTTGAGACAAATCTAACTTACATTCGTAAGTATAGTTAACTTGCATGTTATTAGGCCAATGTACATACCCATCATCATCAGCGGTTTGGGTGCTTGGACTTTTGTCGAGCTCATCCTTTAGCAAAACCCTCCTTTTGGCAATAATCTCGCTTGAAAATCCGTGGACCACATCGAGGGCGGCGGCGTAATCCTTGGCAGCAAATATGTTGAAGAGTTTGTCGCCCCAGAAAAGTGGGTTACTCAAGCGGCGAATGAAGCATTCCTCAATCTGCCCGAAGTTCTCCCGGTATCGATCGCCCTTCTCGGCCATCTCGTCCAGCTTTACACCCATGGCGGTTTCTGAAGATGCGATATACACATGCATTTTAAGGGTGCATCAATGAACTTAAGGTGCTGGCTAACCCACCACAAATGCTGTTTAGAGTAAATCTTGGAATAACATCGTGTAAGCACACGGTTATATCATCTTGACCCTCGAACTGCTGCAGGAACTTTTGACTCTCCGTTCTGAAATCGGAATGCCTCAGTTGCTTAAGGTTCAATAAAATGGAGGCATCTTACTTAAAGATCTCCTGGAATTGGTTCAGTATGTTGAAATGGAATGTCGGGGTGAGCATCTTACGGCGAGCATGCCATTTCTTGCCTGTAATAAAGGAGTAGGAAGAAAGCCGAGTGATGGATCGACATCCCAACTTACCAGTCGATGTCAGCAAGCCCGTCCTCAAGAATGGATGCAGAAAGTTGTAGACGAGTCCCTTGGTTATGAGATTGGGATGATTCATCACATTTTCCGCGGTTTCCGCATCGATAATGTTGTAAATCGCAGTGCCAAAGGAATATTCTATGTAGCTAGTACCCATTTGCGCAGCTCGCTCACGCGAGTGATTGAAAACACCAGCTAGACATGCATTAATGTACGTTCACAAAGATAATAGCTTGGTTATATCAACCAAATGGGGTCAAAGTTCGAATGGGGCCATTTCCACTACTCACCGTGATCTCGGCCATACAAGTCGAAAGTATTGCCGAATATGCTTTTGCCTTTGGGCGTGGGAGCGATGAGCTCCATAGGGGTTCCATCTTTCGAACGGATTCTTTTGGCGAACAAGGACAGGACGTGGTAATCCTTGTTCACTCTGTAGAGCCAGTGCAGCAGCGCACTTAGGGCCAGAACCAGCCACACGACAATCATATTTTCACAACCGCGTTGTCGGAACTCCCATTCCACACTGATTGCACCGATCGCAGGTTTCTATCTTGGCAGCTGTACTATCAGTCGGTTTAATAGCAACAATTACATATGTATATAAGCTGCCGAAACTAGATTAGATTGCACATACTTATATACATACTGATATATTTGCGCTCGACTAGCTCCGATTTGTGATCGAGTTCACATATCATATCAATAACATGGTGTTCGGTGAGTTTGTTTTAATGAAAGCTTAGCAATGTTACATTTGACTGTAGAAAAACCGGTTAACTAAAAGAGTGCACTGCACTATTATCATTGACATATTTTCTGATTTATTCATTGTTAACTTTGGCTTATTATTCTTCTTGCTGCGAGGGTTGGCATTGAAAAGTCAGGGCCAATTAGCCATTTAATATCAGCGAAGTACTTAAATCTACTTGATACTTAGCATAGTGAATATCCTTAAATCGATAATGACTGAGCGCAATTCCGCCTCACCAGCTTGACCTTTATTTTATTTTTAAAGCGCAAGGTTATGCCCACTTGAAAGACAATGGACTTGGGATCGATAACAGGCAGGATCTTGAATTGCTTGAGGATGACCACCATCAGGGTCTTCATCTCCTGCATGGCGTACTTCTGGCCTTTGTGGTTCATAGATGACACATATGAGAACCGGCATTTTGAACACTTTTCACTTACCTATGCAGTTCCTTTGTCCAGCACTGAATGGAATGTAGGCGTAAGGATGCCTTTTCCGGCTGTTCTCGGGTAGGAATCGCTCTGGGCGGAATTCCTCGGGCGATTCCCAGTACTTGGGATTGCGATGGATGTCGAAGACGTGTATATTAATCTGAGAGCGCTTCGGCAGAATTAGCCCATTCTCTAGCTCCGTTTCCTCGAGTGTCTGACGACCCATAATGGGAATCGATGGATACAAGCGCATGGTTTCCTTTATGAAGTAGCTCAATTGGTTCAGTTTACTTAGTTGACTGAGGTTCAGGTTGCTCAAGTCGTCTGGAAAGGTGCGGAAATCGCAATCTATGACTCTCACATTTACATCAACGGACTGAATTACCGCGAATATGCTCCTGGATCTCCTGGTAGCAAAGTTCCTGTGCATCGGCATAGAGGGACATATTCATCAGGCCGAAGACCAGGCCAATGGAGGTGGTGTCGTACCCTTCAGCCATCAAAGTGTCCACCTCCTCACAAATCCCAATATGGTCGATTAGGCCATCCTTTTGGGCGCAAATCAAGGTGTCTAGCATGGCGAAGTGTTTCTTCCTAACCACGCATCTGGTGTTCGGAAAGGGTAGCTTATCAGTAAGAAAACTAATTTCCAAATTAGCTCACATGTCATCGTCAGCCGTTTGAGTGGCTCTCCTACTTTCCAGCTCCTCTTCCAGTAGAATTCGGCGTTTCGCGATTATCTCGCTGGAAAATTCGTGTACCACTCTTAGGGCTGCGTTGTACTTGTGTCCTGCGAAGATGTTGTATACGCAATCGTCCCAATAGAGAGGGTTTACTATGCGCCTGGTAAACCCCTCGTCGATTATGTGAAAGTTCTCCCTGTAGCGGTCGCCCTTCTCTGCCATTTCATCCAGTTTGATTCCCATGGCAGTTTCTATTTGGAAAATCACCGATTGTTAATGGGCACGCAGATATGAAAGGTATAAGTACCACAAATGCTGTTCAGGGTAAATCTGGCTATGTGGTCCCTCAAGGAAACCACACATTCATTTTGTCCCTCGAAGTGATTAACGAATTTCAAGCTCTCCGCTCTGTAAAAATGCATAGTATGTGCAATTCGATAAGGAAAATAACCCAAGTTGAGGCAAAGATTTCAGTTTCACTCACATGAAGATTTCTTGGAACTGGTTCAGTATGTCCAAGTGAAATGTCCTGGTGAGCATACTGCGTCGCGTATGCCATTTCTTTTCTGCAATAGAGAACTTTAGAATCAGCGTTTCCTTTTTAAGTTTTCCATTCTCACCTGTCGCTGTTAAAACGCCAGTTCTCAGGAAAGGGTGTAGAAAGTTGTATATTACGCCCTTCGTTATCAGATTGGGGTGGTTCAGTATGTGCGCCGCATTATGTGCATCTATAACGTTGAAGTTGGAGAATCCCATCGAGTACTGCAGATAGCTGTTTCCACTTTTCCTCGCCAACTGGCGCAAGTGAGTGAATACTTGGTCTCATATTGCGAATCAAACAGGAAGGAGAAGTCTTATAGTGATAGAAGCCTGATGTCAAAGGTCGCCACCTACTCACCAGAGTCCTTTCCGTACAGATCGAAGCAGTTGGCGAACAGAGTTCGACCCTTGGGCATGGGAACTAGGCTGTCCAGCGGTTTTCCGTCCTTTGTTCGAACCCGCCTGGCGAAGAAAGCGAGGATGTAGTAGTCTTTGTTTACCTTGTAAATCCAGTGGACGACCACACTCATGGCCACGGAGAGCCACAGAAGCCAAATCATTGTGGGCGAACTGGCTCGGTGGCCTTCACTCTCAGCACTGTTTTGGTTTTGCTCCCCAGCTCTCGATCCGCGTGAGCTTTTCACCATCAGCAACACAGAGAAGCGCCCAGCTTTGATTAGATTAGGATCTATAAACATATACTCGTGTGAATCTTTGTCGCTCAGCTGGTTGATATTTCAGCTCACGTTCACCCAATAAGCTTTTCATTGGTGTACAATTTTAATCGATACGCCAGACATTCAAATTTGTTTAAGCTGTTTTGTAAGTCTATGTGCACTGGTAAGGAAAAACGTCTTTTTATTTATTTTTCTCAAGCTGATGCACATGTGAAATTTAGAGACGACAATTGGGAATATAAAAAATTTAATTTATCTGATTTTACTGGTTTTGGTGCCAGTTTCTATCTGCACGCTAAGCAAAGCTGAGAAGCGGGTATCTTATAGTCGAAGAACTGACTCTTGTCTTGCATTGAAGTCAAATATCTTTTGTAGCAGTAAAAAAAAGGTTTTTCAACTCATTTTTTCAAGTTGTTACATTTAGTGGCAAAGCAAAGCTTTTGGGGGCACTTTAATCAAACAATCCCTATATCAAACTGCGCAATTGAAAGCCTCAGCTAAGAGATTATATACTTAAAATGTAATGTTTGGTAACTAAACTAAACATTTTGCGTAATAAAATGATGCAATGCATTGCACTACTTTCAGGGAGATACCTCATTCAGCTACCACTCTCGTTTTAGGCAACTTTAAACTTTCCCAAGATTAAATTTAAAAAGCTAACTTGTTTCTTCCAGCTTAATCAACTGAGTGGCAGTGTCCGATGGTCACAGCTCATTTTACTTTGACACTCTGTTGCATTTGCACGGACTGCTAATTGGCGATTGCCATTCATCAATTACAGGACATTCTGTGATTTTATTTGCTATGCCATTATACATTACTCGACCTACTTTCCGACAAAGTGCATGACACGTTGCGAACAAAAAGAAAAGTGGAAAGCGAGAGCTGGGCTGGGAAAACTTTAATTCCGCCGTCGGCGATTACCGAAGGCCGCCTGGAGTTGGAAATGGCAGAAAATGCTGCCACGACTTTAGCTCTCCAGCTCTGCAGCCGACTGAAATCCTTATTTTGATTCCGACTCTGACTCTGTTTCCGCTCGAGTTGCTCCTGGCCCCCACCTCCCATGTAAAATTGAAACTTGAGCAGTGCGTTTGGGCCACGACCTTTACCACCGCCCACTGCGCCCCCTGATTACTTGCCTGCATGCCAAATGCATATTGGAAATTTGCAATTTCGATGGCACTCAAAGTCTGGCGACGTCAAGTGGAAAGTTCCTCCCAGCCAGGCCAAGTTATCAAATTAGATCACATATGAAATATTTATGGCAAGAGTTTCTGGCAGACTTGAAATTGCATTACCTCCAGCCAAGCCAAAGTCTTGGGTGAATTCGTTTGGTAAGCTCCATCAGTGGGCAGGCAACTAGCGATTATTGAATGATTTATTCAAAGGATTGAGACATTGTTGCCTCTGCTACACAATTTCATTAGATTTAAATGGCAATTTTGTGAGCCTGAGCTTTTAATTATTAACACAGTATTTACGCCAACATTAACTACATTTTTCCCAATAACTATATTAAGGGACAATATTTAATAATGTGTGCCACTGTTCATATTTTCCGCTTTCATTATCCATCCGCAGATGCCTCGCCAGGCTGCCGGGCGCCGGATGTGCGCTTCACGATTGTAAAGCCGGAAGCGACGACGGAGCAGCCGCTGGCTAAATTCGAGACCACGCAGATCTACCTGCCGGAGGACTTCACCACGGCGGATGTGGAGTTCGTGGACTCGGTGCCGCGTAACCCCAACGAGAACCATGCGGCCGTAATCAATCCGTATTCGCTGGACTTGGGCGACGACCACCTGCATGTGGGCGATGCAGCCGCCAGCTTGGTTGGCGACGATGATCTGGGTGACGATGACGAGGACCACCACGGGGACCCGGAGGATAAGCGCTTAAATGCCAATCGCAAGCAGGGAAAACGACGACGTGCGGGTTCCGGCCGTCGGCGCAGGATTGAGAATGAAAATGGGCAGACAGGCAGGGGTCGTGGCAGTCGATATAAGCGGCATGCCATCCTCCACGACACAGAAGCCTCACCGGAAACGGATCGCTGGGCGGGCAGCAAGCTGGCAGCCGAGGGAGATGTGTACTATGTCCATATAGCTGATATTCTGAAGAGCCGTGAGCCAAATCGCGAGCTGAAATCCAAGCTGCACAAGCTCAAAATGAAGGCAAGACTAAACAAGTGCCTGGCGGAGGGTGGCAAGGAGAAGTGCACAAAGCTCCTCAAAAAGAAGCCCAAGAAGAAGGTCGTCGACAAGGAGCAGTCGCTGAAGAAGGAGAGCAAGTTGCCCAAAGCAGAGCAGTCCAAGAAAAAGGTACTGGAGAACGGGCAACCGCCAAAGGAGGACGAACTGGAACTGGGCCATCCGGAGTCCACTGCTCATCACCGCCGTCGCGGGGACAGTCACGCTGCAGAGCTCGACCAGCGTGACCGGAGCCCGCGTTGGCGTCGCCGGCGCAGCACCGAGTTCAAGGGCGATCTCGGCCAGCTGCCACCGGAGTCCGGAATCGGGCCGGAGCCGGAGCCGGAACCGGAACCGCTAGCGGACCAGGAGGAGCTCCAGCAGTACGGAAATCAGTCGAGCAGTGCACGAGTGGCCCTGTTGTGGCAACGTGTTAAGCGCAAGTCCGGCAAGACCACGGGTGCACTGAGCCGTCCGAAGGGTGGTGGCGACTCCAGCTCCAAGACCACCAGTCGCAAGGACAAGGGTGAGTGTGCGCCCGCACGGCGGCCAGACACTGGCAATGCCACAGTGCCCAATGCCTTTGAAGCCTTGATTTGCCGTCGCTGTCGCTGTCTCGTTGTCTGTCTGTCCGTCCGTGTCGCGCCGTCCGATCTCACGGAGATCCCACGGAGGTCGGAGTCCACCGCCCGGAAATCCCTTGCAAAGGCTAAAGGTCGCCAAGTGGCAGTTCCAGTTAGAAGTGGTCCGCTGCAAGCCCAAGTCTGTTAACTGTTGGGTCTTTGGAAACGCGCTCAAAACTTGTTGCAAATCTATTTTAAGACTGTTTAAATATTTTTAACTCTTCCATCAGGATGTAATTGCTTTTATCTACACAACACTTTTAGTTAGCCCTTTTAAATGCATATATTAGAAGCATATACGAAATCAAGTATACGCCCAGTTAGCCATTGAACAGTGAATAGTGAACCCCATGCCAGCTCCGACTCCCAAGCGGCTGGCCAGCAGCTCAGGCGCCTCACCATGCCCCAAGCTTTATAATGTGGCAACATTTTGACAATGTCTAGCTGCGAGTATTGAAACGCTTTTGCAAGGGCATTTCAGCCAACAGCAGCACACATGAGTACACACGAACACCCAAACATTAACGGAAGTTGAGAGCGGAGGACACACCGAACTACTCGTAAAAGCTAATCGCAGTCACAGCCAAAGCCACAGCCATCGCATCTGACCATAGCATCCTCTCCAGCCATGGCTCATCCCCCAGCAAAATCACACCTGCACCTGCACCCAACTCCCCACCGAAACTCCACCTGTCCTGGCATTTTCCACCCTCTCTGACGGCTTTTCATTACCCCATTTCCGCCATCGGGCTGCGTGGTTTATTTGCCAGTCCATATCTTTGTCGTGGTTGGAGTTCAGAGTTGAGAGTTGTCCGTTGTTGGCCCTTTGTTCTGGCCGGAATGATTTTCCTTTGCTCCTTTGTTTGCCTTGGGCTTCAGCTGGGGCTCCTTTGTCCGAGTCCTGCTCCGCATCCTTTACTGTTTTTTTCAGCTGGTTTTTTTTTCTATTTTCTATTTTCTATTAGCCAGCATAATATTATCTTTGGTGTTATCTCTGCCTTTTCACATCTCCTTATTTTAGTGCCGGCTTTTGATGGGGTTTCTGGGAAATGAAGTTGTATCCTGTTAAGTGGCCACTTCGCCAGCCTTCTGGTTTTCTTTTAATGCATATCTAAGCACTTGGAGCAACCCATTGAAGTTTTCAGCCGGCAGCACTTTTCGCACGTCTCGTGGTTTCTCGATGGCTTCTCCTTGGCTTAATGTGTGTGCCCAAGGGCGTACTCGAGGATTTTGCAGCGTCTTTCGCACTTTCGGCCCAACTTGGAGTCGAGTTTTGGGTCAACATGGATGGGCATTAAGATCGCTCATTGTCCACCGACACTTCATTAGCATACTCATCTTCATCTGCATCTGCATCAGCATCTTCATCTGCATTTCATTCGCATGCCGTTCAACGGCTCATTAGATGCTTGCTCTATTTGCTCTATCCCCCTCTGAACGTCTATCTACCCCTCCCCTGTTTCTTGGCATGGTACATTGCCCATCTCACGACGCCCACACCTTCTGCTCTTCTCGTCCCGCCTCGAAAATCCAGGTATCTACGACGAGGAGGCTGGCTACACGCCCTTCCATCCGGACGACCCGGAGTTCGACGAGGAGGAGGAGGAGGACGAGGAGGTCGACATCCTGCAGCAGTTCACCGAGGTTTCCGAGATCCGCTTCCCGGGCGAGATCGGACCCATGGGCGATCGGCGGCTGTGCAAGATCCGCTGCGTCAAGGGCAAGTGGGTGGGTCCGTTGTGCGCCACCAACGAGGAGGGTAAGTGAACTACTCCCGCCTCCAGCCACTCACGCCCACGACAATGCACCATCAAATATTGAAGTATTGACATACACACAGATACTTAGTTGCAGTTGCAGATACATAGCTCCAATTACAGGTACACTTAAGCCACACAAACAGTTTCGAATTCATTTATTTACGTGCGCAAATAAAGACTACACAATCAGTACACAAGCGAATACAGCACGCAATCCGATTGTTGTTTCATTTTAACCCAATTAATATGCTCGCCAATTAAAGTTGCACGGCGAAATGGAAACGTGCGTCGTTACTTTATGCACTTTAATTTTCCATCAGAACATTACTTTGCACGCCATTTTGATTCCGAATCCGTATATCTAACCTGAAAAGAAAGAATTGATGCTATACCTTGCATAGCAAAGCAAAAGGTGACATTAACTCATATTTATAGGATTGTTAACTGCTCTGTACGTTCTGCAGTTTTAAAAATATTTTTTTTTAACATTATATTATACATATCACCTCATGAATCTTCAATTTGCATCATCAATTATATAGGAACTGATATACTGCAAGGTAGTATACACTTTGCAACAAAAAACCATAAGTTTAAAGAAAAGTTTTCTTAATATATGACATTAGCTACACCTCTGAGGGCCTCAAACACAATTTTTTAGATGACTTGGTTCTTAAGTTGCCCTAGAACAACCATAGAACCACGTCACACACTAAACATGCTGGCTAAGAATCTGTACAAGTAAACATTTGGTATGATATTTCTCCTCCCTGCGGCGTTGTAATCCCTAGACGATAATGGGAATGTGAAGTTTCAGCCGCTCTACAAAAGCTGCCACGTGAACCGGATACCATCGCACTTGCTGCTCAGCTACCGCAACATTTCAGTGGTAAGTGCTTAGAGGCCGAAGATCCCCGGATCCTTGGGTCAGCTGGCTGCCGCACCACCACCACCACCACCACCACCACTACAGCACAAGAACACCTACATGCAACGCACACGCACACACCGGTACACCCAGAACTCGTACATGCATACGTTTTGTAGATTTCCGGAGATTTCCCGCGTTCATGTCTATAACTCGACTGCTTTTGCGAGGGGATCTCAGCCCAGCTCAGCTCCGATCTCGATCTCTATCTCGATCTCTATCTCGATCTCGATTTTGATTTCGATCTCGACTGCGACCTTGATCTACTATCTCTCTCTCTGCCTGCGCCTCTGCTTGTCTCTGTCTTCTCTCACCTGTCTATCGCTCTATCCTCATCTCAGCCTGAAAATCTCACCTAATAAATCTCAATATCGTAATACGCAATATCGCAATATCGCAATTTCGCAATATCTCCAGACCAGCGACCAAGCCATCTGCATGCCGATGCTCGAGCGAAATCGGGCGAAATACAAACGAAAACGATTCTCTACAGTATGTGTGTTTTTTGGTACTCTCTGATTCTCTCTCTTGCAGACACCGATCCCACCAAATCGCGGCTGGCGTAAAACGCGATTATCCAAATCGACACTTCTCTCAAATACAGAAATTGTGAGTCGTCGTAGTAGCTGTGTAGTATTGTGTAGAATTGCACCCACAAGAAACCCACAGGCCAAGCACCAACACACACAAAACACACAGATACCACCCCCAAACACCCACCAGCAGGGAGCTAACAGATAAAAGATACAGTTTGCCAGATGCAAGATACAACAAACCAGATACAACTACCTACACTCAGATACTCGCACACGGAGAATGTTGAATGCGAGGACTGCACGCCAGAGCGACCTGCGCCACTTTCCCAGTTCGCGGGAACGTCTGATTATTTGATAACTTTCTCCACTTTCTCTCTCTCTCTCTTTCTCTCCCTCTTTCTTCCTCCCTGTGCCTTCTCTCTGCCTATCCCCTCCACCAAAATACGATGTGCACCCTTTCGCTTTTCCTCACCGCTTGCTTGCGATTTGCCCCTGGTCCAGAATGTGGGATGGGATCTGCCGCACGGACACTCGCTGCAGGCGCGCTGCCAGGAGCTGGGCATCTACAAGCTCCTGGGAGAGTCCAGGGTCCTCTGCTCCAACGGCTTGTGGGCACCGCGGATGCCCAGCTGCGTGCCCACCACGGTGCTGACCAACTACTCGGAGGACAGCGCCCCCTCGATCCGCATCAAGATCTTCAACGGCTCCCATTCCTTTGAGCCCTCCGGCGTCATGGCCGTTCCGCCGCACAGCACAGTGCTCATGGACTGCATGTATCCCAGGGTTAGGGGCACTCCGGAGTGGAGCTGGACCAGCTGGTACATGCAGTATTCCACAGGTAAGCCGAGCGCCTATTGCTCCTCTTAAGGGGAGCGATTAGACGCTAGCAACAGGAGAGGTGTTTAACTGGGTGTTTCGACTATCACATACCTGTTACTCGGGGAGTGCGAAAAAACGAAGATGTGCAAAAGAGAAAGAAGGACGGGCTAGTGATCCAAATACTTTATATTGTCGGAAACGCTTCCTTCTGTCTGTTACACATCTTTAACAAGTCTGGTATGGCTGAGAGAGTTGACTCTAGGAATAATGGGTATGCAAACACTAATGAGTAAATAGGTGTTTCAACTGCTTGACAACTCATGATCAAATCTCAGATCCTACCCCGTGTAATAATTTGAAAGCTGCTCTGAAGGCTATAATTCAGTAGAAATACCTCTCCCCTTCACAGGATGGTCTCCCGCCCAGGAGGAGAAAGCGGTGCGCTACCGGCTGAGCATCAAGAACATCGAGAACAACGACTCCGGGACCTTTACCTGCACCTCGCCGCGCGGACTGACCAACAGCATTGCCGTCGTGGTGGCCACTTCGACGTGTCCGCAGCTGACAGAGCCGCTGGCGCCGCTCAAGCTGCGCCTCGAGGGCAACAAGCTGGGCCAGCGGGCGCACTACGAGTGCCCCGAGGGCTTCCGGCTGGACGGCGCCTGGAACGCCACCTGCCTGGCCTCCGGCAATTGGTCATCGCCGACGCCGACCTGCCATGCCATCCAGTGTCCGCGCTTGGAGCTGGACGACCCGCACCTCAGCCTGATCGAGCTGAACACCTCGGCATGGGGGCGGGCGGTGTTCAAATGCCAGTGGGGCTTCAAGCTGACCGGACCGGCGCAGCTGGACTGTGAGCCGTCGGGCGTCTGGAGTGGCCCCGTTCCTCGTTGCAAAGGTGAGCGATCGGGGACTTTTGTGGGCAGTACTGTGGGCTCGACACTTCCTTGAGCAGGCAGTAAGCTAGGAACCTTTCGTTAGGAGTTTTGTTTTGGAATCCAAAGTTCACATAATCTCTCATGGAGCTGTCTAAACTTATGCAACCAGAAATCCCGATTTTGAATGCATACTTTTCGACACTATTTCAAATTGCTACAAATTCTGCTTACTAATTTTCCGTTACTAACATTCGTACAACATTCGTTTGCTGCTGGTGCGCCGCTCCGCCGACCGATCCCCCCGCAGTCATCCAGTGCGTGATGCCAGTGGCGCCGCTCAACGGGCGCATCGGAGGCACCAGCCTGAGCCAGAGGCGCCTCACCGTGGGCGCCCTGGTCACGTTCAGCTGCAACGACGGGCACAGCCTGGTGGGCGAGTCGAGCATCATCTGCACGGAGAACGGACAGTGGTCGCACTCGCCGCCTTTTTGTAAGTAGACCCGCTACTCACCCACACACTCACTGACATAGACACGTATATGTATATGCGTGCGCTGCCGGAGATTGAGAGATTGCCGGCGCACCGCACCGCTCCACCGTTCCACCGTTCCACCGATCCTCCTCCTCCTCGTGGGCCCGCTCACAGATCAACCCAATTAATGACTCTTGTGTTGTATTTCCGCCGAACAAACGACCGATTTCGATACCGATCACGAATCATCATTAACATACCTGATACCTGAAACCTGAAATCTGAAACCTGAAACCACCTGATACAATCCGTACACGCATGTCATGCCCACTGACCATCCACGATCTCAGGCAAATCGCAGTGCCCCTACCCCGGCGATCCGCCCAACGGGCTGATAGCGCCGCTCAAGTTCAACTACGACGCCGGAGACTACCTGAGCGTCCAGTGCCGCCCCGGATTTGTGCAGAGTTACGAGGGTCCGCCCGAGCGGCCCAAGTGCCAGCCGGATGGCCGGTGGTCCGGTCCGATGCCCAAGTGCAAGAGCTACGAGGAGGTGTAACCTCGAGGACCTCCACGACCTCCGGGAGCTCCAGTTCCTCCAGGACCTCCAGAGATTGAAGCCAATTGAAGCCAAGGATTCGCCGCCAAGTCAGCATTACGGGTCCTCCATCTGAGCGGATGCTGTAATTCCGAATGCAGATCGAAACCGAGTGATATTTAGATTAACTTAGTGAGAGGTATCAAAATTAATAGATATTTTATCAGATAGGTTCAATTCAAATCATTGTCTTTCTGTGGCCCACGAATCTTTCAAGAACTCTCCTTTCGAACGCTTTTGAAACTATGTACTCTAATAGATCAAGTTGATCCTGCACACCTACAGATATTTGTTCTTCAGATTGATAAACTTTGCGCTTGCATTTCATTACGAAGTATCCTTGTGCTAACACTAACTATTTAATGAAATATATAATCAACATCTGCGTACAGGTATTTATGTATTACGTATTCTGGTTGCAACTAAAAGTTACATAAATGTAAATGTTTAAACGAAAACAAGCGGAAAACTTGCCCACAGTGCGAATAAAACTAAATATATACGAGTATATAGTGTATACACAGATTAACATTCTATTCCACCATATAAATGTATTACACTGACAGAAATGCGGATTGCAGCAGCAGTTGCTGGACGAGTGTTGATTAGTTAGGAGCTAGCAAATGCCAAGCTAAGTGGCCCTTTAAAGTCATATCCATAGACGATTCCCTGAAAGCCAGAGGAGCACATACTCGTATAGGTATTGCATTGTGTATTGTGGGCAGCTGCAATCCTTGTGTAAAGTAAAGACCGTTTTAAATAAAATACGATATTGTGTAAAATGCAATTCTCGGCCTTAAACTCTTTCGCCTCCTGGCTGTGGGACTTCTCTGAAGAAGTAATGTATCCGTAAGCTCCGCGAAAGTGTGCCAAGGAAATCCATGTGCACGTGTTTCTCTTTCGCCTAAGCCAGCTGCTAATGCGAGCACAGGTGCCACATCCCCTGCAGCGGCCACACACACAGCAGCAGCATCTGGAGCAACTGCAGCATCCACAGCGGTAGCAGCTACACCAGCAACCAGAGCAAACAGTTACTTCACAGGCGTGTGCTGCACTGGGAAAAACGCTGGGAAAGAGTGGGAAATGCTTTTAAGCTTGGAATGTTTAATCTTCTTTCCTAATTTCCATTTGATTTTGATTTACTTCTAAGCTGCTTTGGATTTTTGTTGCAAAATTTACATTTAACATTCTGGTGAAGTTGTGATAATTTCATTTGCGCTACACTGGAAAATTTTGTGCTGTGCACTCCACCATTTCCGAACAGCTGAATGGCAGGGCGCAAAACGGAAGTGAAATTCATTTAAAAGCCGAGAGGGGCGTGGCAATTCAGTTGGTAATCCTCCCAAGGTTTCCTCTTCATATGCGCGCGTGTGTCATCGAGTTTGCCAGCGGAACCCGCAATGTGCACCTGGAAAATGAATTTGTTTTGTTGCTCTGCACCTCGCACGATTGAGGCTTCATTTCCCGCCGCCAGCTCATTTTCCACACATGGCCACAGAACGCCATTGTCGTTTATTCTCAGCCACGCCTCCGCTCGTTTAATGGCAATTTGGATGTGGATATGGGTGGGTGCTCTTGATGCGAAAAGGGGCAAGGTGTCCAAATTGAGGCGCCCCGTTGTCACAGCAGCAGCAACTTGTGTGCTGCTATGTGCGTAATTAAAATTAACTGCTCCTGTTACTCGTACTTTCGGCGCAAATTGGTTTTGCTTGTTTGCCAGGCGCAAAATTAATACAGGAGAGCCGCTGGGGGCCCGACATAAAACTCGCATTTAACTTAAACTGGCTTCCGAGCTGGAGTCTTACCTTAAAGGCCAGCCCAGGCCACATGTAGCACCGATTGTTTGGGGTTAATTAAGGAACATGCAATTAGGCGCACGCGGCTGTGCGGCTGCGTATCCATGGGATGCACATACTCGTCCAGCTCCGATTTGCGCTGCAAGCTGAGCCACTTTCATTAGCACCTCCGCAGTTGCGCTGCAGTAGGGCATCAGCCGCAGTCAGCGACTCCGGACATCCGAGTGAGCTCAAACATATCACAACTGCAATATTTTCCGTCCGTGCTCCGGGGCCAAAGCGATGAACTATGCATGTCACGTAGCTCAGCAGCGGTGTCCCCGCACTTTGAACCCAAAAACAGTGTGCACCCGCCCAACTCGCATCTACACTGCACTCAAAGTGTAGTTCCTTCATGATGCAATACACAAAACTAAAGCAGTTTCATCTTTTTTATTTATACATGTTTCACTTATTCTATTTTATCAAATATCCCTGTCGAATTTATAAACTTTCCTTTGCTTAGAGCTGGCTTTCCTCACTGTAGGTCAGTTTTAAAAAGCGGGCTTGGCCCGGACTCTGGCCTGCCCCCCAGTCGTGTCCTGGTCCGGATGTTAAATGCATGCCAAAGCCCCGACGCTAACTACACTTGAACTCCCACCCGTCACTCCCTTCACTCCTTTCCCCCTTTAACCCCATCCACAGTGCAGGCCCCCATGGAAAAACTCAGTTTTCAGCCCCTCGTTGGTTGGAGACAAAGTGCGGTGGTGGCCATAAAGTCATCTCTGCCATTTATTTGTGCAATTCGCTGGCTTTAAAGTTGGCCGCATAGTTGACAAATTTCCAGCAGCACCCTGGAATGCCAGTTTGGAATATAAGTTAAGATTTTTGCTTGGGCTCCGAGCCCAGTCGCTCATCTGAATATTCCGATTAGTTGGGCAACGAACTTGGCCTAGTCCCATGTGGCTTATGGAGTGTGCGGTGGCAGCCAGCATCAATCATTTGATGTGTTGATTGGCAATCAATTGGATAAAACAAGGTAAGTCATCTTTTTGGCAACAGATGATCGATATTCTTGTTAGCCTCTTTAAATTTCTCAGCTTTAAGTTGCGTTTCCATGGAGTTGTTGCAGCCAATGCCACAAAAATGCAAATCCCCGAGTAAGCCAGCTTTCCGCAAAAGCTAATCGAGAGTCGCGTAATTAGCTGCTAGTTGTGGTTTTGCCCATGACTAGGGCGCTAATTGAAACTTTACACCTGCCGCCGACAGATTCGCCCGGCTGCATCTCTGGAAATCTTTAAAGTGCCCATGGAGCGGCGGAGGAGCAACAAAGCCCGCACTTGAACTTTCGCCGGCAATTGGTCCCCAAGGAGCATTTGCCGAGCACCGAGCACTAATTAATCCGGCAGCCACAGACACCTGGTGAGGGAGTGGATTCCGGGGATGCCCCCGGCGGCGCACAAGAATATCCCCAGGCATTCCATTCCATTCCATTCGATTCAATTCCAACGCACAACGCACAACGCATAACGCATACGCCGTGGTGGCTGCTCGGCTACAAAGTGATTTATTTGCCGCCGGGAAATTAACATTTAGATTAAAGAGCGTGGAATTAACATTTTCCATAAATATTTATTCGATTTGCAGTGGGACTGGAAAGAAGTATAAAATAATTTCATCTTTTAGCTGCAATCCAACTTGGTTACTTCTCTGCCAAAGTGTTTTGCATTTTTCCCAACGTAATCCAAATCGGACGCGAAAACGAAAGCCAGCAGCTGAAAAAGAATACAGGACCAGTGCTGACGTTTTGTCCTCAGCCGGACATCAGCCCTTTTTTCCGAGCTTTTCAGATACTCTTCAAAACGCTAATATGCCAAAACCACAGACAGAACCCAGCAGCAAAATGACAAATTCCTGTCTTGCCTACTGGGCTTGTAAAAATGATTCAAGACTTTGTGAAACTTTATGATAGAATATACAAATTATTAAGGATGAAACTATGTGATAAAGCATACAAATTATTAAGACTAGACAAATTGTCTGTTTTCTTAAAGAGCTTAGCTGCAAGTTGCCCGTTTGCAGCACTGAACTGAATAGTAACAATTTCCTGGAACTCCTGGCCAAGACGCAGCTGCTTCTGGTAATGGTGATAGCCATCTCGTTTCCGTTTTATTCCGTCTTCTGTTATCACAGATAACAAAAAAGGAGAGCCGAAGGAACAATCGATATGGGGCAATCAACTGCAACTGAGCTTCAAACACAATGACGGTTTCCTCGGAGGAGGGAAAATCTACTTCAGGATTTTCCCGCTACATTTTCTGCGCAACTGGGATCTTTAAAGACTTATTTCCCTAATGTTTGGCGGGATCATTTCGTAATAGATAGTATTGGCTTTGTTCAATTTTTAATTACGTTCTGTTTTGTTGAAGAACGTAGCAATTAGATTATCAATTTCTTCAATGTGCGCATTAGTCGTTCACATTCCCTTCAATATTTCTAAGCTCGCATAAAAAGCCAACAATTTGGTATGCAAATTAACGAAGCGAAAGCTTTAAGCCAGCAAAATTCACATACACCCTTGAAGAGCCTGTACTTCGATTCAAACATTTGCATGTATAAATATTTCATCAGATGTACACATGGCTACAATTTATTATACTATGCAGAAGAATCCCGCTTCAGAATCCGTATCTCATCGGCCGTAAATGCAACTTCCGCTTTGATGCTTCCAGCTCAGTGGTTTTTAATAATAAAACGAATTGGAGCGACAACACACAAATTGATAACCCGCTGTGTGCACTTCATAAAGTGGAAAAGTGTAAAAGTGTAAAGGCCGGGGAAAGCGCAGAAAGGGAAACTTTCTACACCTTCTCCCCAGTCTGGTGTAATATAAACAATTCGTATAGCAGCAGGCACAACAGGAGCGGCAAACAATGCCAATAAAAGCGTTACAACTCGGCCAAGACAAAGTCAAGTTGAAGTTGAAGTTGAAGGCAACAAAAGCAGCTTCAAGTACGCAATGACAATTGACACGGGATGGCGGGAAAATGTCACCTCCATCCCGCCCAGCGAAACAGCAGAACACAACGGTACACCTTAACCGGAAAACTCCATGGCCCCGCTTCGCCCCCGGCTTTTCCCGGCTTTTCCCGCCTGCAACGCCCGTCCCGCCTCGCACAATTTATTTTATTGTTGTTTGGCAAACAACTTTCATAAGTTTCCAGCTGTTCACAAACGGCACTCAATTTTGGTCGCCATGGCAATCGTCGTAGCTGTCGCCCCCCCCCCCCCCCCCCCCCGCATTTTCCACCCCCGGCTTTTCCCCGTGAAAAGTTATAAAGAGCGAGTTTTACATTATTAGTTGCTCGTTGGTGTGACTGCAATGGCGAGTCGCAAACTGCCGGGAAAACTGCTGGACAGTCGGACGACCGGACGATTGGACTCCGGCCGTGGAGTTGGCCAGACTCATTTCCATAAGCAGTTGCAGCTGCTGCGGCATTTAAATTTGCAATTCGTTGCGTGGTCGTTCTGCTGACGCTGAAAAAATGAAGAGGATGCACCATGAAATCAATGCAAATTTGAGTGCCAAAAACGCAATTGTATTGCCACAAAAAGTGCCGAGCTTCAATGTGAAATAGTTTCAGTGTTAAATGACCTTTTGCGTACCATCATTAAAATAAATTTCTTAAATGGGAATCATATAGAATTTAAAGTAAATTAAATTTAATTAAATTAATTTCTGTCGATATGCTCAAGAAATGTTGAAATTCATCGTGGTTAACAGCGGTCAGCGCCAATTTAAAGTGCTTTCAACACGGTCAAGAAATTAAAAAATCAATTATTCGAATTGACCCACCTCTACACATTTGTTCGCCCAAACCGTGATGCCCGAAAATCCATCAAAATACGCAAATAATTGCTGGCCAAAACATTTCTATTTGGCATTTACATTCGATGCCAACAAGTCTATCAACTGCAGGAGGTGCAGGCGAAACGAGGGGCTGCAAATATTTGCAGTGGCAGCGCTCAGCCGGTTTTTCCTGGATTTTCCTGGCCCGTTCAATGTCCGAAATCATGTGCACAGCACCTGCCCCGGTTTGCGGTTGCAACCAACAGGGTGCAACCAACAACAAATAAAGTCTAGCCGGAGTGCTCTTCAGCAGAAACAATTATGGCTGCCAGCGGGATATACATCTATATCTATATCTATCTATATATGAATACATACGAGTAGGTGGGAGTGCCCCTGGGTTTTTCGGGTTAGAGTAGGTCACTGCCCACTGAAGTTGGCATTCAAAAAAGTATTAAGAAATCTGTCGAACGGAAACGGAAGTGGCCGCATAAACAAAGCCAGCCAGTCAATAATTGTGCTCAACTGAAAAGTTAAGGAAAACGAAAAGAAGCTGAGTGTGTGCTAAGGCCATATATACGTGTATGTTGGCATAGCAGGAGTGGCGGAGATTCCTGCGAAAAACAAATTCTGGCTCAAAGCCAATTAGATTCCGGGTCTGGCCAAAAAGGTTTCTCCGCCAGCTGTCAGCCGACGTTGCGACGACAGGATGACAAGTTTAATATGGCTCGAAGGCAGCCCACCACAATCAGTTTTCTTGCCTTAAATTGCTCGCAGAGCTGGCTTAATTTAATGCCCGATTGCGGAAAAGAGTGCAGAGGACCCACTCAGACATCCAGCTCCACATCCAGATGCAATTACCCCATTGCCACTCCCAGGCCAAGATCCTGAACCAGAACCAGAACCAGACCCACTGCGCCTGGGTCGTAAATTGCCAGCGTGATATTGAATTACGTGTGACTTTCTACTTCCGCTGGCCGTAATCCGTTTCCGGTTCGCTGGCTGGGTTTACATTTACCGTTAATCTCCTGCTAAGCGTCTCCAATAAATTATTGCCAGCGGAAAGTCCAGTCCAGCCAGTCCAGCCAGTCCAGCCATCCGAGTGGCTGCAACTGTGTGGGGAAAATTTGCAATTAAAATGCAAGCGCTGATAGCCGAGCGAGTCAAGCAAACCAAGCGTTTCGCCCGTTTTCCAATACCCCGCAAGTGAAAATGAAAAGGACACTTTGGTCTACACGTAGTTCGCACTTGAAGTCTGCATAAACCCATTCGATGGAAGCCACTGGGAACGGAATAGTTGGTTCACATAAATCTATCAGCGCACTGCAATGAATCATTTACTGCATTTGTAGATTTTCAATCTCCAGGGACTTAAAATAATTTCATATGATATGTGCATTTATTTATGGTTTATGTGCAGTTGGGAAGCAACGCCGAATTTACCCAATCACGATTAAATTTTTACTTTAATTGGTAGTCAAAAGTCGAATCTGAGTCCCTGCCTCTGGCTTATATCCTTTTTTGTGTGCTCGTGTTCTTTGCGGCACCATTCTGACCTAATTCGGAGCATCAGCCAGAATCCGGCCCGCATTTCGTTCGTTTGGTCAGCATTCAGCACTCAGAGCCCCGAATCCAGTATCCACCATCCACCATCCAGTATCCAGTGTCCAGAGCTCATGGAGCCACGCTAAAATGTGTGCAGTTCCCACACCACCGGAGCCACTGAAGCCACTGAAGCCCGTGGCACCACCAGCACCTCTTCAGCATCATAACATTCGAGCCACGCGAGTTGTGTTTGCCTTTTTCGGTTTCCCACCAGCTCATTCAGATTTTAGGCGCTCTTTTAGCCATTTCTGCTCCAGTTTCTCTCCATTCCGCGCTTTCCAGCTTAATGGGTGATGGAAAAGCATGAGATGTGGCTAACATATAGCTGCATTTCGATTCCGATTCCCATAATTTGTTTGGGCTAAATGGTATTTTTCCAATTATTTCAATCAAAGAGTTAAGCAGGCGTACATCTGTGATGTTCCAAGAAAACTAAGCAAATCAACGCCTAATGGACTCCGAACGCATCTGCAGGATGCATGAACTACGCGTTCATATAGCTTCGCTGCTTCCTTTGCCAAGCGAAGCACTCGGGAAATGAGGAAATGGCTTAAAGCAGTTACCGCTCTCTCTTGGCCACTTCAAAGGCGGCGAATGCACTTAATTGAGTGGTCGTTAGTCCCGGAGGAGGCGGCGTGGCGGAGCATCGGCAACCAGATCAAAGGAGCTCAGACCCACCAGAAAGCTGCGTCAATCGGACACCTCCATTAGCCCAATCAACCTCGGAATGCGCGATGCGGAATGGTGGACGTGGAACTGGAAGTGGCTGCGGAAGCGGACACTCAATTAAATCTTACAGCACATTTCGCAACAATTGGCCAGCTACTTTGCAGCCGGCTTACTGCGTGTAATAGCCATCTGGTCATCCGCCCGGAATCTGTGTCATCGGACCGGATCGGCGATGCGCAGTGCCATCCATTCGGGGGCTCTCATTAAAAGTGGCGTGGCTTTTAAGTACCTTAAATTGCCACTCGCGTGCACACAGACGCATCTATCACATTCGCCGATGGTGCACTGGAAGAAATCGGGATAAAACCACCAAGGAAGTGGCGGAGTGTATGGATTACAATCGCTTCACATAGCGATTAAATCGAATAAATATTATAATTATAACATTATAATACCATCTTACAAAAAATCAACTAGAAGATGGCTCGCTGTTTTTATCCGTGCATCTGTTGCTGATTTACGCCTGGTAGATGCGACATCAGAACTTTTTTCCTGCTCTTATCGCTTTAATTGTGGGTCGGCTGGCCAAGGGAGCAGTTGCGACGGGATGAAGGGGCGAAGGGATCATCTCCGGCTTCCTGTGTCATACTTTTGCTTCCTGTTGCAGGGCTGCGGCGCTGCAGGACCTGCTGCTCCTCCTCCTTCCTTCGCCAGCCATTGCTCTTTCGTCAGGATTGTTTGCCACGCCAACGCGGATGGGATGATGCGATGATGGGATGATGGTGGGCTGGATGCCGGCAGCTCCGCGACGGATTCTGGGGCTGCTGCTGGTGCCACGCTGATGCATCCACGGCTGTTTGGGCTGACAGCGATCCAGGTCACTGCACTGAAGGCATCAATTACGCCGGAGCCGGCATTAAAGTAATTTCAATTTCGCAGCCTGCTCAAACGGATGCATCCCTGTTGCTGTTTTCCTTGGGTGCGAAATTCAATTAGGCTCAGTGACGAAGGCCGCCACCGCAGTGGTAATAATTACAAAAACGAGGGCTAACAGGTGTGGCGCGCTGCAATTAATTAACGCTTTTCTGCGGGCTGATTTAATTCTTTAATTACGTTTTTTTCACCAAAGTTTTGATTTTAAAGGTGTTTCAGCTTATTGCACCAAAACCCCTACTTCCAAACAGCTCAATCGCAAATCAACAAAGCAACAAATGGCCTCTTCCAACTCAATCTAACTAACCAAACAGGCATTAAATTATCATTATCCTACAAGGATAATGGCAAGGCATAATTCAATATCCCATGCCACCAGTGCAACATCAAATGGTTGGTGGAAAATCAAAGTTGTTAACTATTAAACACGATCTCATGGCCATTAGGCCAAAACCGGCCAAAGTCAGAGCCACAGACAGATGCACACAGCCACATCCACAGCCACATCCACAGCCACATCCACATCCACATCCACGTTCGCACATTAAATGATGGCCATGCTCGCATTGTAAATCAAATTACGCATACGACTCATGGGCCGCAGCTCGAAAATTGCAGCGATACAGTCAGGCACTGCAAGAAAAGGGTGCAGAAAAATGTACCATTGTAGTTTCCTTACTCTTAATTTAGGCACTTCACACATTGGCTAACTAGTAGATGCAATTATATGAACTACCGGATGTAAAAATCGAGCAATCTTAAAGGTATGATTCTTTCTGTGCAGATGTATTTGGGGAACGGGCCTGATGTTGCATTAGCTTGAGCTGCAGTTTAATACACATTGCGCAAATAATTCACACAATAAGCTGCCGCCGGAGCTGCTGCTCTGTTCCATGGCCATTATTCATGGCTGGCCAGGAGTGGCGCCGCACATACATATGTCCCAGCACCGCCGGATCAACCGAGAACACGGCAAAGTTGCAGTTGCATTTTGGGCCAGTGGCGGTGGCGGTGGCACTATGGTATCCGACAGTCGGCCCCCGGAGACCAACACGTTTATGGCATTTGCCAATGCAATGGCCGGAGTGCGCTCTTCGCTTTTCACTTTTATTGTGGCCACAGTCGATGGCTGCAAAGTGTTTGCACTGGGTAAGGCCGACAATATATCTGTCTGGCTGTCGGTGAGCACAATCACCGGAGGAGTGGGTCCACCCAGGAGAAGGAGCAAGAGCTGTAGCTGGAGCTGAAGCAGATGCACTTGCCTTTGCCAAGCTTGCCAGCTGCTTTTCCGTTTTTATGACAGCTTCCGGTGAAGTGGCAGGATACATGTGTTCGCATTCGAGTACAGGTTTGCTGTGTTTTGGCACCTGGAAATGCTTCAAAGGAAATAACTCCATCCCAGTCCCAGAAATTGTCTAAGCTGCCGCACGCTTCTGTCCTGAAGGCTTACTTTGTGAGCTGCCGGATTGTGCTGCACGGGAAAATAAAGGAGCATCCTTTTCCGATCGGATATAGTCCGCCTGATTTTCGCCCAAAGGCACCAGCTAAGTTGGCCTTAAAGGTATGACTGAATTAATTTACTCTGAATGGTGCATTTAAAATGTAATGCACATAATTTGAATCTTTAAAGCATGCACACGTTCTGCTGCCCACTTCAAGTTAAGAATAAAAATGCGCATCACGCAGCTGCATTTCCCTTTTCAGTTGCAACTGAGCCAATGCATATGCATGCATTTACCAAACGCATCACTCAAGCGATTGGAGCTTGACAAAAATTTGTTTCCTCTGTCAAAACAGGATATGTCCGTTGCCCAGGACAACGCCAACAAATCTGACAACGAGATTTGTATGCGGGCAGAATTTTACGATTTTATTGCCCATTGAATGGGGCTTGAAAGGGGAAAGATTAGGGGGCGGGATCGAGTGGCATTAATGTGCGGCACTTAAATGGTTTGAAACCGCAAAACAAAACACCAAGGAGCAACAACATCAAAGTTGGGCATTTACATGTTGCCAAACACAAACAACGAGGACGTTTCGGCGGTATAGGACTTGAAGAATACCCCTTAACAACACATTTACGTGGTGGAAAGCACTTACTTACTAATACTACCTTTTTATGACAACTCAACAGCAGGGTGAACATAGGATTTAAACATAATTTCTTCGTTAGCTTTTAGTTGTTTGGTAGCCCAAGATAGCTGCAGTTACCATTGCCCAAACTTCTGGGCAAAAACGGACGCACAATTCGCATTGTTTGGCTTTTGGTAGTGGGAGCTTAGCCAAGGATTTGTCCTATTTTATAGGTCTATGTGAATGGAAGAGTTTCCTCCTGCCTGTGTGTCTGCGAAATTTTCTGATTTATGGTATTAAACGCACACAAAAAACTGTTGAATTGGATTTTATTCGAATTTAATGGGTTTTTAGTGTATTTTAATGGGATCCCTTTGTGGTTGTTTGCAGATTTTCAGATGTTCAGATTTTAATTTGGTTACTTTCCGTACGCATGTGCATTCGTTCAAAATGTGTGGCTATTTGCGGCCAATTCGGGCTAATTCAATTGTTGGGCAGCTAGTTCCCTCAGAAAAATGGAACTGGTTAGAAGAAATTAGACGCTCGTACGCATTACTCAGTTGGAAACTTCAGAAAGCAAACCCAAGTAAAGTGTAACATTGCCCTTTAAATTGGATTGTAAGTACCAGGGACATCGCGCATACGCCGTGTTGCACGCTGCTAAAATAGTGGAATGTATGAAGGAGCCAAGAGGTCTACCGAGCCATATGCACTACCAATTTATGGCTTCAATAAACATAAAGTTCATAAACTCCCGAGGCGATGTCGTTGCTCATCATCTGCAGCGGATTGTCGAGGATGGGCGAATAAATAATGGAAAAGAAAAGTGATGTCATAAAAATTTTATCTCTTAACTGGAATTGAGCAGCATGAGCCAGCTAGCAGCGGCAACAAAAGGTAGCAGGAGCAGCAGCAGGAGCATCCTGGTCAGTCCGGGCAGGGGAAATAATAAGGACAATGCTGTGGGGAAAGCAAGCGGAAAATGTGAGAGCAGCATTTCCCAAGCAGCCGTATAATGGCGACCAGAAAAGCCGAACAAAGCTGACAAGGCTGCACCAGTTGAGTGGAGAGCGAGGGCTTTATAGTTGCAAGTGAGGTATATATGCGATACAAAGTGCTCGGCATGTGGACATCAGAAACTTCAGGTGGCATAAACTTGTTTGCTCCTCTATGGGGTTACACGCTTGAGCTTCTGAACCGAGAAACTTGTCGACAACTATTTTAAATGCTGCAGATAACAGGGAAATAATCCCTCAACTGCAGGGCTCCACTTCCAGTTGGTCAGTTTGGGGCGCACTGCAATTCCAATTAAACTGCAACTTAAATTAATACAAGTTTTATTTACTGACCTCCAATATTTGCCCATCAATGGGGCTATAATTCAATTTCAATGCGCATCTGCAAAAAGGCTCAATTACGAGTTTTGCTTAATACGGACTTGTTGACACTTTGATAGCAGTTTAAATGTCAGAAATGCAAGTCGTACGTTTATATTCAGGCAATTAAAGCTGAATAGCAAGGGAAGTGACAAGCTATAAGGGGAATTTAACAACAGTCAGGTAGTTTTTAAATATTTTATTACCACTTGCCTGTACCGTTCAGTATAACATTTTGCTCCAAGGAAAAGTATTTGTGTTTTGGTCTTACGATTAGTTCGATCAAGCAAGTGAATCAATTAGGTATATTCTTTCGAACTAAGCATAATAATTCAGAGAGATTACACATTTTATAGCTGCAAACAACGTCCTAGTAATTGATAACCCATAAATTGTGAAATGTAATTACTTATTTAGGGACTGTAAGGATATAACCCGGCAAACAAAGTAAATTTCCGGCACTCCGACCATTCTGAACTTTTACTTTTCGGGCAAGAGCGTTTTGCCTTTCGGGAGTGCAGTTCAGCTAACTCATTTCACAATTTGCCAGCTGAAACGGTTTTAATGTGAAAACTTTTGCGGCAACATTGTGGCAACACGAAAAGGTAGGAGCTCAACAAATGCGGCCTGCCAGACAGATGGTGCTGGGTTCTTGGCTCCCAGGAACCCTGCATCCACATCCCTGCATCCCGGTGCTGGCTCCCTGGCCCATGATTAAGTTGTGTAGAAGTTGAGCAGAGTTCAATTTGGGGCCAACAATGTCCGTGGGCTGCGAGTGAAAGCGAGTCAGTGGGACAAATGCAATCAGAAGTACAATAACATTTGCCGGAGCAATTGGTAACCCAGTCCATATAGACGTATGGACTATACGAGTATATGGGCTCAGTCGACTGGCGTGTTTGCGGAGAACAAACAAAATATTGAATATGATTTGCTCACACATGTGCCCGCTGCTCACCCAATCAATAAAGTCGAGGGGAGCAAAGGGGCTCGAGTGGAGATGTAAATAGAACGCCTTTCTATTCCAATTTCCCCCGATGGATATGGAAATCGAAAGCGCTCTATGCAAATCTCTCTCCCTCGTGTCGCCTTTTCTACGCATTTTCACATTGCCACAATGGATTTACATAAAAATGCACTTGATCTGCTTGCCTTCGGTTGGTGTGGATAGATGCACATGTACGTATCTACGGATATATCTCCATTCAGCTGCCAGCGCGATTTATTTACACTTGGTGATGAGCTCGTTCCTCATCCGCTCGCCGTGTTTGAGCTTGTCTTACACCAGTGGGAAAGCTAATCGGCTTTGCCTGGGAAAACATTTACATACGAGTACATATGCCCAATGTAGTCCCCTAAATTTGCATTAATTCCGGTCTTGTCACGGCTAGCTTGGGCACCGCATGATGGGTATTTTTTAATCTGACACTACGTTTAGGTTGGGGATCCTATAATTTGTACCAAATCAAATGAAACAGTCCATTGCCCAACTTATAATATGCTAACAATATGCTTCACAATGAAAAACTCATTAAAAGTTTTCAAATGTTCCGCATTCTCCAGTTTGTTACGCTCACGACGCAGAAATTCCCAACGGCTTCTAGTATTTCGTTCTCTGAGTATACAGATGATTCCTGTTGCGGTTTAGTTTTCCTTACGCCGACAATCGACCTGGAGCTTGGTTGTTAGTAAAAGATACTTTTTAGATGCCTCAAAACCAAGCTGCATGCGAAAACCTCTAGCAAAACTTCCATTTATCATATCGATATTAGCATTTGATATTCGGCTATGAAGCGACATCATTCAATGGGCTAAATTAACCATACATTTCTCTGGATTGAAAGTCCTTGTACATAAAGTTAAAGTCGCATATCAGTAATTCACTTGGCAATGTCAGCGAGGTTTATGAAGTGCTCCCCTCGCTTATCACCCGACCCCTGGTGAACTAATTAATTTCTGGCCCACCTCCCCAGGTGGGCAGTGGACGCAGTGGAAGCGGGTCAGTGGTGGAATTACACGCTCCGGATTACACCCTAAGCCGGAGCTTTGTGCTTCCAGGTTGGCCAGTGCTGCAGTCTTGTGCGGCTCCATGCGCTCTAATCCCCTTGCATGTCATTATGGCTGAGCTGTTGCCTAATTGCCGGACCGCTGGGTAACTGGATGGGTAACTGGGTAACTGGGCAAGTGGGCAGCTGGAGGCAGCGGCTTTAATTTGCTGGGACTTCAGCATGCGCACATCAATAATAAATGGCTGTCGGCAAAAGTTGTAAACCTTTTTCGGCACTTATCTGTCACACGTCACACGGCGCCAACATCATTTGTCAATTGTCATGGCTTCTGGTTTAGCTCGAAATGGAACTGGAACTCGGCCCTTATCGTCTCCGAACCCGTTTCCCCGGGTTCCCTGGGCTGCTCCCAGTTAATTTGCAAAAGCCCGCAGAGAGATAGAAACACAGAAGTTCGGTGTTTGCCAACGCTTCCTTTCCCTCGTCACGCTCAATTGTTAAAAATGACAACTAATTAATGTCTGTCCACCCACCGACCAGCGTTTCTCTGTCCGAACACCAGCTCCTTGGGCCGGAAATCGAAACTCTCTATCTGTGCTGCCAAGTTGCAGAATCCTTCGGCCAACTCGATTGGGCTTAATTTGAGGTCAACTGGCTCGGAATTTGAGAGTGATTTGTCGGTTTAAAGGTTAATGGGCTGAGGTCTGTGGGCTGAGGCTCAGGAAAACTTTCGGAGGACTGAAGCTAAAACCTGGACGATAATCAATCAAATTACCTTTTACTTTTTTACCTTCTACAGGAGAAAGTCAATTAATGGTAAGTGATCAATGCCTATGAGTTATTTATAGGTATATTTTGTATGCACAATATCACTTAGCTGAATGTTCTCATCTTATAGTTAATCATAAACTGTATCCTTGAAGATTGTACAGTCATATTATAGACAAAATACCATCTTTTGTCATTCCTTTAAGAGTCCCCAATCCGCTGCTCAACCTGGAATCCATGCAAAACAGCGTCACAAATGAGTTCATTAGCGCGCTCCACTCGGAATCTCCTTTGAGGAGCCGCTGAATCCGTCGCCCGGTCGGTCGTACTTATTAGTTAACCATGCCCGCACCCTGCAAAGCAGTTCCACATCCACTTAGTGGAGATAAGTACCAGAAATGGGAGGCAGATGGGTGGCGGGAACTCCCGCACTGCACAAATACCGTCATTAACTTTGTCTCAAGCCGGTCGCCCGGCAGCGATTTCATTGTTTTTGGCTTTGGCTTAAGCCCCCCAGATCCGAGCCTCCACTTGGCTCCCAGTTCCACCCAGTTGCTCGTCCTCCTGCTCCGGTGCCTAATGATTCGCACTGTGCCTCAGCTTAATGACAGCAAACGGGCAGCAACTTTTCAAACTGCATTGGGTGCATTTTCCGGCCGTCCTTCTTGTGCCCGTCGAGCAGGACATGTGTTCGAGCACTTGGACTCGCCCCATTCCTGCTAAGTTGGCCACTTCCCATTCCCATTCCCATTCCCATTCCGATTCCCATTCCCACTCCAATTGCCGTTTCTGTTTGTGCCGCCTAATGCTGCAATTTGTAGACCGCTGGGTTTATTACGGCCTGCGGCTGCTGGCGAGGAATGAGCGACACTTTGGCCCCAGGGGTTCTCGCAGCAGGTCGGCAGGGTTAAGAACCCCACTTGCATATAAGTTTTCACAGTTGGGCTCAAACATTTAGTTATAGAACAAGCTTTGACAGGCAAAGCGCCACTGCAAGAATGCCCATTTAGATGTATAAAACCTAAAGCCATTTCCATGTGATACATCCTCGCCAGCTCTGAATACCCTAATGCTGGAAATAGTTCCTTTTTGCTTACTTTGCGAAATAGTTGAAATATTCGCATGTACTGGGATACGGGAAATTACGGAAAGTTCACAACCCGAGGGTGCTATTCGTGTGACCACATCCGTCCAAATTTCCACATGCCATATTACAGCCGGGCGCATAGAGGACTTGCTTTGGGCCTGGCCAGAAACTTTCGGCAGCTGGCAAGTTGGCGACATTTTCGACTGCCAAAAACTTTGCGAACTTTTGCGCCATGGCTGCGAGTCCGCAAAGTGCTCGTTCCGCTTTGAGTGGAGTTCATTACGAATGCCGCGTGTTGACTTATGCATAATTACTGTTTCCTCGGACCCGGCAGCGGCGGATACCCTGCATCGAGGGCTCCCCCGATGTCCTGGCTCGGCAGCTCCCAGGACCCCACTTGGCGCAAGTTTTCGGACCCGCTGCACTCCAGTTGGGTCATATGCTCATTTGTGTGCATGACGCACTGACCTGTTTCTAATGCAACAAAAACGTTAAGCGCCTGCCAGCCACTCGCAGTGCAGTCAACTGTGTCCTCTTGGCTCAGAGAGCACAGCCACCCACTTGAGCGCCGCGCCCGGCCGACCAGGAGCGCCCCAAATCCCATTCACCCGCATACCCAGCGCCACCCATGTTCTTTGCTGCCTTGCAGCCGTAGCACACTTTTTTGCGCTGTCTGCTGGAGAGTTTATTTTACGCACGCCTTGACCAGACGGCAGACGGTCAGGCGGTCAGACGGAGGCGGATGCAGCCTTCCACTTTGGACTCCGCAGGCAAGTGGAAAAGTCAAGCGGATAAACAAGAGATTAAAATGTCATAAACAATGCTTTTTGCCACTCCGGCCAAGCAACTTAATGAACGCCGGAAGAGTGGGTTTCCTCCGCTGCAGTGGCAAACTTTCAACTTCATGTTTTGATCTGAAAGCGGAGTATCTCTCGAAAACCCCATCGATGCAGCCCAATAAATTTCCATTAAACTTTTGATTTGTTTCCACGACTTTTTCGGCCCTGCAAGACCAGAGGATTCAATTGAAATTGTTTTCGAAACGAGCTACACAAAAAGTTGTTAACAACTATTTGGATACCAGCCCATAAACGGGTATTTTGCCTATGTGACTATGTGCGTAATTCCTGATCGAAATCAAGTCGATCTAGTCAGACAGATATTTACACTCATCGTATCTTAAGCTGGTGACCTATTACATCGAAATCTGCAAAGGATTGATGGATTTTCTCTAAACATTATTTATTATCGCTATAGTCATTTCCATTATTTCGAACATTGAAAATATTTATCTGTAGGGCATACGACCATTGACTTCTCGCAAGTAAAAACCTTTAATTTGTAACACAATTGGAAAAAAAACTTTATTTTCATTTGCCTGCGAAGGGGTTTTGCACAAATGACAAACTATCATACAGAGGCATAAATTAGTCTCGCAAACTATAAAACACTTAGATATACTTCAGATTAGATTTACTGCTCGTGTACACACACACACACACACTCGAACACACACATGTGCGTCTTTTAAAGTTCCTTCGGTAAACGACATTTAGGGGCTATTCTAAATGAAATACTGGATGCCAAGTCGCTGCAAGCAAAACCTCGGGCAATTTTCGGCGACAAGAATCAGCAACGCTGTGATGCTGAACGTAAGCTGATCTTTGCCGGCGAAAATTACGGATACGATACAAATTGTGAGGACTAATTTCCCGGTTATGTGTTATGTGAGTACGGTATTAAGTATTGATTCGTTTACATATACATGTGGATAGACTGAAGGAATAAAGGAATGAATATTGAGTGCGCATTGAACAATCGAATAAGGTGTAAGCCGATGAAGTGGGCGGTTTAGTCGGCGGCGGCATTGATGGTGATAGTCTTGCCCTTAGGATCG
Source organism: Drosophila erecta (assembly GCF_003286155.1). Taxonomy (NCBI): domain Eukaryota; kingdom Metazoa; phylum Arthropoda; class Insecta; order Diptera; family Drosophilidae; genus Drosophila; species Drosophila erecta. The sequence continues at coordinate 17,870,709 of NW_020825200.1, forward strand.
TCAAAGCGGTCCATCGTGTTGATGTCCATCATCCAGCAGACGCCGACGAACATGATGACCAGCAGCAGGGCGACCACAAACAGTCCCATCAGGATTCCGGGCGTCACGAAGCCCACGCAGTCCCAGGAGTCGCCGAAGGGGAAGTTCTCCTTGTACGAACCATCGAAGGGAGCCTGCAGCTGCAAGGACTTGAAGCTCAGGGTGTTGTACATGTTTTTCTCGGCCGCGGAATCGAGGGTGAGATTGCCGCACGAATAGGAGAACGTGGTTGGGGCATTCACGCCGCTGGAGCGGAACTTGATTTGGTCGTAGACCAAATTGCTCAGACTAAAGTATCCACCATCATAAACAATGTCAAAGGAGATACTCTTGCCGGCTTCAGACGTGTCCATAACAATGGATAACTTGGTAGAGCTGGTGTTGGAGAGCTTGAGGTCTGTGACTGTGATGGGATTGCCATTGAATTGCAGGGCAGTGTAGAAGATCTGAAACTGATTGGTCGATTTCCACATGGTGCCGCCGGTGGTGGCGGCTGTGTCACGACGGGTACGACGCTGCACCACGGGAGCGGTGGAGGGGGCAGCCAGGTACAGATAAGCCACCTTGCACTCGAACTGCTTGCTGATAGCGGCAATGGCGGCGTCTAAGGGGGTTTAAGCATGGTTAAATTAGTGTGTCTTATTGAGTACTTTAATGTTGACCCACCATGTGACTCTAGACTGTCCTCCCGGCTCTTGGCGGCATCCTCGAAGGTCACAAAGAGCGCCGTGCCCACGGCACACTTGGCCGGGGTGGTCAGCCTCCCGCTGGCATCAATGGAGTTGTGCTCCCGCTTGGCGGCCACCGAGCGCAGCGCCTCCGAGGGGTTCTCCACGCTGGTGTAGTAGGTCTTCGGGCTCACTCCTTGCAGCTGGGCGTAGCAGGACTGCGCCTGGGAGTTGGAGCACAGGAAATCCTTGTTGCTCAGCTGGGTTTGGGAGTACACAAGTGTCACAAGTCTAGCTATCTAAGTGGCTACTCAAGCACTTACGCCATTTTCCTCGAAGGCCACGACCATGTGATCTTCCAGCAACTCTGCCAACTGCTCGGCGAACTCCGCCTGGGACACCGTCTTCAGGGAGGGCTTCGCCACACTATAAAAAGGGAGAAAGGCACTCGTTACACTCACATTCAACTGGTTAGGGCGCACACCCACCTGTTGGCTCCCCACAGAAAGACGGGCGTTTGCTCCGCCACGGCAGCCCCAATGACGCACAACGCAATCAGCGATTTCCACAACATCGCGCTGGATTCGCTTACTTCGGTGGGGGTTTAATGGAAACAAAGGAGAACGAAAAAAGCATAAGTAAGGAACCAAGGAGAACACAAGAGGCACAAGAAACGAACCGAAAAGTGAACTGAAACTACAAACGAAAAATGGTGGTGAAAATTTTCGCTTTGCCTTGCACGACGTCGCCTATTCCAGTGAGAAAAAAACCTTATGACGGTCATGTGATGCGGACCAGCTGACCGCAGTGTGGCCTAAAAATACCAAGACTTTGAGATTAGGAAAATACTGGAAATAAATGGTTCGATTCTTATTGCTTTTTGTAAAGAATAAATGAATATTTGTACGATGAATTGGCCCTAATTGGGTTTGCTTAATTAATACTTTAAGGAATATATAATTTGTTAAAAAAAGGTTCACAGCGTTGCTATCACTTAGCGCGGGCACCCACCTTTCAAACTGGTTCCACTTGGTAGTGGTTCCGAAAATTCCACATGTGGATTCTATAAAAACTATTTGTTTATTCTTCGCACTGTATAATATTAGTTTAGTTTCAAATAAAAAAATAAATAATTTTGTAAGTAATGTAATTTCGGAGTAATGATTTTGTTCAACTTCTATAACCTAGTATTTTTAGGCAGTGCTGCCACGGCCACACTGTCCCAAGGAAAAACAAAGTTTGTTATGATTTTACTGCGGGAATTCTGTATAAAATGCGTCATTTGAGGACCTGAGGATGCGCTTGCGCCGCCGCTGGCCGCGAAGGATGCGGCGTGCCATGGAGCAACTGCGACTGCAATCCCGCCGGAAGCTGCTGGCGCTCATGAGTGAGTTCTCTAGCTCACCTTTCCTATTACTTAACAAATAACTATTTTTCGTTCAACTTTAGTGACTGGAGGACTCTGCCTGGTTATCTGGATAGTTGGCAACTGCTTGTCCGCATCGGAGGTTGCCGAAACCGGCAACTTCAGCAGCTCTTGCACTGCCATCGATGCGGTTTACACGTGGGTCAATGGCTCGGATCCCACCTTTATTGAGGACATCCGCCGATTCGATTCCAAGTACGATCCCTCGCGGTTCGACGACAAGAATGAGCTGCGGTACTCTTTGAGATCGCTGGAGAAACACGCCGCGTGGATCAGACATGTCTACATAGTAACCAACGGCCAGATTCCCAGTTGGCTGGATCTCAGCTACGATAGGGTCACGGTGGTGCCCCACGAAGTGCTGGCTCCCGATCCCACCCAGCTTCCCACCTTTTCTAGCTCGGCCATCGAGACATTTCTGCACCGCATACCAAAGCTGTCCAAGAGATTCCTCTACCTCAACGACGACATATTCCTGGGAGCGCCGCTGTATCCAGAGGACCTGTACACAGAGGCGGAGGGAGTTCGCGTGTATCAGGCATGGATGGTGCCCGACTGCGCATTGGACTGCCCCTGGACTTACATAGGAGATGGTGCTTGCGATCGGCACTGCAACATCGATGCCTGCCAGTTTGATGGAGGAGACTGCAGTGAAACCGGACCAGCCAGCGATGCCCACGTCCTCCCACCAAGCCAAGAAGTGGTCGAGGTGGAACCTGTCGTTGTCCCACAAACACGAGTCCACCGATTTCCTCACATGGGTCTCCAAAAGCTGTTCAGGCGCAGCTCTGCTAACTTTAAGGATGTTATGCGGCACCGAAATGTGTCCACACTCAAGGAACTTCGTCGCATTGTGGAGCGCTTTAATAAAGCCAAACTCATGTCGCTGAATCCCGAGATGGAGTCCTCCAGCTCCGAGCCACTGACCACCCAGCGCCACGGGCTGCACAAGGAGGATTTTAAGTCTTCCACCGATATTTACTCCCACTCGCTGATTGCCACCAATATGTTGCTAAATCGAGCCTATGGCTTTAAGGCACGCCATGTTCTGGCGCACGTGGGCTTCCTAATCGACAAGGATATTGTGGAGGCTATGCAGCGACGTTTTCACCAGCAAGTTCTGGACACTTCCCATCAGCGCTTCCGAGCCTCTACAGATCTTCAGTACGCCTTCTCTTACTACTCCTTCCTGATGAGCGAAACAAAAGTAATGAGTGTAGAGGAGATCTTCGATGAGTTTGACACTGACGGTTCGGCCACCTGGTCGGATCGAGAGGTGCGTACCTTTCTCACTCGCATCTATCAGCCGCCACTCGACTGGTCTGCCATGCGGTACTTCGAGGAGGTGATTCAGAACTGTACTAGAAATCTGGGCATGCATTTAAAAGCGGACACAGTCGAACACTCCACTCTGGTCTACGAGCGATATGAGGATTCTAATTTGGTTAGTGCATATAATTATATCTTACAGAATTATATTAATAGCTTACTTTACCTTCTTTAGCCTACAATAACCAGAGATTTGGTTGTTCGATGCCCACTTCTGGCTGATGCCATGGCATCAAACTTTGCTGTCCGACCCATGTATAACTTCCATGTGAGCCCAAAAAGAACTTCGCACAGCAACTTTATGATGCTTACATCGAATCTCACGGAGGTGGTGGAATCACTAGACCGATTGCGTCGGAATCCGCGCAAGTTCAACTGCATCAACGACAATATGGATGCCAATAGAGGCGAAGACAACGAGATGGTGCGTCATCTGCTCGAGGACTTTTACCTCTCCTTCTTTCCGAGACGCAGCAAGTTCGAGCTGCCGCCGCAATATCGCAATCGGTTCGAGTCCTGGCGGGACTTTCAGCGCTGGAAGAGAAGAAAGCGGGCCGTCCTGGTAATTGGGTATGGAGTAAGTCTGCTGCTGGTTGTCTGTCTGCTGCGATTTATGTGCCTCCACAAGGCCAAGTTAGTGAGGCGCTGTGTGCAGCGCTTGTAGGAATCGTTTTCGTGAAGTTCTCTCTCTTCTGCAATGTTGTGATATGTTGTGAACATTTATGTAAATTGGCCATTTCTGCAAGCGATCATAGTCAAATCTAGTTGTAGGCCATGTGTAAGGCTATTTTTCTAGTTCTTTAGGTGCATGCTAGAGGCTACGTGCAAGAATAGTCGTTAAGAATGGATACGTAGTGAAATTTTGTAGAATATTTTGTTAGGCTATTGCAGTCGAACTGCTTTGTGTTCAATTTCATATAATTTAAGTTTTTATACTGAGCGGCGATAGCTACTATTTTTAGTTTTGCTTTACTATGATATTTGCGCTCTCAAAGTACTGAATTACCAGAGGCACCCTAAATAATGTAAAACCTAGTTTATTTCTGTTGGAAAAATTCGTAAATCGATCATTTAATAATAATACATATTGATATAAATTCAATGGAGTTTATTTAGTGATATTTATAAATTTTCCTAATGACTGTTCTTCATGCTGAACAAAATATACCATTTCTATTGATTTCAAATGCTCTAGAAACTGCAAACATTTATTAAATTAGTTTTTTTATGTTCATTGGTTGGCTGCTGTCCAAACTACAGATTGCTGTCAGCACTTAGCACCGGTTCCGGGGTGCCGGGGTCCGTACTCCGTACTCCGAGCTCCGGATTCCCCGGCGCGTCGATGATTACCGCAAAATTTGACCACCCGCTGAGCGGTGGGCGTTGCCGAACAATTCACTGGTGGCTCTCAAGCACTCTAACTACGTCATCACATTTGCGCTCGGTTTTTTACGCTTACGGTCAGGGGCCAGTGGGTGGTTAGTAATTACGGCCGGGAGCCACCCAGGTCCGACTTCCCTGCTTCGTCGGTGGAATTATGGCCACAAAAAACCCAGACTCCGCACTTTGCGGCCCGGAAGCCGGTGGGCGGAACTGGAGCGAGGCCAGACAGACTGACACGGGTCTCCTTGGTCCCCTTTTTGGGGGCGTGGCACGAGCTTGGGCAATAGCTCCCCAGTGTCGTGTACATATGACGATGATTTGCTCTTTTTGCGAGGAACATCTTGGTTTTTTTATTATTCTGCCTTCATTGGATTTGCCATTTTATTTCGCCAACTCATGAAAAGCGGGCCAGGCTGGGAAAGTAGTGGGTGTAACCTATCCGGATGCTGTGGCATAAATTGCGTCCGCCGTTTTTTACCCCACTGGCCGCAAATCCGGGCTCGAATCACTATATCGCAGTGTCTCAGCGGGGGCTCCCCCACTCCCGTTCTGACTCTCGATGGACTAGAATATCAATTACCCAAAACAGCAGCTCGGATCTTATCTGATCCAATCCTTTATCAATTATCTGCACGTGTGTCCAGTCTACGGGCCTGCAAACGTGTCCCTAAATACAGGACACGTAGGCCCAGCCATTTTCTGGCCTCGTAACTCATTCTAAATGATCTCTAGTTGGGCCACCCAGACACTGGGATTCATGCTGAAATACGTGCACACGCCACAATTTGGTTTATTATGGCTTTTCGTGTTCCCTAATCTCGATCCCCCGATTTATGTGGTCTGCCACAGAGCGGAAGTGACTGTGGTTGTCAGAGCTCGGTTCTTTGATTAATGCCGGATCGTTATGCCAAATTATGCAAAAGGTAAGTTGACAAAGTGTGTGGGCTAAGAAAATGTTTAAAATTGTTAAACATTGTGGGGATGCGTCTATATCCTGTTGGTGCCATTGAAATGTTAGGAACGCATTCTTATACGAGCATACATAGTCTCTTAAGATCCTTTTATTACAATTTTATATATTTTAAAGCTGATGCTGTCTTGGTGAAGTTCACTGCAATCTTCAGTGGATACTTCCTGTTTCGCTTCCCAGCCAACCATGGCCATCCCACACCAAACCCTCAGAAGTGCCGACGCTCTGACCGAATCCCAGACAGTTGGACACCCGCTTCTAATATTTTCCTTGGAAACGTTTAGCTTTCTAGGGGATGGAGTAGGTGAATGTAATATATTTATATTTAATTGGCTGGCACGAAGTTGTGGACACATTTTGACAAACGGCTTCCTTCGTGACCAGAAAGTAGCCGCGAAAAGTCTTTTGAAAATTGATCAATTCGAAAATGCATTCTAATAATATTTTCGAAATGCATTATTCCATTTTTGCCTACTGCATTATTCATGCGGTCGGCACTTTGTTCGCTGAACGTTGCTTATGCTCGCAATAGTAATAGTCATAATCAAATTGTTCGAATAACTGCCGCCCCCACGGGAGGGCGAGAAGAGGGGGCGTGGCAGCAGCGACATATATGAAAATGCAGTATAAACAAAGAATTAAGACATTAAATCGCTCATTGCGGCAATTTACATTCATTATTATGACGAGCTCACCGCTACGTGCCCATAAGCCATGGGAATTGGAATACGGACGGACGGCGACGGACGGCGACGGACATCGGTGGACAGAACCGGCGACACTGCCCATGGAGGCGGGCCGATCGTGGTGCAGGGAGGGGCAGGGAGGAGCACCTGGATGGGGCGACAGCCAGAACAGCCGCCCCTTGCATGCCTTATGTTTTGATTTGGGAAATTAATAAAATCATAAAATGGTAATTAATTAATTCGACGAGCAAACGAATTCACTGGGTGCAGTGACGCGGGTGAGGGAAACGTACAGTGTTATACCCTGGAAGTGACGAGGTACATACAGAAACATACTTATTATCCTTTAGTACTTACCCCGTTCCCACAATTTAGTTTCAAAGCTTCTAAAAAATACTTTCAAGTGGTGAGTGGTGAGAATCCAAAACTGAAAGACTGGTGTAAAGTCCTATGAAACTCTATAATAAGAACTGATTTATAAACCCTTTATTTTAACTACACTACCAATATACTAGATGTTTGATTGTTTTTTTCCCATAATGCCAACTCTTCATTTTGGAACTTTTCATACTGTTCCCTGACATTACACTTTCCCATTTGAAAATATATGTTCCTGTGAGATGGAATCCGAATACGCCCCACTTGCTACCGATCCGCATTGCCCCGTTCCCAAACTCGAATGACCAAATGCAGTGCCGCCGGTAGCTGCCGCCTGTCCGCCCTGACGGATCGTCATCGCAGTCCGCGGTCCGCTGATTAGGGATTCAGGTGCGTGAGTGCATTTCGTTTGCTTTTTTCGACTCCCTCTTCAGCGGAATTCCAGCCGGCGGAGTGGCTGTGGGTGCCCGATCGTCCGTCTTTGGGGGACTGACAGATCGCTTGGCTACGCCAGTGGAACCCCTCAAGACTCTGGACGCCCGTACTCCCCCCAGGCGAAACCCCCTTTGTTTACAAGCCGTTTACATCGCTGATTGCCGCTGATTGTCGATGAGTGGCTGCCAATTCATGGGCAGTTAATTCATGGAGACATTCCCGCCGTCTTGGGCCGCTGACAAGTGCACTTTAATGAGTCGTCCTCGGTGCCTTTGAAGGCCTGCGAGCTCCGCTGTTGATGGCCATGGCAACAAACTTGCCGCAATCCAAGCGCAGCCCGGAGATCCAGGCCCGGAGACCCGGAGACCAGGAGCACTCCTCTCCGCCACATGTGTGCCTTCCAAAAGTGGGCGTGGCCCGGCCTTTTGACAAATTATGACAGCGCGCATTTCTGGTTTGATTTATGGACGTCCGCTTAAAGCCCTGCATTCAACTATGACCCCCTTTCGCTGCTCACAGGATCCGGATTTGTATCTCAACCCGGCAAATGTTCTCCTGTTTTTTAATGATTTTAAAGTGATTTTTAACGTGCCGCCTTACGGTTGCTTAACTACTCTGTGCGACACAAATCCCCGCGTAATTAATGGCGATATAATTTACAACAAAGCCACTCCGGCAAGAGGCGAAAAGTGCTATACATGGAGCTACATAGAAGCAATCGGAGGTGGCTGGTTCTATTCCTGCGGATGATGCGGTGACTCGGTGACTCGGCTGCAACGAATTGCCAATGCACTGCAGTGATGTGGGTGCGATGATTAACTTTACGGACTCAAATTATCCAATAATATATTCTACGAAATGTGAGGTACTTTTATAAATGTAGGGATTGTGTATTAGTTCTTTTTGTTACACACATCTATTGCAGCGCACTCACTGAGCCAATGTGGCCTAACCCCGATCCTGCGGCTGCTCATTTGCCGCAGAGTCAGCTTCCATCACCCATCGCCCAGCTACCAGCTTCCGTTTCTGGATTCTGGATGCCAGAGAAGAGAACATCGCTCGGCAATCCAGCAGCCGGCAGCAAATTGCCTGCAAAGTGTTGCAATAATAAAAACCCATGCTTGGAGGCGTGTCCCAACATAAAGCTGCGATACACGACACACGAGGGTGATAGTTCCCAGTTCGAGTCCCGTTCCCTGGGGTGGTTTTCCTCCGTTTTGGCCTTTCGGCCGGGAACAATTAGGCATTTGCGGCGGAGAGGGGCGATCAGGAGCCAATAAGTCGCTAATGCAATTAAAAACTCACACAAAGCAGGGGCTGCTGATGCTAATAAGTCATGAGGGAAGAGTCCTGGAACCAGGATGCCAGTCAGCCCAGTCAGCCCAGCCAGCCCAAGGAGGCGTGACACGTGAGACACCTGGAGTGATTGCTGTTCCCTGCTGCCCTCTCTTTCGCTCGCAGGACTCTCGGAGATCCTTGCCCTGACGCTCATTTCGTGACAATTTGGTGCGTTAAATTACAAAAATTAGTCACAGATAAGTCGACCCGAACTCGAACTGAATGCAACGCTCGATTTTCGACACTCGACTCCAAACGGCCACTTTGGGCCGTGTTAAATCGCACAAATTGGCAGTTTAATTGTTCCAATTGACATCGAGGCGAGATTTGTGCCCGGAGTCCTTGGAGTGGCCCTGCTTCCGGCTGCTGGATGGGCGTGTTTCTGGGCCGGCCGGATTTATGTCCCGTCATGTGGTCAGTGGCACAGGGAAAACAGCAATCGTTTGCTAAGAAATCCACTGAATTGAAAGTCAGAGCTGGTAAAGTAATACACATCGGCTTAAATTTGATTTTTCGTTTGTTTATTTACATAAAGAAAACTCGGCTCGCAGACGAACTGCCTCCACAGGTATTTACACTCGCAAGCTTCAGGAGCCCGACTCCATCAATAGATGCTCCTGGCGAGGGAGAGGGGCGTGGATACCCCCAATCCGACTCCCACGCCTACTCCCAATCCCACGGATCCGCCAGATGTCTGTGAGGCGTTGGTGGAACCACTGAATTTCTCGAAGCCTCCGATCGCCTCCGCCGAGAGCTTTTTGCGCAGATCCGGTTTCGGTCCGCTGAGGCACATCTTCTCCAGCTGCTGGTGCTGGGACCGCACGGCGAAGCGGTTCACGTGCACGGGAATGGGCACCACAATCTTGGTACCACTGGTGCTGCCATTGCGACCCAATCCGTGCGAGGTGAGTCCGGCCTTGACCCTTTTCCATTTGGCACGTCGATTTTGGAACCATATTTTTACCTATTGGTAAGGGATAATCATCAGCTTCAGGTGTCGTTCCTTAATGTAACAGCTAAACCCACCTGAACCTCGCTTAGTTTTAAGCTGGTGGCTATTTGACTGCGCTCCGTGAGACTGAGATACTTCTTGGCGTGGAACTCCCGTTCGAGTTCCAGCAACTGCTCCGAAGTAAAGGCTGTGCGCCGGCGGCGGGACTTGGAGTTCGAGCTGGAGCCATTTCCCTGTGAGTCCTTGCCTCCCATTCCGCCACCTTCATGCCGCGATTGGGCGCCCTCATCGTCGCTGCAATCCTCACTATCCGAATTGGTATAGGCTGAAATAGTAAGGATTTGCATCAATATGTGATAAGATAAGTCCATAAGTATATAAGTATAAGTATCCACAACACATAAGTTAGCGATCTATCACAAGGAAGAACACAGATAATACCCAAGATTCCTAACTCATAAAATTAACGTGATCATGATTCATGATCTCAATATGATATATTGGGCTTATAATATAAGGTGCTTAAGTATTCTTAGTGCTTAAAGACTATAACCTTTCACTACAATAATCATCTGTATTAAACTGCTAGCTTTTCAATCTGTAATCAGCATTATTGCCTTTATGCCAAATGGAAAATTTATCAATATATTTAATATACTTAATCGTACGTCAGAATAGAAGATCTAATTATAAAATGTATTGATAAAGAGGTTAAATCCAAGACCAAGCCACGAATAAACTTTTCCTTAGCATTACACTGCTTTTTTTGGCACTTCCTTTTTCTTTTGAATTATTTCTATCCTGAGATACTGAGATATATCTCCGTCCAGTGCAGTCCCCATCATCCAGAGTCGCTCCAACACATTGTGCTAAGCAATGTCGCCTCGGTCCAGCCCACATCCTGGCTGATTCTCCTCGGGCTCAAGACACTCTCTTGAAGAAGCCCATTAATGGGGCCCTAACGAGTTCGGACTTCTGGTGCAAATGGCCCGTGCCACAACTTGTGGCAAACATATTTATTTATAACTGGATACATGTGTCTGAAGGCTGCCCTTCGCAGAGGAGATGGGGAGTCGTCAAGAATGCTCGAAACTTAATCTGCTTGTTTTGGGTGGACTCCAGTTGAGCGTGCAAGCCAAGTGCCCGCACACTCTACCCAATCCCACTCCCAATTCCAAGTCGAAGTCCACTCCCACTTCAGATCCTCTTAATTTTGAGAACACGGTTAAGCGGTTTTTAACACTTACACGCTTCAAAAGCGCCCGCTGTCACTGATTTATCTGCCCATTTGAACCCCTGTTTCCCCGCCAATCATCCACATAACCACCCCCATGTGAGCCACCCACACCTCACCCCAGTCTGCGCCCACTTGCGTTCAGTTATGAATATATTAGTCGGAAATTTGTTGCGCTCTTTGCTGCTCCGCTGGCAAATTGATTGCGGCACGGATGGCTCAGATTCCAGACACTTTGCCCAGCAGCGGGGGCTCCGGATGATTATGGTGATGGGAGAACACTGCCATTCCATCCGAATGACCAAACTAAATCGCTACGATTGTCAAAACGTCAGCACTCCAGTCACTCTGCTTTGTGGTCGAGTGGCGGGTCTGGATCCCGAAGTCGGAGTTGTGAAAACTTTTCACTGCGTGATTGACACCGAACATTGGGTCTTAATGCACTCTATGCTAATTTTGATTATGACGTGGCAGGCTCAAGTTAAATTGCCGTGACAACATCGCTCAACAAAATGAGCCACCGCAAAGCTGGACAGGATGCGAAGGGGTAAATTATGAGCACTAAGCTCGGATATACCTCTATTGGCAGTGCATTTCCAATAAAGCATCTTATAAGGTATCGGTTTGACTTATGTAGTTGAAAGCACTGATTATTTTTATATTTTTACAGTCATTTTTATTTTATTTTTACTTATTTGCTGGGCGGAGCAGAAAATATTGAAGCTTTCAATATACTTTTCAAAAGCAAGAACGAATGAGTTTGAAATATTTAGATTACCAATTTTATATCATATTGCTAGGTGCATCTTCCCAATTGGCCACTTTATCCTCAATTCATTTCCTAATATCTGCAGTGGTAAAACAACTAATGTTCATATTTCGTCTAAGATTAAGAAAAGCAAAAATTTACCTTAAGAATATATAACTCGTGCCATTAAAACTACAGTTTGAAATTCGCTTGCCCATCTAATCTCGTTTAGATTAAGATAAGACTCTGACACTTTCCTGATCACCGAAGCAATCGAATAAAAACTTTCTCCAATATTTTTTGTAACGATCTGCTTAAATAAAATATATACATTTATGCTGAAACTAACTATTAGTATTGAATCTCTTGCAAACTAAAAACTATGGGCAATTTGAATTTATTTAAAAGCGAAACATTTCTTCTGTAAAATGTATCCGTAAATAGATAGTTTCAAGACAAAGTGTCAAGACAATGATCAATAACAACTATATCGAAGCCCCCGAAACACCCCAAATAGGTGTAAGCATGTCCCTGGTAAGATTGATTGCTTTGTACCCACCTCCATTGCGGCTCTTGTCCATCTCTCCGTGGTAGTTCCTGGGTGACATGGTCAGGCTGATGTCACTGCAGGAGTCGCCGCTGCACTCGAAGTCCTCGTCCACGCCCACATCCAGCGCCGGTTCCATGGGACTGTGGCTGCCGGACTTGGCTGGCGAGGAGTGGGCCTGCGGAGGCGTCGGGTCCTGGAGCTGCGCCATGCCGGTGTTCGCTTGATCCTCGTGCATCCTGCCGGCGGCGGCCATGTGCTGCAGTCGAGCATGGACACTCAGACTGTGCACGTAGTCCTGGTTCATGAGCTCGGCCAATCGCCGGTAGCTGAGATCCGTGGGCGCAACTCCGGCGGCGGCGGGATTGAAGGGCAGAAAACGCGTATCCAGCGGATGCGGCAAGGTGGGTGGAAGCTGTTTCTCCAAGGCATGTGGCGGTGGTGGTGGTTGGGGCGGCAGTGGCTGCTGTGGCTGCTGCGCAGCAGGATGACTAGCTGGACTGGAGGGCAGGTAGCAGCCGCCGGCAATTAAATGCGTTAATCTCTCGTGGTTCTGGGCGAAGTAGCCATGGAGCCAGGGATTATACAGCGGAAACTGGGTGAGTCCCAGAGCGGAACTGGCCACCATGGCCCGGGCACTCAGCTCCTGCTCCTGCTCCGCCTCCTGCTCCTGATCCCGCTCCTCTGGCGGCGATGGTGGTGTGGCAGTGGCAGGCGTTTGGTTGGCGATCAGACTTTCGATCGAGAAGGGCTTGGGAAAGGGCTTGCTGGCCAGCCTGGTAGTGGGCGACTCCATGGTGCCGATCTCTCCATTCTGCAGCAGGGCCGGTCGTTCCATATTGCCCACTCAAAAGCACACTTTCTGAGCGATAAAATGTATCTTCTTTTCCTAATTTCTTAACGCGCTTTTGTTCCGGAGCAGACACGACGCAGTGAACCGTTCAGAGATCTGCGAGCGACTGTCCAAGTGCAGCAGACATCACGTACGCGTACGGCACCCAAGTCGAAGCAAGGAAATTCAGAGGCGACGAGCAACCACCACCACGGTTGTGTGGCTCCTCCTCCATTTCAATATGGCGCATGACAATCTGCTGGTGTCTCTCTCTGGCGAGCGCTCCCATTGGCCAGCTGCTAATTGCCGTGTGGTGCGGACAGCGAACCAGTTTCCGGCAATGGAGCTGCCCCAGCACCACCACCACCACCGCCACCACCCACCTTCCCGCTCCGTAATTGCGTTCTGCTCGAATCGCTCGGTAATCAGACATCGCCGGACTGGCGAGGAGAACGCCCTGCCATTAATGCGCCGTCTTCGCTAGCTAGGACCTAGTTAGGGCGGAGGATGGGGTTCTCGCGAGGCATATTAGTGACCAATTTAAATTCAAACATCAGTTGCCGGTGGGTGTGACTGCTGGGCATCATTAGCAGACACTCCAGTGTGCTCACCGACTTGTATCTGCAACCTAGGTGCATATCTGTATACGGATTTTCATTCGGGTGCGTCTACTTCGTATTTCTGGATTTAATTATCTAAGCACACCAGTGAACAGGTCTATCCAACTATTAATTTTAATTGGTGCTGTAATTGGTATTTGGTTGGTTCTTAAGCACCTTAATGCAAGTTTGAAACAAACTTTGGTTGAAAGGAAGCCTCTATTACTTATTTATCTTATCCCCTTGAAAGTATTCCAATGTAGATACAAAAACATGACCTGCTGATTAAATTATCCCTAAAACGTCAAATTACTCATTTTGAGGAGACACAGGCTACCAAACCTAAGAAAATAAATACCCATAAAAGTTATGCAAATTCTTCAGCTTTTAAATTCAGGCCTAATGCTGATGTTATATTCCAGATTTTAAAGAGTGTATATACATACTTAGCTAATACAAAAACACGTTTATAAAATCCACAAAATCTAGACAACAATTCGTGACCCCAACTGCCTCAAGAAGCAGATGGGTCTATTATTTCCTACATCCGCTGTGGACAAATCCATATCCGTTTCCGTATTCCCCTGAAGCACCCATAATTGATATGCGATTGCTTTTCACGCAGCAGGTGGCAATAATTTGCATGTGTATGGCTTAATTGATCGTAATTGACCAAATTTTTGGCCATAAGTGACGAGGCGTCCATTGATTGGAGCGAAAATTGGCATTGGTCACGTTTCGGTGTTTGAAATCTTTTACGAGCACCGAACATTGCAAACATTTAACCGATTCGACAACGGCATAAATTACAATACAATTATGCGGCTCGTTGATAATTTTGGTTTTCTGATTATGATTAAAGCTGCTGGGTTTTGTTCGGTATTTTGGCAGCTTGTCAAGGATGGGCGGCGATGGGCGGGGTTGGGTCCCCATAGACGGTGCGCGAGTGTGGGTAAATATTTCTGGCGGCGGAAAACGGCCAAATTAACGAATTGCAACGAAGCGTTGAATGCGCTCAAATAAATCAGAGCACTGTTGACACCATCACCATTCCTCATCCCCGATTCGCCATCCCTAGGCCGTGGTCCCCAGTCTTTAATGCGCAGTCCCCAATCCCAGTGCCATGTGCAGAATGCGAAAGATACATCTTCATACAGACACAGATGCAGATACTCTCTTTCGTGTGAGCGAGCGCGTTTTTTAGATTTTTTTAGATTTTTTTGATTGCCCGCAGACGGAGAACAATTCGAAATTATTTACTGACAAATTGTTGCGAATACTTGGCATATTCCTGCCCATGAAAGAAATGCGCACACTGCACAAAACGAACACAATTAAAGCTCTAGCGAAACGTATAATGAGATACCAAAGTATCTGCAACTAAGTACCTCGAATTGCTCGCTGTCTGCGGTCTCTAAATTATATCGTTCGACTAATGAAAATTAAAATTTCATGCCATTCGACGGGATGTGAAGGCGAACATGTGTTCCCGTGACCGCAGAACACGGAGCTATGTATGTACGTGCATATAGCCATATAGATGGTTGTAGCTGTCCGATGTTTACCCAACATTGGCCACGCCCCCACTCAATTTGCGGCGATACTTCGGATCCGGCGAATGGCTACTCCAGCTGGTAATTGTGTCATTTTACCCCTTCTTCCCCGTCCATCTAGCCACTTTTATACCTCTATCCTGGCCCGTTCCGCCACCTGTAATTAAGGACCTCTGGCTTATGCCAAATTGTTTACACAATTTAATTGGAATATCGAAGGTAAATTACAGTTGTCGATGCTCGTTTGTGGGCAAGCATGGTTTATTCAGTAATTAGCGGGTCACCCGATTGCATGACCACTCATTGAATATGCATTATTATATTGGTGCTGAATGTCTTTGCATGGGAATTTGTCGTATTGGCTGTGTTTGTACGAAACTTATTCGACGATTTATGAAGTTTCTAATTCTTTTAATCCTTCTTCCTCCGTATTTGCAACATCATATCAATTGCATTGTATGTAAAATGTGTCCTCTTAGTTATATTTTCTCCCAAAGCTTAAACTTTATACAATACTCAATCAACTTTTTCGAATTTGCAAGCAGTTCGGCATTTCTCTTATATTAATAGGGTTAGGATCTTTTCAAGAGAGGCACTCGTATATTTATAGTCCAATTTAATTTAGCTTATTTTCAGCTAGTGCAGAAATTCCCCAATGCTTGCTTGAAAAATTATTATTATTATTCATTTAATTCGAAACATAATATACAGTAAAATAAAGGGGAAACACCTTGTTTTATTAGGTGTGAATATCGCATTTCTATATTTCGATATGTGTACATTGGTATTTATTTTACTGCTGGCTGGTATTTTTATGATTTCGGCTCTGGCGCACGACTGGTAACACTGTACTGAAAGTCGATTGGCCGTTTTTCGTTCCAGAGCTTGCTGTTCGCATTTAACCGCCTGCTCGCGCGTAGAAAAGTTGTTACTTAATTTCCATTGCTGCTACACGTGCTTGACTATTAATTGCAGTGCTCTAATCAATAGCTTGTCAGGTGGCAGACCACAAAAAAGGAGGCAATTTATCAGGCTGCCCTTTAAGTTTGGCATTACATAAGAAACGAATGGCCAAACGAAAGTAATATTATAGATATTTCGGAGCTAATATTGCATCAGCAATTCTGTACAGCACAAAACGCAAGAAGGGCAGCAATTTGGCCTACAAAGTCTTCATAAACGACAACAAACGAGTGAAAATATGAGCTGGGCAACAACAAAGCAAAGGCACAAATGTTTCAACTGTAGCAGCGGCAGCAACAACAACAACAGGAGCAGCGGCAGCAGCAGCAGCAGCAACAACAACTGTGCGCCTAGCAACAAGATAATTTCGACGAGCGATTTCCTTTGATTTGCGCCCATCTGTCGAATGCCCAAAAGCCAAAGAGTGTAAATAGCACGTAGTTTTAGTACAATTCACAGTAGCAAAAGTGAGTTTCATCCGGGGCAATCAATAAGCCTGCGATAGCAACAATAATACAGAGGAAGCGCACAAGAAATCACCAAAAATTGCACAATGAATCCGATCAAGGCACAATCAACGGGCAGTCCCAAGAAATTCAACGTATTCGCACACGTCAAGTACGAGCATATGGTCGCTGGAGTGTCCGGCGGAGTGGCGTCCACACTCATTCTACACCCCCTGGATCTGATCAAAATTCGATTCGCAGGTGAGTCATCCGCACGCCTCGGGGAATTCCACTCTACACTGGGGGAAAACAAGCACGTAATTCGATTTCCGCGGCCCAGTAGTGCTGTTACAAAATACAATATTAAAACATCTTATAGGGAAACATATTATATTTCAATGCAATAGTTGTACACAAATGTGGTATAAATACTTCAGTTGAATAATCTGAAGCTAAGTATTTTGTTCCGCTTTATTGCTCTATAATATACCTTTCTGATTAAACTGGGCTTAAAATAGAACACAAAAACTATATGTACCTCAAGAAAATTTGAAACTGATAAGAAAAACGTAATTGTCACCAGAGGAACTATTGCTATATTGCTGTGTAGCAAAGAGCACTCGGCACGTGCGGGGAAATGCCGCCTGTCTGGCTGCTGATTATAATTGCACTTTACTCGCCGCTCGCGTTTTGTTTGCGCATTGCTTTACAAATTTTCCATGGAAAATTTGAGACGCTTGGGTATCCGTGAATTCACACTTGCTTTTTTTTTGTCCACCACGGAAAATTTGAGAAGCCTGTGTAGTCAAGTAGTGACGTACATGTTTTCGCACATAAACAAAACTAAATGGGGCCACGAGCACGTGAAAACATAGTTTTTCTTTAATTCGATTGATAGACGAAATTTATGGGTGTGTTGACAATTGAGTGGAACCTGAAATGAGTCTAATCTGGATTTTGCAGTCAGGAAACTGGGCAACAGCAGTTCGAATTGTTTACTCGCTAAAACTTTTATACCGCTTGGGCAAAGATCGATACTTGCTATCAACCTTTGATATACAGATATGACACTAACATGTATTAATGACTTTTATATGAGCCATCAGCTGACTCATGCCATTGTGTTTATGGCTATTTGCTGAAAACTACTACATTGTTCTCGACTTGAATCATATGTATGTTTGGCCTCGAATACGTTTCATGCGCAAAATACATGATACATATTTCCGTATAGTCTGCTTCGGGATTCCAAAACAACAACGAACGGAGGGAGCGGGTTTTGCGATTATGTATTTAATATTGTTGCCATCCAGTTTGCGCGGATCAGTGCAAAAATCGTTAACGCAGTAAGTGAATATGTAAATTCACCAGAAATGTGGCTTGTAAACAATAACAACCAGCACTTGAGTTGTTTATGCGAATTAAAGTCACACCATGCGAGTTTTGTGAGCTGATAAAGCGAACCTAAGTTGGGATGGTTAGAAAATACATAGCAAGTGGTTTCCCCGCAATGAACCTCCTTGAATCCGGTGGCTTCTCGATTTGGCAACAGCTGTTTTCTATTGACTTGCGCAAGGCCTTTATGGCGATGACGCATTTTGGCCAAACGAAACCCGTTTATCTTGCTTTTGCTTTTCTGCTCTTGCTCGTTTTTAATCACGTGACCACTTGACTTGACTGTACATTGCGATGGCTTTGTTAACGGCAACTTTCAGCGGCAACTGTCCGCTTTATGTGGCACAACCGCCAGTTCCAGTGGCTGAAAACGAGTTCCAACTGTTGCCATGCGGGAAGTCGGCTGATTCTGCACTCTGCGACCTTATCGGTGCGGCTTTATCGAGTGCATGTCGAAAAACTCATTAGTATGGCAAAAACCAATGTGGTTAGTCGTAAGTACGACCAAAAAACTGACCTGTTAGGGTGTCCAGAATCGTTCCAAGGTCACCTTTCAGGCAGCTATAAATAGTAAAGATGCTAAGACGAGCCCCTTTCTTCTGCCTGGTGCTGTTGTCAGGCCAGCTCTTATGATTGCCCTGCTCATATAGAATATGTGGTCCCATATAAATAGCTAAGTAGCTGCTAATGGACGTGAAAACAAGTAGAGTGCCTGGTTTCGACGCTGCCAGCTTATCGCATCCGCTGGCAATTAACGCTATCTATCTGTTTTTGGCGAAAACAACTTTGGCCACGGGCCTGGGCTTTTTGGAGTCAACAACTGATATACCTGTAAGCGTACAGTTGCCTAAGTGAAGAGCAATACTCACAAAGTGACGTATTCGCCGGCCCTTCAGTGCCAGTATCCATAGCCGTGCTAGCTCCAAGGCTGCAATGTCTAGACATTTTTATCATTTACGAGCGTGATTCTTACTCCTCTTGCAGTAAACGATGGCCGGACAGCTACGGTACCGCAATACCGGGGACTGAGCAGCGCCTTCGCCACCATTTTCCGGCAAGAGGGCTTCCGCGGACTCTACAAAGGCGTCACCCCCAATGTCTGGGGATCGGGCTCCTCCTGGGGGCTGTACTTCATGTTGTAAGTACTCTGTCGTGCTGATAATGGTAACAAGTATTAATGTAAATACTCCCCTCAGCTACAACACCATCAAGACATTTATCCAAGGAGGCAACACGACCATGCCACTGGGCCCCGCGATGCACATGCTTGCAGCTGCTGAGTCCGGTGCTCTCACCCTGCTGCTAACCAACCCCATCTGGGTGGTAAAGACGCGCCTCTGCCTCCAGTGCGATGCCGCGAGTAGTGCCGAGTACAGGGGCATGATCCATGCCTTGGGCCAGATATACAAGGAGGAGGGAGTGCGTGGCCTGTACCGCGGCTTTGTTCCCGGCATGCTGGGTGTCTCCCATGGAGCCATCCAGTTCATGACCTACGAGGAGATGAAAAACGCCTACAACGAGTATCGCAAACTGCCCATCGACACGAAGCTGGTGAGTACGCAGATCACAGATGAACAACCCATCACATGACCAAGCTGCGCGTGGCGTTGACATCGCCTATATACTAAATTGGGTGAACAGATGCGGTTAACTTAACAGCACAAAATATTCTTCCCATGAATCTATGCGTACGATCCGTAACATTCAAAAATTGAATTTCATATACTATGCTTATAGAGTATTTCACAACGTTTTGTTTTTAATTACTTTTTCGTTAGAAGACGTTCTTAATCATACAAATATGTATTTGTTTGCTTTGTTATATTTTGTATGACCGCATCTGTACAGTATACACAACCACATCCGAATATATCTGGTTATGATGACGTCTCAGCCATTTGGCACCCATTCAGCGCACTCTGTTTCGCCTCACTAATATGTGTTCCCTCTCCCACAGGCCACCACCGAGTACTTGGCCTTCGCGGCTGTCTCCAAGCTGATCGCGGCAGCGGCCACCTACCCGTACCAGGTGGTGCGGGCACGGCTGCAGGACCACCATCATCGCTACAACGGCACTTGGGACTGCATCAAACAGACTTGGAGGTACGAGCGCATGCGAGGTTTCTATAAGGGCCTGGTGCCCTACCTGGTCCACGTCACGCCCAACATCTGCATGGTCATGCTGATCTGGGAGAAGCTGACTAGCTAGATCGAGTGCTAGTACTAGAGCATTGAATCTAGAAACTGACAGAGAATTTAAGCTAAGCACCTAGAATACACGAATCTTTCTCGTTTCCTCCGATGTGCAGCTAACAGCAGAAAATGACAAACTTATTCTGTATTATTGTTGTAACTCGAATTTGGTTTAGCCCTAGCACCTTACTTTAGCATTAAGTGTATTCCATAACTAGTTTATTGTTCAACCTTCACTCCTAACTTCGAAAGTAACTAATGTGATTGGGGTCTCGTCAAAATTGCCCCTGCCCATGAAATGTAATTTCAGAGACGCATTTCTTGCACTTTTCATCGAAACAAACACATATTTAGTTCTTAGTTTAGTTAAATTATTTATTTCATAACGGCTTGAAATTGTGTAAGCACAAGAAAAACCAGTTACTGTTTAGTTGATACAAAATTTCGTTTTGGCAAAAAGATTCTTCATAGTTTTTGAAAATGGTTTATAATTTTAAGGATAAACCTTGACACTTATGTAAATAAGCATAAACGCATTGTGAAACCAACTTAGCCCTACACTGGAACAATCTTATTGAAATCAAAGAAAAGATAAGAAAATGCGACATTACTTACCCATATTAAAATGCCACGATGGCAGACCTAAAAGAAAACCAAGAAACAAACTAAAGCAAACACTGTCAGCGCGTCCAGCCTGCGTCTTTTCATTTGGCCAAGGGCTTATGGCAGCTTGAGTAAGTAGTCCTTGCTCCTTCCACTTTTTTAGTATTCGATCACCCCCTAAATTGTGCAGAATCTCTTTGCTAATCTGAAACAGCCAATGCGCCCTTACTGTAAGTAGATGTAGCTCCAAGTTCTCAGTCACTAACCCCAATGTGTTTGGTTTTCGTTGCAGCTTCGAGGGCTACAGAGGTTTCTACAAGGGGCTAAAGGCGAGTTTAACCCGAGTAGTGCCCGCCTGCATGGTCACCTTCCTGGTGTACGAGAACGTCTCGCATTTCCTGCTCGCCAGGCGGAAGAAAATTGAGGATAAATTGGAAGCGTCGAACGTGTGATTTCCCTTTTTTCGGATTCCTATTAGTCTTTTAAGATACATATATCACCTCTGTGCGACATTTCCATATGTCGTTATAGTCAGCGGGCAGTTGCAATCGTGCTGAGCATGCGCAGCTGCTTTTAGTTTTAGCCTAGTTAGATGTGATTTCCAAGACATCGTTGCAGCTTTCATAGTAAGTTAAGTGATTGTTGTTCCTAGTGTGGTTTAGAATGGATTTGTGATTAAACTCTGACTAAAATGTTATTACACACTTCTGAAAGATAATTGCATAGCCGTACTGTTGCAAGTAAACCAAACCTTTGTAAGCCAAAGAATGTCTTTATTTGGGTTTTGTCCGTCAAGATTTCAGCGTAAAAATGAATCATAATAATAAAATGTGAAACTTGCTGAATAATAGTGGTCCTTTATTTACTATATATGAATGGAAAAAGTGCAAGTTCTTCAAAGGGAATAGAAAATTTTACCATCTGGCATCTTTATAGATCGGGTAAGCTTTGAAAAAAGCAGCAACAGTGGTAGCACACTAAGAGTATAATATATTTAACTATATTTGAATTAATACCGCTCGCACAAAAAAATCGATTTACCGCCAAAAGATGGCGGATTTCCATTTGTGCGACTCGGAGTCCGTTTAACGGTTTTCTATGTAAAGCTTTTTTCGGAAAGCTCTCGCTTTCGGATTCGTTCGTGCGCCGAAGTTTTCCCTTGTTTTCGGTTATTCAGTTATAAACTGGAATTACTGGAGGGAGGACGTCGCCGAGCCTCGCAATCGCAATTGTTGTTGTTTTGTGCCGTCTTGGCCCGTGTTGTTGTTGTCTTGCGTAGTATTGCGTGCCTGGAAATCGAACGTGTGTGAATTTAATTTACGGGTCGTATAATTATCGGCAAGAGCAAACAATAGAAGTAACAAATGACCGTTTAAATCCTATGATACTAAGTAAGTGGTGACCACCGAACTGATCCATTTGCATTTGAAACCAGTTTCCAGCGATTCGAGTGCATGAAATTGTCCAAAAAAGTGCAACGGTCGAGTTCAACAAACCGATCGATTGAGATAACGCCACAAGTAGCTGTGAAACTCGCAAATAAATACATACCTATTCAAATAAGTTCAAGAGCAGTCTAGGCATTGTTTACCGTTAGACCAGAACCACATGTTGCTCGGGATCCGCGTTCCGGAGAGCGATAGTGATTCGGCTGGAGAAGGCCAATAGAGCGCGTGTGAACGACCTTGAAGGCGTGGGCGTGAGATAACTGCGGAGAAGGTCTAAAGATCACACTCACCCGTATCGGTGGTTGCATGGCAACCGGCGTCATCCAGAGCAGCGTTGTCTCCACCTCCGCCGGACGGCGGAACATCTGCGACTGCCTGGTCCAGGAGTCCGCCGAATTGGTCGAGAGCCTGCCCAAATCCAAGTCTGCCGATCAACTCTCCGAACTCACCTGCGCCTGTCTGCGCTGCCAGTACCTGTCCACGGCTATTCAGCAGTCGCACACCCAGGTCGGTCACCTGCCCGTGGAGCACCGGCACAGACCCGTGAGCTCAGGCTCCGGCTCACTGGGCGCCCTCAGCGCCAAGGAGTCGCCCATCTTCGTGCGCCGTCAGATTTGTTTCCCGTCCGCGGGGTCCCAGCTGCATCCGCCCCTCAGCTCCTCGCAGTTCTCGCTGCGAAGTGCTGCTCCGGCCTACGCGGAACCCAAGCCGGAGTTGGATCTCGGCGCCGTCGAGGCGCTGCAACTGACCACGGTCATGCCCGCGGGAGATAGTCGTAACCACATGGACATCAACAGGAACAACGGATACCTGCACACCGGAGTAAGTAACCCCACCATAATCCACAATGGAAAGTGTTTGCTTACGACTGGCCAGCACGTGCCAAAATGCCTTTGTGGGTCGGGCCTAAAGTGGGGAGGAGGGTTACACTTTAAATAATTAGACGGACGTCAACTCATAAGTTAGAGAAAGAAATGTACCAACATACTTGGTAACTTTTCCTAAACTTTAATACTTTTTAAAGTGAGGTTTCACAAAAAACTGTGTATGGCAAAAACGCAGTTTATGGCAAACCAACTGGTATGCAACTTTAAATAGCGTTAAAAGATGACTTTCCAAAAGTGTGTACTACTTTTTTGCAGTGTGGGAATTGCCCAAAAATAAGTTGGCCAAGTGTTGCAATGGCTTCTGCTATTTTGCCTCGTCAGGCCGTTAACACAACCAGTATGTACTCATTAGCCGTTTAAGTCGCTCGGAGAACTTTGCGGAAACCCACCAGATGGGATTACGGAGCGTAAATAATGCACGGAGAGTGGAATATCACAAAGGCACTTGCACTGATAAAAATAATGAAATTGAATAGTAATTTTATTTAAAAATATTTCCTTTTAAATCATATACGTACCCAATCATATACACCAATACCACGGTTGAACAAACTTTTAGGACTTTGTTTTGTTTTCATCAGTGTACGCATTTTATTACGTTTTCCCATCCCATTACGCGTTCCCTCAGTTAATTTGCTTCTAATCTTCAATCAAGCGATTGCCAATGCCAATTTTAACAATTAAATGGTAATGAAATTACAATCCCTGTTTCATTGGAGACCCAGCTTAGTTGTATTTATGGGTATGGAACCCAGCCGATAAAATCCAAACAATGTGAAGCGGGGCTCCCATCGAACATTTCACTCTCCTCGTGGCTACGGATATGGACTTACTGCACATACCACATACAAGGGACGGATCCGGGGGCGGAACCATGTGGGTGTGTTCAGCTACTTAAGTGATTGCCGGTTAGCTGGATAGATATCCGCCACTGTTGAGAAACTATGATGGGGATTGAAGGGCTGCTACGGATTTAGTCGAAAAGACCGATATTATGTCACGTTTAAAGGTCAATTATGGGCCAAGCCAGGAAAGTGTGGGCTCTTTAATTACAGTCTGGCATTTCTCATTTACACATGGCTCATGCATATACATATCTCACTTGATGAATCACAAGGTCTTGTTGCATTTCGGCCACTATCTAATCAGGGGCCTAGCGCTGCCTCTTCCTCCCTTTTCGCTGGTGACTCCATGGGGTGATAAGATATGGGCTGGCACTCCACTCCATGCCACCGATAATACGCCAAGTAGCGTGAGCAGAGTCCATTGAGGGATCGCTGTCCGCCAGGCGCAGAGCATCCTCCTTATGTAATCCAGCTCCAACTCCATCTGCACATCACTGGCGAAGGCAATGCACTCCGCAACATTGTTTGTGTGATTTTACGTTTGTAGGCGACTGATTAATTTACATGACAATTGCCGGGTCGGCTGATAAGCATATGTATGCATTTATTTATTTACTATTATAGCTGGAAAGTATCGCTCTGCCGTAGTGTCACGCAATCCAAGGTGCCAATCTTAAAATTCCATTGCCAACTATCTTTATACACGCAGTCTCCATGTGTATCAATCTGCAATAATTTTCGTTAATATACATAATATTCGTTAATACTTTGGTGCCTTTAAGTAGTAGCTCATGCACGTGCATCGCACTGAAGCAGCGTTCATTAATTAAAATTCGTATATTTACAGGTCAAGTTTTAAATGAGTCGCGTTTTTCCCTTAACTTACGATTTTACAGATATTTCCAATTTCAACTCGTTATTCTACTTTTTACAATTGCAAACCAGATTTCATTGCATACTTTTCGGGGTGCTGTAGAAACCCTTGGCTTAAACGGCTAAAATTGGTTTAGCCATAGAAGTAACATCCCACATCCCAAACTAACTAAAAAGACAGGTGTTGCTCCACATTGCTTGATTTTATGCATGCCGTGATACATGCCATCGCCGTAGGATCCCTTCCAGGAACTCATTCACGAGCTCAGTTCCTTTTGTTGAACTCACTTGCACGTGATTACTGGCAGATGGAGGTGGGCGCTCCCTGCGACTCCCATTTGGTAAGCGATTTACGGGAAAGAAGTCCGTGCAGGACTTCGCCACATCCGGGCATCCGTGTGGCTTTTGTTCGGAATGGGGTCGTTGGGGCACTTGCAGGCGCCTCCGCTGGAGATGGTGGGATTCCGGCTGGATTGCGTGTAAACATCTGCAGGCACAAAGGAACTCTTCCACGTTCGACATTTATGCGAAAGTGAATTTCTAATGTTTTCGGTTTCCATGGCACATTATGGTTTAAAAGCTCTCGGTTCGCCAACTGGAATTTTTAAGGCTTGAGAAAATGTGTTTGCTGTAATCTCCTATGAATTATGTAAGCTGATTCGACTGTTGACTTGTCCCCGATTTCAGAATGTGCATATCGGTGAGGCTTCAGACAGCACTCTTTATAGTGAATTACATTTAGAATACTTTACTTCTCTGTGCAATTGCATTGAGGAATGTCTGGTCTAAATAAACTATAGCTATTGATTTATATGAAAATATGGGCCATCAAAGACAACACTTTCGATGTACAGTATAAAAAAGAACTGCTTTGAAAACAAATGTACTCGTAAGTAGGATAAGTAGTATTGTAGAAATTTTATAAAGGGGTAGTTCTATTTCTGCTCTCTTATCATTCTTACATATAATGTACCTATCTTTTTGTTTTATTCTAAAAGCATTGATACCCCACTTCTCAATGATATTGCACCTCAGCAATGTGTCTGTATAAGGAACTGTAATATCTAATTAAGTCAGACCTGAAGCAACTTCCGTGCATCTGTAAGATACGATCTATTTTGCTAAATGTGGACCCACATGAGTGCCATCCCGCTTGCGTTTCGGGTTATTACTTGGGTAATCGTATATGGGCCACGTATCTCCTTCCCTGTCGCTCTGCTCGATGCACTGCGGCTAACCACGTTTTGTAATAAGCGTAATTCTATATAGTCACGTCGAGCAGTCAGACGACAATTGGCCAAGACAGCGCCCAACCCGCCAGATTGATGTGTCGCCCACTTAATGCCGAGCGAATCTTTTGGGACAAGTTGATGCGGCAAATCCTCAGCTTAAAGGAAGCCCGCCAAGTGCGGCGGAGCACGTTCTGGGGTGCTTGGAGAGGTCAGGTCCAGATATGGACACTGGGCGCCCTGCTCCACTGGTTGTGCCGCATGATTGAGTGCTCTTCATCGCAGCATTATGGCAGCATGGCATCATGGCATCACCTTGATCCCAATGACAGAGCCCAGTGATTCCGGAGCAGGGCTAACCAGCCGGACATTATGTGAGCCACCGGACACTGGCCAATCTTTGTCCGGAGATTGCTTGATAAGCGGGTGCCACCCGTTCAAGCGGCCCATTCAAAGGCCCACCGGCTCTTCTCACGCTCATTTCGCAAGCGATTTGGAGGCGGCAACCAGTGTTGGTAAGCACCTGGGCAGCTATAGCGTTTTTCGTAACTGTAATGTTAAACCTCTCACCACAAAAGGGGGAGGGGCGGGGGCGGATCCAACGGGGCGAATACGAAATTTATAAAAGCCTAGTCGTCGGCACTGGGGATTTCAGTGCGCGTTTGTTTAGTCAGGGCTACGGTTGCTAAAAATTCGAGGCGTGCAGGATCAGGACGGAAATGAATCTGGAGCAAATGGAAGCTTTGTAGAATCGCTAGGGATCATCAGCGTCAGTTGAAAATATGCCCAACGCGGACGAGCAGCGGGTAAAAGCAGCCACAAAGAGAGCGGAATCGGAGCAATTGGAGGAAAGGAGTGACCGCCAGGAGGGGGAGGGGGATCCGAAAGAGGAGTCGGAGGAG
This sequence comes from Drosophila erecta, assembly GCF_003286155.1. Taxonomy (NCBI): domain Eukaryota; kingdom Metazoa; phylum Arthropoda; class Insecta; order Diptera; family Drosophilidae; genus Drosophila; species Drosophila erecta. The sequence goes on from NW_020825200.1 coordinate 17,897,610, forward strand.
GCCACCGGAAAGATCAAGGGCCGTTCCCGATTCTCTGCGGCTCTGCGAAGCCTCTCGAAGACCAAAACCAAAAGGGAAAGGGAGCTGGATAAAAGCACCGACAGGGAAACCCGCAGCGCGGAGGAGGAGGCTCAGGAAACCCCAGGCGAGCTTGAAGACGTGGCCAGCTCCATCTCCACGGATAGTGGAACCCTCTCCAAGACAAAAAAAAAGAGCCTGACTCGCCGCCTGCTACTGGGAGGCCTGAGAAAAAGTGCAAAGACGCCGAAGGGGCGGCCGCACAGCTTGGCGACCAGCGACGACATCAGCGTGGAGCATCTGGAAACCACACCCCTGCCATCGCCACCCGGTTCGCCCTCCTCCGCCGGCAGCAGCACACTTCAGATCACCATCAGTGGCAAGAAGGTGGAGCCAGCGCCCGCCAAGAAGAGCGGGAAGAGTAGACCCAAGAGCGACACGGATTACCTGACACCCGCCGCAGGGGAAAAGAAACCGAGAAAGAAAACCACTACCACCACCGTGACCACGAGAGATACGAGCAGCAGCACACGCACCACCAAGCTGCTGGTGTCGAAGAAGAAGCCCCAGAGCCCCGAGAGAGAGACCCCATCGGCGTCGTCGTCTCCGCTTATCACCACCACCGAGAGTACGCGCGATACGCCGCCCAGAGAACGGGCGCCAGCGAAACCAAGTCGCGTTCAGTCTGCTAGCGGCACCGGAGCTGTTCGCAAGTCCCAATCCTCGAGCGCATCCAGCAGGAAGCTGGAATTGATGCAGCAGGAGCAGCAGCGCGGCCACCGCCTCAACGCCAGACCACTGGCTGAACTAGCGAACACGGAACCCCAGCCATCAGGGCAGCAATCCCTGGACCCATCCATTTCCCCTCCGGCGGCTGAGGACGGCGTCTCCTCGGCGGAAAGTGCCCAGACTATTGCCAATCCCCCGCCCGTTGTCCGTTTTGCCGTGGGCAGCGCAGTCAGGAGTCCTCTGAGTGCCTACGAAGCCGCATTGGCCGCAGCCGCCAGTCAACAGCCCAACTCCAACGAAGAGCTCAGCGACTCCAGCATCCGGCGACTCAGCTTCGCCCAGCAGCAGCTCATCCTCGGCGATCACGACAGCATCGAGGGCAGGCGGGAAACACTGCACTATCATTCGGTGGCTAGTGAATACTCCAACCAGGACTCCGGATCCGAGGACGAGAGCGAAGAGCAGGCGGACACCATAGAGCCAGAGAGCGCCAAACCCATGCCGGCCTTCGGTGACCTGACCATGGATCAGGAAATGGAACCGGTAAGGTCTCGTCGTCGTCGGATTGCCAGTTCGCCAGTTGTCATTTCCCTACGAAGAAGCCCCACAAGTGTCATGTTGGCCCCCTTATAGTGTGTGTACCAGAGTGTCATTCAACTGTGCAGGCGGCGGGCGGTGGTAATTGCCCAGGGGGTCTCGTAAACTAACCAGCAAATCTCAGTGCGACAGAGTGACAAGCTGCAGAAGGTGTAACTAATACCAGGCTTAGAATTTATCAAAGTGGTGATTTCAGTTCTCACTTCCTATATTGATATTGATAAACTTCTATATTATGTGTAATTGTGTGTAAACGTGATAGGATAAACCAATCTATTACTAATTATAATTCGAATTGATACAGTAATGTGTATAATTCTATTAGGCCTTCTACACTCATTATTTATTATTGTGACTTGAAGAACATAGCCCAAAAGTATGTATCTCTTTATCTTGAGATTTCAAGTCACAAATGGGATTCGTTGTTTACTGTGTAACATATATCAAACTATTTTAATGAGCATGGATCGAACGTACAAGTAAATCTTCCAAATCCTTGCTTCCAGGCCATCATGACATCCACCAGCGATAAGCGCGAGCATCTGTACAAGATTCTAGTCATCGGTGAACTGGGCACCGGCAAGACGTCCTTCATCAAGCGCTATGTGCACCAGTTCTTCAGCCAGAACTACAGGGCCACCATCGGCGTGGACTTCGCCCTCAAGGTGCTGCAGTGGGACGCTAACACGATAGTGCGCCTCCAGCTGTGGGATATCGCCGGTCAGGAGAGGTTTGGCAACATGACCCGGGTCTACTACAAGGAGGCGGTGGGCGCGTTCATCGTGTTTGATGTGACTCGCAGTGGGACTTTCGATTGCGTGAGCAAGTGGAAGGAAGATCTGGACTCCAAGGTGCAACTGCCTGACGGCAGTCCCATTCCGTGCATCCTGCTGGCCAATAAAGTAAGTGATAGCTCACAGTTAAAAGACCCCGGATAATGTCTTTATTTTTTTATTAAAACGCTGTTCATCCCTTTTCCAGTGCGACCAGGAAAAGCAGGGCATCATAACGCAACCCGAGAAGATGGATGAGTATGTGAGGGAGAACGGATTTGCTGGGTGGTTTGAGACATCCGCCAAGGAGAATATCAACATCGACGAGGCAGCCCGTGCCCTCGTGAATAAGGTGATAATCGGTGCTAATCCTCGGCCAAAGCCCCACTAATCTTCTTCCACTCACCCGACAGATACTCATCAACGATAAGCTGATATCTGCCGATCTGGCAGATGGCGACAAGTTCAACCTAAGCACGGGCGATGCAACCGGAGCGGATGCCAAGAACAAGTGTTCCTGCTGACCTGGGACCGAGGTCAGGCGATTGCAATTACCATTCCCAGTCTAAAAGCGAGTTTTAAGACAGAAACACCATGTGCCTACGTCCTCTCCATGTTCATGTTGTTAGAAGATAGCAATAACTATGCTTAGGGTTTTAACGTAACATTTGTCTAAGACTTAGGCTCATTCGTATATCCATCACATCATCCCGTCCGACCACCAGTCTGTCTTTATCTTTAACACCGCAACCCGCCAATCGCGATAAAGCTCGTCTGCGGGTCCACAATGTTGCACCGTGTCACTTCGAGAATTTATATAGTGACACATAACTTACCTACGCATACGGCCCTTTATTACTATCACCATTATTGCCCTAGATGCGAGGATTAGCCGGAGGTAGTCCAGCATCCGTATCATAGCATTCTACATTTGTGTAAAATACGAATCGTCTTATTGTTTTGTTTGTTTTATTTGCCGCTGCTGGCGAGATGGTTTTATCTTGGAATTATTATTCTCATATGCAAACACACTCTGCCATCATTATTTGCATTTAGATAACAATACGTACGCATTATGCAATACGAAATCAGAAATAAAGTTTTTAATGGTAGTTTAGTTCAGAGGAAGTGTTTTATTGGCTGCATTAAAACGGACGATGAACGTGGGATGTCATCACGATTGAAGAGTGTTTTGGGTAAGAAAGCACATTTAATAAACAACGATATTTCTTAACGATTTCAAATCAGTTAAGAAATCTGTGTAAGTGTTAATGTGATGAAATTGAAATTCTCTTGCTGTTTGCTTTATTTACTTTTACTTTTCCTTTCTAACGGTAAAACATACAAATGTTTCTTTTTAAAAATATTCAAGTTATCGATAGTATCATATAGGGTATTCCTTAATAAAATCTTTCAAATTCAAATGATATAAGCTCTTTACTTTTTTCTTAACTTAATATTCTTTAAAGCTATTATCAATCATAAAATCATTACAAAAAAAAATTTAGTATTTGCGAATACATATGTAAAGTACGATACTATCGAGTGGTTTGCTGCGCTGTTAATTTGTATAAAAAAAGTTCGGAAACAGTTGAAATTAACCACAATGCATATGTTTAATTGGTATTTGGCTTGTGAAAATCTGTTAGGATTAACACAACCAATTTGACAATATTTTCTGATACCCTCGATAGAACACCATAGATGAAATAAATAAAAAGAATCCGATACTTAACAATTCGAACAATTCGAAGAATACCCTGAATATAAATTTTGTGAGTGCTGCTGAACTGGACCACTATCGATAGAACCATTCAAACTATCGCATCGCTGCAAGACGAGTGCCATCGATACTTGCACCACTATTTATCAGTGTTGTGTAGCCGAGTTACTGCTAAATTGTTTATTGCAAAAATTCCGCAAACGAGAGATATTAGGAATAATAGACAATATAACAAGTGTGCAAAATGTGTTAGATGTTTAAGGTAAGCCACCGCAAATCTGCAGCTCGGCGGACCCGAGCCCAACGGACTGTGCTCTTGGGGCCGCAGCATTCCGCACTCGTCACGTTTACTCCCCTTTTCTGGTCTTTGTTGGGGCTCCGCTGGTACTTCTGCTGATAAGTGCCCAAGTCGACTTAATTAATCAGTGCCCCGGAGTCGGGGGCAAGTCAATTGGATATTTGGAAACCGCTGGCAATGAGAACCAGCTGCACGCCCAAAATACCAGTCGTGAAAAGCCGCTGCTCTGATTGGACTCCCGTTCCCACGCTCCGTATCTCTCACTTTCAGTTGCTGACTAATACTGGCTGGAAGGTAATCAGTAGGAATCGCCACAAGAAACGATGCTGCCACCTAAGGAAAACGTCGACTTGGAGTGCTTCCTGGTGACCAAGCACTCCTGGAAGGGCAGGTATAAGCGCATCCTCTCTATCGGCACGGCCGGCATATCCACCTACAATCCGGACAAGCTCGATCTTACTAACAGGTGGTCCTACTCGGACATCGTGGCTGCAGCACCCTCAAAGACCTCAAATGTGAGTTTTTGAATTATTGGGGAGAGCTCGGAACTAAGTTAATTGATCTTTCAGATACACCATGATTTTGTGGTGACCATCAAAAAGGATAAGAAACTAGATACAATCAAGTTATCGTCGGAATATCGGAACGATATCCTAAGCTCTATTTTAAAATACTACAAGGAGTTTGCGGACAAGCCCAAAAATGCTCAGGTTGGTCACCGTTTTCGAGTTTCACTTTATGTGAAATTTAATTATGTTATTTCATTAAATTCGATTTAAATTTAGAAACACTTAAATTCAGTTCTTTTTAATTAATATTTAAATATTATATTTCGATTCTGATCTCTTCAAATTAGTATTTCTACTGCTTACTAATTAATATCGTTTTGTTTTCAGCGCTTCAGTGCTTACAAGTACCATTGGTCGGGCATCAGTCTTCCGACAGTACTGGAGGTCACGCCCTGCTCTCTGGACCAGCTCGATCCCACCACCAACGACGTGCTGGCCAGCTACATGTACAAGGACATTGAGGGAATAATAGGTAGCTATGCACATTTGACTCGCTTGCATCAATTAATGTGTCTTGTTTTGTCCTCATGTGCTTCAATTACAATTCAAAATGATCGCACCGTGTTTTGTTTTTTTTTTTTTTGGTTACTTGCCGCACTCATCTTTCTTCCGCACACGTTTTAAGCAGGCATCTCGGACTATGAGGGAGGTATTGTGATGGCCTACGGCGGATTCAGTCGCCTCCATCTGTTTAAAGCGCTGAATCACCACGAGATCGTGCAGAACATAGCACAAAGATCGGCTCAGTTCCTGGGCATCGAAACAAAAATACTCAAGAGTCAGATCACACTGGAGCAGTTCGAGAGGCAGCGGTTTGGCAAATTTAGGTGAGTCTATGAGAAGGCCAACAAAGAATTTCTGTACTGAACCATATGATTTTTCAGCGGAGATCAGTTTCAAACCTCGTCGACAGAATTCTCGGTCCATAAGATAACGCCCCGCCATCCGGATCCGGTGAAGCGTATTCTCTGCCTCACCGAGGTAACGCTGCTGGAGCGGGATCCTCAAACCTATAGTGTCTGCACTCTGCGTCCGCTCACTGATGTGTTTGCCTTAGTAAGAGACAAGGACAATCTTCAGCGCTTTAGCATCGAGTACAAGAATGGAATCGTGCGCAACTACAGCACCAACGACCGGGACTCATTGTTGGCAACTGTTCTGGATGCTGTCCGCTCCAGTGGCAACCAAGATGTGCACGTCCGCATTGGCAACACGCCGCGTGGGAAACGGTACGTGCCATTGAACAGCTCGGTGGACGAGGAGACGGAGGCGAATTTGATGCGCCTGGTTATCAACAATTTTCAAAACCCCTCTAAGCGTTATGAGATCCTGGAGCGCTTTAATGCCAATGTGCCTCACAGTGGCCTCAACTATAGTGTAACTCAGGATGTAAGTTAGCCTAATGCCTTTCATTAGTTTGCTGTTCATCCTAATCAATGTTTTGTTTTGCAGAGCTTGTTTGCTGAAAACAAAGATAAACTTATCCTAAGTGCCCTTCAAGCGTTGGCTCAAAAGGAGCTGGACAGCCCTACTGCCCAGCTGAGCAACTTGGAGCTGGAGGCTATATTTCACGCACTTACTCGTCTTCTGGCTAGCAAAGTTGGATACGCAGCCTTTACTAATCTCCCAGGGTAATATATTCTAGTTTCTTATTAAAATCGTTTTTAAAGTTTGAATACATTTTAGCTTTCGTGAGATTATCGGTACAAAGGTTGTGGCTGCTTTAAGACGCAAGGATTTGGCTGTGACGTACTCCGCCATTGACATGATCAACTCGTTAATGCATTCTGTAAATTCTGACCATGATTTAAAACAGGAGCAACTAAATAAGTCATCCATTCTGTCATCAAAATCGTTTCTGGAAACTTTGCTCAACATGTGGACAACTCATGTGGTAATAAAACCATTCTAGGGCACAGCCAACTCGTTTTGCAACTATTTGTGTTTTCAGAGCCATGGCAGTGGAGCTCTGGTACTCTCAGCCATGCTGGACTTCATGACCTTTGCCTTGTGTGTGCCTTACAGCGAGACCACCGACGGCAAGCAGTTCGATATTCTGCTTGAGCTGGTTGCCGATCGTGGACGCTATTTGTACAAACTGTTCCAGCATCCTTCGCTGGCGATCGTGAAGGGAGCTGGATTGGTGCTGCGGGCTATTATTGAAGAGGGCGAGCTGCAAGTGGCACAGCAAATGCAGGCATTGGCTCTGGATGAGGCGGCGTTGTGCCGGCACTTACTGGTGGCACTGTATACGCCCTCCAATGATCCCACCCAGACCACACAACGTCAGTTGTCGCGGCATTTAATCGGGCTGTGGCTAACAGACAGTGAGGAGGCCATGGAACTGTTTAAACGCATATTCGTGAGTTATGTAAAAGTAGCAAGTATCAAGTTTTATTTAAATTATTTAAACTTATCAGCCCGCTGGCCTGTTAACCTTTTTGGAGTCTGAAGAGACTGTCCCAGAGTCGGATGTCGAGGAGGACAAACTCAATTTTCGCGACAATCTCAAATTTGCAATACAACATTCCAACAAAACTCGCAAGAATGTGATAGAGAAGCATTTACAAGGCATTAAGCATTGGGGCATGAACCTAATTGAGAAACAGGATGGAGCGGCTCAGGCGCTAAAGAATCGTCCTGTTGTGCTGAGAAATCGACGCCAGAAAAAAAAGACATCTGATGTTGTAGTGAATCTGCCTTTCTTCTTTTACAGCTTTGCCAAAGATCATAGCTTACCCAATTTAATATGGAATCACAAGGTATTCACATAAAACATTCTAATTTTAATTGATCAATTCTAATAAAATATTTTCACAGACCCGCGAGGAACTGCGTATGTGCCTGGAGAATGAGCTGCGGCAGTTTCTTAATGACCGTGACTTGGCCGGTCAAATGATCGTGGCATGGAATTATCAGGAATTCGAGGTAGCTTACCAATGTCTGGCTGATGAAATCAAAATTGGTGACTACTACATTCGCTTGATACTGGAGAAGGACGACTGGCCGCAGAATCTAGTAAAGGATCCGTAAGTTCACTTGTCTGTTTCAGTTAATTATGGATGTGAATATAGGTTTCTCTCTAGGATTGAACTCTTTAATGCCTTGTATCGCCGAGTGTTGTGCAGACAACGCGTAAATGATGACCAAATGACTGTGTTTTCCCTTCAGGCTTTGGCTAAGGTCTACCGCCGTTACCACGCCGAGATTGGCAAGTTTAACGATATGTCTTACATTCTGCAGCTCAGTGATAGGGTGAGTTTAATACAAATTTCAATGTAAGGCTTTTCATTAATATTACACATTCTATTAGTGCCTTTCTCCGTCAATGCGCGATGCACTGATCAACCTAATTTCTTGCCTGGTGCTGGAGAAATCTAACAGTCGAGCCCTTATCGATCACGTGCAATGCCTAGTAGATCTCATCACCTTGGCCCATCTACACAAGGGACGGGCGCAGCTCAATACCAAAACAAATGTTATTGAAGCGGGTCCCAATATGGGTATATACGAAGAAAAGGATTGGTACTATAACATTGAGAAGGATGGTCAAAAGCCGGAGCGTCAGGGACCTATTACATACTCGGAGCTCAAGGAACTGTGGCAGAAGGGATTAATCACACCAAAGACCCGTTGCTGGGCTATTGGCATGGATGGCTGGCGATCGCTTCAGCAGATCCCGCAGCTAAAATGGTGTCTCATTGCTAAAGGAACACCGCTTTACGACGAGACTGAATTGTCCTCAAAGATTCTGGACATACTGATAAAGTGCACTAGTTTCTTTCCGAGTCGTACCCAAAATGGCGTGGCAGTTCTTATTCCAGGTCCAAAGTTGTCTCGCAAACTTTCGGAGTTCATCTGCCTACCGCATGTGGTACAAGTTTGCCTTACCCATGATCCCGGCTTGCTGGAGCGTGTAGCTACGTTGCTCTACCAGATTATGGAGGACAATCCGGAGATGCCTAAGGTGTACCTTACGGGGGTCTTCTACTTCATGCTCATGTACACAGGAAGCAACATCTTACCTATAACTCGATTCCTCAAAATGACGCATATGAAACAGGGATTCCGTAGCGAAGAGGTAATGATCTTAAAAAATGTTTGATATGATGATGATCCACATTTTCATTTCCTTGGCAGACCTCCCAATCTGGCATCATGCACCGCAGTATCCTCGGTCAGCTTCTCCCCGAGGCTATGGTTTGTTTCCTGGAAAATTACAGCGCAGAAAAGTTTGCAGAAATTTTCCTTGGCGAGTTTGACACCCCTGAGGTAATATGGAGCTCCGAGATGCGACGTCTACTAATAGAGAAGATAGCGGCACACATCGCAGACTTTACGCCTCGACTTCGTGGACATACAATGGCAAGGTATCCGTACCTAGCCATTCCAGTGATCAGTTACCCACAACTGGAGAACGAGCTCTTCTGTCACATATATTACCTGCGTCACTTGTGCGACACTCAAAAGTTCCCCAACTGGCCCATATCTGATCCCGTGCAGCTTTTAAAGCACACACTTGACGCTTGGCGCAAGGAGGTAGAGAAGAAACCACCTCAGATGACAATCCAACAGGCTTACCAGGACTTAGGCATCGACCTTACCAAGACTCCCAAGCCAGATGAGTCTGTGATTCGCAAGAGCTATTATAAGCTGGCGCAAATGTATCATCCCGATAAAAATCCGAATGGTCGCGAAATATTTGAAAAAGTGAATCAGGTGCGTAAATGACCAGCCGACTGGTAGTCCATGCTACAATTCAACGATTATTTTTAGGCGTATGAGTTTCTTTGCTCTCGAAACGTGTGGAGCTCGGGTGGCCCAGACCCCAATAATATTGTGCTTATACTTCGCACACAGAGCATACTTTTTGAGCGGTATCCGGATGGTAAGTGTTCCAAAGATTTTTATTTAGGAATTAAAAATCGATTTAATCATACATTTTTATTTATAGTTTTGAGACCCTACAAGTACGCAGGCTACCCGCAGCTCATTAAGACCATCCGTCTGGAGACACGAGATGATGAGCTCTTCTCAAAGGAAGCCCAACTGCTAACAGCTGCCTCTGAATTGTGTTACCATACGGTTCACTGCTCTGCCTTAAATGCTGAAGAACTGCGGCGAGAGGAAGGCATTGAGGCGCTCTTGGAGGCCTACACCCGTTGCGTGTCAATTCTGGGAGTGGACTCAAAGCCGGACTCGCTGCACTATCAAGTCATATCAAACGTAACACGTTGCTTCGAAGTAGCCTGTAACTTTGAGAAGTGCAAGCAGAAGATCATCCAGCTGCCACAGTTGCTATCTGACGTTTGTCGTGTGGTATATTTTAAACATACGCTATCGGTAAGCCTGGTGACCAGTCTCGCTGCCAATAACTACGACCTGCAATGTCAACTGTCTCGGAACGGCGTTCTCTGGTCTCTGCTGCTTTTCGTCTTCGAATATGACTACACACTTGACGAAAGCGGAGTGGAGGTGAGCGATAAGTCAAACCAGCAGCAACTGGCCAACAACCTTGCAAAGATGGCAGTCCTCGGTTGTATCGCCTTAGCTGGTTACAGCATGGAGCTGCGTCAGAAACCGGTGACTGGAAGCGAGACAAACTCACCAGCGACTAAGGCGCCACCAGCCATAAAACCAAAGCCATCGGTATCCGCAGCTTCAAGCTCAACGTACACGCAGAACGCTCACAATCCCCTGCAAAGCAAGCAGTTGGCCATCACGAGCGGAAAGGAAAAGGAGTCAGACACCTCATCTGGTAGCAGCGACACCGCTAGTTCCACACCCACCGAAAGTGAGCAACAGCAACAGCTTACAAAGACCAGGTCCAGCGTCATCCAGCAGAAGTACATTGTTACGGGGGAGGCTAAAAACTCCCTAATCAAGCAGGTGCTCGATCGTCTGCTAACGCGTTACATTTCCAACCAGTTGGCCACGGCTCGCGACAGTGATGTGCTGAAGCTGCTTACGGCAAACACACGTAACCCCTACCTCATCTGGGATAATGGAACTCGCACTCAGCTTAAGGATTTCCTCGAGCAGCAGCGAACGACCTCCGCCAAGGAGACGCATGAGGACATTGCCCAGGTCTCTGAGCTGGTTTCCAGTTTTGAGTTCGATGCACACAAGTAAGTGATCAGAACATGAAAAAGGTTGCATATAACGTTAATTTTATCCTTAAGGGACGAGCTGCAGATCGGCGGTATATTCATACGCATCTACAATGATATGCCAACTCATCCTATCGCTCAGCCAAAGCTCTTCATCATGGACCTGCTGGAGTACCTAAAGCACGCTTATCAGTTTCTGCAGTACAAAAAGAACCCCCCATCAACTGCCGCTCCTGTCAGCGTTACTCCTAAAATGGGGAATGATGGCATCCTGACCCCCACTTTGGCGCCCAATCATCCTCAGCTTCAGCAGGCTACGACGGGAAAATCGGGCACTACGTTCGACGAGGTTCTAACTGCCTATAACCGATCAAAGAGCCGGAAGAAGCTGGAGACGGATGCCTTGACGGAACAGCAGTTGGCCTTACAGCAGAGCAAATACGACTTCAGTAGCGATGGAAAGATTGAGCTTCACATTACCATGGTGCTTAAAGCATTGATTGCGGTGATCAAGGCAAACGCCGAGGTGGAAATTCAGTGCATCGGAAACTTTGATATGATATTTGGTTTCTTGGCCAGTAACATATTCCCGGATGTAAGGGTTTGGTTTTGTAATTCGTTGAATACTTAATAACTTTCTGCTTTTCAGAACTCTACTGTTAAAACGGTGGCCTTGGAGGTAGTTTCTTTGGTTTCGCGTAACAAGGAGTGCGTCTCGGAGGTGGCAGCCTGTGAGATTCTAGGAAACTATCTAGTGGCCCTCAAGGACCCAGAGCTTCGTGCCAGCCAAGTGAAGGTGTTGGAAACTCTATCAGGACTGATGAACGTACAAGAGATGATTAAGGAGGCCCAGGCCAAGGGTGCCACTATCTACCTGCTGGATATGTTTTGCAACTCACGTAATCCGCAAATACGTGAGATGTGCGCTGGTATTTTGGCCAAGATGACGGCGGATCGTCTGAGCGGGCCCAAAGTGCGAATCACTGTGTCAAAGTTCTTGCCAGCGCTTTTCATAGATGCTATGGTGGAGTCACCAGCTACGTCCGTGCAGCTCTTTGAGTCCATACACGAGCATCCGGAACTGATTTGGAACGATACCACGCGTTCGAATGTCTGTGATGCTGTGGCCGATACATGTCAAAGGTATTTAAAGAAGGAATGCATTTAGTTTTTTTTTTTTAATCTTCATGTTTTGCCCGCACAGATTCTATCAGCTGCAAAAGGCGAATCCCCGGCATGTGTGGAAAGATCCGGAAATACTTAAGGATATTGTATCCAATGAAATCGTTGTGGCCGGCGTCTACCTCCGACTGTTTGTCAGCAATCCCGCTTGGACACTTCGCAAGCCAAAGCAATTTCTTTCCGACCTTTTGGACTTTGTCGTCGAACAGATCGGCAAGAGCTCCTCAGAGCAGGATGTGCTAGACCTGTCCACCACTGCGTTAGTGGAGCTTTTACGGTCGCAGCCCAACCTTGCGGACGATATCCCTGTGCTTGGACATATACCAAAGCTGTTCAATCTGCTCTCAGTGCAGCCAAAAAACACGCTATCAGTATTACATCAGCTCTCGCTGTCTGAGGTTGGGTACTATTAACATTTTGATTGAAGATTCGCTTAAGTTTCGTATATTATGTTTCAGTTCTGCGTGAGTGCCATCTCACAGACGGAATGTGTGGCGCCATTAAAAAAGTGTATGGAGCACAATAGGGATTGCATCGAGAAGGCCTGCGAGGCTCTAAGCCGGCTTTTTAAGCACCAGCATGTGAGTTTTATTCTGAATGGAATTACATTGGTTTAAAGGTTTAAGACTGATTTAAAAACGACTCAGCTTTCAAGATTTCAACTTGTCTACCAATCCTTAAATGTATTATTTACTATCTATCAGGACTCGTTAATCAGTCAATCTCTGGAGGTGGGACTTATACCTTTTCTACTGGGGCTACTGGACAGCCGTCTGGAGTTCGTGGACAATCCATCGGCGGTTAAGGCCCAAATTGTGGCGGCTCTTAAAGGCATGACGCACAATCTCAATTACGGCGATCGGGTCACGCAGATTTTGCTCAAACACCCTGTGTGGGCCGAATTCAAGGATCAGCGCCACGATCTTTTCATCGCCGACACCACAATACGTGGCTATCTGACGGGTAGGTGGAAGATTCTTATAGTACTGCCCTATAAGTATGTATGTATAATTTTTCCTATTAAAGGAGTCAATCCAACGGCTGGCTACCTGACAGCGGGTCCTGCGCAAAGCGTAGAAGTGCTCACCTCACCACCGCCCATCGACCGCGATGATCCTTCGGCCCGTCCACCCATCGACTAACGACGTGTTATCCGCCGGACCAAGGCTAAAGCTTAGGCTGGTATTTAAGATTACGCTAGCATGGAGCCTTCGATTGCCACGGAATCAGAAAACGGACACGGACTTGCACGGGTTGCCCCCAATTATTGTATTAAACTTTCTTTTATTTTGTACACTCGCAGCCAATTGTACGTAGCTTGAAAAAGGCAGATGCGGTAATAGTGAGCCAACATATTATTAATCTGTAACAAAGTTTCATTTTTTATATTTATAAAAAACCAACTGTATAAATAATTAGTTGTTAGTTTATACACCGCGCATAAACAACCTAACTAGAGCATGCATAAAGTGATTATACATATTATGGAATAAAGCCGATTCATTACAAATGAAAACCCCAAAAGTGACTATTTACATACGTTAATTCAATCTTACTGGTTAAAAATCGGAGCCTCAATCAACCTCAGAAAATAATAAAAATAGAGCAATTTCTTGCCACCATTAGGAGTCAACCAGTAACTGGTTTTAATTTTTTAAAGGGGCTTAAAATAATTTACGCTAAATACTCTTTTTTTTGTTAAGTGCAGGGTGAGTATTAAAAGGTATATTTTCGGTATTTTTATGTGGCGAAGAAAAACGCGTTAGATTATTTTTCCCAGCACATTGCTTTGGCTAGAGTTATAAACAAAACAAAAATAATGTCGCTTGTGGCAGATTATAGCAACTCCTCCGAGTCCGATGAAGACAGCTGTAGTCAATCTTCCGAAGACGGGGAAACCAAAAGGTGGCATTGTTTTGTACCTGAAGTATGATATGGGATTCAGATCCTTGTACATTTTCAGTGTGCCACCAGCCGAAAAAGAGAAGACTCCTGCTCCCAAGTTGCCCAGTGCGAGCCAAGCTCTTGCCCAAGGAGCTGGAAAGGGGGATGTGTTCAGCAATCCCTTTCTGGAGGCCGAGCTGCACAAAACCGCGTCACTGGAGCGGCACGTGAAGATGGTAGAAAACGACGCGCACCAAAAGTTGAAGAACGGCCGTAAGATTTGCTGGAACTTTAGACGAGGACGCTGCCGCTTTGGCACCAGTTGTCAGTATGCCCACGATTCTGACTTGTCGGTGGATGAAGCGGCGGAGAAGGTTGCATTACCGGATCATTCAGTGCCTGTGGTCGTAGAGGCTACTCCGGGTAATTCCAACAAGCGTAAGCGTCCGGGTCTGGGCGATGCTCTGGAGCCGGGCAAACGGGTTCTAAAGTCCTACAAACAACACAATCCGCAGAACCCATTTTCCCGGCGTTAAACCACACCTGCATCCGTGATGCGCAGCAGGCAGTGCTTACCATCAGGACCATAGGTGTTCGAGATGACGTACATGAAACGTAGGCCATCGTCCTGAAGGGTGAAGTCCTCTTCCTCTGGAAGCTCCACCGACAATCTGAGCGTGGCAACCGAGCTCCAATAGGTACCCAGCATGGGTTCCAACTGCTGTCGCGTCATTTCCTCATCGTCGCCATCTTTCTCGCCGTCATCACCACAAGTATCTGTTAAGATGAAGTTGTAAATAGTTTTAATGCCGTAATGTACAAGTAAAACAAGCAAAGGTAAAACATACCTTTATCGTTTCCAAAGAATGACACATTCCCGATGATAAAAGCCACGCCCCTGAGAGCGAGCCTCCGGATCCTGCAAGCCAATTCTGTCAGCACTGACTTTTTGACGTCCCGCATCCTTCTGCCGCGGTGGTAAGCAAAGCAAGCGGCAAGAGAATCAATAAGCACCAACTTCGTTTGCATGGAAGCCGGTTCTTCGGCGGTCAATTGCTGATCATAGGATTTTAGCAGTTCATTTATATCAGCACCAGAAGCAGCCTGCACGACCTGGATTCCTCTCATGACCGCTTCACGGGCTTCTACATCCCCTTCCCTGGCCCGGAGCATGTCCTGTATCCTCTTACAGGAGAATTCCCGCTTGGTGTCTATGAATAATACTGGTTGGGTATGCTTCCAAACGAAATTAAAGGCCAACGTGTACAACAGCTGGGTCTTGCCCACACCTGGTTGACCACAGAGCTCCCAGATCCTGCCTGGCTTGAAGGGCTGCTCCACGGAGTCCAACAGTTTGTCTAACCTGGCTTGTGGTAAGATCTATAGAATCAAAGTCCTGGTACAATGTTACAAAAACTTACTCTTCGATTCCCGTCCCGTAATTCAAGTCCGGACTAACCTCACCATCGGAGCCTTTTGGCAACAGAGATAATTCCTTCTTCAATTCTCGAACAGATTGTATATTAATGGCCCATAGCTCGTGGAGTTTCTTCTCATCCGCATCATAAAAGTCGATCAGGGACCCTATGTTGTTTTTACTGAGTAAATTTAATTGGTATTCGGATAGCAATTTCCCCGTGCATGTTTGCAAAATCATAAGCTTGAGGTCCATTTTGGGCGCCTTTATTTTATTTATATTATTTTCAACAATATATCGAAATTAAACTATCGTCGACGATATTTTGCCCAATTTACCAATTATCGATAACAGTGCGGCTAATTTCAAATTCCGCCCATCAGTAAAATAAATGTAATTACATATTTTGAATCTTATAATTTCACTTGTAGTTGTCAAACACAGAACTACATAAATGAAATGAAATTGCGGCTCAATGTGCGACTCTAATGCAAGAGTCGATCATTGATTAACTAATCTAAGTTTGCACTCGATTCACAACATGCATATTAATGAGTGTTTATCTTTTGTTTTGCAGCTCCAACACAGCTCTTAATTCAGATACGGCACGTTGTGCCAATAAAAAGAATTCTAAGAGGAAATGCTCAGTTTGCAACTGACTCACGTGTGGGGATCACAACAGAAATACAGTGGTCTCCCGATATTGGCTGAAAAAATTGGTCATCCAAAATAATCCTAAGATGCTAAATAAATTTTGTCAACACGTTAAGGATGAAATAAATAAATAAACGAATAAATAAAAGTGAATAAATTATTATATTAATTATATAAGAATAAAATATTGAAGTCGAATAAATACTAAAGTGAATAAATGATATGTGAACTAATTTTGCTCTTTTATGATAAGACACTTCACAATAGGAGAGCATACTTTATGTACACATGTGCGCTCTGACTGGAAATCCCTGTAAAGAGAGCTTCCATCCCGTCTCTTTATTTGTAATCTTGTCCCCTCTCGTTGGAAGCAATGAATCAACTTCAAGACTCAGTTGAGTTACAGAGATGAACGAGGAGCCTCACGCCTTTGAAAATCCGGTTGCCAAAGCCCAAAGATCCGGCGATGCGGATCCGGAAGTTGGCAGCACAGGTAGCGAGAAGAGTCGCGGTTCCGAAGCGTCAGCCATTGCAGCGGATGAAGAACTTCCAGTAAATCCCCCCCAGTCACTGGGCATATATCTTCTGGAACCATTTATTTTGATCCTGCTCTTTGCCTACAACTTTTCATGTAAGTCCAGTGAAGTGATCTTAGAGCATTAGTATCAATATAGCTTTGTATACTCCCGCGGATTTCAGCAACTGTTCTGAAGAATAAAGTAATCTACCAAAGCTGCACGGCGGGTTTCGGGTATCCGGACAGCGTTTGCCAGCTTCTGGGCACCAAAAACACCACGAATGAGACAATGGTTGAGATTATAACTCCGGAGAGGGCAATAACAAATCATTTAATATCCTGTTTTCCAGAAAATTGAGCAGCAGGTACAACCATATGCTGCAAAGGTCACGCTGGCTATGCGGTTAGTGGAGTGCTTTATTCCTGCTTTTTGTGGACTCTTTGCTGGATCCTGGGCGGACCGCTTTGGACGCAAGCCCCTTCTCTTGGGCTCCTTTCTAGGTGGGTGTGATGCCCCGCTAGTCAGAAGATGCTTATTCTCTTAATCTGTGAATCAGGCTACGGCCTTCAGTATCTCATTTCAGCTGCGATTGCCTACTGTGCCATGCACACCCAAGGTCTTGTCAGTCCCTGGTGGTATGTGCTCTCCATCGTGCCGCTCTCCTGCTTGGGAAGTAGTGTCACCTATTCAGTGGCTGCCGTCTGCTTTATTGCCGACGTCTCCGACGGCAGAGCTCGATCTTACAGGTAGTTAGCCAAGTAATCCAGTGGATTTGTTACTACTCATATATGTTTATTCACCGTAGGATGATCGCCTATGAATTGGCCATATATGTGGGCCTGCTCCTTGGTAGCCTTGGATCTGGTTATGCATACGAGGCCACAGACGCCTACATTGTGTTCAGCATTTCCGCAGCTTGCGTTTTCACGGCTCTCCTTCTGATGGCACTCCTTCTTCCGGAGAGTTTGCCCGTCTCGAATAGGACACTATCAACTTCATCGACTGACACTAGTGTGGTTTCCATGCTGAAAAGTTTGGGGACCACCTGCTCTAAGCCCCGGGAGCACCACAATCGCTTCATGCTCATTACCATCATGGTAGTACTGCTCCTCACTGCATTTGTATCAGGCAAGTTCCAAAAATTATAATTTAACATGCAAGCGTCGTTTAAAGTCGAGGTGATCATACGGGAAAACCCTGAAAACGTTTAACTACCTATACCGCATTTGCACATTAAGATTTCATAATTTGATTGAAACGCTGAAATGGGGGGTTGTCATTCATTGCCTCGTCCCTTGTTTGCGGATAGGCATTGGCAAAGGTCTCGGTTTGAAATACTTAATTTTGCGATCTGTGCTCTATCACTAGACGGCAGCAACGCCGTGTTCTATAAGTTTATGAGGATAAAGTTCCATTGGACCGTAAAGCAGTTCACTGAATACGAGACCGTCGGCATTTTGGTCCCGGCAGTGGCTGGATCAGGAGGAGTTTTCTTCATTTGGTCCCTCCGCAAGGTGAGTAGTACACGTATGTGGTGCTGACTCATTTTCCTGACCTACCCCTATGACTGGCAGTGCACCAAGTCGGCGGTCCTGTGGCTGGCAATGGTGTCTCTGATGAGCCACTGCGCCAGCAGCCTGATGAAGGGCTTCGCCTGGGAGAGCTGGCAGATTTACGTAGCCATTGGGTTGGGGGTTTTCAAGTCCCTTGCGAACCCCATGTGCCGCTCCATGATCACCAATCTGCTGCCGGCTGATGAACGGGGTAAGTATAGATGGCACTTTATGGCGATGTTCTTCACACACTTCTGTGGTTTCCCTTTCCAGGTAAAATCTTCGCATTGCTTGGGGTCTCGCAAGCACTTTCCCCCCTCATATCTTCCACTTTGTACGTTGCCATCTACACCCAAACACTGAACACGGAGCCGGGCATTTTCAATGTGTTTAGCGCCTTTTTATTTGGCATAGGTATTGTTCTGCTGGGGTACGTTGCTTTGACCAATATACGATTACTTTCCAATATACTCGATATGTGCAATTTTTCAGCACGGTTTGGCAAAAAAACTCGAGAAATCAGGCGTACTATGAGCCGGTTTTTAAATGATTTATGACCGAATCACAGTTTCGAGAGGAATGGAAGAAAGCGCCAGTCATGCCCAGATTTGGCTATCAGTTACACGGTGGACTGCCTTTGGGAACTCCCTCGACTACCTCTTAACGCAAAGTCCACTCATCCGTCTATTCAAACTTATTTACATACTCAATTGCGGCGCAGTAACCTATACAAATTCATGCGGAGATTAGAGTTTTTGGAATTGCGCTTGGCTAGTATCTGGAGATCTTACTCTCCTTCCCTGGGGAAAAATCGTTTAATTACAGAAGCAAAATATTTTCTCATTAACAAAAATGTGGGTTATTATTGCAGCAAAGCTGTGGCGTGTGCGGAGTCACTTGACAATTCTTACGGAATATCTATAAAAATGTTAGGATGTGCATACTTTTGTATGCCCAACGACTGGTGCTAACTACGGATTTGAGCGAACGCTAATTCCACTCGCTAATTTTAAATTAGTCGCCAGGTTTTTTACACCCTTGATCAAGATCGGTATTATGGTCGCCATACGCGAAAACCGAATGAAACTCAATTTACGCACGAATTTAGTGCCCCAACGGAGCAGAACGAAATCCCTGCATCTCCGTGTGGATTGGAGCCGACCCTATCGCATGAATTGTCATCAGCCCAATTAAAACGAATGTACAAAATTATCAACATCAAATACAATTATTACTATGGTATTTTATTCTTGCATAAGCCTAATATTCAATTTTGCGATTTATTTGGTTTATTTCCTGATAAAAACAGTGGAAGTAAATAAAAGCCATTCGATGCATAGACTTTTCAAAACAATTACATGTGGTAAAAAATGCATAAATACCTTTATTTCATCGCTAATTCTCTCCGGTTATTTCGGGCATCGGTCTGTGAAACTACTAACCACTTTTCAGACTCCCATGGCTCCGGCTCGTGCTACTCATTTGCACGTTCCAAAGATGAAATCAAACGAAGCATCCAAGCTGCGTTTCTCACGTTTCCCCTACCCAACTTTCAGTGAGTTGAGCTGGTAAGGTTGGGCTCCGACTCCATTTGGCCAGTCCGGAATGCAGTTTGACCGAGCTCCATTTGCTTGGACTCGAATCTGGCCAAGCGGCATATAACTGCGACAAATTTTCCCATATTTTTCCATATTTTCCGCCGGGGAATGCAATTTCACGTGAATCCAACAAAGCTGGCCGCTGGAACTGATGCGGCCCTAGATGAACAACTGTTCCCCAGTGCGACTGTTTACCTGGAGAGTGCCTATGTGTTGCCGGTTCCTCCGTCGCCGAGAGGCCCGCTATAAAAACACACGGATTTCGCGGTAGTCGCTCATTTCGAGAACGAAACTCTATTTGTATCGTCGCCGTCGGATTGGAAGTGGATTTCGGTTTCGTGTTTCCGACTACCGCGGCATTCAAAAGCTTTAATTATAATCGAACTTGGCATTAGTAAACCATAAATCTGGGGGGTTTCCTCTCGTTGGAACTGCGCTTACGTGACAGTGGTTGCAATGAGCCACTGTGGAGCCAACAAGTTCGGCAATTGAAGTTATTGAAGTACTCAAAAAAGGTCCACTAAGGAAATAACCATGGTCGAGAAGGCTTCAAATGCGTTTACACTGGAAAAGCTTCGCAACCTGCAATGGGACAAGGTGTTTCATATGTTTTACATCGAACCGGTTGTGTTCATGCTGCTGTTCTCGCACACGCTATCGGGTGAGTGACCCGGCAGTCCGCCGAATTTGCTACCTGAAATCTATTACCACATCGGCATCTTGGTCAGGCACTATCCAGCGCAACCAGGTCATCTACCAGACGTGCACGGTGATATTCCACTACAATGAGAGCGACTGCAAGCAGCTGGATGTGAAGAACGCCAGTGCAGAGATCAATGTGGGTTGCAGTACGGCTGAAGCCACAAGTCCACTCTGATCTGATCCTACTCCTCCGCTTTGCAGGCCATTGAGACGCTGCTGCAGCCGTATGTGGCCAATCTGTTCCTAGCCCGCACCCTCCTAGAGAGTATCGTTCCGGCCTTCTGCGGTCTGTTCATCGGCTCCTGGTCGGATCACTATGGACGCAAACCCCTACTGATTGTTTCCATGATAGGTGAGACCTGTTTTTTTAAGTTCTACCCGATCGTGTTAACTGATGATTGTTTTACAATAATGCGCAAAAGCGTAAACACAACCGAGCTTCTCTAAGTAAGCATTTCATAGCGAAAAGTCTTTGTAATCAATTCTATACTTTCTTTATATATATAAAAGTATGTGTATATAAAAGTTTTAAGCCTCGGTTTGAGAAGAGAAAGTGCGTATCAGAGTTTTAATTCCAGTGCAACATATGTTAAAGCTCAAATAAAGTAGATGTGTCGAGTTGTTCAAACGCTGATCGTGAAAAAGAAAATAGACCACTCATATGTTTTTCTTCCTACGCAGGATTCTCTGCATCGTTCCTGATGATGGCCGCCATCTGCGAGTTGTCCAGCTACTATGTGGTGAATCCTTGGTGGTACATCCTGGCTGCAGTGCCCCACTCCCTGCTCGGCGGCAACTGCGTCTTCTCGGTGGCCGCCTTCTGCTTTATCTCGGACATCACGGACTGCAAGTCGCGTCCCTATCGCATGATCTTCATGGAGTCGCTATTTTTCATTGGGCTGACAAGTGGATCTCTGTTGTCCAGCTTTGTGTACGCGGCTGTAGGATCGTCGGCGACCATCGGCCTTTCCGGCTGCATCGTTACCTTCGCAACGCTATTCATCATCTTCTTTGTGCCGGAGAGCTTGCATTACCATAAGGAACAGGAGACCAAGAATGCGATGGCTGCAAAGGGGGAAAAGGAGTGCATCGAAAACAAAGTGCCTATAACCGCCTGTGACCTCCAGTTGGACCGCGTTGGGATTGACTGTCCACCGAACTTCATGAACGATGAGGACCCTGAGAAGCAGAAGAGGATGGAGTTGCCCACACCGGCAACTCCTGCGATGAGCTTCGACGAAGACCTGTTGGCAAAGTATGTGGAGCGGCTGCCTCAGAAGGCGGAGGAGCGCAAGCGCCAGGAGGCCGAAGAGCAGGCCAAGAAGGCGGGTCTGTTCAGTATGGTCCACATCAGAGACATGATCAGCACATGCTTCAAGCGACGCGATCATCACGCGCGCGCCATCATCTGGCTGGTTACCCTGGCCATGTTTCTGTCCATCTTTGTATTCGGTGAGGCTTGGCATGATCTTTCTATTAATTCTTAGCTGATTAAGTCAACCGCTTTCAGATGGAGTGATGACCGTGATGTACCTATTCGTCCGCGAGAAATTCCACTGGACCGTGCGGGACTACACGTTCTTCGAGACGGTCAGCCACCTGATTCCCATGATCGGCGCACTCATCGGGTTTCTTATTCTGCGGAAGGTGAGCTTTTAAAATGGCGCCCAACGTGGGGCATTCGGTATACATATGATTGCGGTTTCCTTTCGTTACAGGTCTTTCGCCTGTCGGTTGTGACCCTGGCACTACTTGCCTTCTTTTCGGAGATTCTGAACAACCTGGCCAAGGGCTTTGCAACGATGCCCTGGCACATGTACCTTTCGGTGACCCTGGGCGTCTTCCGCTCCATCTCAGGTCCCATGTGCCGCACGATAGTATCGAACATAGTGCCTCCCTCGGATCTGGGTGAGTTTCGTGATTGATTGCCACGGGATAAGCCCAGAAGCACAGCTGTTCTTTTCCAGAAAACTAACTTAACTATTTTACCTCTCCCCCACCGCAGGCAAGATTTTCTCCATCAAGAATGTTTTGCAGTCGTTCGCGCCGTTCGGTAAGCGGGGCTAGTGTCGTTTGATTGTTGACTACTTTACTGACTCTTTTGCTGCTAATTGCAGTGGCGGCACCCTTGTACACCCTCATCTATAAGCAATCGCTCACCACCTACCCGGGTCTGTTCAACTTCGTCAGCTCGTTCCTGTACCTGCTTTCGTTCGTGTTTATCGGGTGAGCCTAGCGCCCTGAGTCGCCCCTCTGCAAGCCTGCTAATTGATCACACATTCCCCGATTTCCCCCTCCACAGATATGTCTTGCGGATCAAATACAGGTACAAGCAGCACTACGCCAAGGTTCTCAAGTGAGGCGGCGACCGCAAAATTAGCACGTGATCACCTCAACCAACCAAGCAATAAGTTTTACAAGTGGAGCGAATTTAAAGATGCGAGTCCGAAAGCAGGCGCCTAACTTTGGGGTTCATCAGTTGTAGATGAGTCATATAAAATGAACGAATGGATCTTTAGACTTGTTTGTTAATATGTTAAATTATTTGTAATTTGTTTTAAATTTGTACCTAGCTATTTATGAAGCTATACTCTTAGAGTAGTCAATTAAAAAATCGCACCACTTCACACTTTCATTAGCTGGGTAATATCATTTGAAAAAGGAAATATCACAAGGAAATATCTCTTTATCAGGATCACTAGCTGACTCAGTCTGGCCCTGTCCGTCCATATGAACGTCGAGATTTCGGGAACCGCAAAAGCTAGAAAGTTAATACACTTTATTTGTATTGCCAATTTCTATGGATATGTCCCAAACGTTTTGGCACACCCAATCTCAATAGAATTTATGAAATATCTTCGTCGTTTAAGAGTTCAGGAATAGCCGGGGAACTTCAAGATAAAATAAAAAATTGGAAAATATATTTTACCATTTTTCTCCAGTTCATTTACAAAATAAATTTTCACAAAATAAAAATATATATTTATTAATTAAACCTAACTCTTTGGTGAATGTTCTATGGCTGACCTAATAATTCCTACCCTACAGCTTGCTATTTACATTGGTAAGGGCTTAGCCTAATTGGCCAAGCAAATACATCTCCGCAATAATACTTATATATGTACATACGTATTGAACATCATATTGATACACTGGCCTGTGAATGGTTCACACCTCCATTGGGTTCTATTCCAATGCCTTATGTCTTTCTAGGTCAACTTCCTATGGCCTGGTAAACACTGTTGCTGCCCATTGACTTTTGAATGCCGAAGACCGCGCTGCAATGGGAGGTTGTAGGAATAATACAAATTTCGGATTTCGGGATTCATAAGGAACACTCACGCCGACATGCAGTAACACAGGAAGTACAGTCCCACACTGATGAAGTTAAAGATGCCCGGATAAAAGTCGACTGTGGCCTGGTATACGGCCGTATAGAGAGGCGCCGCTCCTAAAGGGGAGATGGACTGCAGGGAAGTAGTTAAGGAAAAGATTTTACCTATGAGTGGAAGAGGTTTTAGTATAAAGAAGGTCCTTGTGATCCCTCGGACTCACCCAACTCCGAGCTGGGAGTCACGTGCGACAGGATGGCCTTGCACATGGGCGACATGACGCCCCGCATCATGCCCACTATGAGGGCCAAGTACATCTCGCTGCCATATACGGCCGTGGCTCTGACTGTGCTCTCAAGAACACAACAGGCAAAGGCTAGGAGGGTCATCGTGATGGTGGACAGTCCAAGAAGACGACGCAGTAGGATCATGGCGATGGTACTGCCAACCACTTGAATGACCGCCCTTGCCGCATTGAACACACTGTAGTCCTGGACTGTATAGTCGAACTGTTTCCGCATAAACATGTAGTTAACTGTGGACTCGCCCTCTGGAATTGGACCGATATGTCAGTTCCTCGCCGGGAGCAAGCATCGCTCTCAACTTCACTCACCCATGGAAAAAACGCACAATGTCAGCGACATCATCACAAACCAGATGATAGCACGATCGTAGTTCTCGCGTTTCCTGATGCAGGTCCTTACGAGGACCTTAACTAGGTCCAAACGGAAGAACTCGCGGATACGGGACTAGCCGATAATTGCGTAATTTAGCAACAGTTGACAGTTGATAAACAACATATATTACATACCCCACTTTGCAAATCTTCAGACTTCAGACTCTCGGGCACAAAGAAGTAGACGTATATGAGCGCAAT
This sequence comes from Drosophila erecta, assembly GCF_003286155.1. Taxonomy (NCBI): domain Eukaryota; kingdom Metazoa; phylum Arthropoda; class Insecta; order Diptera; family Drosophilidae; genus Drosophila; species Drosophila erecta. Next base: position 17,922,144 of record NW_020825200.1, read on the forward strand.
GGAGATGATGGAGCCCACCAAGATAAAGAGTGTTGAAGCTCCAGTAGCCGCATAGATGTATCCACTAGCCACTCCGCCAACCAGCATGCCCAGGCCGAGGGCAGCTTCCATTGTCACCATTCTGGACGAAATTCATTTGTGAGTATGAGATAGTAACAAATGGTAAAACGATAATCAAATAAGATTTCCTTTGAACTTAATTTCTTACAACACACATTCCATTATAATATGTTGTATAAGTAGTATAAAAGTAGTATAAGATTACGTAGACGACGGGATCATAGCTACCCCTACTACCATATGTGTATTTAATCAGTGAACAAAAAGGGAGTAACTCGATCATTACCAATATACTTTAAAAGAGTATTATTAGTATCTTATTTGATATATTTCAAATCTATGAAGCGCCTGTCTTGGACATCCACTCACCTCATGGCTCGCTTATTCTCGGTGGCGACATCGGATACATGGCAGTAGAGGATGGTGATGAGGGCGCAGGTGCCTCCGCTAAACACCGACGGCACACAGGACAATAGGAACCACCAGGGACTGATATTGACGGCGGCCGTTATTTGAGTAAGAACTACCAGGATGATGGCGCTGATAAAGTAGCCTGCAAAATAAATCAGATACTTTATAGAGCTCGTTAGATCGAGGGGTATTCATATGGTATTCTCACCTGTAAATGTGGATAGCAGGATGGGCCTTCTGCCGAACTTATCTGACCAGGGTCCCAGGAAGAGGCTTACTACGGCGGGAACGGTGCTCTCGAGCATTGAGCTTATCATTGTGATGGTGGAGGCATACTCCTGAACTTGCCCCTCGATCTTCTGCAAAACGGGAACTCAGTTGATAGGGGATTCTCTACTGCTGATAAGCACGGCAGCCTGTCGTCACGTTTGTATGACTCACTAGGGGTTTTGGCCAGCTTAACTATCTGCACACATGCATGTCGAAATATCACTGCCCATTTGTATACTGCGGTCGATAACTTTTTGTGATAAGACGAGCCATTAGTCATAAAAAATTTGGGTTTACTTTTGTTTTGGACAACTGATAAGCAGATAAAGGTGGAACAAAAGTTCTCCAGTATAAGTTTACTATAGCTACAAGCCGAACGGAAACATAGTAATGGAAACTATAAAGACATACACAGTTTTCAATCCGCATCAAAACATTGCACAACTAAGATGTTTTGGAAATACACATGGAACAAATTACACATGACCACAAAAAACCACAATAACAACGGGTCTTGTATTGAAATGTAAATAAAATAAACTAAATCGAAGATCGTTTTCCCACAACAATGACTGCTAATTGAAATGCAATTATAGAATCACCGAAGTCTCACTCATTAATGTTAATGTATAAAACTACGTATACGCCTATAATTTTCAACTTGCCTTAACCTCATCGGAGGCACGATCCGTACCGAGAAATGGCTCGCATTCGGTGGCATTATATTTCATGACCGTGACGCAGGTCTGGTAGAGTATCTGGTTCTGGTAAACGGCATCTGATGGAAACAATCTGAGTTATAGACGCCCACCACACATTCAGTCATCTATACACACCTGTTAGAAATCTGCCAAAGAAAACCAGAAATACGGCTGGCTCTAAAATAAGCGCGCGGGGTCGTTTCAGCCAGCTACCAAAAATCCGATTGGTGGGTGGGGAGTGCACTTCGGTGTCCAGCGGCTCATCAGTTCCGCCAATGATTGGCTCCTCATCATCTCTGGGCATTCTGCTTCAGTGGCGGTCACGGTCTTGACCGCTCACCTAATGCAACAAAGCGATCGCAGCAATTATCGTGTAGACAAAGGAATTAGCGATTCGTTCAGCCAAGCACTGTATCGAGCGGTTATGTGTTAAACCTCCGCGCGCGCCGAACTCGAGTGATAGACTAACTGGAGGGAGCAGCTGAAATAGACGACGTAAACAAACAAAGCGAGCGATTGCCAATTTGAGCACACCAAACCGCCCGTTCGAGCGGCTCCGTATCGAGAAACCTCACTCCGCGACCCATAATCCGATAATGTTCGATGCATTTAAAGTTTATTCTCACGCTGCAAACATTTAAATCTTTAGATTCTAACTTTATTATGCTTGCACGTGGCAAACATAGTCCATATAGCAGATACATGTACACGGGTAAAAATCATAATAATACTTGCGCAGATACCAGGAGTACAAACACTAGATTAATTTACAAGAAAGTTTTCCAATCTTTTGAAATGAGCGCTCTTTCCAGCGCATGCAGAAAATTTAACTAATGCTTAGTCAGAGCGCTGAGGTGCTGGTTAACTGCCTATGGCCTGGTAGACACTGCTGCTGCCCATCGATTTCTGGATGCCAAAGATCACACTGCATTTAAAGGTATTGCCATTAATATGAACTTGAAATGTGTTCGCTAGGACTTACGCTATCAGAATGTAACACACAAAGTAGAGAACGGCGCTGATAAAGTTGAAAGCTCCGGGATAATATTTTAACGTTGCCTTGTAGACGGTTGTGTACAGAGGAGCAGCGCCCAGAGGCGAAACCGATTCCATGGAGGTTGTCAGTGCAAAAATCTTGCCTAAGTTGTTGCACATGGTTTTAGTTAATGGATGGTATCTCCGGGCTACGCCAAGCTCTATGGGCCACTTACCAACTTCTGTCGCGGGTGCAACATGCGAGAGAATCGCACGACACATAGGTCCCATCACGCCCCGCATCATGCCCAGCGTCATGCCCAGATACAGTTCCTGCCAGTAGACAGCTGTGGCCCGCACCGTGCTCTCCAGAACACAGCACGCCAAGGAGAGCAATGCCATGCTTATAATGGACATCTTCAGAACGCGGCGCAATACCACCATGCCGACGATGCTGCCCACAATCTGGATCACGATGCGGGATGCATTAAATAGACTGAAGTCCTTAATGGTCCAGTTGAATTTATCCAGCACGAACATGTAATTTACAGTGCTTTCTCCCTCTGGAAGTATTATAAATATTATATATATTAAGGGGTCTTAAGTTTGAGTTATGTTACCCATATCAAAAATGGCTATCGTTAGGGCAATCATAGTAAGCCAGATGATTGCGCGATCAAAGTTGGGTCGCCTCTTAAAGCAGGTGTGAATAAGGTCCTTGACCAAATCGAAACGGAAGAACTCGCGGACTCGCGACTAGAATGAGGACATGAGAGTTAAGCTACTAGTTTCCTCTGAGCTAAAGAAACCACTTACTCCGGTGTGTATGTCACCTGGCTTTAGGCTTTCAGGTACAAAAAAAAGCACGTACATCAAGGCAAGCATCATAAGGCTTCCAGCTATGGAAAACAACACCAGTGCATTTGTGGCCGCGTAAATATAACCACTGGCCACATTGCCCATCATCATTCCAGCACAGAGGGAAGCCTCATTAAAGACCATCCTTAAAATAATGGAAAAAGTTGAAATGGCATTCGTTGTATGGATAAATTAGGCTCCACACTCACCTCAGAGCCTTCTTTCGCTCCTTGGCCACGTCGGATATATAGCAGTAGATTCCCGTAATCAAGGCGCACGTTCCACCGCTTAGGACGGAAGGAACCGAGGAAAGGAGGTACCACCACGGACTTATATTCGTGGACCTTGTTATGTAGGAGAGTACCGTCAGTATGAGTGCACTAGTGAGGTAGCCTTTAAAAACATTTAGAGGTAATTATACAATTATTTAGAAAGCCTGACTGGTAATAATGTACCCGTAAAAGTGGTCAGCAGGATTGGCCGCCTTCCGAACTTGTCGGACCAGGGACCCAGGAACAGACTTGCAAAAGCTGGAATAATGCTCTCTAGCAAAGAGGTTGTCATCATAATATTTGCAGAGTACGTTTGTACTATCACTTCGACTTCCTGAAAAAACACAAGTTCACTTTAGTGCACTGAATAACTCTTTATCACGTTTTGAATGGATGAGTCAATATGCCATATCGCGTACGAGCAATTATAATTTAAACGCTTTCCTGAGCAAATACTCCGATACTGCTTCGAAATGCAGTAACAAAGGATTTTGCTTACTTCTGTTGCGGCCGCTGTAAGCCTTGGCTGCCGTTCTAATTACCTTATCTCTAGGCTCAAAACAATGGAATTTTTGCAATAGATTAAAACGATTTGCTAAATGTATAATGCTTTGTCACGTCAGATGCTGATATACAAAAGCACTAAGAATATGTAGGTACGTCTTCGAAGAATGCTTTAATTTCGGCGAGCCAAATGCTAAATACATTGTTTTCTTCAGCAGAGCTTAATAACAAAGAAGTATTGCGATAAATTACTTTTGTAACAAACTGTTTTTATAGTTACTAAATAATTTGTTGAAAATTTATATTTTTCTCATCGCCGCTATTCATAGAATCACAAACCGAAACGCCCAGCAAAGCAGCAAAAACAATTTCCACAGAGATAAAAACCGTTTAAACCAAAACCAGACACGAGAACAGCAACTACACAAAGTACAGATACCAAGGCTCTATGATATGTGTATACTATATGGTTATGGGTCGAATTATACACTTACTTTATCCGCGTCCGATCCGCGATCAATGCCCAGCAACGGTTCACATTGCGTGGCATTGAATTTCTCGATGGTAATGCAGGTCTGGTAGAGGATTTGATTCTGATAAACCGCCCCTAAAACGCACACAAAGTTAATTGAATGATGCACCCAACCGGATTTACTGCTCTGTAGTCGTCATACCAATTAAATATCTGGCGAAGAAGATTAAAAAAACTGCGGGCTCGAGGATGAACCATCGGTAGCTGCTGTAGTCATGAGGCGGGGGAACCGGAGACGGGTCCACCTGCTCACTGCTGGTCGCAGATGAGGCGTCCAGTATGCGTGGCGCCGTATCTTCGCCGCCAGCCTCCACATCGGCCACCAAGGCCTCCGTGTCAGAGCGTTGCATTATGCCGTTCCGTTCCCTATTTGGTAGTTATCGCAAAGGGAACTCGGGAATGCGTCTGGCTTCCACCAGTCTGCCGGAGATAATGGAATTAGCAATTCATTCACCAGAACGCTGCGCAGTTTCCCTGAAAGTCTTCCAAACGCGACGGCGGGTTTTTAGATACTGAAGCTTCAGCTGCTCTACTGCTGATTAACGCGGATTTATCGTTGCTTTAAACCCTGTTACATGTATTATATTCAACAGCACAGCTGGCTGGATTCTCCTCCCGCAGTTGACGTTGCTATTCGAAACTTTCTAAATACAAGCAGCAACAGCTGATTGTCTTCTTCTTCTGTGTTATTGTTTTGATTTCGATTTTCGATTCTTACTGCTAGGGATGCCAACTTGGGGCGAATTAAGAGAGGTTTGATTTTTTTGAGACTTTTTACTGGTTGGTTAGTTAATTCAATGAATTCTTTATTTTAGTAGCGTCGTCGCTCGCGCTCTCCTCGCGAGTCTCGTTCCCGCTGATCATGACGGCCACGGTCGCGTTCTCGATCTCGCTCCCTTTCCCGACGATCTCTTTCCCCGTTCCTCTCGCGCTCTCTTATTCTGTCGCGATCCTGACGCTCTCGCTCGCGATCCTGGCGTCCACTGGTCTGGCGACTGTCATAGTCCTCATTGTGGATGTCCCGATTGCGAACCCTATTACGCTGGCGGTCGTAGTCTTCGAGTTCGTCGTAGTAATCCCGAGAGCGGGCGTTGTTGCCCTGCCCAGATCTCCGCTCGCGCTCTCGACTGCGTGACCTGGACTTGGAGCGAGCTCTTCGCGGTCGTCGCACTGATGTAGAATTTTCCTTAGGCCGGTTGGTCTCGTCCGCCTTCTCCTCATCGCTGGGCAGTTCGTCGTCCAAGTCCTCATCCAGCACAGACACCTTAGGCTCGATTTCGTTATTCTCTTCTAGAATGGAACGCTTCTGGATGCGGGGCAGTATGATGTCGCAGACACGGTCGTTGCGCAGCAGTTCGTCTATGTACTCGTCCATGTAGACAATCTCGAACTGGCCTGCGCGATTCTGACGCCGCAGCTTTCGATTGTCGATGTACAACGGCTCCAGATACTTGTAGCAGTCCAGTGCGGCTCCTGTAAGCCGTAGATAGAAGGCTCCCAGGGCTCGCACGTACTTGAACTCCTCATTCTTGATAAACTCCACTACGATGTCCTTTTCCGGCTGAATCTGCAGCATCTTAAGAGTGAGGCAGAGAAACTGGGTGGGCTTAATGTTGCCGCCGTAGACACCTCCGACGAATCGCAGCTCCATTGCCTTGTCTACCAGAAGCTCCGCCGTCAGGGCAAAGCATTGCTCCTTCCAGTACTTAGAGTCATATATTCTCGAGCGGATGATCTTCTCGATGAGGTACTGCGGATTCGTTCCGTGCACGTTTTTGGCCTCCTTCACCGTGCGGTTGGCCATTTTCAGTTAAACCCTGGTTAGTTGTCAGCCGTAAGTCAGGAGGGACTTTTCAATCCCGAAATTCGGGTATCTGGCTATTGGCAGCAGCGCAAAATATGAAAATGCTGCGAATATATTTATTTATTTTTCGGCGTTTCTTAACCAGAGTGGCCAGCTGCCTAAGAGAGAAATATGCCTCTCCGACAAGCGAATACATAAAGGCGATAACGATAGCACACGGTAATCGGTATCGGGTGACGCATACGAACAACAGCTCCCAGACAACCAAGAAACGCAATAGCAGGAAAAACTCTATTTATTCGCTATATTCAGGTGAAAAGGCAGACCAGTCAGGATGAGTTTCTTCGGGAAGATGTTCGGTGGCAAGAAGGAGGTGGCCCCCACCACCGGCGAGGCGATACAGAAGCTGCGCGAGACGGAGAACATGCTCATCAAAAAGCAGGAGTTCCTGGAGGCCAAGATCGAGGACGAACTGAATATAGCCCGCAAGAATGCGTCCAAAAACAAACGAGGTATGCATGCAGTCCGCCGAGGTCCTTGGAGTCCTAGTTGGTCACTTAGATGGGCCAAGGGGAAATGACTCATTGCTTTGTTTTTGTTGCGGCCGCGAGGCCTCCTCCCAGTTAATCAGTATCCCATACTGCTAGCAACTAGAAAACTCAATAAACAATATGTATCTCTTTGCCCTTTTCACCCGCATACCATTCGATGCCTGGACGTGTCCGCAAATCGCTCAGAACGTAATATAAACATTCCTTTTAATACCCAAAACAAACACAAGCCATGCAGTAGAGTAATTTCAAACCACGCATTGCGAATTGGCCAAATCATAGTTCGAATATATGTATAATCCAGTCCTTGAAACCTTCTAATCCCTCCACTTGACACATTTTCAGTGGCATTGCAAGCACTCAAAAAGAAGAAGCGCCTGGAGAAGCAACTCCAGCAGATCGATGGCACCCTGTCCACCATTGAAATGCAACGAGAAGCTCTGGAGAGCGCCAACACGAATACTGCCGTCTTGACCACGATGAAGAATGCCGCGGACGCTCTCAAGTCAGCCCATCAAAATATGTGAGTCATGGATTTGTGCTATTATAACTGCCAAATACTAACTTTCACTTTCATGCAGGGATGTGGACAAGGTGCACGACATGATGGATGACATTGCCGAGCAGCAGGACGTGGCTCGAGAGATTTCCGATGCCATTTCCAACCCAGTGGCATTTGGCGCGGATCTCGATGATGAGGATCTCGAGCGGGAACTCGACGAGCTGGAGCAGGAGAACTTTGATAAGGAAATCATTGGCATCCCCGAGCCGACGCCCACATTGCCAGAAGCACCCACAGAAGATTTGCCCGAGAAGGCCAAAGAAAAGAAAAAGGCGACAACCACGAATGCAGTGGACGATGATGGTGAGTTTAGTCACCGCATTTGGGTCTACCTTCGATAATTAACGATTAACTTGCGTTACAGATGATCCAGTCATGAAGCAGCTAATATCCTGGTCCAATTAAATCAGAGAGCTATTGAAATCTCCTTACTGTTCTGAAGATTCACCCTATAGTTTTTGTTTTAATTAATAATCAATACTGTTAATTAAGCGAAATTTTAGTTCGAAGCGAGGGGAGAATACAAGGCATTAAATCCTTTGGCAATTCAACAAATGGTACACAACATAGGAATGTGATTTTAAAATAAACGAAATGAGCATAGTCACGCCACGCATCATAAACAGTAGGTATCAACGTAATTTCATATTTTATTTGTTTATATTTCCAACACGACTAAATGGCTCTGAATAACGCTGATCAGCCGTCAAGTGGATGCAGATGTATTATTCCAACAAACAAAGCTTTTTGATAAAACTAAAATATGTTTTGTGGCACTCATCTTTCCGCAGTCTTAGCTTTGTATTGAGCGATTCACGAAAATAAAAATATGAAGCCTCTTGACTGCAGATAACTCAGTAGTCGCAAGAGGCACAAAAAAAATAAGCCAATACATTTTAGTTTAAAACAGTTTTTGCTTATAAAACGGGTTTCGAATAAAACCTCTGGGAAGAAACCATCTGATCTGTGTTGTTTTTCAGATTTAAAAAATCCCACTAATCCAATCACTTTATGAATTTAAGTTGAATGCATTATTGTGTATAGTTTTATTGCAAATCGATCGGTTGTACATCAATATCATTTTAACTATGGCTTGGACAATCTACGTACTACGGACTTTGCTAGTTGGTGGTCAAGTAGGGTGGAAGGCGCTCAGGTCTGCTGCCTCAGACCCTTCACATACCGCACCGGAATCTCTGGCAGGTAAACGCAGACAAAGAACATCAGTGGTCCGAACGCAATCATGCAGACCAGCCAGTAGATGAAGCCTAGGATTGTGATGGCGTCCATATAGGAGGAGGGGATCGATCGGACAGCACGTACAAGTGCGGGGGTAGATGAATGTCTTGTGTAAAATTGTAAATAAATAACTAGTATCACTAAACACCGGACTCGGCCAATGGAGATGGTGCAACAAGGCAAAAGGCGGTTGTTGCCGCTGACGCTCCGATGTTCCTAATAGGGTATCAGATATGTATAGCTGCAGGTAACTTTAGACACGGATCGCGACTCATCCGTCTGGTGCTCCGATCCAAAATCGTCTGGTAATCTTCAAGCGCGCCACCTTAAATGAAATGAAACGAGAGACGTTATTGCCTCAATTGTGATATAGCAATTATCAACGCGATCGCGGATCTTACAGCGTGTTGAGACAATGCCCAATGGTAACTGCCCAGCTGCTCCACTGAATCACGCACTTATGTACACCACCTGGCAAGGCCCACGCCCAGATTGGTTATTTTCGGGGCTATCCCCGGCCACTCACATTCTCCGCGCACGGCTTCCTCAGCTGTTCGCAGCGCCAGTTAATTCGCAACTGATTCTTAACTGGTTATGCCGTTCCAGTCCAGATCCCCCCAAATCTCGCTCAGAACTCTGAACCAACCTGGCCGAGCGATCTACGCTCAAAGCCCGGGTGTTCAAGGTGAGCCAACGAATCTATGACCGCACAAACTGGTTTTCCAGCCCCTAGAGAACGTGGGCTACGCTCTTCAGGCATTTAATTAATTGCATTGCCCGAGCCTAACCCCTGTTCAATCGAAAATTGCAGGCATTGGACGGCTATCTGGTCTGAAATTACTGCACCCACCAAAGCAGTTTACTCATGGGCTACCACGGCTGATAAGGCGGTTGCAAGATAATCAAAATATTCCCTATGCCAAGTAAACAGAGCAATAAACCAGCACATGGTGTGCTTAGGAACTACTCAAAGAGGTGGTACTCGTATAAATGAGGAAACTTGGGACCTTGTGTGCTACTTGGCTGCCTTCTTTGACAACATTGGGGTCATTGATCGAGCCATTCAACTAGCTTACCCACTTCTTTGTTTACTTTCTATAAATAAAATAACATAAAATCAATTCCTTGATGGGGGAAACCAGCTTCCATGCTACAACAGGACTTACATGTTTTTGAAATCGTTCACCTATCATTTGAATCTTATCTTTAAATCGGTTCTATCGTCATCACTTAAAACAACTAAGCTAATCCACTATGAGTCAACCTATTTAGTCCTAAACTATTTTTTTGAGTTATCTGAGTAGTGGCATCTATTCTTACTCCCGATTTTCAACTGCCCAACGGGACAACAAATAAAGATGCCAGTTACATAAAATTGCGCCTATCTAATCTCGCCCTTAAAAGATAGTGCTTCTCGCCACACTCCAAAGATTCTAGAAAACAAACCAACTTACATGATGTAGAAGTAGTTGTCACTGTCCTTGCGCTTCACGTCGCACGGATTTCCGCTCTTGCTGGCGGTGGAGCTGGAAGGTCCTGGCTCGGGATCCGTGTGCTGGGAGCTGGTGCTCCAGCTGCGACCCCAGCGACTGGGGACAGAGGATCCGGGGACATTCGGCTGCCTGTTGCTGGGCAGGCTGCCATCTTTGCTGGAACCGGCGAAGAACGACTTGACGCTATCCATGGTGCGACCCTCGCTACAAATCTGGTTCCGATTGGCTGTGTATATGCGTCGAGCCTCCGCAGAAACGCCCGAAATTGATAAAGCTAAAAATATATATGTACATATATATACATCGGTGAAGACACCATAATTTATTTATTTTGACTGAAATCTTGTTTTTCGGTGGGCTCGTGCCCATACTCTTGCTGTTTCCAAGTAGAGGGATCTTGTCTTTCGGCTGTCGTACAGTGCACATTGAACTTATTTAAGGTGCGGCTGGAAAACAAGTCGAGCTATTGATAAGCTATTGGTATATGCACATCTATTATTATCGTATCTGTTCCAGGTGGGGTGGCCATCTTGGGCGTTTATACTTGTTTGTTTTTCCCCAATAGAGTCTTTGTACTTCATTTGGAGAGGAGATATAATATGTGCAGAGTATTCTCCATTTACGTAAAATGGCAACTAAGTAGAAAGTGCGACGCAGTTTTAGCTCGAATCGAGTGTGCGAATCAAAAGTATATGCATATGTACATATGTACAAGGTGTTGCCCCATACATATTATCAATTAGCAGTTCAGAACAGTTCACTGACTAAGCAGATCGCTGATAACGTGGTCGAGAATCGGCGGAAACACGCGTCGCCCTCGGGAGCCATGGGAAATAGTTAAGTTGTTTGGGATTCGGGCTCTCATCAATGGGTTAGTCGGCGTGGCCAGATAAGCGGGCTGCGGGCCTTGAAGACCAACAAATGCAAAGTGGACCGAGACTGATAACCGGACGAGGTCAGCCCATCGTGCCCATCCAACTGACCTACCTCAAATGCCCAGTTCACTCGTCTTCAACGGGATCGAAGGGTGCGACTCCTTGGGATTTACTCCACTCCACTTGCTTTGGCTCCGGTGGCTCCGGCTTCTTTCAGTGCAATCCCACGAAAAAACTTGATCACCTCCAGTCGCGAGGAGAGAACTGTGAACCGTTTTGCACAATGTCTGCGATCGCACTGAAAACGAAACAAGGCACGGCGTCGGCATCGAGTGTTTTTAGTTTTAATCAATTTGAAATGCGAAGGCGTCGGGTGTTGCCTCTGTGTGAGTGGCGACCACGCAGCTCATACACCGTAAGAAATGGTGGGGCTGAAATGGTTCAAGGTACAAGTTAGCGCAAATCGGAGTTACCAAGCTGAACTTCCTAAAAGCGTTTCCTTCCTAACTAGAGGAACATGGTTAGGTTAATTATAAACAAATAACTAGGTACATATGCATTCCGAAATAAGTCTGTTTTTCCAAGTGCTGCCATATGTTCGGCGTAGCAATGTGTTTTTCCAAGAGTTACATGGGGTGTTGGCAACGTCTGGAAAGCGTCTGGTTTCTTGTGGCATTGGTACCTGACTTTCCGAGGTTCTTCTAGTTTGTTTTGGTCGCTGTTTCTTTCAGGTGCTTCCAAACATGATTTTTGACTGTTTTGGCTGAATCTGTTTGGTGGTACACTTATGTACGTTCTACCTACATAGTACATCACAGATCAACCTTGTCATCGTCGCACTTCCGCCCTGGCTCTTTGTCTCACTTCTCTGTCTTGCCTAGTCTGCCTTTCCACTTTTGCCTTTTTATTGTGCTCCGATGCATGTTGATTGTCGTGGACTTTGCACCCTCAGTTTTCCGCTGTTGTAATGCTTGTTTTTACGCACTTACAGGGGAATAGTCGCCTAGGAAAGCACTCTGTATCTGTTTAATTGTTTTGGATTAGTCAGCTGATAACTCAGTAGAATTTTCATACTAATAGATTAATTAATTCCAATATATTAAATAGATAAACTGTATGATTCACTGTCCCAATTATGAATTGGCTGATATCTTTGAAAAAGTCATTAGACTCAAGCAAATCAACGATGCAATCTATTGTTTGTTTTGAAATGTTAAGAATTGATCAAATGTTGCTATGATTAATGGCTTATAAAATATTAAATGAACGGCAGTCTCATGGATCTAATTACAAGCTTCTTGGTGGTGCTTAAAACCAAACTTTTTTTTGGCAGATCGTCAAATACCAATAGAATCAATTTAAATTCAAATCGAGTGGCAGCTCCGATAACAGCCACAGCTGCTGCGACCAGGGCGGTACAGTGTGTGCTATCGCCCGATAACTTCTTTGTTTTGAACCCCCGGAAAAGCAACCCTGGGTAGGCTCTCGCCAATTGGAACTGCGAATATACTGACCGTATATATGTAAATGTTTATAATTAGCAATTTTTCTACGAAACAAACGATTGAATAATGCAGTTTTCTGCCCACTAAATGCCAAATACAACACACAGACTGCCAGCCACGAACGGTGATGTGATTAGAGTATTAGAGTAATCCAACGAAAACGCGAGTTCAGTTTAAATCAGAGAACGAAGTGCCAAACAAAGGGACTGCGAGCCCCCGAACCCAGTCCATATCCAATCATTATACTCGGTCCGTGACCTGCCGACGAGCCAGCGAGAACGGCAATAAGCATGGGCAACGCCAGCTCCACCGTGCACATGCAACGCGAGCGCCACAAGTCGACCGACTTGTCCACTCCGAGCTCTCCCGCACATTTCCGCGATTCAGTTGGCGGAGGAGGAGCGGCACAGGGCGGGAGTGCTGGCGCAGCAGCTCTGGTCGGTGCAGCGGGGGCGGCGGGTACTGCAGGGGGCGGAGGAGGCGGAGGCCAAGCTTTCTCGTTCGACAAAAAACATACGGCAGTCTTGAACGAGGGCTCGTCGCAAGAAGACGACGACCCGTACTATACGGGAACTGGAACTGGATCCACTAGACGAGGCACCGCCGACGACGCGACATCAGCTGTTCCCCGAGAGCACACCAGTATGGACAACAACGAGGAGGAGGACGCGGCGGCGGAGCCATCGACTGGATCTCAGTTAACCTGCGATGAGGACGACATCCGGAAAACGGCACTGCCCACCGTTCTGCGATGGGATGGAGGCGGCAAGAACGTAACCATTTCGGGTACATTCTCCAACTGGAAACCCATCACCATGGTGCGCAGCCACCAGAACTTTGTGACCATCATCGATCTGCCGGAGGGCGACCATCAGTACAAGTTCTGCGTGGACGGCGAGTGGAAGCACGATCCCAAGCTGGTCAGTTGGGCGGAAAATCAATATAGCAAGCTCATCACTTTCAGTGTTTTCAATTCGGGCGCCCGAATGACGCAGTTACCGATTTTCACCCCGCGGGTTGTGTAATCGTCGTAAACAAAACGAAGTCTCCCAGTAATCAGTAGTGGATTTCAATTGGGTTCAGAGATGCTCATCCAGCTTTAGCTATTTTGAAGGAACCCTTTTGAAGTGATTCATGAACTACAAATATATCTTAAGTTACGAGTTAGGCAAACTGCCATAAAACTTGTATATTACTAATCCGTGAAGACTTCGCTATTTTTGTGAGCACAATTTATCTCAGTGACTTTTGAGCATTACTATCTGGGCGGAAAAGAGCTGAACTATAGAAATATAAAACCTATTCTGGATAATAAATTCCCGATGTGATAAAATTATTGGGACTATGTCCCAATATTATAATTGAACAATTTTGAGCACGCGAAAAGCTTTGATCAGCATATGCATAACTTTTGTTTAAAAACCTAAAATCTTTATAAAGAATAGTTAACGAAGCACAACTCTTAAAAATAATTTGGCTCATTTGCCTTACTGGTATTTACATTAGTTAGCGAAACGAAAGCGAACTACTGAATAAACATAACCAACCAATTTTTGTGTATATAGCAAATGTTGTAAGCCAACAGTTGGTATTGAGTCGAAATTTGCTTAAAACAAATCGTCCCATAGCAACAACGATTCGGTAAATTAAGTTATAATAAAAGAAGGCATTGCTTGGGCACAATTTCATTCAGTATTGCCCAATTTTCGTTTTATCGCCAACTCAGCTATCATATTTCATAAGTTTTATTGAACTCAACCTAAGGCCCACAGATATTGTCCCCAATTATATTTGGGACCCGCCCATGAATAGCTGTTTACCCAACTATTGTTACAGACAATTTGATTAGAGCTTATCGGTTTGCTATTTCAGAAAAGCGTGGAGAATGACGAGGGGCAGAGAAATAACTTGGTGTCCGTGCGGGAATCCGATTTCGAGGTGTTCCAGGCCCTGGCCAAAGACAGCGAGAACGTGACCAACTATGCGGAGAAGGAGTACTCGCAAGAGGTGCCACAGGTGAAGCCCTGGGAGAAGGTATCTGGGCCGCCCGTCCTGCCGCCCCACCTGCTGCAGGTCATCCTCAACAAGGACACACCGCTATCGGTGGGTATTCTCAGTGCCTCGAGAATTAACTCCCTTAACGTTACCTTGTTCTGTTTCAGTGCGAACCCACTCTGCTGCCGGAACCCAACCACGTGATGCTGAACCACTTGTACGCACTGTCCATCAAGGATGGTGTCATGGTCCTGAGTGCCACGCACAGGTATCGCAAGAAGTACGTCACCACGCTGCTGTACAAGCCCATTTAGGCTACTCGCAATTGGTATTTTAGCTGTAGGAACATGGTTTTTATGAGGGGGTACGCCCGGAGCCTTTTTGAAGCGATACGGGAATACCTCGAGCCCAACACGTCTCGCTTGTCAAATTTACCTTATAATGCAGTAAAAGTGTTTTATTTTTCTCTCTATTAAGCGTTGTATTTTTATTAGTTATAAATATACGGAACTTGTAAAAATATAAGATTATTGCATTGTGTCATACATTTGTATTTGAATTTACTACGAATCGTAAAGCTAATTTGCAATTTCAACTTGATATGTCACTAATGTCACGATCTAACAGTAATTTAAGCAACTATGCATATTGACTGACAATTTGGTTCCCTGTTCGCTGTATATGAGAATAACAACACTTTGGATTTTGATCAACGTTTCATATCACATGTGTACGAAAGTCTTCGCTCACGAACATCTATCGGAATACATTCTCGAATATCTACGTGTTCAACTGGACAAAAACTGAGCTAGATAAGAGAACCAGCTTCACATCAGCTTGACCTTTTGGTCCAACTGATCGCTGTCTACCTTCTTGGCAAACAGCACCGGTGACGAGGAGGCCAGCGCCACCGTCTGCTTGGCTAAGAATCGCTCGTGCATCTTGTTGGCCGTGTGCTGGAACTCACCATCCTCGTCGAACAACGCCTTGGTAAAGTACTCCGTGAACAGGCGGCCCATGTACTGATCTTTGGTGGACGGCCACCAGCCCTCGAGGAAGCCGATGTGTCCGCCGCGAGCCGTAATCACGATTGCTACATGGGTGCATTGATTGGCCGCCTTAATGGGAATGGCATCCAGTGGCTGGAACGGATCATCAGCGGCACTTAGGCAGAGCAATGGCACCGAAATGTGATCGAGTTTGTTGTGCAGAGTGGCATCCGAGTAGTAGTCATTCACATGAGCATATCCGAACTGCTTAGCCGTGAAAAGCTCGTCGAACTCTTTGATGGTCTTGCAGCGCAAAATGCGCTGAATATCAATGTCAGAGTCCTGGTAAATATCCCTATAGATGTCCAGATGATTGCGCAAGGTGCGGCACAGACTTCCAGCCAAGTGGCGTCCCAGCAGGCTGTTGATCACTGGCTTTTCGATGCTGGCGCTGCCCTTGTGGACGTCCCACGGCACAGATATTATCTTTGCAGCCGATAGGAAGCTCCTGGCCTCATCGCTCTTTCGGGCTAGATAATTGCCCAGAATCAAGCCCCCCATTGAGATCCCAGTAGCCCCCAGCTTGCATTTTTCGGGCAAAGTACTTCGCACGTGCTGGACGACCTCGCACAGATCCTCGCAGTTGGCGGCGCAGTAAAGACGAGGTGTCTTCAGCTCTATGCCGCCGAGTCCGCGGTTATTAAACACCACCACTCGCATTCCAGCCTGCTGGGCGGCGAAGACCAGGCACTTGATGTACTCCGCCTGCGACTCACCGGTCAGACCTGGCAGGATGAGGATGCATGGAGCACTCGAATCGCAGCCTTCCTCCATCCAGTCCAGGGCCACTTCCCCGCCGTCTTTCAGCGAGAGAATCTCGCGGCGGTAGTTGACGCGCGGCAGACTCTTGGAGCGCAGCAGGCTCGCAAGGACGGTCTGAGCACGACTCTCCACGCACCAAAAAGTAGGCCAGTACTTGTTCTCCAGCGTCGGCACCTTGCGGATCAGATACTGCTTGAACGGCCCGTCCGAACAGGCGATTATCGGTCGCTGTAATTAGAAGCCCAATGGGGTGATTAGTGACGCACCGGACGTGATGTAATCGCTGGTGTTACACTCACCTTGACCACCTGGATAAGGTAATAGACGACGTAGGCCACCACCGCCATGCCCAAAACATGGAGGCGTGGCAGGTTGGACAGGTAGGCGTACATCGAGTAGAACATGGCGTCGTGCTCCGAGTGAAGGCTCCGCACAGACAATTTGGAATTTACTGCTGCACGGGAAAGCGAGCTGAAATAACGAACAATACACACATGAAGTGATTACAGCGCAGCGCGACTTGTTAGCGGTATGAATGAGATATTTCGGGCTAATAAGTACAAGGAGGCATATCTAATCGCCGCGCACTAATGTATGCATATGGATTCTGATTGAACGAGTGGTCGTCCATAACAAAGGCAGACAAAATAGACCACGAACGGGTGCAGGCGGGCGGGTTCAGGTAGCTTTGGCTCGTTTACGGCGCTTATCGCTCACTCACAGCAGGTCTGGACGTTGGGCAGGGTTCTGGAGCTGTGACTGCGACAGGGGCTGCCGGTGATATACTCCTCTTCCGGCGGACAGGCAGCGGATATCGTGCACCGGGCCAAGGAGCTCGGACACGGAGCGATACAGGGCCAACTTGTGGCCGGTGGTTGGACCACGGACAAGGGCGCACATCATGGCGACTCTAAACTAAAGACTATCACTAGTTTGGTGTGCTTAAACCAAAGGTTTGTGTCCGGGTGCTCTGCCAATTGTGCTGGGTTCCAAAATATATGGGTGCTTACCTTAAAAAAAAAGGCGAAATAAATGAATAAATACAAATTTAGACAAGTCGACTTCAAAAACCTGTGTCGGGGCTGTGACACAAATCGAAACTAAGTCCGCAGACCGATAGTATCCGTAATTATTGGATTGACCCCGGCCATTCGTTATTGGGTTCTGACTTCCCAGCGGCGTCGTCACGTGCACCAACAAAGCTATGAATGGGATTGGGTGATGGTGCTGGTGGTGGGCGGTAAATGGTGTTCTATTGATTCGCCTAGGTCGCTGTGTGCAGGTAATTACCGTGCCAAATGTGACGGAATCGAAACTAATGTGTACTATACGCAGTTCTCGCCGAGTGGCCGCAATACGTAGATCGATATACAGCAATCTTTTAGAGGCGAACTGCTTCGGTTACACGCACTTATGTAACCTTATAAAAAATAGTATGCATTTTTCGCGTCGCTGGCGAGAGAGGAACCTTGAGCCAAACGTTTGGGATCCTAAGAAACTCGGGAAAAACGAAGAAGGGTGCACACTACCAAAATATAAACACAATTGCGGGACGCTAACGGTGCAGCTGCAGTGGGACCAGACTAATCCAAAAAGGCGCCCGAAGGGTGCGAAACTGGGGTAGTGGACGCGTTCATCAGTGAAGAAAAGTCACCGCTTTCACTAGACAACCTTATTGTAGATCATTAGAATACGATACGATGTTTTTTACGATAGTTGTGCAGAACACGTATGAGGACTGATCACTATGCGAATAAGTTGTTTATATATATAAAAAAAAAAAACATTAAAATTTTTCACGTAATAACTTCTTTAATAGTTTCCTTAATATTTTATTTGCTTACAACATTCAGACTCATTTGAATTCGTTTAGGAATGCAATAAGTTACATTTTCTATATTTTTACATGTTTTGAGCAATTTACATGATAATTAAAGTATTAAATTACAAATTTAAAATATTTAAAAATATTAATATAGCGGAATTCTTTCGATTTTCCGGCCAAATCCAAATACGGATTTTTGATTTCCTATAGCAACTAATTTACAATCTTTTATAGAAACATCGACGAATACTTTGAGAAATTTAGAAATTACAATCAGAATTGAATCAGATGAATCATGTTAGAATAATGAAGTAACACTCCCCGCAAAAACGATTTTTCAGACACAAACTTCGGCATGTTTGATACTGCACAACAATTGGTGAAGATGCGCTATGTCAGTAGCTTCCAGGAGAGTATTTACTTTTGCCTGTGTGACTATGAATAGTTGGCTAGCGCCATCTTTCGTAAAACGCTACGAATTAATTCCAACACCTAGTATTTTCCCCTTAGTTATTATTCGTGGCTCAGTGACGTTTTCGAACGGGCCAGCGACGGTCACACTGTTCGCGATTTTTGTTGTAAATGTGTTTTTGTTGTGCTTGCTTGCATAAAACTGCGAGATCCAAGTGAAATATCTATTGTTGTGGCCTGAAAATGCCAAAAAAATAGTGAACAGTGGTCCCCGTCCCAAATCCACAGCAAGCAGGTGCCAAACCCATGCGATCGGCGAAAACGAACCAATGACGTCGCGAATCTGAGGCGACAAAGAGCAGCAGGAGGAAAGTGGTCGCCGTACACCCGTATTGTGTCAGCATAATCAGTATTAGCAGCATTAGCAGTCCGGATTGAACACACCAGTCAAACACCCCCACTGACCGACTCAGAAACATGTGCTAGACCTCCTCAAAATGGGATCGCGTATCAAGTGAGTATGCCCATGCCGCCCAGTGCCAGTTCAAAGCAGCAGTGGGCGTTCCGCTCCACTGGCCGCTATCGCAGCTCTCTCACTCCCACGACTCATCGCCCAACCGTCCCGCTCCTTCCCCAGAAATGACGTGAAGAAGCTCTTCGAGTTCTGGTGCGAGGTCTCGCCGACGCAGGGATTAGAGAGGGGCACGAGTTCCAGGAGCGGTGGGCCAGCTGCTCCCGCCGGCGTGATCGTGGAGAGCTTTCCCGAGGGATTCCGCGACCAGGAGGTGCTCACCGGCATCCCATCGTTTGCCTTCCCCTGCGACACAACAAGGTGCGTATGCGGGTGGGGATTACAAACTGGTCCCCAGTCAGTTTTGTTTATGACAGCTGTAGATATACCCATTTGACCTACTGATTCACAGGATGAAAGATACACATCCACCTTTGTGTAGGACGGCTTCGTTAAAACTCATAATAAAGCGTTTAAACCGCATATGGCTACAACATACCAGTTTATGTACGATTTTCTAGATCGAAAAACAAGCTACGTCAGCCATTCATTACTGAAAAATGTTTATGGCAAATATTGCAATTCGTG
Organism: Drosophila erecta; assembly: GCF_003286155.1. Taxonomy (NCBI): domain Eukaryota; kingdom Metazoa; phylum Arthropoda; class Insecta; order Diptera; family Drosophilidae; genus Drosophila; species Drosophila erecta. The sequence goes on from NW_020825200.1 coordinate 17,941,897, forward strand.
AAACATTTCCAGCTCGATCTGCCTACATTGAAATAAAAAACCTTTGGACTGTTTCCAATCGCATAGATTCCGACGCACGGGCAATGCTCATCGTCCAAATCTTTACTCTATAGGGTCGGAAGCGGCATTAGTCAGAGGAGAGTCCGTTTTATAAATAATCTGCAGAGCCAGCAGACCCAGTTGCAAACGCAAGACCAGCGATCGTCCATAGCCAGACGGAAAGAGGGTTCCGACGACGATGAGTCACCACGCGACCCGACCACTTCCACCAACTAACAACAGATAGCTTGTCCATGAAACGAATAACCTGTTGTGCCGTTTCTGTTTCTGTTGCTGTTTCGCTTTCGGTGTTTGTTTACACAGCGAGTTCGCGTAATGAACTGTATTATTCAATGGGCATTGTTGGACGCAATCGACTTACCATTTCCTGGAGCACCGGGAACAGTATCAATTGGCTCTTTCGCCACCTGCTTAGTCATACCACTGCCCCCGACAGACTCATCCCATCTGGCTGTCCGTGCGGCAAACTCATCGCCTGATAAACCATTGGCTACATTAGCGATTAATTAACATTTCGCTGCTGGAATTTCAAAGTTAGTTTGGCAGATAACTTTTTCCAGACAAGAATTGGTTTGACCTCATAGCTTATCTGCGAATTCTCGGAAACTACGACTACTTTTGTATATACTATATAATGTACATATGAGCAGAGATTTAATTAACTTACATACAGCTGCGGTCAATGTAATATGACTTAAATTATTTTGTAGAAAATATTTATTGTATCTTTCTCCTAATTTTAACTGGACAAGAGTCAAATATGCCTTCATTACCATTAAATACATATCTATATCTAATTCCCAATTCCGTGCTCATATGCACCATGTACCTATTAGTTCGTGATTTAATGCTATACTAGATTGCGTTATGAGAGGGGTTTCAGAGCAAGGAGCATCTTATCTATAACGCTGCTGTATATTTGGACGCAGAGTGGCAAGGCGATAAAGAAAGTCGAGTCCAAGTCAACGTCCCAACTGCTTAAGATAGCCTTCGCTCCCCAATGCGCCTCCGCCTGACTTTGCATATTAAATTGAGTAATGACACGATCCGAAACACTTAGATCTAACGACTTTATGTAACTGGAAGTAAAGTGAAAAAGAGCTCCAGTCGAAGCTGAGGCCGAACAATATGCAAATCGGCGGACAATGGGAAACGTGCCGGGTAACGAGACTGCGGCGTCATTGTTGCAAAATTGCGATTTATTTAATTTGTTAAATGCGATTTCAACACAATAATTAATGCGGACAACGCGACGCATAAATGGCAAAGAAAATAAATCAAACAAACGGAAGAAAGCAAAAACTAGACTTGGTGGCTTGAAATTAATGAAATGTACATACATATGTATCTCTGTGTATAAATCGGGCTAAAGACCTTTGCAATTGCTCAAAATTCCCACCACAACTTTTCCAACGCAAATCGACTGTTGAATCACCAAAGGTGGATAGTATCGGTTGTCAATGAGTGGCCAACTGAAGCAATATTTTGAAATCAGGATATCAAAACAAGTTGTTTACTACTACTTGTTAGGGTATTACTCAATGAGGCTCTGAAAAATCGCTGAAAGCGGACCGGAAAGAATAATAGAAATCGGAATGATTAGTTGTATGCTTTTACAATTAACCCTACATTCATTGGGCAAATTTGTTTGGTGTCTTGTTTCGTCACTCAAAAGCCATAGTCGTGCGAAAAATTACATTTGTGTGGGTTAGAGTAGAAAACGCGCAAGTCGCAGCATTAGTCATGAAACATCTCAGTCGGGGAAATTCGCTCTACATTGTACTCATCCACAGCTATGGGAAAAAATATATACACAATATACTCTATACACAAGTCCAATGTTTTCCTTGCTCTTATCTATTCGCAATTTATATTTGTGATCAAACGCATATTCTTTCTACTTTTCCAAATCATATATATACTGAACTCGTTTTCATCCACTGCACTGCCAAGTATTAACAACTCATCATGCATAACGTTGGGCAACGCATGATGAGCAAGGCCAGGCAATGAGTAGTCAAAGCAAATACAATTTACAAACCTTGGATATTGTGGAGTTATAACTATTTTCTATAAATGATGTTATTTCATTTGTATTTTAAGATATCACAATATTTACCTATCTATCCACAGCACCTCGGTGCAGACATATTCCTTTGTGCACACTACTGGCGATTCGAAATGGCGCTTTGGCTTCTGTCGACAGGATCCGCGGACGAACACGGCCATGGTTCTGATAACCTACCTGCCGTGGCACGACACCTTCCTGAAGCTGCTACCCGTTCTCGGCGAGCTGAAGCGGACGGACCCCAATGGCTTTCGAACCTTCCTTTCCGAGGCTTACAACCAGGGGATCCCGGATTGTGGCGGCAGCCTTAAAGTCTATTACAGCGCAGGGCAGAGTGTAAGTGGAGTAGCCATGAATAGCTCTGGGCGAGATCCTGATCCACTTGTCTTTGAACAGCACTTCACCTTTGAACGCCCACTGCAGTTCCAGTTACCCAGCATGCCAGAGAATGTGAGTCCTATGCATTTTTATTCCAGTTAAAAAGAAAACTAAGAACTTATTTCGCTATAGCACAACTTGAATTTGTACTACAACTTTGTGGAGCCCAAGGAGATGATTGCTGTGTTTGCTGCTATGCTGGCCGAGCGTCGAATCATCTTCACCTCGAGACACCTGGACAGACTATCCTCGTGCATTCAGGCGGCCAACGCATTCCTTTATCCCATGGTCTGGCAGCACATCTTTATACCGGTGTTGCCGTGGGAGTTCAAAGACTACCTGGGTGCGCCCATGCCATATCTGATTGGTGTGCCAGAACCAGTGCTTGAAACCGTGAGCTTGAAAAGCTGACAATAAGGATTAAGATAATAATGTTTTCTAAAATCAATTAGGTCACTAGCGATGAGCTGGGTGAAGTTGTGATTCTGAACTGTGATACGAAAATATTCGAAAGCCCATTCGACGATGTGCACAACCTGCCGACGGAGATTGTCTCACAACTGAAGAAGCATCTGAATCACACGCACGACCACATCGGCGACCGCATCTCAAAGATCTTCCTAAACGCATTGGTGCAGCTCATCGGTGGCTACCGGGACGCAGTCGAGTACCACGAGAACAGCAAGACCTTTAATTCCCAAAAATTCATTGAATCTCGGCCGGCGCATCTGCGCCCGTTTCTTGCCAAAATGATGGATTTGCAGATCTTTGCGCAGTTCATTGACGATCGCCTAAAGATGCTCAACAGCGGACTCGGCTTCTCGGATGAGTTTGAGCTGGAGACGGTGCGCTATGCGGAAAAGAAGAAGCGCGGGCGAAACTATGCCATCATGAAGAACCTAAAGGACAAGGTGAGCCGAGGACGCTGTCGCTGTCCGCTGGATATCAGCGATTGCCCAATGCTGCTAACCTTACCCTCATGGTGCCAAATCCGCCCCACACCTACACCATCATCCCCCTCAGTTGCCTGGCTTGGAGGGGACCTGGGAACAGGGCTTGCATTTCCGTTTCGCCTCTCTGCGCTGACCCGCTAACCCACTGTACTTTTAAGTTCCTTTACCACCAGGCCACCTTATGATGTTTTTTTATTTGATTTGATTTAATCTATTCCACAGTACTTGGGAAAGCGCAGTTTGTCGCGATTGTTTGCCAAGAGCAATACTTAGACTGCCCACCATGACAAATCCACCAAATCCAATTACCAATATATAAACGAGTAGAACGTTCATTCCCACTCACCTTATTTGCAATGTTAGTTCAAATTATTTCTTATCTTAATGCAAACCAATTACTTAACGTCCTAACAAGCAACTGCACCCTATTATTTATGTTGCTATAAACTAAGATGGAAACGTCTGAATGTTTGTTGATGCCTTCTCAATTTATAAATTTCATGTTTTAGTTAGCTAATTGTTTAATTTTCTTTCTTTTGTTGTGTTTCCTATCAACACCGGTGGCAAAAAACCAAATAACGAAACGTCTCTTAAATTTATTCATACAAATGCTAATCTATTCACTCTGAAGTGGTCAATAACCTTGATCAATTGGTAATGGACCCATGCACTTCAATTTAAAAGAAGTTTCTATACTAACAGCTTTTGTTTACTGGTTCAAGAATAACTAAACACGTAAATAATCAACCAATGTTCTTCTTTTCGAGTGTAGTAATACTAAATATCTTTTAGTCTAATCTGGCTTCTATACTAATTCATTAATTTACTAACATACACCGCAAACAATGACCTTTCACTACAGTGTTGTTTAGAACGCACTCTTTGGTCGCAGATTTTAATCACCAGCTTAACGTGTCAAGCCCCATTGCCCCAGTGATCCCCAGTTCCCATTACCCAAATCAGCATTGTCATCGTAGCCATTAAGTGTAGTTAGTCGTAGCTTAAATAACCCGTTGGTTGTTCTGCGCATCTCATTCACGCCGTTTCTCGCCTGTATCTTGTGTGTCTCTTTTTCATATGCCGCTTGGATCGCTCATCCTACACTCTTCTGTGCTTTCTGCTCTCGCTGCGGTTGTGATCAATCGTTCTCTGATCCAAAAATGCGTCTGTCTAACCATTGCAGACTAATCCGGCTGTAAAGTCTGCCGTCAAATCGGTGAGTGGTCCAGTCCCCGTTTAAAGCCCATGTCTGTGTTGTTCCACGTGCGCTTTTGTGAATCTGTGCAGGTTGTGAAAGATGGCTAACATACCCGATTTTCCATATTCTCAGGTAAAGGAGGGCTCGCGGGGTATGAAGACCGCCTACAAGGGATTCAAGACAAAGCTGCGCGAGAACGGAACCCAGTTTGGTGGTACGCACTTTCACTTTGGACTTGGATCCCCGAACCATTCGGATCGTCCTGACGGCACCAGCGGAGGATACGTGCGTGGTGGCAAGGCCATTGGGGCTGCCCACCACTCGGCGCCCAGTTCTCCAGTGACCAGCAAGCGCCTTGATGGAATTGTCTCCGTTACGGGAAGCAGCGGTGGATCCGGCGCCAGGGAGCCGCGAGAGTTCTTGCGACGCGGTCCTGTCCCGCTGGCCATGTCTAGCTCGAGCAGCCACATTCAGCCGAACGGCCATGCGTACGGTGCGAGTGCTGGTGCTCATTATGGTCATCACCTCGCTGCGTCTCCTGCTGTTAGCTCGGCGAGCTCGCTCTGTTCATCTTCGGAGATGAACCTGTCGCAGGAACTGCAGAACCATCCGCTTTTCAAGACGCCGGCAGTGGACCGCAGTGTAAGTAGTCTGGTGCGGGCTTACGAGCTTCGGCTGCAGCAGCTCCAGTAGGTGCAGCCTAGGAGCTCCTAGGTGCAGCCCTTCACATGCTTGCCGCTAAGCTAAATCGACCACTCATCTTGATGTGCTGTGAATTTATGTTGTTCTCATGCTCTTCTTGTTTTTGTTTTCCTGTCTGTGTCGTGTCTGTGTCCAACTGTATGTCGCCATCGATCGATCGTCTTACCCATGTCATGCCCACAAACACCCCACACTCCACGCCCCACACACCGATATAACCGATCACACTCCACTGACACCTGCACCCACTCCCATCCCGGCATTGCCCATTGGCTCACGCAGCTTAAGCCGAACGCAGAGCACAGGCGAGGAGCAGCACCGCCAGCCCGTCCACCGCCTCCGCAATCTACGCCCGCCTCCTACTACAATCATCCTTATGCCGCGCATCCGCACGTGGAGACGAAGCCGCCAAGGCACACATCCACGCCCACCAGACCGCGTCAGCCCCTGCCCACCGCCGATTCCAGCAGCTTTGATAGCCCGCCGGACGTGCAATCTCCCCCGATTCCGCCCCGGAGGCAGGCCAGCTCGAATGCGATTGTAGCGGCCACAGCGGCAGCCGTCAGTGCGGAGATTGATAAACTGCAACGTAACTGCTGGAAGGACGAGCACACCGGAAATGACTCCGTACGCATCTCAAACGCATCCTCTTCATCGGCGACCTCATCCTCCTCGGGCGCATCGTTTGTGACGGCGGCGTCGACGTTCTCGCATCTTAATGTGTCCGATCCGCCCATTCCGACACCGCGGGCCAAGAGAGAGGTACACCAGCTGCGACGTTAGTTATCTAAGCCCATCCTGGTTGTGGTCCCCGGCAAAAGCACACTAACACACATCAAGGCCCTCATGTAGATTCTCCCTGATTTATACTAGTTGAAGTGTCCCTATCGGATGTCCTCATTTGATATTAGATGTCACTGTTCTAGTTAATAGATTCATTGATCTTTACTAATCACTCTTTCTGAGATCCATTATTTAAGATCGTATACCATTGTTTCATGAAAAACCATCATCATGAAGATCATCAATTTTCCATTACTTGACTTAAAAAACTAACTCAATTACTAATTACTCAATTACAATCCTAGGAAATGTATATTTTATCACCTAAAAATTATTGAATACTTATATTGGCCGTCTGATGATATATGCTTTCCGTGGTTTGACCTGTTGTTTTTGATTACTTATTGTTCATTATACATTTTTCCATTTCGCTGTTTGGCATTAATCGACTGCACCCATTGTAGTTTTTGCTCGGTTGCTTGTCTTGAATGTACTTTTCGTATAAGTTGCAATAAACACCGTAGAATCCTAGACACCCACACCCAAAGCTTTCTAACAACCCGTACGATTGTGCCTCCCTTACCCGCAGCAGCACCAGCCACTGGAGGACAGCATGAATGATCTGATATCGCTGGACGATAGCAACAACACCAGCTTCGACCTGGAGGACTTCGATCCGCTGAATCAGAATGCTCGTCCGCTGCCGCCGCTCACCACGGCGTTTAGCAAGAAGTGCAGCACACTGCCCGCTGGCGTCAACAGCAGTGTGGTGGCCAGCAGCGTCAGCAATCCACTGTACCCGTATTTCGCGCCCAAGCACATGGCCACGGTGGCTGCTGTGACGGGACGGACGCCATCGACGCACCCACCGCCGCAGATGCACCGCAGCACAATAGCCGCTAAGCCCGACGACGACTTCGAGCTCCTCCGGAAGTACGGCCTGGACCAGTTCACCCTGAACGCCAACGGATCGGAGAAGCAGCCGCAACTCACCACCGGAAAGGGCATGAACAACTGGACAACATTCGATTAAAGGGACAGAGCTGGACAACCCGCTTCAAATATGATACCAAAATAAGTGTGATTGATACATTGTGTTGTAAATAGCTAGGAGAGATAGGCAAAATCAAGGACGGGAGACCGATGACAGTAAAATAACCCCTAAATACCCAACATTGTATGTCTACAGTAGTGAGCTAGTTATACTCAGTTGCCCCGTTCAGCAGAGGATCTAATTGAAACGCTTGTTTGTGTAAATAACTGTTTAGTGAAAAGTTTTAACAATTGCATGAATCGGAACTCTAGCTAACTGCACATACATACATATTGTACACTGGACTTCCAAATCAAAAGACACGAGAATCTAGAGTAGCATGAATTTAAGCCAATTAGTCTAACAAATTACCTATAAATATTAAATAAATTCAAATTATATGATGTGGCTCCGCTATATTTAAGTATTAACAGGCGGTCTGAATATTTTGAAATTTAAATTGCACATCAGGGGCACAAAAAGTTGGTTATGTAAATGTGTAACATGAGAACATCATTAAGAACAGCTCTACTGGCTTTTCGCTTTGTTATCGGCCATGCAGCTCAGGATGCGGATCTGCAGTGCCCGTGCACCCTTGAGGTTGATCGCCTCGTTGTCGGGCAACAACTTATCCATACGTTCCATCCATCTCACAGTCTGTGGATACTTCTCCCGGTCGACTGGTATGAGCAGGTCCAAGGTCACCAAAGTGGTATGGATGGACACGTCGGCAACGCTCAGTTCGTTGTCCACCACGAAACTTCCCTTCTCCAGAAAGTGCTCCAAGTCAGAGTACGCATTGTGGCAGAGGGTCAGAGATTGGGGGTTATATTCCCCCTCTCCACCATAAATGTTCCGAGCCACAATGTCCTTTACCACCTGGAACAGCACTCCGTTCTCGTAGTGCATGCGATGGTCGATGTGTGCCCTCCTTTTCAGATCCCGCGGATACAGTTGATCATTCCCGGCGTACTTGGCCACCATGAAGCACACGATGGCGTGACTGTCCACGTAGACCTCGCCATCGCTGTCCACAAACACCGGGACCTGGTGTTGGGGGTTTAGCTGTAGGGAGCCAGCGTTACTTAACGAAATCAACGATTTTCACTTCCGACCAACCTTGACAAATTCCTCGCTCAGGTGTTCCTTCTTGGCGAAGTCAACGGGCCTAAAGATTCGAAAGGAGCCTCCATTAGCAATCTACATATGTAAGTGCACAATTCTTTCGGTTCTTTTACTTGAGGTCTATGTCCAGGCCAATAAGTTTGGCCACCAGGATGCAAGCCCTGGCCGGAGGGCTAAAAAGGGCGTAGTACAGCGTTGGCTTCGACATTCTCCCAAAGAATTCACACTGCAAATGGCGATCAAGGTGAGCAAGAAGCCAACGACATGGGCGCAGAGTAACAGGGAACACACCTAATGGACTTTACAATGTCGACTTCTCATTTCAGTTTTTTTTTTTTACAAAAAACCTTTAAGAAAAAACCAATTTTCCTAAGGGAAAGTAACTAATCACTTAACCCCTCTAAAAATACGGCAACTACGCCCCTTAAAGTTGTATTGGGACTGCCAACCTGTTTGAAAAGTGAAAAACAGCTGATTGGCGCTAAATTCAAAATGCAACAAAATTATTCCAACTAATTTATGTTGTCATAAGCTATTTATTCTCTTTTTAGTCATTCCTTAGCAAATAATTTGTATACAAACTACTGGAAACTATAACATACTTAGAATGCTACAATATTAGTCAACGAATTGTGGACAAGTCTAATTCTTTGGGGTTCCTAAAGATATCGTAGGACCTTACTTGTAAAATCGCGCGTCGGCGGCTTATGGCGAATCTAGAAGATCAATTACGGATTCCTCTTTGGCCTTAGCCATACAGTTTTCGTCATTATCCTCTGCAAGTAAAGAAAAGGGTTCAGGTGGGCTCAATTAGAAACGGGATGCTAAATGAAAAATCAGTATAAACTTAAAACAGAACTTGACCCCCGTTGGTAAATAAAACAGCAGGTCTTGGTTGAAAATTGTTTAATAATATAGTTAAAGTACACATCTCCTTGTACATTGATTTCATATTTGTTCGTTCAGATATTTAGAGGGGTTTGCATCGAATCATAGTCAAAGCATTTTCAATTTAAAATCTTAACATATAAATCCGTGGTGGTACGGTTTGAGCTTAAATACACCAACAAAGATCAGGGGCCTTATCAGGGACGACATAACATACCTAATCCGTCGTTTACACTCGATTTTTATTGATAAAAACGCCTTCGTTTTCTTCCAATATTATGGACCTTTTCTGCGATTCCGCCCTGCCTTGCAACGTAATTTAAATGCGAGGAGAGCAGCACCCTCGAACTCCACTTCACACAACACCGCCTCCAATCCGTACAGAAGCCATAGTTTAAATTAAATAACTTAACTAACTTAAATGTCGGTGCCGCAACTGGCCGCCGTCTGGCCTGTTTCCTCTCGCTCCGAGTTTGGGTATAGGAATAGGTCCAACTCGCGTGGGCAGGACTTCTGACTAACATCTGATTTAGATGTACGCTTAGTCTTAGTTTTAGTGTTAGTAGTGCATAGGGCTATTAATTTCTTCGGGCTCCTCTGTGATCATTGCGCAGACCGCTTCAATAGAAAATAAATTATTTGCGTTTCCTATAGTAATTGCTAATTAATGCTGGTGCTAGTTTGTGTAATTGTAATATCTAGGATTATTTCAGTTGGTGTGTGGTGTGTGTTGCTGAAAGCCCTGGCAAAGCGTAACACAACTACTCGAGAGGTCACGAATGAAAGACACGGGACATAAGCGAAGTGTTTGAGGTGAACCAACTGAAAAGGGGCAGCAACAATGTGGCCGATGTGGGAACACTTGGATTCACTCGGGAGCAGGGCACCCTCTCCTATAAAACCTGTCTGTTCTGCCTGCGTCCTGGAACACAAGAATTACAAGCATCAGTTGGTGGGTCGCCATTGAGAGAGTATGCATAATGAGGTGACTGCGAATGGAACGCCGAAGAATAGCCTCTGAGGTAATATATTGGCCATGCGCCACCAGAAGAGGAACGGAAAACAGAAACTAGGGAGGCCGAATCAGGGACCATAACAGTGAGGTGCGAGCCGTGAGGTGTGCGATTAATGTGTGGGATGTGGGTGCTGCCTACTGGCCGGCATTTTGGCTCTGGCCGGAGGACGCCGTGGCAGCTGCAGCAGCCGCAACCGCAGCAAGATCCAACAGTTGGAAGTGCTTTTGATCCGCGACCGCAGCAGCCAGGGATTCCAGTAGGGAGGCATGGACGGCTGCCGCCGCTGGCTGCTCGTGCTGTTGCTGCTGCAGTTGCTGGTCTGAGACTGGCTGCTTCTCTGTCGATTGGCGACGGGCCTGATGTTCTGGGGATTCTACGAGTTGCATCGGCGGCAGCATGGACGGGCCACACAAAAAGATCAGGGGAAGAAGAGAAAGAGAGAGAAAGAAAAAAGACAAAGAAATGCACAAGTTACTTCAATTATTTCAGTTATTATCATCATATAACCTTGTGGTTAACAGAACAACAATCGGAAAAGAGGCTCTCAACAAAACCTTCACTAACGAACTGGCATGATTTATTAAAATTATCACTTAAAATAAGAGTACATTTTGTGGAATAATTTAGAATCGGTGACAACACAAAATACATAGCAAATGAAAATAGGACAAATGGTTATACATAGAAAAATATTCTATAAACTTTGCTTAGCCGACGTTTGGGCGCCTTGAGCTGTCTGGCTTGGGTTTTCTGTAAGAATGTTCTGATTAAGTATGGGATTCTTTTTCCAAACCCGAACCATCTCACGATTGATCGACGGAAAACATACCGTGAGCGCAGCCAAACTCCTAAATGAACACGCTTGTAAAGCTCCTCCGCTTTTTGAGGTTTCTTAAAAACATTACCACCTACAATACAAGCAACGAAAGCGGAAAGGGTCAAAATTCCAATTAATTTTCTAGCCTTCCTCTGCAGCGAAGATTGATTTGTTGCCTACTTAGTCTATTCGAGTTTTGGCTAGGGAATTTTATAAAATGTACGGAAACCTTTTCTATGCAGGTTCGATGAAATGTCCTACTGGTGAATTTTTAAAACATAAATATATGTTTGTAAATAAGCATGTAAAATATGGTTAAATTGGACTGGGTGTACTCATACTAAAGACGAATTAAGCACTAAAATTATAAAGGAAATGGAGACCTAGTTATATTTGAATAACAATTAGTGATGGTGAAGTCAAAATCGCACGTAATATCTATGCAATTTTCATTTTAGAAAATGTGCATACCCTTTCAAATTCTTGCAGAGAATATTTTCAATTAATTTTTAAGACAATTAATGCACCAATATAATACTTCTATGTTAAATGATGTCCTAGAGCTTTGCGGCAAATTGTTATTTACAATAAAAAGGGAAGCAAACCTAAAAGCCTTAATATGGTTAGGATTTCATTCCTCTGTCTGAATTATTGATGCACGAGTGTGGTTGAGTCAGTATGGATGTAAATGGGATGTGTTTGGATTCTTATGACTACTTTACCCTATGGTCTACAGTTAGCAATTTGTAAACTTAAAGGTTTCTTGGCTATACAAAGTTATAATTCGGTTACTGGCTTATTGCAAAAAGGGATCCAACGTACCGGATTGCTGGGGCTGCTGTGCCGGAGTGTAGGCACGTTGGCCGCCACCGCTACCGTTCGACGTGGAGCTGGCGACGGCTTGCTTGGCAGGCGGACGACGCTTAGCCAGCGGCATGTCGTCGTCTGAATCGCTTAACGTTAGGTCAACCTGTTGCACAGACAGAATACAATCATATGGTAAGACAGTTTGTTAGGATTGCAGCTTTTAACTTACAGTTTCGCTGTTTGACGTGGATGTTGGCTGCTCGTCCGGTGCTGGGGACAAATCGCTCTTTACTGGCTTGGCGTCGTCCGAGATAAGTTCTGGTAATAGCCGAAAAACTTGATTAATGACCAAACAAGTAAAAGGCTGCGTGTGGGCCATTACCTATGTCATCTGAAATAACCTCAACCTTTTGAACGGGCTTTGAAGGCGTATCAAGGATCTGCGCCTCGCTCCGTAGGCCAGGAGTGCTCCAAGATCCATCCTGATGAAGTTGAATCTCAGTATCATCACTCTTTAGAAGCGACGAACCCAACACCTCCTGGAAGTAGCTGGCAAAGAGAGTTAAATCAGTTAACTTTATATACTAAATGAATTGACAGTTTCTTACCCATCTATGACCAGGTTGTCATAAATGGCCGGCTTGTCGCATACGGGGCAGTTCCATGTGGGCTTACGCTCATTCATTTGCAGGTAGAGACTGGCGTCGAAGCATTGCAGATGCGAGCAGGTTGATGCTCGACAAGGCAGCAGCATTTTCATCTTTCCCAACGGACAGTTAAGCGACACCTTCAGCATAGTGGTGGCTATTTCGCAGTCAGCATCCTCAGTTAGCTTCTCCTTGACTGTAAAAAAGGTATTTGTTATAAAGGTTCCGTCTTTGGACCACAGGAAACTCACTCAGGCCACGCGTGTAATCTGCCGGTTTTACGCCCTTGGTCTTCATTCGCTGCAAAAGCTGTGCTGAGGTGAGCTTCTTTACCAGGTAAACGGCCAGGCAGTAGCTACGCGTGTAGTCCGGACACCATTGCACCATGATGGTGTTGGTAACGGTAGGCGACAGCTTTACATTGGATGTGACATTGACGGGTCGCGGCGGACGCTTGGGTTCCACATTTGGTCGGTTTGTAGGAATGACATTCTGCAAGTGAGTGGACGGATATGTTACCAGGTCCTGATTGGATAATCGATAAATACTTACAGGCAGCTGACACAGCTTGTTGTTCACCTTAACGTTAACGTTCGGCGGGAAGCAGTCCTCCTGGTCGCACGAAGTCTCCACCAGACAAAAGCGCAGTTGCACCTGAATGGCGTGTTCCACCTTGGAGCTGTTGCGGATGTCACGATTAGAGGCAATCTCGGTGGCCTGCTGCGGCGTAAGTGTGAAGTAGAAAGGCACCTCTTGGACGCGCTGAGTGTTGCGTGGCACCAGTGTTGAAGGCTTGATCAGTGTCCCGAGTACATCGTAGAAGGCTAGCTTTTTCAGCCTCACATCAGGGTGAATGGGCAGCTGGCTGTTAATGCTGTGTGTGTGAATGAAGGGTGCGCCGCCGACCACATTCATCTGGCCGCCGGGCACCTGCACGCCTTGGCCGCTGCCCACAAGTCCCACCGGATTGGGCTGCACTGTGGGCGGCAGCTGGATGTGAGAGTACATCCTGGTTGGGTCGATGTACTGCAGCGTGGCGTTTTGTTCCTGCACGGACTGGGCGTACACTTCCTGGACCTTTGGGGCGAGCAGATCCAAGTTGGTGCGCAAGAACGAGAGGATGCGGCTCTGCAGGTCGGTTTTTCGTCCAGCGAATGAGATGTTCAGAAACGACAGGATTTTTTGCAGCTCGACCACTCGAAGCATCTGCACCATTTGCTCACATTCCTGAAGAGACGGAGATGGCATGGCGAACAATGAAAATATTGTATTTCGGAAAATTGGGAAGATGTCTATGCCCAAATAGCGGGACTTCACACCAAGCGTTCGCACAAACACACACACAAGCGCGCTCTATATGCAAATATCGCGTTTTCGCACATATGTACACATGCGTATGTCCTCGTGCGGCTTTTTGCAGGAACATATCAGATAATCGCTCTACAGAGTATGTCAAGTAATGCTTTGACAGTCGGACAAAAGCCTTGGTTCCACATTTTTCCCATCTGTCAAACATTTACAGGTCCGAAACTCCCGCATGCCACCAAATCATTACCTAGATGCTCAAACATGGCGTTCTCGCAAAAAGTTTCATTTCATGGAACCGATCGGCTTTCTGTGGCTTTTTACGTGAGAATATACAGAAACTTGAGTATGGTATGTGTTCGTCAGCGGCGGCTTTCCTCCTTTATCAAATTGCACTAAAACAAACGACCGCAAAAACTGCCCCTTTTTTTTGTCACACGAATTTTGTTTTGTCCGCACGGTCTGAAGAAATATGGCGGATACCAGTGTTGCGAAGAGCCGGCTGACTCGACTTGGTTGACCACTCTGTGTGGGGTTTTAGTCACACACATTTTCTGCGGTCACACTGCCTATCAATATCTATGGCCCCCCATATTTATGAAAAATTCCTTTGACTGAATTAACTGGGACTGGCGAAAACTCACCTTGTACTTGCTCGCATCAAAGGGATTAACTGCTATTGGCGCTGACGATGTCGATTGGTGCCCGGGGCTCGAAGATGTTGCGGCATTTTCCGCCTGCGTGCGAGCCGTCTGCGAGCGGGTCTTTCGCATTACTGTTATTTTCTGTTTTCGGCGGCGTTAGGCGTTCAGCACTTGAAGTCGCGGACTCGGTTGCATTTGCCTAGGACGCGCACCACACATAAAAACAAACAATTGCCGCGGTTTTTCAACGAATGCGGGAAAACAAAAATATTTTACGCGGCGTCGTCGCGGTGGGCCGTCTAGAGTTGTCACTATCGATCGACAATGCGCAAATCCCTAACGCCTCGCAAAGTCTCGGCTCACGAAGTCACTAAATATCCTAACGCGTGCGTTTGTTTACTCTGCAAACCGTTACTTTTGCTGATTCCTAATTCGCTAGGCATTTATTTAATTGTACAAATATGGGTCTATCTATGCAAGAATGGTATAAAAGGGGCCCGACGCTTGGCGTGGGCCTAAAAGAAGTCCATGTCCCCGCAATTAACGCTCAGAATGTCGTCGTCGTAACTGATTAAATCCTTCAGTGGCGCTCCCTGAGCCGCCGCTGCTGCTTTGGATGTGGAGGGAAGTTCCGCGTTGTCCACAAGATTTATGTTTATCTCGTGGGTCCTGTACTCAGGGCTATCCTGCTCCTGTCCAGCACCAACAGGGGAGGGTGGCGGGTTGGACACTGAAAACAGAGATATCAAAATAGATAAAGAGATTTAACAACATTAAAAGGATCTTACAGTTGCCCGGTAGCTTATCTTCCCCTTGATCGTCGTCCTGCATGTAGTACTCCTTGCGCTGATTTAACGTGGGCAGTTCCGTGACCTGCTTGCTGAGGCACTTCTTTAACTCCTCTACCTTTCGATCCCGCATCAGCGTTTCGATCTGCTTTCGCGACTTGCTCAAGCTTTGACGGTCCTCACTAAAAATGCTCTTCTGCTGCTCCTGAGTAATGGTATCGTGGTGCTTTAGCAGGAACAAGAATACACCACCTGGTGTACGTCTCCGGTTGCCGTTCTGTTTGATGTATCGTGTTAGTATATTCAAAAGAAGATCTGTCGCTACTCACTTTGATCATCATGCCGCCATCGGCTTCAATGCGCTGAGTTTCTTTGTATAGCTCTAGGCACAAATCTATGCCAAGGACCTCCACAACTTTAACTGGTAAAACTAGCATTACTCACTGCGTACGGCTTTATTTATTTGACATACTCACCAAGTAATTCGTCCTTTTCCTCGTACAGTTTGCTGGCCATTTCGGTTGCCACATCCGAAGGATCCCTCTCAGCCACTTCGTTTAAGTCCAGAATGTGTCTGGGTTCGCAGGAATCGGAAGATCCGCTGGCCGAGGATGTACCACGACGTGACCGGTTTCCCAGTCTACTCTTGACCAATCCGCGCTGTTGATTCCCGGTAATGGGTCGACTAGAAGGTCTTCCCCTTTTCTGGGCTGGATGGGAAAATTCACCGCCGTCTTCCGAAGAGTTTGAGAGACGTCGCTTTAGGCTGTTCTCTCCGTTGAGCCGATATCGCAGTGAGAAGTCGTAGTTCTCTACATTTCGATCCCGACCACTTCGGGTAACGTCACAGCCACGCATATTCTCGCTGAGCGCATCCTCTTGCAGGGCGGAAGCCCACACGTTGTACTTCTTGAAACGGGCTCGATTCGGCTGCATCTCAGCATCCGTGGGCGGAACGCGTCGCATCACCGTGCGCCGAATGCGCTTTTTCTGCTTCTTGTGGGCACCGGGTCCGCTGGAATCCGTGCGCAGCTTCTTGATGCACCCATCCTCGGAGGATTCGGCCGTCGAGGATTCGCTGTTGCTTTGTGACTCGTCCTCCAACGCCGTCTGGATCTGGTGGCAGGTGGTAAGGGGACTAGCCACCTTCTCCGCGCCTGCAGGTCGCTGCAGCGGCGTGTAAACGCCATCATCGTCGCTCTCCGATAGCTGAAAGGCCGGCAGAGATGGTCATTGGAGGCTCTATGATCTGGGTGCTAATGGTTACCTCGCCGTCCTCCAGGTCAACATCATTCGAGTGCAGTTCCATCATTTTTTTCAGGCGAGTCGAGAGAAAATCTTCGCCCAAAGTGCAGCTGTTTGTGCAACACTGAGCGGTAGAGTGACCATACTTACTGGGAAATACTTAGTGCATAATTAAATTATTATGTTTGCATTATGTTTAGCTTTAAATATTGGCAAAATGTAAATTAGATTAACTGTGTTTTATTTAACTTACTTACTTACTGACTAAGAACTTAAACAAAAATGTCATTAGACAAATTCAATTAGTTTCTTTGCATACATTCATTCTTAACTCTATGATGATAAACAACTTTTCTTATATTAATTAATATATATATAATTATATATAAATAATAAGAAAACAGAAATTAAATTTTTATCTTACAATTTAAAAAAATTTTAAATTTAAACTAGGTGAGGCTTTTTCGCTCTACTCACAAGCGGTCACACACCACACGTGCATTTATTTTGCGAACAGAACGGAACGTGGTTAAAAAAATCGTAGTTTTTATATTCTTAAAACGGCTCACTATGGTGCGGCCCAACAACAACCAGTTGCCGGAGAACCTGCCGCAATTGCAGAACCTGATCAAGCGGGATCCGGAGTCGTATAGCGATGAGTTCCACATCCAGTACCAACACTTTCTCAGCCTGCTGGAGGTTTTTGCGCTGAATCCCAGCGAAGAGAACAAATCTCTGGATGACATTGTCATGTTCGTCGCCCAGGTGGCCCAGTGCTACCCGGCTGTCTGTGAAGAATTCCCCAAGCGCCTTTCCGATTTGCTGAAGAACTACGCAACCGTTCTGGATCCGGCGATGCGTAATTGCTTTGTAAAAGCTCTAATCCTTCTGAGAAACAAGAACCTTGTGCCCGCACTGGACATACTGGAACTGTTCTTCCAGCTGCTGCGGTGTCCGGACAAGAATCTTCGCACCTTTCTGCAGACGCACATTGTGACGGACATTAAGAATATGAATGCCAAGCACAAGGATATGAAGCTCAATTCGGTAAGACGCAGCGGAGATCTGATGGTGCAGGCGACTTAATTAATATTAATTTATACCATTGCAGAGCCTGCAGGCGTTCATGTACTCCATGCTGAAGGATGCCAACCCGAAGGCAGCCAAGATGTCCGCTGATATCATGATTGAGCTGTACAAGAAAAACATATGGAATGATTCTAAGACTGTGAATGTTATAGCCACTGTGGGCTGCTTCTCTAAGGTAACAAAAGTGTTGGTCACCTCGCTCAAGTTCTTCCTCGGCCACGACGAAGAGGATGAGGAGGAGGACACTGACAGCGAGAACGAGGTTGACCTTAAGGGTGCTCTGATGGCCAATCGAGTCAATAAGAAAACCAAGAAGCGGACAAAGCAACTGGCGCAGATCAAAAAGCAAGCGGTCAAGGCCCAGAAGAAGAAAAAGAACGCTCCCGCCTTTAACTTCTCAGGCATTCACCTGGTGCACAATCCGCAGGGAATGGCCGAAGGGCTCTTTAAGCAATTGCAGGCCACCAACGAGCGATTTGAGGTGAAACTTATGCATTTGGACGTTATTTCCCGGCTGATCGGTATCCACGACCTCTTCCTTTTCGGGTTCTATCCATACATAACACGTTTTCTGCAACCCCACCAACGTCAGGTGACACGTGTGCTCCAATTTGCCGCCCAAGCGTCCCATGAACTGGTTCCCGGAGACATCATCGAACCTATCCTTAAGACGATCGCCAACAACTTTATAACTGAACGCAACTCCAGCGATGTGATGGCCATAGGACTAAATGCGACGCGTGAGATTTGCATGCGATGTCCCCTGGCCATGGGTGAGGACTTGCTGCAGGACCTGGCTATGTACAAAACGTACAAGGAGAAGTCGGTGATGATGGCGGCACGGTCTCTGATCACACTCTACAGGGAACAGCTGCCGGCCCTGTTGCACAAAAAGGACCGAGGCAGGCAGACAGAGGCCCAGGCTGAACGAAAGGTTCGAGCCTACGGAGAGCGCGAAGTCCACGACACTGTTTTGGGTGCAGAAGCTCTACTCAAAGACTCTAAGACTATTGACATAGAAAGCGAAGACGATACAGACTCAAACGATGGGGAATGGGTTAACGTGGCGCACAGTGATGGTGAGGGAGGTGGAGATGATGATG
This sequence comes from Drosophila erecta, assembly GCF_003286155.1. Classification (NCBI taxonomy): domain Eukaryota; kingdom Metazoa; phylum Arthropoda; class Insecta; order Diptera; family Drosophilidae; genus Drosophila; species Drosophila erecta. Next base: position 17,960,546 of record NW_020825200.1, read on the forward strand.
ATGAAGAAGAAGATGAGGATGAGGACGATGATGAAGACGAAGACGAAGAGAACAGTGATGACGAGGAGGATGGGGAGGGAGATAATTCCGATGAAGGCGTGGAAAGTGGCGAAGAGTCTGCAAAGGCTAAGAAGGAAAAGAAAGATATGAAGATCCTAAATCAAAAAGAGGCTGCCCAGGAACTGGCTCTTACACGCATATTCACGGACGAAGATTTCAAGCGGATCAACGCGGCCAATCTTAAGAAGACCGTAACCAGTGCCCGCAAGCGACCACTTGAACAGGATCGCGCCGAGTTCGTCAAGCTGAACAGCATCGAGATGATCTACAAGAAGCGAAAGCACGACAAGGAGTCACGCCTGGAGACTGTGCAGGCGGGCCGGCAGGATCGTGAGCGCTTTGGCTGGAAGGATGGGCGGGTGAACGAGCACTGCTCCAAGACGAACCGTGAGAAGCGTAAAACTAAGAACTTTGGCATGCTGCGACACAAAGCTCGCTCCAAGGTTAAGAAGAGCTTCAAGGACAAGCAGCAGGCGCTCAGAAAACATCTACTGCATCAGAAAAAGATGAAGTAGTACCTTCTTGCGTCCCAAGCCTCGTAGTGCTTTAAATGAATACCAATATAAGATATAATTCTAACCTATTGATTGTATAAAGGGTAGTTGATAGAGTTATCTGATTTATTTCAATTCATATAGACTTTGTACGGTTGCCTATTCATTAACTATTATAAAAAATTATTCTTGTAGCTGGGAGTAGTTTATCTGCGACGCTTTTCGGACTTTTTAACGCGTTTGGGTCCTTTAACGAAGCACCAGTCCACTTGAATGGTCTGTCCCATTATTTCGGCACCGTTCAATGCCTCTTTGGCGGCGAGCGCCTGCTTGTGGGTCTCGTACTCGACAAGAGCGTATCCCTTTGAGAACCCAGTGCGCCGGTCGAGGTTCAGGTGGATGTTCTTGATCTCGCCGTAATCGCAGAACTTCTCCTGGATCTCGTCTTCCTGCGCCTCCTCATGGATAGACGTAACAAACAGGATCCAGCCCTCGACGGACCGTTGCGGACCGGGCTCTAGCTCATCGTCGTCCTCGTTGCGCACACGCTCGTAACTGTGAATCGCCTCCCGGGTATTACTGTCGCTTCCAAATCCACGTCCCTTGCGGTGCTTCGCTTTTTCTTTCAGGCGCACAATGCCCTCTGTTTTGAGCGTAGGGTGCACGGTGCGGCGTGGGAGAAAAAAGAAAGCATTATACCGGTGGTCAATAAAGCCGGCCGCAGCTACTTACGGTCACCGTCCTCGTCCACTTCGAACTCCTCCGCATTGTCAATGTCCAACACATCGGCCATTTCCTTTTTTTGAGTTTAAAAACCAGAATCAATAGGTTTATTTTTATTTCGCTTTCGTTCCGCGTCGGGCAGTTGCAAAAACTCTGCTGGAGATGACATTAACGTCAGTGTTGGTTAATTGCGTTTAGAATACTATCGCCTGGATGTTTGGAAAATAACACTCACAAATGTCAAGAACATATTTTCTTGGAAAACATAATTTCATAATTAGCAGCATCAAATTTTATCAACGTGTCTTTTAATACTAACTTTAAAAAAAAAAACATTTTTTTTAATTCTTGGCTTGCAATCTTTTTATCACACGAATTTTATTATTTAAAGAAGATCAATATTTGGAAAATATAAATGATTAAGGTCGATATGTTAAAGGAGATTTAAGATTTCTGTATGAACATATTCTTATCAGTTACTCAAATCTAAAACACTGCCAAGTACGCGTATACTTCCTTAGTAGTTTATCGCTTTTGATTATGCTGATTTTGTTGGCAAACAATGGGAATTATAAAAAAAGATCCACAAATGAAGGTTAATGCGCCCTATAAAGTCAAAAACCTCTTCTCTGGAGTTTCCTACGCTAGTTGAGTTTAAAATTTGAGTTGAGTTAAACTAAATTTGGTTAATTATTAGTTTACATTTAAATGCGTTGACATGTCTGCATCCCATCACTGATAATCACCTAGTCACGGTGTCATCTCAAACTCACGGCATCAAAAATAAATTTGACGGGGGGCCGCTTTGTCAAAATTTGCCGTATGTTTATAAAGGGGCGTGGCATAATGACTGTGTGTATGTAGCCGCATTAGCGAACCTTATCAGACTAACACTACATACATACGTCGATCGGCAGATCTTCAATTGCGCTCCTAACAGCAGCTCAGTGTGCTTTTCCTTGTTGCCGGGCTGTGACATCACTGTCACCAACCAAGTGCTGCCTTTTCTCCGGTCCCGTTCGGCATTCTTCCAAATTCAACTTGAAATTAAACAGATCTTTTGGCCAAAAAACTCAGCCACCATGTGTCAAGCCGGGGGCCAGATGCTGTGCGAGATCAAGAACATGGTTCTTTCGGGCGATCCGGAGCTAGATGGCGAGATCCGCAAGTGGATTCGATGGGACAAATGTGCCAGCACCGCCTGCCAAATCATGGACGCAGTTCGGGCAAAGGATTGGGACACGTAAGGATAATCCTAGCAAAAGGAATCATAGTTTAATATGCTGAACTCTGTGATTAAATAGGCTGCGCAAAAGGCTGTGCACCCGCATCAGCTTTGGCACTGCAGGGTTGAGGGCTTGCATGCGGGCTGGTTTTGACTCCATGAACGAGCTGGTGGTCATTCAGTAAGTTTGATCTTATCTTACCTCCAAGTTTATTGACCATTTACCTAATTGAATTCGGTAACAGGACGGCGCAGGGCTTGTGCGAGTACATCAAGGAACAGTACCCTGATCCGGCGGACTGGTCCGGGCGTGGCATTGTCTTCGGGTATGACGGTCGGTACAATAGCCACCGTTTCGCCGAGCTATCGGCCATTGTGTTCCTAAACAACGATTTCAAGGTGTGGTTGTTCAAGCGCTACGTGGCCACGCCCATGGTGCCTTTTGCCATCTTGAGGCTCCAGTGCTTGGCCGGCGTCATGGTGACTGCCTCACACAATCCCAAGGAGGACAATGGCTACAAGGTGTATTGGACCAATGGAGCTCAAATCATCCCACCACACGACGAGGGTATACAGGAGGCAATTTTAAACAATTTGGAGCCCAAGGGATCATCCTGGGACGACTCGGCGATGTGTTCGAACACAATGCTGGAGGATCCGTACGACATCGTTGTGCCGCCATATTTCGATATCCTAAAGAAAAAACTGCCCTGTACTATGCTTGAGCCAAACGGAAGGTGTCCTATCTCCTTCACCTATACGGCCATGCATGGCGTGGGCTATGAATTTGTGAAGCAGGCTTTCGCCCGAATCAATATGAAGCCGTTCATTTCGGTGTGCGAGCAGCAGGAGCCGGACCCAGAGTTTCCCACCACTCCGATGCCCAATCCGGAGGAGGGAAAGACCTCTTTGGATTTGTCCATTAGAACAGCGAAAGCCAACAGTAGCCAAATCATTTTAGCCAACGATCCCGATGCCGACCGCCTGGCAGTTGCCGAAGTGCGGGAGGATGGTAGCTACAAGCTGTTCAGTGGCAACGAGGTGGGCGCCCTCCTGGGCTGGTGGTCTCTAGAGCTGCACAAAATGCGAGAGCCCGACTGCGACGTAAGCAACTGCGTGATGATAGCTAGTACGGTGAGCTCAAAGATCCTCAGGGCCATGGGAGAGCGGGAAGGCTTCCAGTTCTTCGAAACACTGACAGGTTTTAAGTGGATGGGCAACAAGGCAATCGAGCAACAGCAGGCTGGAAAGACGGTGTTGTTTGCCTTCGAAGAGGCTATCGGCTTTATGGTCGGCACTGCCGTGCTTGACAAGGATGGTGTCAGCGCGGCTGCCCATTTGGCCACCATGGCGTGCTATCTTCGGTGCAAACTGTGCATGACACTGCAGGAGAAACTTCGTGACATATACGAGACATATGGGTTCCACACGACTATCAGCTCCTATGTCATATGCCGCTGCCCGCCGGTCATCGAGCAGATCTTTGAGCGCTTGCGCACATGGGACGAGGGCAAGGCAGACACCTATCCGACCAGCATCCTTAACGGCGAGTACGAGATCGAAAACGTCCGTGATCTAACCACTGGATTCGACAGTAGCACTGGCGACAAGAAGGCCACCTTGCCGACAAGCTCCAGCTCCCAGATGATCACATTTACCTTTAAAAACGGCCTTGTAGTCACTCTACGCACCAGCGGCACGGAGCCCAAGATGAAGTATTACGCCGAGATGTGTGGCAAACCGGACGAGAAAAACTGGGGCAAGCTGACTAATACTATGAACACCATGGTGGAGGCCATTGTGGAGGAATTCTATGAGCCAAGCAAGAACGGCCTCCAGCGCAAGAAGGAGTAATCCGAATACGCCTTTAAGTGGATAGACTAGGCGACTTGGACGAAGACACGTAGACCTGTCTAAAATTAGAAGTTCTATACCAACAGCACTGACGCACAAGCCAAAAATCAACAGCTGCGCAAGCTGTTGCCTATTATTGTTTAAAGGATATCTGATATGTTAGTACTCCACCCACATTCGGCTTGTATTTATGAAATTACGTAAATAAAAGCGTACGCACCATCCACCAGGCACCACCTAATCATCGGTTTCCCTGGTTTGATATTCGAGTAGTGAGACCAACATGCTCACTGCACTTTAATTATTTGAATTTGATACTCTTATCATGAAAATTCGAGTGGGAGTGATTCAAAGAACTTAAAACTCATTGATTAGCGATTAAATCTACTCACTTCTGTACAATATGGTAGACCAAATGGCTCATTAATCAATATAGGAACTGCTCATTAATCTGGAGCTTGATCAGCGATTAAATCTACTCACTTCTGTACAATATGGTAGACCAAATGGCTCATTAATCAATATAGGAACTGCTTATTAATCTGGAGCTGATAACGTCACTTACAGGCTTTCAAAGGTCCCCTATGAGTGAATTAATTACGTGCGCATTTCTACAATTTGCGTCACCGGAACAACCTCTAGATAGAACAATTCCATTAAAGCTGTTAAAGAAGTGGGTTTGATTTATTTACGGCATGTGGTTTTTATATGCTAGTTACAATTACAACAGTTACAATTCGGGAGTAAATGTATAAATGGTATGCTTAGGTTGGTTTTCCAATTGCTTTAAGTAATTGCTAGATAATTGCAATATAAAAGAGCTTCGACAGAAGACATTTAGCTATAAAACGAAAATAAAATCAAACCTCAAGCAAACGTTTCTAAGTAGTTTTGTAAATAGGTATATATCATATATGTATATATTGGGTTCACTGGAACGTACACATGTTCGAATACGAATTCGGGTCCTTATCACTGTAATTTTGTCTCTAAAAATACACGAGTTTTTGTATATATGTGGTTGCTATGCACAGGTTAGTACATACACCTGCTAGTGGCTGTTGGCAATTTGTGTGTATAAAATGCATATTCAGGCAGTCTTCGCTTATATTATGTATTTGTCATCAGTTGCATTCGAGTTATAGTGTCGTCGTTTCTCAACTTTGTGGCTGAAGAGTTAGGACCATTCGGTTTCGGCTTAAATGTGCGTATTTAAAATCTTATTAAGTCGCGTCAAAAGTGGATAATGCACTTTTTGCGCAAGTCCGATAAAATCCTAGCTAAAATTCCATGGGTTTGCCTTAGCTCACTCCATTCCATCTTAAGGCTAGCGATAAGACTTACGCGTCCCAAATATCGATTACAATTTAAGATATTTCGAGACGAGTAAGCCCAACTTTACACTAAACATATTTCCTAAAATAAAAAAGTGTATAAAAGAGCAGCATTTAAGAGTTAAGATCGCGGTTCTGCATGCCAAACCATCATTCTTATAATTAATACTTTGGGAACTTGTAAGTCATGTTTGCTTATCAAAGGGTGTGATATGTTCGTGTCGGTTAAGGATGATACACTGGGCTTTTGAGCATGAGCATTGTTTGTTGATATTTGGGTCATAAGTTTGAGTTCAGCGCTGATAAGTACGTTGTCTTCTCATCTTATCATTTGTAACAAGATCAAGATTTAGCAACTGGGCCTGCCTAAAAATTTGGTTTTCACAAAAACTTTTCAGTTCTAACCTTCCAACATGTTTTTTTTTTTTCAAAATTCAAGGATCGATCTAAAAATACTCATCTAATTCATACATAAGTAATTTTGATTGCATTGATTGATTGGTTATGGTGTTTCAAAAATTAAAATACCCTGATGGCAATTCTCACAAGGAAGTCATCGATCAGGTTGAAAACTTTTGGAAAATAAGTGAAGGAATTATTAGTTGGGATTATCAGACAAACACATGCAAATAGGATGATTGCGTCTGATTGCTGTGAGTGGGCGTGTTGATCGGAGGGGCGTTTTGGTGGTGTCATACGGATGTCTCGGAGTTCAACTTAAGAACAAATTTGTTGCTTTTGGGATCCACAACCTCCTCGGCCAGGTTAAAGTGTGGCAGCTTGTGTACGGTGACCATTAGGGAGACATCGTTCTGAATTAACTGAAACGTGCATTCGTTGCCAATTGGTCGGGAGACGATCTCGTCGCAGATCAGAGACCACGACTGCACCCAGCGTCGCTCCTTCTCACTCTGCATCACTGGAGACTCGGTCAAATACGGTTCCAAGAAGGCGCGGGGGGACAGATCATGCTTAAGGCAGTGTGCCAGATGCTTCAGTATGCTCTCAAAGGTATGCCGCGGCTGTTGACGCGTAACCCGTAAGTATTTTTGCAGAGCCCTGGCCATCGAGGGAAAAACCGCCGAGGCAGCCTCCTGCGGATCAAGCGGCAGTGCCGGAGCCGGTTCGTTATGAATGCGTTTGATGTGGGTAAAGGCTTCCTCGGCGGCAGTTATAAGACGGGCACGTCGCTTCTTTACACGACGTTCGTACTCGTGCTCTTCATAAAAGCGCTCGTTGTGCGACGAGTCCCGGCGTCGGGCGTTGGCTGCTAGAACTGCTCGACTCTGGCTTTGCTGTTGCGAATTGCTCACCCCATCCACTTCGTAGTACTTGAAACTGTTCGATATCTTGTTTCGCTGGGATTTGGAGACCGATATAGGGATGCGCTCCAGGTAAGGGTTGAAGATGGGGAAGTCCACATAGTAGTGTTGTAGCACCCACACAGCCGCCCGTTGAATGCTCAGTTGGCCCAGCATGTAGGAGCGCGAAACGCCGTCCGGAGAGCGAATAATCTTAATGTAGTAGCAGGGCTGCTGGTGTCGCAGCTCCAGTAACACCACGGCTACATAGTGAATAAATAGCAGAGTGTCCACAAAGTTTGTGGCATAGCCCACCAGTGACTTGTAGTCCACGGCATCGCCGCCAGTCTCTACAACGATCTTCGCCCCGTTTGTGACCTGCACGATGTAGAAAAGCCAGTAAGCAAACGTACAGATGGTGACAAGAAGGAGGACGAGTGCGCGATACAGGAAAATCCGTGGCATGGTAGCCGATGTACGTCGCATGAACACCGCCCACAGACCGATGGCCAGGAGCAGCAACCGGGCGGCCAGCGAGACCAGTTGACCCTTGCACTGCTCACTGCAGGCCAGCAGCTGGGTGCGTACCGTCTGCGTTATTTCCGGGTGATCGAAGGCCGATGGGAAGAAGCCTACATACGGCATTACCACCATTGCCACTGGCGAGAAAAACGCTCCGCATCCCAGCAGGAAGTAGAAGCTAGACTCCACATATCGGCGGCAGGCAAAACCGAAACCCTTGTCGCTCTCACGATGCCACATGTTGTTGATGTCCTCCATGGAGATGCTTTGCTCCGAAGTATTTCCCGTGACGGCGGTAGTGTTCTCGCCCCAATTCTCGTCCTGTGGAAGGATTTGCACTTCGATGACTTCCTGGCCATCGTGGCTGCCGTCTTCTTGTGGCCAAAAAACAGCTGGGTGAATTGGTTTTCAGTGACTACTAGAACCATGAAACTCACCTGTCATATTAACGCTTGTCTGGTAAGGTGCCATGTCGCCCCGCTGAAATCCCTTGCCCGACTTTGAGGAGTGTGTGCTGCGGTGGGAATGTCTGGAGCGATCCCGTTCCCTGTGGTAGCCGTTGTTGACACTGCCACCTCCGCCACTGCCACCACCACCTCCCCCTCCACCGTTGTTATTGTGATTCCGCGAGCGTCTGGAGCGTCCACTGTGTTCCGACTTGACGGATTCGTTTTCCATTGCAATTGGGCTAGCGTGCGTGGGCTATGCCCGATTCCGAATCTCCTGGTCGCGAAGATACGTGCCCCAAATCACCTTGCAACCTGGCCAAATAGCTGGCCGTGCAGCTATTTTAGTGTCTAACTGTAATTGCGGCGGTAGCAGGTTTTTCATACGCAGGTATGCAGGGCGCAGTGCATAGCCTAACGGCGATTTAGAGCTTTATCTATGGCTAGTTATGCGGCACATTGTCACTTTTGGTGTCTTGCATTGCTAGTTCATACACTATTTGACTATTTCACGCACATTTTTCGCTTTTTATTCACTTTTTCGTGGACTTGGCTTCACCCCCGACGCAGTGTGACCACCGCTTCACAACCAGCAGCACGGTCACATTGCCTTGAGTGTTTTCGAGCACTATCAGTTTGGCGGTTGAAATACAAATACATATACATTTTAAAGATCGTTTATTTAGTTGAACAGTATCATGAATTGGCAATCCTGTCGGAAAGTAATTGTCTGGCTCGCTGGTCAGTTGGGTTCAGCCGTATAGCGCGTTGCAACAACTTCATGGATAAGGTCGTGTCTACTGGACTAACCGCCTGACTGGCATATATAGTAGTCAGGGTCTCTTCGCTGGCCAAGATGCTGAATATAAATAAAATCAGTATAGAAATTTATATTGTATAGAAATTTAGTAGACTTACCAATTTTGTTGAGTAGTATGTCCAAGTGTAAGAGCTATTAGACCCATATTTGAAGTAGCCAGTCGGTAGAATTTGTCATCAAAGAAATAATCCAGAAGAAACTTAAGAAATACATTTCGAAGACTTCTGGAATGGGGAAACATTCGGATACGAGTCTGTAGATAACACAACGCTTTTCGGGCACCCTCCTGAAAAGATCATAGTATTATTATTGTAGAACCACAACTTTCACCACTTTCAACAAACATTTATAAGTATGTAGTAAGCCGTTAAATAGGATATATCGGCACAATATTCCTCCTTAAAAGCATACGCTTTCAGCTCCGTCAGTATCGTTAGGGTCGACTCATTATCTCTATGAAGTATGCCTAGGGCAAGGGCTGAGTACAACGCCTGAATGGGGACTTCCTTCAACAAGACACTTTTGAAAATCATAACAATAGAAATGTTGAACAAACAAAAAAATATTGAGCTACAAACCACTGATAAAGTAGGGTTTTGGTGTCTGCTTCGCCCTGAAAGGCGTAGATCATGGAGGCCATAGCCACTAGGATAGTGGCTGCTTTGTCATCGTCATGGCCCACCGCGTTGCTGAGAACGGAGTTGTATATAGAGTAGGATTCCTGCAGATGACCGGATCGGTAATATGCCAGGGCCAGGCCTATGATCGGCTTAAATGTGGCATGAGCAACCGTGTTTAGGGCGTGAGCCGCCTGCTCAGGCTGGTCTATTTTCAAGTACAGGTATCCCAGATTTGTGTACAGCTTGTCACGATCCACTCCAGGTTCGCACAACTTACACGCCCGAGTGAAAGCTTTGATTGCCTGTTGATATAGTTTCTTTCGGGCGTAGAGGAATCCCTGGAACGAAAGCGATGCTGTATTTGCATCCGTCTCCTCATTTTGCACGTACCTTAAATGTTGTGAAAATTATTAGTTGGTTTTAAAAAGGACTTTACTATAATACTAACAAATTAATGGCATCCAGTGCATACACATCAGCGTACATGTGCCTGATGGCATGCTTAATGTGCGGCTTGTCCCGAGATCCAGGATCCGACAGCATTTCGCACACCCAGTGCGCGAAACCCAGCGCCGCCTCCGGATGGTAATCGAACTGCTGGCAGTGACGAAACAGGTCAAAGGCTTCCTCGCGATCACCAATCGACTCCGCCACCATTGCTTGACCAATCCAAGCGTTGGTGTACATGGGACTTGATTGTTGGGCTCTCGTAAAGGCCTCGTTGGCCAATCGGACTTCATTTAGTTTAATATAGAGCACTCCGAGATTGGTCCACGCTGTGTAGCACTTTCTTTCGAGCTCCACAGCTTGAATAAAACAGTGCTGTGCCAATGACAAGTTTTCATATTCGGAGTGCATATTGATCACTCCGAGAAGATTCCAATTTTGCCATCGATTGCCACGCTCTTTAATGGCCATTTTACACGCCTTAGTCGCTGTCTCTAAGTGGCTTTTTGCATTTTCGGGGATAAGAATAGCACTGTAGTAGCTGGCCAACGACAGCTCGTACCACAGGTATGTATTCTGTTTTAGTTTTAAGGCGCATAAGTAGAAGCGCTGAGCTAGCAGTAGAAGATCCTTGCGTGACAGATACGCAATGGGTTCTTCGCGTTTAGCTAGGTTTCCAGCCACATCCAAGTTGGCCAACGAGTGTGGCAACTGGGCTGTCTGAACAAAAATACTGGCTGAGAGGCGCCATAGCCAAACCATGCCTTGAGCTTCCCGCTGGAGAAAGGCGCTGTAAGAAATGGATAACATTTATCAGCAGAATTACTTAATTAATTAATTAATTAGTGGCTGAGCTCATACCTTTGAAGGTGTCCCACAGCCAATTGGAAATGCTCTTTAGATCTTCCGTACAAGTTCTGGCTCTTCAAACTATTTGCAATGCCAATATGCGCCTCAGCAGCACCTCGAAGTCCGGGCAGGTAACTAGGATTCCGATTTAGCAGCGTATCGAAATCTTCAATAGATTCAGTGTACATGTGTATTGTCTATTAAATGTGGTAAAAATTATTTCTGTTATGTTCTTAATTTTGGAATGTAGCACCGTTTTCACTAAGGCTATCTGAAGCAGAGCGTAATCATTCTCCGGTGATAGTTCAAGGATCTTTTGAAAGACTCGAATGGCCGAGTTGTAGGAACCGCGTGCTGCATAAGCATCACCCAATGACTCCCAGTAGATAATGCAACGGGAGTCATTCTTAATGGCAATGCGAAAGCATTGGATCGCCTGCAATAAAAGTGTTATGTAGGATTTATCAATGATCATCAATTTCTTACGTTGTCCCACTTCTTCACATTCAAGAAATGCAAACCAAGCTTGTACTGCAATCGGATTGATTCATCGCTGGCCAAATGGCTCACTGTGTTCAGCAGCAGTGTCTCGTTCAGTTCCTCCTCGCCCAGTTCCTGGTAGATATAGCTCAAAGCATCGACAGCTTCCTCAGCTAGGGGATTAAGGCTTACACACTTCTCGTAGCACTTACGGGCTCGTGAGAAGTCCCCAGTGGCCAGCGGGTACAGCCTGCCCAGATAGTCGAAGCACTCGGCAAAGTGCGGTCGCAGTCGAGTTGCCTTCAATACAGAGTTTAGGGCGTCGGAATAGTTTTTCAGCGCCATATGCAGCTTGCACCGAAGTAGATGTGCCTCAAAAGTCTCACAGTTACCAATTTCTTGAAGAGCTTCAGATGGGGATCTGGTATAACAGATGACAAGGTTGGAAATGACTTCCTCAATTCTTGTATTTTTTACTTACAAAACAAATTCTGCTTTGGACAGATCATCCAAAGGCAAATCTTGCAGCAGCTGCAGTTCACCCAGCTTGAAGAAGCAGCTGCAAATTTTTTAAAATCTTGTTAAGCTTAAAAATTTAACAGTCACTGTAGATATGAAGCTCACCGAGCCAAAGACTTAATATTGCCCTCGGAGTTCTCAAGCGTTTTTAAAATCGTTACAGCTTCTTTTAGTTTTGATACACAGTTTTCGTGCGATAGACACAGAGCATAAGCGTCGTTTTTCTGACCAATCTCCTGCCATAGCTGAAGGGCCAACTTGTAAGCGCCCAGCTCCATGTGGATACGCGCCAGCAATTCCAGCGTTCCTTTGTACGCAGGTTGACTTTTCTGCGCCTGCAATGCCAACTGTCTGGATGCGACGAGCTGCCCCTCAGCAAAGAGTTCCAGGGCTTTAACCAACAAAGCCAAGTTAGAGTTAGGATTTAGCTCCAGAAGCTGCTCAGCGTACTGTTGAATGGGCTGCCTCAGCTCCTGTTGCCAAAAAACTATTTCGGATTGCTCGTGGTGTTCGCAGTAGGTCTTGCATATCCACTCGAAGCCATATACATCCTTGGGATGCGACTCGGTCATGTTGCAGGCGTGTCGCACACATGTCTCATAATCCTGGTTCTTGTAAAGCCACTTTAAGTAGCGCTTGTAAACCACACTCTTTGCACTTGGTTCCGAGGTCTGCAGTAGAGCGTCCATAGTCGTTTTGTACTAAGGAAATGTGTAATTAGTCGTTACGAACTAATTTATGAAAAGGTATTCATCTGTAGGCCATGGATACTTGTGCTCATATAAATTATATTGCTTTATATTTCAACCTTAAGTTTGCTTTGTATAAAAAATAAATAAATGAAAAGGTAACTTACAAGCTGTGTATCTTCAGGTACAATTTCGAAGTCGTTTGAAATCCAAATGCGTCCCAGATACTCCTGAATTTTAATAAAATTTCTATTATCTGGGTCCTTTACTCTAGTTTTTAGTACTGTGAAGCAGAAAGGAGCCACATTTGGGTCCGAGGCCAAGTTAAAAAGCTTTTCCAACCAGTCCAAGGATTGTTCTCTAAAAACGTAATGTAAAGACCAGTTTAGTAGTCATTTCATGACTAAATGGGAGGACTATAAAGAAGTATAGTCGATACTTCAAAAACACAACCAGGGGTTTATAATCTTAAATAATCCACAAAGGCTTAAACTTCAGGTTTCACCTGATTCGAAAAAATCGGTAGTTCCTGTTCTGCATGTATGGATTAAGAGCAGGAGTGTTGTCATGACCAGATTCTTACGGTTGCAGGTCAGCCAACTGATCATAGATTTCAGGCAGTTCGTTGCTGGGCGCGCAGTTGGCGAGTCCGAGGAGCGCGACGGTTGCCGGTCCCTCCGTAAAATTGATGCACTGCCTTAGGTTCTTGGCCGCCTCCGCCTTGTCGATGTTCTGGTAGGCTGCGCCGAGCAACAAGTAGCCCATGGCATTTTTGGGCTCCGATTTCAGCAGGCGCTGCAATAAAGTCATTAGGATGATGCGTAATTGGTATGTCCTATAGTGACGTCACTTGGCACTTGGGTATGGCCTCCGCATGCTTGCCCAGCTTAATGGTCTCCCGGATGTCCTTGATCAAGGCTTTTGACTCTTTCCCGGCGCTCATTGTAAATATAAATCTTTATTTTTCATTTATTCCAAATAGTGCTGGGTAATATGATTTTGTCTAAAGCCAGTGTTGGTTACTGCTGAATGTGAATTAAGTGTGAGTAAAAATGCCCATTAACTGCAAGTCTCAGTGCGGAAATCGCGCTGCTTTGAAGGTAATTCATTAGCTCAACATCCTATAATAAGTCCTATTAATGATGTTTTTCCCGAAGCGCCCCAAAACCGGCGATGCCCTGTGCAAGGAGTGCTTCTTTGCCGCCTTTGAGGCAGAGATCCATCACACAATCTCCTCCAGCAACTTGTTTCGACGTGGCGAGAAGGTGGCCGTAGCGGCCAGTGGAGGAAAGGATTCCACGGTCCTGGCCCACGTGTAAGTTGTACCGTTTCTCCCATCCCACCTCTCTAATCTCAGTGTCCAACAGCTTAAAACTGCTGAACGAACGTCATAATTACGGCCTGGAACTGGTGCTCCTTTCTATAGACGAGGGCATCACTGGCTATCGGGATGACAGTTTGGAGACAGTGAAACAGAACCGGGATGACTACCAGATGCCACTAAAGATCTTGTCCTACGAGGAGCTCTACGGTTGGACCATGGACCGTATTGTTGCCCAGATCGGCCGTTCTAACAACTGCACGTTTTGCGGAGTCTTCCGCCGACAGGCCTTGGATAGAGGGGCTAAGCTGTTGGGCGTAGACAGCATAGCCACAGGCCACAATGCGGATGATATTGCGGAGACTGTCTTGATGAATGTGCTCCGTGGGGACACGGCGCGCCTGCGACGCTGCACGAGCATTCGTACCGGCGGGGGCGAGGATACCATTCCCCGTGTGAAGCCTCTTAAATACAGCTACGAGAAGGAAATCGTGATGTACGCCCACTATAAGAAGCTGGTCTACTTTTCAACTGAGTGCGTATTCGCCCCCAATGCGTATCGCGGCCACGCCAGAGCGTTTCTCAAGGATCTGGAGAAGGTGCGACCTTCGGTTATAATGGATATCATCTACTCCGGCGAACAGCTTCGCTTCAAAGATACGGTAAAGAAGCCTGAGCGTGGCATATGCACCCGGTGTGGGTTTGTTTCCTCGCAGCAGCCCTGCAAGGCATGTGTTCTTCTCGAGGGTCTTAATAGGGGATTGCCGAAGCTGGGCATAGGGAAGAAGTCGAAGGGCGAGCGAATGATTGCAAAGCAGGACCAGGAACTAGCCCTTCGCGAGCGTGCAAATTTAGTAAAAAACGATTTTTAACAACGCAAATTGAGTTTTATTTATTTATGGTTCCACAATATTATAATATTTTTCATCAAAGGTTCCAAACCTGAAAAGACAAGAACAGCAAATTTAGTTTATTTCCTTAAGGTATTAATTCATTTTACAATGCATTATGATGCTCAGTGCCAAGTTTTTAACCATGGCCCATAACCAGTCAAACATGACTCCCTATCTCCAAAAGAATATTGAAGAAGATTGTCAGCGCTTGACCTTTATATGGTGTCTGTGAATGGTTTAAAATGATCATCATTGAAGTCTCTATTCCCGATAAACAGGATCTCTTGAATACAAACCTTCCTGGCCTGGATAAATGAACCATTGGCATTTTTGTACTGCTTTAACACCTGTAAAACAAAATAAACAGTAAGATTGCCATTAATATAGACTAATCGTTTTAGCGATTTCAAAGTCATCAGTTAATTATAATAGAAAAATTTTGAATCACAAGCTTCATTACAGATGTCACAAAAATTTTAAAGCATCAACATATTAATTAATTAATTACCTTTTTAACTGGCTTGGTAAGCTTCGTTCGTCACAGTATTTTTTATCCATTGTGTGTTGTAATGAACTGTAATTAAATATAATTGGATTATTCAAATGTAAAACAAACTTTTAATCACAGATTCTAGAGTGTTAAATTTAAAATTCAGTGAAAACTTGTATACATCAAAGTGTTTTTCAGTCGAAAGATGGTATAAAAGTCATTCATCACGAAATTTCGAACTAATGTTCATAAAATATGAGAAAAATTACCTTTTAGAGATCCCCATTAATATTCCGTAATGAAGTCGAATGAACGATTTGAACGCAATAGAAACTAGGTTTGTAAGCCTCGTGTGACCATTGTGCGATGTAATAAACTGCAATTAAAATATAATTGGATTATTCAAATGTAAAACATACTTTTAGTCACAGATTTTATATTTACAGATTTAAAATTCAGTGAAAACTAGTATACATCAAAGTGTTTTTCAGTCGAAAGATGATGTAATGGTCATTCATCACGAAATTTCAAACTAATGTTCATAAATTATGAGAAAAATTACCATTTTATGAAGAGATCCCCATTAATATTCCGTAACGAAGTCGCATGAACGATCTGCAAGTAAAAGATAAGTTCATAAGTCACGGCCACAAAAAAGATGTATATTTAGGTGAATTGAAAGTGTCAGAATTAGTTTTAACTGATTTGAATCACAACGGTTCATAAGAGATGTCAGAAAATAGAATTATAAATCATCAGATAATTGAGATGGCCTAATTTAAGGTTTGGAGTGAATTCATACCTTATGTCGATCTCTGCCAGAAACACGTGTTGCACATGACTCCATTTTGTTTCTGAAAAAAGATATTTTTGGATTAGCACCTCTACAAACTCTGAACATAACTAGTTAAGAGGGTTAAAACTGTCGGCTTTACGAAAATAATATGCACCGCAAACTCGGGTATTGACAATTTGGGTTATGCTTGGGCAAAGCACATTTTTCTGCGAGCAAGTAAAAAGCACTAGCTAAAGTAGTAGTTTCTTTACACCAGCGACTCGTGCTCGCATGAATATATTTATATTACTTTATAAAAAAAACGTTATATTTATAGGGGTAACATTTAACTTACCAATTTATTCCACACATGCCAGCGCTTGAACCAAGCACCTAGTAATCACTGGTTCACCTACAATTCAAGCAAATGCATCGGTTAGAAAACATTCTCATTAATTTGGATAATTTGTTGAGATTGCAATGGATTCTCAACCACGTGACTGCAATTTGAAGTGCAATCGGTGAAGTGCATTTCCCTGCGAATCACAAATTAATCTCGCAACATTGAGTTCTGCAAACAAGCCAGTAGAACTCGATTCACAGTTATATTCGCTGCATTCACCGGTCGCCTATCATATCTGAATTACTTACATTTTTTAATTAGTTATCTTTCGCAACGCGGTGCTGTTCGCTCCACGTTCTTTGGTAAAGTAAAGAGAAGCCAGTGAAGTTGGCGGCGATTGAGGGTGCAGTGTGCACGCAGCGTGTACTTTCCAGAATACTGAAACGCCTAACGTCAACTTTTGTGGTCTGTTTGCAAGCTGTTACACTGTTTAGCAAAACTTTTTTTCAAATCAAATTTCAATCAATAAATCAATACCTGCTTTAATTTGATAAAGAAAAATATATTAACCAACGTGGATATAGTATAAACATTATCGCACTAGGATAATGGATACATTTGCAAGTACAAATGGCCACGAATAAAACAATAATAAAGTATTCATCATTGATCCATTAGAGAAGGTCCACTGTTTATAAAAAGAATATTTTCAAAATCCCGTAAAATATTCAAAGGACCGTCCCATGCTGCTGTAATTCGATTAACCTCGATTGCAATTCGATTGTTGCCATTGCAGAGCTGCAAGCGCGGCGGTTGTAACTGTTTTTCTCACAGATCAGACTAACGCGGCTCCGAGCTTTTTTTTGTTAAGTGTTTCAATATTTTAGGCTTAGTTGCGGGTGGGAAAGAGCACCATGACGGATTTCAATGCACCCGGAGCGATGCTGCCTTTGGGTGCGTAAGGATGTCTTCTCCATTTGCGATTATCCTCAAAGTAATAGTTTTTTAAACCGACAGATGAGTACTACGAACAATGCGTAGTACCGAAACCCAAAATACCGCCCCGTTACTCTAGTAATGCAGTCCCGCAGAGCGGTAAACGCCAAGCGGGGCACTTGCGGTCCTACAAGGAGCCTGATCAAGGTGGCGACGACGATGTTGAAGATGAAGATTTCCAGAGCTCCGTGCTGAAGACAAAGTTAGTGGAAAATGGCGGCACCGAGATCGATTCTAATGTCGCGCAAATGAACTATGAGATAAATGACTTTGATAAGATGTACTGGGAGCAGGACTCCCACAGCTCGGAGGCCTCCCAAAGCTCCGAAATGTGGCGCCTGTATGGTAACAACGTCTACCGGCCATCAGGGGCAGATCAATTAGTGCCAAATGACCAGGCACGTGGTCACGTAAAATCGCGCCTAGATCTGAGAGATGGCTCTCGATTTCGTAATAATTTAAACCAGAGGCGCAATCATCAGCAAAACGTCCATAGGCGCAACCAAATCCATCGTCGTCAGCACCATGTCCAGAACGCCAAGGAGCAGCACCCCCGCACAGCCTACAATGCCTTCAGCAGCCAAACAATCCATGCCAATCAACAAACTGACGTACTAATGAATGTAAACAATCATTTCCAGTATACTCACCAGGCACCCAGTGATCTACGTCGCAGCACCAACAACATTGAACCTGACCACTGCGACTGGACCGGCTACAGCTCGATAGGCTCTTTAATCGAATCGGTGGCCCATATTCCGGATAATCGAGTCAAGAATCGTTTGCCCTGTGAAACCATCACGCGTTACACGGATATCTCAAAGGATATATTTGCTGGAGAAGGGCAGAAAGTTCATAAGCCGCAGACTGGTCTGGAACCCGCCGCAGTTGATTCCGAGAGCATGAAAGTCAGTAAAATGGCCCATAACGTGATGCTCTTGCTCAAGAGCGTTGCCCAGCAAAACAACCAAGGAGGATCCTGTGAGTTTTTTAAGGTAATGTTCGAAATCATTTATGATCTATTACTTCACAACAGCCCCTGTGTTGTAATATACAAATATATCTTATTATTTCTAACAAACTATACCACTCAGCTGTTACACATAATTTATCTTAACCATTTTTATATAAGTCTACAATTTCCTTATTTAAGAACTGCGACTGGATAAACGGGTCGGTGGAGGAGTTCCCAAGTGTTGCATTTCCTAAACTTGATGGAAGGGACGAACAGCAGCGTTTTAACTAGATAACCGAGATATACTTAGAGGACCTATCTAAATTAAGTTATTTTTAAGTAACAAGCAGCTCATGTTTTAATTTAAATTCGTCGGATTGGCGCGCACTTTCTGTGCGAATTGTAAGTCGACGCAGGCAAGAAGAAGACGATTTCGACGATGATAGTGAATGCCAGGGGTGAATAGTCGCTGTCTGCTTTTTTTATATAGAACACATATTTCGGCTGATAAGAACAGGCTTCGCCGCTTATCAGTAATGCACAACAAGAAGTACACACGGACGAACGAGATGTGAGAGGCGAAAGCGGACGAAAATAGAAACAAGCGGCGATAAATTTACAGCAAAAGCGATTTCATATACATAACCGATGTGCCGGAGAGGAACAGAGTATTAATCAGTTAATCTGCCAAGCCGCTAGAGAGCGGACGTGAAAATGATCATCGGGATCGGATAGCGGGATAGTTAGTAGTGATCGTAACTCCGGATAGTGCTAAACACTAATATCAACCTATGTTTTGGCTATTGTCGAATGTAGAACGGACACTTAGATATTTTGTTTGGGCAATCGCAGTCAGAAGTGGCCAACGGAAGAAAGAGCCATCGATTCTTTTCATTTAGATACTTGTATAGCGTAGTTTTTCTGAAACGATTTTCCCAAAGAATACGAAATAAACTTAACACAGTACCCTAAATGTGCGTTGTTCGTCTTCGGTAGTGCCCAGCATGTTGAAGTCGAAGCAGTTGCTCCAACAGTTTTCCAAAGGTAAGGATGCGTGGGATTTCGGAGCTGAAACGGCACAATTTGAGGTGTTTTATACACATTAGCTATCTGTGATTTCGTTGCCGCCTTCATTATCAGCCTTAGGCATTTGCTGGAGTAAACTAATACTATATCACCAGATCGTAGGCTCGCTTTGACAGCCTTAATCGCTTCTGAGGTTGACCAAGCCGAAGATTATCAGTAAACACTTTTTCGCCAAATTCTTTGTCATGATGAACTTTCCCCACGCACACTGGCTGACGAAATTTTTCCGCCAAAAAGTGGATATTAAGCCAAATCTACATATTTTCGTCTTCTTAATATTGAGCACAGAACAAAAACTGATATTAACTACAAAATCAATTTGAAGAACGTAATTTGTACCTAATTTTGTAATTTGTTTACTTAATGAAAGAACCAGTAATCTTTAAAAATGTCAATTCCAATTCGCCTATGTAATTATAATTATAAATAATAATTATGTTGTGCTGCGTGGTATGTAAGATATGTACATATGTACAACTTTTAGAAAAACTACCAAAAACTAGATTGGTACAAAAATGAATATAAAACTTTTTTCAATAAACGTTTTGGACGAAAAATACTTTCCACTTGCACTGTATCGTTTATCAGCTGTTCCGGGAAATTTCCATTAAAACCGAGTAGTTACACATTGATTTCGGTCGTAAGATGCTCCAAAACGGCAGGAAAATTGTTCCTGAGGGGTTGAGTAAATTTCCCTTGACAAGGAGCAAACATTGATCGGACTAACGAGGTCTTTCGCTTGCAACTTGCCATTTTAAACAGAGTACGCAAAGTATACGCCGACCAACTTCAGGCTTAAGCGGGCCCTGGTCGTCACCAAGTTGTCCCGCTATGAGTTCGAGCAGCTGCGCCACCCGGAACTGTCACCGGATCAGCTCCAGCAAAAGCTCCGTGACCGAGGCACCGACGTGGAGATGGTCCTCCACCTGCACAAGGTGCACAAAGACTTCGAGCGGCGGATCGTGCAGAGCTTCCAGGACGTTGGATGCGAGGTGAAGTTGTCCAGCAGGTGCGTACACACAGTCCTATGTGGAGTGCTGCCTAAACAGGGTGGAGGCCCTGGGTACATGTACTAAAAACAAGGCAGCATTTATTTA
Source organism: Drosophila erecta (assembly GCF_003286155.1). Taxonomy (NCBI): domain Eukaryota; kingdom Metazoa; phylum Arthropoda; class Insecta; order Diptera; family Drosophilidae; genus Drosophila; species Drosophila erecta. The sequence continues at coordinate 17,980,885 of NW_020825200.1, forward strand.
CAAGGATAAATTAAACGTAAATATTTTCTTACGAATTGGATCTTAAACTACCTACAAATGTCGGAAAGTAATTAAGTAAGTAATTGAGTAATAGATATGATTTCATGGCTTTGAATGAAATCCTTTCTATGACGACATGCACCCAGGTATCCACACCTTCAGGCCTCCAGTCACTGCTCCCAATTTTGTGTTGTGTGTCTCGTCACTTCGTCACATACTATACTCTATATGTATCTTCGATTTGTGACTACTTCCCACTACAATTGATCTCCACCATCTTCACACACTTCGTGTCTCTTATGCGGCCCCTCGCCCTGTGTGTTGACTTTACTAAACGAGCAGACTTGAATTTAGAAGCTCGTTGAGCAAGGACGTCATGAGCTGGGCGGATGTCATCGTGCCAGTGGGCGGCGATGGCACTTTCCTTCTTTCCGCTGGACGCGCCAGTCCGCTCTTCGCACTCAGCCAGCAGAAGACGCCGATCGTCGGCTTCAACTCGGATCCGCTTCACTCGGAGGGCCGACTTATGCTGCCCAAGCACTACTCGGACAATCCGGCCGACGCCGTTTCCCGCATCAAGAGCGTAAGTCCTGCAACGTGTAGGTTATCTTAGTGCATTAAATAAATATCCCCATTCCTGGCAGGGCGATTTCAAGTGGATGCATCGCTCGAGGGTGCGGACAACGATGCTGGGTAGCAATGGCAAGATTCCAGAGCCAACTGACCTTTTCCGGCATACGGAGGTCAAGATGGAGCAGGTCAGCACTGCACCCGAAATTCTGGACCAGGATATGGCTCACAAGTACAAGGCCAAGATGAAACGTGTACTTCCTTACTTGGCCTTAAACGAGGTATGACATGGAAGGTTTTATAATGGACTTAGTAGATCTTTCCATTTATCTACATAGGTATTTATTGGTGAGCATCTATCGGCCCGAGTGTCTCACTTGCAACTGGTGCTGGACCACCAGGACGTGGTAAACAAGACAAAATGCTCTGGATTGTGCGTCAGCACAGGAACGGGCTCAACATCCTGGCACACCAGCATCAATCGCATCACAAGCCGGGATGTTGACGACCTGTTGCGCTCCCTTCCGAATGGCAATTCAAAGAACGTGATGATGCTACGCCAAAATGCAGAGGAGATCGCTCAGAGGTACAACCAGGGCCTGCTGTTCGCGCCAGACGACCCGCGCCTCTGCTATTCAATCCGGGAGCAAATCTGCGTGGGCGTCTGGCCTTCACCAAAGACTTTTAAGGAGCGCGATTTTGTGCAGACCGTGTTTGTCAAGTCGCATTGCATCGATGCCAGTGAGTAGTTGCCTGTCCAGATACGGAATGACATATGATAAATAACAATGGCATTACATCTTCACAGACCTGGTTATAGACGGCAGCATTTCGTTCCCCTTCAACGATGGTGCCAAGGCTTTGCTAGAGGTTCACCCAGAGGATGCCCTTCTGACAATCGCTTTAGACTGATTCTAGTGATGCGCCCCTAGTGCCTGGTCATCTAGCCTTAGCATGTCTGAATTTTGGAAATTATTTAAGTTAGAATTTTGCAACTACTTAGCAGTGTAAGCTCAAAAGTTAATTTGTTATTACATAAAAGTATATTTAAACATCACGCTTTAGCTTCCCCATTGACTTTTTCATAACTCCTTTGCCCTTTTTGGCAACTGGTATTCCTTTAAGCCTTTTCAGCGGTTTTGATGAAGTATCTCCTTGGGCAGCTCTACTTCGTCCTTTTCCCTTTTTCTCAAATCGCCCATTGTCTACAGATTTAAAGCGCTCATCCAGTAGGAGAGCTTTACCCTCTTCGCTGGCTGCCGACTCTGCCTGTTGCAGTTTCCGCTTTCGACGTATTTCCTTTAGTTTATCCTTCTGCTTTTTGCGATACCTATGGATCGGATACAAGGTTTATCTTAAAATACAAAAATAGGCGGATCTTCTACTGCTTACAGTGCTTCCATTTGGTCTGGATCCTTGCCCTCCATAATCCACGTCTTTCGCCTATAATTTTGCGCTCGCTCGTCGAAATCGTTATTATCTAATTGCATCTCAGATTCACGGCGCGTGACATTTACTTGCATAAAGATCCTCTCCACCATGCGCTCTAAAGTATATAAATGTTATTTATTTTGTGTGTCACTAATTCTAACATAACTTACGATCGATGGGATGCTCTGTGAGTTTGGTGTTGATCTCCTCCTCGATGGCGCCCAATAGCTCTAGATCGCGTGGAAAGCGGAATATGGAGATGGACATGCCTTTGCGACCCGCTCTCGCTGTTCTGCCCACACGATGGATGTACTCCTTGGGTGTCCGCGGAAGCATGTGATTCATAACCAGCTCGACGCTGGGTATATCCAAACCTCTGGCGGCCACATCCGTAGCTATCAGTGTACGTACTTGGTTGGATTTGAAGCGACTGAGAGCAGCCACGCGCTCCTTTTGTCGCATGAAACCATGCAAGCAAACATTATCGATGTCCATGTTCTTTAGCGTCATCGAGAGAAGTTGACAGTACCTAAGTGGTTATTATTAAAACGTTAATATATATATTATATTTACTTCCTGTTATTCTGCACTCACTTTTTTGTGTTGGTGAATATCATGACATTAGCGCTTTCGTTTTCCTCGCGATACTTTCTCAGTGCCTCTATTAAAACCATGTCGCGATCGTAGTCGGCGCAAAGCAGATAGCGCTGGTCCAGAGTGTCCACAGTGGCGACGTCTGAGTCCTGCGACCATTCAAAGCACTAAATTCGGAAAAAAAAACATCTAAGAGTACCATTCAATAGCGTGTTCAACGAACTTACATCGCTGGCGATGGGAAATATGCTGGACTCCTTAATGAAGTCCTTCATGGTTGCGGAAAAAAAGAGATTTTGCCTTTTCTTGGGCAGACAACGCTCGATAATAGCTAAGCTCTCGTCAAAGTCGCCGTTCAACATGCGATCAGCTTCGTCAACAACCAAATACTTTAGATTGTCAAAGGAGAAGGTGTCGCAGCCGGTAAGGTGATCCGCGAGACGGCCTGGCATGGCCACCACGATATGCGGCCGCTGCATAAGTTTCTGGCTCTCTACCATTTGGTCTGTTCCGCCAGAGACGACACACACGCGCACACCCATCGCTTGCCCAGCTACCAGGAACTGCTCGGATATTTGGTAGGCCAACTCGTGTGTGGGCGTCAGCACCAGGGCGAAATGGCTCACTGGCTCTTCGCTAAGCCGCTCCAGAATGGGCAGGGCAAAGGCGAAAGTCTTGCCCGAGCCCGTCTTGGCAGCTCCAATGCAATCCTGCCCCGCCAATATCGCCGGGATGCATTTCTGTTGGATTGGGGTTGCCCCTTTCAGGCCTGTAAAGCGCAAAGGATAAATTACTTGGTTCACCACGTGGCCGGCTTGACATTACCCAACTTGGTCAGCTGCTTTACCAACCATGGACGTAGGCCCAGAATCTGAAAAGGATTGGTCTCCTTTCGTTGCATTTAGGTAAATAAAAATACAACGAAATTAAAAAAGAAAACAACGTGCGCTAATATTAGTGATGGAAGAAAAGAATTTCGTATCGGTATGTAACTATCGATACGTTCTTATGTGTGCTCTGTGCGAATGTAAGCTGCATTTAATACGCATTTTGACTTTAAATTCTATTTACTTTGATTTTTCATTTATTCTCAGAATTATATGTGATTTATTTAATACCCATTTTTAATTTAAATTTAATTAACTTTTTGATTTTTCATTCAAATCTACCTTAGATATATGTGTGAAGGAGATAGTTCCCTTTAAATTGATCGATACTAGTCAAGTTATCGACATGTCAGTGTCCCATCTGTATTAACCAATTGGCGCGATAATTTTGTAAACACTGAGGATTTAGAACTTATGCAAAGATGTCCGGGAACAATGATAGCCTGGGTATATCTGTAACCTACAGTGAGCTAGTGACTATAGACCAGGAGGACATCATCCTGTTAATAGACGTAGATTCGGCGATTTCCATTTGCTCAGCATGTATCGCAAATAAATCCGCGAACCCGGTGGATGTCTTGACATTGTGGTTCAGTAAACTATTAAGAGCATACATGGATGAATCTGTGTGCTGCGTACGAGCAGTTAAGGAAATGTGCAAGTGGTTTACAATTGTAGGTAATCGTCACACAATGTGCTTAGTTTATTAATTTTAATTTCGTCCTCAGGAATCACAAACTGACACTGAAGTCCACAGCGGTCATATAAAACTCATGTCTATGGCCCATGTCTTTGCATCCGAATTTAGGGATCATTTACTGAAAGCAGGCGAACGTCTGGTTCATATCCTTGGCTATCTTGTCTTTTTAATGATCGAGTTCTGTTTAGGAAGGTAAGAGCTGCTCGGATAAAAACCTATCTCGAGGATATTATTTTTCATATACTTATGCTTACATCATCAAGCGAACGGAGTCACCATCAGATTGTAGCGGATCTTCAGCTCGCTACGCTTTCTTTACTAAAGGACACCAGCACTAAATCGACAAAAGTCCACCCTCGCCTTGTGCTCTGTAAGTTAGGAACACTATCTTAATGATACTATCGAACTAGCTGGTTTTAGTTTAAACTTTCGGCTTAAATTTGACGAATTTGCTCGAACGATATGTGATCCGTCGAATTTAATAATAATATTTGGTAGTAGCTGGAGTGGCTCTAAAGTAATTTATATTTTTCTATTGTAGTAATGCAAAAGATAATGGAAATAGCAGATTTCGAAGGAACGCGTATTGGTGATCTGCAGTTGTCTGTAAGGACAAGTGAGGCGGTGGCTAACATGTGCTTGCACTTCATGTCCATCTGTCATGGTAATCCTAAGGACGAAAAAATGCCCGATTGGCTTAGGGAAACTGTATTGCATCTATGTGAAATGGGTATCAGTTACTTGGACAGTTCTTTTAGCAGCGTTCGTATAACATATATTATGATTTGTATAACAGTTTATTTAACATAATAGATTTTAATTTTCAGGGCACACCTAATGTTCCTGCGGAAAAGTTAAGAGAGATTATAGTTATTATCCGGACCTATTTTTTAATGCTACATAGTATTCTTCAAAAAGGAGTAGTGCATGTTGATGATGATGTAGCTGCTTGTCTGATGGATTTAGTAATGTGTGAACAAACGTAAGTTTGGGAACTTAAATAGTCATTGGCCATAATTGTCTTTTCCCTAGGAGGTTACCATATTACTCCGACATCGAACAGCAACAGCTAATTTCAACGTATGTAAGACCACACGTAATAGATATGTTAGAGCTGGTTTACTCATTCCAAAAGTGTCAAGATGTAAGATGAAATTCTCCGCGGGCTGCAGAAATCGCTTGCAAATAAGTCAATCGAATTTTTTGCCTTCTGGTAGACTCTATTTGGAACCGATTTATCTATCACCCGCCTTTCAGATCTATTTTAATATAACATTTGACTTTCTAGTATTTAATATCCAGTACCCTTGGTACCCCAGAATCTGACTACTTCGACGTTTGCATTGATTTTTTAAATGCTGTATCGTCAGACAATGCGGATGTGCCTCCAAGTACATGCCGAACATTACAAAAAATATTTGAGTATTTGTTCAAAGGTAAGGAGTCTTTTGGATCACATTTATTTCTTACTACTTACTGAGCCCACAGATGCCAACAATTTTGTCAATGGTGAACGCTGGAATCAAGTACTGCAAGCTTTTGGAAGTGTTTTGTATTTGGTGGGTAACATAGAATTACATAAGTATTTCTGTACCGGCATATTTCAAAATGATTTTGTTACATCGCAAGTGTGTGCCGATATTCTCATGCTGTGCTTCCGGTTAGTAAATATATATCAAATACTCTAAATTTAATAAGCCATTCTGTTTCAGACTAAGAGAGGCTAACAAATGCTGGACAGATCATGCCAAAGAACAGGCTATAGCTTTCTGGCATAAGTGCAATAATTCTTACGCCATGTTTTCCACAAGTCCCAGCCAATTGCACGTGCAACGATTCCTTAAATATTTCCACTGCTTGAGAAAGCACCAACTTCCTGCCATAAGCTTTCAAAACTTCCGGGACCTGTCTGCCGTAGCAAAAGCCGATAGCCACATAGGAATGAAGATATTGAAGCGCTTAGAACTCATATCCTCCTCAGCGCCCACAAAAGTTGAGGTCTACTATGAAATGGTAAGCTAGTAAAAGTAAATTTATAAAATGTGTATACATACGTTTAATTTGTATAACCCAAGGTTGCGCTTCAGGAACTTTTGGTGCAACACGATCAAATAGACTGTTCCCATTGGTTTCAGCAGACATCGGAAATGGCCAAGAAACTTCTCGGCATTGACAAAAGCGTTACCTTTGCTAATGCTTACTTCAAACTACTAGCACGTGGGAATAAGTCCACCCAATTACTGATACTCAGGGGACTGACACCAAATAGTGGATGCACAAACTGGCATGGACAGAAATTCCTTGACTCCTGCAAAGTCAGCGATGACGCCCAACTAAGAGCCTTTAGTGCCCGCCATTCCATAGACCCATTGTTTAAGGCTTTGCAGGACAAACCCAAAACGATGCTCGATGGTTCAATTAATCTCTGTAAATCAAGCTACATTCGGCATGAAGATCACAAATGTCTATGCTCCAGCTTAAAACGTAAGCGGAGTGAATTGGCACCTAAAGAAATCCTTCGTGAAATGTATGAGGCTTCTCTTCAGCTTTGCAGTACGGACTTCGATGCTGCCGATTGGGACTTGCACAAGAAAGTTATGGATAATTTGAGTAGAATCGTACCCTAACTTTGTATACACATTATGAAAATTATACGTTTTCAAACCTGGGAATGATCCATGCTTTTCGTATCGCTCGCTAACATAGAGCAATTAATTACTGTCCGCAAACTCATTTTGAATGAGAATCCCTAATAAATATGATGTGGCGGTTAGAAATAATGTGTAAATAATGTATTTAAGTTTACCTGCAAACGAAGCCGATGTAAAGCTAACAAAACTGCCTGCGAAATAAGATCGAACAGCTACCCTGGTGATGTCTGTTCGTCGCGTCGGCGCCATTGCACTTAGCGAAGCGATGACAATGCCCAGGGATCCGGGATTGGCAAACCCGCAAAGAGCAAAATTGGCAATGGCAGCGCTCCGCGGCTATAAGTATAATAGGTTCAAAATAATGTATACAAAGAAAATATACGGATGTGTACTCACTTCAACCTTTTTATCGTTCATCAATAAGCCTAGGTTCTTATAGGCTACAAACTCGTTGATGAACGATTTTTGGGCCACCACCAGGCCAATTTCTTCACAGTCTTTCCACGGCACTCCCATAACGAAGACAATGGGAATAAAGATCTGGGAGAGAAGGTATAGCAGGGTAATGTTTTGCAGTCCAAGTAACTCAAAAATCCACTCCGTTACAGCGTCTAGGAAAAACACAATGGCTAGGAAGGCAATGATATTTGAGACGATTCCGAGCACAATCAACAAGGCTGCCGCAGCTCCCGCGGCTGCCGCATCCAAAATAGACGTATCCGTCCTTAACAAGGTAGTTAGGCGATTATCAGAAGTTATCTTTTATGAAGAGAAACTCACGATCTTTCCAGCCTAATGTTGTCGGACCTGGTCAGAGATTCCTCGGTCTCGGGGTAGAACAGCTTGGCGAAAGCAAGGGATCCCGGCGCAGCCATCACGCTGGCTGCAATTAGAAAGGCTGCCGAAGCACCGAAGGACACATACGCCCCCAGGACAGTACCCGCCACTGTCGCGTAGCCGGAGGTGCATATAGCGTGCAACTCGCTGACGGTTAGTATTTCAATGTACGGGCGGATGATCAGAGGGCTCTCGGTCATGCTTAGAAAGACGTTACCCGCTGCATTTACACTTTCGCAAACAGTGGTGCCCACCATGGCCTGCAACAAGAAGCCAAAACCGCTCAGTATGAACTGCATCCAGCCAAGGTAATACATTATGCTAGTGATCACGCTGAAGAAGAACACCACCGCCAGAATGGCAAATGCGAAGACATATTCATCGCAGATGCGATCCCCGTATACAAAGCGGGCTCCGTGCCGGGCGTACTGCAGAAAAATCGTCACCTTGTCTCCTAGGCATTGGAAGACAGAGCGGCCAAAAGGGAGGCGCAGGCAGAGTATACCCAACAGCAGCTGGCCCAGGAGCCCGTGCGTCACTATGCGCCAAGGTACTCTCTTGTGGTGCTTGGACACTGCGAATCCGATCAGGACGAAGCACACGGGTCCCAGCAGTCCGACTGCCTTGAACGCATCATTGCGGCACTCGTAACCGAGGTAGGCCACCGCCACAGCGACCACAATCCCTAGCATTACGCCGGACACTACCCTAGATTTGGAGAAAATGGAAGGATGTGATTAGAAGATTTTACTTCTGGGAAGAAACTTCGGGGGCCCTAAATTCATGACTTATCGTATTAAAACAATTGCTGTTGAAGTATGCCGTCTCGAGCATTTGAATGTGAGACTAGTGGCGCTCGTTCCACCGAATGCTTATATAAATCAAAGGGAACCTCAATATACTAAAATTGAGCTTGTACTCACCACTGGCGACTGAATTCAATCCATCTGTCAATGGCTGGTTCCAGGTAGTTATTATACAGCTTGATGCCCACGAATGGCTTAAATACCCAGTAGTACAGCCATAAAATATAAAATAAAATGAACATGACGATGAGGAACCCGTATCCGTGGCACCAGTTAATTTTACACAATATTTTTGGTTTTACTTCTGGCACGGTCTTTTCTGAAAATTCTTCTTCATCATCATCATCATCGTCCTCAGTTAAGTTAGCTATCGATTGGGTAGTGGCTCCCCTATTGGGCCAGCAGTCTTTGGATTCCTTGTCTAGGCTTGTTTATTAACATACGAGTTCATAATTAAGTGTGGTAACTCACCGTACAAGATGAAAATGATTGTGGCTGCCGTAAAGTAAGATATGAATATGACATGAAGCAGCACATGAAGTACTAAATAGGTAATTCGCTCTGTCCTCGATGGTGGAGGTTTTTCTTCCAGTTCACCTCCTTGTGGATCTGCCATTTTGTGTGTAAGTGAATTAAAGTGTGCTGTATAAACAAGAGTGTGATCTACTGACTCAGATCCCACAGCCCCCTTGAAAACAAATAAATAAAAGTACCCCTAAACATATTTAATAAATAAGAAGTGTATTTTGCCTAATTTGATCAGCTAATTATCACGAACTACAACTTCAAGGAACTAAAACTGTGTAACATTCTTTCGACCCAATTTCTCGAATATCCTGTTGTAGTTCGTCCGCTCATCCTCTTCTTGTATAAGGATGCCTGGAATATAGTGAAACTAGTTAAAATAACAAAATACTTTCGATCGGTCATCCACTGACCTGCAAAGCTGGCGGATACGAAGCAGACTATGCTGCCCACCACAAATGCTCGAAAGGCAACTGATGTAATGGTGGAGCGACGATGGGGCGCCATGGCGCTGAGGGATCCGATAAGGATGCCCAAGGAACTGGGATTGGCAAAGCCGCAGATGGCGAATGTGGCGATTCCAGCGCTGCGGGCCTACGATAATTGAAATTTATCTTTAGTTTCCAGATGAGTTAATGCAAAGGCTTTAGACATTATTCTAATGTCTTTGGTTGATGGATTAATGGATTTACACCATCGACAACTCACAGTGATTTGATTATTTTCGATGTATTGACCCAGACGCTCATAGGCCACAAACTCGTTGATGATGGTTTTGGTGGCCACCACCTTGGCGATGATATCGCAGTCCTGTTTCGGCACTCCCATGGCCCAGACCAGCGGGATGAAGAGCTTCGAAAATATCCACTCGAAGTCGATATCCTCAAGACCCACCAGGTATCCGAACCAACTGACTAGACCATTTAGGAAGGCGATAAAGGCGACGAAGGCGACTATGTTGGCGATGATGCCAAGCACAATGGGCACAGCGTTGCTGGCACCACTGGACGCTGCGTCTAACAGAGAAGAGTCTTGTCTACAAGTATGATTGGCAACTAGTTAGCCATTTGGGTTATACTGAGCTACTCAGAAATACGTACGATTTTTCCAGCTCGATTTTATCGGATGAGGTCTGGCTCTCCTCTGTCTCGGGCATGTAAAGCTTAGAGATAGCCAGAGTAGCGGGAGCTGCCATCACCGAGGAGGTGATCAAGTGGGCGGCCGAGGCACCAAAGGACAAGTAGGCCGCCAGCACCGTTCCGGACACAGTCGCAAAGCCGGACACCATGATGGTGTGGATTTCGCTTTTGGTCAGCTTGTTGATATACGGGCGGATGAGCAGCGGACTCTCGGACATGCCGAGAAAGATGTTGGCTGCCGCCGTCACGCTTTCGCAAACAGTGGTGCCCAGGATCTGCTGCAGGATCCAGCCCAGCTTGACCACCACCCACTGCATTGTGCCCATGTAGTACAGGATGGAGATGAAGAAGCTGAAGAAGAAGATCACCGGCAGGATGGCGAAGGCGAACACATTGTTTTTCACCAGGAAGTCACCGAACACGAACTCGGCTCCATCGGTGCCGTAGTCCAGGAACGTGGCCACCTTGTTTCCAATGCACTCGAAGATTTTGCGGCCCACCTCCCAGCGGATGCAGAAAATGCCGAGCAGGAACTGGCACGTGATCCCCGTGATGACTATGCGCCACTGAATGGCCCTTCGATTCGTAGAGAAAACGTAGCCGCACAGGATGAAGAAGCAGGGCGCCACCAGGGACACCAGTTTTTGGGGCTCGTCCCGGCACTCGAAGTACGAAAAGATGGCCAATAGGGTCAGGAGCAATGCGATGCTGGCCAATGACACAACTCTGGGAAAACAAAGAGAGGTAATAATTAAAATAGTAATAGTAATAATAAATATTTTAAGTTTAAATGGTTCTCACGGGACTTTGAACTAAGTTAAGAAATGTTATATAATGCTATACGGTTTTTTTGTAGTTATATATATTAATTAAAATATAATGCCAAACAGTGAGTACGATTTTTTAAATTCAATATGGAAATTTACAGATTTACTATCTTATTATTTTGCCTCTGTATAAGAAAATGCAAACTTAAAATAGATTCGAGGTTTTGCTAACGATTGGCTGAGAAGGTTGAACAAATTAATCCCAATCTGTCTCGAAAATCTGGTTAAATAGGGGTACGGACTTACCTAGTTCTGCTAAAGTTGTGCCATTTCTTCGAAAAGGGCCTGATGTAGTTCCTGTGCAGGCTGTGGCCCACCATCGGCTTGAAGAGGTAGTAGTAGAAGAGACCCAAATAGATGAATCCCAGGAGGAGCAGCAGCATTCCGTAACCCGTGCAGAAGTTGATGCCGCACAACGGGTTTTCTTGCCAGTGGCACTCGTAATTCGCTGTAGAGAAGTAATGGAGTACTTATGTCTAATTACTAGGCGATATACTTACTTATGTCATGGTAGTGATAGGTCGCATAGGAGAAGTATCCCACAACAAAAAGATGCAGAAATACATAAATCGAGATCCTCACAAGTCGGGCTACTTTAGGATTCTTTTCAAAATATCCTCTTTTATTTGGGACCTCGCTTATGTTTTCCAGCGGAATTTCCTTGAATTCCTCCGAGTCCCGGATGTCCAACTCTTTCTATAATAATTTATAATATTATATTAGTTATCATATACGTTTAACGGCAAGCTTACATGATCCAGTTCGTAACCATTGTTAATAGATCCTTTTGAAGATTCGGCCGACATCTATAACGAAAATCAAGAGCGAACGCTGAAGTTAAGTGTTGCGACTATTTTATACCCTGTACAGCAAATGGAGTGTGTTGCGAGCAGAATCCGAAAGCTTTAGCATTACATTTACTTGCTTTATTTTGTTAATATTCCTTTGGTTTTCTCTTAACAACTTTCTAAAGGTTCAGTTTAAGCAATTCTAAGGTGTCTATTTTTGATAAGCTTATCAAAACATTTTTAGACATTGAGCACGTGGGCAGACTTTACCGATAAGAGCGTTGCAACGTTTAGAAACACGTTTTAAGCTGCTTAGGCGTTATGTGCATTACTAATGTCAGAATTCTAGCTCGTAGAGAATCCAACACATCGAATTTCATACGGACGGACGGACATCCGGACGGACGGACATCCTGGTGAAGAATAATTATTCGAAATTAATGATTATTCAACCTGTTACATACTTTTCAACGAATCTATTATACGTAGAGTAAAACTACGAGGTTTGGGTATAACTACCCGGCAACAGGTAATTTACCGCAATCATAATCTGACATTATCTCTATCAAAATATTTTAGTTCTCGAGTGGGCAGATATGCCAATTGTCCAATAGCACAAGATAGGGTTGTGTTAGCTAGGTAAATCAAAGTTCGGATTGTTGGACTACTCATACCACTTATAAGAAAGCGATAAGATCCGAAGATTCTTTTTTTTAAGTTTGCACATGGGCCTGGAGGACTCGAATATGGCATTGGGTACTTGGTTTTTCAGAGTCAATGACTGAACTCAAGCACGTGAATACTCTCAAATAATTTCCGGGCATTAACTTAAAATGTTAAACTTTAGCTTTGGTTGTAAATAACCCACTTCAACTCTCATTCCTGATAAATTGGGCTGTAAATCGCATTCAATATAGTATATGTCCTCGTTATGTGGTCTTTCGGTTCGGAATTTCCATTCAGGGTAATAGAAAAAAAGTTGATAACAATATCAGAGTGGCATTTAGCCAAACACGTGAAAGTTAATAAAGCACTTCTATTTAATAATCCAGTTCTGAGAATACGGTTATAGATTCACCCTTGAGCACACTTGTTTTTCTCGAATACGGTTTTTATTCCACAATAAACTGGAGTAAAGACATACAGAGTTTACATTGAAACACTTTTTGTAAATTCAGTTTGTTTTAAAGTCTATATAATGATTGCACCTTGATTTTGTGGAACGCCAGTTAATTAACTTTTTATTGTTTGTTTTGCTTTGTATTTGATGAGTACTATCGGCTTGTTATGGCCGAAACGGGTTTCAACGTCGTAACTCTCTGCGTACTGCCCGAATACTAATGACTGATAAATGCATCTGTTTAGCCCGACCACAACTTCGTAGCCGTTGAAACTCGCGGCAAGACTAAATTGGATTTGCTCCGAACGGGCCTTTATAATACAATCGCTACTACACGGTATCTGATAAGGGAGTATCAGGTTTAGGATTCGCACTGCTATTTTTTCTATCTACTGATTTATAGTATCTTGATACCATTTGGCCTTGTGGATTTGAGCCTTACCTGAAGTTTACATTAAGTCTCGTATGAAATCTGTAATTCTCCGGTTGAAATATTAAATTGGGTTTTTTATTTCTTCATATCAATGGGTACTTGAGCACCCAGCTAACAATGCTTGGTAAGGTGTTAATTTGGTTTAACTACAGAATGAAATAATTATTAAATAAATATTAGTTGAATTGTACCAACTTAATTTTTACAAATTGAGTTTTAACTTGAAGGGAGCCACAAAATGGCTCAATGATACAAAGTTATTTTTAAATAAAAACAAGAGAGAAAGCTGTAATAAGTGATTGATGATCTTTCTGTTGTTAAAATTAAATATTTAAAAAGCGGACTACACCTGCGATTGCAGTGTAGTGCTAAATAGGCAATTGGGAGACATGTAGCCTGTTTTATCAGCTGGTTGTTAAAAATAAGAGGTTCATGGCATGCGTTCTACACCGATATTAGTGCCAGATAATTTTCGGAAAGGCCATGTGCTCCTCAGCAGATTGCACGCGATAACAATGACGTTTGAGGAATGTGATTGCAATAGAAGAAGGTATACATAAGTGCGCTGGGCTACCGAGATACCAAGTCGTACACCCGCCCATTGATAAAGGCTTTCATTGTTGGTCGGCGATTACGAAAATGTCACAATTGATTGGCCAATCGAAGGGAGTGGTAAAAAGTTGAGTGCAAAGTTGAAGCAGATTTCCAATCGCAATTCTGTGGGATTTTATAAGAAAGAGAATCGTATCTTATCGTCGAGCCCCTCGTGCGACAAGTTGATTTAAGAGGATAATACAAAAAAGTCTGTAGTCAACTGGCTTCATATATTATTTGATTCGCAACTCTACACGTGTGCGACTTAAATTTATTAATAGATCATATTTTTCTTTATATATTTTTTATCGATTTGCAAATGCACTTAGTAGGTATGGAGGTGAAGGATTAGGATAAAATGTGGTTTGACTGGATGAACATGTGGTTCTTAAAATCTTAAAACCAATAGGACAACGGGTTCCAATGGGGAATTTTGAGATTTAGAAAGGCACTTTTAACCTAGTGACTTATTTATGTAACACAACTATATTCAGGGACTATAATCGCTTATCAATAGAATCGAAAATGCTTAATTTGGTTCGTTCTTGGTTTGATTTCGAGAGGATTGTGCGGAAGTCTGGGATTGTAATGCTTCGATAAGGCATTGAATATTTTTGTTTACCATCTAAATGTATTACTTAAATTCGTAATAATTGTGTTCCGGGTTTGCCCTCCTGTTGAGGCTTTTAAATTTTTGTAGGAAAAAATGTGCGACTTCAACCCCATCTAAATCACAGGCTTCTAGTGTAAAGGAGATTTAAAAATAAAATCAAATTTTGACCGAAAATGGGCACTGCTTACAACGAAACTTAAAATATAATTTAAATAAGGTTACGCGGTAGGAAAACCGATGAACTAAAAACTAATTAAGTCAACTGGCCCTAAAGTTACAAATATAAAACAAGACATTATTTTAAGACCAGCATGAGTTCGGGTGAGAGAATATCGGGAATAGATGACGCATGATTGCGACATCTATTCCTGCTTGTGGGTTGGGGTCCTGTGGTGCTTGGTGTGGCGATGGTGGTGGTGGTGATGCTGGTGCAGCTGGTGCGGATGATGGTGGCCAGTCCGATGTCGGTGGTGGTTCGAGATCGGCTCCATTTGCTGTTCACTGTTGCTCGCTGAGGACATCAGCTCCTCCGCCTCGATCTCGGCCTCAAGTTGTGCGGACTCGGAGTCCGATTCCGGCTGCTGGTGGTTGTGGTGGTGCCGCCGGTGGTGGACCAGGTTGCCACGCACCCGCTGCTGGCTCTCGTACTCGCCGCTCTCGTCCAGCTGGTTGTCGATCGTGGGTGAGTTGGATGTGGTGGATTCGATAAAAGCTCTGCTCTTGGGGGTGTTGTAGGTGCTCTTCATCGAGTTGCTACCGTTGAAGAAGATGTCTAACCTTGGTTTTCTATAAAAAATATGGTTTGGTTATTGATAAAAGTCATGCCAAACAATGTATCACTTTTAATATAATTGAGTTCTTATACTTCTAATTTCAAAATATACCTCCTCAATTCCCAACACTGCTGGCAAGATTATCTTCAGATAATTATCAGTTTTTACTTCAGTTTTAATTTCGTATAAAAACGTTTAATTTAAAAGTAAAAAAAGATTCTTCGGCTAAAAAGTTGTTTACTTTTAAGAAATATAACAGTAGTGCAAATAGTGGCGGGAAATAGGTGTTGAAACGACTGCTCTCTTTTAAGTACGGTCGCACACTTTCCAGTGTTACGAAGCGGGAGAAGATAAGCAGTTGACAAGCAGTGCACACGATCGGGTATCAGCAGTTTGGCGCTAAACTTTTGAATGGAAACCCAAAGATAAGCTGAAATTGGATACAACGCTTACCTTGGCAATGTCCAACTCGCCAGATGAGACTTAAACGGTTCTGTTCGGTAAACGCTCCATGGGACAGCAATGTCTGCAATAAACGTGAATCCATGAGGCCATTAAAAGCGGAGTAACATATGTCGTAGGTCATGCAATGCGAATTGGAAAGTGCGCACATGAAGGGCATGCAAAGCAGCAAACATAACAACGGCAAGAAGTTAGCGTAGCAAAAAACGCAACAACTGAACGACAAAGAAAGCCGAGCACAGCGCACAACGGTGCGAATGAGCAATTTTTATTAGTAGCACCTTGAGCTAAATCTGCTTCTGCGATGTTGCATCTTACCGATCCAGGGCAATAGCTTTCAAGACCTGAGTCAATCCTGAACAGATACTCGGGCTTTCGTTACTTCCGCTCCACTTGGAGCACCCAACCCAATGGATTTCAAATATACGGACGGAGGCATTTCGAATGGAAAACGTGCAGGGTATGAATTGTAAATTGAGACTTAGTTTTTGCTGACTGTAGAATCTGACGACTAGGTATTTTTATATTACGTCTACCGATATTCGCAGTCTACGATTACATTGAAAGTACATTTTTTGCCAGCTCAATTTACGTCTGGCTGCTGGCGGGCCCCCGAAGTTTCCTGACTAATGACCCTTTCAGGAATGTAAATAAATTCTGATCGCCGTGTGGTAAAGGTGGTAAAGGGGCCTGTCGCCACCGATTTGGATGGGATAAGAGATATGTGGAGAGTGAGAGATGGAGAGATGTAGAGAGTGACTGATGGGGAGGACGAGGTGCCTCCACTCCGTTCCCGGGCGGTTAGTTGGACATGGCAAACAACACGCTTACCTGCCTGGTCGCAAGTGGGTGGCGCAAAGTAGAGCCCCGGCCTGAGCAGATTCTCCTCGTCGTCGTGCACCTCGATCATCAGGATGCCCACCACGCTGGCGGTCAGCTGGGGCTGCGGCGGCTGCTGCTGGCGGAGCTGCTGGCGGTGCTGCTGCTCCCAGTAGGCGAGGGCGCACTTTACGTCGATCTCCACCCAGCCGGAGGAGGAGCTGCTAAGCATGGCGGTGTTGCAGGTGCGCTTCTTGCGCTCTGAGGATGAAAAAAAGATTTGGTTTCTTCAGTCAGAAAGTAGGCCTTTAAAGAAAGCTGTTTTCTTAAAAAGTTACCAAAAGGAATTTATGTTAGGTCAGCAAAATGTTTTGGAATGCAAGTTAAGGCCGCATTAAAATTGTACATAACTTATTATTAATTGTCTTGACAGTTAATGCAGTTTTTAAAATCTTAGAAACGCATTCTAATAATTGTAAACTGAAATAAATGTGTCCTGTTAGATATGTAACACTTCTAAATTCGTTACATGAAACCAATTTTTTATAGCAGTAACAAATTGGTGATAAAAGTGGAGGAATTGTATTTTCTAAGTTCGACTTTCTGGAGCTCTCCTACCTAACTTACGTTTCTTCCTCTGCTGGTGGACTATGGAGACGGTGACTCGGATTTGAGGACCCACAGGCGGCTGCTCCGCGCAATTTGGTGCCATACTGCCCGGATTCTCAGTACTGATAGGCTGGGCCGCAACCTGGCCGGGGTTTTGTTCGCCAGTCTGGCCGGGATTGGTCTTGTAGAGGCGGAGCAGAGCGCTGCTTAGACGGTCGTCGTTGTTGGAAATGAAAACACTGCTGGCGAACTGGAGAGTCACATTATTGCCCAGCGACCAGTCCTCCGGGCTGGTGGTCTCGGCATTGCAAATGGGAAAGCCGGCCTTCTCCTTGGAGACGCTGCCGTTGGGCTCGTTTGAGATGGCCTTTTGGACGCGCTTGAAGATGTCGTTAAGTCTGCAAAATATTGAAAAGCCCATTTGGATGTTATTAGGAGTAATTAAACGTATGTAAAGGGCAGTGCTTGCTATCAATATGTAACTTAATCCGTAGTGCAAAATTCTGCGTCGTCGGCAGAAATTCAATACCGTAAAATTGTAGTGAAAAGCCGTTTTCCCCATCTTGGGTGCTGGACATCAAGAGCTGGCATCTTTTGATGGTTCATCTCGCAACTATTTGAATGCCCCAGCTGCCCCGACCACAGAATTTAGTTCAAGTGTTTATGTAAGATTCACTTAATTGACATTAGAGCGTTACATTCAGACATTCACAATCGTCAAGAAGAGGCAGGAGATGGGCTGCGAGGAAAACGTGCTTGTTTCCATTTGCTGGGACTATAACTTTGATTCAATTTAGCCCGACGACAGCGACCAAACTAGTTACTGTCGAGGAACTGGTAAATAAGTCACCGCAGGCGGCCAAGTTTTGGAAGGCACCCATAATGAGTAAACTGTTTTCCATAAAATGCTCGGATCTTAGCCAGAGTTCAGTGGACTGCTTGGCCGCAAAACTATTTCCCGGTACTGCGAGCGGTGTATTTTTAGCTTCTATCAACTGATAATCAGCATGTTAAGTCCCGAGATAGTCCACCTACTACTTGGACTGCTGCCCCCGCTATCCGAGATCGCAGATGTTATTGAAGCACAAACACCTAATTGCGATAGATATTTGATATATGTATAAAGAGGCCCAATATCTCCGCGTAAATACAAACTACTCATGCTGCTGGGCTGGGCAATTTAAGAATCATTTTTACCACTAATCTGGTCAGTTAGCCGAGGGCCGGCGATAGCTGCTTATCCCAAGAGCAATCATCCCACTTGGCGGCTCGCCAACTACTTTTCGTTCTACGGCACTACTAAATGCGACTGGCCCGAGTCATCTACGCTGATTAAATGCCTTCACATGATTCGCTCGTCGGGATATTTCCTAAACTTGATTATGAGCTAAGTGTGCGTAGTGGAGCTAACGACAGACCCGTGTCACTTAAGAACCCCTTGAGATCGAGACGAAATTCTGTCGGTGCACGGGGAAAAAAGCCTACCTATAAGAACTGAGTTTTGATCTGCCTTATGGATCCAGGAGTAAACTTCTTTATTTCATCAATATTTGCTCGTAGATTCACACTTAAATGTATGGTTGCAGCCCTCCCATGAATTACTTCTTGAAATCTGTTTTTAGCAAAAAATCTTGATAGAGGATTTTAAAATTAAAAATGAATTTATGCGCAAAAATGTATTTTTGCATGTAAAAGGTTTGCAGACCTGTGAGGATACGACTAGTTTGCATGATACGTTTCTCCAAGTGCACAATCATCGGAATACGGGCAGACAACAATAGTTAGTTAGCTATGATCTAATCTGCCCGCACTCACTTGCCTGGAAATTGGACAATTGTGTGAGTCTGGATCGGCAATTGAGACGCGCCTGACGTTTCGTCTTGTTCCTTTTCCCACACGAAATGCACAAAAAGATACAAAGAAAAACTGATTAATTGTTTTGGCTTTTGGTCTGGCCCGCGGCGTAGTTTGTCTAGCCAAAAAATAAACCCAATTATAAAACCCAGTTTTCGGTCTCTCGGTCTTTTGCTCTGTTCCAAAAGTGAACCAAGCCCCTGGCTGATTATCGGTTCTTGTTTATATTTATGTTTACGCTGTGATCGCATCGATCGAGCCGAAACCGCACCGAATCTGTCTGGCTAGCTGGCTAGCTGGCTAGCGGGCTAGCGGGCTAGCTGGGCTGGCCAAGGAATTCCAGCGTGCGGAGTCGTCTGGAGTTGGCTGTGTGGCATGAACTTGAAAACTCGTTGAGTCGTGCCGTTTGTCTGGCCACCGTCTAGACAGATTGTCGGTCCGTCAGACAGGCGGTCTTTCCGTCCGCTCGTTGTTTGCTCGCTGCCTGACTGTCTCTTTGTCTGCCTGTCTGCCTGTCTGCCGGCCTAGATGCTGCACCGAAAAAAAAGACGCGGAATCGGGGTCAGTCTGAACTGATTCACGCCGAACAGCGGGGTCTCGAGTCGTGTTGGATACGGATATTTTTGGGCCTAGACCTAAAGGAGTCAATCCATAAAGGGACTATTGAAGTACGAGTACAAAGCACTATTAAATTTATAAAAATGTTACATTTGTGTTGGTAGTCTCGCTTAATATTGATTCTTTTGTGCAAGCTGAAGCTGCATTCATCAAGTTATTTGGAACAATAAATATAATTTCGATGGTTCTGAGAAGCAATTCAAATGCATCCACTACAGGAGCCTGGTAAGGCACAAGCTGAAAGCGTAATCCTGTGCTGAGCTGGGATCGCTCCCCCTTTTTTTCCGGTGTGCTGTCGATGCTACCGTGACAATCTGTCAGCTTAGACACTATTTCTGTTCATGCGTGAGTCACGCATGCGCAGAGGCAGGGTGCCATTGGGGGGTAGGTGCCTTGGGGCAGGAGGAAATTCGCAGTGGCCTCCATTCGCTTGGGCAGACATCTCTGAATGCATCGCCTCAGTGTCTTCGTCTGCGGTTTCGCAGTCCGTTGCCTCAGGCTTCAGCAGCAGTAGCAGCAGCAGCGGCAGCAGCAGCAGTAGCGGCAGCAACACCAGTAGCAATTGCTACTGCTACAGCAACAGCAGCAACAACGGCTAGACAGTGTCTAGCCGGCTGCACTTCATTATCATGCAACCAACGGCGAACTGCAGCCAGTCCAAATGCACACGCCTACTGCCGTTTGCCCTGCACCAATGCAACATTGCACCATTGCGCCAGTTGCTGGGGGCAGACATGTCTGCTGTTCCGATGACATTACTCATACGTCATAGGTTTTTTGCCTTTTTTGCCGTCTGTACGGAACTCTGCCAAAGCAATCAAACGAGATGAAACAATTTAGATATCAGCTGTTGGCCCCACGAGTGCCCGACTTGCATAGCAACGACCTACAAAAAGTTCATTACCGGAGAGCCGCAGCCGGAGACACAGACACAGACGGAGTCGCATTCGGAGCCGGATAGCTAGACGTGGCCCAGACTGCTCCCAGACATCAGCCAGACAGCCATAGAAAGACACAGAGGTCGCCGACGGAATTCGCTGCATTCCGCAGAGTGTTGCAGTGTGCTGCAGTGCCTGTGTCAGTGTGTCCGCATTGTGCAGCGGCGTCGCGACTGTTGCACTACAGTATCTCAGTATCTGATGGATACAACAGATAGCATTGATGGATCTGGGCTGGCGCGCCCCCGCCTCTTTGATCTACTTAGACGTTGTGTGGTCAGTTGGGTAGATGCTGGCTTAAGGGCTATTCAGAGCCAGCAAAAATTGAGGGTTTTTACGAAAAAGGGCGCACAATTTCCTAAATATATCTTAAGAATATTAATTAATTTAGACACAGATCTAGGCTTCTAGGCTTGACTTAAACCCTTTAACTACTTGAGATTATTGCACCGTTCTATTATTTTAAGAGTCTGATCAAAACAAAAGACGCAATTTGCGGGCACGCTTCTCGGATATATCTAAAATAATTTATTGACCATAAGTTTCGGTCTGCTAAGCGAGGCCATTACATTTATGACTTTTGGTAGGAACTTCATGCATTTGTCGGAGCATTCAATCAATAAACAAATAATAATCGAGTGCACATGTGGGAAATCTCACGGGAAAGTATTAATTTTCACAACTTATTTTTATTAATTCGGCGAATCGGTTGGCATGGGGAAAATCGTGTTGAAGATAAACCAAATGGAGCAGAGCGTGTACAATGTACTTTTAAGAATATACTCGATTTCACTCGGCGCTACAGATTTTTTGGGCGAGATGCACTAATGTTTTTAGCCTTGAATGAAAGTGGCCTGTGTTTGGACAAATCTCTCTCTTAATGGACGGCGAGTTTTATACAAAATTTGTGAAATTTGGCAGCAGGAATTGTGTTTAAACACAATGTATGCCCGCAGCAGATTGACCATTTAATTGCACAGTGCACTGCCTGAAATTTTTGTATACAATAGGGCAGCTCTTTAAGATGTTATTTTTTACCCAATCTTTTGTGTAGGAGAAGCGTATATTTTGAACGTTTTCTTTCTTAGGGAAAGTGCGTGTTTTGACCCTTTGACCACTTGACCACTGGAAGGTGCTTGGCACTTACCGCTGAGTGGCGACCTGCTGCAGATACTGCTGGTTGGAGGACTGGCCGGAGTCGTCCCGCAGGTTGGGGTTGCTACGGTTCTGAATGCTCAGGATCTGCTCCTCGGTCAGGTTGAAGCGGTTCAGGATGGTGCGGTTGAACGGGTTCACCACCTCCGACTGCACGCCCTCTATGAAGAAGGAGGGATCGAAGGGAGTGGCCCTCGAGTCGCCGGCCATTGTGATCAGCGACAGGATCAGGATTAGTTCTCGGATGCGGCTACTTCCGCACTTTTTACCACGCATAGCATTGGCCATTTTTGTGTTTTGCTCTTGATTGCTAGCACACTAAATGTTTTCACACGGAAATAGGCGTCTTTCTTGTTGGCAATCACTTAAGCTCAATATTTCTTCACTGCATTTTTGCCACCAATTAAAATGTTATCTTTTACACTTCAGCTGGAGACCGACTGGCGAATTTGTTAATTTTGATGGCTCTTGTTCAGCTTCTCGATGTGTTCCCTCTAAGAACCAAGTATGAAGTGATTTGCGCGAGTCGGTTTTTTAGTCTTAAATAAGAAAAATTTGGTTGTGCCGGGCATATCTACTTTGTTATGGTCGTAAACGCTGCGTTGCCGCCGGCACTGCGAGAAAATGCGACCAGAACGCCTTCAGATGAACAAGCCAGTAGTTAGCTAGCAAACTAAGGTTGTGTTAATATTTTAGCACAATAATTTAAAACATTGACAAACAAACAAAGTAATTTTATATCTTTACATAACTATATAAATATTTATATTTATTAATTTATATTTAAAATAAACTTGTTAAAACTAATAATAGTATCTGATTGCTTCTAATTTCAATGGGATTAATATTACAATTTTTACGAGGCTGTTGCTAGAGATTCTTACGTACAATTCACAGTGGCCTGGCTAAAAAGCGGACAGTAAATCTTAGCTTTGCTGTTTAGAGCGGTTTTTTCTTTCAATTTAACAGCCGCATTCGTGCGCCCACTAAGTTTGCAGTGTAGCGCTTGGGGACTTCGGCTGCCGGTTCGGCTGGCGCTCGGATACACGGGGGCCGACCAATCAACGCCGCTTGAGGATCTGCCGGCGCTGCTGACGTCGACGTGCAGCGCTACTGTGGACGCTCGTGAGAAGAGGAACGCGGCTGTATGGGTGTATCTGTATCTTTGGCCTGTGCCTGCGCGGCCGAGATGGGGCTTATCTTTAGGGCCGAAAGCGATGCTCTGGTCCTAACCCAGGTTTGTTTGGCGACTTCCTCGAGTGGAGGCTACCAAACACGACTAGCCGAGAGCTGCTGGGTCAATCTGTCACTCCAAGCACTCGAGGCACTGTAAGCAATCGAAGGCGGCTTGGCACTCATCGGATCCGTTCGAATGTCCGCAAATACGGGAACTTTTTATTCCAATTACTGCGTGCGTGGGCGATTAGATTAAGCTAAGTGATTTCCTCGCAAGCACACAGTTGGTATGACCTAATCAAATTGTTTTGATACGCCAGGCTTGTCCGCTATCGGTCGGTGCTATTTTTGGGGCACGAAGAGCAAGATGCCTTTGCTCTTGACTTTCAACTGTCGCCGGCATTTGTGCGTGCGAACTAATGATCTGACAACGAGATAGGCCTGAAAGTGCGTAGTCCATCAATTGTAAGGTGAATTGGGCGGATATATCCTATTAGAGGTGCGTGCGGTGCCTGGCACGGCGTTGGGCATGGGCTTAACCCCAGAAAGCCCATCCTTTGGCCCAATTCTGGTTCTACGCATGAGGAATACCAAAAAGTTTCGGCGCCACCCCGTATTATTCATTCCACTCGCATACGGAAATCCAAACGGCCAGACTTCAAGGACGTTCTTGATTTATTTATTTATTTGCAACACATAAACATCTTTCCCAGCACTCCGTCTGGACCAAATTGAATTTCAAAATGATTGTATAATTCGCAGCACTTTATAAAGTCTGGACTCGGCTCCTTCCCGCTGCCCATTCATGTGATGTGTCTACACACCGCTTAGGTTCTGAATAGAGTGGCGGAGCGAAGGGGGGGTTCTCCAGACGTCGAGTGATATGTGTTATGTAAAATTGCAATCGCATCAAATGCCCAGATTCATAATCCCGCCGGTGGGTGAAAATGTGGGGGGAAAATGAAGGCAAGATACATATGTACATACGTGTATATGTAGGACGCAATCAGCGCCTCTTGTCGCGAAGTTTATACTTGTATAATAATGTTTGTTTATTTGAGCGCTCGCATAGAATTTGTCCCACTTTGTGGACAATATGGATGTCAGCGACAACAGAAAAAGTGCCAGACATGTAGATATATCTAGACAATACGAATTGGAATGCCAAATGAGTCAAGTATAGTCCGGTTTCTTGGTTTCTTGGTTTCTCGGTTTGATTTTTCATTAACTTTTCAAGGCCGCCCGATTGGGTGGACCTATAATTGGCTAACTTCCTAATACGAATTCGAAATACCTCCGCTTTCTTTTGATCTTGTGAGGCAGGTATTTTCCGCCCCGCATTTCCCTGCGTTTATTTTTGAAAGCAATTTTCCGTCAAATCCGTACTATGTCTCACGCTCGTGCCAATTTGCGGGCCTTAATTTTAAACGGTAGCCGGCAATTGCCGCCAATGAGCAACAATTCCGTCCATGCGTCCAGTTGGATGTGGGCAGGTGAGGCTCTAAAGACCAGTAGCACCACCGGCACCACTATCACCACTATCACCACTCAGTGACCACCACTCAGCACTCAACGCACAGCATCACCGGGCTGGAAAACATCTGGCAATTGGTAAGCTCATGGCCAGTGGTGCTTAAGGTACTTTCTGTATGGTTACAAGTGGGTGCCCTGTTCTAAATTTAGTCGATCACTAATAATTGCTGACAATAACGATTTAACAACGTCTGCAGGGCTCACGCGTATCAGGTGATCGACTCTTGTGATTACTTTGTATTTCATTGATTTTATTTGTTTTTAATAGGTGTATTCAGCTGACAGCGGACAAAACACGGCACTAAATAATTTAATCGTCATTTAAGAAGATGTAAAGATAGTACTTTAGTACGATAGTGCGCCGACTCAGCAGTTTCACTATAAATAAAAGCATAGATTAGGCACTGGAATTCATTAGAGGCAGACCCAAAAATAGCAATCTGCAAAACACGTTCAGCGGATATGGCAACAGACTTATCGGAATGTTATGACCAGAAATCAGTGGGAAGTTCTTATCCTACCGCAGCTTTGGTTGTTATTATAGATTTATAGGCTTTATTGGGGCATGGCAAACCTAGTGAAACTATAAAAACTTTCGAATTGTGCCAGATTTGACCTTGGAAGTTAGTAGTGTAAAGGTGCGGAATTTCTTGGAATTGCTTGGTAAGTAAACTTTTGGCATTATTATGCAGAGCTTGCGAGGCGAAATTATTTAACCATCAACACGTAGTTTACATAATTATCCCTCACTCCCAGAGGCTTCGTTATACCAAGTCACCTCCCTTTCGCAATCAACGGAGCACGGACCGAAAAAATACTCACCAGGTTTTCGATAATGTGCGTCAGATTCAAAAATGCTTGCTACCAGTGCTATTTAAACTAGAAGAATCTCAGTAAGAGATACTAAACATAGAGCCCATTTATGGTTCATTTATAAGGGAATATATAATCGGGTGCCTTATAGTAAGTAAGTTTATGCTACTTATAACAATCGCATGCATTTTTTCTCAGTCCAAGCAGCAGCACGCGAAAGAACATTCAATGGGCTGGTGCGAGTTTATTAAAAACACACGATGTTCGTCAGCCGGCGGACCAGACGTGTCAAGTCAGCAGCGACCAAGAAGAGCCTCCAGACTTGTGGCATGGGTGCTGGTTGGCCGGCCGGTTGCTGGAGGAGCCATCTCTGGGTCTGGGCCACTGGCTCCCAACCACGGTGCGAGATGGCAACTGGTGCCGGTGCAGCCGTCGAATGCAGTTGTCGTGATTGTTGGCTCAGATTGCATGTGGAATGCAAAGACCAGAAGCCAATTTGTTATTGTGCTGTTTTCTGCCCTCCGGGCCGGTGCTACCGTTTATTTGCGGCCGCTTTTGCCTTTTCTGTTTCGGGCATACCCTGCATTTCAGTCGGGGCATCACGCATACGCGCCGTGGCCTGGCATCTGTGGCCATTCTAGTCTTAGCTAAGTTCTGGTCTTTGGTTCTGATTTCAGTTACTGCAGTCGGTAATTTGACTATAACTTAAAGCACCTAAATGTAATAAATGTAATTAAATGTAAATTATTATTATTGGTTGAACAACTTTTGAGCGTTTCCAGAGGCTGGTGTTTTGTAGTAAAATGTTTAGGGTGTAGGCTATTCGCCTTGGAATTGCTACCCCCCGGCCTGATTGTTATTAATTATTGCGCATTTTTATTTTCGGTTTTTAAGACTTTCGCGTGCCGTCGTTTGGCTTCTGTTGGTGCTTCGGGCCCAGCCCCTTCCAGCCAGATCCAGATCCGAGCAGACGAGGATGCAGACTGGGCTGATTCCAAGACCGAGACCCCAGAGCCCGAGAGCCAGACAGTCCGTCGCAGCGACGGCGGCTGGGGAAGCTACACGGAAAGAAATATTGTAAGTTTACTAGCGATGGGTATGGAGTAGTACATTTCCAGCGGTGCTGGATCAAATTTGCTAGCTGTCGAATTAGCCTAGTATATGTACATGGTAAACAAAACGTGAATTCCATTTCGCTTTTTGCCAGCAACAAGCATTTATAAACACTATTTGGCCACAAGCAATTAAAATGCTCACGTGCATATTTTGCGCTGTTTGCATAATTTGTTGAATATATTTAATAAAGGGCAATTACTTTAATTTACCTGATATTTTCGGTTGCAGCATAACTATTCTTCGCCTGTACTCGTATGTGGATGCCGCTGATGCAGCCGCGTCTTGTTGATTGTCAAAATTGACAATGAATGTGTTCGCCGGAGGATGGGTAATGGAGATGGGCAATGGGAATGGGAATGGGAATGGGAATGAGGATGAGGATGGAGCTGCCGCCGGAATGGAGTTGGGGACTGAGGCTGACCCAGCCAGCCGAAGACAAGTGCATGTCTCGCGTCTGCAAAGTGTCTGGAGGCCGACGCAGACACTCGGATCTGGTGGCGATGTCGGAGTTGTCCTTAAGTGATGCAGATGCAGATGCAGATGCAGAGGCTGTTGCATCCAAATATGGACCATGGGCCGATGGTCGGCTCTCCAGCGGCGCAGGCGGAGGCGGCGGTGCAGCAGGTGAGCCGCCAGATAGTGGCTGCAGTTTTACACTTGCAGCGCAGCACTGCAGCAAGTTATTTAAATGATATGCACATGCAGTGCTCCTCCGTCGCGTCGCGTCGCGTTGTCTGGTAGCTGTAAAATGAGAACTGAGACTTCGACTGATTCCCTGTCGTCTGCGATTTTTCCTGGTCATGGGCATGGGCCTCTGCCATTGGCATTGCCTCTGCCTCTGCACTTGCCTCTGCCTCTGCCTCTGCCTTTGCCTTTGCCTGTGCCAGCAATTATGAGCGTCTGGCCGTCTGGCAGTTTACAATATTTTTAATTATCGCGTTTTTTCTAAGCAGAGATAAGCATCTGGGCGGCTGGAGCTGCTCTTTTTCGAATTTCAATTTGAGGCTCCGCTGGCAGGCCGAATTGTCGCCACTGTTTATTGCCTCTGGTCACTAACAGCAATGGCAGGCGGAGCAGTAGCTGGAGGAGCTGGAGGAGCAGGAGCAGCCATCTTGATGACTAAGCGAGGAGCCGGTCTCGGAGCTCGGAGCTTGGAGCTCGGAGCCCCTTGCAGTTGGACTCATAGGCTCCCGGCTGTCTGCCGTCTGCTTTCTGGCCGTCTGACCATCGCAGGCCGTAATTTAATGCAAATTTGGGCAGCTCCATGGCCAAGACCCGGTCTCGGTCTTGGTCTCGGTCTCGGTCTGGAATTGGAATCGGCAATGCTATGCCCATGGCCAGGTAGTAAAAGTGAAAATAACTCCCTGTTCCTGCCGATGGCTGTCAGTGGTCATTTGCTCTATTGATTAAGCACCTGTGCTCCGACTTAGAGAAGCTTCCCATTCATCAGCAAGGTTCAGAAGTAGAATCTCAGCCCTGCTAAAATATTTTATGGGTAAGAAAATCCCTGCGAATATTGTGTGCCTCTGATGAGCTGTTTGAATTAATGTGGTATAACATGCGTGTGCCTTTAGCAAGCAATTCAAATTTAATACTTGGGTGATTTTTTAAAAAGAAATAAAATGATTGCTCAAAAGTGCAGCAGGCAATTGAGTATTTTTTTTTTTTAGCTGTGATATCCAAAGAAGCTACTTTGAGTAACAGTAATTTTTTCATTCTCTACTGCTTTCTTAGGCTTAAAGAAAATGGTAACTTTCTAACATTAGCTAAGGAGGAATAGCTAAGTAGCTAAATCGACAGCACTGTCCCGGCCAATGCGCCTTTCGCTGTTAAAGAACTGCCAAGGCAATCAAATAAATGAAGATGCAACCTGACCATAAATGCCGCAAATACCACTCACACTCCTGCATTCTCCACTGCCAACGTGCAGCTCCTGCCTGCCGTCCATAGTAAATATAGCTATATCGGTTCTGGGTTCAAGCTTATTTATAGGATGCAATGGCTCGAAGATCGAAGAGCACGTGGCGGACAAGGAGTTCCCAGCGTGGAGCAGGATGCATAAATGAATGAAATGGCGTTTTAGGTAATTCGTGTCGACCAAGTTTGTGCTGACAGTTCGCCAACTATGCTAATGAGGCCGTGGATGCCAGGAGCTCCTAAAGCGGATTTCTTGCCGTGGTGCCGTCAGGAATATGACGAAAATGAGGAAGCATTCCGCTCTTTTTACGGTGGCCACACTTCAGTCATTCGAGGAACTCTTGATCTTATTTTTAATCGCGGCTGCTTACGCTATTTATAACAATTATCACAACTTACGAATGCCACGCGCTTTTCATGAACTATTTTGGCTTTGAACCCCATTGTCCAATGCCTTATTGCCTTGGCTCCCGGCACAGTTACCTCAGCTTAAACCCTTTGTTTTTAACCATTATATAAATTATTAATATGTATATTAATTCACCAACATTTCAAAGATGTATCAAACATCATACATATTCTAATGTTCTAACGCTTGTATCTAAACAAGTAGAAAGTGCTCATGAAGAACATAAAAAGAATGATTATATTTAAAAAAATGCAACGATTTGAAATTTATGATGCCGCTGAATGTTTATTATGTGTTTTTTTTTAATTTTCGTTTATTATAAAGCGACGAATCCGTACATGCAGTACTAGTACCATAACATGTCAATTAAACATATAAATAATGTAACCAAACTTCTCACTTATCGCGGGAGGACTAACAATTTACTATGTGTAAACATAATAACTTGTGAAGTTCGATTTTACACTGAGTTTGTCTGTACTTCAGCTGAAAAGTATGCAGCTTTTAAATAATTTCTACTTTCACGCAATCTGCGCTGGCTCAGTTGTCACAAATTCGTAATAACTTTCAAATTGTTTTACTATTGATCATATACACTACAGACCCAGGATGTGCGACGTGGTGCTCCCTTGCGAGTACAATCCGAAGGCATGTCCGCGTCCTGCGGCGGAGAAAAGCCGCCTTTTCACAATCCTGCTCCTCTACTGCTGGCAGCGGGAGTACGACAAGCGACCCTACCGCCAGTTCGAATTCAAAAGACTCGTGTTCGAGGAGCGGATCGGGCGGAAGTACCACTGCATCCGCGACTTCCGGATCATCGTAAACTATCTGCAGCGGCGTCCCCAGTTGGCCGTCAAAATGTCCAGCTTGGTTGTCAGCAACTGGGATGCGCGTTTGCTCAAGGACTTTGTGCGCTCGCTGATCCCCGTCTGGTATATCGATCTGAATCTGATGCGGTTTCCCCACGAGTTCTTCGTGATGCTGCGTCTTAATGCGGCCAAGATGAATGTTAGCCAGCTGAGTTTGGAAGGTAACTTGTGTGGGGTACGAGGCAGTCGACCAAAGCGTTTCCTCATTTGAAACCCCCAGGAACACCCCTCACCGACGACGATGTGCGCATGCTGCGGGAGTTCCTGCTGGTCAGCAAGACCCTGCGTAGGCTCAACGTGTCCAGGTGCAGCTTGACTCAGTTCAACTTCGCTATGATCGCTGACGGAGTGTATAAGTCGCCTGGATTGCGACGCTTGAGTGCCAACAGGCTGCTGGGGATGAGCCTCAGCCTGGACACGGAGAAAATTTGCTCCGTGCTGAGCTCGCTACTGATGCACAATACTCTCTGGTCCCTTTCGCTGGAGCACTGCGAACTGACCGCCCAGGACATGATCCCCATTGCTGAGCACCTGGCCCGGACCAACTCAAAATTTCGGCGCCTGCGAATCGCCAGCAACAAGATCGGTCCGGATGGAGCCTTCTTCCTGCTGCGTGGAATGTCCATGGGAGGAAATCTGGAATTGCTGGACTTGAGCCACTGCTCGATTGGCACACATGGCGGCGAGTGGGTGGCCAAGTACCTGACCTCGTGCCGCAGGCTGCAGATCCTGTACTTGAACTACAACGACATGGGGCCGGAGGCCGTGAATCTCATCCTTTTGGCCATGAAGAAGCAGTGCAAGCTGGAGCGCCTGAACTTGTATGGCAACCACTTCGACTCGCGTACCGCGATGATAGTGCGTCGCTTGCTGGATGCCGACGTTGTGCTACACTCCGAGCTGGACATCAGTTACACCTACGACGAGGATCTCCAGGATTACAGGGTGGTGCCTTGGAGGTAAAAGTGAATAGGATGTTGTTAGTTCTGTTCAGTTCGTAAGTAAATTAAAGTCTACGCCGCCAAAATCAGTTGTGGTAGTACTTTTCGTTGATGTCGGTTGCAGGCGTGTTATGCTCCTTCTGCGATTTCAGAAATCTAGGCAAATATAGCTCCTCATCTTTCAAATGTGACGTATAGAGAGGATTTTATATTAATAAATAAATAATAATATAAACAATCTCGTAGTATTATCGGAGATTTTCGAGCATCACAGACTTTTCGTCACTTGGAGACTTAAATCGCAGACTTCGGCTTTGAATTCGTACTTTATTGTAATTGTTAATAGTTGAGAAGAAAATTGATAGGTAACTATTTACAAAAGCTTTGTTCATATATTAGTATGATATTTTGGAACTATTTTATTTTTTTAATAAAATTTCCCGATATATGCACATATAAATGGATGTTTTGGCCCACTGTGCGGCGTAAGCTTTGCAACCACGTGCCCACTTTCTCTCTCTCCGGTTTTCTCTCGCTTTCCCGATGAATGAAGAGGCGGTGCTGCCAGACTACAGTCGAGTGGGAGGGAAAGCTTGGCTTGGGAGCGAGCTTTTGGGACCAAACAGCTGACCCGACGGAGTGGCAACTTTCGCTTTCGTTTCCGGCTTCTGTTTTGTTATTGTGAGAGCGCCACTCGCGTGCGTGTGTGGGTGCAGTTGTGAATGTGTGGCGATTTCAAAGTCACAGAGCAACAACAACGACAGCATAATGAGCGAAAGAGAAAACGACGGCGACGCGCGGAGAGAGAGGGCGGAGAGGGAGCAGAACTTCGGCAGCGGCGCGACGGCCACAGGACAACGCTTACAGTATCCTTGTTGAGAGTTTCGCAATATATTTTCATTGCTGCAGTCTCATCGAAAGCGTCGAAGCAACCGAATCGCATCGAACACCCGATAAATCGGTTAGACAATGCAAAACTCCATTGAGAAATGCACAGCACAAAAACATAAAAAATAAATCAAAAACACAAGAACAGCGAGTTCTTAGCCAACATTTCAAAATAGATAACCAGTAACCTGGTGTTTTTCGTTTATTTGCTGTTCAGTGGCAGTGAGATAAAATAATGTGCTCCAGTTCTTGTATAACTCTTCATAATTAACAAGGAAACTAAAACTGTTTTGTGCCTGCGGACAACTTGTGTTTTCCCGCTGGCTCTATCTTATTTCAGCTGAAAATTTTCTTATCTGCTTGCAGGCGGCTGCTAGTACATATTTATCCAGCTACTGCAGATGGCCAGCCAACTACCCACCTAAACTAAACCGAAACCAGAGCTAAAACTAAACTGAAATCAAAACTAAAACCAAAACTTAACGCAACTAAGTAAACAAGCTGAACTAAAAAAGAAGCCACTGGCTGTTACAACTTTCCCTATTAGCAAAGTTGGACCAAATAGGCAAAAGAACCCCGACCAAGCAACATGAACATGAACGACAGTCGACGCAACACCGCCACGGAATTCAGCTATATCCTGCAGCGCCAGGTGAGTTGTACCCCAATTACATGCACTTAGTTTGAGTCTCAGAAGCGCCTGTTTCTCGAGTCCTCGCCCCGAAGCACTGAGAGCACCCACAACTCGAGCACTTCCTTGCAGCACCCTAATTGCACACTTCCCAGCCGCAGGAACTCCGACTAATTGCAGCCACACGAACTGACTGATTGCCCAGCTACCCACTGAGTGCATAATGACCGGGATTGTGGCAAAAGTCGGGGTTCTCAGCGGGTCCCAGTACTTCCATTCTGAAGAAACCACTGTCACCAGGCTTCTTATAGTCTAAAAAATTACAAAAATCCATTGAAACTCAAAATTCTTAATTAAATCGATTGGTTAAATTTGTAAAATATTGGCTTGCATCGATATTTGCATAACATAGATCCTACATCTCCTCTTCATATTTTAGTAAATGTAAAAGCCAAGAAAACCTTGTATGTACACCTAGCACAATTTAGATTTTCTGTTATCCCCTTTAGATAGTTTGGAACATTATCCAGAATTTGTCATTCCTTGTATTAGCGAATTTAAAGTCTAAACATCTTAAAACACCCGAAAAGTATTGAACTTCATCCCTTGTCAAATGTTTTATATTGTGACATTTTTGAAATATTGCACAATTATACACATATGTTTTGTGCTACCATTTGAAAATTGTTGTGCACGTAATCAATAGAGATTGAGTTTGCTTTGTGAGGCAAATTAAGTTTTCCAAGTCGACAGCCACAACAGATTTGGCGACACATGAACATGCGTCCGATTCCTTGTCTGCCCAATGAATTGTTAATAAACAAAATGCCTCGTCGATCAATCATGGCTTAATTATTGCCCCGCCTACATTTGCATACGAATCTGGCCAAGCGGATTTCAGTGAGATTTTGGGATATGGCGACGGGTAATGCCCGATAAGCCCTTAAGCTCGTTATGAATTCCATTCCGAAAACTGCTGGAATTGGCTTGCGTGTCTGTCCGTGTGCACATACGCAGTAACACACACTTGAAATCGTGGCCCGCAACTCGTAGCTATCACTGCGAGCAGGACTGTTAAATCAATTTGTTTTCAGCACCCTTGGAACCGCATCCCACCAGCCCACCAGCCCAACATCCCACCTCCCACCGAGACTTAGACAATGACACACGGGAACGACCGAAGCGTGTCCTGATTGAGTGATTATCCAAAACACAATTCACAACATGCTACGACTGATGACAAGCAACCCGAGGATTCGACTATTTATTGTCTCCCCGCTGACCTTTGACGGGCGTGAAAGTTTGTCCGAGAACCCCCAAGCTTAATTAGACGCCCCAAAGAGGTGGTCGCCCAAATGCTCGCGATAACGAAATCAATAAACGGCGAGAAAGTGCTTTAATTACTAGGCACCTACACATGGCGATAAGGATAAGCGGGCGATGGATTTATGCTCCTGCACCAGCCACCGCCGTACACGCATCCACTTAATCGGCGCTTAGTATGCAAGGCATGTGGTGGCAACGTCGCGCATCTCGTACAAGTATCTGGCCTTGGACCGGCTCCGCCTCCACGTCCGCCTCCTCCTGCTCCCGATCCTTGAGCCAGTCCCTCCGCGGCAGCTGGGCCAGCTGAGGCATCAAATAAGAATGTCACCCCCTCGTGAGATAACAGAAATCAATGTCAGCTGCAGCTGGCAGTGCACTTGGCCCCGGGGAGCCCAGTTCTCCGACACCCTGGGCCGACAATTAAGTCTGCATTGGAATTGCGAATTGGCCCGGAAGCTTTTCGCTCGAGCGCCTAACTCAATCCCACCCTCAATTGACCCAATTAAATCAAACATTGTTCGGGGTGATGAGAAGCAGTGGTCTGGCAAACCAAAATTAGATACTGCTAGTCCTTTACAGGGTATCCGGAGCGTGATGGAAAGACAGTGGGCTGGGCCCACGTGGCGTATTGGTAACGTTCACGTTATGCAAAAACTGTTGCATACTCCAGTGCTTCTCGGCCGTTGTGGCTCGCAGGCAATCAAGGTGAATCGCCAAATCCCCTTCGAGACGCGCTAAGTCCATCTCCTGGGCCTCCAGTGGGTAAGTGGGTGAGTGGGTGTGCGGTGTGCGATGGATGTGTTTTAAACGGATTCGATTTCGACGCCTTGCGGACCCACAACTCCCGCTGCTTTGGCGGAACAATAAAAGCAAACACTGTGCGCGTCCGTATCTCGGAAATTGACGGGCAAAGCGATAAAAAGACGAGGAAAACTCAGAAAAGCACTGAGCTCGGGCTCGCAATTTCCCCAGCGATATATGAAAACACGTGTTCCAGAACGATATGTGCGCTCTCCTATAGAAGTATATATGCACATATAGTATATCCATATACAGATATTCGGCATGCGAATAAATTGGAATTTTTTGCGGCATGATACGTGCATGCTTGTGTGTATTTTGCGTTTATGTTTTAAGCGAATCATTCAGCGCGCACTCGATTGTCGTTGAAGTGAACGCGATTTAATGGCTAACAATTTGATTTTCATGCGATCCACCAGGGCAGCGATGTGTCGGTTGCCGAGGCTTATGCATTCGATGACTTCAACAATATAATGAAGGTAAACTCTGACCCACATTCTCCACTGCACTTGCATTGCGAATCGTAGTCGTGTTCACACTCAAGTCCCCTTCACATTCATTAAATTCCGAGCCGAGTAACGCCTACACTCGCGCTGCGGGAAAGAGACGGCTAGTGGGAAAAGAGAGGGACGGGAATAGAGTGGCAGAGTGGATGAGTGGGTGGGACACATCTGGCATTCCGGCCGCGACCTTCTACGGGGTCTTTCGGGCGGTACAAATTGCTTTTGGTCCCTGGACATCAAAAGAATTTTCTTATTAAGAAATACTTCCTTGCCTACTTCGCGAGCGCCTTATTAAATATTGCATCGGACCAAGTCGTGTACGAGTTGATAATGAAGACAAATTACAATTGAAATGTGTGCTTTTATTGCATACTTTTGGACGGACTCGCTGGAGGGAAATATATTATAAAATTTAATGAAAATTAAATGTGCGCCGCCTGATAATGAGCGCTGTTAAATAGAAGTTAAAAGCGAGAAATATGGCAACTATTCCTTCGCACCACTCCTTCCACTTGAGATGGAGCAAAATATAATGTTTTTATTTAACTACTAGTAACTATTAGTACAAGCTTAAGAACAAAGCGGCTTACATTATGTAAGTGCTTATATATTTTATTTTTTAATTTCACTACAAGAAGGTTTACAAGATAACCATTTAATTTAATATTCCCAAATCTGTCAAAGTTCCTACACTCTCAAGGATAAAGTGGTCACTTTGAGCCGTAAGTCACGTTGAGCAGCCTACC
The DNA here is from genome assembly GCF_003286155.1 of Drosophila erecta. Classification (NCBI taxonomy): domain Eukaryota; kingdom Metazoa; phylum Arthropoda; class Insecta; order Diptera; family Drosophilidae; genus Drosophila; species Drosophila erecta. Next base: position 18,016,297 of record NW_020825200.1, read on the forward strand.
TGGGCTTAGGAGGAATAAACCCATCCATCTGGCTTACCTCTTATTAAGGACCAGCAAAAAGTGTACTAAGAGTATTGCAAGCTAGCGTGGCTTTGGGTTGAGTCTAATCCCGGCAACTAATACCAGGGAATGTCTGTCGAAAAGAGCAGGAAAGGATTTCCCGTACATATCCTCGAACATACACAGTAGTGATTTTCCGAGGCAGGGAGCGCAGAAGGAAATGAGGGCGGCGACGTTGGCCAAGAACCTGAAGGGAACATTGTGTAATATTTGATGCATTACCATGCATAAGTAAGGAATGCCAGGCGGCGAGTGGGTTGGGCCTTTGTTGTTTTCTTAGGCCTCGCACCAAACAAAACTTCGGCTTTGTTGTTGGCAAAGCCATTAGGCCAAGTCAAGGCTGGCCAAAAAATTTCAGCATTAACGAGTGGGAGAGGGTGCGAGTAAAAATAAAGCAGCCAAAGAGCCCTGATTGTTTGCCCAACTAATGGTCGCGCCAGCTCAAAGCCAAATTGCCAATAGTTGGGACACTCTGCTGGCTGACTAACTGACTGGCTGGCTGGCTGACTAACTGACTGGCTGGCTGTTTCTCAATTAGGCTAGTTCCAGCCGAAAGTGGAACGGCTCTTGGCCAACGACGAAGGCCTCTCATTACATAGATTGAAAGGGAACTGCAATAATTAAATTAAACTATCAAAGTGCAGATCTGAAAGTGGACAACCAGAAGCGCTCTGTAAAACATTTCATACATTTGTTGAAAAGGGTGGACATTTGCTGGGTAGCTCACTTATAATTTGCTTGTACCACAAAAGTAATTATTAAAGATTTAATTGAGTATTACTTATACTAGCAGTTATTCATTTAAACTTTTATGGGCAAATAGTATCAGAGATTCAATAGTAGTTGGGTAGCTCACTTATAATTTGCTTGTACGACAAAAGTTATTATTAAAGATTTTCATTTTAACTTTTATGGGCAAATAGTATCAGAGATTCAAGGACTTTTGTGTCGGAGGTGCTAGTGCCAGGTGTGGTGAACTAAGAGGTCGATGTGGACCTGGTCAGCCCTTCGTCCATGACCAGGATAAAACCGAGAATGGCGTAGGCCAATTCGAATGAGGGCTGAATTCCGATATACTTTCCCTGTGGAAATGCATGCAGTTATTCGTTGAATGACTTGTAATCATTTAAAAGAAGTTTCTTAATATCTACTGAGTGAATAAGGGATATGTGGTAGGGCAGCAGTTGCTCTGCAAAAACCCTGAACTTCATAAGAGAAATGCAATGCAATCAGTGTCTGGACAATAATTTTGGTCTAAAACTTATTCACATTTTTTTCATAGAATATTTATTAAGATAAAATCATTACATTGCCTTTATGAAAATAGATTTGCCCAAACTGGCGGTTTCTTGGGTTATTTCTCCCTTGCATCCGGTCAAGGGTCAGCCTCTTTTACATTTCCCTAAAACAACACCCCAGCCCATCCCCTCCGGAGTCCATCCCCATCCCGGGCTAAGCCTGACCGGAGGACCATTTGGCTGCCCATGCCAGTGTTTACTTTTTCGCTGTACACGGAGACTGGGGCATCGGGCAAATGGGCAAATGGGCACATGGGCACATGGGCGGATGGGTGGCTATATGCGGTGCAGTAGGCCCTGTTTGTCTATGGCCAGGGGTGGAGGTGCAACCCAGGCAACGGCAAAAACTGGAAGGACAACAATGCCGACGCGACTGTGTCAATAGTTCAGGGGGACTCGAATTGGAATGCAGAAAGGCGGCGGTTCTGCGGCTGGTGGCAAGTGGTATTGTCAACACCGTGCCATTTCATAATTTCAGCTCCCTGGTTAATTGTTTGGCCAAATATGCACCGGTCCTTTCAATCTGGGCCTGAATGTGTGTCTGCTGTTCTCCAAAACGCTTTTATTAAAGTGCAAATGGCTGCTGCCATTGTGTCGGCGTTGTTCTCTAATTTCATTAGGCCAGCCAAATATGTGCCCGGCGTTTTTGCCAAACAACTTGTTCGTGCCCTTTACAATACTTGTACCTTTGGGCCATGTTTGGCTATAAGAAGTATTTGTAACACAGGTAGTTAAACACTTTCTTGTAATGACCTTTGTTTTGATTCATGCAGTACGAAACTTAATTTATTTAATGAATGTGATATTTTTTGGCATGGGCCAACGTATTTCACTCGTTTACGTTAAGATCGCAATTTCAATTAATTTGAATAAAAATTCCCCAATCTCTTTCTTACTTTTCTGGCTTATCTGCACTAAGTTGGCCGCCCCAGCACTGATACCAAACTCTTTGTAACCTAGGTACATTATATTAACATTTCCATTATCTTTCGTTGGACCTTCATAAGCCTTTTCTCCCTTAATGAAAAAAAAAGGGTATTTTAATTCCCTTATTCGGGTGCACGAAAATATAAGTTGGAAGGGAAAGTTCGAGACGCGGCCGAAGGACATGAGTGTTATTAATTAAAATCGTGCAGTGCATAAAATGGGTTGTTTGCCATCAGGACCGGATCCCGGAGTGTTCCAGGATCTGCCTGGTGCCCAGTGGAGATTGCCTTTCGGATGCGGGGTTGCTATTTGTGTTTGAGTTTGTATTTGCCTCCGACAATGTTTGTCTTTTATTAGAAACGCTCTGTTGGACATGTACTTCTGCCAGGTGGATTTCCAGATGGGATGTGTGCACGTGCCCCAAGCAATTTTCGGCTCTTGTTTTTTCCCAATTTTTTCCTTGCTGTTTTCCCGTTTCACACGATTTTTAATCAATTGAGTTTCGGCTGTTTGTTGGTGCCTCATTTGCCTCCATTTTCCTTGTTAAATTATGGGCATTTGCCAGGCTTAATTGCTGACAGGGGAATGCTGCGAAATTATTTATGAGATCACGACGAATCGTAACGTTTTCATGTTGACCACCCAATGCGAGCATACACGTACATATGTGGGTGCGAGTTCGAATTTGACCCAAAAATACGCTCGATTGAGCAGCGGAAACAGATTTATTCATTCATCGATATCATTTATTCAAGCTATTATTTATGACTGCCCGTGCACATCGCTTGGTCCTGTGATGAAAATTAAACGCGCCCAAGGACAAGTGGCCATAACAATTTGATGGCGGCGTAATGTTTCGTATGATAAACTAATCAAGCCAGCTGGCTATAAATTATCCTGTTGAGAGTGCGGAATTTCCACGCCTTCAGCAGTTTTCTCGAGATTAACGTTTGTTCATTTGCCTTCGACGGCGCAATTTGTTTTTCATCTTTTTTTGCCTGTTTTTGTAAGGACGAAGGACTTGTGCCGCTGACAACGGACACTCTGTAATTTCACTGGGCCCTCGTTGCCGTAACCTTGCTCTGCCGATTCGGCCTTGGCACTGAGACTGTTTGTTGGGCTTTGGCCGGGTTTCCTATTGCCCTTCCAGTGGCCGTGCCCCATAATTAGCCACTTTCTTTGACACTCGACGGCTGCTCTGCCCCACCCCAAAATAACAGCAACGCACCTGCGACCTTTGACGCCACCTAATTGAATTGAAAACTCAACTCAGCTCGCGCATAATTTGCCTTTGGAAATGTTCATTAGCCAAACACCTCCAGAAACCATTTTAAAGTAGTTCTGGCAAATGTTTACTCTATACTCACTTCCCTTTTTAGGGGCGTTTGGGGGCAAAGCTGCAGAAGTGTAAACTTTTCCGTTGTTTGTTTGCTGTTGCCCCGAAGTTCAGTTGCGAGAACTTCTTTAATTGCCAGCTGGCTAAACTTTTGCTCCAATTTGGGCTTATCCCTTCGGTTTTTATTATTTTTACTGCTTTATTTTTTAGTTGCCATGCTGTAAATGTGGGCCACAACATTGGCCCGCTTTTCGTGACTTTATGACGTGGCTGAGGAATTTTATTTATGTTTATGTAGGGCCTCTTCATATAAAATTGTCTTTTATGGCAGGCGGCTGGTGCTGGGGATATGGGCAACTTGTATTGCCTACACACGTACATGAACACGTAGAGAAAACAATACATTCTGTTTCAAGTGCACTCTTTATAGGGTGAAAGGGTATTCTATATTCGTTGCAAAGTTGTAGCAGTTGGAAGCAAGCGTTTCCGACTCTATAAACCATATACATATGTATATATTTTTGTCAGAACCTCTATCCAATATCTGGTTATGTCTGCTTGTCCGTTTGGCTGTCCGTCCGCTGTCCGTAAAGATGTAAAGCTGGATTTCCGCTTCATATACGTGAAAAAATTGCTTATTACAAAAAATAGGTAGTTAACGTTTTTTAAGGGACCCTGTAGTAGTAGAAAGTAGTAGAAAACCAAAAGTGTGCTGTATTTCAACCCAATAAGAGGTGAGTACTTCTGAGCGTGGGATAAAATGGCATTTCATGTGGTACTCTCTGTTTTCCCAGTGCACACATAGTAGCTGGGGGAGAATCGTTTTGACAGAACCGCAATTTGCGATACGGATACGAGCTGCCTTTGTCTTTGCCTCTACCTGAGTATTGCGTATACGCACCATTGGCTGCCAGGAGCTGGGTAGTTTGGGGGGTAGTGGAAGGCGGGTCCTGTTGGTTTTGCTTTTGATGTAAAGAGGCACTCGAGGCAATTTTGCTCTCTTATCCCAATCAACGAGCAGTAATGAAGAGCAGGAGGGAGACCGATAGCTAACCTTTGTTGTGTGTTACACCGTCCTAGAACAACCATCAGACACATCAGCAACAGGGCCAGCCGCAACAGCCACATCAGCAGCAGCCGCAGCCGCAGCAGCAGCTGCAGCAGCATCGCCAGCCTTCGCAGCAGCAGCAGCAAGCACAGCAGGATGCCGGACTGGGGGACACGCTGTCCTCGCTGCCACAGGCCTCGTTCAACTACATCAACTCCATCGTGGGCAGCGGCGTCATCGGCATACCCTACGCCCTGCACAGGGCCGGATTTGGACTGGGCCTGGCCCTGCTCATCCTGGTGGCCTACATCACCGACTACTCACTCATCCTGATGGTGAGTGGCAGGCCCTAACCCGATCCCGATGCCTTTCCCAATTCGGTTTCAAAGTTCCAATCAGACAATCTGACCATCTGGCCATCGGCCGGGTGGAGCCACCAAAGTCACTTGCCAAACGCATTTCCGCTCGACTCCGGGCTTAGCATTTGCTGCATAATTAACGAGCCCACTCATTTGCGAGGGCGTGTGCTGCCGTTTAAGCCTCATTTCATTTGCAGGTCAGATGCGGCCACATCTGCGGCCGGTTCAGCTATCCGGGCATCATGGAGGCGGCCTACGGCAAGTACGGATACTACCTGCTCTCCCTCCTGCAGTTCATGTATCCCTTCCTGGGTAAGTGGGGAAGTTATTGCATACTCTGCACATTTCGCTTTTATTTTATTTCTTCAATGCGGTTTTTCTTTGTTCTTTTCCACTTCAGCACTACTTTACATTGCCACTTTGATATTTTTTTGCTGGGTAATCATTTACAAGTTCAATATATTTATTAATTTACTTACTAATATGACTACTGCTATGGTTTCCGATTGTTATAATTAAACTTGTTTAATTTTTGGGTGTCATTTTCAATTGGAAATGTAAATCCAAATTCCCTTATGGTACTGCGCAATTTTATATCCTAAATATATTTCCCTTGATGCCTTTCATCTTTTGTTATCTCTATTAATCAATGTTGATTCGGACTCCCATCAATATACATAACACTTTTATGAAGCAATATAAACTTTATGGGCAATGTTTGTGATATAAACCAAACCCTCTTGCAGCCATGATTTCCTACAACGTGGTGGTGGGCGACACGCTGTCGAAGGTACTGGTTCGCTTCTTCCCCTCCTGGGGCGGATCCATGGGCGCCGTGCGACTGGGCGTGGTCTTCTTCGTCAACGTGGGCGTGGTGATGCCCCTCTGTCTCTACAAGAACGTCTCCAGACTGGCCAGAGCCAGCTTCATTAGCCTGGCGTGCGTGGTCTTCATCCTGTTTGCCGTCATCATCAAGCTCATGTCGGGCGATTATAAAGTGTAAGTATGCCAGCTCGATGCCTCGGATGACTCGGATTTCCTTTTAAATTGATTACGTTTTGTATGGTTATATCCATAAAGTTCTTCATTGTCTGCCTTTTCCATTTTACTGAAAGTTACATACTTAAATCCAATTGTTTTGCTATGAGTGTGAAACTAATTACATACCTAACATTTTCACTGAATTGATGACAGCTATTACAATTAATACCTGATCGCTGACTAATACCATAAATACCTTGTTAGCTGAATTTAGACGGCCAGGAATTTCGCATAATAAATGGGGCTTGCTTATTCAAATTTTTGCTTGTTGATAATAGTTTATTTTATGCATTTGCGTTGAAATGTTTTTGCACCCTTGCACGGGGTATGCTACGTACATATGTGTATATTTGCCACCATATAAAGCACACATATTCTCAATCACTCTCAGAAATGGCCAAAAATAAAGATTTAATTACAAATTAAAGGTGATTTTGTTTTGTAGACCAGAGTCGTATAAAACCATTTAAGCCAACTTCCTCTCTAAATTCCTAGCCGCCAAAGCAATTATAAGCAAGATTGAGTGCTATGGTCGAGTTAACTGACTATCAGATACCCGTTACTCAGCTAGTGGAAGTGCAAGCGAGAAATTTCTACACTTTGTGGAATAGCGGTAGAGATTGGGAAAAAAGTAATAAAATTAAAAAAAATTAAAAATTTTGTAAAAGTGTGGGCGAGAGAGTTTTGTGCGGTTTGTGGGCGCTGTATCTTATATTTATTATTAGTTCCTGAGATCGAGGCGTTCATACGGACAGACGGACGGACAAACGGACAATGCCAGTACGACTCGACTATTGATCCTGATCAAGAATATATACACTTTATATGGTGGGAAAAGCTTCCCTCTGCCCGTTACATACTTTTCAACGAATCTAGTATACCCTTTTAATCTACGAGTAGCGGGTATACAAATACCTAAAGGAATCGCAGAAACAAACAACGCTGGCTAAGCGCGTGAAGATTTATTTACATTTTAATTACAAATAGTGTACTGTTCGCCGATTTTCCCAACCGCAGACAAAGTTGCAGCCAGTTGGAGCTGGGCTGGGAAACAGGGCTCCGGATGGGGTATCCCCATTCCGGGGGTGCTGGTGTTTTGAGTTGCCTTGGCTTGGGGTTGGCGGTGGTGGTGCTGGGCTTTAGTGCTAAGTGCCGCTTTAGCGCTTTCAAATCTGTGGCAACTGCCCTCGGCGGTGGTGCTCCTGCTCCCGCTGGTGGTGCAGATGAATCTGCAGGGTGGCGCAGAGCTCATAAAATTTAGTGTGCCACTTGTTTCCCTTTTATGGCTTTTCATTAGGCGAGTCGAGTCGTGTTCGGCTGAGTCTGTTGCTGTGCAACTAAGTTGCATGCATTCATACATACACGTATGCGCTGGCAACACTTTCCCCCTGCTGTTGCAAGGTCAACGGGGCAGGATTTCCCGCTCTTCAGCTGGGGGAAACCGGGCCTTGAATGCTGCGTCTGCGGCTTGGTATAAAATTTAAATAAATTTCCCATTTGCAGCTGCCTTCACTGACCTTCACTCTCCCTTTCTTATCTTTGGGTGCGCACCTTTTGTTTTACTCATTTTTTATGCGAATAATTCACATTTCCGGGGGTCGTCCGAGCCAACGAAATGTTAATTTGGTGTTAACTTTTGTGTAATGCTTTCCTGAAAAACCTTTTTCCCCTCCTCTGGCCGCGATGATTTGTTTCCAGGACGGACACGGCGGAGTCTTGGCGGTTCGCCAACTCGGATCTAATCCCGGCCACGGGCATCATGGTCTTCGGTGAGCTGGGGGTGGATTTTCCACTTGACTTTCCTCTTGCCTTCCGTATATGTATGCATGTGTAACCATCCATCTATCTTTCCATTGGACATCTGTCCGTGCAGCTTTTATGTGTCATCACAACACCTTCCTCGTTTATCAATCGATGCGCGACGCGACCATGGAGCGCTGGGAGAAGGTCACCCACATTTCGATTGGATTTGCCTGGACGGTGGCGGCCCTGTTCGGCATCGCCGGCTACTCCACCTTCCGCGCCCTTTCCCAAGGTGAGGGATTGACACAAATTGCATTTAATTGCACTGACAGGCAATTTGCGGATGTTTCCTGTCTGCTGTTTTTGGCATTTACTATTTACTGTTTACGGCCGTCCCAATCCCGATGGGATTTGGCTTTCCTCCTTTCCTTCTTGCAGGCGACCTGCTGGAGAACTACTGCTGGGATGACGACCTGATGAACTTCTCGCGTGTTCTCTTCTCTATATCGATACTCCTGACCTTTCCCATCGAGTGCTTCGTGTCCCGCGAGGTGGGCATCCGAAATCCCAGAGCCACACATTAGCAACCCACATTTACTTTCGACTACTCCCCACAGATTGTGCGCGCCCTCGTCCATCGGTTCGTGCTGAAGGAGCCCATCAGCGAGTTCACCCAGGACAAGGACCCCAGCCTGGAGAAGGGAGCCATTATCGATGAGTACTCGAAAGCCATTACCATGGCCATAGTGTTCAGCGCCTTCGTCATCTCACCCATGACCGACTGCCTGGGTTCGGTGCTGGAGCTGAATGTGAGTAGGGTTCCCATGTCTGCAATCCATGTCCGGCTGCCAAATGGGTTGGGTACCCTTGACCAGAAGAGAAGAGTTTGTGTATATAAAAGGAACCTATCCGTTAGAATGAAAAACGTATGACTTTAGGGTTCTTAGTAGTTGTTATTGACCAAACCGCATTTAAAATATGCTCTAAGTACTTATTAAGATATATTCATTTAATTAAATGAATGCAGCCCTCTATACTGTCAATCTTCTTTTTACTTCCTATTAAAGCTACTTGTTTTAAAGATTACCAATTTTTACAAGTTCACTTTATGTCTATATATTCCCCTTTAGGATTTGTGGTATTGCGGTTACACACGCGATTATATACATTTGAGTTCAACCACAATCAGCAAGAGTTTACCCAGAATCTTTAATTTAAAAATTAATCATTTATGTTTCTAATTTCGGAAAAAAACATATTTCTTATCATTTATAATGTGCTCAGGCCATTTATCATCCAGATAACTTCGGCTTTGCAATTTGCAAACATAAAGATTATTTATGACGGCTTTCGTTTTCATTTATTTCTGAGTTGAACCTGTGAATATTTTGCGCAAAGGGGCAGAATTTCACAGCAAGGAATCGACGTATATCAAATGCTTCATTAAATACATCTGAGACTAATTCTGACACAGACATTGGCATTTGCCAGACCAAAGGGAGACCCGTATGGCCAAGTTTATTGTTATCGTCCGCAGCCATTTGTCCCTTGTATTCTGGTCACGGGTATTGGCCACAATGTCAATCCCAAACGGCATATACAAATTCTGGCCTGAACCCGGCTTTGTATTTGCCATGCAAATTTATGCCCCACCCATTAGCCCATCAGCCCATCAGTCCATTTACGAGTCCACCCATTTCAGGGTCTTCTGGCGGCCATACCCCTGGCCTACATCCTGCCCGGCCTGGCCTACATCCAGATGGAGCCGCACGCCCTACTCAGCCGGGAGAAGCTGCCCGCTCTGGGCCTGGTGGTCTTCGGAGCCCTGGTGACCATCCTGGGGGCGGCGGTGCTCCTGCCGGGACTAATGGGCGGCGACTGTCGATCGGACATTGTGATGGGCTACTGCCGGCAGGAGTTCCAGAACACCACCTCCACGAACTAAGTTAACGGAACGGAAGTCAGTTGGGATCGCATTTTTATGGTTTGGGTTTTGGGTTTTGGGTTGGAACTTCTGATTTCACCTTCGGTTAACTCAGCTGCACCACGTCGCATCGAAAGAAACTTGTACCTGAGTCCCAGACGTTCAAAGTATCTGCGTAAGTAAGTTGTAGGCACAGTGTTGAATTGGCTAGTGGATAGTGGATAGCGGATAGTGGATAACGGATGTGTGATACGGGCGAACCTCAGTACAAAGGCCAGGCGTTCTCTCCGATCGAGCAACCCATGTATATTTGCACCGGATAGTCATTTATAGTGTACATTTCGTTGGATCCCCGTTGTTGATGTCGGTATTGTTGAAGTAGTGAAAGTTCCTCGATATATAAGTGTGTACTCTGTACTTTGAAGCCAGCAAGTTGAGTTCGCGATTTGAATTGAATTGAATTGAATCGAAAGAAACGAGCGAGGGCAAACTAAACCAAACTAGAACTAGATGTTATCCGTAGCTTTAGCGTAGTCTGAAACTATTTGGGCACCAATATACACAAGCAATCCTTAGCGGCAACCGACTCCCCAAGTTGAGAAGCGAATCAAAATCGAAATCGAACAAGTATTATATGTACCGACAACTATTTGTAACTATGTATGTATATCTATGGCCCGACGTTACCGAATCGTATTCCCCAGTTTTATATGTATATGTATACAAGGGTAGATAAAAATGCGCTTGAACCGAACTAAAATCAAACTACAAGTATACTCGTATCCATCAACACATCGATTTGAACAACAGTTTTGAGTTGTTAAGGGCACTGAATTCTATTTTGAATTGCATATATACACCGAACACGATCGAATATTTATATATACACATAGATATATTTTTGTACAACTCTTGGTTTATACTGCACGATATTATGTAAATACATGTGTATGCATTTTTGGATGTGATTAAAGTCTTTACACTCACACAAAAGCCATCACCTCTTACTTTCTCTTCGGGCTGAGAGATCGGAACCAAGCTGAAGACCCCACAACTCTGTATTCTAAGAGCTTAAACACTACATATCATGGCCAAGGAACACGGGACATGCCCAGGGCTTTTCTGAGATACTTTTTACAAGATCTAACCAACTAACCAACTGAACCTATCGCTTTTACACAACGAATACGAGAACGGAAACGGAACGGAACGGAAACGGAAACAGCAGAAAACAATTTCCACAGACTTCCTGTATATACACGCTATATAGATCCGCTTGCGTACGATATTGCTCATCTTTTCACTCGCCAAATATCTCGTTGTATCTCTCTTTTTAGCGCTATGCTATATAAATATATGTATATCAAAGCATTAGTAAAGAATTAGGGAAGTGTTGATCGATTGATTATAGCCGAATTGTAATAATTATAATTGCTGTATTATGCATGTAGCCACATATATAAACATATATTAAATTGTTTAGATGGTATGTGGCCGGAAGTTTTGATTTACAGCGCAGGCCTACCCCAGAAATAACCAAATCCGATTTCATTCCAATAGTATATATGTATAGATAAGCTAAAGTAAAACCAAATGAAATATTCTGAAATAATAAAACTGCATTTTAGAAATATGCTAAAACAACACTGCGGTTTCCATACCCCGTCCTTATCGCTGCACGTCGAGTATTTTATTTCCCAGGCGTTCCTGCGGTTTCTAAAACTGATACTAGGAGGAGTACCTCCGAAGTTTTGTATAAATAGCGCAGCTCTCTCGGTGAATAGTCACAGTAGTGAAGCGCCCAGACTTCCAGTGACATTTCCCACTTGGTTACCGCCCAGACCCAGCAGATCCTGACGTTCCATTGAAAATGGCCGACAAGAATAACCTCTTACTGCTCTTCGACCATCCCACCGAGCCCGTGTTCATGGACAAGGGCAAGAAGGTGACCGTGTTCGATGTGCCCGACTCCTTCCTGACCGACCGCTACCGTCCCATTAGCAACGAGGTGCAGAGCCGCGTCGGCGACAAGGTGGAGCAGCGAGTTCCAGTGCGGGAGATCTCCATTCCCGATCTGCGGATCCCCATGTCCCTGGGCCGGGACGAGCAGTTCTCGCTGTTCCTGCCCAAGCACCGCAGGATCGCCGGCCGTCTGATCGACATATTCATGAACATGCGCTCCGTGGACGATCTGCAGAGTGTGGCGGTATATGCCAGGGATCGGGTCAACCCGGTGCTCTTCAACTACGCCTTGTCGGTGGCGCTGCTCCATCGCCCGGACACCCAGGGCCTGGATCTGCCCTCCTTCTCGCAGACTTTCCCTGACCGCTTCATCGACTCGCAGGTGATCCGAAAGATGCGGGAGGAGTCGTTCGTAGTACAGCCCGGTTCCCGTATGCCCATCACCATTCCCAGGGACTACACCGCCTCCGATCTCGACCCCGAGCACCGGCTGTGGTACTTCCGCGAGGATCTGGGCGTCAACCTCCACCATTGGCATTGGCATCTGGTCTACCCCTTCGAGGCCGCCGACCGCAGCATCGTGGCCAAGGATCGGCGCGGCGAGCTCTTCTACTACATGCACCAGCAGGTGATCGCCCGCTACAATGCCGAGCGGTTCAGCAACAACCTGGCCAGGGTTCTGCCCTTCAACAACCTGCGGGATCCCATTGCGGAAGGGTACTTCCCCAAGATGGACTCTCTGGTGGCCAGTCGCGCCTGGCCTCCGCGCTTCGAGAGCACCAGGCTGAGCGATCTCAACCGGGAGGCCGACCAGCTGAATGTGGAGATTGGAGATCTGGAGCGCTGGCGGGATCGCATCTACGAGGCCATCCACCAAGGATTTGTCATGGATGTGAGTTATTGGTGGGTTTTCCCTTAACCAAAAGTCTAAGATTCCATTTTCCGTTTTAGGAGCGTGGCAACCGTGTGCCATTGGATGAGGCCACGGGCATTGATACCCTCGGCAACATGGTTGAGTCCTCCATTCTGTCCCCCAACCGAGTGCTGGTATTTAACGCAACTTGAAAGTGTATTATTGAGACTAACCACAGCCCATTGCTTCTCTAGTATGGTGACCTGCACAACAATGGACACACCTTCATCTCGTACGCCCACGATCCCACCAGCAAGCACCTGGAGTCCTTTGGCGTGATGGGTGATGTGTCCACCGCCATGCGTGACCCTGTTTTCTACAAGTGGCACTCGTACATCGACCGCATCTTCCAGGAGCACAAGATACGCCTGCCTGCCTATACCGAGAACCAGCTTAACTACTCGGGCGTCTCGATCGAGGGCATCCAGGTGGACACCAATGGAGGGCGTCCCAATAACCTGACCACCTTCTGGCAGCAGTCAGACGTGGACATGTCCCGCGGCTTCGACTTCCTGCCGCGAGGCAATGTCTTCGCCCGGTTCACCCATCTCCAGCACTTGCCCTTCACCTACACCATCAGCGTGAACAACAGCAGTGGTGCCCAGCGTTTTGGCTACGTGCGCATTTTCATCGCCCCGAAGAACGACGAGCGTGGCCAGCCCATGCTGATGAGAGAACAGCGCTCCATGATGATCGAGCTGGACAAGTTCGTGACTGCCCTGAACCCGGGACCCAACACCATCCGCCGCCGCTCCACGGAGTCCAGCGTGACCATTCCGTTCGAGCGCACCTTCCGCAACCTGGATGCCAATCGTCCGGCTGCCGGCACTCCGGAGGAGCTGGAGTTCAACTTCTGCGGCTGTGGCTGGCCCAACCACATGCTGGTGCCAAAGGGTCTGCCCGAGGGATTGCCCTGCGTGCTGTTCATCATGGTGTCCAACTACGAGAACGATAGGGTATGCTAACTGCCTCGTAGGGAAGCCAAGCACATCTTTGACCATTATCTCTTCCTCCAGGTTGACCAGCAATTGGTGGGTCGCTGCAGCGATGCCGCTTCCTACTGCGGCGTCCGTGATCGCCTTTACCCGGATCGCCAGTCCATGGGATTCCCCTTCGACAGGTTGCCCCGCACCGGAGTCGACCGCCTGGTGAACTTCCTCACGCCCAACATGAGCATCGTGGACGTGAACATCCGCCACGAGAACCGCACCGTGCAGCGCCAAAACTAGACGATCCGCTCCTGATCCGCTTTCCCGACTCGCCCTGACCCGATTCCATGGCCTCGCCCACTTCTAGATACACAACTCTTGGCAATCTATTGCATCTTTATTGAGCCACCTAATAAACCGACATCATGGCATTCCACAATCCCACTTTTGTTCTCAATTACTGTGGCTCGGCCTCCGAACGAGAATCTCTCGCTGATTAAGCTTATCAGCCGCCAGGGAGAAGCTTTAAATGCCGGCTTCACGGCCGGAGCACCTCAGTCCGAGCAGATCCGGTGTTGAGTGTGAATACGAAACCGATTCTGGAGGAGATGGGCCTGCTGATACTGGTGCTGATAGTGGGCATTGGCGTAAGCACTGTACCGATTAAATAATCTGAGGTTTCGCAAAGATCCCACAAAAATATGAGGTTTTGATACCATTCACCAAAATCATATTTTGCGTGTTTCAAATAAGTCTTACTTGAATTAATATATAATCAGTGGATACTTTTAACATCGATTGTGGTTCTAGTACGAGACTAAGGAGACTTAGGTTCATATAATTGCTAAATTATAAAAAATATAAATTAATTAAAATATAATTGCTTGCTATATGTTTTAGTACGCAACTGCAGCAGCCAACATTGACCTGGAGGCAAAGACGTTTGTGAATCAATCGAGCGATCGCTACTACAGGTTCTACAATGAGATTGCCGCCGAAACGTATTCGGCTAACAACGAGGAGGACTTCGACGCCCTGTTCTCCAAGCTGAACAATGTGAAGCGCATAGCCGAGGAGCTGGTGAGCATCTCCCGGCAGGCTGCGACCTTCGATCTGGACAAGATTCGCAGCCCGCAGACGAAGGTGGCTCTCCAGGAGCTGCGCAGTGCGGGTGACTTGTTCGTCCTGGGGGACGACTACTTCTCCTCCGTGCAGATGAACTTGGCCGCCCTGCAAACGCTCTCCACGGACAAGGACATCGAGCCGTATCTGGGCGGGGCCAATATGCCCAACGAGGACGACAGTCCGCTGGCCTATTTCCCGGACATCCAGAAGATCGTGCAAAGCAGCAGGGATGCCGATGAGCTGAAGTACTACTGGGAGGCGTGGCGAGATAAGAACCAGCTGTGGGCCTCAGTCAACTTCTACACCATAGTGCAGTCTTACCAGAGGGCCGCCCAGATCCTGGAGGTGCCGGTGCACAAGCTCTGGTACCGATATGACAGCCAGGAGATGCTGCAGCAGATGGAGCAGGCGATGACGGAGCTGCGCCCCGCATACCAGCAGCTCCACGCCTTTGTCCGCCAGGAGCTGCACAAGAAGTACGGCTCGGATGTGGTCAATCTCAATGGCCCCATACCGGACCATTTGTTCCAACAGGTCCTCGAACAGGCCTGGGCCAGTGGCAGCATCCTGGAGAACTACTACCCGCGTGCCCAGTTGCCGGAGTTCGATGAGTTCGTCAGTCATTTGACCGCTAAAGCCATGGTGAACGAGTCTGAGAGCTTCTATACCTCGCTGGGCTTCGAGCCGCTGTCCGCGGAGTTCCACAAGAACCAGCTGAAGGAACCGAACCAGGACAGCCCCAACGACGACTGCCGCCCCTCCATCTTCGACCTCACGCCACACGTCTACCTCATGTATTGCGAGAAGGTCAGTTTCCGGAAGCTGATGCAGTACCACAGCCATATGGCCAGGGTGTACTACGCCCAGCAGAAGAGCCACTTGCCCTCCTACTACTTTAAGGCCTACAACCTGGAGTTCGCCGTCGGCGAGGCGGTGGTCCTGTCCGCATCCTCTCCGGCTCACCTGACAGGTCGCCGACTGGCCAAGGAAGTGCTCAGCGAAACGGCCCTCATGAGCCGACTTTTCCGCATGGTGAGTTCGCTACTGGTTGGTCAACTTGGAATATGCCATATCTGATTTATAGGGAAATTTAGAACAATACAATTTGTACGAGAACAACTTAAATTTAGTTATGTATGTCCAAACCAGGCCATCCACACGATCCTTAGTATTCCATTGTACTACGTGCACACCAAGGTGATGCACGATCTTCTCAACGATACTGTGGACATGGACACCGTGAACAAGCACTATTGGAGGCTCATGGAGCAGCATGCGGGAATCGAGGCGCCCTCGGATCGCTCTGAAGGTGCTATTGATTTCCCCTACAAGTTCTACGTGAACATCGACCAGAGTTTCCAGACTCAGTGAGTTCAACTGAGTAGTTCTTCAAATTATAATATAACAAGTAATTTATTTAGGAAATTCATATCGGAAGTTCTGGGCTATCAGTTCTATCGCGAGTTCTGCAAGAAGAGTTTTAGCAGCGGGCCGCTGCACAACTGCGACTTCTTTGGAAGCTTGGTAGTTGGCAATGATTTAAAGTGAGACATAAGATAAGATATATTCGATAAACTAATACAATTTTTTTTCCTAGATCAATGATGTCATTGGGCTCTTCAAAACCGTGGAAACAGGTGGTTGGCAAAATTTTGCCCAATAACACTGGACTTAGTAGCTTGGCGCTGCTGGAGTACTATCAACCTGTGTTGGACTGGCTCGGTAAATACAATAAGAATGCCAATTCGAAAATTGGATGGACCGCCAGCAAAAGAAGTAAGGTTTATTCCAAAAAAATGTGGATACATTACAATAATTTTTATACTTTTACAGAAATTGTTTGAGGCCTTCTGTTGGAAGCGTTCTATTAGTTTGCGCACAAATATTAATAAAATACATTTCGCTGTCTTGCGAAAACTTTAATACTCCAAATTGTTTTCTTATATTTTAAATTTGAATTCGAACTTAAGCCGCCTCGGAAAAATATCTTTTTCAACACTGCCGCTAATCGGTTTTAACGGGTTTCTCTGACTACTTATCTCACTCGCACTTGTGCTCTGGGGATTGAACTGAAGTCCGCGTGTGTTAGAGTGAGATGCCAGTAGCTGTTGCTTGGGCGCGTAAAAAGCTGAATTTCAATTTTAAATAAAGCTCAGTGCACATTAAAATACCTTCATAAGAATAAATAACACCGCAGTTTTGGTTTGATTTCTGAAAAACTCTAATATGTTGCGCAGTGAATCATATTTTTAAGAGCGAGTACTTTTAATTGTTTTTTCACTCTGTTCTTTATTCCCAGCAAATTGAGAATTTAGCAACTAGTTACCAGTCAGCCGGAAAATGAGCTGCGGACGTGGGCAGCTTTGACTTATTCTTTCGATTTCCATCGCAGTTGACCGCATTTGGCAACTTTGGCGACCTCCAAGAGTCCAAGAGCTCTCGAATGTTTCTTTGGCTGCCTTAAAGTGTCGCAATAGATGCCGAAAGCCTGTCCTCCGGCTTAAAGTCCATCCAAGCGCACCGTTCCCCGCTTGATTGCTTCCACTGGCCACTGGCCACATCCACATCCGACCGATCCACTCTTGCAGTGGTTGTCACCGTACAAGATGACCATCTGCGCTTTGCCCACGCCACAGACACTCTTTCCCTGCACTCTGTTGGGAGTATCAGTCATGGTGGTCATCAGCATTGTAATATATATACACATGGTTCATATTTCACTAATATCAAATACCTATCTTATTTTGCAACGAAATATTAAAAATATCTATTCGAAGTTGTTTTCAGCATATTGACCAGTGCACACGGCTGAAAATCTTGAAATAAATCCACATTATTTCGCTAACAAGTGAACAATACATTCGGCCTGGAGTTCCCTCGCCGGACTTGACGACTTGCAACTGGCACGCTTCACTTGCTCTGCGACTGGCGAAAGGTCAGCGGTTCTGCCTGCGTCCACGCGGTGGTCATTAGCCAAGCCAAAGTCCAAGCCCACCGGATTTTAGAGCAGTTGCGGGCGGCAAGGTCGGCGGATTGTCCACCCACCTTTTTGGCCATCTGCCCGGCGGGCGTTACCCATTTAGCTGGACGAATGCTTTTCTCCGACTGGATTTCCTTTTCGCTTTCGAGCGGGGGCGTCTGCGGCAAATGGGCGAATGCATTGCGTGCCGCCTGCTTTTTTTTGTCAGCTGGCGAGGCAGGCGATCTGCAAGTCTGCCTGCTGCTAATTGCGCCAAATTGCGGTGGCGACTCCGCGCACTCGGCGCGGAATGAATGGCCGTGAAATTGAATCATTTCCAGCTGCAGCAGAAGCACACAGCTCCGCACAATCGACTCGAATGCAACTTTGACATGGCACGCCGCCCAACCGTCCCGAAACCAAGTGAGTGAAAGGCACCCACGCCGACATCCAGGTATTTCCCTGGTCTTTATGCAAGCAGTACCGAGTGGTTACAGCTTTTCATGCTCTATACAAAGAAATCCCTTTGAAAATATGTTCATTATTAATAATTTTTGTTCTTTACCATGGTGATGTGTATTGTGAGTACGAGTATTGACACTAAAATGGAATTTGTATAATTAATCTATTGAGAAAGCCGATTTTTACGAAATTTCGCCAGCTAAATTGAATAGTATCGCTGACTCTAGTAAGCTCATTTAACAACAGCATCTTTCCATTTTGAGTTGCAAATCTCGTGCCAAAATGGGCACATCCCCTTGTGGAGAGTATAAAGACTTAAGTGTCCAAATTATGCATAGATATACGGGTATGGGTATGGGTATGGGTATGGGAATGCTGTGTGGCTGGAGAAAAGAGCCGAAACGGAAACCGCAAAGGGAAAACAAGTTAAATGAAATTTGCATGTCTATGTCAGACAATTTGGTGAACTTTTTAAATTGCCCATCAGCAGATGCATTCACATTAACATTAACCCAAAAAGTAAATCCCCATATGTGAGCACTCGTTAACAAGTTCGGAACATGTGTAGGGGTATGCGAGTGTTATATGCGAATTTTGTTTACATATTCATCGGGCACGTTGGAGGCAAATATTTAACAAGCGAACGAGTGAGCAGATATAAACGAAATTCGGCTTAAGCCCGCACAATAGGCCAAATCAGAGGTGAATAGGTTTAGCATATGGTGTGGGAATACGAGAGCAGGGAATAAGACCCCGAAATGGCTTTGTTACGCGAGTCCATTGTCAAGTTCAGATCTGCAAATCGCAAAACAATAGGGCGCTCATAGTGATGTTGCGAGGAGGATCTGTTAGGAAAGACTGGGCGAAATCGTCGTGGTCGATGAGGTGTAAGGCATTGAGGTTCAAGTTAATTGTACGCTAAATAGAATTTCGAATATTATAGGATATACTATATCCTATATCCTATCTATCCTATATTAGATATAGGATATATTATATTATATTATGCTTAGGAGTATATTCTTTATCAAACTGGGCCTGTGAGATCATTCCAAACCTTGACTTGAACACTGCGAACATTTTTCTTTTTCGGAAACGTTTATAGTGCATGTTTTCTTTTACTCATCTCGATTTTACAAATTTGTATTACTTGTCAATCAAAAACGAGATAAACATTTATTTTCTAAAGTGTTAAATATTTGGGTATGGTGACTACCCCTCATTAAGCTCTGCTCATCGATTACTTCAGTCCTGCTGTATGGTAATTAAATTTCGGCGCCAACTTTCATTACGATTGCGGAACAAGAGTCGAAATAGCTGCAAAAAGATCTTCTCGAGTCGAGCTGAGGAAGAAGAAACTGCAGATCATCATTAACGTCACGCGCTCGCGCAAAAATTATGATTATTTGACGAAATCCCATGCTGAGTCTTGTCCAGCTGCCGCAGCGTGACGCCCCAAAAAGACGAAAAAACCACGAAAAACACAAGAGGGAAAAACAGAAGAAGCAATCAGCCATAACAAACCAGGCAAGCATCCATCCATCCATCCGTCCATCCATCCATCCGAGAGCTGACCCCAAGCAATTAAGAAATTATGTATATTATGACGCGCGCTGTGATGGCAGCGCAGTCGAATAAAAAGCAATAAAATGTTACAGCAACAAATGCGAGTGGCGGCCGAGCATTATGTATACGCACTGCTGGACGGCGGGCCCTGCAGGCGGTTGGCTCTGCTCTTTTCACCGCGCTAACCTTTTTTCGGTGCCACTACGATACACTACAATGATATGGCTCAGCCGCAATAACCATTTGTTGCACCTCTTCTGTGGGCAGGGGATCATTATCCGCGCCGCACGCCGAATGTTGCCCAGAATACCCGAGTATTTATCATGGACATGAGGGAGCTTACGCTTCCTGCTGAAACAAAAGACTGAAGACACGAACTCGAGTCCGGGGTCGGCTCGGCCAGCTTTTTGCTCTTACGTAAGCGCGTGCTCGCCTTAAATTAAAGTCCACAATCACGCAGCGACGACAGGGGTCAAAAGAGAGTGAGAAAGAGAAAGAGAGAGAGAGAGATAGAGAGAGGGAGAGTGTAGCGAGGTGGGATGGATGGCCTGCTGTGTAGGTGGAGAAATTATGTTGACATCATCGCCAAAAAATGGCCAAGAAGCGAGCGGCGATCGGGCAGCGGGTGCCTCTTGAAAAGCCGAAAAAATGTAATTTTACTTTCATTTTCGCTGAGGCGACCGCTGACTTCTTTTACTTTTCAGCGTAAGACTCTTTTTAGCCAACGTCTCTGGGTCTATTTTTGTAATTTGGGATTTCGGATTTCGGATCTTGGCTTGTGCCACTTCATCTGCTGACTGCACTTTGATGGAACGGGCACGGATGGGTTCCGTTTGGCCTGCGGATCGGGCGGATTATTTTCCAATCGCTTGGCAGCCTGCAACTGGAGTTGTCCGTTAAGTGGCGGCATTAGCAGGCTAACTGATCGGTGATCGATCGTTGAAGTGAGCGGCTGCAGCAATAAGGAAACGTGTGTTTATGAAAAGCTCTTCGAATGAAAGTCACCAGCGCTGCTGCTTTGAATTGTATTTTAATATGCCAAACGTAAATTTCCTGGCCCGCTGCCAAAAACAGTTTGCTTAACGACTGCTGTAAACGTTCCAATTTTATGGCCAATTTTGGCTGCGCCTTGCGAAATGTCTTGCACTGCCAGCGAATGGGCCAATTTTCTAGGTCGCTTATCGCCATGTATGTGCATTTATACATACACGTATATACGAGTATGACACTTGCGAAACCTGAAATCTCTCCCACGCACTAATCTGCAAATAAAACGCATTTCCAAATGGCTTTGCATATATCATCTGCCGGGCAATTACATTTACTCAACATAATTTCTTGCACTTAACTTTTATGGGCCTCTTAGCCTGCTCAGTCAGCGGATAGTAGTTGGCCTGTCCGTCCCGCATTCGTCGTCTGGCATTTCTTGTCATAGTTTCGAAAAGGAAAACACACCGAAACACCCTCGGTTACGCATGCTCCCCATCGAAGTCTGCGTGTTGTATAAGCCGCAATCTTCCCGCACATGACACAAAAATGTGAAAAAGCTCTGGCGAGACAATTGTGTAATTAGCGAAAAGAAAGAAACCAGAAAAAGTCGGCGCAGGGATCGTCTGAAAATGCCAGACACAAAAAGATCTAAACGTCATTCATAGCGTCACACATTTTTACCTCTACCATACCGTTCAATTGTCTGCAGATGCCATTTGGTAATCCCAATCGAGGAAAGCGCTAACTTCATCTTGAGCTCTTCTGCTTTCGACTGCCGCATCCAAAACTGATTTATGGCATTTCTGGTCTTTAATATTCGTCTGCTCTTCAGGAAGGTATTATACAACTGGTAAATGCCTTGGGTTTTATTTTGGGCTTTAGATTGCATTTATTGTGTTTGTTAAATGCAGTAAGAAATATCTTTAAAATTAAATAGTGTTTACAGATTAAATTTTTATTTATTTTGTTAATGGTGAATAGATTTTTGTTTGATATTAATTGTGATGGCGGCTTACCGTTTAAGATTGATTTTCATAATGCATTGTTTGCAACAACACAGAGACATCTATAGAACACATACTAAACGAATGCACTATATTTAATAACAGCCGATCTCCAGATACCAATCTCATCCCGCTCCTAAGCAATCCTAACCCGACAATATAACAACCGTTCTATCGTTCCTTATTAAATCCAATATTATACATGTTCTATAAAATACATGAATATTGAATATATTTTAAATAATGGAAATACTAAAAATAAATAATACTACTTACCTACACTTCTATAAATAAATAAATAATCCTTATAAAGAGGCATTTAGAATGCATCTTACACAGTCCATACAATAATATTTGTTAAAATACTATATTAATGCCTACTTTTTCTCCTAACGTAGATACATAAGTACTAGTTGTTGAAGACTAGCAAGTTTGAAGTCGCCAATCTATAATAAAGGGTATTTGAGCTTCGCTAATTTCGTATATGCTGTATTAATTTCGTTTTTGTCGTTTTGCACCGCAGTTCACTAATTGCCGCGAGATTGGCGATCGGCTTTGGCTCGTGGCAGAGACCCTATAGACATTGATTTTGTTCCAACCTCGCAGATGTATATGTATATGATTGATAGATCAGTTCCGATTTTGACATATCGAGTCTGGAGTGGAAAGTTTTTAATGTCCTCGCCACGCGTCTCTGCCCATCACCCTACTAGCTGCATTCATTTGGCTCACTTGGAAGTTCTGGAATTTCTTATTTGTTTCAACCGAACCGACATCTGCTAATTGGCTAGCTAAATATTGGCAATTTGTCAAGCTTTGCTAATCGAATTAGAAGGTGTTATTGATAATCGTTAGCAACGATCGTGGACTGGTGCTAAATTCGCATAAACAAAGGGCAGTTTGGACCCGCCAGGCTTCAATTGTTCTGGGACCAGAAAATGGTATTGGGGTGCTAATACTGATCACGAACTTGGAAAACCCACAATGCTTATATCGAATGGGGAGTGCTGTGGAGCATGAATTAAATATTTAGATCATACATATAGAAATATTAAACGGGCATTTTAGAAGCTGAATATTATTCGCCTTTTAATGAATTTCTGTTGTAAGCCATCCGAAAACGCTAGCTAGTAACTTTAAAATTAATTAAAAAATGGGATCTCGAAATTAAGACATGTATTAATCCGACTATAGTGTTTCAGTCGGTCACCTTTCCTGAGGAGCCAACAGATGTTATGTTTGGATCGATTAAACGACTTAGTGCTGCTAGTATCCGCAGTTTATTGCCCTATAGCTTGATTAGACATAGGCGATCATAGGCTATAAAACGGGGATTAGTCGCAGTATCCCACTTTGTGGGCCTGGAAGAGGCACAAGGCGCAAGAGGTGCCGATGGTGACGCAGGCGGGGATCGCTGGGCTGCGTCCATTATATCACCTCTGGGTGAAAGTGATGATGGCATACGCGGCCTGGCACCGATACTCGTTTGCGAGCATTTTCCTGTATGTGGCACACAGGGTGTGCGCGCTCGCCCGCTGACACGCCCCGCAATACCCTGTTGGGGCAGCTATATGCTAGTGCCGCAGTTTTGCATTTCTGCCTGCAAATATTTCTTTTCAATTATCGATTTTCGTTTGCCTGCTTCTCGCAGGTGTGTGTGGTGTGGAAAAGCACAGCCACTTCCTCGTTGCAGTTGCCTGTTGCCGCTGAATTTGGACTGGCAGGGACTGTGGGCAGAGAAATCGCGCCAGCGAATTCCAAACACCAAACGGCAAACGCCTGTCATCGATTAATGAATATTCATAAATGCGCCGAGAGCAGCCGCTGCCCCTCGGAAATTGTGCCACACGAAATTAAGAGCAAATGCTACTCGACTTTGCGGTTGCTGGTCTTCAGCGTCGGTGGTGAGCTGTATGCAAATATTTGCCCTGGCCGCAAAACTTAAACGCGAAATGGCCAAACTGCCAGGCGGCAAACACTTTCCAACTGTCGCAGCATCCGCCAGCAGCAGCTGCTCAAACTCAAGTTGAAGCAGAAGTTGGAGTTGAAGCTGAAGCGTTCACGCGGCAGCGGCATCAGCACCCGCACCAATCCCAATCCCAATTCCAATCCGAAGCCCCAGCTTCCACCCATTCCCAATGCCATTACCAAAGCCAAAGCCCATGCCTCGCAGCAGTGTGGCACTGAAACATAATTTTGTTACTTTAAACACATTTTTGAATAATATAAAATATAGTTTTATTTTTGAAACCTGGCTTTATTCTAAGGATATTTAATGAGTACCAAAGATATGAGTGGTATCAATCGAAGTATTTATTGGAAAAAGGGGGTATTAGATTTAAAACTTAATAATTAGGTATAAAGTACTCTACTTAAAGATAGCGACCACCTAATATGACTTAGGTATGGTCAAATAATAGTAACATATCACAAGTTCACTATGCTGAAGTACTGAACTATTTCAGTTTTATCAGTTATGATCGAAGTTTCTTTCTGTGCATCAGCGTCTTGGCAGCAACTGCAGATACAGATGAAGAAATGCTGCCGCTGCTCCTTTCACTTTCGATTCGTGTGCGAATCGAGAGCAAAACGGACTTTTAGCTCCGCCAAACAGCAAGGGGCAGCAATCAAAAGCAAATAGAAGAAATCCGCCAAAAAAGCCGATGCCGGATGAATCATCTGAAAGCGGCAGCGGATGTTGTGTTGACCGCCTCGCCGTTTCCCAAAGGCCATTCCGCTGGCTTAGGCGACACAAAAGTCATCACATGCCATCCGTCTCGATGGTTTGGCATATCGGGTAAAACCCGTACCACCCCGTTTTAAGATCAAGGCTTCCCGGCCAGCCTTGACTATGAATTGTAAAGTATCCACTGCTTTGAACTGCTCGGGTGTGAACGCTCGAGTGGACCAACCAGATAACAAATGAAGCATTGTGGGGAGCGATTTGCCTTTAGTGTGCCTTTAGTGAGTTGTCATAGTCCAACTGTTGAACTCAGCGCAGGTAATTGTGGGCAGATGCAGAAGGTCTGGCAACTTGAAACTAGGTGGGTTGTATTTATGCATCAACTAAATTGTAATCATCCTTCCATTTCATCCTAGCAAAGCCCATTTACATTTTATTACTTGCACTTTGCCCTAGATTTCTTAATCAATTTCAAGGCTTTCCATTATTCCGCGACTGAAGGTTGGACCTCTGCTGCACCCTTGCGGTACGGATTGCACCAATGTGGACACTCTGCATTGGGTAAGTGTGGTGTCAGCTGGACAAGGCGCACACGCTATGTACGTTTCAATCATATCAACTGCAATTAGCTGTCACGGTGGAGTCACAGCCTGTCACAGTCTGTCAAAAGATATTAAATGTTGCGACGCTTTCGTGAATTGCGGGTTCTGTTTTGCTGTATTTTCTTTATTTTCTGTTTTTCTGGCTATCTGGGTACCTGGCTAGTGGTGCTCTGCTCTGCGGCCAAAGGCATTGGGAAAATATGAACTGAAAATGTTTAATTGGCGGCTGTCATGTTTGGCCGGCAACAAAAACTGAAATAAAGCGATGGTGCTTACTATTGGCCATGGTGGCCAATGATGCTTTACGACTTCATATCATAATAGCAGCTATGAACAGGGTGACGAGGAAAATCTCGAAGGGGGGATGTGTACACCGAAAATAAATCCACTTAATAGAGGTCAAACGGGTGATACTAATTGAAAATTTGATCTGCCTATTTGATCTGGACTTATTTCGTTCGAGTTTTGAATTAAACCTTGTTGAATAAAGTCAATTGTCATTGGATAGTAAAGATTTAGCAACTTAACAAGCTGCACATATCAGCCCACCTAAGTATATCGGTCCCTGCTCGGGCGCCACTCTTTAATGTTTCGAGTTTTCATTGCTTTCGGTGTACGATGTACATCTGCCGGCATTAAGCAATAATTTGTATTACTTGTACAATGCGGTGGCTGTTACAGTACTCCAGCTCCCTGCTCCATCCAAAGATACTTTTATATCTTTTACGCTTCTCTGTGCATTATTTATTATTGCCTAATCGACGCACGGCCAGGGGAGTGGGCAAGGGGCGGAGAGGGGCGCCAGCGGGATGGAAGACAGCTGATTTTTCCGTACCGCCTCGCCGCTGCTTCGTAGGAAGACCAGAGCGGCGCTGCGACCGCGACCGCGACTGCGACTGCGCAGCCGCTCAAAAAGCTCGCGCTCCGCTTGGCTCCGTTTGGCGCCGCTCAGCTTTTGCGCCTGCGCAGACCGTTCAGACTTCTTTGAGACGTCGCTCAAGAAGGTCGTGTTCGCGCATCGTTCGTTCAAGTTCGGCTCAGCCTCGGCTCGCGCTCGTATCTGTGCAGTTGTAAGCAGACCCATTTGGCCGTGATCGCGATCGCTGTAAGTGGCACTGTGTGAGTGGAGTGCAGGATTCAGATATGGCCCAGGACTCCAGGCGAAACATGGCCGAAAACTGCAATTAAAGTGGCACCAATAATAGCTGAAACTCAAGAGATAGAGCGAGCGATAGTGAGTGCTACGGATTGGATTTGGCTTGCAGTTGCCTGCAGTCGCAAACACCGCCCCCCCTTACCCAGCAAACCCAGCGCCTGACAGTGAAAGTGATTTGATTTTGCAATTGGAGTCGCAATCGCCGTACTGTTGCTGCTGCTGCTGCGCTGCTGCTGCTGTTGCGAGCGACTTTGAACAATATTTCTGCTTGTTTGCTGATCCGATCAGCCAGCAGCGAAAAGCGAAAAATAAAGCATTTTTGTTTTTATTATTACTCTCGCCTCAACCGAACGAAACAAAACACGGCAAAACAATAATGAAAAGTGCAAAGAAAACAGCCCAATAAATTGCAGGCAATTTGTAATCGGTATCCTAATACAATTTCTTTCTCTCATTTCGCACAGTACTGCCACTGTGCCCCCCCTACAGCAATCAAAATTGGATTAATTCTCAGCACACTTCAATACAGCCTGGCAGGTAAGAAGCCAAATTTGAGTAAATTCGCTTAGTTAGGACTGGCAAATTGACTTTTTCGCTGGCTGCCGCTTCAAGCGGTTAAATCATTTGGACGTTGCAACATTCGCACAGCGCACGAACCGCAGAAAAAGAAACTACTCAGTTATGGTGCAAAAGTAAAGCGTCATTATCTAATAAATCTTACCATATACCACTCTGCCAAATGCATAAAACGCAAACCTCATGGCGTGGTCGTGGTCGCTTGCAAAATGTGGAAAGTATTTGCGCTTAAATGCTTGCAAAATGCCTGGACACATAATCCACCTCATTCGATGCATCAGGGTGTCCCGTCAGGGGAGTGATCGTGGTTTTGCTATAACACCTGCCATATAATATTCACTTCGATCACTCCCGACTGCTAGAATCCGGTGTGGTGTGATTGTAGTTGCTCTTGCTGCATGCGAATATAATTTGGGGCACAGCTGGGAAACAAACAGGAAAGTTTTGAGAATAGAGTTTGGAAATGATTGTGGAAACTACATTGTAGTATGCATTATTTCAGAAATTCAGTTTTCGATTGGTTGTCTTACTCAATTGTATTACTCAACTGAAACCAAGCTTAGAAGTACCTTTTGTTAGTCAAACGAAGACACAATGCTTGTGACATCAAATTTGAACTTCAAATGTCATAATTGATAGCCCAAAAAACAATGTCAAAATGCGGTCGATTATTCAATGTGTTTCCACATTAACAGCTTGATAATTATTGTATAACCGACACCGACTTGGAATAATAAATAGGTTGGCTCAAAAGGGTCGAAACAAAAAAGCATGTCAAGTCGCCAATAAAACAAATAAAAGCCAACGAAATGCAAAAAGGAAAGAAGCGAGAAACCGGAAAACATAAATACTGCGCCACATACAAAAGTGCGTAAAAGAAGGGCAAACGAAATGTGAAATGAGTCAAAAGGCAAAAGGCAAAAGCCGAGTGGGGAAAAGAGAGGCGCATCGTCTTAGCCCCAATTTGGTTAACTGCAGCTTGGGCCACAAATTATTTGGCAACGTTTTTATGGCTCCGTCGATGTCTTGTGTCGACTACACAATATACTTTCGTACTGCTGTCTGTGTGTATAAGTATGACATGAACTTCATTATCAGCGGCGCCGAACGCCGAGGCTGTCTTTTTATTTTTTGGTAACATCTCTTTACTTTTACGTTTTCCTGAAGTGGTTTTATTTTATTTGGCTTTTTCAATATAGGGCTGGCTTATTGCATAAGCGGAGAAACTCGTATTGCTCGGCTGCTCTCTGGAGCATGCTACTGTGTATACGAATATACTTAAAGGTGCCATATTTATGTATATGACTTGGCTGAGAACTTTCTTTCCAGCAGCCCGACACAAATAACTTAATTTTGGGAGCTGCTGCTGTGCCCTTAAATCCGGTTCGGGATTTTGGACCCTTTTCGTCGTGTAATAAAATCCGAAACTTACGACCCAGGCGCTGGAAAACAAGTTCCGCCAAATTGTGACCATGGCCATGGATTTCTTGGCTTCATTCGCCTTGCTTTTATTTTCTTTTTGATGCTTTATGTAAATGTTTTTCACTCTCTTACCTTCTTTGTGCACTAGTGGCTTATGTAAGCCAATCGAAATGCTCGAAAATTGTTGCTGTATTCATGCAAATGATTTCTCAATTTTTGTTTTCATCATTTTTTCTCCTCCGCTTCGACTCCAGTTTATTATGCATTCAGATTGTTTGTTTATCGGCTTGTTGTTGTTAATTGGTCGGTCTTTTTTTTTTGTTTTGTTTTGAGGGGGAGTCGAACGCAGTAGCTACTGGCTTTGGGTCAGCTTATTATTTAAATTTGGCTGAGCTTCACCTCCGGCAGGCGTAAGTTTGTGCCCTGAGTCTTTTGTATCTTTCGTCACAAAATTTCCCCAAACTTCTTGCAGTCGCTTTGATTTCAATATATTTCCCTGATTTGAGTGAGTTTGTTGCCTAAGTCTTTTGTTTTTCTTCGGTGGAAATTTCGCATAAACGGCTGCTTTGATTTCGTTTAAATTTTCCTTCTTCTTGTCAAGTTCGTTGGCTACATTTTTTAGCGATCCCCTCTTTCTTTCATAATAATTAATATCTTACAGCACGGCACGAGTCATTAGCACGAAATTCTCCAAGAGTTTATTGCGCTTATCTAATCGTCAGTGCTAAAGCTCACACAATCTATTGATTAATATGGCTCATGAGCCGAGTGCTCCTGTCTTGGTGTGAGTGTCTAATTGCATAATCTTCAGTGCTGGTATTGTGCGCGATTTGCATGCCATGCTACATATATAAACCCCTCAGCTTTGTTTTTGCTGTTGCCATGGTCTACACTCGGCCACTTCTTAACACTCTACTGCTGCTGCTGCTGCTGCCGGTGTTGACTTAACACATTCGTAACAATTGCGCATCAGCCTACGTATGGAATACTAATTAACACTCCGCAGTTTGGCTGTGTGTGTAGGGAAGACGTCACAGGGGCCATCTTCTGGCCATCGATTGATTATGTGGACGGGCGTGTTGAAACGCTCTTGGCTGCGGCTTACAACGGCACTTACCTTACCCAACTTTCGGGGCTCTAATGTGTGTATAGTCCGTATGTTGTCGCCTCTGTTTTGGGGCAGGCTGAAATGTGCCAATGGCACGACACCGATTTCCAACTAATTTAGCTTTGGCCAGGCAAGACGAGCGCAGCTGTTTGACCCACTTGAGCGATGGGTGGTGGTGGTGGTGGTGGGAAAGTCAAATGGGTTTAACCTTTCGGCTTGTGCAAACAATTCGTAATTGCAAATGGTAGCAATTCAAAATAATTGAGCAAATCTATTTAAATTCCACTTTGCCAAGACGACAACAGCCGAAAGTCGAAGTGGAACTGGGAGTGGGAGTGGGAGTGTATCGGTGGAGAGGAGCGGCTATCAACTTTGTGGTTTCTGTGATCGTCTCTTGATTGCTTGCTTAAATAAATGTAAGCGTTTAGCCAATGAAAAGTTGGAAAAAACTTGAAAAATGAGTTTGCACTCTGCTTCTCTGTGGAAAAAGTACAGTAAGTGCTTGCTACGAGTATAGCCAGCTTTAATTAACCAGGATTTTTGTATATAAATTCAAATTACTCAAATTTATTTATGGGCTTAATTTCCTGAAAATATATGTAGTTATTTTCATAGCAATTAAAGTTTGTTTTCGAATAGAAAATATGATTAATTAGATGTTGCTTTCCTTTAAGAGCTTCGGCAAGCAGAAGTTTATATACCCTTGTACAAATATATAATAAATATTTACATTTTAATTTGTACATACACTAATTTATTTAAAAATATACCAGCTCTTTGATTTCGAGCCCGCTGGGCTCGTCTATTGCTTACAAATTTTGTTTATGGCACGAGAAATAAAACTTCGTTTACAATTAGTGCAGAGGCATTGTTGTTCGCTGCCGTTTTCTTTAAGGAGCCGCTAACTTGGATCTGGCATGAAAGCAGTTTCATCTCTTTTCATTTGGTTTTCCTAATTTATTAGGCAAACGCTTGGTCCCTCCTCCATAATTTAAGCATTTTCCCCCAATTCAACAAAATGCATAAAAATTTCCTTGAGCCGCCGGCTTTGCTTGTCTCGCATTTACTTTATGCGCAACTCATCAGCCAGCGACAAACGGGAGACAACTAAAATGACAACTTTTGGCTGAGCTTTTGTGTTGCCATTGTGGAAGATGTTGCCGCTGTTGCAGATGTTGTTGGCCATGCTGCGGCTGCAGCCATTACCATTGTCATCCGGGGCATTAGCCATTGTCTTCGGCGGCGGGGAGGATTCATTTGTCGTGAATTATGCGTGGCCAGAAAAAGAAAAGTCTTGGGGGCTGGGGCGCATAATCGAGTGCCCAAATGCAATGAGCGGTGGAATGTCGCATCTGCATACGCAACTGCAACTGCAATCAGCTGCTGCTGCAGCTGCGGTGGCTCATTTAAAATGCATTTATCTCAATTACGAGCAGAAAAGCAACAAAATCTCCTGCTTACAACGAATTGGAAACGAAACAAAGTGAACGACGCATTGTTTGCAGCAGAAAAAAACTTTCACTGCCAGCGCCGAACTAAAACAAAAGTAATGGAGTTGCGGGCGAGGGATATGCGGAATCGGGCTCTATAAAGCTGCAGAGACCCTTGCCGTAGGTTCCAGCCAGGTATTTTTAATTTAAACAAATAAACTGAAAGCGGACAGCACAACAAAGCGATTGTGAATTATGCGTAAGAGCCGCAGAAAGAGAAATGGCCGCAGAAAGCCAGTTTCCGGCGTCCTTCACTCAAGGCCGTTTCCATATGGAAGCAACACGCATGCGCTGGTGATCATAATGATGAGGAGTCACGATGGCAGTCACGATGATGGGGCAGCTGTCAGTGAAGTGCAGCTTACGTAACTCGATCCAGGAGAGATCCAGTGGGCCGGACAGCAGGGATTAGCCCGAACTTAGCGTCCGAGCTGTCCGAAATGTAAATTGAGTTTTGCAACGGTTGCATCACGGTGCGTCAGCAGGGAAAACATCTGTGAAAAAGCAAAAGCAAATGCAAAAGCCCAGGCTGGCAAAACCTGTTAAGTCGCCAAAAAATATTTCATAACCACCGTCTATACATAAAGTGCCGCAAAATGTGTTAACTATTATGCAAAGCTGTCGAAGCGCCGAGTCACGTTTTCGGGAGGCAGCTTCCTGGTACATCGCTATCGGAAAATCGCCAGCCGGCACACCGCAGATCAAGTTCAAAGTGTCAAGTTTGCACAAACTTAAAGGAAGCGCTCGCCGGAGCGGCAAATGGGCAAAAACCATTCGCCGACCAGCTGCCTCGTGGTGCTTGAACTCCAAATGAAAGTGAAAACACGCCGACTTCGGCTGCAACGCTGCCGAGCAGCGCGAAAAGCTGGCTAACTCTTACTTTCGAGTGTGTTGGCTGGATTTCCAGGTGACTAAGCAATCCCCATCGCAGAAGGGGTTCTGTGCTTGGTAGAATACTTACACACAACACATGGGGTTTAAAACACTTTAATTATAGTACAATTTATTATTATAGCAGCTCCATCGCTACAAATATCTATATTTCAAAGAGAAGTGATTAGGAAAATCAATTATTGCCAAGATTGTAGATCATTCAAGATGTCTTAGGCTTATTTCTTATAAAATTCTTCCATCTATTTGAAAATCTTTAGAGAAATAGTAGTCAAATAACCCTCGTGTAACCCATCTCAGCAAAGAAAACTTCGTAATTAAGTTGTTCCGTAATACTGCATTGCAGGAACACCAATATACCTTCAATGCAAGCGGCTACAGGGTACTGAACTACGATTCGTACTTGCTTTTATTGCGCTGCTCACTGCATTCATTCATTTCCTTCTATCGTTAAACGTTAAACGTTGAACGTGAAATGAAAAAGGTGAAAAGAGAAGGGGGAGAAAAGGCCAAAAATCAGACAACAAATTCGCAAAAAGTAAAAAAGAAATTAAATTAAACAAAATAAAATAAAAAACCCTGCGAGCAGCCAGCTGCTGATGATGGTTTTTCCAGTTTTCCGAGATGCTTTATCGCGGCGACAGGTTTCCAAAATCCCAGCTGTGACATGTGTGACCAAGGAAACGCGTGTTGCAGTGGCAAGTGCACCTCAGCCAAACGAGTTTTCGGCGTAAATTGCTGATTTAAAAGTCATTTACTACGGAATTAATGGGAATTTAATGCGCAGCGCTATGATTACAACAGTCATTTTAGTATTTGAGCATGGGCTACACCACCCACTCCGAATTGCCGAAATAAACCGGTCCACCAATGATAATGTTTGGTTTATCCGTTGCAGGCAATTAAGGAAGTGATTCGTGGCCAGAGCTCCTCGTGGACTTCGTCGCGATGCGGTGCAGCATGCAACCGAACTAAGCCGCCTGAAACGCCGCTGTTAAAGCGTCAACAGCAATTGCCATAATTGCCATTGGAGCAGCACAGACCAATAACCGCCGGACCCACGAGCACATACCCAAACATCCCACCATCGTCATCGTCATCGTCGTCGCCACCGCCACCGCCACCGCCATCGCCATCGCCGCTTCCAACCCATCCCAGCACCCGGACCAATTCAACTGGCAACGAAACCGGCAACTTGCCACACGAGCTGAGCTATCGGCGGCAGGCACACAGATTGCTGCAAATCCAGCTGAATTGTAACAGAGCCGCCGCGCCGGAAAAACAGAAAATCGCAAAATCGGAAAATCGGAAAATCCCAAAAGCCGATACCCAGGCCAAAATCCAGTGGGGAGATCAATGAACGCGGCACGCAGCTGAGAGCACTTGGAATCCACTTTTGCAGCAGAGCAGCCAGCGGAGCGTAGGAAAAGCGAAACGGACCAGCTCAGTTGGGACCGGATCGGATTGGGCGGCACTCGGTGCGTTCAGCGTTCAGCGTTCAGCGTTTGGTTTTCAAGTTCAGGCGGCGCCGAGCAGGAAGTTGTGCGGCTGCACCTTAATTGGAGCCAGTGTCATTACCACCCGACAACCACCATTCACCGCCGCTCATCCTGCTCGATGTAAGATGTTAGTGGCCACCGACAAAAACCATACCTACACCACCACCATCAGCCGGAGCACACGCAACACCTGGAGATGGAGCCGTCTGGCGTTGGCCGTTAGTCTCTTCGCCTACTGCTCCTGGGGCTCATCTGCGGCCACGCCCACCACTTCGGGGACCACGGCCGCCCTCCTCACCGGCCACCAGCTGCTGCCCTGGCAAACGGCAGCGGCGACGGCGGCCACCACGCCCTCCTCCGCCCGCAATCTCTACGCGCCACACCAGAGCTTCAGCCGGCAGGACGACATCAGCTTTAAGGACCTGCGCCAGCGGAGCGACGGCACGGTGGTGCAGTCCTTCGGCTCCTATCGCACCGCCCGTCAGTTTGATGGCATATCGAACAGTGCCCAGCGGCGATCCGACGCCGCCGTAGAGATCATTCCCGCGCCCTCCGTGGAACTGCCGCAGGCTGAACTCATCACGGTGCCCAAGCAGCTGGTGCCCACGATGCCGGAGAATGTGACGCGTCAGGGTCGCCGGCGCAACTACATGTACATACCGCTGCAGACGGAGGGGGATAATGGATCCACGGCGCTGCTGCAACTGCGTCCCAGTCGGAACGCCACGCTTTCCGCGCTGGGACCTCCGGCCGACGGAGTGGCCGCCGTGGCCCATGAATTTGCCGCCGACCTGGCCATCCGGGGATCTGGACCGGAGCAGCAGCCTCTTGCATTGGAACTGGGTCCCGAGCGAACCGAACGCAGCGATCTTCTGGCCGCCGCCAGCTCCACGGACAAGTTGGAGTACGCCGAGCCGGAGAACACCAGTCGCCGGGTGGGCTTCCAGTTTCCCAGCTACAGCTTGAAGCCCGCCAGTCCCTTCCACCCGCAGGCCTACCGCGAGGACAACCCCATATTCGGGGACACCAGTGCCGGAGGCTATGAGCCCCAGCCGTACAGCGATGACGCGTCACCCGTTCCGCCGCCCACTCAGTACGAGCAGCACGAGACGCGGCACACCCGGCAGCTCTACTTTGA
Source organism: Drosophila erecta (assembly GCF_003286155.1). Taxonomy (NCBI): domain Eukaryota; kingdom Metazoa; phylum Arthropoda; class Insecta; order Diptera; family Drosophilidae; genus Drosophila; species Drosophila erecta. Next base: position 18,050,508 of record NW_020825200.1, read on the forward strand.
CTCGGACACGTCATCCTCCAGCTTCGAGTTTCCCGGCCTGGTGAGCAACTCCAAGCCGCACGGCCTCAAGCTCTATCGCGACGACGTGACCAAGTTCGGGGACATCAATGGACCGATCACCGCCCTCCCGCAGCAGCGGCCACAGAGAGGCTTCTACTTCGGCGACACTGAGTTCCGCACTGGTCCTCCTGCACCCGTGCGCCAGTTTGGGCCGCAGAAGAACTTCCAGGAGTACGTGGGACCCAGCGAGTACCAGGGAACCCGCAAGAGCCGCTACTATCCCTACAAGTCCTCTCGCAGTCCACGGGTCGTCTTTCCCACCAGCGACAATGTGGGCACCACCGGACCCAGTGGACCCGCCGGCAGCAGCGGTCCCTCCGGAAACGGGGTCTACTTCAGCGATAACATTGCTTTCAGGTAGGATTATACACCTCTGTACGAGTGTGCAACTATATTTACTATAAGCTAAGCTCTCCGATATACTTGTACATATGTATATACTTAATGCGCTGCATCCCAACAGGGACCAAAACTTCGGCATCAACGAACTGGCCGCCGTGCAGGATGTGCGCAATGACTACAGTCTGCAGGAGCTGGACAGCGCCTCGGAGGCGACCAGCAGTCCGCAGTCGGCGAGCACGTTCAAGGAGAAAGGTAAGTGCCACGTCCCGACCCGCTTTCAACCCCTCCACCACCCGCATTTGGTAGGGCTTAGGAAGGGCTCAGTCAGCTGCTGGGAAACTGCTTGCACTAGGCCACGTAACCCCACCCCAGAAAGTCTAGAATCCAGAATCCAGAATCCCAGAACTCACACACGCCCACACAAAACAACCCACCCGCACACGAGAACATACCGATTGCAACTCCGATTCCCATTCGACAGTCGACATCACAACGGACACGGAGTGCCAGCACCGGGGCGGCACGTGCGAGTTCTTCCTGGGCTGCTGGCTCTCCGGCGGCCTCATTCAGGGCACCTGCGACGGACTGCTGCGCGGCTGTTGCCACCGCACGGCCAAGTCGGCCAATCTGGGCAGCTCGGACTTCGTCGGCAATGCCGTAGATCTGACCGATCTGCCGCAAAAGAACTACGGACCCGTGAACAACGAACCCAGTGAGTGTGGCAGGCTCAGCTCGATGAAAGCCAAATTGATTCCAATTGAATCCAATCCAATCCAACCAAGCACGTGCACACTTAACCCCAACCCAAATCCAACTCCCAGTACCAAGTTCCAGTACTCAATAGCCATTTGTAATAAATGGGGAATAGTTGGGAAATAATTTGCATGCCACCCCTAACAATTTACGTATGTTTTGTAGTTCGTTTTGTTATGTATGTTAGTTATGCACTTGCAACTCGCATTTGTTATTGCTACACTGGGTAGTTTTCAGTGCCTAATTAAGCCGCATGTGGACCGCAGATGCCTCTAACAACACACGCCACTAAAACCAAGCAAAAGACACCCGCGAAGGAGGCACCTCCCATCGAGCATCGCATAAAAGACAGCGGAGAAATACTATGAAAAATAAAATATGTTTAATTGCGCGGCATGAGCATGTTAATTACCACAGCACGCTAATGATAATTAAGCCATATATTACACATAGCTTAACGGCATTATGCTCCGCGTCCCAGTCTAGACCACGACGAAACAGAGACCTCAAGTCCCGTCAAGACGAAGACGCTACGACTCGACTCTAGAAAGCTGATCTGAACCCGGCAGCTTGTTTGCCTAATTGCTTGCTTGGTGGTCGCCCCGTTGTTAATGCTTCCACTAACCCCATCCCAGATACCCCAACCCCCTACGCTAAGAGATCCTGGTGCGCGGTTCCAACTCATCCGACTCCTCTCCCTTTCAGGCTGCGGCATTTCGCTGGCCAAGCAGACCGCCCAGCGGCGCATTGTGGGCGGCGATGATGCGGGCTTCGGCTCCTTTCCCTGGCAGGCCTACATTCGCATCGGCTCCTCTAGGTAAGCATCTCTGCGTTGGCTTCCGCTTACTTCCGACTAAGCATCCCACGATTTCCGCCAGGTGCGGGGGTTCATTGATCTCGCGGCGGCACGTGGTCACCGCCGGTCATTGTGTGGCCCGGGCCACTCCGCGCCAGGTGCACGTCACGCTGGGCGATTACGTGATCAACTCGGCCGTGGAGCCGCTGCCTGCCTACACCTTCGGTGTCCGCCGGATCGACGTGCATCCGTACTTCAAGTTCACGCCGCAGGCCGACCGCTTCGACATCTCCGTGCTGACGCTGGAGCGCACCGTGCACTTCATGCCCCACATAGGTGAGTTGTTCCGGACAATTGGATTAATCTTTATAATTTGCACAAGCAAAATAAAGCCATAAAGGAGAGAACTTACACCTACTTGTTTCTACCACCAGCTCCGATTTGCCTGCCTGAGAAGAACGAGGACTTCCTGGGCAAGTTCGGCTGGGCCGCCGGCTGGGGAGCTCTGAACCCGGGCTCCCGGCTGCGTCCCAAGACGTTGCAGGCCGTGGATGTGCCCGTGATCGAGAACCGGATCTGCGAGCGCTGGCACCGGCAGAACGGCATTAATGTGGTCATCTACCAGGAGATGCTCTGCGCGGGCTACCGCAACGGAGGCAAGGACTCGTGCCAGGGTGACTCCGGCGGACCTCTGATGCACGACAAGAACGGGCGCTGGTACCTGATTGGTGGGTGTGGACAGATAGACAGATCCCTGCAGTAAACTAATATGACTGATCTCCTTCAGGTGTGGTCTCTGCTGGTTACTCCTGCGCGTCCCGCGGCCAGCCGGGAATCTACCACAGCGTCAGCAAGACCGTGGACTGGGTGTCCTACGTCGTCGGACTCACGATGAACATCTAATTTATTCTCATCGCAATCGCAATCGCATTCGCATTCGCACCTGCCTGCTAAGTGGGCCACAGATTGTTTTGTACATAACTCACTTCATTCTGCTCCTTGCTCCGCTCCGATCCACGACGCCTAATTTATGGTTACCCAAGAAATACAATTTAGGTTAAGAGACAAATTAGCGCAGTACAAGTAGCAGTTGGGACTCGTAGTGCGTATCTAGGAGATACACGCGTGTGCGACACATCTGCAAGCAACCTAAGCCTTACATTAATTCTAACTGATAATTACGGTTTAATTTACTTAGTCATATGCGCTGTTATGTAATTTTAAAACTATTTATGAACTCCATTTCGTGTGTAAATAAATTATACAAATATTGAAATGAATTCGAACCCGCGAAACGTTTATTCATCGTACAAACGAAGTCCAAATGTCATATTTTTACTTTTTCTATTCGTTGCTGTTGCAGTCTGGAAATGGTCAATGTGCATGTTACTTTTGGATCGGCAGACGCGGCACATAAACATGCTGGAAGGGAACCCCAGCGGCAGTCCATCCATTCTCCGCATCCTGGTAGTAGATGCCGCCCACTCCCCCGTCCTTCGACTGCTCAATCACGCGAAATAGGGTGAAGACCTCGTGGTAGATCTTGTAAAATATAACTGAGGCGGAGATACTCGTACATGATTGGGATCTTTGGGTCAGATATACTCGGCTTACCCAGCACAAGGGTGAACACCAGAAGGCACATTAGAAAGCTCGACAGGTCAATAAACAGACCTGCGGTCGCGTAGAAAACCCCCAAATAAAGACCGAAGCCAAAGATAACGCCATGATAGATCAACCAGGGATATATTAGGCAACTGGAGTCCTGTTGAAGACACTCTTAGTTATAGTATGGCTTTGGATCTTATATTGCAACAATATGGCATCGAGCTTAAGTGGATGCACTAATATACACTTGATTTACTTACCCGGGCAATACCAATTAGCAGCAGCAGACTGACGCCCATGTTGATCAACGAGAGTCCGTACGCAATGGAACTAAAGATGGTCAACACTGGGCCAAGTAATCATTACTAGATGTCCCAAGGTAAGGGCTCCAGATCGGGGACTACTTACAATTGATCAGTAGCTGCTGTTCCGCCACCGGGACCAAATTCATGGGCCACTGGTTGAGCAGCAGCTCGATGTCGGGACGCACGTGGATGGTCAGCGCGGAGCTGCCCAGGATGACGCTGGAAATAATCACTCCCAGCCAGCCGAGGATAATGACGTTGTACTTCAGGTTCTGGCACTGCACGTACGAGATGGTGTGGCTGCCGGCCATCGCAATGGCGGGTGCCTTTCCACCAGGATGCGATGGATTGTTGGGGGCCATAATGCCAACTTAGCGTGATTTTTGCCGGAATGTTCTGTTTTGGGGTTTGTTTTGTGTTTGCAACAGAACAAACAACGATGTACTGAAGGCTGGACGAGTGGAAACCAGGTGACAGGAGTGCTGGGAATCAGGGCCTGCTTCTTTGCAGCACAAATGTATTTGTGTGGCAATCTAAAATGCGGTGTTATTTAATCCAGACTAGAGGAAGAATACAAGAATGACAAATGAGTTTTTCTGCCTCTTAGGATTTCTAAAGCCATTTTCACTTTTCCACCTAATGATACTGAAACAAGCGACACTTAAGAACCCTATTTGGTATGCTAATCCGCCCAGGTGGCGACAAATTAGAAAGTTACATAAATGAATGTGTGGCCCCCATTTGGGCTGGTGGTTCTCCCGTCTCCAGATGGCCTAACCCCAAAAAGCACTCCGCTTGCCGCCAGTCAACTGAGCTGCTCCCATTCCGGCTAGAGATGGCAGCGGTTCTTGCAATTATGTCGCGTAAAATAATTATAATAGACTGGGAGAACATTTCCTGCGCCGCTGGCGGCGTCATCAGCATTTCGTAATAATTAGTGCTGATGATGAAGAAGATCGGGCAGCACATGTGAAGCAGCAGCATCAGCAGCAGCAACTTAAGACAGCAGTCGCTTCAACTGGCCGCAGCAGCCAGATCAACCTGTTGCTGCGTCTTCTTGGCTAATGGCGTGAAGTTAGTTTGCGTTTGGCCAGCGGCGCGTGCGGTTGTGGCTTGTTCCCCGAATAAGAAGAATAGCAGAACACTTCTCGGAAATCGGATTCCAAAAATGCGGTGTGAAACGCAGGTGCGTGGCTGCTGGGGAAAGGAAAACTGAACGGAAAACTGTGTCATCGAGCCAGTCAGCTCGGCCAACAGAATTGGCATAGTTCCCATTATGATTGTTATATAAAAATCCATTAGCCCCGCCATTAGCCAGCGACCCATTTGCAAGCGACCCCGAAACTTGTTCGCCTATCAAGGACACCGATCTCTTTTCCACCGAGAAGCTCCCCGAGTCACCCGAGCGCCGTGAGTCACCCAGACAGGCCCATAAACAGCATCGACTTCTAGTAAAAGTGGAGCAGCAATAATAGGAAACGTAAGAAGAAAACGGCAGAGCAGAGCCAGCTTAAAAGTGAATAAGAAATTGTCATGCTTTCATTGGCAACAAAGGCGTTATAGCCCATTCTGATGAGTGTTTGAGTGTCATCCTCCTCGGGGAGAAGTAAGTGCGAATAGTGACCCCGAATCAGACGCCAAGATGCAGTTGCTCATGTGGCTGTGCCTCCTCCTGCTCCTCTGCCGGTCCAGTCCCAGCCAAGCCAGTGAGTACGCACGTTCTGTAGGAGTTCCACCTCTAGTGACCCAATCCCCCCAGATATTCTGAACGCCCTGCTGGGGGTGCCCGCGGAATGCGTCCACCAGAGCGGCGTGTGGCCCTGCAAGCTGAGCTTCTCCTGCTGGCTGCAAGGCGGCAAGCACGCGAAGGGATGTGGCAGCAACAAGTGGCTCTTCAGCTGCTGCGTCGCCGAGCCACAGCATTCGCACCAGTATCTCTCCCCCTCCTCGCCGCTGGCCAACCTGGCCAACCTGGTGGACTATGGGAAGCTGAAGCTGAGCCTCAACAGCCTGCCCAAGCGGATCATGCTGCGCAGACGTGACGACAACGAGCTGCTCAATCCCAAGGTGGGTCTGCTATGCTGCAGTAATTGAGCCATGGCAACCGCAGAGCGGGATAATTGAGCAATTTCGCTTGACAGACGGGCAGGATTTCCCTAATTAGAGCTAGAATGAAACTGTAACTTATTTTCAGCGGTTTTCTAGTTTGGTGCCTAGATGTGTATGTGTGAATAACCATATAGTCATTAAACAGCATTGACGCATTAAGATACATATTAACATTTATCATATAATATTAAATATTTGATGAGCATTCCCACCTAAACCATATCCAATTCACAGCCCGAGTGCGGACTGCCGCGGACGGCGCAGAACACGCTTCAAAAACGCATTATTGGGGGACGGCCGGCGCAGTTTGCGGAGTATCCGTGGCAGGCGCACATCCGCATCGCGGAATACCAATGCGGCGGGGTGCTCATCTCGGCAAACATGGTGGCCACGGCCGCCCACTGCATCCAGCAGGCGCACCTTTCCGACATCACCGTGTACCTCGGGGAGCTGGACACGCAGGATCTGGGCCACATCCACGAGCCGCTGCCCGTGGAGAAGCACGGCGTGCTGCAGAAGATCATCCATCCGCGCTTCAACTTCCGCATGACCCAGCCGGACAGGTATGACCTAGCCCTGCTGAAGCTGGCCCAGCCCACGTCCTTCACGGAGCACATCCTGCCCATCTGCCTGCCCCAGTATCCGATCCGGCTAATTGGGCGTAAGGGTCTGATTGCCGGGTGGGGCAAGACGGAGGCGCACATCGGCCACGCGGGCACCAATATGCTGCAAGTCGCCAGTGTTCCCATCATAAGTGAGTGCAGAATCCCACTAAGGTGCTCCGTAATTATGCTCCCTTGTATTTCAGCCACACTGGACTGCATTCGCTGGCACGAGAGCAAGCAGATAAATGTCGAGATCAAGGCCGAGATGTTCTGCGCTGGACACTCCGATGGCCACATGGACGCCTGCTTGGGTGAGTTAATGATACTGAAATCCTGGCTATTTCTGCCTAGCGTCCTTGGCAAATACAAAATGTATGTGCTCTTAACATTAAATATATTATGTATGGCTTCGTTAATTAGAAATATTTTTTCTAAAGAGTTTTATTTATGTGCTAATGATATTGAGAGCCTTTAAATACAGTCCCAACCAATATATATATTTACTCTGTGCAAATGGCAAAAATGTTAGTGTAGTGTGACTTTTGTAGTAGTGACTTTTTTGGCAAATGAAATTAGGCCAGGGGCCACAAACGATTCATTTTATAAGACGTTGCCTAGTTCAGCCAGGTATCAATGCATACTTTCAGGCTTAGCTTTAAAAATACAGTGCGTAACTGCTTGTTTTGCCTTGAATGCTTCTGAAAAAGAATTTGATTTTTAATTTTTCAAAACCGTTTCACACAAATCATAAGAGAACTCACTACGTTATACAAAGTTGCTCATGTGATGAAGAGCAACGACTTGCTACTTTACTATTGGTCCTTTAATTTGACATATTGTTGCATTGATGAATTAAGCCCTGTAATTAATAACCTGTTTCAATATCATATCCCAGGTGACTCCGGGGGACCGCTGGTGATCAAGGAGCGCGGTCGCTTTGTGCTTGTGGGCATAACCAGTGCTGGCTTTGGTTGCGGAGTAGATCATCAGCCAGGTGAGACTCGAAAGCCATGTGGTCTATAAAGAGCTATAGCTTTTCGATACCCACGCATAGGCATTTATCACAACGTGCAGAAGACTGTGAGGTGGATACAGGAAGTGGTGGCCCACAACGAGTTATAGCTGCAGATGACCCTGGAAATCCCCTCCGAACCTTTGGCAATGCAACACATCTCATTAGTTTACGGCTCGTAGCATTAGGCAATGGCAATGGCAACGTGCAATCCGCCGCCAGAGACGATTTATTTATTAGATTTAATAAACAAAACAATTAGCCTATTGTGATAGCGTTTGCCACTTGGGGAAGTGGGCTGGAGACCGACCTTGAACGCCGCCGCCCGCTGCCAAAAAGAGAAAACGTGGCTGCCCAAACAAACAAGCCTCTTGTTGGGTTATGTCACTGGTTGTGCCCTATTTGGTGGAGTGCCACAAATGGCACAATCCCTAACTGCCAGGCGGTAATTCGTACATTAGGCGCATTAAGCCCAGGCAGCCTGTGTTACCCAATGTTGCTGTTGCGCAGTGCAACTGCTGTTGCTGTTGCTGCTGCTGCTGCACCGCAGCAAGATGTGCATGAGCATATGTCGCTGAGCGGTGGCAATGAAATCCGAAATGTGTGCCATCGAACGGTCAGTTATTATTGGTAATTGGTAGTGATTAGGCGCGGTTCGAAAACTTCTTTGCGCCGCAAGTAAATGTCACGCTTGAGACGAGGCTCGATGCCGCTGAGTGGTATTTTCCGCCTGCAATTTGTTCGGCCATTGTTGGTTTTGCTAAAACACCAATTTGAGTTTTGATGGAAAATGCGACTTCCTCTTTGGAGTGGAGTGGTGAAGGTAGAGAGGCGAAATTGGATATTAGTCATGGCGACAAAAGCAGCAACATGCAATTGCCAGTTGCGAGTTGCCAGTTGAGCGACAAAACTCGTTGCCTTGGCCACTTTCGTTTTCAATGCGGGTCTCTCGCCGTCTTAGCTTGGCTTAACTTTTCTCTCGATCCGCTCTTTGGTGACTATTACTCAATAGTCGGAGCTCGGCTGGGCTCGCTCCGTGTCGTACCGCTCGCCAGTCGGTTGGCGGTGTTGATGGCATTTTGATTTTGAATTTGTCAGCCCGCTGTTTATTAAGTGCTTCGACGCGACGGCGCAGTGGTTGCGAACTGCGGATGCATTTGGACGACGCGAGGCCGCAGAAAGCGAAGTGTAAAATATTGAAGATACGCTCTAAATTATTGCCAGGCCTGCCGCAGAAGTGAAGAAGTGTACGGTGGAGAAAACTGTGGACTTAATTCCATTTGCCAGGGCCCAGCACTCCACTTCGGCCTGCTATGCAAACGAGGCGCGATTATTCAATCAAAAACTCGCGCCGCTACGTGAATTAAGTGAAACACAATTGCAGAAATCAGTGACAGACGCGGCAACAACAAGTGTACTCAACAAAAAGTACGAAAGTATTGCAAAATGCGCTTGCCGCAGCAACTGCTCGTGCTGCTGCTTGCAACAGTGGCCGCAGCTGGCCACAGCAGCTACAACTCGGTGTACAACGAGGTGATCCCGCCGGAGCTGAAGCAGGCCATCAACCAGGAGTTGCCCAAGGAGGCCAAGTTCTTTGACGAGCTGGACTGTGAGTATTTCTCCCCCAAGCCGCCCTTCCCTGCCTTCAAATCAAATCGAGTTCGTTGCCTAAGTCTTTCGTTCGCCTGGCACAATTTGCATATTAGTTAACACGCCATGCTTAACCTTGATCTTCGCTGCTCCTCCACGTCAAGCTGGGACCAATCCCCGATCGGGGAAGTTGTGAAACCCCCTTTTGAAAATCGGACTCAGGCCTCCGGCGAAAGTTCAGCATTCCGTTCTTGGGCAGCCAATTCATCTTGCTTAATTGGACTTTCCAAAAGAAAGACACGAAAGCCAATTAAGCCCGAGCTTAAGGTGATTACCCATTAACATAAAGGCAGCAAATGCGAGATGTAAACTCACATAGAAAGCCTGCGATTTTAGGCAACTGTGAATGACTATCAAAACGATGGCCAGTCAGGCTAAATATTAAAAATCAAACGCCGCAGCGTGGCGGCTGCACAAGTTCAATGGCAGCAGCAGCTGCCACGGATATATGTAATACGAGTATGAGAAAAGCAAAAGTGTTTCCAGATACCGATACGCGGACAGGAAAATCCACTGCAATTAACTTCAATTGCGCACTCGCTGTATTCGAAAGTGTTAACAGCAAGCGCCGTGAGTCGGCCATTTTCCCAAAGATTATAGATTATTTGGTTTGGCCTTTTATGTAAGCAGAAACCTTGGCCAAAAATAAAAACCAGCGACAAAAAAAAAAAAAACGTAAACAGCCCAATTGAAGTCGAGCAAATCGATGGCTTGGCAACATGTTGCCGGTTCGCTGGCAACACCGCTGCGCAGCAGCTCTGCGCTGCTCCGATTCGAACAGATAAAGTTGCTCTGCAAGTGAAATGGCCAAAAGCGGCATGTCTTCGGGTCTTCGACTGCCTTTCGGACCTGGCTGCTCGGCTCTGGGCTTGGCGTTCGCAAAAGCTTGGCTTAGTTCTGAGCCGATTTTCCCGACGCGCGGTCGCCTTTCCGTTTGCTCGCTCCTCGCCGACTGTGTGCGCATGCGTAAAGAAAGATAATTCCAGAGGCACAAAAGTGAAGTGAAGATTACGATTTTCTTTTCGAGCGTCGAAGCTGCGCATGCGTGAAGAGCGCCAGAAAGCCCCAAATGATAATAAAAGTGAAATCCTTTGTGAACTAGTGGCAGGACTGCAGCTGGTCGCGAGCCAGTGACGGCTAAAAATCAATCATAGGCCAGAAAGCGAAAGTGCCACTACCCCCATTGAAAGTGAAAGTCCGCGTGGGACAACCCCTTTCGTTTCGCCCACTCGCCCACTTGCCCACTCGGCATGCTGCCATTGCCCAGACACTCCAAGGACACCTGGCTGCGGCTGGTGGTTCTCTGTGCCCTGATATGTTTGTCTGCTCCCAGAAGTGCAGATGCTCTGGGCTATCCCAGTGCCCAGCAGGAGCACGACATGCTCATCCTGGACGCCCTGTCGCGGCGCAGTGGAACCGGATACTATGGCGAGAACAGCGTGATGGAGATGCTTTCCCGAAGTACTTAGCCTCGAACCATTTGACCCGACCAGACCCCCACCCTGCCACCCTGCCACCTCTCAACTAATCTCTAATCTCGTTCCCCAACCGCCCCTGTCTTTGCAGTGATACCGCAGTCGTGCCGCTTTCGTGGCCACAAGTTCGAGTGCGGCCTGTCCATCTCCTGCGTCTTGGGCGGCGGCAAGCCGCTGGATCTTTGCTCTGGCGGCATGATCTGGTCTTGTTGCGTGGACAAAGACCTCGACGCCGAGGAGAGTCCGCACGCCGCCCCGGTGAACAACACGAGTGAGTATCCCCCAACGACATCCACACCGTTCCTACTTCATTCCGATCCCCAAAACCAGACACACATTTGATTCTGAAAGACATTTCGCCTCGCGCGATTCCCTGCAATTGGAAAATTGCTGCGCTTGAAGTTATGCAACTCGGTTTCGTATAATAGCGCAATAAATTAGCTTGCATTTCGAAAATGACATCAAATTGCTCTGTGCACTAGCACACAAGCAAGGGCCTTTGGGCTCCGTACGGGGATATGCAACTAAATAGCGCAGAACACTCTATTCCGAATGGGATAATATTGTACGAGTATCTATTTATTTTGGCATGCTAACATATTCTTTAATCTTGCATTAAAACATATTCTTTATATGGTTATAGAATAAGATTAAATGCAAGCCTTTTGTACCGCTTATATGGGTAGAGTCTATAAACAATTTAGCATTATTACTACTCATTTTCTTTTTATCTTTATTTTAATGACCATAATATTCATGATATTTCAAAGCAATTTCCTGAACTTATTGACCAGAGTTCTTATATACAGTTCTGCCAAATTATTATTATTGCATTATTAGTCAGTGACATTATTAGTTGTGCTGTTCATCAATAAAGAAAGTACCATTCACTGTGATCATATGCTTAAATGTTGACAGCCTCTACAATTAATTATAATACAAATTGAAGTGTAAACTATAATTTAAAGGTAACTTAAATATATTTTGGTACATTTTTCTTGGGCGTGACTTAGAAAAATGCATATACTTTCATCATGAATATGATAACTGCTTTTTCTGAGATATTTTTTGGTTAAGAACACAATTGTGCGAAATGTGTAAAGTAAAATAAGCCATATTTAGTTAGAAGCGCAGTTCTTGACCACAGAATTTTGCTTTAATTTGGATCGAATATGCTCACATTCCTAAAACCGATTTAAAGCCGTACTCTATTGCTGCTTTATGGATCGATTGGCTTGCCATCAAGTGCACTGCTTCTATCGTAATCGCAGTAGATGCAATTACCAATTCGGCAATAGTGCAGCTAGAAGACCAAGGAGAAGAGCCATTCCTTTTATATTATGCCACACACGCATCGGTATTGCCCACGGAGTTTTATTTATTTTGCTACTTCAAGTTGCTGTTTTCCATCTTCAGCTGTTCCGCAGCTATTTTGTTGTGCTCTGTTTAATTTTCTAGATTTCTGCCTTTTTTCGAATGCGCTCGTTACGAGCATAAAAGCAAACCTGAACAATAACAAAGCATTACAACATGTTATGAATAATTCTTGGTGGAAAATTTTGTTTTCCCCGTCTCTCACTCGCACATCAATCTCTGTCTCAGCCTCAACCTTTTCTTTTGCCGCAATTTAACTTAATTTTGAGAGACTTTTCCCCCTTTTGGATCAACCTTTTCCTCGAAGCCCATAAAGAAGCGGGTTCTGCGTGCTTTCTTTGGTATTTCATGTGTAAAGTTTTCCCAAGACGTCTGGCGACAATGATAAAGCCAAAAGCTGAAAACCGAAAACCGGAGTCAACCCCGAAATGGGCAAAACTCACTTGCGGAAATAAACGAAGGTGAACGTTTTCGCGTTTAAAAGTGAAATTTTTGGATTTCTTTCTTTGTTTCAATTCGACTGGGCGCCCTGCTCCTCATCCCTGCCCCACCGCAACCTTTATTATTTTGTTTGCTTTCAAATGTGGGAAAAATCACAGCGCCAAAGTTACGGCATACCCGAATCAGGCCGAGTTCCGAGCTCCGAGCTCCTCGAGAGTGTTAATCAAGTCATGACGCCGTTCTGTGTCTCCCCCCAAATGGCTTTCGGATTGTTTTGAATTACGTGCGAAACACCCGGACACCCAGTCTTCGTCTTAATGCCTCGACTGACCACACTGGGCCCAAATTTTCAGCTGACATAATAGCATTCGTGTCTTGGCCCCCCTTTTTATTACGAATGCTGACCAGTTTTTGGGGGAAAGTCTGACACCGACTCCGTTGGCCATGATGACTTCTGGAGTCGCTTGCCAGACCATCATCCTGTATCCCAATTCTCACACACAGGCGACATAATACACTTGCATGACATTTACCCCGACCTGTCGACGAATGCCAACAAGCCGCAGCACCACCTGCACCACCACAGTGGCAACGGCCTGTCAGCGGCCCAGTCCACATCGTCCACAGCGTCCTCCTCCGCACGACCGGCTTACCCCAGCAGCTACTACGGCACCAAGCGACCATCCCACTACAGCGGCTCCAATTCCTACAAGCCAGGCTCCTCCGCTGGCGGATCTGGCCGTCCATCCTCCTCCTCCTCCAACCTGAACAGCTGGGAGCACGAAAGCGGCGGCCACCTGGGCTCGATCAGCGGGATCACAAACCACCTGGACAGCTTCTTTGACGCCGAGTCACAGGCGCCCTTGGACTCCGCCGGCGCGCCACCACCACACGAACCGCTGCCCAACGCCCAGGCCTTTGCGGTGGGCAATGTCCTGGACCTCAATGCTGGAGAGGCAGCGGACGAGTACCAAAGTGGAGGCAGTGGTGGCTACCACGACGCCAGCTATCGTCCAGTGCCGGGTACAAAACCACCACCATATCACACATCTCTCTCTTTTCTGGCACCTCTGCAATTGGTTCTTTTAACCTGCACCACACAACCACTCACCCACTCTGCCACTCTGCCACTCTGCCACCACTCACTATGTTATGTTGCTCTCCTATTTTCTGTAGATCATTTCTCGCCTTGTTTCGGTGCCCCATTAGCCTTACTTACCGTATCATATGTTTATTCCCAGGCTGCGGCGAGGTCTACACGCGATCCAATCGTATTGTAGGAGGTCATTCCACGGGCTTTGGCTCTCATCCCTGGCAGGTGGCGCTGATCAAGAGTGGGTTCCTCACCAGAAAACTCAGCTGCGGCGGTGCACTGATCTCCAACCGCTGGGTGATAACGGCTGCCCATTGTGTGGCCTCGTAAGTACAGCAAAAACAAAAAGGGAGTCTTTCCAATAAAAACTAAGATACATCTTTGGTTCCCTTGCAGCACCCCTAACTCCAATATGAAGATCCGCCTGGGCGAGTGGGATGTTCGTGGTCAGGAGGAGCGCCTGAACCACGAAGAGTATGGCATCGAGCGAAAGGAAGTGCATCCCCATTACAACCCCGCAGACTTCGTAAATGATGTGGCCCTGATCCGCTTGGACAGGAATGTGGTCTACAAGCAGCACATCATACCCGTCTGTCTGCCGCCTCCATCCACCAAATTGACCGGCAAAATGGCTACTGTGGCTGGGTGGGGGCGAACCCGACACGGCCAGAGCACAGTGCCCTCCGTGCTGCAGGAGGTGGACGTGGAGGTGATCTCGAATGATCGCTGTCAGCGATGGTTCCGAGCAGCGGGTCGGCGAGAGGCCATACACGATGTTAGTAAACCTTGGGTTTAGATATCCAGCTCGCATAACTTTTCCCAAAAAGCATCTATGAAAAATCTATATTGACCAATATTTTTCCATACAGGTCTTCCTGTGCGCAGGCTACAAGGATGGGGGCCGGGATTCCTGCCAGGGCGACAGTGGCGGCCCATTGACACTGACCATGGATGGGCGCAAGACCTTGATCGGATTGGTGTCCTGGGGCATTGGCTGTGGCAGGGAACACCTGCCCGGCGTCTATACGAACATCCAGCGTTTCGTGCCCTGGATCAACAAGGTTATGGCCAATGACAACGCGTAGGCGCCAACGCGTAGGTGTGCGTCGCTGCGAAGATGCATGCCGTCTGCCAGGCCATGTGATTCCTCTACGACTCGGGGTTGCTAGTGTGTAAGACCGAGGTCCCTGGGGCCTTGTATTTATTTTACCATACTCCACTTACTAGAGTTCCTCCACCTCAATCAGTCCAACCCTTCGGTACTTCCACCCTTCATTCGACTTCATTGCATTCCCAGCATTCTATTTAAGTTTTCGATATTTATTATACGCTGTTCGAATATGTCCTACATTTGCGGTCCACACTCACTTACATCGTATTGATACCAATAATTATGTTTTAAAAATAAACAAAACTACCAAAATGCAGCAAATGCTTCTCATTGACAAAATATATTTATTAAGTGAATAATATTGTATCTTAGCATCACAGGGTGGGGAAATATTCTTAAGAATTACGAAACAATATATGAAAGTAAGTGAAGTAGGAATTTTACATTGCAATCTGTATTTGACACAATGCGGGGTTCGCGTCCTGGGTGAGTAGAAATACACTGCATACTTTTAGGCAGAATATAAGCCTTACACAATAAAAAAACCCAAAGAAAATGATTTCAAAATGGATTGGAATCTGTGTTTATCTTGTTAGGCAAATAAGAAACAGAGGCAGCAAACATCAGCCAGAAATGCATAACAGGCCCGAACATCAAACAGAGATAACTTCTAAGATAGCGCGGGAAATCCAAACTGGGTCCATGCCGTGCAACAGGTGCCCCAAGCCGAGCATGATCTGAATTTCTAATGAGCCCGACTTCCGCTGGCCACCAACCAGTAACCAATGACCAGTATCATCGCTGGGCATCAACTGGATGGATGGGATGGTGGTGCCATCAAAACTCAATAACCTAATCAGGGGAGAAGAACCGAAAAGGAGCTTATCAGCTGCTCTCTCGCCTGGCGTATCTGCCTCGCTCTTAGCATCCACTTGGCATCCACTTCTTCGGGCGATTGGCCAAAGAATCGGGGATCGCTTGGCTTTCCAGTCTTAATTCCTCAGTTGCTGTGGAGCAGCCCCAGTGTCAAGGTCTCTCGAGTTCAAGGAACGGCCAAAGACACGCGTCATCGCCAAGTCAGTCAGTGGTTGATAGTTAATTGTGCGTTTTGTTTTGTTTGCTTCATTAAACAGAGATGTTGTGAGGCGCGATTCTTGTGTGCCATGTAAATGGGTTTCTTTGGCAGTCAAATGGCCTTTTCCAAGAGCTAATGATGTGTGGATTGGAGCGAGTGAGGCTCGAAGTACCTATACAAATGGAAATTGCTACGATGAGTGCATTAAGGAGCTTTTGCCTCGATTTGTATCAGAAGTTTAATATTTCCCCTCCCAAAATAAGCAAAGTGTTTTTCCCCAGAAGTGTTGCTCCTTGGAAGTTTCTTCCCACACATTTCTGGGAAAACACACTTAAAAGCCGAAGAAGTCGCCATGCAATTCTTATCAGCCAACTGGTTGGCCTGTGAGCCGCAGCATAATGAAGATTGACTTTCTTAACCCGACGACGTGCATAAATTAAAAGACAAACAAATGGTGGCCCCCATACGCACACTCCCACACCCACTGCCACTTCCACTCGCACAGGTGACAAAGAATGGCGAGCAGCGGCAAAAACAAACTCATTTGCACCACAAAATATATGTATTAAAAGAAAAAGCAGCGATGTGTACGTGTGTGTGACCGTGTGTGTGTTTGTGCTGCCTTCTGCTTCTTGCTATTTTAATGTGAAAGCGCTGTTAACCCCAAACCCCCCCTTCCACTGCCAACACCACCCCCCGCCAAACACCTTTGGCCGCCAATCAGCTGTGAGCCGCCTCAAAAAGAGAGAGGTGGCCAGAAGAGAGAGAGGTTCATTTGAATAAGAAACAGAAACAGCGCCTAGCTTTTGGCCGTTCTCGGTGTTGGCCTTAATGAAAACCGTTATGCGCGTAGCGCAGTCGACGCCGACTGCACGCATGCGCACATGTTGCTGGTTTGCTTTTGGCTTTGACCGGAGTAACTTTGAGCCGGAGTGAGCGGGCGAGCGAGCGAGAGAGAGTCAGCTTACTAACCAATTTCGCCTTACCAAGTTCTTCAGCTCTGCCGGCGTGGCCAAATCTCAGTCGCGGCGGGCAGAGGCAGCGACGGCACCAGTGGCAGTGGCAGTGGCAGCGGCAGCGGCTTCACCTGGCTCACCTGGTTTGTGGATCTTTTGTGTGAGCTCCAGTCGGCAGACGTGCGCAACTTGTCGCGCTCTTAACTTGGTCTTCAGCTCGTCTTCCGTCTTCCGCGGGTGTGTGTGCGAGTGTGTGTGCTCGGGGACTAAGCGAGTGTGCGTGTGTATGTGTGTGTGTGAGTGAAATAATTGGCCTGACCCAAAGTCCCGGGCAAGTTCAAGTGCAAGAATACAAGCCAAGCCAACGAAATCCCAACCAAGAAAGGAAACGAATCTGGGGAAACAGATTTTGCCAGCCGGCTAACAGTGCTTTGTGTGATCTTTTTTTGAACGAAACAAAAGATAGAACTGCGGAAAAAGGCCAAGCGGCAGTGTCAAAAGTGAAGAAACTCATAAAACAAACGAGCCACAAACGTAAGAGTTATAATCACACTCATATGGTAACAGCGAAGTAAAAGAAATGACCCAAAATAGCTGGCAGCAGTGAACCGAAGCTCGACGTCAACTGGCAGCCAACGCAAGTAAATGCAAAAGATCCGAGACTCAGATACGCATCCGCCAGATACGCCGGCTCATTTTCCCTGTGCCAGTGGTTGTGCCCAAAGTGGCTGTGCACTTTCTACCGCGTACAAGTCAATTAAGCGCCAACTCACTGCGGTCACAGAAACAGAAACAGAAACAGAAACACATTCAGATGCATGTGCTGAGATACAGATTCAGATACAGATACCGAGCAGCCGATAGATGCGCATAACTGCAACTAACTGCACCAGCAGAGGCTGCAAAACAAGAGCAGCCAGTTCGAGCGCCGCAAACACGGCCAAAGCTCGAAACGAGTCCAAAGCAAAAGTCGCTCCCTCCTCTGTAAATTTATTGAAATTCCTGTAAAATGCAAGCGAGCCAAAGCGGCGTGCCACAGGAGTTGGGGCACCACCACCACCAGCAGCAGCAGCAGCAGCAGCAGCAGCTTAGTACAAGTGTCTCAATTGCGCTGTTACTGCAGACTGCTTCTGCTTTTGCCTCGGCGGCCGAGAAAAGGCAATCTTGAGCAGAACTTTGCTTGCACCAGCTTCCTTTGGCTCTTCGGCCAACGATTTTTGCTTTTCGGTTTAAAGAACTGGTCTGATAGTGGTTATGCCAATGGCAAGGCGAGAGTATCAGGGGTTAGATGGACTGCGAGTTAATTTTATAAAGGATACACGTATATAGGATTTTACAAGGGAAAGGAGAGAAACTGGGGTAGAGGATTATCTCTTAATATACGAACGGGAATATCGTACAAGCTGAGATTGACTTAATGCAACTGTAGTAGTTTTCCTGTTCATTCAAATTTCTCTATGATAGTTTTCACATATTACGTGATGAGTAGCATAGGGTCGACCCTGCGCCAACACACGGCTCTTCCTTATTGTTGGAGGACTGCCAGTCAGCCTGTCTTTGGTCTAAAACGCACTCGACAGCAGGGAGTGATGTGGAGGGCAGTGGCGGGGTGGAGCACGTTTGTCTTGCGGCCACAGAGCCACAGATGATCTGGCAGTAGGAAGCCTGTTGCGTTATTTGCATTTCACGTTCTGGGGCCGCTCTGGTTTATACAGGTTTGCCGGGCAGATCGCCTCCCAGGAGAAGATGATGATTGGGGTGATAGGATGAGGCTGCCTGCGTAGAGTAGCGCAAAATGGCTCGCCGTAATTATTGTAATTTGCATTCGGCATTTGCAATTGAGAAACTGCCGTTGATGGTTCTACTGAACCTGCAATGGCAATGGCAGCTGCTAAAACTATTAGGCGGCCAAAAAAACTCAGCGACAGGCGATGCGCGCGCCTGCCCATCGAGTTCGTGCCCTAAGTCTTTCGTTTTGAGCTAATGAACTGGGCCTCCGCTGACAGCCAGTTGGGGACATGTGCCCAGAGATGCCAAGCCGCTGGGCCTTGGCAGCCCGCAGCTCAGTGGACACAATACAAAAAAAAAAGAAAAAAAACAAATACACACAGAAAGTTTCTCCGAGCACCGTTTTTGGTAAGCAGAAATGAAAGCAGCGGCAAGAGAGACGCACTTCTTATTTGATTACACTAGAAACGTAGTCGATGTGTATGTGGTTTCTTTTGACGAACTAGTCGTTCCATGGCAAATGGCATAATTCTTTTGTTCAGCATTTGAAATTACAAGCCGCTGCTGGCATTTCACTTTTCTTTTAAGTAAATACTAAAAAAGAAGTCACAAAGAAATTCGTTGGCTTTCGCTTTTACGCAGGGCTAACTTAGCTGCAAAAAGTATTTTTAATATCAAACAAAACGAATTGTAATTTCACTTTTAACGAGCAAATGAAATTGCCACTTGTATTGAGTCGCGAGTGGAGATTACTTAATTGCTCATTAAACGAGGTGGAGCTGGAGGGACAGCCCCAACAATCCCGAGATCCCCAGATCCCGAGATCCCGCGATCCGGCGATCTACCGATCCGATGGAAATCATGCAAATCATCCGCTTCTGCTGCTTCTGACCCAGATCCGGCCACATCTCGCTCTTCCCAGGCATTCTGGTTATCGCTCAGAAATTCATGTTAATTTGCACACAGAGCCAACGCCAACACAATTATACAGATACGCATACCGATATGGTCTGAACGTGACCCAAATACACAAATAGCTGGCCAACATTTTTGAGGCTGCGAAAAGCCAAACAATCGTGAAACTGGACTTGAAATCGTGTGTACTAGTAGTGAATGTTTCGGTTCGAATTCAACGTCTAATTGACGCATCCGCATGGATATGTTTTATGGCTTCCGTTCTTGATTACAGATTCCCGATGCCGATTTAGCATTCTGGCTTAATTAAAGCCATTTACTTAGTAAGTTGCGGTCGAAGTTCCTAACAGCCAGGTTCAACGACCGCATTACGCAACTCACAGAAGAGTCGCTAACAATGAGAGTTACTCTGCTCCCTTTCCGCCGCCAAACGCAGCTAATTTCTCAGCGCTGCAGAATCGTGACTTAAAGAAAGACCCAAAGAAACCAAACCAAACAGAACAGAACAGAAGAGCACAGAATGGTCGATCAATGAATGTGTTGTCACCGCAAGATGCCTCCGGGCATGGACACAAGTATGCGAGATATAGACGCGCCTTGTCATCGGATCCCGGAGCAGGTCCAGTTAACTCTAGCCAACTCATCATCGTCATTTGTCGCCGTTTGTTAGTGGTTCGCTTTCTTTGATTGCTCCGGCTTATGTCATCATTTCTGTACATTTTCCAGCGCTGAACTTTCTTTGCCAGATCGAACTGCGGCTCAATTAGGCGTGTGTTGAACCCCGTCTCTCAATGGGATGAGAACCAGTTGGCACCCGGGGCAGCCCTGGGAATAGAAACCCGAGGCTAAGTGCATTTCCATACTGTTATATAAACGGGGCGCAGATTATACAATCAGTAAATGATTCCCCTTCGGGTCGCTTTCTATGCTCACACTTTTGCTTTCCATTTGGAGCATTTTAGGCATGACTAAACAAGCAACCCGGCATATTACACATACACCCTGGCTGCCTGGGCAAATTTAGCTCGTTCGGTTTCCGTTTCTGTTTCTGTGTTTTGTTTCATTTCTCCCCGTTTTTGCATATGCAAGTCACCGAAGAGAGACTTTCACCTACTTGAGTCAGACGAGGCGTATTGCTTCTACGCACTTGTTGCTTCCTCCGTTTGCCCGCCGTCTGCGCCGCTTTTCTCTGTGGTTGTTGGGCCGTGCCCATCGGTTTGGTGTAGAAATATGGATTCGTTAAGTGATCGATTTGAATGGGGCCTTAAAAACGTTTCACATTTCACATGACTCATCCGGCGGGCAGAGACTAACCAACTTGTGGACTCTTTTGCAGATGGGTGCACAACACACGGATACGGACACCTATACGTGCACAGCAGCCAGTAGGGCGGTAGAAGCCTCAGATCTGACCCCCAAAAGAAGTGGAGCATCAGCCCCGTTCAGAATGCCACGCCCCAGCCTCTTCTTCAGCTTTCTCACGCTGGGCAGCCTGCTGCTGCTGACGGTAGACGCCAGTCCCGTATTCGTGGATAATCCCAGCTTAGCACAGTGTAAGTACCCGATCCCCAATTCACCACTCTCACTTCTCCGATAGAATCATCTGCCCAATTGTGTTTATGGGTGTCAGGCAATTGACGCTCTCACTTAACGGGAATTACTCTGCGGGAAGAGATTCCGCTGCTGATGCACATACCGATCCCATCAGTCCCTTTCTTCCACATCTTTTCCCGAGAACTCCAGCACTTTCTCTCACGCAGGCAATTGAAAGTCCGGGATCCCCGGTGATTAAAATGAAACTAAACCCAGATCTTAAGTAGCCGCACCTTAAACCAGACGCCCAAAGAAACTTTGGAAAATATAATAAGCACGTTTCAAGTCACGTAACAACTAGTAATGTGACATATTCCAAATTGCTTTAACAACAATAAGAAAACATCATGCTTTTTTAACAAAGAACAGAAATCTAATAATGGCGAGGGAAAGAAAAAACATGAACAAATGAAAAATAAGAACTGCTGATCAGTAAGAACATAAAATCAATCAAAACATTTAACTTACCTGGTAAACTAATGGAATATAATTAATCTGCACCAATTGAAAAGCTTTTAATGCCCTTAATCACAGGGCTGCCTTTTATTAATTACATTACATTACATTATCAAAACATAAAACCTTCCAACATTTTTGACAGAATACTATGCAGTATCAAGTATGTTTATCTGTAACATAAAGCTAATGGCACAAACCCAGATTTAAATCATAGAAAGCCATGCAAACTTTTAAAACGTAGTCAAATTTCGGGATCGTTTAACTTTATGCTTAGAAAAGATTGTTAGAGTTATTGTTCAGCATCAACCATCTTGAGATAACAGAAGCTTGCAGCCATAAACTTTATTGCCAAACAGGCGAGAGCACGGCAGCAGTAACAAAAGACTTAAGCGGCGAACTCGTACGCAGTGAGACCAAACTTAGAACACAAAGGCGACAGAGCCAGAGCACTTCTAATGAAAGTAATCAAAACTAATGACAATAGAGACAGGCGTTGCCGGGAACGAAGATTAATTGGGTCATAGCCATTAAGAATCAAATTTATACGCTATTAGCACTTCCTCTGCGGCCCCACACAGCTGCCAATTTGTCTGCTAAAAGACAACAAAGCGCAGCCTTTCAGCTGCCAGCGGAGAGATGAAACTAAAACTACGAAACTTTCATATAATCCGAAGCTGGCCAAAGAGCCAAACTGGCGAACTGGCGAACGTCAGCGGGCAAAAGCAATTGAGGTCAGCCATCAAAGAATGTTGCCATAAAATAAGCAACCGCTGCCGCCAGCCAGGCCAGTCCGTCTTGGACATTCGGACGCGGGCCAGGTATCTTATTCGGATTCAAAATCGGAATTATACTTTGGTCAAGAGCATGTTATGTTTACGACTGGACCGCAGCGGCAACAAAGAAAATATAAATAATATGGATCCACTCGGGCAGACAGATACCCGCAGACGGAGACGCTGGCGGAAAGCGGCGGCTGCAGAAAGCGGAAAGTAAATTTGATGGCAAGTGAAAGGGAAATAAGACAAACAAACCCGGAGATCGAACCGAACCCACTGTTCTTGGCTGCCGCTGACCCACATAGCCGCTGCGCCACTCACCCACAATCGGGCCACGAAATTGTGGTGCCGCATTCGCATGCCAAAAGCGAATTTCCTTCATTGCAATGCGGGTCTTTTCCTCTCTAGCCGTCTGTTGCCCCAACTCCCCCAAATCCCCTTACCCCACCGCCTTCGATTCTGGCTGTTTGGTAGGCCAGGCGAGTGGCTAGCGAAACATATGCTAAGCTGTTGACCCAAAAAGCCACAAAACGAAATGCAAACAGAAACAGAACGGCTGCCACTGCCGGCTCGGCCACGATGTATGGAACGTGACAATGTCTCGGGCTGAATCCACTTTTCGATGGATTATTATCGTTCTCGGCTCTGCGGCGCAAGTTCGTGTCTTGAGTCATCCGTTTTTGGGCCGCTTCTGAGGCGTGGAAACTCAATGCCCAAGTGAGCTCTCTTCAGAATTTCGTGTTAATTGCATAAGAAATGCGCGGCAGCTTACGGCTAAAGTTCAATAAACGCGAAACACCAACCAGGCAATTGGCAATATTTATTTAAATACCCTTTAGAATGATAGGGCTATCAACTTTTGGAGTGTTTTAAAACATGTTAGCTCTAAGTTATTCCAACACTCACAAAGATGCCGTGGGCTTGGTAAGTAGTAGAGTAGACATTTATGTCGAGTGTTAAGAAAACTTTTTAATTTTAGTATTATTTTTTAGTGCCACTGCATTTTATCTTATTAATAAGCAGATAATAAAAACCGAAATGAAACGTTGAACATTTATAACCCACAAAAACTAAGTAACGGACAGCTTATAAAAGCCAAGAAATAACCATAATTTGCACCTTCAGTGCTGCTTTATATTTAGGAAATCGCGGTGGTCAAACGATGCGTGATTTGTTTTCTTTGTAATGATCAACAAAGTTCAGGCAAAGTGGCTTATTTATGTGCGAGTATTTTAAGCGGTAAGCCCAGCTTGTTAAGTGAATTTATGAGCAAAAGGGGCACTCAGGACCGCCGACTGTGCTTTCCTTGGACAGTCGGGCTGCTCCACGTTATTTCGCCCTGGCCGCGATTTGTCAGGCCCCGAAACACAAATAACAAATAACCAAATAACTCTTGGCCCCGTGCCGCCGTCTGTAATTATATAAGTTCAAAGCTCGAGCTTTCGGATAATTCTCGGCTCGATTACACAATGACGATGGTGGAGATGATGACGATGCTGGCGGTTCTGGGCGAAGCGGCAGCCGCAGAAGAGCAGAAATCATAAATAAATAACAATAATGCGGATGGGCTACTGTTGCCTCATCGGGCGGTCTTATGTGTATGTTTTGGCCGGGCGATGATGACGCCCTTCAGCGATCTGGTGGCTTTTATGGGCTCTCCTCGTGCTGGGTTTTGGCTTGGGGTTCATACCCGTGTTCGTGCTAGTGTTCGTGATTCGTCTTCGTTTGTTGCCACTTCATTTTCACTTGTGTTAACTGTTTGGCTAACGGTAAAGAGCTGGCTCAAATTGGCGTACAAATTCGAAGGCGTTAATCGCCGCAGCAAACGGAAATGGTGTGGAGCAGTCGATTCGAGGCGCTGGGACCAGAATGGGAATCTTATTTGCTTTGTCCCCCATCATCATCATTACTTAGTGTATAATAAACATTATTCTGTGCTACAATTATACTGATGTTCTGTTCTGGTAATTACCTCGCTGTTGACAGTCCAATCTGGTCGAAATATCCGTCATCTGCCCTGCATCGTTCGCAAATCGGGACGCTCTGGAGTCTGTATGTTTGCCATAGATTGCATCAAGCAGAATGGCACCCACCTGGGCACCTGCATCGATCGCTTTTACTTCGGCTCGTGCTGCGCCATGAAGGTGAGTAACTAGCATCCACTGAAACCCTCCAGAGTCCACTAATTCCTCTGCCCAATTACCAGGAGGAAGCCTCGCTCTTTGCGCCAGAGATCAACGACAACAGCATTGACCAGAACACCATCTCCCACTTTTCCCACGAGTCTACCACGCTGCCCACCAGTGCCCTCTTCAAACTAACCACCGAAAGCAGCTTGTCCAGTAGCAGCAGCAGCGGTAGCAGCACCACCCATCAGCACACCACCAACGAGCTGCTCAAGAACGTCACCCAGTCCTATCTGAGCACTGCAAAGCCGTCACCAGTCCGCCCCACCAGCAACGGGACGCACTCAACCACACGCCGCCCACCATTAGCACACACCACCCACAAGAACTCACACTACGTGGTGCGCACCACTATGAAACCCAGTGCCGCGCCGACAACAACGTTTACGCCAACTATTAAGCCGCCACGGCGGCGCACAACCACCTCCAAGCCGGTGCTAACCACTGCTCCGATTGTGGAGCAGCGCATCGAAACCACCTCGGTGCCCACCAAGTTTGTGACTTTCCAAATTGTGGAGACGACAACGCCTGCGGTGACCGAGCCCACTCTCCTCCAGGAGACAACCACAACTACCACCAGGCGACACACCAGACCAACGGGCAGCAGCGCCGCAGCCAGTAGGACAACCAGCAAAACTACAAGCACCAGCACCACCACAACAACAACCACAGCAGCTCCACCCACAACAACGAGCCCGAAGGCGGCCGCAACCACCCAACGTCCAACACCACCGCTGCGCACCACTACAAGTAAGCCGCACAAGACCCATCCCAGCAGGAGGCCAGCACCTGCGAAAAAGCCAGTGACTACGACAACCACCACCGCCAGTGGAACACAATCCACTCGGAAGCCGGCCGATAGTCTGGCCAGCAGCAGCACCACTGCAAGTGCCACCACAGCCTCCACAGCCACCACTGCGCCAGCTCGAAGGCCCGTGGCTCAGACGAGCAGCAGCAGTACTACCTCCACCAGCGCCACATCCACAACAACCAGCGTCTTCAAGGACGAACTGCCCAAGAACCGCACCACAACAAGGATGCCAGAGCGCACCACTCAAGCTCCGCGGCCCAAGCCCAAGCCAACCGGGGAAATCGTCAAGGTGCCCGCGCTGATTGCCGAATCAACAACAACCACCGTAACAAAGGGTTCATCCAGCAGCGGCAGCAGTAGTTCGCAAAAGCCACCAGCAACTAGCACCACTCCTTTGGTATCCAAAAAGAAGCCAACCACCACCAAGGCTCCAACTACCACTACTACGCCACCCACTACAACCACAACGCCGAAACCCACTCGGAGAACGAAGCCTCCCACAACAACAACCACTACTACTAAGGCAACAACAACCACCACCAAGGCAACGACAACAACCACCACAACAACAACTACTGCAAAACCTCTGATCGCCACCGAGCCACCCACAAGTGCACCCCCAACAACAACCACCAAGAAGACCGGCCTAATCACTTGGACTGATGTGAAAGCTGAGCCACCGACTAATGCCAGTATTTCGAACGATTGGCAGCCGGCACCACCTCCTAATTGGATGCCACTGACCACCGAATCAAGTGGAGCCGCTGACAAAACACCAGCTACAACAGGTAAGCCTTCTGCGCTAAAAAAAAGAAGAATTTCAAGGATTTTATCTTTGACATGAGATGAAAAAACGAACGTGAACGCTTAATAAAAAAAGCTTTAAATACTATATAGCCCTCTTAAAAGCAATCTGTTTTTCCCCGCGCACATGGCGGCTCTACTAATGCCTGTTCTGCATCCTTTCACAGCACCACCTAGCGCCACCGACAAAGTGGTCATCTCAGTGGCCACCAGTGTCAGCGAAGTGGAGACCCACGGCCCGAGCAAGCCGCAGAAGACCACGAAGCCACCGAAACCCACCGGCACAGTCAAGCCCGCAACAACAACCACCGCAACAACAGCAGCGACAAGCACAGTGAAAACCACAGCGGCACCAGCGAGCAGTATAGAATTAGCCTCATCTACATCATCTTACACGGATCTCGGCAGTGATTTGGCAGCCAGCAGCAGCAGCAGCACCACCACCAGCAGCCCAACAACCGCAGCCGAAACCACCGATTACAGCGGCGAAGAACCGAACACAACGACCATCGAGGCTACGGGCAGCACCACCGTGGCACCCGCCAATGCATTGGAGGGCGTCGATTACAAGGAAGGTGAGTTCCATTGCTGGAGTGCTGGAGTGGCAGGAAAACCCGTTCCTGCGGGGAGAAATCTATTAATACCTTGTGGCTGACTTTGGCCATAAGACAAAGCCAACGTGCGTGGCCATTAAATTCAATTTGAAGGCTAAACGCTGGCCTTGAGCCAGCATCATCGGACTGCAGACCAAGAAGCGGAGACATCTTCCGAGATGTCCGAGGTGCTGTCCTGGGCCAGCTCATAAATGATTACACAGAGAGAAAGCACAGCCCAACTCCAAAGTCATAATGAGTTTACATGATCTATCTAAATTCGTTAATACCTATTACTCAGGGTGCTCCCGCAGAAGAAAATGAACAAACAATAGGTTCCTCATAGATTCTGCTCATCCATCTTATAATTAGTTGCTTGCAAAGACTCTTATACTTTCTCCTAAGCTTTTAGCTAAGGTGAGTGATCAAATTCCTCAGTGCAAGAAGGCTCCTATGCTCCTAGGCAGAACTTTTGCTAGACGCAGTCCGCCACAATTTTTACAGCAATCATTTACAATAATGACTGCATCGTGCATGGGATCGCGGCGGTCATTGTGCCGCATGGGTCACGTTGTCGGTCGTCGGCCAAAGCCCACCGAAAACGAGCCAATCCGAGCCAGAACCCCCGCTCCCTGCATCCCGTTGACCGATTTGCAGCGGCAAAAGCAATCTCGATGCACGAATCGAAACAAGTCGCACTGCAGCTCGGCTCGGATCGCTTCGGATGGGCTCGGTCTGAGCCAAGTCGAGTTTGTGGCCATAAAGTAGGCCGTTGACTGCCTGCCTTCGGGCAGGCCAAAGTCAAGGACTGAGCCTCCTTGGCCAAAGCACATTACATTTGAGCCCAAATGACTGAGTGCCAGGCGGAGTGATTAAAATGTTTAAGGCCCTGGCGGGCCCATTACTTTAATTGTGACCCGACGCAGGCCTATTAAGCAAGATCCCGCTCTGAATCCTTCCACTTTTTGTTTCAGTTTGCGGTCGTCGCATGTTCCCAGAGCCCCGAATCGTCGGTGGAGCCAATGCGGCCTTTGGACGCTGGCCCTGGCAGATCTCCCTGCGCCAGTGGCGCACCTCCACCTACCTGCACAAGTGCGGAGCTGCGCTCCTGAACGAGAACTGGGCGATCACGGCGGCCCACTGCGTGGACAAGTGAGTAGTCAATGGCCCAACCCATAGACCCAGTGCTCATGAGTGTTACTTTCAGTGTGCCACCCTCCGATCTCCTGCTGCGCCTGGGAGAGTACGATCTGGCGGAGGAAGAGGAGCCCTACGGCTACCAGGAGCGTCGCGTGCAGATCGTCGCCTCACATCCGCAGTTTGATCCGCGCACCTTCGAGTACGATCTGGCCCTGCTCAGGTGAGTTGGTGGCCCCCTGTGGTAGACTCAATTAACCACAACTTCCGTCTCCGTTTGCTGGCAGGTTCTACGAGCCCGTCGTCTTCCAGCCGAACATCATTCCCGTGTGCGTGCCCGACAACGATGAGAACTTCATTGGCCAGACCGCTTTCGTCACCGGCTGGGGCCGCCTCTACGAGGATGGACCCCTGCCCAGTGTGCTGCAGGAGGTTGCCGTGCCCGTGATCAACAACACCATATGCGAGTCCATGTACCGCACCGCGGGCTACATCGAGCACATACCGCACATATTCATCTGCGCCGGCTGGAAGAAGGGCGGCTACGACTCCTGCGAAGGTGAGTGAATGGCCATGTCTACAACATGACACCTTTCTAAATCGAAACTGATGATTTCCCCAGGCGATTCCGGCGGCCCAATGGTGCTGCAGCGTGAGTCCGACAAGCGCTTCCACCTCGGAGGTGTCATATCGTGGGGCATTGGGTGTGCGGAGGCCAACCAGCCGGGCGTCTACACCCGCATCTCGGAGTTCCGGGACTGGATCAACCAGATCCTGCAGTTCTAGGTCCCGCCCCGGCCCGATCCTTAGTGAATGCCTAGCACGTCTTCCCCACACGGCATCGGAATCCAACTCAGACTCGGACTCGTGCTCCGGTTATGGAGAGATCCCATGGAGCATCAGATCGGCCATAACCCGAGCAACGATTCCAGTTGCCACCATTTACCTCCACCTGCCCGCACAGCAACCACTGACCAGACACTTCCCTTGTCGTAATCGTAATCTTACACTTAGCGTTGCCTAGCCTAGCCTAGCCTAAACTAGTTAGTGAATGTGATTAACCAGAGATCACTGTGCAGTCACGGCTCATGTAACGTATTAACCGATTGGACGGACTCCTAATTTATTCCCATTTGCTGTACATAATTTTCTAAATTATTGCATAACATTTACACTTAGCTTTAGTCCTATACAACATTAATTTAGGGGACTCGACGTCGGTTGGGTCCTTCGGTAGGGCACCATTATCACGTAAGTCGCTTCCACCCGAACCGAACCATGCGGCAGAAGCTATTGTAATTTTATTTTATAACGTACTGTAATTATTTATTTATAGCAGCTCATGCACAACAGAATTAATTCTAATAAAATGTTTAAAACAAACAATTTCCAGTGTGTTTTGCTTAAGACTAAATGTAGCCGTTCGTTCGTAACGTTCAAGAAAAAATATATAAGGATTATGGCTGACCTCATAAAATGAGACTATTTTGTAGGACTAACTTGTTACGTGGAAAATAAATAAATTAAAAAGGTATTCGAAATACGTGGCTCATATTCCCGACAATAAGCGCGATATAGCTTTTTCAAAAGTTTGAATACATATATATAATATATTTTTTGGTGTCTCTACATATTTTCGATGTACGTGCACGATGCAAGCATTAAGTAGTTACAAAAAATTTTTCAAAATTGTGGACATATCGACAGAATCAGAATATATATAATAATAAAACACTGGGTAGCCGCCCTTAGGCTTCCAAACCGTATTAATATTTTTCTTATGTCAATAAACTATTTTTACACAAAATACGTTGGCTCCACCTATCTCTGAAAGTATGTAGAAGATTTGGTTAGGAACTTTGATAAATGACTTAGCCTTGACCAAAACCCCAGCGATGTGAGGCGAATTCAAAATGAATTTAAAAGTATGGATTACCAATTATGGATTATTCCTAAGTCGTCTTTCAAATAAGAATAATATTTTTTTATAGCGCGGCCCAAATAGGCAAGCGCAAAGTACATTACTTATGGAAACATCGAATACGGTCGACGACACAATCTATAAGTACCAGCAAGTGCAAATTACAATGTTTCAAAAAGCATACAAATTTCAAATAATAAAATCGGTAAAATCAAAAACGTAAAAGATTCAGTGTCAAGCATCAAAATTACCATACACAAATATATGGTAATCTAAACTAATGAAAACAAGCGAACAGGAGGAGTTTGTTAGACGAAACACTCGATAGAAGCGTCTCATCTATTTTTTTCTTAAGCCTTAAAATACAAGGTTTTAGTTATTTTATTTTCCTTATATACATATACATACAACAAACTGAAGCACCTTGACAAACCCCAAACGCAGCACTCGAATTCCTTATGCATGAGGCGACACCGACTGTGGCACCGGACTTGGGCGCATTATTTGGCATGTGCCACTGAGGCAAAACTAAAAACTTTCTTCGCCCGAAGGGCGGGCACACGACTCTATTAAATTTGTAGTATTATTAGATATGCGAAACATGTAGCAAGCCGGCAAAAAATAAACCCACCTGAGCTCTATCTGTATCTAGGAAAATATTTTATCGGCGTTTGGTATCTGCTACGAAAAATATGTAATATAGTTATTCATTATTTGCCATATGAAAACGTTAAGAGATCCCTTTTCATCGATGATTAACTGGTTCTTCTGGAATTGCGTAAGACAGCTTTACAAAACCGATTATGTAGTTGATTCCCCATGCAGATGTGTTCCTACGATGAGTTGTTAATTAAACATGAATGGTTTATGTGCCCTTATAAGGAGCTCTGCATTAATATAAATTAGCAATAAAAAAAGACAAAAGTAATCGTAGTACACCTCGGCTAAGAACGCGAACAACGCACTTCTATCGCACTTCTATGAGTTGAATCAACCATGTGGCCTCCAGGTCTGTATGAACGCCCTGCAATTGCCAGCTCGTGAAACTTTCGCTTTCGGTTCATGGCAGATAATTGCTGGTCATTTGCATATGACGACCCAAGTGGCGCTCCTTCCTCCGCCCCTCTGGCCATTCATTAGGGCGTGTGGCGTGTGGGAGCCGGAGCTGGAGCCTCTAGTGCGTTGCAAGTGCATGTCGTGGGCACAACTCGAGATCTCCGGCGAGGGGCATATCATAATTTGTACGGATATCACGTACGCGGACGGGGGTCATGCGTCCGTCCGGATTATCAACGGCTGCGATCACGAGCGGAGCGGCGGTCCTGTGCTTGAACTTTCACATGCGATTCGTGGTGGTAATGGGCCACAGATTATCGGATTAGCCGGCAGGCGATGATCCTCCGGTGCGATTAGCTAGCTTGATCAAAGAAATAGGCAAAAACTGTGCCTAGCGAAAGTGAAATTCAGCTCTATTTAAATTAATTGATCAACCAATCTGGGGATTTATGACACTCGATCGTTTTATTTATGGGGTGCTTTTGATAATGGGTAGTGAAATTTAAAGCATCTTGCATAAGAGATACGTGCAAAATTTGATCGTTATTACTATTGTTATTGGCTTGGCCACCATAAAAGAGCGGACCAAATACAACTCGAACGGAATACAGAGCATTCCCATGGAAAACGAAAGCTATGAAGTAACTGAAAAGTCTTGCATTTAATTTCTAAAGAAACGTTGCACAATTAAAACGCTTCAAGCATCATCCAAAGCCGCACACACGACCACAATGAGTGAGGGGGCAAGTATCGGGCAGAGATCATGGGGCTTCTGGGCCAGAGATGACCACCAACTACTCCGCGATCAGTTACCCGAACCGAATGCACAATGACGACTGTGGCACTTGGACTTTCCCAGCGCGCCGCACAATGGAAATTTCTTCTCTTTCTGGGCAAAAAGATTTATAGGAACTGCCGGCGCTGCCACTTGAGAAGTAAACAAAAAACGAAAGTCCAAGTGCTACAATAATATGTATAAGATCTTTCCCCAGATGTATAGGCCCATCTATGGAAACAATTGAAAAGTACTCATGGACAATATTTTCCCTTTCTTCAATTGGAGGAGGGGGCCGTCGGTGGGAAATGCCACCGTTCTGGTGGTAGCCCGGATAAGGGCCATCTCTCACCTCTCCTCCGGTATCGCTTAATGAAATCGCACAAGACCAAGACTCGAGATGGTCATTAATTTGACCAGCCCATTTGAAACGTAACCCGTAGGAAATTACTGGCCATCCGGTAATTATTGGTCTGGGGTCCACTTCGGATCTTGATAGATCGATCGGCGGACAGATATCCAGTGCTTTTCGGATGCAACCATCGTCTTCCCACCGCCAACGGCTCTGATAGATCTTCATTTGGGAGCAGCTCGTTCACAGGTGTGTCGGTGGAATGTCCAAATATGGAAGTCTCTAGCATCTCCATGAGAATTGCGATTTCGAGTCTCGTTAAGCTGCGGGGGAACCTCTTGGCCAGCCTTTAGCCTTCCTGACTTCTCCATTTCACCGGCAGTCAAAAGAAATCATTTGGCCGTGGCCTCAGGCCATCGATGCTTCCCTGTCCTTTCCCAAAATTCAAACCTTTTTCTGCCCTTTGCCCTTCGGACATCATCAGAAAGTGAAGGCAATTGTACAAAAATATTAGTTTTCGGGCCAACATTTATCAAGAAGAAATTATGAATTTCGCCCTGCCGCCGCCGCATAATCTAAATGAATTTTTTAGTTTCGCTTTCTAATTAATAGCATTATCTGCGGTGGACGCCTACACAAAACGTCTTCGACGTAAAATGTTTTCCCTTTTCAATTTTGCCAATTAAATGGCCGCAGTCAAACGTTGATCACCAGCCAAATAAATAACTAAATAAAAACTAAGAAAAACGAAAAGAAAATACTCGCAACGAAACTGCAGAAAAAACGGTGACGGAAGTCAAATGGATGCTGTGAAAGGTGCCAAATTTTTTGGAGACCCGGCAGACAAACAATGCGCAGAAAAACGCACCTAATGAAGACGAAAGTCGTTGCGCAAATGGAATTAAATTAAAATGGCATCAAAGTGAAATAATGGTGCAATTAGTCGCAAGCTGGCCAATTCGACCACCAGCAAAGCCGTGCCAAAAAGAATATGGGAAACTAAATACCCTTAAGTAAGTTAAAAAAGAGCTGAAATCCAAGACTGGAAAAGTAACTTTTTCACTTTTTTATTTTAATTGCTTTTGATTGTGTTATTAATGACTTTGAATCTGATTTAAAATCATATTGCAACAACTATTTTGTTATAGCTCTACTGTAGAAGCACACTAAAGCTAATGAAAACGAGAAAAATTTAGATATCAATGTAGATACCAATATGGTTATACCTACAGGAAGATCTGTTACGAAAGCGAAGCCAAAGTCAATGAGCTCTGTGTCTGGCCTAAAATGCGTGCCAAAAGTTTCGCCCATTTCTCTAATCGCGAGCGACCCGACTCGTTTGCGAGCTTATTGAATAACATTTGCGTAATTAAATGTGTGCGAAAAGAAACCGAAATTAAATCATAGGTGTACAGTCCAGCGCGATTAAAGAAGACCCTTTTCGTGGGCCAATGACACGCGATAATTGAAAGCGCAAGTTGTCACCGGTGGCGTATGCGTGATTTGTTGTCGCTTTAGAAAACAAGACTTGGTTGGCTGAGGAGGGGAGTCTTGTGTGAGGGGGGGATGGGTAGTCCTGGTCACAGCAATCGTGTCACACAATGGCTTAACAATCATTGGCTGTGTCATTTGTAGTTGCTGCTGTTTTTGCCTGCTACTCACTTTCATTTGTTATGCCGCAGTTTCTTTTCTCTGCTGCCCTGTCTTGTTTGGCTTAGTGGGCAAACATGGCTCGCAACTCGCTAAAAGTGAAATTATTGCCTTTTCAATTAGTCACAGATCCCCAAATACCGAACCCGAGGGCTACTGAACTCCACAGCTCGAGCCCTTTGTGGCAAAAGGTTGCAAAATGGAAAGCCACTGATGGCAATTAATCAAAATACATGTCGACGCCCCGTTTTGATTAATTGGGTCCTAATCTAGCAACGACTTCCAGACAGCCCGGAGACCACTGACCACTGAATTCACAACAGGCCGGCATTGTGATCTTTCGTTTTCCATCGCCGCCGTTGAAAACAAATTAATAGCAGTTAATAAACTGTAAGCCGAGGGGAACTCGCATCGCGAATCGGCAATTTGGTAGGCGTTGACATGGCAACATCCCAGTAGAGTTGTCCAAAATCAAACCTTCACTTTCTGGAGTCGCTGAATGAGCAGCCTGGCAGTCTTGGAAATTGAAATTGAATTTCTCACACTTGTCGCTCAATCACCCATCATTATGTTGATGTTTTCATCGATAGCGATAGCTTTGCCCCCCATCGGAATTTCTGCTTAGTCTGCAAATTACCTGACCAGCTGTGAAATAGAAATTTTGACGGCTCATCTGAGAGATATCTGTATGCAAATCCAAGATCAAGTGGGCATGCCATTAGCACGATAAAACGATACAATTTCGCTATAAAAAGTAATAAAATAGACAGGAAAAGTATGGAAAAATATAAAAAATATGTAGTAATATTATATCTAAGAGGTCTACTGATTCTGGATGGTGGAATTTGAAATCTTACTGAACGCTTTATGTAATATCAAAAACAGTCTGTTTCGAAAAGTTATTAGTTTTACTTTGTAAGAACATGTTTTGAATGGATCATACCGCTTTGTTCCTCAATTTCAATACCAAACTGGACTGCAAATTTTACAATTCAGATTTTCTTTGTTTAACTTGAAACGATCAATTTATCTCCTGGATCTGGTTAGCACAGCCTCGTCTAGCGGTTATATAACCCAATATTCACTGGTCAATGGAGCGGTGGCATCTAAAACAGATGCCGTCGAAGAATGGCTTCAAATATTTCATCGTTTGGTGTGCGAACCGTTGGAGTCGCCCCACTGCCATTTGTTAAAAGTTCGCTAATGGGGTTTGTTATTGCTTATTTTGGCACCTTCTTGGGCGAGCTCCATTGTCCGAGGGCCAATGGACTGGCCAATGGACTGGCCAATGGACTGGCCATGGAGAGAAAGTCAACGCTGCGCAGGGTCTTCGTCTTAGTTACCCTACCGTTGATTATGCTAAAATCATTTAAAATCGTTCATAATTCGGCGCGTTCGCGGCCCTGGTGTCGTAATACCGCATCTAATGAATCATGGGAAGACAACTCAATAAGAAAGCCACCAGCTTCAACCCCAACTGGTTCTGGCCGCGAACGATCCACTGCCACCACCCACGTGACCGGCATGTCCAAATGAGTTGGAGTCCGTGGCTCTCACTGCGTTTTCCATTTCAATGGGCTGACCAAGGGAAAATAAACAAAAAATAAACTGAGAAATGCACAGAAAAAGTATACATACAGAAAAACATTAAGTAGACAGAAAAACAGCGAGCGGCGACAACAATAACGAAAGTGAAATTCTACAAAGATCGTGATGGCGGAGCGGAGCGGAGTCCACGCTTGGCCAGCCACCAGTGCCATGCCAGGCTGGTCAGGCGTTTACCCCGACATTATAGTGCCGACCAGGCCAGGCCCAGCCAAGAAAGCCAAACAATAACAAACCGCTGTGGCCGCCGGATTTTCCAGCCGCTTCGCGTCTCATGTGCGCGCAGTGAAATTTGGGTCAAGGAAATGCCAATCGACAGGTTGCACCTCCTCCTAGCCGCCAGTGGATGCATGGCCACATGGCCACATGGCCAGTTGGACAAATAGCCAGATGACCGTTATTAGTCGCCAACTTTTGCCGGTGTTTTGCGGGCCACTAATTGCCAGGCTCGCTGGGGGAATAACCTCCGTTGACCCACTGCGTGCCAAAGCAATTTTCATGGCTCTGAATTCGCACTTTCAATGCTCACAACTCGGAGTTCAGCATTTCCTTATTATGGTAGTGTATCCAAGGCTCAATAAATGTTCTATATAATAGTTATAGCTTTGACTTGGAGGCTAGAAGATACTATCGTCGATGAGATAACTCCCTTCGCTATATTTATTAGTTCATTGACGGCTGTGCAGCAACTACGGCACAGTCCTATTCCATTTATCTCACTAAACTTACGACTCCTGAAGCATCCGGAAATTTTTTCAAAATGTTTGGAATCTGTTTACTTAAAATGATAAATTATTAGTTTTTACTAATTCATGTTTCATGTAATATTTGTATTAAGCACGGCATAGAAGAGTCCTTTGGCTTCAATGTAAAATTGTAAACTTGAAAATTTCTAAAATTCAGGACATGCTAAACTTGTATGTAATTTGTTTAAATTTATTGCCAATTCCTGGTATTCCAATTTAAGATTTATTGAATAACGTAGACAAAATATTTAGAAACTAGAATTCATTATAAAAAGTTTACTTAAGTAAATTTCTTGAAAATCAATATATTAAAGTAAATCTATATACTAAGATAGGCACTCATTGATCTTCAATAGCAGTTATATCGGTCACATGGCGCGCTGCAGGCGAAAGCTTCAGCGTTCTTCTGCGGGTGACCTCAACATCAGCAACAGTGGCAGCATCAGCGGCAGCATCAACGGCAGTCGCATCTGGCTGCGGCTACAGCGAGCGGCACTGTTAAGTCGGCTTGCGCAGCGCTCTTAACCGCAAGGCCGCGCTGTAAACCGATTCAGTTGGGTTTGAGGCGCGCACGCGTACGGACGCCGAGAGAAAGAGCACGGACTGGGCGAAAGAAAGCAGGCGGAGAAAACAGGAATCGCTGGTCGGTGGCAAAAGCAGCAACAGCAACAGCAGCAGCAGAAGCGGCTGAAGAAGAAGCCGAGCAGACGCCGAATTAGAAATGTTTACCATTTAAGCGACGCCTAATGGAAATACTCTCACGTACCGCTCGCTCTCGGCTCTCTCGAAAACGCGCTCTCCCGCGTTAAAGTGAAAGTTTTCCCCACAAAAGTGGCAAAGGTCCGTTATCTTGGCCGCTGTTCGGGCCAACTCGCAATCAGGCAGTCAGACACACGCGGAGCGTTCAGTCGACCGGACGCATGGTCGCTGATACAAGATACAAGATACAAGATAAACGATATCCCGATAAAGAACCCGATGCCAGATACTATATGTGGTGCAGTGTGTTAGTGTTTTGGTGCGAGCAACTGTAAATTCGCAGCTGACCAAAGAAAGTGCGGTCGTCGCAATAAAACCGAATTAAATTCAATCGAAATCGGAATCGGATCCACAGTTACAACTCAATTCGCGTTCGTCGCCTAAGTCTTTCGTTTAGCGTGCCGCTTTCGCACTCACGCCCGATTTTCGGTGGCGATTTCGAAACAAGCAGGGCGCATATCACAACGAGCTGCCAGACGGTCTAGGCCAAGAACTCCCCGCAGGTGTCCGGCAGTCCAGCAGCAAACATGTTTAAGTGGGTTACGCCGGCCTCAGCGGCGACGTTGTCCCGCTGCACACTGGCAGCCGCAGCAGCAGCAACAACAACAGCGATGGTAGCAACGAGAACAGCAACGACAACGACAACGACGAGAACAACAAGACCACAACTACTTTCCATCGCTTTAACAAGTTTAATAATAATAGTCGCATCATTTGTGCCGACAACAAGTGGATTTAGATCAATTGAAACGAATGGCGGTAAGTGACAGACCATTTAGCTCATTGACTTGCCTGCGCAATGGATCGACGAAAGAGCGCGCAGTGAAGAAAGTTTAGCAAACAATAAAATGTAGAATTAAGGCAAAGAAAATCAATTTGCCAAATTGCAAGCTCATGTCGCTGCAAATCGAATCGTGTCAGCGGCTTTTGCTGCCTCACTTTGGCTCACTTAGCCATCCCATCCCCTCTATCGGGGGCTTTCACTCAATGCCTTGGCCTGGCCAAGTTGACAATACTCGTGGCAAAAAAGCACAAAACTATGCCTTTGTGTCAATAAATGAATCAGAAAAACTTTGGCACAGAAAACTGCGGCTGTAGATGGTGCTCTATGAGTGACTTTCCACACTCCACACTCCACGCACTTGGCAATTATTTGGTTCGTTTTATGCTACATTACGGCCACAAAAGACCTCGAGATGTTAGGCACAGCCATCGACTTTCCTTGTGACAGTTTTTACTGCCTTTCGAGTGGTTAGTGCCGGCTCTCAGCATCCCATTGCCGTTAATGGTCGAGGTCATATGGCTGATTTAAAAAGTGAAACAAATTTCTAGAGTACCTGGTTATTAGTTCGATTCGGATTCGACACCAGTATGAGCCCATTCAATTCAGATTGAGCCCAAGTGCCGGCTAACAAAAGAGCCGAGGTGCAAACTCAGTAAAAAGCCAAACACAATCACATTCAAAAGGGGGAAATAAGCCATTCGTGATAATCGGCAATACCTCTATGTAGCACGAAAAAAGAATCAAACTTCTTTTATATGTGAAATTTCACACACCATTTTCATTTCTTTAAGATCGTTAAAATGGTGAAAACACTCATAAGTACGTTGTTAAGATATTATGGCTGTAGGGAAAACATTACAAAGCTGAGAGCATATACCCCTATACCTGTTTAATCAATAGTTTTCCTCAAGTTCAGAGCCCTACAAAGTGAATCTTTGTTTATACAGCTTACGCTGCAAAATTTACAGACAGGCTTTACAAGTCCTTTGATACTTTGATACACATTAACAAACACCTTTTCGAAGCTTGTTGTACCCTTCAAAATGATATGCGAAAAGCCAAAAATAGTAAAAATTATGTTTGCCTTTAGATTCAAATAAAAACCGATTACATGACAGGCCTCGTTTGAATTCGAAAATTTTTTAGGCATTTAAATAAATAAATATATGTACAAAATGCGGGTACCAAACATATTTACTTTTCTACCCATCACTCAAACGAAGTTAGGTCCCACAATAATGACTTCTTGGGATGCAGTGGCTTTTCTTCGATGCGTTTTCCCAAAGATTCTCTTTGTTGCTCTGCCCGTCCCCGCTTACCCCTTCCGAGGGGTTTGGGAAACCTATAGGAAAAACCTAGGGAAAACCTAGGGAAACCCACGAGGAGAAAATCAATACTTCCGCTGCCCAGCAATCGCAGAACTTTGCTGCGTCAGAGAGGTGGAAGTCGGCAAATGCCAATCATCGGCCGCATACACACCTGACCATTAGTACGAAACACGTAAAACAATTTTCAATTTCTATTCAGGCGTTGTTTGCATAGAAAGAAAACCAGGAAAGCAGTTCAGGAAAAACGCGTGCGAAATGAAAATGTCTTGGCCAGTGGCCGTAGTTGAGTGCAGCCCAGCAACCAACCAAACCAAACCAAACCAAACCACATCGATTCTGATGGAAGCGTGTGCCAGTTTGCGGTGCTGCTTTCTTGTCGCTGTCAGCCGCTGCATTCGTGGTTTCAGCCATGGCCAAGAGCGCCGCTGCACTTGTCGACGTTGCCTGCAGTTGACTTGCGGTAATTTGAGCCTCGGCCTGCGGGAAGGAAGCTGACTTGGAGCTGAAACCCCTGCTGCCACTGGCTGATGGACCGTGTTCGACAGCGATGTAATTTCAAGATCACGTTTTTACCGCTGTCCGATCATCGACTTGGTCAATTGTTGCTCCACATAGATCTCGGCAGCTCAATCACTCTTGGCAGTTGGCTACTTAAAAATCAATTCATAACTCTTTTCTTCTCGTTTGGCTAAATGTCGCTCCGTTATACCTTATACGTTATACGTTATACAATCGGGCCCAGATTCTCGGTCTATGCAAACTACGGATACAAATTCCACATATTTTCGGCTTCTTTCCTCCGCCACATGCAATTAATGTGAAAGCGACATTTGACTTTCTTCTGGGCCGCCGAGAGGGCTGAAACCGTTTTCCCACAGCCATTTTACACTTCATAAACTTAACGCAATCGCATTAAAACTGTGACAGATCATGAACATCGAGTGCCGGGGAGCATTTCACCTGGGCCGAGTATGGATTGCACTTCCTAACGCCGAGCACCCGAGTGAAACTACAGTAGAACTTGCCAAACGAACTAGGCGATGTCAAATAAGGAATAGGAAAACCAAGAAACTTGAAACTTGGTTGAAACCTGAACCAAATACAGAAAAGATGATATCTTCTCAACATACATTTTGACAAAAAATAATATGTTAAATATTTTCTTAGATAAACCTTAAAAGCAGAGTGTGATACCTAAAAAAAGAAAACCACAAATCTATATTTTTATCTATAAAAATCTATAAAACCAAAATCTGTCTATAAAAAAATGAACATAAATGGTTCTGGGAAAAATGCACCAAGCGAACATATTGATCAGTATTTCGTTCGAGTTACAAAGCCAGCAACTAATCGGTTCGACATACAGAGGTACAACTGTGTCAGATGCGAATGGAGTTGGAAACAGTAGCTACTCAATTGCAGAGACTTTCCTGGTACTCACACACATTTATAGTCTGGTGGCTTATCTTTCAAGCTCATCGGCATTGTTTCGAGTGCTACTGGTCGGTATCGATGGCTATGTTGAGTAGTTACAACTTATCGGGCTGTCAGCACGGCTCAAACCGAAAGAGCCGAGTTATGGGATGTGCGGTCTAACAGGAAATAGACGGCGATCTTCGAATTTGTTTTGACTTGTTTGGCGGTGAAAGTGAAATGCTCTTCTCCGAGCTGGCTTCCGCTGCATGACAGCACAGATTCTACGCTGGTTGGGTTTTCGCATGGAAATCGACATCAAGAAAACGCATTAAAGTTCGGACTCAACTCCGTGCATCCATAAAAAGGCCTGAAGATTCTGTGGCTGCTCGGCTCTTTGCTGTTGGGTATCGATGGGGATTGGAATGGGAATCGGGTCTTTTGCCAAAAATGATGTCATTTATCGCGGCCAAGCAACTTTCACTGCCCATTCACACTGCCTCTTTGCAGCAGCTCATCGCATTTGAAATGATTCCCCAACAAATTGGTCGGCAAAAGGCTTCCATAGCGATTCATCCTCGCCGCAAATCTTTTGTCACCCGGAAGGCGTTCAATAAATTTCCCATTGTGCACAGTTTTCACCAAATTGAATCTTTTCCGGCCATCCTTTGTTTGACCGAACAATCCGGGTCCAGAGCACCATGACCACCAAAAATAATAATAGTAACAGTTATGAAAACAAAGTCGTGCACACATGTAACAGTGGCGAACGAAACCAAATATAAATGATTCCAGATGGCTGCCACCCAGAAATAGTATCTCCTCTTGCAAAACGCTGCGGAACCTACCACTTAGAACCTGTTCCAGCTGAATCGGACTAAGCTGAGTTGGCCTCGTGGTTGACACCGTGTGATTACCGTTCTTATTACCAACAGCGCTGCCCACGTGAGGAGCACCCAAGTAATGCCACCGAGAAATGGGAGGTACTATCCACAAAACCAAGCCACAAAAGAGTTATTATTTATGGTCTTGCGGCTGCTAAACTGACCACATTTGACCGCTTGGCTAAGCTAACAAATTGCTCAGCTTGAGAAACCAAACCGCGGTCATTAGAACTTTGATTAAAATGAAATGTCTGGTTAGTTTTACTTTATTTATTGATTTCGCTTAGTAATTTCGAATTAAAATCATACAATATGGGCAAATATGGGACTTCTTCTCTGCTTGGAAAGCAGAGTGTAGTTAAAGTGTTGCCCATCTCTGGTGAGGGTTGTCTTGAATATTTCTGGTTTGGCCAGTGGTAGATTACGGTCCGCATTAGAATTGCATGCGTAAAATTCGTACCTACACCTGCGGTCAGCGCTCTAGTGCCAGTGGACACAGACAGCCGCCACTGGCACATTCACTGTTAGCTTACCGGTCTTTTTGGTCGCCCGTCGCTGCAATTTTATTTGGGTCACTGTTACAATTCACGCTGCTGCGGCGGACGAGGGACCATGGCCACGTAGTGGTCATTGGACTTTGGGAATGGAAGTGGGATTGGGAGTGAGATGCTCCGATGCGCCGATGCTGTGCCCGATTCGCCACGGCGACACTCGAGCAGATCGGAGCAAATCGATGGAAATTGTAGACGCGCCGAGATCGGAGCAACTTTCAAATCCAATTTTATGTAATTCAAGGTGGCTCCCA
This sequence comes from Drosophila erecta, assembly GCF_003286155.1. NCBI lineage: Eukaryota > Metazoa > Arthropoda > Insecta > Diptera > Drosophilidae > Drosophila > Drosophila erecta. The sequence goes on from NW_020825200.1 coordinate 18,092,353, forward strand.
AGCTCGGGAGTTCGCGTGCAAATCGGTTATAGCCGGGCGTAGTTATATAGCGCACGCCACAGTCCAATTCGCAGAGAGCGTAGTAGAGCATGCAGCGGGTTATGTTTATGCTGATCCAAGCTCATACCCCACACACCACACACCACACCCCATACCCCCACAATTCAATTACAATGCGATTAATGGGTGTGTTTGGTCGCGGATCGGCAGCCATGTGGAGTGGGATCGCATCGGATGGCCAAACGGCTGTTTGAGCCCAGAAAGGTCAAGACGCGCAAGGAAACTTTCCATTTCTCTCACGCAAGGCGGCAACCAAACCTTCTTGCGTGCTGACATCGCGGAAAGATACACGAGTATCTGGCGACGCACAGCCGCACGGAAAGCCCATTAAAATGAATAAAAAGCAAAATAACTAAGCGCATAAGCCGAAGGCAAAAAGATAGCACAAACCTCAGGTAAACTGCACTCGCCACTCTCGTTTCCACCATCCGAAGTCATAATTAGCAGCCCAAATGAAGCGATTCATGGGGAGTAAACAGTTTTTCTCCGCTTTTGTCTAGGAAAAGTGAAATTAACTTGGAGCGAATGAAAAGATGTTTTATGCTAATTCCGTGAAAAGTGACATTGGTTATTTTTTCCTCTTCGTCGCCATCATCCGCTGGCCATCGGATGGGGCTTTTCTGCGGCCAATAAATCGCTTGGGAATTTTTTCTGTCGATAGTAAGAGTTTCTCTAATTAATTGTACCATGGAAGTGACTAGGGGATAGGTCTTGTATTTTCAATCTTCTATGAAGTTGAAACTCCACAACATACAACATTACTGATTTAGCATCCTAAACAATTTAACCCCAATTCTTCTGAATTCTGTAACCCCATAAGAAGAGAAGTTTATACCACTTACTATCTAACTGGAATAAAGGCGTATATGATTGGTGGTAGTTATTTGCGACCACCCCCTTTAAAAGAACTCCAAGAACTCCTTCTTGAACTTGCTAACCACTTTGTTTTTGTTCGATTCAGCGATTTCACTTGACAGGCATTGCCAGCGATCGGCTAATAACTTGTGCCAATTTGGATCAGGAATACTTAACACTTTCACATCGCAATTAGAGCAAGATTCGATAAATGCAGAACTGGCCAAGTTGCGAGATCCGAAATGCGAGATTCCCGATCCCGGAGTGATCTGTGTGCGCGATACACGTGGGGATGCATGTTGGGGCAAGAAAGTTGCTATATTATTTTGAAACTTTTGCAGTCTTGGGCTAATTGATCGATAATAATTTTCCATTTACCGTTAAAGCGCCCCGTTTGTTTACATTCTTCGGACTCCGGCACGTCGAACGGTCGGTCAGTCGGAGATCGGGCATGAAAACAAGTTCTACGAAATACATATCGGAGCAGCGCGGTGCCAAGCGGAGCAGCTCTCTTCTGCCGATCTTGGCCAGCATCAGCATCAGCATCATACTCATGATTTAATTAATTTCCATTCCGCGGCTTGCGCATAAATTTCACTGCACGGAACAATAACTGTTCCGTTGGCCAAAAGGCAGAACACATACAGTATGTGCATATATACACAGAGTACATATATAGATATAGTGCCCCAAGGGCCAAGTGACACACTGCCGTGCAGGGGCATGCCTCAGAATTCGGCTACGGGACCAATTTTCTCGCATGATTAATGGCATTGCCAGCGACTTCTTCGACGGGAAGGCAAACTTGTTATCTCATTTGGCTGGCAGCCGCTTCCCCGTTCGTATTTTTCCCGATCTTGGCCCCCCTTATGATAAGCACCGAAAATGTTTTAAAGCGGCGCGAATTTATTCAGGCGTTTGACACACTTTCGTTCGGCTGCATGTGTGTGTGTTCGCTGATGCTGCTCAGGTGTTTTCCAGGTGCGATGCTGTAACCTATTTTGCATGCGCCACAAGAAACGCCTGCGATTATGGTGCATCGACCCGAATTTCTCGATCCGCCAATTAGGGTCAGAGGATTGGCAGAACACAATCCGACACCTTGATGTGGCATACGGCAGGTGGGCATTTGCTTATTGATTTATTTACTGATTCGAAGCCTCCAAAAGTGCAGGCTGAACAAGGGTCTATGTGAGCTTTAAATTAAACGATTAACACGTTGGATGTACTAGCTAGCTACTAAAACGTGCCCTGGAAAAATGTGGGATACAAAGAGTAAAGATGGGGGCATAAGGTTTAGCTTCTCAATTAACCTTAAATAAATAAATGTATCAACTAAATTCAAATAGTCACTAAACAAGAAGAACAATTAATTAAATGAATGTACGTTTCTCAGGTCTGTTACAACAACTATCAGAAGCGTGATTTTACCGCATATGTGTGTCTAAAGAGCAGCTTTCAACCTACATAATCAGGTAGTACAGCAGCCAATTTGCTCGGCCCAGATCAAATAAACTATGTTAAACTGCATAATTATCCCAGGTTGGTCGTGCTGCCTGCCAAACTCCATTAAGTCAGCCCCGGGTCCGTAATTAATTCATTGACTCCGCAACTCGAGCTGAAGTCTCGTGGGTCTGGGAGCTCTGTTAGCTACAGAACTATCAGCTCTGTTAGCTCTTTAGCTCTGTTAGCTGGAGGTGGTTACGAGCATAGGGCCGCTGTAAGAGCCGTTCTGCTGCTAATCGGCTCTTTCTTCAGCCGCCTGCGGCTACTCTCACGTCTCTTCGGCGACTCTCTTTCGCCCGGTGTGTGCGCTCGTCTTTAACAATTTGCGGAAGAATACTTAAGAGCTCTTGAGTGCCTAATCGTAAAAACGCGAAATGTCCGCAAATAAAGCCGCAAACGAATTGTTGTTATTTTATTAGAAGACGCAAAGAAGAGACGAAATCGCTTTGTAAAGATGAATGGCCAGAGCGAAAATAGAGAAAAGCGGCTGCAGAAACACTATCACTTTTACCCAATTATGTATGTACGAATTTATTTTGACTGCTATTCTAATGGAGGCTTTTGCACTACTTTTCACTACTTTTTCTCTTATTTCTTATTTCCGAGCACTACACTTGACTTTGCTTTACTTTCACTGGCGCTACGTGTCCGGCATAATTTCGATCGGCTTGAGTCATGATTGCCGCTGTTTCAGGCCATTCCTGCAATTTCGGTTTCGTTACCTTCTGATTTTCATTTAATTAGCGGCGAACTAATTGCCACTAAGCCTCCGAATCTAGTTCATCGGCCGTGTTTGCACGGGCCCATGTTCCTATGCTCCAATTTCAAGACCAAACATTGACACAGTCCGCGATGTGGATTTGTGTATTGGGGCCAGCAGTGGAAAACCAGTGCAGCCCCGGTGGAGCACCAGTGAAGCAAGTGGAACGTCCGCGAGGTGTTAATTTGTCAGCAGTCCGCGGGCACTGCTTTCCCACTTCTAGTTTAATTGCTGCCAAAATCATTTTCATTCTATACGTGAAGAGGTGTGTGCATTCCACGCTCGGTTTTTCTAGGAAGTTTCAAACGTTGTTGGGATACTTTACAAACTCAATTTAGGGCTAAATTCAATTTAATATTTTAATCTTTCCAATAAACACAGATTACTTACCCACCGCAACATTAACAATTCATACAATTACTTACATTTTCAAAATATTAAACTTTTGCATTGGAAATGGCTCTTGACCAGAACCGAAAAGAGCCATCGAAAAAAGTGGTGATATAATAGTGTAGTTTTTCCCAAGGCTCCCGAAAGCGTATCAAAACCGCCAGTTAGCCCGAGCTAACCTTTCTCCATTTTCCTCAACCTTTCAGTGGTGGCTGTCGGCATTTGGCAAATGAGGTGGAAATGCTCTCCAGAGCATTGCCCACACCTGGGCCGCAGATGAACCTTGACATCCGAGTGGCTGCTATGAGCCTGAGCACTTGGACTTGCCAGCCAGGGCCACTTTCACTTGGTGGTCTTGGAGTGGTTTTCAGTGGGTTCAGGGCCCACAGAACAGGGAAAATTTGGCGGCTGTTAATTGAGTTTATATACTTTTCTGTCTAGGCTTGTGTGGGGCCTGCTGTTGATGTGTGCCCAAGGCTGTTCGTCACAATTAGCACTGAAAAGAGCAATTATTATAGATGTGCCCGCTCGGCATTGTCACTTTCATTTAAGGAATTTCCCACATTTTCACTACCCCCTCCACTTATAATCCAATCAACTACAGTTGAGCCAAGAAGAGATGCCGAGTGAATGTTAATTAAGCTTTGGCCGAGGGGAATTTGACAGTTGGCTTTTTGGTTATTGGCAAGCGAAATCTGTTTGCATATCTGGGTAATTTGAAATCGAATCTTTAATGGGGGAAATTCATTGCGCCCACTTAAGGTATGTTCGAGCATGCAAAAAAGGTTTAGCTCTGTTGAATTCATTTATTGATTGAAATAAACTGTAATTATTATTGTTTCATTTATGAATAATTTCCTAATCATTGATCTTCTTGTGCTACTTTAACAGGCGGTCGCAAGCTGTTTGGGGGCTACCGCATCACACCGAAGCACTGCCGTGCCACCAAGACGCTGCCCAGCTCGGATCCAAGGGCCAATGGGCCCACCATCTGCATGTTTAACCACGAGTGCGCCCAGCGGGGTGGCGAGGTGGTGGGCGCCTGCATGGACGGCTTCCTCTTCGGCGCCTGCTGCCAGATCCCGCCCACCCACGAGTTGGCCAGCACGCTGATTAACGAGGCGCAGAACGCCTACTTCCAGCAGCACCAGCAGCAGACGAAGCTCCAGCAGTCGGCAGCCCAATCCTCGTTCGAAAGCTACGGCGAGCAGCAGCAGTCGCTGAGTGAGGAGCAGGTGGCGCAGCAGCCGTCGCAGAACATCTACGATCAGCAGAACCTGGACAAAGTCTACCAGCAACTGGGCAGCAGCAGTAGCATCAGCCCGCCCAGCGGAGCCTACGGAGATGAGCCGCAGCAGCTGGAGTATCAGCCGGAGGCGGAGCAACCCGTAAGAGATGAGAATGCTTATCCTACCAGCAGTTCGTCCACCGAGGCCACGCAGTCGCAGTCCTCCTCCGCCAGTGTGGAATTCGAACAGGAGTCCTCCCAATCAGCAGATGCCTCCAACGATCAGACCACTCAGAAGATCAACAAGCAACCCGTCCAGCCACCCAACTTCCACGTCCACAAGCACTCTGTGACCATCAACTCACCCTCGTCGCCTCCTCAAAACGACGACTTCGTGATGCAGGTGCTAAGCACCTTGCCACCTGAGCATGCCGATGACCATCATATTGTCTTCACCACCGAGGTGCCCACCAAGATTGCCAGTGGCTTGCAGGATCAAACGAGCTCTGAGTCCAACTCCTTCGAAGAGGTGTCTTCCACGCCAGCAGCCACCATAAACCATAAACCAAAACCCAAGCCAACCCAAAAGCCAACTCAAAAGCCCACTCAAAAGCCCACTCAGAAGGCCACGCAGAAGCCCACTCCAAAGCCCACACAGAAAGCCAAGCCAAAACCAGTTCCCCAACTGGCGGAGAGCATGAAGCGACCTATCCAACAGAAGCCACTGCAGGTGGCGAAACCTAAGCCAAGCCCCAAGCCTGCCCAGTCAACGAACAACCATCACCACAACCACTTGATCCTGGATGGTGGCGAGTTCACGCACAGTGATATCACCCACCCCGGAGCAGATGCCGATCTCGTGGAGGATCTGCAATTCTCCACAGGCTATGGACCCCAACCCGTGTACGCGGAACCACCGAAGCAACCACAGCAACCACAGCAACCTGCGGAGCAGAGCTACATCTCCTCCAGCACTAGTGCCAAACGCCCAACGAACGGTCTTAACAGCCCCACCACTGTTTCCTCGATTACCACCCACGTAGACTCCATCGAGTCCATCATCCTGCAGCTGAACAACACCAGCCACGGCCCCAGTTATAATGTCGTGAGCCAGCAGACTCCATCCTATGGATATCCTGGAGCAGCGGTGGTTCAGACTGAGCCAGCAACCCAAACTCCAACCTACTACCAGGATAACGAGGCGGAGAAGGTCCAGGAGCCGGACTCGCAGCCTGATTACGGCTACACCACCACAGTTAACTACGAGTCTTTCTACGATAAGGTTTCAGATGAGCAGGATGCCTCCGCTGCTGTCAGTCAGTCTGCTGAGATGCCCACCGCACGTCCTGCATACGGAGAAGATGTTTCCGCTGTGCTGGAGGACCATACGATGCCGGCCAATGGTTACGACGATGCTGAGGCCCCAGTTGCTCCACAGACCTCCGAGTTCAACAAGATGCCAGTGATGGGCATTGCCTATCCAGTGGATATGTCCTATATGGAGGAGGAGGGAAATCTTCCGGCCACTGCAGCTGGTTATGGCCAGATTAGCAGTGACTCCTACGAGGCAAGCACTGAAACCACATACCAGAAGCTGTCAACGGTCCAAACGGAGGAGCCGCAGCCACTGCCCACTTACGTGCGTCCCACAACCAATGCCAATAAGCAGAATCGGCCAGTGGCCTCTTACATTGGTATGGTGACAATGCAAAACTATAACCCGCAGCCCGGAAATGGTGGCTACCAGGCCCAAGTTCCCCCCGAAGTGTCCGTGTCCTCGCACACCACAAAAGTCCAGGAGCACGTGGATGAGACCTCGAATGTCTACCAGCAATCGGAAACAACTGCCGGCTATGTTTCCCCACCAACTGCTGTTCCTGCGCCCGCACAGCGCCCTCAGTATGACGCTGTTCAGGCTGATGCTTCCTCGGAGCGACCTGTCCTGGTGACGGCCAGTCCCAAGCCCCGACCCAAGCCCAGTACTAAGCGACCTGCCGTAAAGAGGCCCATCAGCGCTGAGAGCATCAAGAAGAAACAGCCACAGCCAAGTGCTAGTGCCTACAACCAAGAGAAGATAAGCGAACACAGCACCAGAAAGCCCGTGGCCAGTGGATACGATAAGGTGCCCGAGTCGCCCATCACACACATACAGATCAAGAAGCCATCGGCAACCCAACATAAGGAACAAGAGCAGACTGGGTACCCCAGACCTGCCAGCCCTGCGGGTTACGAACAGACAACCGCCGCAGCTCCTGCGCCAGCTGCTCCTTCTCTCAACTACGACAAGCCGGACGCTCCAACCAGCCAGTACGACCAGCCCTCAGCTCCGTCTGCCAGTTACGATCAGTTGGCGCCGATGCCGTCTCTTGGCTTCAACGATCAGCATGCTAGTTCCCCAGGAAGGAAGCCGTCGACGACCAAGCCCATTTCCACCAGCTATGTGACCGGCCCCAGTACCCCACGACCCCCAGCCACCGTTGATTACCACTACGACAATGTGCCACCTCTGTTTATGGCGGACGACAAGCTGGATGCCTTTATCCAGAGCACGGCGGAGAACATTGTCGGATCAACCCCGGGCAACTACCAGCCTCCGCTGGTGGCTACCGCATCGACGCCCGCCTACGCCCATAGACCAACCAGCAGTGGTAGCTATGGCCATAAGAAGCCTGGCTTCGTGCAGATCAATGGAACGCCAAAGCCTCCCAGACCGACGGTGCTCATTACGCCCAAGCCCACTGCCATAAATCTAGTGACCTACAGCTCTTTAAGCGACGATAGCAACAAGCTGGCCTCCAGCACTAGTTCCTATGTGACCGGAAGACCTGGGGTACAGGGAGTAAGTTCTAACGACTTTGAGGATCCTGGATACTTTGGCAGTAGCCCCGTCCATGTGGCCTTCACGCAATCCACCACGGAGACCGTCTACGCGGTGCCCTCCGATGACAAGCCAGCATTCCCTGGATACTTCGGACCGACGCCCTCGTATCCCGCCTTCTCAGTTCCCGGCGAGAAAGTGGGCCAGAATGTGATGGAGGAGACCTACACGTCGCCCAATGATTTCGTCAACTTCCCGCCGGTGAGGAACCCCAATCTGAACATGTCGGCTGCATCCAGCGCAGTGACCAGCGATCTGGACCTCTCCACCCCCGCCTTCGTGGAGGATGTGGTGCTCAAGGACAAGATGCACACGTTGGTTCACAAGTTGGTGGCCTCACTGCAGGGTAACTTTGAGGCCCTGGCCGATATGATCGATGAGCCGGGAAATAACAAGACCGTGGGCACATACCAAGCCGGAGCAGGTGGAACTGCCAAGCCTGTGAGAGTAGTAACCACACGGAAACCTGTGAGGACAGTCACCACAGCCAAGCCGAAAGTAACCACAAAGAAACCAGTATCCCGGGTCACAACAAAGGCTCCCAACAAGAAGACCTCCGTGGTCAGCACCACCACTCGCAAGCCCGCGACGCGTCGCACCACCGTCGCCGCCAAGGTAACCACCACCACTCGGAGACCGGCTACGAAGAAGCCGACGCGCCGGGTAAGCAGCACCGTGAAGACCACGACCGTAAGTTCGGCCAGACCGGCGGACGACGAGATCGTGGACGAGGAGGACGAAGAGGACGTTAACCCGAATCCCAGCGACAACGAGATTGACCAGGGAGCCACCTTAAGCTCGTACGGCGGAGCCAATGGTCGGAAGATTCGTAAGTGTGGACTGAATGTAGCATGGACTAGCATGGACCCGAAACAACTGTCTTTCTCTCTCTATTTCTTGTTCTCTCACCTGCCCTTCACCTGTTCCTAACCGCTCACGCATCTAACCCACCGTTTCCCCAACCCTAATCCTCCACTGCATTTCCGACCTATCCAAAAATATAGCACGTCGCAAGCACAAGCGGCGCAATCAGAAGACCACTTAGACCGAACCCCATAAAGAAACCCCCTCCTAGCTCTAGTGACCCCCTCCACTCCCCCTCCATTCGATTGTCCCACCAGTTCTATGCTTCCCCAACTCTCAGACTCGACTTCTCGAACACTCCCCACTCCTAACCTCGCATTTCACTCCCCATCAACAGAGTGCGGTGTGCGGCCCCATGTCAAGTCCGGCCGCATTGTCGGCGGCAAGGGCTCCACCTTCGGCGCCTACCCCTGGCAGGTTCTCGTCCGGGAGTCCACCTGGCTGGGCCTATTCACCAAGAACAAGTGCGGCGGCGTCCTAATCACGAGCCGCTACGTCATCACCGCCGCCCACTGTCAGCCCGGGTAAGCTATTATATAAACTTAGGTGGCTTTATTTTAAGTGGTGGGCTTTATTTTAATTCACCGCCTTGATTTCAATCGTCCTCAGATTCCTGGCCTCTCTGGTGGCTGTTATGGGCGAGTTCGACATTTCCGGCGACCTGGAGAGCAAGCGTTCAGTGACCAAGAATGTTAAGCGCGTCATCGTCCACCGGCAGTACGATCCGGCCACCTTCGAAAACGACCTGGCCCTGCTGGAACTGGACAGTCCAGTGCAATTCGATACCCATATAGGTGAGTGTTCCGATCTAGGAATGATACACATATTTCAATATGAATAGAAAAGGATCTTGATTTTTGTAAAGGCTTAATTCTTTTATGTCATATTGCTTAAAAAAGTTTAGTCACTTTAGTTAGAGCAAACTTACTCTTCTTTTCGTCCACAGTGCCCATTTGCATGCCCAATGATGTGGCGGACTTCACTGGACGCATGGCGACCGTAACGGGATGGGGACGCCTCAAGTACGGAGGCGGAGTTCCCTCCGTTCTTCAGGAGGTGCAGGTAAGCCCGCAGCGAACAGAGTGCCTTATGAAATGCGAACTGACCGGGGGCTAATTTAAATTAGGTGCCGATTATCGAGAACAGCGTTTGCCAGGAGATGTTCCACACCGCTGGACACAACAAGAAGATTCTCACCTCCTTCCTGTGCGCCGGCTATGCCAACGGGCAAAAGGACTCCTGCGAGGTAAGATCGAACCCATCTCTGCTCAAGGGAATGTACCATAATCCGTCTCATTCTCCGGCAGGGTGACAGTGGCGGTCCGCTGGTGCTGCAACGACCGGATGGACGCTACGAGTTGGCCGGAACCGTTTCCCACGGCATCAAGTGTGCGGCGCCGTATCTGCCAGGTGTCTACATGCGCACCACCTTCTACAAGCCGTGGCTGCGCAGCATAACGGGCGTGAAATAGGCAGTCGCCTCCAGAGTTTCCATGGTCTCCCCATCCCAGAGATGGCCAACGCCAACCAGCTGCTGAGGCAGGAGCACCAAGTGTAAATAGAACGTAGAGTTTTAAGAGTCGCGGTTAGGAGCGTGGGAAAGTTGGCTCATCTTTTGCGACGTCGCATTTTCGAACCCCTTCCTCGAACCCCCTCCATGCTACCATCATTTCATTAGCTTAATTGAAAATCAACTGCAGCTCCTTCAAACTCAATTCGCCGGGGATTCTCACATTCCGAGGTAGCGATATTTTGCTTGAGCAGGCTGCAGATTCCGTTTTTTGAGTACGCGTGCCTAACACTTGTAGAGTCTGAATGAGAATTACGCTGATTGCAAACCGTAGGCATAAGACATATTTATTCTAGTTCTAAGCCTATTTATTTGAGTACTTATTTATTTATGTGACGTGACGTGACGAAGCGCGGCGATTTGTGCGTTTGATTCAACTAAAAAATTGTTATCTTCATAGGCAAATTGTTGTTATGTTCAAATGAGAGCGAGAGCAAATGTTTTTAGTTCAATTGAATTTACTAATTTATCGGTTTATATTAATTCTTTTAAATAAATATGTTAACTGTTAAGTGAACGAGCACATCGAAAAGAGATCGAAATAAACGACATACATTTTAGTAAAAACAATCAAAGGCCTCCTTTTTTTGAACCTTTATTTCAGGATTTTCCCGGTAGCTGTCCTTAAATGCAACTAAAAGGGAACATTTTATGTCAGTATTTCACCTTCACAAAACTGTAATTCCAGACATACAATGAGGTGGCAGCCTTGATGCAACACGAAGCTTACTTTCCTTTTTGAAAATGCCACTTCAGTAGTCAGTCCTAGCTTTTCCCCATTTGGAATATTGAATGTGCTTGCGCCAGGGAGCTTCTGTTCCAGCTTCCCCAGATGCCAATGCTGCTGCTACACAGAACCTAAAGTCAGCTCTCTTAGCCAGAATTCTAATCACACTGAAAGGGTAGGATTTTGCCAGCTCCACAACTTAATGGAATTGGGAATAAATGTATTACATAATTACGCAGGCAGAAGGAAGCGTTTCCGACCATATTAAGTATATATATTCTTGATCAGGATCAATAGCCGATTTGCAGAAAAACGTTTTGCCATGCCCACTCTAACGCTTACCAACCGCCCAAATCTGCCAAACCCACATTTTTAAAAATGTTTGGATATTTTTTTTACTTACTTTTTTACTTGTCTTGTAAATTTCTATCGATATGCCAAAAATAGTTTTACCACGCCCACTCTACTGCACATTCTTTGCTTTAATTCATAGTACAGATATTAATCTAAATTTGTTTATGTAATAACTAGCCCTTGTGCACTTTTAAAATTAAAAACCAAATTGAAAGATATTTATCATTTAATGCAGATCACGCATACTTATATCGCGCAGCACTAAACATGATTTACTGGCAAACAACGCAAATTAATTATACCAAGTACACAACTGCAACGCTATTTCCATTCCACGTGGCAAATCGAACATTCAGAGTGGCATGAGCATACTAGTATAGCTCTAATTTTCGTGATGCAAGGAATGTCCTGGAGGGCAGACTCTTTTTATCTTGTTGGGGACAGTGAGTTGCGTGTTTTCCATTTAACAGATTTGCCTGCGGGACAGCCACTCCAAATCAAGGATCCCACTTTGGTAACAAGAGAAGGCTCATTAATTTTGCACCGCTGCCACAAATCACAGTGACGTCATGGCCAAAATACCCGTAGCCACAACTCAAAACACACACACATACACGGGTGGACGCCATTAAATCTGAGTCCTAGGAGCTTTGACTGCGCCACAAACACACTTAATTCATAAAAATCCAACTAAAAGCTTCGTAGCCCAAAAGCTCCATGGCGGCAGCTAGCCGACAGGTGTTGTTTAGGGCAAGTCAGACATTCAGTAGCCGACAGGACGCCCAACCAGCAGGTATGTTGTGCGCCACAAGGACCCCATCCCCCACCCGTTCGCGTGCGGCGAAAGTGAAAGTTGACACGTGTATTGGTATAACAATCCATCCTGCCCTCGGAAGGGCGCAGGACAACCATGCATCTGCACTTTAAGTGCATTTGCGGGCGTGTCGCAATCAACTCCGGCCAATAACGGTCTAATTTCCACCGCGAACCGTTTTTTCACACTTTAAAGTGGGTCGAGCGTAGATGAAATTCCTGGCTGAGTTCTGGGTAAGGCGTGGAATAGGATATGCCATAAAAAGGAATACCATTACCGGCAAAGTGCGTAATTTAGAGCTAATTCGACTGGGATTTTATCCACTCCATTTGAACCGTTTAATCTGGTAAGGCGTTGAGTGGAGCTTTGATGAGTTGAATTGCTTTCCACTTAATCTTAAGTCTATTGCTTCTAATTACGCTTGCCTGAGCAATTAATCTCTCGGGATCATGCAAATGTCTTTTCCAGTTGCCAAACTTTGGCAGTCCGCAGCTTATACGCCCTTGAAGCTGTATATAATATGTATATAACAAAAATTATGCAAACTTAATGATCAGAAAGACCGGAACTGTGAGTTATTTGGTAGAATTATACTCGTTACTCATAGAGAAAAAGGCTATCCTACATTCGTTGAAGAGTACGTAACAGATAGAAGAAAGTTATTCCGACCACATAAATTATATATGTATATTCTTGATCAGAATCAATAGCCGAGTCGATCTAGACATGTCCGTCCGTATGAACCTCGATATCTCAGGAACCATAAAAGCTAGGAAATGCGATAAAGTATGCAGATTTCAGAGATTCCAGGATTCCACAAGCCCAAGTTTGTTTACTGATTACGCCACGCCCACAAGCCGCCCAAAACTGTCACGCCCATTATTATTATTAGAATTGCGAATTTAATCGGAATATTTTGTCCACGCTTTTCTGACGCCACAAACCGTCCGAAACAGTCACGCCCACACTTTTAAAATTTTTTGTATGTATTTTCATTTAGTTATTTTTCTATCGATTTGTCAACAACAAATTGTGAAGATTCTTGTTCGCGATTCCACTAGCTAAGTAACGGGTATCTGATAGTCGAGAAACTCTACTGTAGTTCTCTCTTGTTTTCAATTAATTTCCCAATTGTTTCCACGGCTCGTAATGGCCTAATCCGGCTCGTTCCGAAACTTAAAAAATTCTTTTGACAATTCCTCTGAAACAAAATTGGTTTGCCTACGGCTCAGCTTCTGAGTGATTGATTTTTCTAGCTTCTATAGATTCAGAGATCAAACGGACTTGACCTGATCGTCTGGACAAGGTTTTCTGACTAAGAACGTTCTATAGATGCATACTTTAAACGAATCTTGTATACCTCTTACTCTTCATGTAACGGGTACTCACTTTCATTCTACGAAATGCATTAGCCTTTTCAATTAGAACACCTTGATGATCACAATAAAAATCTTTTCCATTGCTGACAGCCAGCATGATTCTAGGAGAAGTTCAAGTTGATGCTCAATTAAGAAACTTTTATCGACTCATCGCTTAAGCGCTTCCAAACTACTCCAATCATTGGCAAAGTTCGGGCAAATTTGTAACTGGAAAAGAAAAATTAATTGAAAAACTTTCCAGTGGCCCAATGCAATTAGACGTATTTAGCAACGGATAGAGAGTCACGTCGCTAGCATGAGCACTTTGGTAAATTAAGGGACGGAAGACACATGGATCAATTATAATTTCCCTAACGGGTGACCAAGAGCACGCCCTTTTTTGGGCTGAAACGCAATTAGTCAAGATTTGATAACAGACTATGGATGATTACTGTTCTCGGCAAAAAGGTCAAAATGCTTGGCAACAAAACCGGGAACTGGGACGACAGGAACTTTGACAAGCCGCGTCCAGTGAAAGTGTGAGAAAGTAATTAAAAAAATTGTTAAGGAGAATCAAAAAGGGACTCAGTGTTGTTTAGTCAACTACACTTGCCTGAACTGCCTTCGAAGGCAGGAACATTAATGAAATTGCACTCCCACGCCAGAAAATTCTGTGACTGCCGGAAAAGGTTTTCCCTGGCCTTCGGTGAACCTACAGCTATTCACCCACTAACTTATTAATGGACGAGTGCTAACAACTGTTGCCAATCGAGCCAAAACTATTAAAGCCAGTTGCATGGTCAACACCACAAAGTGCCACCCCAATAAGTAGTAAATAACAGTCTAGCTGGATTCTATTTAAAAAATTGCTATTTTAGTTGAAGGACGTACACTAAGTCGACTGACATAACCCACAATACAAGGTATTTAAAAGCTGTTTGAGACTTTAAATTCGTTTGCTAGCAGCTTTTGCATAAATGGTTTTAATTACTTCTCCTAGGGAAAGACATCACGAAACTGAATACAATTAAGAACACTTTTAAAATGAAAGGAAAATTCACTTTGAACTCAACTTCCAGATGTGTTATAATTTATTTTTTAACTTGCAAATATGAATTTCCTTTAATGCAGTTAGGAGAAATGCGTAGCTCTGAGTTTAGTAAAATATATGAATAAGCTAAGTCGTTTAAGATATTCCTTTATTTCTTCTTTATTTCTTTTAGTATTAAAATATTCTTAAATTTGTTCCGGTATACAGGAAAGATATTTAGCATAATTTAGTACCTGGTTTATTTGGCTAACGTGCAAAAGCGGGCTATATGCAAAAATGCCATAATTTGATGTAAGAACTGTTACCCACCGACATGTGGCCATTCGAATATATATATGAGCCTTTCATCGGGCAATAAAATGGAGCCACGAGAGCGAACCAAGTCTGAGAATACATAAATTAAGGCACAGCCGGTAATAACACTAAAAGCAAGCCGACAATTTTAATGAGCTGCCCGACGGGATATTGCCGGGAAACGTTAATAGAACCGCTGATGCGACTGCGGGCTGGAAGACAGCGATTTATATGCCGCACGCTCCACTCGAGCGAGTGAACACGGAAGCTTGCTCGTCCCGGAGGGCAGCAATCGATTCCCGGCCAGGCATACGTTTTAATTAAGCGTGTACTCGGTTTTCGTTTTCACAGTTCACCGGGAGAAGGCGGGCGGCCAGAGAAACGGGCTTTCCACTAGTGACGATGTACTAACGTGACCACCATGAGCATTTTTCCGAGGTGGGCAGCCATGCTGCTGCTCCTGGGCCTGGCTCACCAGCTGGACCCCTCGCTCGCCGCGTCCTCATCCTCGTTCGCATCCGGAAACCCCTGGCAGCGTTCCCTCTTTGGCCGGGACTCGCGCAACCTGATGCACCGCAGAGCCCCGTTTTCCGGTGCCGCTGATTTGCGCCTCGACGAATACCTGGTTCCCTATGGCGCCGCCGAGCAGGAGCAGCACCAGCCGCATCCTCCGCCGCAGCAGGTGAGTGCGGGAGTGGTGGGTGTGATTGCACGTAATTGCAGGGCGGAGCTGCAGAGTAAGTAACCACTGAAGAAGATTGATAGGCAAAGTGTGCAGCCAGGAAATTGATTCGTTTATCTGTCGACATTTTAAAAGGAAGGTTCCAAATTATTAGCTAAATTCAATTGAAAATTGCATTTCAGCAAAGATAGTGTGTGTGTGTAAGGAAAGTAATTCAAGTTATATTTATTAGCTTGAAATATTCAAATATTTTTTTTTAACTCTTACTCTTGTACTTTCTTGTACTGATTCAAAAGTAATCTTCTAAGCAAACGAAATACTCAATATTCAAATTTGTGCTGTCGGAAAATGCCAAGTTTTGTATAAGTGTTACGGAATTTGCGTGTAAAATATCCACCAAAAAAAGATGCCTGCCCAAAGCAGGTAAACGCAACCCCTAAGTTCAATAAATGCCAACACTCAAACTCATTTTAAAATGCGAACGCTGTGTTGGCCTGCCACAAATACCCGAAGGCGTTTGGCGCAGTGTTTTGCAGCAATTTGAAATTGGAAGCTGTATGCTTGCATGGTTTTATTGGCCTCCTGGATCACTGGTTTCAATCAACGGAAAATTCAGAGTTCACGTTGAAACTCAAATTAATTACCGCGCGACGAGTTGCAGCGTTATTGATGACCAACTGCTGCGCCGCAGTAACGGGAAACATAGCGCATACGCACCGTACGCCCAACAAATGCCGCACTAATTGCCACCGAATTCCACCTTCCCCGCAGATGCGCCAAGAGACAGAAGTTTACGGAATTGTGGAGCCGCTGATTGAGGACACGCCCTGTGCCGACCGACCCTGCCTGCTCAACAACGATTGCTGTCCTTCCGGAGTGTGCGTCAGCACATACGGCGGTAAGTTGGCCTAATTGCACTTGGTCCTCTGGGGTCCAACCCACGCACTTACACTTGGCTTAGTCAATGGTGTAGCGAAGAAATTGAAATTGGAAGAAAACCTAATTTACGCGTATTAAACATTTATAAGAAAGTTGGCGCCAGGCAAAGGTTGCCATTCACATCGACTTGGCTGGGGATCCTGATCATAACCATATGTATATACTCTGTTGCACTCTTTTAATAGATGGATAATATTCTACCGTAATTAAGAAAAAACTCAGTTCTAACATATTAAACAAACAAATTAAAACGACATTCCTTTTGCAGAAGGCAAATGCGTATACGTGTTTGGCCGTCAGCGGGATCTGTGCCAGGGACATGCGGACTGTCCGCAGGGCAGCTCCTGCATGCTGGTCCCCCAGGAGGGAGTGTGGCGGTGTGAGCCGAGTGTGGAGTCCGGAGGGTCCACGTCGCTGCTGGAGGGCATATTTGGACCGAGGGAGAGGCAACCGCTGGGCAGCGAGTGCAGCAGCAGCAGCGACTGCCAGGTGATCAAGTAAGTCCGAATGGCGCTGGTTAACCAATTTGGGTCTAAATGCTAAATGCTCCACTTTCCAGCGGAATGTGCTGTCAACAGCAGCGTTTTCACCACCGGGCAGCCATCAAGCTGAGCTGTGGCTATTTTCGCGATGCCTTTGACTGCGTGGATATGGTCGGAGCAGAGGTATGATGATTGTCCATTGCAAACACGAACCTGTGTTATCTCATACGTATTCCCATATAGCATCGCCGCAACTGAAGACCGCAGTGCTTGGGTATCAAAGCTCAGGAAACCGAAGAGAAGTAGCCAAACAGAAAATGATTCGGATACCTGATTGAATAGGAATTACTTCGATATTGAAACATATCCAATTATTAAAAGAATACATATCAAGATCAAATTTCTATAGCTTAGAGCATTTGTGTTTCTATAATCTGCATATGAATATTTGCTATTACTCAAACGATCTTAGACATCTAGATGTGTTTTTAGTAGACTCCAAAAATACTGACTGAGGCATTCAATGTTAATAGCAGAAAGAAGATTATTCCAATGCAGTTTTACTTACTTAAGCAACAATTAAATCGTTTCACGTCTAAATGTAAATCGAATACAATAAAAGCATTACCAAATATCTGCATTTTCACTGCAACTTTTTTGCAAAAATACTTTCGTATTGAAATGATAAAGATAAAGGTAAGGCAACGAACTTATATTTTTAGGCCAATTATTTTTGACTAGTGACGAGCGCATCCTCATATCATAAGGCTGTTGATATTAAATGGTGACGAAAACACCAAGTCTGATGACCCAAAATACAGCTACATTTAAAATAAAATTGTATATTGCCGAAACCGACTTAATAAACTATTAATTCAAAATACGCCAGAAAACTGTGAACAAAAAACAGCAGCAAATTCTTTACAAATATTTTCGGTTGGTTTTATTTTTGTAATTTTATTTAAAGTGCCAGTAAAAACGCAGCTTAAAGCTAAAAGTTAGACTCTGTTTACACTTTCAACGCTTTTGTTTTTAACATTACACCCAAGTAAATCATTCCTCCTTTCTTTCTCTAACTCTCTGACATTCCATATATCTCTCATGATCCAATCCATTTACGATTAATACACATTACAAATGCTTTCGCCTCTAACTTTATGGCTGAGACACTTTTCGCTTACTTGAGCCTAACATAAATCGCACAAAGTGCATCGTTTTAGTTCTTGAATTCTTGGAAATTTCGAACCAAAAGTATGTTTTGCCAGCAAAATAGGATTTATTTTTAAAATTAATTTTTATATGTTTTTGCGCATGTTCAAGTCTCTTGTTGATTTTGTGTTCTTCGGTTTAAATTGAATCTTAAACTCAGTTGTTTTTAAGTTGTTTTTGGTTTGGATCAGGGACTAAGGTCGTGGGGTTTAGGAAGTGCCCCCTTTGGAGGTTGTATTGGGGGTTAGTCTTAAGAACAACTTTCGGCTTAAACTTATCTTGGAACAGTCAAACAAATATCAAGTCCGCTATTTTTCGGCACATGTCTCGTTTTTGTTTGACTTGCATGTACAGAATGCACAGATTATTTACAGATTTTACAATTACAGGAATAGTTTCAAAACCTAAATATAAGTACGCGATATAGCGATAAATTTAGTTTAGCTTTGTTTTCCAAAGAAATCGATTGTGTTCGTACAGGATGTGATTAACTTCAGAAAGCTTAAATTAAAATAGGAAAGTAAATTTCGCAGACCGAAAAAATAACAATATGAAGGTACTATTTAATCATAACCCTACTTACAAACTTGCTCGTACAAACTCTTACTCTTAGCTTACATCGAAATGATTTAAATGTTAATTAATGTTTACTTTAATCTCTCAGCTGGCGTGTATTGATGGGCAAAGGAAACATGGATTGTGTTGAAACTACTATTGCATTCTGGTAATGGACTGTGTTTATATGTATACATTAATAATGGACTCATTTAGCTTTATGGCATTTGATGTGAGATTTAATTGATTTATGATGTTAAACATATTGT
This sequence comes from Drosophila erecta, assembly GCF_003286155.1. Taxonomy (NCBI): domain Eukaryota; kingdom Metazoa; phylum Arthropoda; class Insecta; order Diptera; family Drosophilidae; genus Drosophila; species Drosophila erecta. The sequence continues at coordinate 18,111,198 of NW_020825200.1, forward strand.
ATTACCCGGAATTAGCACACCCAAGCTCTGTGCCCAGGCTTTTAGGTTTGTTCACGAAACATTTAGTTCCATACAATTTATAATAGAAGCAAATATAGTATACAATTCATATATATGCATATGTATATGTATATAAATATATAGTTTTGTTTACTTATTTATGGCTACAATAAAATAGGAAGAACAAGCTTTGGTTATAAAACAACAAGAAACAGGAGTTATGAAGGGCTAGGTTAATAGGCAACATGAACGTAAATGAAATAACAAAAATAATAAGAATGCGTGACGATGCAACCAATTTTGGTTTTTTGCCAGGGTCGAGAGTTTTGGTGTAGACATTTTAAAATAATTTAAACATAGGATTACAAGAGAAGCGCCCTCAGCAATATGGACACATACTTATGGGAGAAGGGTGGTGTTTATAAAGTTTTAGAGGTACAGCAGCAGCAATAGCGACGTGGGCATGGCAAGCTGTTTGTGAGCAGGCGACGCGCCAATACGTTTGATTCTATTCATTTTATTTTTACGTTACGATTTCCTGAGTTTATCGACTTTATCTGTTGGTTATTGCCTAAAAGAGTTATCTTCCTTGCTGATGATCTGTTGTGGCTGGTTTTGTATAATCATTTGCAGACAAAAAATTGTCTGCGGCTCAAATCTGTTTTCTCACTGCTTTCCACTGCTGCTCAGTCTTGACATAGTCTTACTGTTTTGTATTTATCGTTTTGTTTGCTGGCATATCTCGCTCGCAAACAGGATTTATAAAAAATATATATTGTATATAATGTGTTATTTGGTTGGTTTATAACTAGGTCCTAATTGGTAGCTCTAATGGCAGTGCGGCAGTTTTTTTGGCGCGCCGCCTTGATCACTCTGCCCGGAAATAAGCAAATCTCAGCGAAAATGTCAACGAAGGTTATGTACAATAGTTGAGGATGATGTAACACAAAACTTATAACGAGCTCGTTCTGAACGGAAACAAAGCAAAGAATTGGAAACTTTAAGGATGAGTTAGCACATAATATTTACAACTTCTTTGTATTTAATTTCTTAACGGGTTTCTGGAACTGCTTCGCAAGCGCTGCCAGGACATTTAAGGTAACGCGGGGCCAGGTTACAGGTTACTACTATTTGTCTGCCCCCAATCCCACGGGGCGCGACACGAGGGCTACTCGTCAAACTGAAGCCACAATCAGTTCTTGACCTTGTCCTCCACACTGATGCTGGCAAGTGTCTTTTTGATGCGAAGCGCTGTCAATCGGGCCACAGGATTGGGATACCAGCACTCCTTCATCACCTTGGCCATGTTGTGGAGCACATCGGAGGCATGCCAACGATTTGGAATGTTTGGCCGGCACTTCTCAATGCAGACCACCTTTAGAGAAATTATGAAATGTTAGTTAGCACAAGTCCACATACGTTGTGCTCACGAAAGACTCACTTTCTTCATCTCCTCAATGCTGGGGTCTGGCTGAACGACATCGTAGTACGGCAATTGATACTCATCGTATATCATTCCCATGTTGCAACGACGTGCAATCTCCCAGAGGATCAGTCCGAAGGCATACACATCCGCCCTCTTGTACGAGTCAAAGTGCTGATCATTCATACTCTCGTCCAGCACCTCGGGCGCCATATAGCGCTTGGTACCGACACGATGAGTGGAAGGTATGTCCACAGAGTCGTTTTTCTCCACATGGCGCACGGCCAGCCCCAAATCTCCAATAGCACAGCTAAGGTTTGATTTGACCAGTATGTTTTTGGATTTGAGATCACGATGGGCGATGGCGGGCTTGCCGCGAGTGCCCACAATGTCCATATGGAGATGCGCCAGTCCAGTGGCAATACTCAGCGACATGTTCAGCATGGTGTTGGTGTCCACCGGGTGCGTGGTTAGGTAGTCAAAGAGCGATCCGTTCTCATGGTAGTCGGTTACCAGCCACAGCTGTGTCCAAGTTCCGTTGTCTGAAAGGAGCATGTTTTAAAAGGGTTTTCTTTAGATAAAACTCCTATAAGCTTACCCTTGTTGTCTGCAGCTATAAATCCCAAAATGTTTTCGTGTCGGAGCATTACCGTCTGATAGATTTCCGCCTCACGGAACCACGAGCACTCCTCGCGACTGGAGAAGATCTTGACCGCCACGTTTTCGCCTCGCCAGCGACCGCGCCAGACCTCGCCGAAACGTCCCTTTCCGATAACGTGGCACAACTGCACCTGCCGGGCAATCGAACGCTGCACCAGCAGAGGAAGACCAGCTGAAAAAGAAGCACGAATTAGGCCAAGATGCAGACGGGAACTCCCCATCCCCCCATGGAACTCACCCGAACCCGAACCAGAGGTGGTCATCTCAATGATGTCGTGTATGGTTGTATTACCATTCAATATTGGATCGTACACCGAATCCTCCTTGGCAAACGGCCTTCCGCTGGCCAATCGCTTGCGACGCTGGCAATAATACCACGTACTGGTGCCCGTGAAGCAAATGAAGAGGGTGGCCCCTAGGATTATAGCCACAAACTCCCAGCTGGTCAGTCTATGTGGCACATAATCTGGACAAAACCCACAAAGGCATTTATTATTAAGGGTAGACAAGATGCGGTCCATGTAAATGTGATCGAATTAATGGAAAATAAATACAAATAAAATGCAGAATGTTAGTCAATCAATCGAAAGTGGCATGCATGCAGGAGGCCATTAACAAGTAAATGTGCGTGATAACACTAAGAAATATGGGTGCAAACGAGTTTAAACAAATCCAAGTCCAAAAGCTCATTCCAAACACGATTAGCGGTTAATAATACTTAAATTTAGTAATTTATTTACAAAAACATCACTGACCTGCGTGTGAATATATCGAGTTATTTACAAACCTTTGCATTCAATTCGGCAACGAGCTTACAAACTACTTAATAATGGCGAAAACGTATTAATCAAAACTAACTTTGCGGCTGCTTACAAAAAAGGAAACAAACCAAATCCAAACCCGAGTCCGAAATGTTCCGCAGACGAACTAATCCATACACACATACCAACCTCCAACTGAACAAACACAAAAGTGCAATGGAAATGGGCGAACAACTGCGAAAAACTATATGATTAAATTGACCTCGTAGACGACTGAACACCCTATCTGAAATTAATTTAACACAAAAAAGGAAATCTTAGACAGCATGATTTCACCAGGGGTTTTGAATTTATTATCAGTTCCATCTGGTTCCATAGACTATTAGAAATCGGTCTCAAATATGAAAACAGAAAATGTCACATTTTTCAAGTAAATGTAATCTAATGTTGAATTTAAAGTTTACAATAAAAGTTCAAAAATGTACACGGCTTCATAAAAAACTTGTTAAAGTCTATAGTTTAATTTTCAAACACTAGGTGGACTAATGGAACTTTTGCCAGGGTAACAAGTATGAAAAGCGGCAGGCTGCTGGAAAAAAATGCGGCCATTAATGAATGAAATGAAAGAACGTTGACTGCGACTTGCAGTTGCAACTGCAGCTCTGAAAGCGGCATTGCACATGAATGAAACGGGGCAGACACACGGATACACACAATAACACAGGCACAGACACTTGGGGGTGGGAAGAGGAAGAGTGGACTCAAGGAGGAGGCGAGCAAGGCCACCGTCTGCAAGGGCTTCTTGAAACTCCTCCTGCTCCTGCTCCTCTTCATCCTGGTGGGCGGTTGTGCGCTTGGTGCTGTCACTACTAACGGCCCTTGAGACGGGCTTGTGGTTGCTGGTAAATGCCTTGCTTACTTCCTCCTTAAATGCGTTTTAACAAGTCAATACGATAAAGACGCAAAGGTCAGGTCAGCAGACAAAACCCACAGAACGGTGCGGCACAAACTCAGTCGACAGGTGAAAGGTGGCGGCCTAAACAAAGGGTATGGGTTGAGTGGTGGTCAAGCGGAGGGCCAGCAGACAAGGCAACAATGTGGCCGGTGCGTAAAATTCACGAGAAATGTGGCAAAGGAAGTCAATGTATAAACAAGGACGACAAACCACAAAACAACGAAATGAAAGGAGCAAAATAAAACCGTGTTCCCAATTGGATTCTTAGTTTGACTCTACTTTAAGACTACCTTACTATTTCCAGACACATTTTTAGGCCAGTCTTTACGAAGTCGTCTTGTTAATTTTATCAGAATAAAATTTGTTTAACTAGTTTTAATATTTTAAAAATAAAAATATGCTTGTTGAAAAGCACTCAAGTAAAAGTTACCAAACTAAAAACTCATTGTGACATCAAAATAAAAAGGGCTTTATAATACCTATTCTCCCCTCGAAGGACGTACAAGGACGAAGACGGGGTGGGATATGGGGTGGTTCGCTGGAAGCGTGGGTGTGCGAGGTGTGTGTTAGCCAGGTATGCTTATGCGTGTATGTGTTTCTTGTGTGAATTCAATGTGTTACAAATTTGAGTATACCAAAAAACTACGCAAATGAGGTGGTGCAATGGCATGGGCGTGGCTGCTTCGATGGCTGGTGGTGGTTGAATTGTTTGGCGGTGTTGGCGGTGCATTGCTGGTCTCACCTGGTAGGACACCACTGTAATTCTCACGCGTATTGCAAAAATCTTCGGCGCAGCACTGAGAAGAGCCCGCTTCCGAATTTAACTTGCACGAGGTAGGATCTTCAGGTGGCAACTGGTCTGTTATGCATCTACATACATAATATTTAGTTGGGTTTTGTTTTATCTACTAGGTTGCTTTAGCTTTTTAGTACTACGTCTAAATTAGGTTGGAGATTAGCACTTGTTGTTCTAGTTCTTCTTGTTGTAGTTGTTGCAGTGTGCACTTGCGAAGCAGCTTTGGTTACCACTTACAAGCTAAAATTTAGCAGCAGCCCTTGTTTATTTATTATTGGTGGTAGCTCAGCCAGGAAGGGGTTGGGTGGGTTTTTCAGCTGCAGCAGGTGGATACAATTGTGTTTTGGGTGCAAGGCAGTAAGCGGAGTCGGTCGCGGTCATCAAAATACCAGGGAAAAATGGAGGGGAGCCACTGCCAAATGTGGGAGAGTTCTGGTTTGCTCTTACACCAATTTATCAGAGCAGTTCCGATTTTCACATTCCCACAATTTTGTCATTATTATCATTGCAGTAGAAAATCAAATTGAAAATCGGAACGTAACCATATATTACTAATTATAATATACCAGGGAAAACACCGTAGGGACGTCATGTGCTTTTAATGAGGTTCGGGAGACAGTTCAGAAAATTGGTACGTAAAAAGGAGCTGAAATAATTCTGAGAACCTCGAATATCGGGATATTAAGAACTATAAATCCATGGAAAACTACACATATCCCGCGAAGGAGAGCAGTAACCTCATCGCGAGCGAAAAGCGAAAGGGAAAGCTCAAAGGACGAATCGAATTAACCCCTTGAGTGGAAGCTCTGATCTCTACAAACTACAAAGATATTTTTGCATGCATAAAGATACGTGTAATTTACTAGGATAAGGTGTAGGCTGGATTCCGTATAAGATTTATTGTGTGTGTTTGTGCCACAGGGAAAAGCAGGGAGAATAGAAAATAGTGAAAGGTAAAGAAAAATAGAGGTGGGAATCCGAGAAGCGAAAAAGTGCAAATAGTCAAAGAAAATAATAAGCTAAAGGGAAAACTGGGGAGGTGTGCACACCTGCAGAAAAACAGACTGAACTAAACCAAAAATTATTATTACAGATTATTGAATTGTTATAATTAATCTATTAATCATATTGATGCAGTGCTAATTAGGCGCAGTGAATTAGAGAAGGAGTGCAAACTAAAGATAGAAATTGTATTGTTGTTGGTGGTGTGGTTGTTGTTACTTGAATGCGGCTGTACCTGTTTCAAATATCCTCTTCATAATCTCATTCTTATTGCAGAAATCACTCTTACAGCACTGAATCCTATACGTATCGAACCTTTCGTTACTGGTGAGGCATTCGAAGGGCTTACTCCGCTGCATATTGTACTTGACAACCATGCAACTGGGTCAGCGTACAGCACAGTACACAAATATGTGAACGGGCGGGGATTATGCGACATGTTCGATATATTCAAGTGGAGTCGAAGGGAGCGAAGGAAATATCGGGAGATAGAGAAAAATAACAATTAAACGAAATTAGTATTGCTTGGCATTGGTTGTTGGTTGCTGCTGCTGCTTCTGCTTCAGCTGTAGTTGTTGCTGCCTTCGGCTTGTTGCTAATTGAAGTTGCAGTCTGGTTAGTAGCAAGAATAGTATTATAATTATATTGATTACAATGTGGTATAACGCCGCTCTGGTTTTCAGCAGGCCATCATTAGTAGTGCTCTGCATTTCGGGTTATGATCATTTCAGAACTTCAACTCAACGAGCATAAGTGGGAAAAACAATCCAAAGAACGATCAAAACTGGGCAACTTGTTGTCGAACGGCGTGCGAGTGAACAGAAAAATGGGAGCAGTCAGAGAGGAGGGGTTTGGGAGCGAAACACGTGCATAAGCGCACGCACCTTCGACGGATATCTGCCGGCCTTCCACACGATTACTTGGCTGGTCCTTCATCTTGGGCCACAGAAAACGGTTGCAAAAGTCGCTGTCCTTGCAACAGGCGTGGGCGCCACTTCGACCCACTGGGCGGGCGGTGGGTCCACCGTGCAGCCCGTCGTTGCACCAGATGGAGCGGCCCGGCGGAAAGATTTGAAACTTGTGCAGACATCTGCATGGCAGATCGATCGTGTCAGGCATATTCAGACATCGCTGCTCTGAGGGGCAAGTGCTAACCTAATCAAAGGCCTGCTCCTCAGGCTCTCGGAACTCACCTGTAGCTGAAGATGATGGTGCCATCGGGGTTCTTCTCTACAGACGTGAAACAGAAGCCGTCCGTCTCACATATGTTGTTTGATTCCTTGCAGGTGTCACAGTGGCATTTTATCTTGTCTGCAGAACAAATACGTAAAATTAATATTGGCTTAATTTTGCATAAATCCAAAATTTGAACGAAATTTGCTATTCTCTGAATTTTCCACATTCGAATCCATAAATTCCAATCCAACCCTACTAACCCCATCCCACTCACAAACAAAAAATAATTTCTCTTTTAGCATTATATCTTTACTATTTGTACGTGATCGCGCAACCAATCACGTGTATTAATTAATTTTGAAAATTAATCACTTGTGGAAAAAATTAATTTTAACTAAATGGAAAGCTCCTTTTTGTACCATACATGTTACCCTTCGCCTCATTTTCCACAGTATTTTCCACATGATTGTAGTATTATTTAAACAAATAAACGCAAAAGCATAGCTTAAAGCAAACTTCTCAAATTAAGAAAATGCCCCGACTTCGATTGAAACAAATCAATTAGTTAGGCGCTGGCAGAAATTAACTAATTAGAGAAATAAGAGACCCATAAATCAACCACTTGCTGATTGGCATCTCCTGACCACAAATTCGGATTTGCCATAACCATGCCCCCGGGGCACCTGGCCGGGCACACGCTCGCCCAGACAGTCACATAGACATCCACATCCACATCTACCGCCACCGACACCGCCGAGAGCGTGATGAAACAAAAACAAAACCATTTAGCATTAACAAAGCAGACGCGGAGAAGACAAGTGCAAAGTGGAGGGCCAGACAATGCGACCAGTTTTCCCTTCCCCCAACGGCGAGAAGCCAGTGCTTAGGCCTGTTTTTTTTGCACCGACTGCAGTTGCAAGTGCGCGAGTGCAGCAAGCAAATGCATCCAGACGTGGGGGTGTCTGCTGCCAGGCAGCGTTGGAGTGGGCCATGAGAGCTGTCTGGCTCAGCTCATTGACACCACGGCGAGGTGACGTCACTGTATGGGAACGGAATCGGAGCCTCAGGCGGAGACGAAGACAGCCTTATAGAAGCGTTCAGAGTCTCTGAGGTGTTACAGTCACGCGATATATACACGAAGAGAATATCCCTATGACATCGAAAAGATCGTCAAGTAATTACTAATAAATATCACGAAATTCTGAATTTGTTACTTTAAAAATTTAAATTAATAAAAAAAAAAGACACAGACAAGATGTACGAAACATTTGAGTTAACGCTAATGTATTTCTACATATCTTATTCAATTTATGGATTTGACCTAAAGAAAGGAAAATTAAACAACCTTTACCCTGTTCTTACTTTCCCTGCAACCGATGTCAAGTAAAGTCTTTGAAATTAAATACCGGAACAGGTCTGTAAATCTATCACTTTTTGTTGCTTAGATAATTCGGGGTGCATTGTCCTCAGTGTGCTCTCCATTCGTTAGGCATTTTGAACTTACTTTCTGGCTTTTTCGCGATGGGCTGAGCAATGTAGATGGGCAGCTGGGGAGTAACAGCAGGGGCCACTGCTCCGGATCCGTCACCGTCTTGCGGCAGCAGCATGGACACGGCGCTACCGTTGTTGTTGTCGTGGCTCCTGTTATCAGCGGCCAGCGACGACGATGGCGATTGATAAGCATGTCCAGCTGTTCCAGTTGGAGCCCTCAGCGCCGGCGCTTTGGTCGTCGGTGGCCATTTGCCAGGGTGTGATTCAGTCGCAGGATCAGATCTGGAGCCATTTATGCTGGTGTCCATTACGAATTCAATGGGCGAGGCTGCACAGGGGGAGATTTTAGGTTAGTTTCGCACCTTATCCAGATTAATAGAACCACTGGGGGGAACTCACCGCAAACGGAGGCGCCGAGCAGAGCGCCCAGGAAGATTAGCCGGGGTGCAGATAACATGTTGGCTATTCGCACCGATGATAGTGTGTGCGACCCGAGCTATTGTTATTGTTTGTGCTGCCCGAGAGCTTTTCTTTTGTTTTCCACGATCGCAACCACGCACACGCGCGTCGCAAGTTCAAAGTCTGTTGTCTGCAAATGAGGTTGTTGTTTTGCGGAAGGAAGAGGCGGCAAAAGGACACCTCAGACAGCCACTAATTGGCCCCGAACTGCGCATTTATCGCGTAGGACAGGCGGCCGCGAAGGCTCACATTTGTCGGCGGCATGGCCGGGAATATAGACTGGCGATTCAAACAATTAGCGAATCTTGATGGGGGCCCGCACTGCGAAACTCGAACTCCACACTCCGCCCAAGTTGGTTGGAAAAACTGCTCTGCTTTACATTTCACGGACGAGGGAAACTTCTCAGGCGGATTTTCATCACGTGATTGGGGCAGTTGCGAGAAGGAATTGACACTATTTCATATTCCGCGGGACAGCCAGCAATTTCGGGTGTCTGGTGCAACCGTTTGTTTGTATTAATTGCTGCTATTTTTTGTTAAATGTACAATTTTGTGCAGCGAAAAACCGCGCTGGTATGTGTGGATTTGCAAACAGTGTGACCGCACCTGCGGCAGTGTGCCCAAGCTGGAGTGCCAAAAAAAAACACCCACCCGCTGCAGAACTGAATAAAAATACCCAATCGGTTACGTTCTTATGGACTGTGATTTTTGTTGAAATATTGATGGTTTCCAGATTACATGGCACAATTTTGTTTCTTTTGTAACAGATATTTATTTCCAAGAACTGCAGGTACTGCGCAAGTGCCCAAAAATCCAATCAGAACCAAAATGCGGGGCACCCGACGCAAAAATGATCATGTTTTGTCCAGTCGATAATTTTTATTGCCATAACAGACTGAAAATATTCAAAGGCGGCATGCCAGGCTCAGCTCCCTTCATGAAACCTGCAAAAATATAAATTGGTTAAAATCAATGTCGGTCAACTTGATATTTTCCCGCTGCTTCTTCTTTCCAGCCGCGTGTAGATGACAAAAAACATGAACCATAACTTACCCAAATACAGCACAAGCGGCACGAATCCCCAGTGGAATCCAGTCTGAACCGCCCCGACCACAACTCCCAAACGCTCCTTAACTCCCTCGGAAAGCTCCATTTCGTACGGATATTAAATTTTAGCTCGTTTTACGAATTATGAAATGAAAACTTCTCCGACTGAAAAGGAAGTGTTGGAAAACAGCGCTTTTTTTGGGGGAAAACAGCTGACAGAAACTTATTGTAAGGAAACTAATTCTCGTTCTCTTATTTAGGGATAGCCTTGTCGCAGGTTGCTGGGCCCCAAATAATTGGACAATTCAAAGAATCAGTAAAATTATTTTGAATACACATTTCTGTACATGTGGCAACATCGGCAATTAAGCGCTCAATTCAAATGCCATACAGTCTTGCGCTTTGGTTTGAAATTTGGTTTTATTTAATTTATAATTGTCATTATTAGTCGGTTCCACCAGTAATGTGTACTTTATGACACCCATAAATTTTAATATGTCTGCTTTAATATGAATGGTGGTGTTTACACTGAAGATGCATTTCTGCGTTTGCACACTCTTGTTCCAAAGGAGATTACTTCTCAATTCACCCAGGTTTCACATTCACAAGCCTTTTAATTCAGAAAGCGTTGAAAATGTTAAATTGGAAATTTTTACATAATCATACATACATATCGTATTAACGTTCAAAGTTGCCGTTGATTTTTTAACAAAATGAAGGATGTAAAATAAAGAATACCCTTGCTAACTATCGCATCACGCAAGTGCTCCCTTGATCGATACCATCGCAGATATTCGAAGTGCCAGCTCTAGTCTCGCATCCCTTTCGCTCTCGCCCGCTGCTCACATGCGTTCTAGATCGTTTAATTTTCTTGGTTTTCATTTGCTCGCCAAATTTTAGCAACGTTGCTGGTTTAATCGGCTGCACCTGCAATCGCAAGTAATCAGAGAGCGCCAAGCACCGAGTTCTCATTGCCAAACGAAACGTAAGTGATAACGAACGCCTGGTGTGCCGTTGCTCGCCAGCAATGAGCAAACGCAGAGGAACAAAGTCGGGGAAAAATCAATTCAAGTTATGTAAGCTCGAATAACCGGATACCGTGTCGCTGTTTCAGGTCCCGATTCGCTCGATTTGGAACTGGAGCGGACCATGAAAACAAGCAATCTCGGCCTGTACGCTTTCCGTTTAACCTTCGGTCAGGTGAGCTCTCGCACATTAAACCAGGCAGGCAAGCTGCAGAAACAGCGTGCGCATTCCGGGGGCAACCCCTGAGTTTTTCAGCCGTGGCAACCGCGGCCCACAATCGTCATTTGCAATGGAGCGACTGCAGCCGGGAGACGAATGTCTGGAGTGCCAAAGTGAAGGCAGGAATCACACGCTGCGCTACTTTTACATTAATCTCGAGGAGCAGCTCTTGAAATGCGAGTCCAGAAGCTGTCTGTGGCCACACAACGATGAGGTTTCCTCTGATGAGGATCTGAACTTAGAGGCAGCACTTCCCATCAGTGCTCTACATTCAAAACCTTCAGAATCTCCTGCTCCTACGCTCCCTTCTCAACCGTTTGCATTGTCGTCTAAACCTCCTCCAGATGATGACGACACATTTATACTGGAATTGTTGCAGCAATTGACTCCTGCCACAGAAACTGACTCGGTTGAACCCCCTCTTAAGGCAAATGTGAGTTTCACCTCCATGCCAGATCTGCACTCACCTTCAGAAGAAAAACCATGCTCAGAACTGGAGCTTCCAGACTTAAGCTTTCTGGAAGAAAACATTACCGTAAACGAGGAGCCCCTGCAAGCTTTAAAATCCGAGCTTGAATTACCTTCCAATCGCTTATCCGGCAAATTAAGGAGTCCGCCCAAGACAAAAACCTCGCAAACTCAAGACACTGGAGCTAAGCAGCATGTGACTCCACCCAAGGTTCCTACGGCCCCAAGCTGGGAAAACAAACCTGAAATACCTTTACTACCCGCTTGTGTGAAGGGTACTGTAGGGACGCCTCCTAGCATCAAACCTAAGGGGTCTCCCTTCAGCAGTCCACCCAAGAAAGCATCCACCGAGCCGCAGTTACTAACACCGCCTGCTGTCAATATTGTTATCAGTGTACCGGAGTTGAGACCGGGTATGAGCGGCATGTTCCTAGACGCCATTAAACGCCATTCCACAGAAGCGAAACACTCACGCGGAGGGAGACGCCCCAGGCGCCTGACCAGAGAAACCATCAGCAGAGGCATTCGCACACAGGATGTAATGCACGTGATCAAGCATTTAGAAACCACCACAGAAACGAAATGTCCATCATAATCAGCTGGCATTTACCTTACTCAAGTATTTGAAATAAATTTGCATATGAAATTATGCATGAAACCTCCGGATAAGAATTCAAGTTCATTTATTTATAAACAAGTCCGTTCCGCTATATTTTTGTTTGCCAACGCAAATTGCGAATTATTAATTCGCGGCACGCGTCCAAAGCATGTTCAAGTGGACTGGAGAGATAGCGCTGCTGAATACAGACCGTGCTATCAAAAGAATTGAACTTTGGAAAGGAGGTCGTGGCATGCGGAGATCTGTTTCAAGCCGGGATTAGATGTAGGGGTGACTGATAATGCAGTTGAACGTCATCTGAGCCCTACCGCATTGATAGTGATGTCAGTCACGATAATCTGGCATTACATCGACCCCTCGTAATCAGTTCAATAAACGAGCAACCATGTGGGGTAATCGCATTCGTGTGGTCGGGGCACTTGAACCTGGTTGCCAACGGCCGGCGCAAAATGTTTCTGCTGCGTAGTTGCCTGTGTGGGCGTAGGCGGTCGGGCAGTGGGCCAAGTTAATTGTTTGTTTGGGCTGCTATATATTAATAGCACACAACTAAATCCGTTTCCCTATCTTATCTCCCGCAGGCGCCGCCGCTGTCCGCACAGGCCACTACGCACTGCAGCCATGGCTTCACCACCAGCTCGTCGTCGCCTAACCGTGTGGTGACCCGCTCAGCCACCATGCTGGCGCTTTTCGGCATTGCGCTGTCCTCGTTCAGCCTTAAGCAACTGCTGGCCAAGAAGCAGAAGCACCAGGGCCTGCGCAAGCTCTAGGATGGAGCTATAGTCAAAAAGGTCACAGCGGAGATCATAGCGATGCCAACGCCAACGGCAGAAGCGGCGATGAGGAGCCAGAGCGCCATGTCCTGAGGTCACATATTCGATTATTTCATTATCCGCCATCATCGTGTATATTTTCCTAAGTTAAGTCACCACCTCACCATAGAACCAATCGGAACTCGGACATGGAGGATTGTTTTGTAATATTCTCGATAAATTTAGCGGATGAGAGGATATGTGCGTATAGTTAGATATATTTTCTTGTTTACACATGCACACCATGCATCGCCAACTGAAAGGAATAAATTTGTGATAAATCGTGTATGAGAAAAACCCATCAGCAGACAAACTGAACGAAGAAACGATAGAGAAGATTCGCTAAGCTTTCGGAAATCCCAAATTTTCCTATACTCTTTTGTTGCTCGTTTTAGTTATATATATTTTATGTGTAAACAAGTCTTATATACGTATATTTATTTAATTATTTGCAAACCAGAGAAACGGCTAAGTAGGGAGGGATAAAAACTATAATGACTTCGTTGGACAGCATATCGCCGAGCAGGCTGTGCCAGTGTCCAAGAAACAAACTAGTTCTAGTTCCGTATTCAAATAAATGCATTAAAATATTCAATTCCAAAATATGGATTTTTATTTTTGTTTTTCAGTACGATCTTACACTTTTGCAAAAGTCATCAGTCGACATAGGGAATTGGCTGAAACATATACGGGTAGATCCTAAAACGCGCCGCGATCTTAAAGCGCTACAAGTGATTGGCAGGGGTATCTTTTTCTAGGGGCAGCTATCGTTTTCGCTTTCAGGAGCGAGTAGGAAAGAGTAGCGAATGTATCTCTAACTCGGAGAGGGCATCTTCATAGTCTATGTATCTCCAAGGGAGAGATGCGCTGCCCAATGCCTCCCCAATTTGGTTAATGGACAATGCCTGCTGCGCAAACTGCTAACAAACCATGAACACTTTCTGCTACTACTTTCTGCAGAACACAATTGGATAAGATTGGCTATGCCAAATAAAATTGCTGAAAATTATTTCTTCGTTTTGAAGTTAGCGACTTAATGATTATTTGCGTAAAAAGGAAGTTTTTTTTTAAGATTCAACTGAAGAACGACAACTTTCAGCTGTTAAAGAAGAGGTACTCGATAGTCGATAAAAAATTGAAATTAAAGAAGACTCAACATGGTACCCCTTAAAATTGAATCTTCTTAATAACGTTTTAAGTAATACAAATGGGAGATTCGCTTCAATAATTACGGTTATAGAATCAACCAGGAATAGCTTTAAAGGGAATTCAAATCTTTAATATCACTTTTAAGAAATATATGTTTGTCAACATCCAAAGAGATTTAGTTTTACCTGGAAACTTCTTGCGGACCGCCTTTGAATATTGCGCCAAATGTGGCAAAATTATTGCGAGGCGGCACCACCACAGCTGCCAGATTTCGGCAGCTCCCCGCGAGGGTCACACTGGCAGGGCACACTCCTCACCCCCCGCCCAATGATCAAGTGACGTGCCACCAATATAACCATTGGCCGGCCAACAGCACTCTTTCGGACTGCGGAATGGGCATCAACGTCAGCAGGACGGCCGACCTGGGGTCCAACCAGTGGCTCCAGCGCTTCGTGGGCCGCCAGCACATCGCCCACGATGACGAGGCCTTCTGGAACGGGCTGCTCAACTATAACATTGTGCTGCCGGAGAACAGGTGAGCGAGTGAAGGAGTGGAGCGACAACGTCAGCAGGGCTAATCTTGGGGTGGGATTGGTGTGTTTTTCAGTCAGGACCAGCTCAACCTGGACAGCCGGCTGGAGGCGCTGTGCCAGTCGTTCATCGGCAACAACCTGAAGACGGGCAACTTCGGCTCCCTGGTTACCGTGTTCCTGGAGAAGACTAGCGAGCTCCTATCGCTGTCGGACCAGGAGAGTAACATGCACGTCTGGCAGACCTTCAACGCGCTCTTTATCATCCGCAGCCTGGTCAAGTACATCAACGAGACGGGCTCTGAGTTCCAGCTCCTTCAGCACTTTGAGGCTATGCCGAACGCAGAGCTGCTGCAGGCGGCCTTGGAGCAGCAGCAACAGACGCCGGCGGAAAGCGCCACCATTGCCATGGAGGCCACCGAACAGTCGGCGGCGGTTGCTGTCCCGGTGATTGTGGACGGATCTAAGTTTGAGACCTTCATCGATGCCCTGGTGAACCTAATCGTCGTGATTCCCGTCAAGGAGTTCACCTACCACCTGCACCTAGAGGCCGTTAACATGCTGATCACCCTGCTGTCAGTGCATTTGTTTTCACAGCAGCCCACGGACAAATCGATCGTGTTCCGAACGGTCTTTAAGTGTCAGCACGCCAACGTGCTGATGTCGGCACTACTGCACTTTGTGGCGCGAATGGTGGAGGTGCCGCACACGATGTTTGGGTCCAGCTCTGCCGGATCATTCGTCTTTGGCATCGCGGAGTCCCTGCTTTCCATCTTCACGTTCCGTAAGCAGCCAGACGTACTAAAAGCTGGCCAAGCAGCCGGTGGCGGAGAGCTCTCCCAGCGATTTCGTACTCACTACCCACTGGCCAACCAGAGCCTGCTGCTCATCCTGATACTGACTAACCACTGTACGGCGCAGGATAACGCTTATCGGACTAGCCTATTTAGTTGCGCCGACTCAAAGGATTCACCAAAACAGGGAGCTGTCTCCTTCCAAATCGACTTCTCGGCGGTATATGAGACTCTGTGTCTTATCGTTACCATTGACCAGGCCACGCTGCTGCTCTATCTGCTGCTCCATCGCAACGAGCGCTTCTATCGGTTCGTCATGCAGCAACAGGACTTGGAGCAGTTGGTGATTCCCATCCTCCAGACACTGTACAACGCCCCTGATAGCAACTCACACCACATCTATATGTCCTTGATCGTGCTGCTGATCCTGAGTGAGGACGAGGGCTTCAACAAGAATGTGCACACCATAGTAGGTCAACAGTGCGCGCTTAATAGTTGCATTATTAATCCCGTTTTATCCCATTAGATGCTGAAAAACATCACATGGTATACGGAACGCACCATATCTGAGATATCGCTGGGCGGCATCCTCATCCTGATAGTCATCCGCACCATACAATACAACATGCTGAAGATGCGCGACAAATACTTGCACACCAATTGCCTGGCGGCGCTGGCTAACATGTCCGGCCACTTCCGCGCTCTGCACCCTTACGTGGCACAGCGACTGGTCTCGCTGTTCGAAACGCTCGCTCGGAAGCACACGCGCCTGGATGCGCAGCTCAAGGAGCCGGCCGACAGCGCAGTGTTTGTAAACGTCTCGACGACCCCGGAAGACATGCTCCAAGATCTGAGCGTGCTGGAGGAGGTGTTGCGCATGGTGCTGGAAATCCTTAACTCCTGCCTCACGAACCAGTTGGTTTATTGTCCCAACTTGGTGTACACTCTTTTGTACAAGCGCAGCGTCTTTGAGGGCTTCCGCAGTCACCACGCCTTCCAGGATGTCATACAGAACATAGATATGGTAGGCTCACTAGTTACAATCACATTATTTGATGATCCTCATGCTTTCTTCGTTTTAAGGTTGTCGGTTTCTTTTCCTCGCGTCTGCAGCGTGTCCAGGAGCAGCGAGGCGAGCTTGGGGTCAACGAAGTGCTCGAGGTTATATCTAAAGGTGCCAGTCAGTGGTCCAGCGATCGCCTTAGAGTAAGTAATCACCTCGATGAAGTGTTCGGTTTACTTATTCTGTTCGTCTCTCTGCAGAAGTTTCCGGATCTTAAGTTTAAGTACGTCGAGGAGGACGCTCCCGAGGAGTTCTTCATTCCATATGTGTGGACGTTGGTCTGCAAGTACGGCTGCGTGCACTTCAGCTCGGAGAGTATCAAGAGCGTCACCACGGACATTGCCTGCTAATATTTACTACTCTATCCCTTCCTCTCACGCTCACACCCGGCTCCGCTTTGGTTTTCACCATGTTTCAATGCTTCTCCGTTTGTCTTCTGTGCGGGATTACCCGATCTTTAAGCCATATACCACGCCCTACCTTTTGATCCAAGCCAAAATGTCGAAATGTAATATCAAAAACAAAGCAAGCGAATTATTGCGCTAAATAAGAGGCATACGCATCTCGAACGTTGACGATAAGAGCAGACAAAGCAAACGAGAGAACTAACAATAATACTTAGATCTAGCTACGCTAATACTAATGTGTATGTTAACAAGCAATCCAGTCGGAAATTGTTCAAGTTAAAATATAGCAACCTTGAAGCATGATCATATTTTGCTAAGCCGACAACAAAGATCGTATTTAGAGGGAAGTTAAGCGCCGAACGCCTAAAGATCGATGTTCTAATCAATGGGCAGCAGCAAATCCAATAAAAAGTATATATACATATTAAAGAATCGGAATATATATGCAAAAATATATTTACATTTTAGTCTATGATAATTATATATTGTATTTAGCAATTGAAAAAGTCGATAAATTATATATTAACTAAAGTTCAGGCTCTTGTGTTTCCTTCTGTCTCTGCCAACCTGGCTTCTAATTAGACACGATATGTTATTGTGTTATCTGCGGAAGGCCCAAGTTTATATTGGTTGGGTTTTATCAAAACAAATGTGATTAGATCTGCTTTGCAATTAGTCATCGGAACGTGGCAGTGCTTTATTACAAAAGTAGTTGGTCTTCTGGGATGGATTTTTCTCTGCGTACTGCGCACGTAAATAATTTATTAAATTAACAAGCTTCTGCCTCCAAATTTGCTGGTTTCTTGCGGAGAATGCAATTATAAGATGGCTTAAAAATAATTCTTGAGTTCAGTTAGGGAGTGTTTTGGAAGAAATCGCGCCAAACGGAAGCTTCAAATGAATTTTCCTTTATTACGTATACGCATGGTAAATAATACTTAAGTACCCTGTCTCTAGTCTATCAATTAACATTGCGCATAGGGGCTTCGCCGTTTGCACTTCATTGTGCATATTTGCACTATCACCTGCAACAACAACGATGATGAGCTGCTTTGTTTATTGTTTATTACTACTACTATGTTTTTTTCCCACCATCAGCTTCACCGGCTAAAAAGCCGCGGGAAAAACGATGAACCGACTTTTACTGCCTGCTTGCATCGGGGTTCGTTGACTTGGACGGCTGGGAGGTAAAAGGGGCGGGACTTGGAGGATGGGGGCTCAATCCGCTGAAGGTTTTGTTGTGGTCGCCCGGCTCTCGTCACTGCTGCACTTTTGTCAGCTCTGCGTACGTGTCGTAAATAACTAAATATGTACATAGTACATACACGCACAGCTAAGCATTGCGATAAAAATTGCATTTGTTTTATCGCCGCCGAAAGGCGGAAAATTTGTTATTGTGAGCTTTTCATGGCGTGCTGCATTTTAATTCATTTTAGCCCACAACAAACGGCGAAAATTTTTCAAATTTCTTTACCTCCCATTGTGGCATTAAGTTCTCCATGCTGGCTGCCTCTTTGTGCAACTGTGGTTCGATATGCAGGCTAAAAAGGTTTATTGACTTCGCACTGCGTTTTGTTAGCCATTTGTATTGTGCTGCCAATTGCCAATTGCTCAATGGCTAGAATTTGCCAGAAGCTTAGCCAAGTTCACAACCCGCCTGCAATTGCGAAAACCGAACATCGAAAAGTGGCAAAGAAAACTCGAAAAGCGTTGCGCATGCGCACACTTGATTGGCGCTCCATCCCCCCTCCCCCGCACCCGCACTCACCACGCCAATTGCGGTTTGTTGGGCAAATTTGAGTGCAAATTAGTTAAAGCAACTTAATAAGTAATAAGAATGATTGGGATTGGCGCGAATCAGTCATTAATGGTCGAAGGCGACAACTGAAGCCCACTCCTGACTGGAAGCATTCCTCAAAATGGCCGCAGATTAATTAGCAGCTTCATCAAAAATAGGTTTAAATCACATACATAGGTTTTAAAATCGCCAAGGTATAAGTATTCGTCGATTCGAAATAGAATAGGCACTAGTATTGTATAGTATATACATAAGTATATCCTGTAGGATGAAGTACATTTAAGGTATGTATTGTACATGCAATACATGTACATACATGTACGCCTAAGAAAAGCTTGCTATTTCAAATATGTGTATCATTCGATTGAATTAAAAAAATGTGGCTTGCCTATATGTTTTTTTTTATTAATGACTAATGTTTATCTTCATCCAATAAGAAAAGGAACGTGTAAAGTTCCTAATGTTTTTAACAAAATGATGCATTTAGCTCTTTAATGGAGTATATATTCGAAAACACCATTCTCATTGTAAAATTTTTGTTTTTCCCCCCACCTATAAAAATATCTTGGGAATGGCAAGTAAACATAAGGTAACACCCAATGCTATTATTTCGACTGACCACTGTCCAGAGCCGCTCCGCAGGAGGGGATCGACTCTAATGGAGCTGGAGCAGCAGCCGGTCCATTTGTCGCCGGTGGGAATGATGTTGCAACGACGCGGTTGGGCCCGCATTTTCGCATTTTGTTTTGGCAAACGGCTGCAGGTCGTTGATCCACCGATTTTGCTGTTCGCCAACGAGTCCATGCGCTATTTATACCAACGGGTGCAGGCCCGCACAATAATCTTGGAAAGTTGCCCAGTCCCAGATCGCACATCGCAGATCCCAGGTCGGGACTCAGAGCGAGCCCAAGTCGAGTTCCAAGCATGCACGTTGGCTGAATTAGATCTTGTGGTCTTTCTCTGATGGTCCGACTTTGTTCGACTGGCCTGTTGCCAATCGGCTTAGCATAAATTCGCACCTTTTGGTTGTTTATGTTTACCTGCTTTGACTTTGGCTCGGATTCGGTATTGGAATCGGTTTCTCACCAGTTTGTTTGCTCACCAGATCTGCCGAATTCCGAGTGACTCCGTCCGCGCCACATCCGTGCGTATTTCTGCCGCTGACGCAGTGGTTTGCCTAGACCCAACTACGTGGTCCACTCATCCGTCCGTGCCTGACCTTTGCAGCTGCTGATCTTGTTTGCTATGGTTATGTCTGGCATATCTTCCGATCGATCGGTTGATCGCCGATCGCATGAATGAGCCAATTTTGCATTGAGAGCTCGGGCTGTGCTTTGGACCATTTCCAAGTGAAATCTATGAAAGTTAGGCTGCTACTCGCCTCAAGCAATTGCGCCCAGCGATAAATATCTCGCACTTTTGAGGCCGTTGATAATTGTTTTCGCGACTCTTGGCTCGGGCAACCCAATCAGCAGTTATAACAAAACAAATGTTTATAAATATTCAATAAACCAGTTGTCTATCGTTCAATGCGATTTTGCTAGCTCGATTTGATTGGAGTCAACAAACATTTGTAGTTACCAGAATTTTCTAGAAGTACGGATAAGCGAGCATTCTTTGTTTTCATCGAGAGTTGTAGCTATTTAAGGTTTCCTTCATTCAATGAGTTATATGAATTAAAACCGCATAAGTACTAGAAAATCACCACACATTATAATGATTGCTGGGTTACAACTGAAAGCCCATGCAGCCCAATCCTTATAAGCATAGAATACTTGAGTATTGATAAATAACAGTAAATACTTTTGAGCAACTTTCAAATTTTATCAAATATTAGTGTGCTTCGGATGGTCGTAGACATCCCACATCAGTAATAACCACATCAACTTGGTCGTTATACAAAATTCTTTATTCCATAGAAGTATTTTATCACAATAACTTAAGCTCTAGATGGGTGGCGAGTGCTGGACACCCAAAAAAGTACAAGTAAATGGATCAATGACAGAAACTACATAAATATTAGGTAGAGGAGACGGTTAATGGTTAATCGCATGGATTGTGATGTGCGTGAGTTTAGGAGTGGACAATGCTGCCTTTGGTTCGCTGGGTTGCAGAGCTCGAAGGAAAGCAGCCGCCTTTGGCAACACATCGGCCGTGTAGGACCGATCGCTATCCGGAACAGGATCCGGAATAGGATGCCGAGAGCCTTACATGCCCTCGCAGGTGGACATGCAGTCCTTGTAGCTGGCAAAGTTGTTCTCATTGCCGTCGCAGCCGCCGAACTTGAACTCCACGCACTTCTTCTGCTCCGGATCGTAGCGCCATCGCGGGATCAGGGCACGGCAGACGCCCTTGCGCGCCGGCATGAGGCAGAACTGCTCCGGATGAGTGTTGCGTCCGGTGTTGACCACATCGTCGAGCGAGATGGCGTCGAAGAAGTCGCTCACGTCGTCGTACAGGTCCATGGGCCACGCCTCGCTCTCGCTGATACCCGCCAGAAGGAGGAGCACCACTGCCAGTCCGACGCACTCTTTCAGTTGTCCGCGCATTTTGTGTACTTGATTTGGCTTCTTGTTTTCTTCACTTGATCACTTGGCGATTGGCTTCACGCAACTGTTGGCGCTGCAGTCCAGCTTTTGGATTTATATGGTGGCACCTCGTAGTCCAAAGCGGGGGAAGGGAAGCGGATACTAGATAAATAACCGGAGCTTTCTGCTCGAATCCAACGCTCTTAGGTTACTCTCTCAAAGAGTCCGCTTTTGGCTAGTGGCAAACGATTTCTAGCCGTGTTTAAAAATATTTTTTGTACTGAAAGTCCATGTGCAGCTTGAATATTTATCTTTAACCTATTATTTAAGAAATGCAAACTTAAAGTCTGAAGCAAACTACGGATATGAGCTTAAATATTAAAAAGTATAACCATTTTATGGTTTATTTTTATGTGGTTTTCAAATATATTTTGAGTATAAATTGTGCTATTAAATGCAAAACCTTATTTTATGGCAAACCAACCTGTTTGTGTACTGATGTGTGAGTATTCAAATAAATATCTATATATTTCAATTAAATACTTCTGCTCTTTTACTTTAAACGTTTTGATATTTGTTCATATTTTACAATTGGAAATATGAAATGTTTGTTTCCCCGTTCTGAAACTGAAAATGAAATGTTTTATGGAAAACGGTTTCCCTGTTATCAGTTTTTATGGTAACTTTAAAAGTCACGGCAATTGCAATGTATCCGATATAAAAGCGTGGTGTAATCGGTAATTTTATCGAGTATTTACCATTCCCAATTTGGTAGTTGGTGCAATCTGGCGCGATTTGGTTTAAATCATAAATAATTACTAAAATTTAGTTGGGTATGGCACGCGAATCAATTCTAACCTGGATGCGGAGTCTGGGCGAGAAGGGGCGCCTTGATGAACTGGAACTGCTCATTCAAAACACTCCAATAGAAAAGGTTAAGTCGAGAGGCGGAAGGCCATATAACTATGAATCTTTGTTGATACATATTGCTTAATAGTTAAAGGAAACCCTTAAATCTACAATGACACGCAGCGAGGGGATAACATATTGGAACTACCTTCTCCTTGGCTTCAATCCGGATAGCAAGGATGCCCTGGCGAAGCGATTCGAATGCGTCCGCTGCTTCATGGACGGACTAAACAGCATGGAACTAAGCTACAAACAGACTTTCGATCTGATCACGCGCCTGTCGCAGGACCTGGCCACTTTTCCGTCCGAGCAGCTGGCCTGGATCGTGGAACACTGCATGGATGGGATGCGCCAAGGAGATTCTAAGTGTGTCGGCTGGAAGGATTTGCTGCCGGACGCGCTGTCTCTCCTTTTGGCCAGACCGCGGTTTCTTCTGAACGGCATATCCGTAGATGGAACGGAGTTAAGGGACACCACTGTAAGGAGCATAGCCACCATGCAATGGCCAGCCTCCATCCTTACGCCAATTGCCGACATGTTCAAGTGGGTGACAATCTTAAACTAACCAAAATTTTACCACACAACTCGTGCGTTCTCTTTAGGACCATGAATCTTAGCAGTGGAGAAATATTGACGGTGCTCAACAAATTCTCTGGCGTCCTGCAGGAGCTGTCGCCCATGGAACTCCCAGCCCTGTGCTTCCAGCTGTTTTCGATGTGCAGCACTGCTTCCCAGTTGATTATTCCGTTGCTGGCCTTGGAGAAGTATTTCCATCGCAATTATTACAAACGGTTATTCTCCGATATGTGTAGCAACTCAACAAACCTAGATAGCATTGGTGAACATACATACAATACAAAAGACTAAAGTCCCTAATATTAAGAGCATCTCATCTTTAGACTCGTTCTCGGATAAGGAACTAAGGGAGGCTGAAGAGACTATCCTGCATCATTTGAACTACTGCACCATGTACAAACTTACAGAAAAACATTTGGCAATAATGCTGAGAGTAAGCAGGATTCAAGTAAATCGGTCGGCCACTAACTAAACTATATTTCAGAACTTCCTGCATATGCCCGACGTGATCCTTACTCCGTTTATGCTCAGCGCCATCATTTCGATGACTAGCATTAATCGTGACCCAGAGTCTGCCAGAATATCTCATTCCATTTTGCTACCTTTTCTGCGCAATGTGATCAAAAACAATGAGGAAGAACGAACGTTAGCCGATTATTCCGTGTGGTATCGGGATACATTGCAACGTAAACAAGTCGATTTACAGCAGGTTTTTACGGTGCTCATTGATCAGAACAAAGACGGAAAGGATGTGATTACCCCTGGGCTGGTTCATCTGATATTTTACTTGCTAAAATCGCATTCGCCCAAGATGCACGCCTTGGCCATCACTTTTCTGACAAAGTTCATACGCAAACGTTTCATTTTTGGTCAAGGGATTATTAAACTAATTTCTGAGTGGATGATAGTATTTCAGGATCAGAATCAATTCTCGGGTAGGTAATATTAATTATATAAAAATAATTTTTTATAAAAAGAATAAATATTTGCAGAATGTCTCACACTGTTAAGTGTGGCTGATACGTATACAGTCTCCGAGTGCATAAAGCCAATTCAATCTGTTTTGGAGCACATGCAATGGGCAAGTCAGACAAATGCGATAATTACTCTTTAAGCTAAAGGCGCTGTAACTATTTTAGCTGTCCGGTGAGCAGTCCATGCGCATGATGAACTTTATTCTACCTTTGCTGAAGATTTCCAATCGCGTTCGTGATGCGCTAATTGATGTACTTTGCAAAGCAATGGGCTCGAGGTGGGTCTTATTACCTGCTAGTTATACTATATTTACTTCCTATTTTGTCCTATATATATTAGCGGTATTCAAAAACGGCGAATGGCGATTTATGGGTTCTGTATGATCCTTAAACAACTAAACAACAGCAATGCTGTGCGCCAGACCTCAAGTGCCACCAGCTACTGCACACAACACAGCATCTCTGGCTATTCTATAATGACCCAAAACACACTGGGCAGTCGTAGTAACCCTCAAAGGAACTTCGATATGCTTACGTTGGAAATTATTGGAATGTTGCGAAACTGCTTGCAGCAACAATTTGATATACGATGCTCCCTCTATGAGAGTAAGTTGAACGAAAGAAAGTAATATAAATTAAATTCTTTAAATCCAGCCCAACTTCTAAAAATGTTTTTTATGCAGATCTTCAGAGAGCGGTGGAGCTCAATGCTAAACTAGTGCCCCATGTCCTACAAGTCATTGACTGGCACTTTCGCAGTTTCTTCGACACCCCCTCTGCAGAAGAGGCTGGTGACGATCTAGACACGGTATTTCGCATTCGCTACGATCAATTGGTTAGCTCTAACGATAATCAACATATGGAGATTCAGCTTAAAGACAACCTGGGCAAATTGATTCAGTTTGTAGCCAACTGCTTGGCTGTTTTCGATCGAGCTCCATCGGGCTACGACACTCGTGAGATGGATAGGCTCCTGAGTTTTTGTGTGGACCGTATGGTGGCAAACCGATTGCCTTTGGAAGAAATAGTAAGCAAGATTATTACTTTTAAATTTCATTAAATAAACTTATACCAACTGGTTTCAGACGCCCCCAGCCACACATCTAAAATGCGCCCTCGTCCTGCAACAACTTAATATTATTGAAGGAATCATTTGTCACTTGTTGCTCAAATCCAAGCCTCGAAACGATGCTGTTTCGCAAATCTTGCCTCTTTTTAATCAGCATTGTAAACTTTCGGAGAGCCTTAAAGCATTATCCGATGCATCAAAGAAAGCCCATAAACAGTTGAAGCAAACGGCCAAAAACAATAGTACATCAACGTGCAATTTGACCCTAAACGGCGTCCCGGTAAAGACCATGTGTACACAGCCTGATAACATTTGGGATTTGGCCATATTAGATAAGCTACTGCATTTACTGCTTGAGTTAGTATCCTTGGTGTTAATCCTTTATACTTCTGTTACTGTATTATATTTTTTTAGTGACGTCGTTGCCTTTGCTGCTGCTGAGAAAACGGTTCTCTTGCGGTCCAATGAACTCCTCGTCCGTTATGTTTTATCCGTAACGGCCAGCAGAGTGGAGTCTATACGTCTAGAGCCCGATTATAAGCAGTTGGCCTATAGCAAACGCACTTTTAAGCAGTTGACGGACATTACAAAGGTTATTTACGAGCGATGCATTCAACGCTTGACGGAGATGTGGAAAAATTTTGATATGCAGAGCGCTGCCCTAGCCACTCAGTGTTTCTCGGAATGCCTGCAAACAGCTCATGAAACGTATTCTAAGAAGTTTGAAGAATTTGTCAAGTCATTTGGTAAGTTAAGTTAAATTAAGTGTATGACGATAATATAGACTATGGAAAAACTTTTAGATATGGCATCTATAAAGGGGAGCAGAAACAAGGAGGTGATTTACACTGTTCAGGATGTTTTAGACGACTTCATGACGGAATACGGCACTGATGAATCAATTTGTAAAAATGATTTTGTTTCCAAAGTGCCGATTTACCTTTTGGAGTCGCTTGAAATTCTCTTGGCTCATATAGACTATCAAGATCGTGCTGCCACCGAATCGTACACTTGGCTTTTAAATTTTTGCAGCAAAAACGAGATTCTTAATAGTGAAATGGGCCTGGTGCACAGAATGCTATTCGTTCAGCGACAAAAGACCCATTTAGGTCCCTTTTTTGACAGTGTTGCCAGGCAATTGGGTGTCGTTCTCGGCGTACAAAATGAAGACGCGCCATCAACCTCTGTGGAGCTAAGTTTGAAGTCCATCAGTACAGTGACCGCCGAGAGTTGCCTGCAGCATCTCTACGCTGCGGTCCAAAAGCAGCTGAACGATGTGGATTACTTTGTGACCAAAGCAAACAATCTGAACTTCAAATGCCAAGTGGTTCCCGAAATGGACCAGATATATTGGCGAGGCAACCTAGATTCCATGGATCGTTCCATTTGCACACAAATAATCCACATATCTCGCACTTTGCTGGCGCTTACAAACGTTTGTATTCCTCTTGGTTCTTTAATGGATGGTCTTATGAAATTGTTGATTCAGCACTACACTTGTTTGAAAAACCTTACCAAACACTACATATCGAGCTACACATCAGAAACATCCATTGAAAACATTCGAAGCACCAAGTGAGTCCATCTAGTCGAACATTTAAGGATATCTAATCATCATTTTTTTCAAAACAGATTTGAACTTCTGCTACATGGAGTTGGCAAACAGCTTCCAGCCAATATTTACGAGCTCATCACGTACATAGAAGCTAATACCCTTGATGAGGAAGTACAGCTGCATACAAAAAAGCGAAAGGTTCAAGCAGAACGTGCAAAAGTTCTCAGAGAGACCCGGCTTATCCCTAAGGTTATAATGGTTATCGAGGATTTCAACAAGCACATTATTCTCTTGTCCAAAAAGATCAAAAGCAAGAATAGGCTTACAGACTACCTTCATTTGGGAACCATGCGCGACTTTGATATTAAGTCGACGGATTTGAGGGCAGCTATAGAACGCAGTATCTCAGATGGTCGCAACATTTCCACAGAAGAAAGTACTGCTGAGGATCAGGTTCAAGATGTGGATGAGAATGTAGAGGAAGACGATGACGTTCAATCGACCACATACCCAGAGGACTTGGAGGAGCAGGAAGATGAATGCTTAGTCTTGGAGAAGAAAGGTCTGCGCAGGAAGCGCAGATGCACATCTAGTAGTGAAGCAGATGACCCACAACCAAAGCGAAAGAGAGGTCGCAAGGCTGCAGAAAAGCTGGAAGCCGAAGTACAATGTGAAGATGAAGAGGAAGTCGAGGAAGAGCAAACTGATACCACTTTAAAATTAAAGCGAAACAAAAAAGTACAGCCAAAAACAAAAAAGAGCGCGGCTAAAGCCACTAAAAAACCCGAGGAGCAGTCATCTCACGAGAACCGCTCTACCAAAAATTCAAAAGTCCCAGCGGAAATGCAAACAGAGAATCCAACAAAAGATCTTTCCATACCCGAAATTCCCCCTGAGAAGAAAAAACCACAACCTAGTCGCAGACTGGGAATACCTCGTACTATAAAGAAATAATGATTTATTATAAAAAGTAAAAGGTGTTTCATTAAGAAATATGTATTCAAATCAACAAAGTAAGCCAGTGTTCTTGGTAATTAATTCAAAATAATTACGGATACCGCATTTGCTAATATTGCAGTATCTTTATATGTACACTCTGTATTTGTATTTTCCAGAATTTAACTACTTAAAAAAAAAAATTGTTGAATGTATCAAACTGTTTTTGTGGAGCTTGGTAATTTAATATCTTTGGAATTTCATTACCTAATTTTTAAAGATTATTAAAATAAAAAAAATATATAAGAATATGCGAAACATGAGGAAATAAAAAATGTACTCCATGGCTGCGTGATGATGTGTGATCCATGTGCAGAAACAATAACACTCCCGTCACTGCCCACCGAGACAGTTCGTTCGTACGGACGCTTCCGCGCCGAAAAACTAGCATCCCAAATACCTGCTTGATCGTCACAAGCCACGAAGTTTTCGGCCTGTATGCGGCCACAATGGATGCTCCAGCTGCTCCTTTGAACTAAATTGATAAATTCGGGGTGTGCGATGTACCGCAGGCCTATAAAGGGAATCCCAGAGAGTGAGGGACGTGGGCTGTCCAACAGCTAGACCTTATGCGCCAGTACCTTCAACCTGCTCTCTGTGCACATATGTAGCTGTTTCATTGCTTATTCGTAAAGATGTGTTTCGATGGAGACGATGCGTGCTCGAACTGACCACCTACTCCTGGCACCTTGCACACACCATCGTCATGGCCCCCCGAATGTAGACTTGATTGCCAGGTGTTCCGAAAACATGAGGCCCAATATGCCCGTGAATATATCTGTTGGGGATCGGCAGTTGAGGGAGTAATGAAACGTCGATTAGTCGCTGTTGCGCGGGACCAAGGTGAAGGGCTTGCTCACCAACGCACAAAACACCACAAACTGCATTATGACCTGTGTTCTCAGAGTGAATGCTAGACTCTAATTGGCTTGACTTTATCGTGGTATTTATAGGAACCTGCGCAGTAGTCGAAAATCAGTCATAAAATTCGCGACAGTATCTAAAAACTAATGGGAATTTCTGACGAAATTGGACTCGATCACTGAACGCATTTTCGCGTTTGTCTACCAACTTGATTGTGCATTTGATAAACAACTTAGATTCAGCACATTAACAACCAATTAATAATCACTGATAAGATATACAACTTTTATGTTTTGTTTTGATTTTGTTATAAAGATAGACAAATACAACATGAAATACCAGGGGCTTCATAGCAAATAGCAACGCACTAAAAAAGAATAAAATTGGGAAAAGCCGGGATTTTCAGATCGGTGTAACGTTTGTACTGACGATTACATTAATTATGAGTTTCGTCGAATTGGCAACGGGTTCAGTTACGAATCAGTCCTCTGGGACCTTCCACTGGAGCTGCTTTCCGCGCTCGTAAAGATTCTTGAGGGCGTTGGTAAACTTCTTCTCTTCCTGCAGCTTCAAATAGTGCTTGTAGAGCTGCAAAGTGGTCCGTGCATCTTCGATGGAGTCGTGTGTCTCGGACTGGATCTTAGTACCTTTAGCATTAATAAACCAATCAAACAAAATTCCATATCGAAGATAAATCAAATACAAACCCAAGAAATGCCACGCTAGAAACCTCAGGGAAACCATGCGATGATGTGGCATGTGGAACAGGTGCACCGTATCTATTATCTGCTCTGACGGTACATAGATGTTTATGACCCTGAAATCGCAATAAAGTTAGTGGACTATATGTTCCTTATAACGCAGTGCACTCCACCTAAAGTCGTTCTTCAGACCATGCCCGACAAATATTACTCCCACATCAACGAGGTATTTTAATTTCTGATATGAGTACTTCAAGGCAGTCAGTCGCTTTTTGCTGAAGTTGGCGTCCAAGTCGCCAGGTTTGATTCCCGAGAACTGAGTTAGGTAATCCACTACCTTCTCCTGGGTGGATATGTAATCATCCATGAATGGAATTCCTTCTGCCGCACCTTGTCTGTAAAGCATTTATACAAGGGCTTATCAAGGGGATTATTTTGTTCTTTTGATAAAAGAATTACCCTCGTATACATGAAATCCTGGCCACACTCATGTGGCACGGCTTAATAGTCGCCGTTTTTCCATCTGGGCGGATCTCATTTTCCTCTGGATTTAAGGTAACGAATTCGGCATCCATTGCGACCAGGTCACCCGACTGCGGCATTTCATCCGATTGCAACGGCTTCAGTGTGGCGTCTGTATTTACGTTGCCCAGTATAGGACTGACCATTTCCTAGAGAGATTTAGATTCAGATTAGCATTCGCTAGACTAAAGACCATATTTAACTATTAACCTCTAGAAAAGGGTTAGATAGATTTGTTGGCGAGCCACTGCTGCTCTCTGATGGAATGGTTTCGTCACTTTCCGTGGTCGAGCTAGTGGTACTAGCAGATTCAGAGTCATCCTCTACGTGCCTGTAAAAGAGTATGCAAGGAACTTTCCAATCCAATGTGAACCATACTGATTCTTGTGGCGAAACGGGCGATATGCTGTTGACCAACATGAGCAATATTATTATTATCGAAGGCCATTCACAAAAAAGATCCAACTTACCTGAAATCGTTAAAGATATACCATTGATTCTGAGCGTCCTCTGACGATTCCGCCAGTTTCATGGTGTGGTATGGCCGCTGCACATTTATCAACGATACCAAGTTCTTTTGGGAGCCATCATCGACTTGGCATACCACAGCATGTAGCGCGTACATACGATTGTTCTCCGCGCCCTTTGTTGGTGGCTTTTCCCCTTCCTCATCGTGTTCCGATTTGCCAGTGCTTGCATCTGATTGAGTTTGCACCTGCACCTCACCTTGCTCATTGATGCCCATGGTATATGTTAGAGGAAACCAAGACTTTTGGCGCCCATTAGGGGAACTATTTACGGCATTCGGTTGGCTTGTGTGTGATGGTGATTTACTACACAGTTAGTAAAATAATATTCAATAATGATTCAGTTCCGAATTAACCTAACTCACCGATCCGGATGCATGAAATGGCAGTCACTTCGCGAACAGTTGGCTCCATATCGACATGGCTTACTTGTGCTTAGGGACGCTGCCGCATCAGCAGTCGTCTTTTCGTTGCAACGATTGAGCTGGCGCTTCAGGAAGGTAATGTCTTTTTCGTTGTTGAGGCCACAGTTAATGGACAGAATTTGCGGAAGAGAAGTCACCTGCAATTCAGATAAATTAAAAATGTAATTTCTTGCTTGGTTCGATATGAAGTTTATTCCCGACCTTTACGCTCTGATTGGTTGGCGAAAACTTCTTACATCTCTCACAGAAGGCCTGAATACTCTTCTCGGAGCTGAGAGAACGTTTCAATATGGTGCTAAAGTTGAAATACTGATCACTATCTTTGATA
This sequence comes from Drosophila erecta, assembly GCF_003286155.1. Lineage (NCBI taxonomy): Eukaryota > Metazoa > Arthropoda > Insecta > Diptera > Drosophilidae > Drosophila > Drosophila erecta. The sequence continues at coordinate 18,141,824 of NW_020825200.1, forward strand.
TGGGTGGGATACGACATATTGCAGGCAAGTAGAATGTTTTCCTTAACTTTCTCTTCTTGGCATTTGATGCAGCGGTTTATACAAATTTGCTTGGTCCCAAAGATCTTACTGATTTCAGTTTCTGCGTTGATCTTACTGCGTTCTCGATCGTCCTCCTTAGAGTTCTCATCTGTTCATACATGGACATCTGATAACAGTGTTAACTAAAGATTTATTCAACTGCTCACCACATATGGAATCATAAAGGTCCGACGAGCCACTTGTTTCCGAAGAACCCACGTTTTCTGCTGCAAAATAAAATAGAGTAGAACTTATTTGTAACAGAAAATCTTGTTGTTACCGTTCGTCGATGTTTGCACAGATCCGCTGAAGGTGTATGGGTTCTTGCTGGAATCGAAAATTTCGTAATGCATTTGATGCAAAATGAATCGGTTCCAGTTCTAAGAGAGTGCATAAATTAAATATCTGTTCCGAAAACCATGGTATTACTTGCCTGTATGAGAGATATCAGATTGACATTCGATGAGCGGTCAGTGAGAATCAATCCCAGAGCCGAGGCCTCTGGCACAGTGCGGAAAGATCGCAGGAAATTGCTTGCTTGACAAGGTGAAGAAGCTAAGGTGAAGAAGCATACATTAATACTTTATCCAAGGATAGCTTCATGGCACAGCAAACTAACCGGTACTCTTATCGAGCATGTTAAATAGAAACCCTAGTTCGCAGGACAGACAAAACTCCTTAAGGCAGGAATGCTCAAGCAGCTTCACACGAAGCGCATCGGTAAAATATAGTATCTAGACGACGTAGCCATAGTTAGAAAATGTGTATGAATCTCAAAAAATGATTTCGAACCTGTAGCATAGCATTGCAGTACGAATTTGGTAACGTTGCCTCCAGTCCCGCGAAACATGTCTGATTATGCTGGTCAAAGTCGAAGTCCTGGGTGCCCAGCTTCGTGTACTTAAGCTCGACTTTGCGATACCGTCTTGGAATGATTTTCACACCGTTCTCCGCCTTGGTCGCCGCTGCAGCTCCATTACCATTTGAACTGCACACGCCGCCCTGCTCAATCACGTACGGAATTTGATTCCGACGGGCGGTACGCGGGTTTGGCGAATATCCAATGGGTCCCTGCATTTTCATGTTGCTCAGCACTTCGGGATCAATGGTCTTGGGCCTGTGGTAGCGGTAGCGCAGCAGTTCCTCCGGCCAGTCTGAGAACCATTGTGTACCCGTCGTCAAGTGGGGCAGCATGACCGACGACAGTGGAAAGTTGGTGTCGGTAATGGAGACCATCGGCAGCTGTGGCACTACGTCCGCAAACTCTGTGCTTCGCGAAAATAGATTGAACTGCGGCTGAGGCGTTTGTACAGCGGCAATCATGTTGATGTGACCCGACTGGTCACCAAATGCCATGGCCTGTGAAGAGGAGCTGATGTCGAAGCTAAGGCACTGGCTGCCATTGGTGTTAATCTGGTACATGGATACTTGCGGCTCACTGAGCTCCACAGTGTCCACCAACTGAACTTGGCCGTAACTGGACACGACGGCCAGTCGGGATGTAAGCGATGGCAGGAACTTTAGCATCTGGGGATCAATCATCACTTGAACGGGCGCGATCAGACGCATCATACGAAAATCGTAGACCATAAGAAAGCGGTCGATGGCCAGGTTATTTTGCCTTCCGCTGTAGCCGCAAGAGATTAAAAGATTTCCCTGGACACTGAAGTCCGAAAGTATATTAGTGTGCGTCTTGATTGTGTGCTGAACACTCAGGCTGTTCAGGTCGCGCAACGTCACCGTTCCCAGCTGGTCACCGGCAAATAGATAACGTGAATTCTTGCGAAGAACTGTGCAGCCGCCAGCACCCACGTGCTCTATGCGGGTTTCCTTGAGCGTACGCAGATCAAAGTCGATGAGCTCGTCTTGCAGTCCGGCCATGACCAGACGGTGAGGGGATAACTGCAGCATGCTCACCATTTCCTTCATATTGTTCGATCTAAAAGAAATTGAAGCTTCACTTTCGAAGAATCATTGTGCCAGCGTGTGGCTTACTTGAAGGTGAATTTGGGCAGACCTCTACGCATCTGATGGCGCAGCGAGGTCTGTGTAAGCACCAGAACTCCGGAGTCTAGGGTGGAGATCTCGCGCACAATGTCGCTGGCATGGACCTGAAAGGATGTATACTTCTGCATGGAGCTGGTGTAGTACGATGTGACATGGCCCTGCGGGAAGGATTCAAGCTAGGATTAGAATGCCTGGGAGACGGGTCGAGGAACTTACGCCCTGGTTGCCCATCCACAGCAGCTCTTCGTAGTCGTCGAACGCCACGCTGGAAACTCCGAAGTGCTCTCCTCCGTCGGCGAGCACGGGCACAAGCTCCACATATTCCGGATCGGTGGTGCCGATGTTAAATCCATTGAAGCTGGGTGAGAAGTGTCCGTTACCAGGTGCAGATCCCGCGTCATAAACACCTTTTCAAAAAGTAAACAGAAAACAAAGGAGAAAGCTTTAGCTGGCTTGCATGTGTGTGTGCGTGTGGGTGAGCGTTGCCCCAATAGCGACCCATTTGACCCACTTAGTATATCTTCGGCGGCCCCGATTGGGTCGGTGCCGCAATACACGTAATCCATCTGCCGCACGGTGATGGCCTCCCGAGTGCTTATTGTTTATTTTTGAACAAATTTCGCTCAAATCTGCCAGCCGTTTTTGCGTTGCACCAATTAGAGTGACCCTGGCAGCGCTGCGGTGAAAATACTTTCGCTTCTCCAACGACTAGCTAACTTTCCAACGCTCCCCGACGCGACTGTTCGTCGTGGCAAGAAGAAGCACTGAAATGCTGCGTAGAGCTGCCACGACTGTGGGATCCGCATGTAAGAAGTACGACCTGAATTGCACAAAATTCGCGAAGAACAGAAGAACCATGGCCGATCTGCAGCAGATTGCGAGCAACAACGAACGCGCCGAAGCGCTGATCAACTCCATTGAAGCCGAGGCAAGTATTTTCGCCTGTCATCCCCTGTGAACATTCGGTAACCTACTGCCCACCAGATTTCCGGCATCCAGCAGCAACTTGTGGAGCGCCAGAAGCAGGAGCTGATCAAGGAGAACGCTGCACTGGCCAAGGAAGTTGGGGCGGCTCTGGCCCAGCTGGTGCAGCTGGAGCTGCGAAATGGCAAGAAACAGATTCCGGTGCCTGGAGCCCGGGGGCTCTGCACCAGTGCGGCCCCAGTAGTTCCACCGGCAGAGGCTGGATCTGCTCCTGCTGCTCAGGCTCCTAAGCCGGGCAAGGATCCCAAGGAAAAGAAGGTCAAGGAGAAGAAACCGGCCGCCGAGAAGCCCGCCGTCGCTCCGGAGGCTCCCATAGACGTTGGTCGCCTGGATTTACGCGTCGGCAAAATTGTGGAGGTGGGTCGCCATCCCGACGCAGACAGCTTGTATCTGGAGAAGATCGACTGCGGCGAGGCAGCCCCACGCACCGTGGTGTCCGGCCTGGTGAAGTTCGTGCCCCTGGAGCAGATGCAAAACCGACTGGTAGTGGTTATGTGCAACCTAAAACCGGCCAAAATGCGCGGCGTCATCTCGGAGGCTATGGTCATGTGCGCCTCTACGCCGGAAAAGGTAGAAGTGCTCAGTCCGCCGGCCGGAGCGGTTCCCGGCGACCTGGTTCATTGCGAGGGCTATCCGCGCCAGCCGGACGCCCAGCTCAACCCCAAGAAGAAGATCTTCGAGTCGTGTGCCCCGGATCTGATGACCAACGGCGACCTGGTTGCTTGCTACAAGGGTGCAGCACTTCATGTTCCTGGCAAGGGCAACGTGGTCGCCCAAACCCTCAAGAACGTCAATGTGAAATAAGCCAATAAAAGAAACTAAGCTTTGAGCCAATAAACGAAACATCACCGGTTATCTGCACATCAGAGTCCTGCACAAATCAATATAGCAATTACATTTTTTTTATATAAACTTTCATTATCAGATCCATTTGAACTTAGGAAGTACTTCAGTATGTAGCACCACTAAGGAGTAGTCCTACAGGAACATTGCTGTGATGCACATCGGAAGTTCTACTGATCATTGGGATTACTAGTTGATTACAAGTTGAGATTACATTGTCCGAACGGATTTGATTCAAGTGCGGACTCTGAGGCATTCATTTATTCATTAATTTCTCATTTTATTTCTCAGGACAGCAGTACATAACGACATTAAATTTAGCATTAACAAGTCTATTTATATGTGCATAGGAAACAGTGTGCAATCCCTAGACACTTTGGCTGGTTTACGATCCGTGCTCAGCGATTACGCTGCGCTTGCACTGGGATGCGGAGCACGGCATTGGTATTGGTCTCCACCACAATCGTTTTTGTTAGGACGTCGTACGAAGTGCGGTTGTTCTTGAAGAAGATCATCACTATGCAGATGGGGAAGAACAGAGTCATCCCCAGGTTCTTGATCAGGGCGCGGGCGAAGGAGCGCATCACCGTGGGAGTCTGTGCCGGATAAAGCAAAGCCCTCATCGGCTCCCTCTGGGGCTGAAGCACGAACTGTGGAAGGGGCGGGGCCTGAAGCGGCACCACTGCCTCCACATAGTAGATACGTATTTTCATCAGCGACTTGCCTGGCGTTGCCCCATTGTAGAGGGATGTCCAAAGCGCCTCATAGCAGCAGACTGTGAATTTCGTCAGCATCTCCATTAGCAGGAGGTCGGTGGACATCGTTATGAAATCTAGTGAAGTGTCAAAGAAATTCTCAAACAAGTCTTCTTCGTCCAGGGTGCGCCAAATGACGTCCTCATCGAACTCAATGTTAAACAGGTTGACCACTCCGAAGGTTATAATGATTTTCACAATGAAAAGGATGAACATGTCGATGGTCTCCGCTATGGCGCGCTTCCAAAAAGGTGCCAAAACGTAGTCGTAGCCGCCCAAACGCTGTATGATTTCCTGCTGGGCCGCCTCGTCCATGAATCTCAGGCGTCTGAAGTTTGGCGGTGGCGAACGAGCAGCTGCAGCAGGATGTCCCGGCGCACCAGCCGCTTCCTGAACCGATGGTTGAGGAGTCGCCGCTTGGGGATGTCCCAAGGCTGCTGATTGGAAAGCAGCGGAAGCAGGCAGACCCTGGAACATAGTCGGATAGTTGGCCATCAGATAGTACGGAAACATAAGCATCGCATTCTGGGCAAGCGTCGCCTGTTTGGCCCACTCTAAAAGGCTTTCGAAGTAGGCTTCCTTGGTAGAACGCTCCTGAGGCTTCTGCCCCGTCTCCTCGCATTTTACACCCATTGTTTCAGTCTCACAAAGTTCAATGTTTTTATTTGGCTTGGTTTTATTTATTTATACAAGTTGACGTGTATTGCAAGCGGCAGGGCGAGTCAACGTATCGGTGTGAATGGTGAACTCACCGATTCCCTGTGAACTGCAAATCGGGCGGGAAAATTTTAAAAAAAGTTTGTTTTTGATACGAAATATGCGATAGCGATGGAATTAAGATTTTAAGATTTATTATTCTAACTGTTTGTACATTGTAAATATAATCTTAAATAGAAAGTAGTTGAACAACCGAATAGAAAGCTGTTTATCCAATAAAATAAATGTAAGCAATTTTTAGGTCTTAAACATAAATTTAAAGTTATACATAAACAAAAATGATACATTACCCACATTTTCGTCCTTTTGAATCAGCGACACAGAACGAAGCACATACAATTGTCTGAATATTTTATTATTACACAGTTCGAAGTGGTTTGATTTCTTCCTTAGACATAGCAACTTAAGAATCGATACAATACAATAAATCCATTGACAACCCAGCCATGATATTTTAGATTCACATTGACAAACAGGCGTGAATATGTTCTTAAGGATATCAAGCATCTAAAAAGTACTTCGCCAGATCTCTACACCTTACATTCGTACCCTGGCATGGACGATTTTTTAATGCATGCGTATCATATACCTAGCTAATGTTTCAAAATAACATGTACATTTGATTGGGAAGTGCATTACGTTCTGTGGTTCAATTTAATGTAGTTGGGTGTTACAAGTGTATGTACGTTTAATGGTTTAATTGGAATAGATTTGAACGAGCAGACGCGATTTCTGGTGGACATGAACATCGTTTAAAACAGTGGCTTGCTTGACATTGAATTCTGCTATAAATACGAATAGGTTTCCTCCGAATTGTCCCAGGACAACTAACTAAGTTGGCAAGTTGTTGTATAAATCGAATGTATATAAACAAGCATCATCGTCTCACACACATTTTGCAACACCGAGACGAACACTCGTGTCTTACAATTAATTAAAGGAATACAACTACATAAATACACATGTATTTATTGCCACACATTACCGATATTAAGATTTCCAAACTGCTGGTTAAGATTTGATGGTACTGAGGAGGTGGTAGGCCCGTTGGCGGCGAATCCGCCCGATCCTTGTGGTTGGCCTATGTTCAAACCACTGGACAGGGGCTGCATTAAGTTCATGGAGAGGCCGCCAAGCTGTGGGTGATGTTGCTGCTGAAGCTGCTGTTGTTGTTGTTGTGGAACAGCCCCAAAGAGCGGCATCCCACTGAGGATGCTCTGGTTCGTTTGCATAAGATTCGTTGCAGCTCCCTGACCACCGGCAGCATAAGGACTGCCCCCCGTGCTAGGAAACTGGGCTCCGGTGAAGCCATGGGAGCCACCCATGCTCATTGCAGTGGCACTGCTGATAGCAGCGTTGCTGAACGCATTCGGCGCAGCCATAACTGGCGAATTGTACATGCTCACTGAGTTCGGAGGTGTCATGAACTGGTGGGGGATCTGCTGTTGCTGCTGCTGATGCATATAACCGCCTGGTGCCATGCCCGTAAAGCCGCCAAAGTTCATTTGGGGGTTGTGGGTAGTAGGCGCACTGCCGTACAGCGCCAAAATGCTGTCCTTGGACATCTTGCCGGACTGATCCTTCTCGCTGCCGCTGGCGCCCAGTGTCCCCTGGTTAAAGAAGTCCTGCTCCTCTTGTGCCAGCGAGTTCGGCTTCGAGCCCATCAAATTGGCGGCGTCACCGTTGCTGCCGTTCGGCTTTTCCGGTTGTCCGGCAATCGATTCGGCGCTGAGAAAGCTGGTGAAACTTTCGTTTTGCAGGTCTTGGCTGGCACTGGTCGCGACAATGGGCTTGGTGGGCGAGGACAGGCCCAAGAGGTCACTTTCGCCGGCACTGCTGGCGCCGCTGCTGTTCAGCTGGATGCGCTGCGTAGTCTTTGGGCTACAGCCGCCGACCTGATTGGGTTTCGGTTTTGGCAGCGGTGCGGGCAGGGGGGTGTTCTTAAGCGCCGTCACTGATGACCCGGACAGACGCTTGTCGCCGCTGCCACTGGTCACTCCACCGAGGCCCAAAGTGGCCTGGGCCTGCGTGGTCTTCTTCTTGCGCTTCTGCCGTTCCAGCTCCTCGTCGATCTCCTTACCCCAGTCCACTTTGGGCGGCGAGGGAGGCACCCATTCGCGGGCCAGGTACTTCTTGTGCTCGTACTTGGCCCGGATGAAGTTCTCCAGCGCTGTGTCCGTCTGCGGGCGACGGAATCCGTCCGGCAGCTGCGCCTCGTAGACGGCGCGAGCTCGCGAGTTCCCCATCTGCTGCAGCGAGATTACCTGCTCCGGAGTCCAAGTGTCCAGGTTGACGGACTTCACGCGCGATATGTGCACGCCCAGGTTGCGATGGATGCCGGCGCAGCGAATGCAGAGGAACATGCCCAGGTTCCAGGAAGCCCAGCGTGGACCTAGGGAGAAAAGGGTGCATTTAGTGGCTTTCTGCAACACACAAGCTTTTATCGCAGTGCAGCTGCATGTGTGGTGTGTATATGCACGTACATATGTGCGTCACCAAGAGGCGTATCTCTCGCCGAAGAAGTGCAGATCAGTAGACCCTATCTACATACCCTTGGCATCGCAGTCCACGCAGTATTTGTTATCCTCGTCGCGGAGCATCTGCGTCAGAAGGGTCTGGCACTTTTCCTGAATTAGCTTCGTGCGCTGTCCCGCATTCGAGGAGCTCATTTTGGGATAATATTACGGTCTCTGGGGCCTGCTTTTGATATTTCTGGCGGGGCGCGACTGTGCGACGTGGCGTGGGCGACGGGTAGAGTTGGCTTATCTCTGCTTCACATGGATATACAACTACCAGCGAATTGAATTGACAATTTTCTACAAGTTTTTGCTACCGAAAAAGTGATGCGTCCAGTGGGACCGTTTGGCGGTGAAGGAAAAACGGCGATCGGGTTGTTACTAACGCCAAGCCAAGCCATCTTGCCATTCACGGAGAACTCAAGCCACTTTTTAAAAAAGTTGTTTACTTTTGCCTTCGGAATATTTGAACTCGTATAAGCCGGCCATAATGGAAGTTTTGAGGAAGAAGTTAGAGTCCTGCCTGGTGATAGTGAACAGGAACAATGCAGCAGAAACAAACTGGCTAAATGTAAATGGAAGAGGGAAAACTGTCCGCAGGACACTACTCACTTGTTGCTTTGGATTTCAGGAGCTGTGTGCCGTGCTATTGGAATTCGCTACCTTGGCCCACAGCTCATTCTGCTCCCTGGGCCAGTCGAAGTCCTCGGAGTTCGTATGCCTCTGCCTAAGCCAGATTATGATCTGTATTCGCCAGGTGGAAAACACAATGAAACTAGAATGCGGCACTACAATGTCGGTGAGTGATTTGGACATGATTTAGGCATTGCACACTAATGTCTTACCCTCTGAACGCAGGTAAGTCATCAGTACTTCGTGGATCGCATTCGGTGGTGCCTCAAGCGCCTCATGCATCTCTACAGCGAGGAATCGGGTAGCGAAGAAGTTGCTTCGGAACGCTCTTTCATTAAACTGGTGGATGCCGCACTAGATTGTTTGGCTCTGTTCACTTCGCACAGTGAGGATAACACCGATATCTCAAACTGTCCCAAATCTCCCAAGGAAGTCCTATCCCTCAGCCAGAAGTTGCGTGTCAATATTGATTTAATCTTGGGTCAATCCCTGGGATTCGCCAATGTGGCTTTGTCACAGGACAAAAGGGCTCTCAGTGCGTTGTGCCAAAAGGTTGGTGTACTTCTTCTGCAATATTAATTAGTTAATAAATCTAAAAATTAATTTGTTCTTTAGGTTATCCGCGAGTGCAATGCTTTTCAGGAGGAGTGCAAGGAGTCTTCCAGAGCCCACTACATGTCCACCCTTAAGCTAAGGGCAATGACCATGGAACAGGCAATTTACCAATTGGAGGACTTTATAAACGATGCGCTTCTGCGTTTGGTATTTACATGCTTTCTGGATTTTGAGAAGTTTTCGGTGGACAAAATAAGAGCCCTGCTGAGGAACAGCTCAGATAATGATGATATGGCCGATGAACTCATAGCGGACTTTGATGTCAACATCGATCGCGCCACTCAGATAGGCATTTTTGCCATCTCCTTTGCGCCGAACTTGAAAAGTATAATTTATTAATTATATAAGCGCAACTAACGCCAGTACTAATCCCTTTCCAGTGAAAACTATGATGCGCAGCTGCTTGGCTTCCTTTGAGTCACTGGACACTACCCTGATACCTTCTCTGCAGGCACATGGTTCCGTTTTGCACTCGGACATCCTAGAACAGCATTTCAACGAGGAGGTGACCAAGTTTAAAGCAACGCTTCAGGAGATCATCGACAGCCGCGCCATCCTTGGTTGTTGCTTGGAGATACTGACCTCAGGAATAAGTGCAACCGAAAAACTTTACGATAAGCAGCGATTGGAAGACTTGATCCAAATTTGCTTGCTGTTAGTCGAGCACTTTCAGCTGGAAGTCAACCGAAAAGTTCTAACCGAAACGCAGGACCGATTGGGAGAAGAGTACTACCAGCAGTTCATCCGGATACTGCGTGAGTGTAAGGCAATTTTGATGTGTGCATCCCAGGTGGAGCCGCAGAGAATCCTCAAGCGCTTCAAGATCTTGCGTACGATCTTGCGCAAACTGCACGGCACCCTGGGAGTTGGTAAGCAAGAAGATGAACTTCCTACTCCCATGGCTCCCCTCCTAGAGGATGAGGCCAACGATACCAAGGAGGTAAATGAAGACGTAACAAATTACTCTCGCCTTAAAACATCCCGGGGCGGCAGCATTCTCTACGACACAGAGCGTAGGAATAGAGTAACTAGAACAAAGGACAACAAGCTACCGACAAATACCTTGGACATTAAATCGGAAAAGGCAAAATCTAATGGAAATGTTCTAAGAAGTAAGTCGGCTGATGGTTAAATTATTGTAGTATTGTTCTAAAGTTTAGAATGCTATTTTCAGGAGAAAGTTTACGGACTGTTATGTTCAAGCGCCAAAATATAGCGGAAAGCAGAAAGCTATACACTTCTGTGAGTAATCAGTCCACGGATCTCCAAATCACAGGTACCTAAAGATATTACATAACTTGATACGTCTTACCATAAATTCCATTTCTTGTAGATATACTCGACCAACTGACTGGAATGTCCAATGGATACTTTGAATGCTAAAGCATTTTAACCATATGTACATAACTTTTTATTAAGTTTAGTCATTTAAGAGAGTAATTTTGCAATTCAAACTTAACGTACGTCGCCACTTGAATGTCATAGGTCAGTTAGGCATACACACAAACATGTATGGTTTTCGGGTGGCGGAGAGTGTCGCATCGGAAACAGTTTTGACTGTTGTAAAAATAGAGCAATAAGTTCAAATAAAAACATAGAGACAAGCACACTTGTCAGCGCATCCCCCTCGGTAGATTGGCCTTTAAATTACACTGGAAACCCCCTGACGCTCAATATGTAAAGCTGTGAAGGTAATCCCAATCGATTTTCCACCATAAGAGGCAGCCAGGACTCACAGCCAACAGATACACACGGTGATTGCTTGGTGAACAGTAAGCACTCGGCTATGAAATCGCTTACCGGCGAAAAAATTGCTCTGTCCGAAGAGACTAGGGCCCCGCCTTCTCCCAAAAAGCGACTAGGAAGTGCCGTGAGTAGGGATAAGGCTACAAATAACCATCATGTGGTGCCGTTGGGTATCCTCGTGGTGCTCTGCACTGTGTATCTCATGGTAGCCGGGATGCAGCGCCACTACAGGTACTACTTTAAGCCGGGCGTGGCTGCCTTCGACCTGCACCATTTCCAAGCCGCCGACGTCCAGCCGGAAGCCATGGCTGAGGAGTTGGATGCCTCCGCTCCAGATGCATCTTGCCAGAAGTTGGATGTTTTCGGAAAGGAATCCGATCGGATTCCAGCTGCTCAGCCAGTTTCAAGAAGATCCCAAGGCAAGCCCACGAGAAAAACCAAAAATGGCACTGGGAATGGGGTCAGCAAGCAACCTCGTTTGACGAAATCCCCGGAGGGCCACAAGAAGAAGGAGGCCAGCAAGAAGAGTAACACTGCGGAGCCCATTATCTATCTTTTTGCCCTGGTTTTCATCTATCTGCTGCTGAAGGCCGCCTCCGACATCAACCAGCACTACAAGTCGGTAAGGTTAACTTGCATTCCACTCCGTATTGCCGCGTGAATAATCCTTCTTCGGCAGCAGAACAAAGGGGACAAACGACTCCGCCGCTGCTCGCTGCAATCCTATGCCCAGATCCACAAGCAAGATCGGCGGTCATCAAAAGGTATTTCACCAAAATCTTTGCCAAAATTTTAGCTCGCTGGGCCAGGTGCTTATTACACCGTGTTAACGAGGGATCAAGTGAATTGTTATCCTATAAATCTAAATGTATCTACTACTATGTACTGAATTAGCCAATTTTCTGTACTGTAAAGCACTGTCCACCCTTGAATGGGCGCTAGTTTTCTGACTTTTTCGGAAAATGTATTGTATATTGTGTACCTCTAGTCTATCTTTTATCTCTACATCTCTACATCCAACTACTACCGCACTTTTCGGGTTCGATTATGCGTTTGATATCTGTGTTTTTGAACGACCTCCACTGTTTACCTCCTCTTCACCTCTCTGTGAAACTGTACTGAATGTAAGGTTGTACATACTCGAATGTATATTGCTGTCCTAGATGTGCGTAATCGTAAAATAAATCAATTACTATGTGCTTTCCTGTGATCAATTTACGTAGCCATGTTAGATTGCGTTTCATTTCCTCCGTTTGAATGGGCTTTTCCGCAATCCTCTGCGATCTCTCACCCCAAACTGACCGCTCTCCATTTCCCCAATGCATGCCAAAGTGGAGGAGTCCCCGATCTTCCGGCGAAAGCATATTATCAGCGAAGAGCGTTCCGTGTCGGTGGATCGCTACAAGTACACGCTGAACGATGAGGGAGGCTTTACGAAGTCCGCTCCGAGGGTGCAGGAGTATCACTTCAGAGTCGTGTCTCCTTTGGCCGGCCGGCCAAGTCACCAGCATCCAGTTAGGCTTGGCTCAGGAGAAACCCGTATTGGTAAACTCGCACAACAATGTGACTCGTCTCATAAGACCAACTATTTTCTTCTTTAGAGCCCCGTCTAAACCGTCGCTCCTCGGTTCCAATCAGCATTAACTATCAAACAGTTCACATATCGAGTGCACATCCACCCGAAATGGCCAGACGAGGCTCGGTAATAAGCCTCACTGGTCTACCAGAAGTCAGTGGCATGCCAAATATGCCAAGCGGCACTGCGGATCCAAAGCGACGCGTCCGCATGATAAATCGCCATTGAAACCCAGATGAAATCAGGGCAAGGCCCATCGGAACTGCAAAGAGACTACAGTATTTGAGTACACCATTTTCAAATCTCACACTTTGTAGTCCTTCTTAATGCGTTTCTTTTAATCAGTTAATTATGTTATATTATTCAAGTGTTTTAAAAAACGTACAAAGAATATTCTTCTCGAAGACACCGAATTTACGCCCACTTCCGCGGGAAGCGGAGAGCGAGCCAACGTTTGCCATTTTGCCATCCTATTGTACATTATTCTACTTAGGGCAAGATTAAAAAAATCTTAGGCTAGCGTAGTGTTTAGTTTGGAATTCAGTACCTATGATATTACCATTATCTACGAAGTAACTACGAACTTGTGATGCTCATTACAATGACAATTACATACAGCTATGTATCTAGGTTGAAAGACCTGCTGGGCGAAACGGATGAAAGGGTGCAAGATCTTAACTACGGTTAACGCGCTACTGGATCGTGGTGCGGAGATATGGTCGGAGTGGTCCCTACTGCTAATACACGTATTCTACAAGGCCTCCATCTTCATCGAATTTTGCGCTAGTTTCTCCTATTCCATTAAATATTATAATAAATTACGTATTTTAATTGCATGTGGTTTGAAGTTCGTGCCTGAGCCGCATTCAGCTTAGCTCGTTGCCCTCGTATAGGCTCTCGCAGCTCTCCAGCAGGCGCAGCACCGGGGAAATGTCGTAGGGGTAGAGCTGGCGCGAGACGAGGCGAGATATCTGCAGGCGCAGCCGGATAAGAACCCCCATCGCCTCGTCCAGCATGGCGCTTCCCATGCCGAAGGTGTGACAGCTGTGCACGAACATCGTCCAGTTCATGCGGATGTACTTGAGCAGGCGCAGCAGGTAGAGCAGAAAGCAGGTCTCGTTGCTCACCAGCAGGTCCAGCAGTAGGTCCGAGCTGTTCGACGTCATCTTCAGGAACTCCAGGAATGTGTACACCGGATTCAGCATGGCCACCAGCTCGGGGAAGGCGTTGTTGCGGAACGAAATCCCTGACGTGACGTCCAGCGTGCAGACCATGGCCTCGATCAGGTGGTCGTCCTGGTCGTCAAACAGGTGGATCAGGATCTTGCTGAAGTGGCACTCCGGGTGGAATTCCAACGTCTGCTTGATGAACGTCTCCAGCTTGCTCAGTACATCGCGAATAGAGCGCTCGATGAGCATCATATCCTGGAAGGCATCGTAGTCGGTGGAATCAATCGATGAGTCGGATGAATCACTGCGAATCTCTTTCACTGTGACCGCTATCGACTTTAGTACCAACAGGACCATCTTCTGCAACAGTGTTTTGTCCATTTCGATAAGGTCCAGTGGCGCACCGTCTTCTTCACCATCCCCTGATTGCGCGGCATGTGCCAGGGTAATTGTTCCATTGGCATAAACCAGCGGCCTGCCATTGTAGCCGATCAGGCTGACCATGTTGTCAGGCTGTCGGCGCGGCAGCGACTCCAGGATGCGGAAGCCCCGCACATGGCAGACTATCTGGTGAGCCAACTTGCACGTCTCCTCGGGCAGCATGTCCTGCAGCGCCAGCGTGGAACCATAGCACAACGCCTCGTTGAAGAGGCACAGCATCTGCTTGTACACGGTGCAGGAGAGGCTGTGGCTGAGCAGCAGCTCAAACTTGTCCAGTTGGGCATAGTAGGGCCGCGTCTCATCGATGGACAGATTGGCCTTCACCGAGATGATGTTCTCCCAAAGCTGTAAGAAGTTGAGCACACAGTGCTCGGCCGCATCCTGGTGTGTCGGTGCCATCAGCTCCGACATGTTCTTCACCAACGTGGGCCACTTGTGTTCCAGCTTTTGAATGGTGATGCATTTCAGGTGCGTCGTATCGAAGCTTTCCGAATCGGTGAGTGTGACCACATGGCAACCGCTGGGCATGGTCGTGGACTGGGGAGCAGGATGTGGTTCATAGGCAACGTTCATCTCCTCGCCAAAGTGCCGCCGATGCCGGTCGCGGTTGTCAGGCGCTTCCTGCTCCAGCTCTCGCTCACCCTCTGCATCCTCGCGAAATTGCAGTGCAAAATAATTGGTGGCTAGCGGCTGCTCCTGCACGGGGAAGTGCATGTAGCTCACAGAAGCCTCTGCCGAAAGAGGCACAACTGACGAGGATGCGCTTGTACTATTCGCCGCCGCCATCCAATCATCGTCCAGCGGATGGATCTCCATGTCTTTCCACTCGACTATGCGCTTGATGATGTCAAGGCTGAAGTGGATCTTCTGCACGGCTGCCTGGTCAAGCTGCTCGAAGTTAAATAGCTGATCGACGATTTTTTGCAGCCATTCGTCATTCAGCTCCTGCTTGGCAATCACCAGAAATGCGGCTAGCACACGTCCCGCCAGAAATTGCACGTAAGAGTTTTCATAGCCGGCCAGCACGATTATCTCGTCGATAAGCTTGTGGTCATTGCGAATCAGTGCGTCGCAAACGTCCATTATCCGTGTGCAGATGAAGCCCTTTGCGTTCTGCTTCAGGTAGATGTCGAACAGTAGCTGCAGATTGGACAGGAACTGCAGCAGCTTGTTTGTAGGCCACTCCCGCAGGTAGGCTATCCGCTTCTGGCCGTTGGTATCCTGTGAGTAATGCGACTGGAAGGGTTTGCGCAGTGTTCGCTCCGAGACGCCGCACAGGCACTGGCGGGTCAGGGACTGCTCGAACTCCAGCATATCGTCGATGGACGTGGCTGCTGTTGCTTGCATGCAGTTACTCCTGCTGCTCGCATGACTGCCATTGCTATTGGTCGTGTCGAGCGTTAGCAGGTTGGGCAATTTGGCCGCTCGGTCCACTTCGTCATGGGCGGATTCAGGCTGGCTGTGAGGGTCTTTGTCCCCGTTTTGTGGCAAGATATTGTGCAGAAGCTGGGCGTAGGATGCCGCCCGGGAGCTGCAGGGCGTGGTGGTGGGTGAGTTGTTGGCGGTGCTTGGCGTTGACAGCGAGTGCGAGGAGGACGAGGAGAGCGAGGAGCACAGGTGGCTGTTGCTGTTGGCGTCCAGGTCCAGTATGTCCGGCGGCTGTGGTGGCAGCGCCTTGGAGCCCACCTTGATTTGCTTATCGATCTTTTGGCGCTTGGTCTGCGGCTGCTCGTTTGATGCGGAGGTCGTGGAGGCTGCTACCGTGGAGCATGGGCAAACATCGCCCGTTCCGGCTCCAGATCCTGCTGTGGATGTGGTGTCCATCCTCCGCGTTGACGTACCCGACGTCCTGGAAATGGACTGCAATCGAAATTTCCGATGAGCAGCGAATCTAAGCGGCGACTCGCAGCCACATACCTACAAACCCGATTCCGACAAACAGCTTCCGTGCTACGCGCACACAAGGTTACGTGTGCAGACGCTGCTGCCTGGCTTTTCGGAGCGATGCCCGCGGCTTCCTGGGACACAATATGATTTCTTGGGGGCGACGAGGGCGCTCTACCTGCCGCCAGGTGCTCTGACTGCTCCTCCAGACATTTTAAACGGCCGCAATTCGATTTTCACACACTTGTTGCTCTCTTCGGGCCAGCGACATGTCAATGTTTATGTGAGTTTCACTGCACTCGCGCTGCGCTTCGTGTCCGGGAAAGTCGATTGGGTCGCGTGCTATTTTTCACTTTTTAGGAGCCCGTGATTGTTTCTCTGGCACTGCTTTTATTTTGGTTTTATTACATTTTATTATGTGGGAAAAAACAAAAATTAAGTGCGCGTCGCCATCTTTTAGCGAGTTTGAGCTACCTGGTAACCCTACTAGCGCAGCGTTGCCAAATGGCTCTTGGTCTTTGGCGTTAGCGATAGACATATCCAAGTACTGCACCACGACTTTGTGGTCACAACACATTTCATATATGTTTTACTTATTGAAATATACTAATTTGTTAAGAAAATTTCAAGTTTATAGATTGAGCAACAATGTTTGCTTAAGTAATTTTAATAACTATAACTCAGTCTGTTTAAAATTCCCAAGGATGTGCTTAAATAATTAATGGATATTTGAAGATTATAAGATATTAGGAGTTGGTTGCAAATTAAGTGAAACAAATTAGTTAGTTTTTTTCTTTATATGAGGGAACGCGGGTAACTTCAAAATGATATTCATATGAAATCATATTCATGTTTTTGACTAATGCAATAATACATATGTTATACGATAGTTATTGACACCTGTCAGCCCTGAGCCCTGAGCGTTGCCACATCGACATAAAAATGAGACGTTAGCGGCGGTTATTTCGTTTTGAAAATTCCAGTTTACGTCCTTTTTTCAATCTGTGCGGATGATCTAGGAGCAGGGAACTCTCAGTTCAAACCCACTCGGCCCACTCACTTAATTCGCACACACTCCAAACTGATCGGCAAATCAAAACAAGAGCGCGGCCGACGTGGCAACACTCGCTTGTTTTTCATTTGACATTGAAAGGTGCTCGCGAATTCCAGAAAGGACGTTGGAAAATCGGCAGCCGCTCAGTACCTATCAAAAGCAAACACGGCGAAGTTGTGGTGCGGTTTTCCGGAGATTTGCCGGAGCCAATTAAAAGGAACTACCCGACGCCTAAGCAGCGGCATCCGCGTTTATAAGTGAAGTGTCGCGAGTGACTGAAGCAGTTCGCCCGTGCTCTCTTTTCCGTGCGGTTCAAATTTGCATCCAGTGCTAACTAGCCCTCCCCCGCCCTTCTACTCCACATCCACCTGCTCTTCCTGCTTGGGATAACTGAAGTAAGATGGCCGGCCCACTTCCTCCGCTCAACCAGGAGGCTGCGTTCCAGAAGCTGCAGGACTACTACGACTCCAATGGCAAGGATCTGAACATCAAGGACCTGTTCGTGAAGGACTCCAAGAGGTTCTCAAAATACAGGTGGGTTTTTATAGCGATTTCGCCCCCGATGGTGGAAGTTACGTATGTAGTTCCCACATACATACACTCATTTGTGTATCCCACATCGTCAATCGTTTATTCATCGAGTTGCGCTTTGCCCACTCTCACTTTCACCATCGGCTCTCGAGTGTCGGCGCCACTCGATTTGTCCTTGCGTAAGGTCACAGCAACGACCTCCGAATCGTACTTGCTTTGAGGTCAAATGATTTTCGTTTGTTTATCAGTCTGCGCCTGCACACTCAGAACGATGGCGAGATACTGCTAGACTACTCGAAGAACCGCATCAATGACGAGGTCTGGGACTTGCTCCTCGCCCTGGCCAAGGTGCGTCGCGTGGACGCGGCGCGGGACGCCATGTTCTCCGGCCAGCACATCAACATCACGGAGAACCGCGCCGTCCTGCACACGGCCCTACGCAACCGCGGCACGGACCCCGTTCTGGTGGACGACAAGGACGTGATGCACGATGTGCGTAAGGAACTGGCCCACATGAAGGAGTTTACCAACATGGTTATCTCCGGCGTGTGGCGCGGCTGCACCGGCAAACAGATCACCGACGTGGTCAACATCGGCATCGGTGGCTCCGATCTGGGCCCGCTGATGGTCACTGAGGCGCTAAAGCCATACGGAAAGGGCCTCCACTCCCACTTTGTGTCGAACATTGACGGCACCCACCTGGCCGAGGTCCTCAAAAAGGTCAACTACGAGACCACCCTCTTCATCGTCGCCTCAAAGACTTTCACCACCCAGGAGACCATTACGAACGCCACCTCCGCCAAGACCTGGCTCCTGGAGCATTCCAAGGAGGTAAGTACAACGAAAGGTCGAAAATTAATTGTCCTTCATTGATAACGCCTTAAGCAAAGATAACTAAACTAATATAACGAACAATCGGCGCGATATGATGGACACTTTTGTGATTTTTCTTATCATTCTATAAAAGACATATTGATATGTTCGACTTAAATCAATTTTATACTTTCCAATTAAATACTTTTATTTGAGTTTAGAAATATTTACTTATTGGGTAGTGAGAAACTTTAAATATGGATTTAAAATACTTAATATTTAAGATTTAAATATGACTTGATCATAGACAAATTCTAATACAATTTCCCAGTATGAAATAGTATGAATAACGCCACCAAAGCAAATAGTTACATCATTACATTTTCGTCTGACCTATATTTATAAACTATTTTTGATTCGTTTTAGCCTGAGTCCGTGGCCAAGCATTTTGTGGCCCTGTCGACTAACAAGGAAAAGGTCACCGAATTCGGCATTGATAGCACCAATATGTTCGGTTTTTGGGATTGGGTGGGCGGACGCTACTCCCTATGGTCGGCCATCGGACTGTCAATCTGTCTGTCCATTGGCTTTGAGAACTTTGAGCAGCTGCTGGATGGAGCTCATTTCATGGACAACCATTTCAGGACGACACCTTTCGAGAAAAATGTAAGGTTCAACTGAAGAAGTTTACCCAAATGATTATAGCTAATCACTTCATTGGATTTTCAAGGCTCCCGTTATCCTGGCTTTGCTCGGCGTTTGGTACTCCAACTTCTTCAAAGCGGAAACACATGCCCTCCTTCCATACGATCAGTACTTGCATCGGTTTGCCGCCTACTTCCAGCAGGGCGATATGGAGAGCAACGGCAAGTTCGTCAGCAAGGCGGGCAAGGCCGTGAAGTACAGCACTGGTCCGATTGTGTGGGGCGAGCCGGGCACCAACGGCCAGCACGCCTTCTACCAGCTCATCCACCAGGGCACCCGCCTGATTCCTTGCGACTTCATCGCCCCTGCCCAGACACACAACCCCATTGCCGGCGGCAAGCACCACAAGATTCTGCTGTCGAATTTCCTTGCCCAGACGGAGGCTTTAATGGCCGGAAAGACGGTCGACGAGGCCAGGGCCGAGCTTTCAAAGGCTGGTCTGTGCGGCAACGAGCTGGATAACTTGTTGCCCCACAAGGTGTTCGTTGGCAACCGGCCCACAAACTCTATTGTGGTGAAGAAGGTCTCACCTTTCACCCTGGGCGCGTTGATTGGTACGTCTCTCTGCGCCAGCTCACAAACATTAATTTTATTGATTAATGTCAATTGATTTTTCAGCGCTGTACGAGCACAAGATCTTTGTTCAGGGCATCATTTGGGACATCAACTCGTTTGACCAATGGGGTGTGGAGCTGGGCAAGCAGCTGGCCAAGGCCATCGAGCCGGAGCTGGATCACTGCAACGAGGTCTCCACGCACGACAGTTCCACGAACGGCCTAATTAACTTCATCAAAGCCAATTGGAAGTAATCATGTCTGGCTATTTGTTGCAAATTAAAAAGAAATGTTTACACAAATGCTCTAATTGGTAGTAGTTTCTGAGCCGTTATTCAGTAGCCGCTGCTTATGTATACTCGAGCTACAAACCCCCTGTTATTGGCACATTATTCAACTGTATTTATGAATTGGACATGTTTGTTTGCTTGCGTATCGATACAGAATTAGACCAACAATTGGCTCTCACTATTCGTTGTTGCACGTAGTTTAAAACCATAAATAAAAATTTATGAATTCGATGTAAAAGACTGTGTTTTGAAAAAAATGGTAATTTATATTCTCGCGGCTCTACAACCAAGGAATTGCATTTAAACTTAAATTAAGGGGAGGTTGTCTAATCCATTGATACGTCAGAGTCTGTGTCTGCGTCGGCGTTACCATCGTCGGTCGCCAGGTCATCGTCGGCCACCAGCTCATCTTCCAATATGCTCTTCGGGCTGACTGCCTGATCCTCCTCTAGATCGCTCCAGTTGTTTTCTGCAAACAGTGTATCTTCCGCTTCGGGGGTGGGCTCATCTGCAAGCAAGTGAACTTAGTTTCGAGCCTTGTGAAAAGTTCAGATGCTAACTTACCTGGGTCTTCATCCAAGATCAGGGCTTTGTTATCGTTCAGATGATTGTCCGCGTTGCGCTTCATCTGGCTAATTATAAGGTTGACTCGGCCGGTTATTCTGAAAAGAAGGCATTGCAAAGTGGTTAAAATAATACCGAAAATATAACAATAATAGTCTAAGGAGTACATAACTAAATTTTGTCGTAGCCAGATTCCGAAAATGGATCTTTTCCTCAATAATGGCGCTAGCTGTATTGACGACTTCACCATCTCCCATTACAATAAACCATCGAGTCACGGCAGTGGCCCTCCAACGCTGGGACCAGGAGGTGCCCTACCCATTGCCAATGTACCCAGCGTATCCAGCTTCATTAACCAGTGCAACAAGCCGGCCTGCGATGACGCTGATATGCAGTGTATCATTGACCTAATCGACGGCACCATCTGCGAAGCGTTGGCAATAATTGAATCCGACCCGCGCGGTCTTTTCATCTACAACTTTCCAAAAAGACAAAAGATGTCCTCTATCAGCATGACCTCTTCGGCGTTCACTGACACCGTTGTGGTCAGTGGAGAGGATGATCCTTCAACCACAAATCATTACACGGGTGGCCTTGGCATCTCGGCGGACTCTGTATCCAGTGGCTTGGCACGCAAGATGCTGACCATCGGGGACTTTGAATACTCCAACGCCATTGCCGACATTAGGGATTTCGTCAGTCGCTGGGAACTGTCGCCGGACACTAAGTGCGTGGTGATCAGCAATCCGATTCGACATGAGGTGCCCAAAAAAGGAACCATTCTATTTGTGGATGCCCATTTCTCTCGGCCAACACCTCGTTGTCCGAATCCTCTGGCCGTCGCCAAGGTGCGATTCATCATTTCCGTGTCCAAGATTCTACTGAAGCACTATCCCGTGATGATCACCTACCGCTTTGAAGGTTACAACACGCTCTACTACGGCCTGGGCGAACGATGCCTCAATTCGTTCACTTTTCAGCGCTTCTACATCGACACCATTCTGCACACCAAGCTGACCTTCTTCGCTGCGATTTCGGAGTGTCGCCACGGCACCATCGAAAAGCCGAAGCATAATATCAAGCCAAAAAATACCAAGAAACCTGGCTATTGAATTTCATTTCACTATTACACGCCTTGATTTGTGTCTTTCAATTGTACCCATTTTACTTACTGTAAAGCTTCCGATAAACAGTGCATGCGCTGCTCCGCCACGCCGAGGCAAACACCTAGTTTTTCGCGCAGTGCCTCCTTGTCCTCGGACATCAAGACACTAGTATGGGTGGAGGCCAGTATGTGCAGCCAACGCAGGGCAGAGCGGACACTGGAAAATAAATTGCTAAGAAAGAGATTCTATAGGGTTCTGCTGATAACACTCACCTTGCGTGCTTTCCTTGCAACAGAATGGAAAGTTCATTAACCAGGGGACTCACGTAATCGAGTGGTAGCCGATCCAAGGTCAACTGTATCGTCTCTGGATTCTCAGTGCTCAGAACGGCTTGTATCATCCTGAAAACACACTCCAATTAGTAAACAAGCAGTGCCATAGTTCAAAAATTTCTTACGCTTGGTCCTTGCTGTGTAATGCCTGCATTAGCAGCTGCGTTTTGCTCTGCGTCAACAACTTGCCACCACTTAGTTTGGTTCCTTGTATTTTTAGATGTTCTAGTCGAGCTTCCATGGGCACTTCGTTTTGCACTTTCTTTTGCGAGATAGGCAGGGCGCTGTTGTATTCCACATTTTTTTGGTTTACTATAGGCTTTTGGACCTTGGTGGCGGCCTGATAGCCCGGCTGATCCTTTCCTTTCTTTTTCGCATAGAGCTTTTTGGGATCGGCGCGCACAATAACGTTTAGTTTCTCGCCATAGTTGGGAGTAAAGCGTTCAAACTGCAGCTGCTGGCGACTACCGTAGCCAAAAAGGATTTCGTGTGAGCGATTTGAGTCAGTCACAAAGTGAGCCGCCACTGCTAGAAGGGGTTCCACTGTTTCGGCTCCATCGGAAACGATTTGCAGAGAAACCTTGGGTTTAACGAACTTCTCTGCAGATAAACTGTGAAACATAGTTCTTCAGTACTTGTATCGAAAATTAATCACTTGACTTACCTGTTTACATTCAGCAGGTAAATGTGTATAATGCCATTGCGGGTAACACTAGCCACACGTAGCTGACCATCGTCTCGCACTTCGCTGGTCAGACAGTAGGCCAAATCCTCCATGAGAAGCGTGCAGGCGGAGGCTTTGTTCTTGCCCTTCTTGTCGATCTTCCAGAAGCAGATTACGCGCTCCATCTTGGCAGTAGTCAAAACGAATTCAGTGTCATCTGTGCTCGCTACGCTGCTGATGGTGTTTATTTCTCCCGAGTGGCCGGTGAATGTTTCCACAAGTTCCTTTGTCTTGATATCGTACACCTTTAGCTGTCGGGAGCCAATGGCCAGGGTGCCGCTTTTCTGGAGATAGACTATATTTTGGGGCTTCTCGGGTCCGACCTGCCACTCAGCAACGGAGCGCTCCTCCGTCAAGGACCAAACAACAACCCTGCAATCGGCACCCACGGTGTACAGGTGGCCAGCGTTGTCATATGTAATTGAGGTTACTGGTCCATCATGGCTGTCGCCACTAAGCGTTCGAGAAATCTGCAAGGATTGATAGTGGTTTATTTGTCTTTAGAACAAATTTGTCCGACTCACCTTTCCCTCGGCTAAGGAGTATATAACCACTGATCCCTTAAACGTTCCCAGGGCAATGTGAAGCTGGTCACCGGCCGCATCCTGTGCCTGGAGGCTCTTTCGCGACTTCTTGGGCCGGGGACCGGCCACCGAAACCCACGTGAGCGCTGTGCACGACCCGGATACCTGTAGATTGGGCGTAAACTCCTGATTTAGGGTGTTCGTCTCCGTGTTCCATATCCGTAGAACTCCCTGCTCGTCCACCGAGGCAAATAGTTGGCCACCATTGGGCGAAAATCCCAACACGTGCTTCTTGCCCAGCGACATGGTTTTTTATGTTTTGAATTAGAGATGTGCGCTAAGGCTAGTGTTTACCTCGCTCGACTCAACACATCACGCACGTAATGTATGTGAGTCACGCACGACTCACGATTGAAATACATGCATCTAGCGACGCTTCCTGTACCCTTGAAAGATAAAATCAAATTAAATAAATACCAAATTCAAAGAGTAAACGATTTCATTAATAGCTAAGAATTTATATTAGCCTCAAATTATACATGTATTAATTATATATCGTAGAGAAATTCGGATCGATTTTTAAAATTTACAAAATTTCCTCAAATCTAAAATACAAATTATTACTTGGATCTCAAATTACTTTTATACGTAGTATTTAGGGTTTATTGGCTTTTGAAGTAAAACGTGTTTAAAAATGGGGACGTCTACTCTACTGCTGAATTATGATATTTAATTGTTCGTTCATCGAAAACCATGTAAATAAAAAAATATTAAAAATAACACAGAGCCAGTCACCGTTAACAATAATCGATAGGCTAGTGTCATCCCTATCCCATCCAGAATGTTCGCGGCCACTTTGAGGTTATAACTCTAGCTGGAATTTACCGACTGACTCCGTGTGAAATTGAAATCTGTGTACAAAAATGGCTTTATCCGTTCCAAAGGCTCCCGGTGTGTCGCAGATGCTCAAGGATGGCGCCCGGGTGAGTGCAACAAGGAGAAATAGCTCTGCGAGAAGTCCGCCGGGCATCGGTTTCATTGAGATTCGACTGAAAATAAAACATGCCGTCTCTGGGAGGCGCGTGATTAGTCATCCTCATGGAACGGAGCTGGACATATAAGTGAAAAATGACTAATTTGATGGTTTTACTTCTGTCTGCAGATGTACAGTGGGCTGGAGGAGGCGGTGTTCCGCAACATCAGCGCCTGCAAGGAGTTTGCACAGACCATGCGCTCCGCCTATGGACCAAATGGCATGAACAAGATGATAATCAACCACATCGAGAAGCAGTTCGTGACCAGCGATGCCGGCACGATCATGCGGGAGCTGGATGTTGAGCATCCGGCTGCCAAACTGATCGTCATGGCCAGCCAGATGCAGGATGCCGAGGTGGGCGACGGTACCAACTTCGTGGTGGTGCTGGCCGGAGCCCTGTTGGAGTCCGCTGAGGAGTTGCTGCGCCTGGGCATCACCACTGCCGAGATCTCCGACGGCTATGAGAAGGCCTTGGAGAAGGCCCTGGAGATCCTGCCCACTCTGGTGAGCCACAAGATCGAGGACTATCGCAATGTGGAGAAGGTGAAGGAGGTACTTCGCACATCGATCATGTCGAAGCAGTACGGGCAGGAGGACTTCCTCAACGATCTGGTGAGCAAGGCCTGCGTCTCCATCTTGCCGGATGAGGGCACTTTCAACGTGGACAACATTCGCATCTGCAAAATCTTGGGCAGCGGACTCACCAAGTCTGAGGTGGTCCGCGGCATGGTCTTCAAGCGCTTTGTAGAAGGCGACGTGACCTACGCAGAGAAGGCTAAGATCGTGATTTTCTCCTGCCCCGTTGATATCATCCAAACGGAGACCAAGGGTACAGTGCTGATCAAGTCGGCCGACGAGCTGTTGAGTTTCTCCTCTGGCGAAGAGAGCCTGTTGGAGACCCAGATCAAGGCGATCGCCGACACAGGTGTGAAGGTGGTTGTGGCCGGCGGTAAGGTCGGCGACATGGCCCTGCACTTCCTCAACAAATACGGCCTGATGGCCGTGCGTCTCAACTCCAAATTCGACCTGCGACGCCTGAGCCGCTCCTTGAATGCCACTGTCCTGCCGCGCATCACCACGCCCAGTCAGGAGGAGTTGGGCTACTGCGACAAAGTTTGCATCGAGGAATTGGGAGACACCACAATTGTGGCCTTTAGGTGGGATTTTCAATGAAATTGGCCAGAAAAAAAGCATTATAATTTATTCTTGAATCATTAAAGGAACGAGGGCAAGGACTCGCGCATTGCCACCGTGGTTATCCGTGGAGCTACCGACAACTTCATGGATGATATTGAGCGTGCCCTGGACGACGCTGTTAACAACTTCAAGTGCCTGACCCGGGATGGACGCTATCTGCCCGGAGCTGGAGCCACCGAGATCGAATTGGCCACACAGCTGTCCGCCTATGCCGATACTCTGCCGGGACTAGACCAGTACGCCGTGCGCAAGTTCGCCAACGCACTGGAAGTTTTCCCCAAGGCTCTGGCCGAGAACTCCGGCATCAATGGCACGGATATCGTGAACCAGTTGTATTTGGCCCACAACTCCGAGGCCGGAAAGACCATCGGCTTTGACATTGAGGCTGAGAAGGCCAGCACCATCGACACAACAAAGGCGAAGATCTTTGATCTGTACCAGGCCAAGTTCTGGGGTCTTAAGTACGCCGTGGGCGCGGCCGCAACCATCTTAAAGGTGGACCAGATCATCATGGCCAAGCGCGCCGGAGGTCCCAAGCCGCGACAGGCTGCCGGTAGCGATGACGAGAGTTAAGCGGCTCCTCTGTGATTCGTTATCCTTACTCTAACTAGTTTCTCCCGCTCCCACAAAGAGTGCATTGTATTTTCATAAACAAGTCCCATGGAAATTATAAATTTCATTAATCACTCGCACACTCACCCACATACACAGCCATGCACACAGTTTCTTGTATTAATAAACTTAACTTACGAAAACTGAACTAACGCGTGATCATCCGGGGGAATTGGAAATGAAACAACATGGATTTTTCGCACCGAACCCGGTGCCACCGCTAGATAACGAATCTAAGTAAGTTATCGCTTTTTATTTTTGAAATTTAAGCAAACGATTATTCATTTTGTTGAGTACAATATTTCAAATGCTTATTCGCAGATACATTTCAGTAATATTTGTGAGGACTCGTCCCCGTTTGCATCGCAAAAGATTTGTATTAATTTTCGAATAAAATACGATCTCGTTGTCGCTCTTCATTTGAATTGAATAAAAGGTGTTAAAGTGTGTTCGATGACCATGATTGTGAGTACGTGTGCTTCAGATGCTTTTCTTTTCCAAATGCGGTCTACCCTCTATGGATAAGTTATACAAAATGAGACATCTGAGGACGGAGCCGAGCCATCCGTGCTCCATTGGATGGTCCGGCTGTCCTCGGGCAAATTTCGGGTGATAACTAAAAAGTCTCGATGCGAAGTGTCCGTTGAACCGAAAACTGCTCTATGCGGAATGTTTAAGCAGGAACTTGGACTCCCGGACCGACTGCAGTTTCGATTATTGGGGCCCCCAAAGCACCTATCGGATTGGCGGCTTTGGACCACATTTTGCTGTTTGCTCACGACAGCAAACTGGAGCTCAAAGCCTTTTACACAGCTTCCAAAAGAAAATGCCCTCTGCAAAAATGTGTGATTCTTAGTACTAAGTAAACGCTGTCTGAATTTTGCTACGTTAAGAACTAAATCACCGCCAATTCAAAACTTCTAGTTAAATGCAATTTTGGAAGAACCGATCAACTAAACTATACCTTCGTCATTCCCATCAACACTAAACTGGCGACTTGGACAGTCCGTCTCAGCGGGACGAGAATCTAATTTCAGAATGCAACATGTGTGTATGTACGACTGGGTGTGATGATATCATACGCGTGCTCACCATACAGGATAATCATAGCTTACATTCCAATACCGAACAAATGTGCCCTATGCCATGTTAGTTTGTACAAAAATAACTTGCTTGTGTTGTTACTGTTCTGTCATGCCAATAACATTTTAATTAATTGCGCTCAACATGTTTGTATGAATAAAATGGGTGCGGTATGACTTTTTTGAGGGGGAAGAATCACACATTCTTCTCGTCACTTTCGTTAAACTGGAAAAATTGGAGACAGTTTTCGAATTCTAAGGACTTCTGTGTTGTGTTGTTACGGAATGCAATAAATTATTGGTCTTGCGAAACTGTTTGCTTTCATTGAACTGGATATTGGCTTGCTACGCCGTAGTGAATTAAAATGGATAAACTACGCTATAGAGATAAATATTGGTTACATTTTCGAGTTCTTTGGTTTTATATGCTCTGGTCGCTTTACTGCAACGTTCGTTATATATTTTGACTAAGAAAAACTGGATAATAAACGCACTAAATATTGCGATAAGTTCAACTAGTTTGTTGTTGTGGGTAGCATTTCTGCTTCGTGTTAAAGCTTTTAAGTAATTCAATAAGATATTTGCGTACATTTGTTGTTAGTGGTGTCAATTCACCCGCTGGTGGTTAATATTTAAAAAGCTTCAAAATACATACATTTTCAATACAACTTGTCCTTCTTTCTCTCTTCTTTTCATTTTTCAACAAATACAACAGATATTTCTCGAAATAAGAAGGCAAAATATATGTATTTCCGTTTCGACTGAGTTTAAGTTTATTGATAAGTTGATAGTTTTGTATATATAAGTGTTTCGGTTTAGGTAGAGTAGTAGATGCTATAGTCAGCGCATTAATTGTCGTTATAGTTGGGATATTCGTGTACATTAACGGCGTTACTCATCGGGAAGGAAACAACTCTGATATCTTTGGAACAAATGCTTCAATTTAGATTTAGATATACATTTAGATTCGACATTGAGTTTGGGTTTCTGGTTTCGGACATTACTTGTTAACGTGGCTGGTACACATTGATATATCGATTTAAATACATATATATATATATATATTCCTCGCAATTGCAATTGGAATTCAAACTTCTTGTAATGATATTGCTTATGACAATCGTAGTTTTTGTGGCTTTTGCACAAGTATATATTGTTCCAGGTGGCGTTGACTGGTACTGGGGAAGTACTCCACACACGTTTGCGTCCTAATTTATCTTGCTAAACTAAAAATAAACTAAACGTCCGCCGGCGATCGCTGACTCCTCGGCAACGGCGGACCTTCCATTCCGCCTCCTTAGAGGACGGTGCACGATGACTTCTCGCGGAACGGATTCACCTTCTGGCTGGTGAACCCGGTGAGCAAGTAGTCCTCCTGCTCGTGCTCCGTGATGTACTTCATCATCTTGGCGCACGACTCCGAGATCGTCTGGCGGTCGATGGCTGCCTCGCGACGCAGCTGCTCCACCACGACGCGCTGCTGCTGCAGGGATGATGACATTACGTCCATGATGGCTGTCTCGGATAGGCCTATGGTTGAAAAGGTTCTCAGTGTTACGGATACTGGGAAATGCAATTACAGGATAGTGGATTTGGGGTGGTGTGCTTGGTTGCTAGTGCTTGTGTGGCTTCGCCGAAGGGCTTGGTCTTTGGCTTTGGCTTATCTTATCGTATGATTCTGGGTATACTGGATTGGATGGATCTTAATGGCTGGCTGGAAATAACAAGTTTGGTTATATGTAGTTTAGATATCTGATTCTTTGTTCAGGCTTTCCCATACGGGCACAACATCGAACAGGCGACACAAAGCTATATCTATACATTTTCGCGATTCTAGACAGAGATAGTTGGTAGAATGGTGTAGTTTAGTCAGTGTATAGTACTAGGCGGGAAGTTAGGATTGCTGGTGAGTCACTCTACGCATATGTGTTTTTTGTGGCACATGTGAACCCAGGCATTAGTTTCATCGATCGCATTGCTGATTAACTTTCCAGGCGAACTGGAAGCCTTGTCGCGAACAAGTGCAAGGTTATTTACTGGCTGAAGTGGGCGTGGTGGTGGTGGGCGTTGGGCGCTACTTGTGCCAGCACATGGGGAACCCGAGTTATGTACAAAAAACACTATCAATTAGTTGTAGAAACACCCAAAATTATTTTTTTATGTAGAAATAGTGGAGGAGAACACACACAAACACACGAAGGCGTACTGCTCCGAGTGGTTAGCATGGGGATTATAGTGGGAAAGTGAAGATTTCGACGGATGCACACACAACACATAAGTATATTGGCACACTATTTGTTAATTACCAGCTCCGGTTTATATGTTTTTTATTCTCGAACGCAACGGGCCAAAATCGAGCAAAGTTGACGAATAAAAGTGGATACACACCCAAACTAGTGATGTGCCTTGCAGCGATAGATAGCCGCGTGAGCGCGCCCGCGTGCCATCTCTAAAAATTGCGCAGAAAAACATAAAATTCGGCCCACTTTTCAGTTCCATGCTCTCTGCAAAATGATGGCCAAGGACAAGGGTCTGGCTGTAGCCGGATCGGCGGCCCCCTTGCCGGCCCCCATAGACCACGAGTGGTCCGCCGAGGAGGAGCTGCAGCTGTTCCACGCAATGGAGGGCCTGCGACCGGTGGGAATCAACAAGCACTTCTACATGTCCTGCATTGTCCAGCGTCTGTCCAAGTCGCTCAACCGTGAAATGCCCAGCGAGCTGATCTGGCGTCACCTGGGCACCATGTACAAGCTGAAAGAACTGGACGATCTGGAGGCGTTACCCTTTCCCAACGAGGAGCGCGAGTTTAGTCTGCCGGAGCAGGATTACGGAACGCTACAGACCAAAAAGACGGTGGAGGTGCATGGCAACGAAGAGACTGGAGAGGCACAGTCGGCACCTCCAACCACAGAGACCAATGGCAAAGGTAACTCGTGATTTATCATCAAGGTTCACCTCTAAGTATTGTCTTACAGCTCCACCCGCAACCAAAGTGCCGGTACCGGCAAATTCTGCCAAGGAAGGCGACAAGAAGCCCGCCTCCAAGCCCCAAGAACAGCTTCCCAAGCGACCGGCCAAGCGTACACGCGGCTCCATGTCCAATGAATCCATCAGTCCCTCCACCACGCCGCCGCCGGTGCAGAGCAACAAGCGCCGTCGCATATAGGCGGCCCCCACCCGAAATTGACGATTGTTGATCCGTTTTAGCTCACTAGTTTTACTGTACTCTAATAAAAGGATTTATTCTTCGAATTCGTTGTCCTCCTCGTTGGACCCGTTCCCGTTTTCCGGCGCAGGAACTTCGGTAGCCTGCATGTTTTCCAGCAGCGATTTGAGAAGGCGTCGGTTGAGGTGATCCGTCTGCGTCAGTTCCCGGACTGCCTGTGGCGGGGTATCGTTGTCTGCCGGCGCAGGGCTGTTCCCAGCTGAAGTCGGAGTCTCGGCCATGGCTTTGATGTGCTCCAAAACAGGCATTTTTCCCCAGAAAGATTTCAGTTTTTGCTATGACACACAGTGCACAGGGTGACTCATGCTTACCCGTGAGATGTGCTGTGCATTGCGATTGTTACGCTTTGAAACTTGGATAAGTGTAGGGTGCACTCGCTGAGGTATCGATATTTCGTTTTACGTCAGCCCTAGTTCCACCCCTAGTTCGATCGAGCTCCAATTGGACAGATTCTCCCGCTCGAATTTAATTAATTCAGCACATATAAACAAATTCTCTCCAAATGTTTGTGCCCGAAACGGAGGATATGCTGCCCAGATTAGCGCCCAGACCGAGTGCAGCCGTGCCCATGGGCCACACCAATGATATCATAGGGCCCACCGTGCCGGAGGTGTCCATATTGTTTGGCCAGCCGCCACAGGATCCGCAGATGCAGGCGCAGCAGCCACATCAGGAGTCATCTCCTCGTGCTGCACCCACCTTTGCGTCCTGGAAGAAGCAAATGCTGCCCAGGGTCAACTTTTCGCCAATTCTGGCCACGGAACTTGGACCACGCACCACTCCAAGCAGCAATAGCCCGTGCTCCTCAAAGGAATACCTGGTCATGTCCCGGGATCGCCACTACGCAAACGATGTGCAGCAGACTACCAATCATATGAACTGCAATACTGGGGGGTATAATGCTGAGCCCAAGCAACCGGTCTATCAATCTAGGCGCTTGTCCAGCTCGTCCAACGCTGATGTCCTCACCATCTGTGCTGGCACACAGACCGATCCCTTCAACCCATCTCCTCCGCGAAACTCACTGCCCCAGGTCGTCTACTCCGATATCGACGTCAGCAACCTGGCCAATAAAAGTGACCTGGCAGCTCTGGTATCCCTTGTGGAGTCCATGCGCCATGAGCAGCAACAGCTTAGGAATCTCTGCGAGACGCTTTTGGAGCAACAGCAGCGAGCGACACCCGAAGGCATCTCAAAAGCCAGCAGAACCACTGCCAGCCAGTGCGATATTTTGACTACCAATAATGGTGGGTAAATCGAAAGAGTATGCAAAGAATCCGATACAACATCCTCCTTAGCAGGTAGACGCTTATCACCGATTATGCAGGATTACATAGCAGAGGAGGCGGATCCAGTGCCATCGCCACAAGCTCGAGTGATTCCGCAATTTCCGTCTCCCCGACCAAATCCACCAATGGCCCAATCTACGGGTTATCGTGCCAATACGCCTCAGGCCAAGCGAATCCCTCAACTGGCCAAGCCAAACACCGAAAAGAGCCTGGTGATGAACGAGCTGGCGCTGAAGTACTTGCGCCAACCCGTGGATGAGCTGATGAAGGATATGCGCTTGGGGTCCTCGCCCAAGTCCCCCAATCCTGAGCCCCTGCGTCAGATCGACAACATCGGCCACTCGCAGAGCCCCAACGACATTTCCAATGCATCGTACAAGTATCTCAAAAAATACCGCCTGCTGCCCGAGGAGCAACTGGGGCAGGTGACTCCCCAATCCCCCATGGCGGCGACTGCCTCCTCGCCACATATTCAACTGGATTTGGAGAACATCAGGAACCAGCCGAAGCTGTTGTGAAAGCATGTCTAATGTTAGGTTTTGTTATTTATGCATATGTCTATTTGCGATTTAAGTGGAAATATATTTCAATACACGGAATAACGTTGACACTCATCTGGTAATCCCAGCCTACACTTTGTATACAAAACACAAAAGACATTGATATCTGAAGACACAATAAGAATATACGCTTAGTGAGCTTGGCTACGATCCGGCGACGGGGCTCTAGCGCAGAACCAACTGCAGCTCGGATGCGGATTGCAGGAGGACCTTCAGACCCTGCATAAAGCCCGCGCACTGCGCAAAGTCCGTTCCGAAGGCAATTCGCGTGTGGATTTCCAGTGCATTGGCGTAGTCGGATATTTGAATGTACTGTACTATTTGATTCAGATATTGCACCGTCGTGGGAGTAAGCTGGAATAAGGGTAAGTCACATTAGCGAATGCAATTGAATCGATATAAAGCAAAAGCCCACCTTTCCATCTCTTAGGCAGTCGTAGAGATTTTCGAGCCTCTTTACAACATCGACAAACTTCCGTTTTGTGCGCTTCAAATGAAAGCCAATTTGAAATAAAAATATGGTATATGGATCGTTTATTTATTGACTCACCGGATCATTGGTTGCGCCCAGACAGCGGTTCTTCAGCTCCTCCAGCACTGTCTGCAAATATATGTACTCCTCGGGAAGTGGGGGTTTCTCCTTGGGAGGCTCCGGTTGGCGCTGTTGCTGGATGGGGGCTGGCTGCTCAGTATAGCCAATGGTTTGCTGCTGTCCCTGCCAGTTCTGCTGCTGGAGTCCTCCGTGATTCGGAATCCCAGAGGGTGGCTGCTGAGGCTGGAGATATGATTGCTGATGCTGCTGCTGGGGATTGTTGTTGAATTGAGCCGGGTTGTAGTACGTATTGGGCACTCCTCCAGGTGGTGGTGCGTGCTGCTAAAAGTAAAGACATTTTTAATGTACTTAATGTCTCTACCAAAAATAGGCTTTCTAGTCCTACCTGATATTGAGAGGGGTCCACATAACCGTTCTGGTTTTGATTCGGGTCGACTGGGAACAGGGGATGAAAGATTGCAGCACTTGGTTCAACGACCGGCTTCGGTTTAGGCTGATTAAGAAGTAAACACTTGAGATAACGCCTTTGAAATTTCTAATGGCAAGTACTTACCGCTCGCGAAGATTTCAGTGCAGGAGGATCGTTCCAGCCGGGTGGTGGTGTGGGATTGCGTTGTACATTCTGGATGATCGGTGGCGCAGCTGGCGGTGGCATTGTCTCAATGGGATTTACACCGGGCAGGAACTGATTCGGCTGAGCTGCCATGAACGACGAAGGGTTGTAAGGTTGGGCAGCCGCAATCGGATTCGTGTTGAATTCCTTGCTGTTGTAGGTTGGCACGCTGGCCGGCTGGGGTACGGGACCAGACACTCCTCCGCTGCCAAATGGAACCGCTGATGGAACGGGGGCCGGCACAGGATTGTATGGCATGCCGTAGGAACTGGTTGGAGCTGCTACGGATGGATCTAAAACGTATTTGGAGCGGCTAGACAGACCCGATCCGGCGGACGATGATGCCCCTCCTGCTGGCGGGAGACCACCTGAAGAGCTGGCGTTGCTGAGTGGGCGCGGTGGTTGGGCCAAAGGCTCTGGTTTCACAGGCTGCGGATTAAATATCTGCGGCGGAGGTTGAGGCTGCTGGGCTCCTGGGTATGTTGTTTGTAATGGAGGCACTTGCGTTGGCCAGCTGGGCTGTGCATACTGATTGGGCGGCTGGCCATAGGGCATGGGCACCGAAGGCTGCGGCTGCGAGAAAGATCCCCGATTGCGCTGCTGTTGGTAGCCAAGGGGAGCGGCAGCGACTGGCGCTGGCTGGGAGTAGTCCAGGTTGACAGCGTTATTTATCCGGTCTCGCAGGCTTTGCAGAACGTCGCTTTCGCTAGCAGCTCCTCCACCCAAGGTGGTAATGTACTGCAGGGCTGCAGTAAGAGCACCCTGGGACGCAAGAAGACCGCCGTACTCAGTCAGAAAGCCGGCAAAGCGACCAGCCAAGTCCACGGCTACGCCTTGCTGCTCTAACGACTTGCACATCAGCATCACCATCTCAGCCAAGTCCTGCAGCTCTGCGGTGTTGGGCTTGTAGCCGGGGTTCTGCTGCTCCAGCCGCTTCAACTGGTACCAGGCGGTGACAAGTTTGTCGATGCTGCCGGCGCAAATGTAGCAGAGCATAGCATTGCGCGTAAACTCGGCGCTTGAAGCGCACTCACTCAAGAGGCGATCGCCCAGTCGCTCGCAGATGTCCACCACCTTGCGCTCGCTGTGCTTGAGGGCGGCCACCAGGGCTTCCTTCCACGAGTCTACAGTACATCTGTTGACAAAGTCCAGCCAGTCACGGGATACCAATGCGGAGATCACGTGCGACAGTTCGTTCTTCTGCTGCAGCAGGTATCGTGTTTGAGTGCGGGTTAGAGTCTCAATGCCAGCAGTTGAGGCGATAATCAGCGCTTCGGGAATGCGCTGGGCTTCCAGACAGAGCTCCACGGCAGCGTCCACATTGCCTGTGAGTATTGCCTCGGCAATCAGGCTATCGGAGTCTGCAAAGTATACAAATATGCGATCATTTAACAAATGGTTACTAGGCAAGGTACAACTGCTTCGCTCAAAAGAAAAGCTTTTAGGATATTAATGTTTAGATAAAAAGTTATCAATATAAGTTAACATATACAGTATGTATTACCAAAGACACTACAATAATAAGATGCCACTTTTTTGGTGGCGGCAGTAATTGCTCTCTTCCCCACTCGCATAAAAATCAAAAAATTGAATTCACTTGCTTGTGTGAGTGAAAACAGTAAACAAAAAAGATGTGCTAGAATACGATTTTCGGTCCGAAGAAGGTCTAAGAACGAATTTGATTAATGTTTTGGTCAATTTCGTTGTAATATAAGCTAAATATTATTTAAAAATTGATGGCGTGACTATTTTTTTTTTTTTAGAAGTTGTTTTAATATTCTTTACTTAAAATTGCCGCTCGATTTAGCTACCGTTTACATATAAATATTTTTATTATTAATTATCTGTAATATATGTATTTTTTGGTACCCAGGGAACACCACGGGGAGGACATTACAATTGTAATGGGGTCGTATATTAATATGACCTTCGAGTCGACTTGAAATAATAAATGTTAAACATAAAACATTTCCATGTTCCCCAACTAAGCTAGTTTTCTAACTATTGCTTTTCGATATAATTTGCTCCTTTTATTAATTCATTTTATTAAATTTTTGTACTATATATATATATACATATATATATGTATATATTTATTTTTAGTCATCACTAATTTTTCATATTTGAGATGGAATGCTGAGTTTTGCTTGCTTTTTTGTTTATCAGCTGTCATTTCGATATTTTTCGATTGCCAGAGTACAAATAATATAGATTTTTGTTTAGGATCATATTTTCTTGTAGCCCTATAATTCCCAACTAGTTCTAGTGAAGACAGTAAGGCATGTCTTCTAATTTAGAGTCGCAAAATAGTGCAAGTAATCTCTCTTACCCGTCGAGCAGTGAGTGTAGTGTATGTACCGGTGTATGTATGTATGTATGTATGTATGTATGTATATACGTATGTATGTACATGTATGTATATACGTATGTATGCATGTATATATGCATATATGTGTGTATGTATGTATGCATATATGTATGTATGTATGTATGTATGTATATACGTATGTATGTATGTATGTATGTATGTATGTATGTATGCATGTTTGTATGTATGTATGTATGTATGTATGTATGTATGTATGTATGTATGTATGTATGTAGTGTATGTGTTACTTGCACAAAGTAGTAAAAATTGTCTTAAGTAAAGCCTGAAGAATGTTTAACTTACTGTCGGAACACATAGTTATTGCCGCTTTTAAAGAAAAGAAATTGATTACCCTACACTGAAAGGGATATATATTTTTATGTAAAAATTGTCATAAATAAAGCCTATAAAATGCCCGAAACGAATTTGAAACGCATTGGCACAATGGTAACGTATGAATCAAAATCTGTCCTGTTTTTTTCATCCTTTTTTGAAATTTTCAGCCTATTTTTTCCGTTTTTTTTCTCAATATGTTCTTTTTTTTCTCTTGTACAAGAGTGCTGCTGGCTCTAGAGCGCTCTCTCTCTCTCTGGCTCTTGAACAAAAATTCGAGAAAGCCTGGATCCAGCTCTAGAGCCAGCCCGAAAAAATCGTGTACAAAAAAATCGTATGGCGTTACGCATCTTATTATTCTAGTGTCTTTGGTATTACTTACGATCTCCGCTGGGAACCTTGAATTGCGGCCTCGGAGGAGTGGCAAAGTCGTTGTGATTTTGTGAGTCGACTGCATTTCCATCAAACTTGTTATCTTGCGTCTGCTGGGTGAGATAAAAAATTGTATAAGAATACACCTTAAATTGTTCCCAGAAAAGCTGCCATGAATACGTTGGCTTTGATTAAGAGCCTTGCATGTAAGCTCTTACCGAATTATCGGTGCTATAGTTTGTACTCTGATCACACTCAACCTCAGAAGAGTCGCTCTACGGCATGGCATAGCATGAGTTATATTATCGAATAGAAATATACAGATCGAGATGAACATACGTGGAAGATTGAAAGTGTACGCAATGCGGCTTGTTTTTCTGTTTTGGCTGATAAGGCATGCTCTAGCGAGTACTTACATGGGTCAGTGTCGAAATGCGGGTCGTCAGAGTATCCACATCCGAATGCGAGTTCCCATCGCTTTCCTTGATAAACTTGTTGAACTTGCTATCGATGTCGTCTTTGTTGTAGCCTTAAAAATAACTCAAAATTTTAACATATGTTGCCGAGTACGCATTTAGTGGACCTACCCAAGAGGTTCAGCATTTCCTCCTTAGGATTAAGCTCGAAGTTGGCCTTGATAAAGTACCAGATGTAACGTCCATGCTGATCAGGTGTCTCGTCAGCCCGCTGCCGACAGTAATCCGAATAGTTAGCATCGACCAGAGAGCGTTCCAAGGCATTGGCCCGGTCCACAAGTGCAGATTCGGTGGTTAGCTGTTGGACCTTGATGGTTTTCGAGGTTCCATTGAAACTGACCAACTTACCACCAAACTGAAATCGGAAAATGTGATTTTTAAATAGATTTATGAACTTGATGAAGCTAACTCACTCCAAAGGCAACGCCACAGGGACGCTTCATCCATTTGGGAGCGTGTGCCAAGTCATGGTAAACCACTTGCGTGGCCTGCTGCGGAATTGGCTCCTGGGCAAATTGATCCATACCCGGAAACGAGTCGGCAATCTTGTTGGCGGTTTGCACAAGATGGTGAGTGCCTCCATGTAGAGAATAAATGGAAACTGCTCCCTCCAAGCTGGCGCTAGCTATCAGAGCTGGATTTCGTGGGCAGAACTGCACATCGGAGTACCAGGAGGCAGTGGTTGCAACCTCAGATAGGATTTCTCCCTCTGGAATCTTGGTATTGGGGTTCCAGCAATAAATGCGGTTGTCTTTGCCACACGAAACCATCAGATCGTTGTCTTGCAGGCACCACGACATTCCCAGTACTCCGCGCTCATGAATCTGGTATGTTTTAGCTGGAGCCGTGGCATAACGCAGATCCCACAACTGAACCACCGGTGCCTGGTCGTCCTCGGAAGCCAGCCAAACCTGTGTCGCCGCCTCCGGATGCCACTCAATAGCGTGCCACCTCACGCGCGACTGCGAGTCCGAGAGCTTGATGATCTGTTGACTCTTACGCAGATCCCAAATCACGCAGCGTGTGCTGAACACGGAGGCCAGAATGTGCTGCACCTGCCGGTTCCACGCTACGTTCTTTACATCCTCTAGCGGCTGTGTCTTGGCGCCTGGACTCATACTTGTTTCTGGGTTGTTGAGGTCCCAGATTAGGATTTCCGATTCGGAGGCGCATGAGGCCAGCAGGTTGTTCTGGAAGGGATTAAAGTCCAGCCCGCTAACGGCGCCTGTGTGCTTGTCCTGGCGCTTTAGAAGCGGCTCCTCCTTGCCGGCAAGCAACTTGTCGGCTGAGTATATGTTGATCTGCCCCGCCTCGCAGCCGCCCACAATCAGGCCACTTGGGTGTGGTCCCACAGGGCTCCAGATAAGTTTTTGGAACCTGCGGAAGGAAAGGCCAGTTTTATAAAGGCCTCTTGATGCTGAAACTCCCGCAAAACTCACTTGTACTGGCTGGAAACACTGGCCCTCAGCTCCAGATCGTATGTGGCATCGCTGAAGTTCGGGGAGTACAACTCCAGAGTAGAATTGGCATTGGAATCAAATTGTTGGGCGGCGGTACCGGCAGCCAAGAGAATCTGCTGCTGCTGCGCCGGCGACCAGGCGATGTTCACCGTCTTCTGCAGTTCCTTGATCTTCATCTTGCAATGGCCCTTTGTGCTGCACGTGCGAGTAAAGCAAAAAAAACACAAATATTATCGGTGGAACAACCTCAGAACGAAATTGTGTCACGTCCAATTGGAGTAAGCCCCGTCATCACTTTTCCCATTGGCTTCCCCATTGCAGATATGGCCCAGTACTGTCCGCCGGCCCTTAATTATTTTGAATTATGCTAATTGCGCAACTTACACACAATTGAGAAAGCAATTTGTACTCGCTTGCGGTGCACCGACACTTTTTGATCTTAAATTTAACTGGAATAGTTAATATTTTTAAGAACCGTAGGAACGGCCAGTGTGACCGTGCTCTGAGTCAACGTATTATACCATTGGGCACGCATTAAAATACCAAATAAGTGCAGGCGAATCATATTGAGAATTTAACGGGATACAATTTGAATGATACGTCTGTCATTAGAAATTGTTTTTTATCAGTTCTTTACATTCTTAAATCAAATGAACATTCAAAATTATTTTTAAAAATGTTTAACTTTTTTGTATCGTCAACAAATAACTAAGAACTAATTTTAACTTAAAAAAATTTAAAATCTATTTATTTTGCATCGTATTTTGTATTCGTAAGCTTTCTTCAGCAATTTTTATTAATATTTATTCTGAACTCATTTTAGATTCCAGATCACTTTGATTTCACCTTATAGAAAAGACTCGAATGTAGATCTCTTTATTATAAGTATTGGTTTTATAAATATTAGCTATATATAATACGCCTGTTTTACTCATTTAGCAGACGAAATAGTCGCCACGCGCTGTTCCACCTTGGCCACCTTGGTGTTGATGGTCTCCAGATTCTGGGCGAATGTTTCCTGTACGGAATGCAACAGCTCCTTGTTGTTCACCAGGCTAGTCGTGATGGTTCCCTGCTTTTGCTCAATCTCTGCGATGATCTTGGCGAAATTGTTTGCTAAAGTGCAATTTGATGAATTAATAAACGAGCACTAGGTCAAATAGAAATGCTTACCATATTTATGGAGAGCTTCGAGAGCCTGCATGCGTTCGATGACGTGCGGCAGTATTTCCACCACGGGCTCGGTGCGCTTGGCGATGTCGTACAGTTCCGTGATCTTCTGATCCCGCTTTGCGTCCTGGGCACTGCCGCTTGACTTCTCGGCGATTGCATCCATTTTTCCAGCCAGCGAGGTCAGGCGCTGCTCGATGGTGTCCAGTTTATCGGGCTGTATCAGGGCCGCCTTAGTGCTGAGATGACGCACGGCCTCTAGTACATTGGTGGTGTTGGTGGCGGCGGTAAGACGGCTCAGCTTGTCCGGCTGGGCACCAACCACCTTTTCCAGCTGCGAAAGTCGTTGCTCTAGGCTGGCCACGCGGGCAGTGGCCGCCAGATCGGTGCCAGGCGTGGGTATGGCCGTGAGTACGCCGGACTGCTTGAACTCCTCCACCTGGCTGATGAGAGCTTTCACCTGCTTACTGCCAGGCGTCTGCTCCTTGCCCAGCACTTGCTCCAGTTTCAGCGACTCCAGTACCTTTCGGGCCGTGCTGATAACAGTGGCCACTGCATCGTACGACTGCTTCTCCTCGTCGGCTACCTTGCGGTCCACCTGCAGGGCGGCAACCTCGTTCAGAAGTTCGTTCATCTCGATCTGCAAGCGTTGGCACTTTTGCACCGGTGTCTCCTTCTCGCCCTGTCCGACCAGCTCGTAGTCGCTGGACCCGCGGGCATCGTACCCTCTGCACATGCGGCGCCCAATCCGATCCGTGAAGTCCACACTTCCCTCGAGCGTTGCTCCGCTGAATCGCTTGTGGGCGACGCTCGGAGAGATATGCATTCGCTCGATGGCTTCGTTCTCCGGGTCCTCTTCATAATAGTCGGATGTATCGGGCTCCGGGTCATCGGGAGTTTCGTAAACATCCGGCTGGTCATAAGCCTGAAAAACATTAAGTAAGTTAAAAAGTAAAGCCAAAAGTAAAGTAAGCCAAAATCCAAAGCTCAAACGTCACTGCCATGGAAGTCCGCATTCCGACTTACTATTCCCGGCAGATTCTGAAATTTGGGATCGGCCATTATTGTGGGCACGTCGAAGGCGGTGTCCGAAATCCGTGGGCAACGAAATAGTTGTAAACTTTGCAAAAATCCTTTTTTTGCAACAATCAATTCAATCTGATGTCATAAAAAAAGTGACCGTGCGCAATTACCACACAAATGCCATAGTGCAACTTTCATTGGAGAGGGAATTTAAATACAGGTATTGAAAAAATATTCGCTTAAAAAAAGTCGGGTAATATTTGTAACGGTCAAGAATAAGAAGTCTTGAAAAATATCTTCTTTCGGTAAAGTAAAATTTCTAATTGAGCGATTGTAGTTTATACTTCGTTATAAGAGTGTCTTATTTATTGTACCTAATTTATTATATTCATAAGCGCAAAAATTTTTTAAATATGCAAGAGCTTTATGTGCTATTTGAAATCAGTTGATTTTAGGGAATTTTTTTTTTTAATTTAAAATGCTGGTATCTGCAGTAATAATTATTGAGCCTCAAAAAATATAATTGGGAATCTAATGAACGTACATTTTCGTCTGGTATTTTACAGACCAGCTAGAATAGGAAGTCTTTACGGTCATACTGTACCTAGCACAGGGACTAAGTTAGTCAACACTATAGTTTTTGGGTAGTTTGCGGGCAAAGTTTGTGGGCGGTGGGAGCTGCTAGTTGGTTGTGCTAAATTTAACATTTTGCATCTGGAAACAGTATAGTAATGTCTTGTTCAGAGTATGGGCTGCACAGATACGATGATCTGCCGCTGGAGGTGAGTGTATAATGGGAACGGACGGCCGCGGTCCCGTGACCAATCCATCATTTCGAGCGTATCTATATCTACATATCCATATACCTGTTAGGGCAGTCAGCTGATTTTGTTTTTTTTTGCTCCGCCACCAGATTGTTTTGAAGATTTTCAGCTATCTGGGCTACTCGGACCTACAAGCGGCAGGATCCACCTGCCAGCGATGGCATGCGGCCCTGGATCAGGCGGAGTTTAACATGCGCACGAGAGTCTGCTT
Organism: Drosophila erecta; assembly: GCF_003286155.1. Classification (NCBI taxonomy): domain Eukaryota; kingdom Metazoa; phylum Arthropoda; class Insecta; order Diptera; family Drosophilidae; genus Drosophila; species Drosophila erecta. Next base: position 18,183,372 of record NW_020825200.1, read on the forward strand.
CTCAAAGGTGGTGCTATCGGACCAATTGAGTCCTGGACTGGACCTGATGCGCTGCGAGCGTCGTTTCCAGCACTTCCTGTTTGAAGACGTGACACTGGGACAAGTGAAGGAGTTGATGCGCTTTATGGGCAGGACCGCTCATTCCCTGGCTCTGGACAATGTGGATTTGAACGACAAACAGTTCTACGGCATGCTGGGCGTGCTGCCCCATCTCCACTCGCTGTCGCTGAAGCGCTGTCTGCCTCTGTTTATGTCCGGCTCTTTCCTGGACTCTTACAACAACTCCTGTCCTGACCTAAACGACCTGGCAAGTAACCTGGCCGGCATCAAGGAGCTGACGTTGTGCGAGAACCAGTACCTCACTGATGCTATTCTGATGCGCCTCACATCTTTCATGCCCAGTCTGGAGGCGATCAACATGTCCGGCTGTCACATAGCCTTTCACAATGCCATTCATCGCAGATTTTACCCTGCTACCAGCTCCTCTGATCACGTTTTGCCCAGCGAATCTGTGCTTACTTTCAAGTTTATCCTCACCATTCTGAACCTGCAGCGTCGTACTCTCCGCGTGCTGAACTTTAGCCACACCCTGATTGGCCAGGCTTTGTTGGCGCTCTGCGACCTCAATCTCCAGCTGCAGCGGCTCTATCTGGCCGGATGCAGACAGCTTAACTGCACCACAATCCGGAACTTTCTAGCCACCCAGCCCCAGTTGTGTGCACTTGATTTGTCGGCCACAATGTGTGTGAACGATGAGAATCTGGCCGCCCTGGTACAAACTAATCCGCAGCTGGAGCACTTAAAGGTGAACGGCTGCCTGAGCATTACAAATGCTGGAGCCATCCACTTGGCCAAGCTGAAGCGACTCAAAAGTCTGGACATTTCAAACTGTGACAACTTGACAAGCAGCGGCATCATTGAAGGCATCGCTAGCGAAGAGAACCCAGTAATGCAGGAGCTGAACGTGTCATACTTACAAATCTGCGAGGAATGTATCAAGGCCATTGCCAGTAATTTACGATGTCTGCGATCACTGCACTTGAACCACTGCGTCAATGGTGCCACCGATGAGGCTATCCAGTCGGTCATCGGCCAGCTGCGTTGGCTTCGCGAGCTCTCTCTAGAGCACTGTAGTGGGGTAAGATTGAAAATTGCGATAAATTTTGATCCTCCTTGTAACTCGTTCTTATTTCCATATAGCTGACCGATGCAGCCCTCACAGGTATAAACATATCCAAGCTAGAGGTGAGTCGCAAGCAGTCCGGATCGCAGGTGTCGTCGATGGATAACTTCTACCCGCTGTACTCGAACACGCTGGCGGAACGAGACAGCCTGGCGGGTTCTCTGCAGTCAATCAAGATATCGCTCAGAAGCAAGGCCGAGGATGAGATTGTTCGGGATGCCCGGCGAAAGCAGGTCATGCTGGCCGCCTACGAAATGAATCTGATACGCGAGGACGATTTCGAAGGTCACAATATTCAGCAGTTGCGTGGATTGCAATCGTTAAACTTGCGCGGCTGCAATAAGATAAGCGATGTATCCTTGAAATATGGGCTGAAGCACATCGAGCTGAGGCGTCTGTTGCTATCCAGCTGCCAGCAGATTTCGCTGCTGGGCATGGAGGCAATGGCCAGCAGCTGTCCATCTATTGAGGAGCTCGACCTATCCGACTGCTACAACATTACGGACAAGACCATCCAGGTGGTAACAGCTAAGTTGCCCCGCCTGAAGGCTCTGCACATCAGCGGCTGCAGCCAGTTGACGGAGCACACGCTGGACGCCATCATTACCAACTGCAGCTGTTTGCAGACGCTGTCAATCTACCGATGCCGGAGCATGTACACAGACTTGGAGGAGCGACTGTCCGGCGTGAAGACGTTGCGCAACCTTAACATGGACAATCTGACAAGCATCGACAATGCCGAGTTTTTCCGCCTGAAGAAGCGGCTCGATTACTGATACTTTGCCGCCATCTTCATTGTCTTGATGCTGTACTACTTTCAGCTGTACAACTTCCGCTAGTCAATCGCCCCAGCCTTCGTAACAACCCCCATATATATTTATTTTTATCTATCGGCCCCCAGCGGGCGGGCTATAGTTGTGAAAGCTTTAGTCAAATATACATATATACAGCATATATAGCTGTATTTGCATATACTCACACTTCAATTTGCACTAACCGCACATGTTAGATTAGGAAAATTACAAGTCTGGATTGTAATGTAATTAAATTTTCATACGTAACGTTTGTCCGCATTCAACTGTGATTTATCGTAATGTTCGAATCGTATGATAAATGTACACGATTGTAAATTATGTGATCGGTTGCCTAAATTAATGTTGAGTATTACATTTGATTTAATTCGTTGGTAGTTGAAAAGTTGAAAATTTGATAATTCAGTTTAAGTGAACAACCAAAAATTAAGTTTTCGGAAATACAATTGTGGTTACTGCAACAAGTCACTGTCACTTCTTATAAGCTTTATACGATGAAATCGTTATTGATACTGAACTTGAAAGGTTAATGTATTTGTAAATAAATAAAAATAAAAGTAAACAAAAACGTTTAAAACTACTAAGTAACTTTATAAATGTCTAGTAAAACGTACAGATAGTTAAATTTATATTTGAAGAACAATATTCGATGTAGAACTAAATATATGTAAATCAAATGACTGTTTTTACAATATGAAGGTGTTCAAAAAATTTACAAGCATTTTCTCTCTTGTAAATAATTCGACTAACCAGCATTGATATCTGGGACTTATCTCAAATTCAAAAAGTAATTAAATATTAACCGAAGCAAAATTTGTTCCTCTTGGCGATCTAAGCGAGAATAAATAATATATCGAATAAATACAGTATCGTTCAAAATGAATAGATTTATTTCAAAATGAGTTAAGAACATTTGTTGTTATACGTGCTAGAATCGTCATCAATATTTCAGTTTGGAAACAGGTCGTACTCCTACGTACATAAAAACGATTGTGTAGGATATTGCTTAAAATACATTGCTAAAGTTGACTAGGTAAAAATTCCAGATGTTGTCAAATTACCGATACAAAAGTGGATCCCGAGAGTCCTTGGACCGTCCAGTGCCCGTGTGATTGTGCCCAGAAAACAGACGCAGCGAATCGTCTTTTAACCGCCGCCGCCTCCGCCAGAAAGCTCATCCTCGTATTGCTTGCGGAAGCAGTCTCCCACCGGGAAGAAGTCCCAGCTGCGTTGCTGGTACATGTTCCACACGTACGTCTCCTGGCCGGTATACTCCGTGTCCGGCTTGTTAATCAAATGCATCAGGAAGAACATGTAGTTGGCCAAGTTGTGCTCCTTCTGGACGTGCGTGTCGAAGCCGTGCGGTACTATGTCAAAGAAGTCCTTGCCCATCCCGCAGATGAAGCAGTTGGACTCCATGTTGTCCTTCACCGACTCCAGTTGGTCACGCAGCTCGCCGAAGGCGTCGATGATCAGACCCTGGATAATGGCCAGCAGGATAATGATCACGAAGAAAAAGAACGTGATGTCGAAGATGATGCGATAGACCTCGTAGTCGTCTCCATCCGGATCCCCGATCTCGTCACCTATTCCACCGCCCGCTCTCACACCCTTGTACAGATGGAACACGAAGCAGGTTAACATGTCGTGGCACTTCTTGTCCACCTCCTCGTCCTCCTCTTGGATGTAGAACTTCCTGAAGAAGTTGAACGCAATCACAGTGTAGATGTATACTATGATGGTGAGCAGCATCACGGTCAGAACCAGTTGCTTGCCGTTGTGGGTTACAGACTGCAGAATGGTACGCAGGGTCTTGAAACCCACGGCCACATCGAGCAGATGGGCGGCAAAGAAGAAGTTGTTGAAGTTACCCATAACCGAGAAGCTGAAGTACCACAGCGAGTAGAGGAAGGCGTTGTCCGTGAAGGTAACGCCAGCCTTCCACACCTGATAGCGCCAGTCGATGTTCATGATGTACTTAAAGATGCCCGTTTCCTCGCTCTCCTGAGCCGCGAATGTGCTCTTTTCCATGCCCAGCAGATTGGAGATCGAGTCAAAGTCGTAGGTCTCGCTGTACTTTTGGCGCACCTTCTTCTTCACGAACTTGTCCCAGTAGTTCACCGGGAAACTTTTCGCAGAAATAACAAGCTTGTCCCAGTGCGACTTGAAGTCGTCATCCTCCGGCTGCTCCGCAATGAACAATCCCTCGAACTCCAGCCGGCGGGCAATCTCCTTCTCCCGCTTGAAGATGGCCAGTGGAACCTTCAGATGGTAGTAGGCAATCAACATGGCCAGAGAGACAAGTGAGTGAAGGCATGCCGCAATGCGAAGAACGTGTTCCATGTAGAAGAAGTCTTCGTCCACGTGCACAAGTTCCGGTATCTCGTCCTCCATTTCGCCATCGCCCGATCCCCCGTCCCCTGATCCGCCAAAGCCAGAGCCCGTGATGTCCGCACCCCCTCCCGACCCGGAGCCCAGAATGAGCTCCTCCTCGGCAGAGCTGTCCGCTTCTTCGGTAAACGAGGTGACTTTGTAGAAAAGTAGCATAAAGTTAATGCTGAAAGCCAGCACCAGGGCCACATACTTAAGGTTGTAAAAGTTCCTGGCCAGGAAGCTAACGGCGCGATGGGTGTACTGCGAGAAGTCGATCTGGTGGACGGCTGGAGTCTCCTGAGGCGCAGATGAGGACTTCTTGGCTTCCGCCTCGATGGAGGCCATTGCGGCCTCCTGAGCCTTTTGCGCCTCCTGCCGCTCCTGTGCCGCCTTCTTTGCAGCCTCTCCACCCAGGAGATCCACAATGGAAATGGGCTCCTGGTGTGGTTCACCTTCGACCAATTCCCCGCTGGGAGCTGTTCCGTCCTCGGGACTGGATTCTCCGCCCTCCTCCATCGAGGAATTGGCTGGAGACTCGTGCACCACCACCTTGTACATGCCGTTATCCTCCTTGTTGATGTCCAGTCCGAAGGCTTGCACTGTGCCCGGCGGTTCTTCCAGCGGCAATGGTGGCAGTGCTCTTCCAAACGTTTCCTCCTCCACCACCGGTTCCTCCTCCTGCTCCGGCGCAGGTCCTCGCATGAGGTTCAGTAGGATTCCGAATATGTAGCGCACCACGCAGAAGTGCGCGTATCCGGTATAGTAGAATATATAAAAGATGATCTTGAAAAAGCCGACAATAAGTTCTGGTATGGATTTGGTCTGCATCACGCCGATCTGGTGCTTGATGTTCGCCGGACTAAGCATGTGCACTCCGAACTTGAGTCCTTCTTTGACGGCGGTGATGGTGCGTCGGATGGGATCACGAGCAGCTCGCTCTTCCTCCTCCTCGCTCATGTAGGAACTATAGGCAGTATCCCGCTTCACATTGCCACCGCCATCATCCGTGGCCATCAGTCCCGAGGCGTGGGTCATCTCAAAGATGGCGTCCTCACAGAAGTTCACAAAGGCCTCTAGTTTCTCCTTGTCGCCGCCCTCGGTGACGATGGAATAGAAGAAGGCACGTTTGGACTCGCGAATCTGGGGCTTCTCCCACTGCTCGATGTTCGAGTCCTTGATCTCGAAGTACACGCGCTCGATGCGCTTGGAGCTGCCGAGAATCTCGATGCGGCCCAGGAAGGGCTCAAAGTAGTTGAGCACCGAGCCGGCGGTCTCCAGGAAGCGCGCCAGGCGTGGTTCGTTTGGCATGTGTTCGCTGAGGTTGGTCAGGAGCACAGCCAGGTTGAAACCGATCTCCTTTGATGGTTCGTGGAAGTGCTCCACGAAGGCCCGGTAATCGATCTTGCCCTCGTGGTTGCGCTCGCAGCAGGCCAAAAGGAAATCCATTTCTTCCCTGTAAAACGGAGCGTTATAATTTGTGACTGCGAGTACTTGATCTTCACTTACGGTGTGTAGTTCTTGGATTGCTCCATCTTTTCTCTAAAGTCTTTGGGGGTCACCCAGCCCTCGTTCTTCATATCCACTTCGTGGAAGCTTGGTGATTCAATAAGGTCGGCGAGCTTCAGGAACATGTCGAAGTACTTGAGAATCAGCTCCACATTGCTGGCGGACTCCACCAGGGTGTCCACCATCTGTTTGCCAATAGTGCCTGTTGAATCGGATATTAATCTGCGTTAGTCATCCAAGGTTGGAGAGCCAATTCGCATACCGTTAACAACATTTCCCTCCAGCATGGAAAGCATCATGGTGATCATGTCCTTTTGTAGATTCAGCAGTTCCTTGAGCAGATCAACTTGGCTGGAGTGCTTCGACAGTTTGTCTTGCATGTGAGAGAACAGGAAGAGGAAGCCACCAACTGCATCCCACAACCTCGAGTGTGCCAAGGCCTGCTGATTGAGGGTACAAGGACCCTGGATGACCTCAGTGAGCGTGTTGAATACTTGGCTGGCCACTTCGATGGCCTTGAAGAAGTTGGCCTTTCCAGCGGGATCGATGATCTCTTTGCTCGAGTAGTGCCAGTAGAAGTCCATGATGGACTCTTGCAGACGCAGCAAGTAATCCACAGTGCAGATGACCACGTTTACGGTGGTGGTGTTACCGGCCTGGGTCCTCAAATAGTTTTGCCATTCTGCAAGGGATGAGCTTGAGGATCACGCGTTCTCAACTCTCTTCACCCACATTACTCACCCAAATTGTGGCCCTCACAGGTCAGCTGGATGAACCGGAACAGCGCACAGGTGAACTCCGCATCGTGCATGTTCTTCTCGCCCGCGGCGCCCTCGGAACCTACACCAAGACCTGCACCCGCACTCGGAATATACTCTTTGTTCGTGTGACAAATTTGGGTGGATTGGTACAACGATAGCGGGAATCACGTACACGGGATTGGTGGGTTGGTGGTTGGTTGGTTGGTGGTAATGGCATGCGAGGCATGGTGGTGTTGGGTGGTTGGGAAATCAGTTGGATGGAAGTAGACACAAATCAATAGACTAATCGAACTAAGAAGTATGCGAACCAAATATAAGGGGCACGGCAACTTAAAGCTGGTGGAGGTGGACGCGTGGGAACTCGGGCGGATGGACTTACCCTCTGCTTTGGTGTTTCGCTCGAAGGCGTCCAGGTCCAGTACACTGCAGGAGTTCATCAGTCCGGCGATGGACGTGAAGAAGCCGACGTCCTTCTTTTCCTTCAAGTGGTTCAGCATGCCCATTTGGATGTCGATGTTGCCACCGCGCAGAATGGCGATGCCGAGATTGAGTGTCGTCATTACCATCTCCGAAGGTATACCTTTGGAGGCGGAAATGTGCAACAGCACCATTTCGGCAACGCCACGATTGGAGAGACGTGCCTGGTGGAAGAGCAGTTTCTGCTTCTCCATCTCTTGTTCCTGTGGAGGTATTAATGAATGGTTTTTTTTATTATATTTTAAGGCCATAATAGTATATGGGAGATTGGGGCCCTAAGCTGAGTATGGGATATATAAAATAGCAAAGCGATTGTTTAGTTATTTCAGCTGGAGGAATAGTTACCATTAACTGCCGCATACGACACTGAGTCAGACATGTGGAGTTTGGGGGTACAAGCTGTTGTTAGTGGGTCTTTGTTAGTTTTAGGGATTGCACTTACATGGATGCTGGTGCCTTCGCCCTCTTCGCCTCCCTCACCGCCTTCCTCGTCGCCGCCCTCCTCCTCCTCTTTGCCCGTGGACTTGGCCGCGATCTGGGCATAGGACATGTAGAGCAGATCCTCCTGGAGGGCACCGCTGCGTTCCGTCATGGCGCCGCGACAGAAGGTGGTAACCAATTGGGTTAGCGGATCAGGCTTGCTGTCCGTCTCCTCGCCCTCCTTCTTGGATTTCTCAGAGTCCTCGAACGTCTGGGTCAGGTCTTCGACCATCACCTCTTGGCCCACGTTCTCCTCCTGCAGCCACTGCTCGTGGTAGGTTCGTGCGAAGATGTTGCAGGCACGGTGTCTGGAGGGGATTGCGTTCAATAGTTAGTGATTTGAGCAATGATCGTTATTAAGAGTTGGAAAAACACGTTGGCATGCATATGGTTAATCAAATCAAGTTAGAGAGCAACACAAAGCACAAATAAGAACTGATGTTGATCCTTGGGGTGGAAAATTAAAGAAACTTAGGAGGCGATGAACCAATCGATGCGACTACGAGAACGAGTACCACCTGCTCATGCGATAAAGATGCTTGGCGCGTAAGCTTGAAATGACTGCCTGGCGACGCGCCACCGAGATCTTTGAACCCCACCGCTTGGATCTGTTCTTGGAGCTGGCTGCCTAAGGGATTCGGAATCGGATTGGCAAGTGGCAAGCAAGCGTGCGGCAAGTCCATAAAAATATACAATAATACAAATGGCGTTTAGAACACGGCGCTCACATTAGTGCATTAGCTATTAGTGGGAATTCAGTATCAGTATCAAAAGGGGTCGGATTAGATTGATGCCATTGAAGACGATGATAAAATGGGCGTTAGGACAGATAAACTTATAGAACACTAGTATGGTTAGTTGGTTCCCACAGAGCTAATCAATCGGCAATCTGCAATCTGCAATCTGCAATCTGCATCTGCAATCTTAAATCTGCAATCTGTGAACTGCAATCGGTAATAACCTGGGTAGAGAATGTAGCGATGTCTGACGGAAGCATGCGATTACGGCACGCTTCCTTTGGATCGACACAACGCTCCTGTAGACATTCTTGCTCTGCTGTTGTGGATGGTCGATCTGTAAATGTTTCGTTCACGGGACGGTCAGCATTTCAGTCAACAATTGTCGGGGTGGATGAAGAGTTGGCGATGTGGGTGCATGTCGATGTCGATGTCGATGTTGGTGTTGATCATGTTGTTGATGTTGTCGATGTTTCGAGAGGAAAAGAAAGATCGAGTGATTAACAGATTAGAGTTGAAAGATTTGAGATGTTGCACAGACAAGCTCGTTCAGTTTCAATAGAGATGAGTTACTCGAACTGATGGCATCAGAGTTGTGCAGTTTGAAATATTAAAATTTAGACAGATCGAGATAGATACGTCCCATCCCGTCGGGGGCGGAGTTGATCCGGCACTTACCATGTGCAGGCCAAACAGAACCTTGGCCATGGCCACGATGCGATCCACCGTCTCCTGGGTCTTGTCCTTGCCCTTTTCGTTGGAGTTTACATTGGCCTTCTCCAGCGCCTGCTCGTCCACCGGTTCCTCCGTCTTGCCCAGCTTTGAGTAAAGGTAATGCTGCCAGGACATCTCGTCCGAGGGGTCCAGCTTATCCGGCAGGGTCAACTGGTTGCGGGCGAACTCGATCACATCGTACTCGGGCATCTTCTTCAGATACCGATCCTTGCAGTGCTGCACCAGCTCCTGCTCTCGACCCGCGAAAAGGTTCAGGCCCACGGGCAGGAGGCGCTTCAGGCAGGCCACCATCAGACTGGCCTGCACCTCCTTGTCCTTGTCGCGCTTCTTGTCCCTGTTCTTCTTCTTCTTCTTTACTTTACCACCCACGGCAGGAGCGCCTTCCGAGATGGCCGACCTCCTAGTGGCAGTTGGCATGATCAGGGCCATGTTGTCAATCTCATTAGCAGAGATGAAGTTCTGCTCCTCCTTAAGGAAGTACTGGCTCTTGGACCAGATATTGAAGATCTCTGCCACATGGTTGTAGAGCTCCTCGGCCTCTGGTATGTTGTCCTTCAGCCAGTGGTTTCGCTGCAGATCCACATACTTTATAAGCAGGGGGTAGAACGAGTATATGTCTCGAACTAGCAGGTTCCAGTCCTCCTGCAGCTGCGTCTCCACCTGTGAAGTGTCGTCTGTGGCCGACTTGATGAATCCGCGCATGCTGTCCTCCTTGTGCAGCATGTTCTCAGTCCGCTTCTTAACCCGCTCCGCCAGCGGTAGGAACGGATCCTTGAGCAGCTCCTCCGACGTATTGATGATGATCTGCTGCGTATAGGCCGCAATGCGTGTCATCCAAGGGGCATTATCGTTGCCGATGTTCTTCTTGATCATTTTAAGCACATTTCGCAGTAACGGATTCATGTGATCGGCTGTGACCATGGTCACGTGGTTGCCGCTGGTGGGACTCACGTTGTCCGGACCCTGGGACCACCAAAATGGTAGATAGGCGCAAAGCAGCGGCAGGATCACATCAATAATGTGCGGTGCATCGTTGTACGTCTTGTCTGACTCCACAAACTGGTCGACCTCGGCGAGAATGGTCTCTAGATTGGGCATACAGCTCTCCATCTTGACCATAATGTCCTGCGCCTCCAGCGAGTGATCCGCAATGCGGTTGAGCAGCGAGTACTGGTTGTGCTTGTTGAGGTGCGGCTCCAAGAAGGCCACCGGAAAGCAGGAACTGTAAGCTCCCAAACAGGAGCCCAGGGCGGGTCTATGCCTCTCAATCTCGGTCTTAAGATACTTCCTGTCGTGCGTCAGGGTGCCATCGGTACCCAAATGATATAGAGCAGCCAGGATCTTGTAGGACGCCACCTGGATCTCGTCGAGAAGCAAATCGCTGCCGTAGTCACAGGCTGCCAAGTGATCAAACATGGCAGTAAGTACTGGCAAAACCACCTGGTTTACATATCCCAACGATGTGGAGGTCTTCAGGTGAGTGCCTCTCAGGTGGCTGTACTTGCCATCCTGTAGGTTAAGGATCGTGTTACCCAAGTCATCGGACGTCTGGTTGAAAAACGTCAGCATAGAGGTGCGAATAAACTCGGGACAATTCTTGGTCAGGGTGCGTGCATCGATGCCCTTGACCAGGACCTGGAGGCACCGTACTGTGATGCGGACATCCGGTCCAAATGCACTTAGTCGGTTACGCAATAGAGCGGCCAGCTTGCAGAAGATCGAGGCCACCATTTCCTTCTCCTTGAGTGAGGCTGCTCCAATATTATTGGTTGCCGTGGCAATGGCGATGAAGTAGTTGCGGTGCGTTGAGAAGTACTTCTCCATCAGGGGCAGCACCACCTTCGAGAAGAACTTGATGTCCCGGGTGGCCGTCTTGAAGGAAGAGCGGCGACTGAACGTGGTCGATGGCTTCAGCAGTTTCATGTTGATGGTGGCTCGGTCCAGATACTGAATGAGCTTCTCCAGCAGGGAGTACGAGAAGCGCAGTTCAACGGCAGCCTGAGTGGCTCCTCCTTCTTCCACAGCTCCTCCCTTTGATGGCCTTGAGTGGGGAACATGTCAAGATGAATTCAGGACTCTGTTAGTCTTCGTCCACTACTCACTTGTGCAGCTTGTAGCCCTGGTACTGCATATACTTGAGGAACTCCTGCGAGCGCTCACGATCCTTCTTCTTCTCCTTGTCGGTCAGAAGATCGTATGGCACCAGTTGTGGATGGATGACGCCACCGCAACCGTTCAGCTCCTCGTTCTTCTTCTTGGCCCAGATGTCGTGGGAGTTCTCCGCCAGGCGCTCGGCCATGTTCTGCATCTCCCTGCTCAGGGTCAGGTTGCTCATGTCCACCGGGTGCGGGTTGTAGTTGAACGGGCTGCCCTCGTTCTGGAATTCGTTCTATCGGTGTTAGGGGCGGCAAGGTATAGGTCGTGGGCGTGGGCGTGGTTCAAAGACAGAAAAGCCAATTGGAAAAGGAATAGATAATTTGGAATATGAGTTAGGTGGTTTTCGAAACGAGGATTAGTAAGAGGCTCTTCGCTGCTACATACAATTTGGGGCTTCGACTGACGTCGCGTCGATCCGCGGTGATTCAACGGCACCTCCACCTCGGAGTGCTCCACGGTCCAGCCAATGGCCAGCAGACCCTTCAGGCACTCCCGCACCGGATCCCGGTACCGCTCGCGTTCCTGTCAATGAGATTTCAGTGGTAAGAATAGCTTCTGTTAAGCCGTATTACTCTATATATTGGTGGAACGATTTTGAGTTAGCTGTTGAATTACGTTGATAAAGCTAGCACAATTAAGATTGAATTATTTAAGTAAAGGTGCATATAAGTTAAGTGTCACAGAAACAAGGGTTTATCTCACAATTAAGTAAGTCCGCCTACGATAATAGTAAAGTTTTTTAATTACTCTAGTTGCCACATTCTTGGTCTTTTAAAGCGAATTAAAGATTAGCCAATATATAAACCTGTCCCTGGGACACCAAATAACCTAAAACATGTAAAATCGATGTTAGAAAACGTAGGAAAAAATAAGTCAATAAAAAATCATTAATTAAGAATGCTAGTCACATAATGATATGATTTAGCTGGTGCTAAATATACAAACTGAAAACAGAATAATGGATTGTGATCATATGTCATTAATTAGTTATAAAAAGCTAGAAAATGAAAACAGAATATCTGGTTAATGGTAAAAGGATTTAGATTAAATATTAGCCTGCCTGGCCAACGGGGGTACTCACATATTCACTGAGCATGTTGTAGGGCTTCAGGCGAGGATGCTTGCGATCATTGTCGGATCGGATGTCTCCGTAGGTCCAGCCACCTTCCAACCGCCGACTGGCCCAAGCATCGTGGTAGTGCTCGCTGAACTTTTGGACGAGCGAGTTGAGGTCGTTGTCCAGATGCACGTTGTTGGTGTCGATCGGATTGGGCATGTACTGCGGCTGATCCGGGGCACCCATCTGGCGGCCGTAGTAGTCCTCGTCCGTGTTCTTGGACAGACTGTAGTCCGGGGGCAGGGCGCAGCCGATGGCGATCAGGCAGGGCAGGGCTTTACCGAACAGTTCCGGGTCATAGTCCATGTTGCTGAGCGAGTCAAAAATGTTCGAGAACAGCAGCATCGTCAGGCGCTTCTCCTCGTCCGATGAGGCTCCATAGGAGCCCTGGCCTTGAGTTGAGCCGTAGTACTTGGCGCAGCGATCGAAGTGCAGGGTGAGAAGCTATCGGAGGTCAAGGGAGTGGCATTAATATGGGAAACTGTCTTGGTAGTCGCTTGCATTAACATGTGTTCTTGGTTTTATTAATTGCATTATTAATTATTATAATTGTGAACGACTTTTAAATTATGTTAAGAAATTAAATGTCAGTTTAACTAGTTTGTTATTTAAGTACCTAAAAAATATTTCCATGTTCTTGGTTTTATTAAATGCATTATTAATTATTATACTTGTTAACGACTTTTAAATTATGTTAAGAAATGAAATGTCAGTTTAACTAGTTTGTTATTTAAGTAACTAAAAACATTTCCATGTTTAGAATATGAATATTAACCACAGAAATATCGTTAAAATTGCGACGCTTTCATAATTATTGACATTGAAGCAAATCAGATAAAATGTGATTAATCGATGAATTCTTTCAATACAATTAATTTTACATGGATATTTCAAATATATAAGTGGGTGCAAAGATATCAGTAATAAATGAGGCTATTTCGATATGTACTCAAATCAATATTTTGCTATATAAAAATGATACAGAAGTTGTAAAAGGCAATTGGAAAGGATATCGATGCTCACCCGGAGGGCCACGGTGGTGTACTCGGACAACTTGGACACATCCACAGTCAACTTGCGCAGCAGCTTGAGCAGCATGGCAGGTTGCATTTGGGATGTGAGGGCCACCAGGAAGTCGGAAACAGCCTCGCGCTGCCCCTTGGTCAGCATACGGTTCTTGGACAGCCGGTAGACCGTGTGCAAAGTGGCATCCAAGAGGCTGGCGTAGTTCTCGGCCTCGTTGTAGAACTTGGAGTGCTTGATGAGCAGCGGAAGGATCGAGTTGCCGATGTAGCGGTTCATGGCCAGTGCCATGTCGCTCTCGGATCCATCGCTCTTGTCCAGAATGGTAGCAGTGCGGAGATCCGGCAGGAAGGCGTCCTCCAGCAGGCGGTAAAAGAGGTCCTGGGCCTCGATGCCGTAGACGCGCTCCAGGAAGAGCACGATGCTCTGCTTGTTGTTGGGCAGCAGGCCGGACGGCATGTCCGACTTGGGCTTCTCCTCGCCGGGCGCCGTCTGTGAGAGGGTGAACTTTAGGCTGAGCACCCCCTGCAAATCCTCCAGTGGCACCAGAGATCTCAGAATAGCTCTAGCCCTCAGGGACTCGTTCTTGCCCTGCTCGATGACCGAAGCGTCCGGAGCACAGCGGCCCAGTAGGTCCACCAGGGTGCAGTAGAAGTTCAGAATGGCGGCTCCGGTATCGATGTAGTCCTCGTCCTCCTCGCCCTCCGGCAGAGGGTGTGTGAAGTTCAGTCCGGCAATCGTGCCCTCGGCCTCGTCCTGCATCTTGCAGCGGTCCGAGATGCGCTCCGACATGCGATTAGCCTCGACGATGGCGCGGAACAGACCTTCTCCTTCTCCTCTTAGAGCCGGTCCCAAGCATTCCGGACGACGGATAAGAAGTCGAATGACAAGGTTTGCATTCTCCTCGACGCTCTCGCCGTTGACCCAAACGCAATAGCGCAGGAAGTCCAGGTACCGCTCACCTTCGACGGGATCCCAACCCAAATCCGGATAGCCCTTCTCCACGAGCTCCGAGTTGCTCTGCAGTCCGCACCGCGACAGATAGACGGCGATCTTCTCCAGATAGTGTTCCCTCAGGGCCAGAGCCAATTCTGTGTTCTCCATCAAACTCGAGTATGCCACATCGAGGGGCGTGGATCCTCGTAGACTGGGTCGTGCCAGCAGGATGTTGGCGTTGTCCAGTAGAAAGTCGAAATGATCGAACATGGCCTTTTGGTTTTGGCGGCCAGTGCGGCAGAAGTAGCAGAGGAATCGGCAGCAAGCCACCACCATTTCGTGGGAGGTGTCCTTTTCCTTGGATGGAGCTCCTTCGGCTCCTTCCGGCTGGGTGGGCGCATCACTTTGAGCCTGTGCCCGCCGCCCGAGTGTGTTCATCATCACTGCCATCACGTTCTCGTGGACGCGCAGGATGCGTATGAGGTCCGGGTGCTGGAAGAAGGTGGCGTTGTTCACCAGCTTCCACAGCCGCTTGCGCATCAGCTCCTCCTCTTCCTGGCTCATCTGAACGGGCAACAGGGCGCGAATTTGGCTGAGGCCCACCCACATCTCTGCCACGTCCTCGCGGGCCCGGGTGTTTATCACGTACGTCTTCTCCAGGGCGCGAACCAATTCTCCGACTGTGTCATACTGCCGCAGCAGCAGACTGAACATCTCGCGCACCAGCTTGGGATTCTCGATCTGCGACTCCTCGGCCCAGCTGACGATCGTCTTAATGAGCACTTTGCGAAACACCTCCTCTGGTGTCTTCTTCTCCGGCTCCTCCACCTCCTTGGGGCCCTCCTCCAGCTCTTTGACGGTGTTGATAAAGTTGTAGATCTTCGTGATGGGTCCTGTCTTTATCTCCTCGATCGCTGTGCCCTCGACGCCATCCGGCTCCTGGAGAGCGTTGAGCGACACCTTTTGCATGAGGGAGTCGTGAAAGTCGCCCAGGCGTCCGCGCAACTCAAGGCCACAGGTGCAGTTGTCCTGGTCATCGGCTTCGAGGTTCTTGAAGCAGAGAATCTGGTTCATCTGCTCTCGCGGCGGACAGCGGAACTCTTTAGTCTTTTTGGCCGCAACAGCACTGGGCAAATCGGATTGCTTGATCTCGATATAACGTCGCAACTGATCGGTCTGCAGATCGCCCACGAAGTCGTGGGAGAACGCGATGATGCTCTCCACTCGGTGGCGCAGTTGGGTGTCGTAGAGATGGTGCAGCAGGTAGCACATCTGGAGCTTAGCGCCCTCGGCCATCTTCATGGTGAGCAAGCCCTTGCGGTGCTCATCCTTTCCCTCTGAAAGCAGCGATTATTCTATAAGATTAGGTTCGGTTTCTTAGGCATTGGTGACTGTGGTCTGCCGGTAAAGTAGGTGTGCTTCTTTTCAATCAATGTTTATTTATGTTTATTCCGGACTATTAAAAAGTAAATGTATTTAATGTCCCTGATTGCCTTGTACTCAAGTTTCAAAATAATCAGTAATGAGATCCTATTGTATTAATTAAGAATTGTTTATACTATTCTCCATACCGGAATTAACCTAATAATGCTAGTGTAATTTTACCAGCCGACCAAAGCTGTGAGCAATTCCCTACTCACCCCTCTCGAAGGCTTGGTCCCAGGTCTCCGGGTCGATCATGACCAACAGCCGCTGGACATCTTCGTCGGTCAGGACGCCGACCAGGAGTAGCCGGTCTGTGAGCTTGATTAGAGGGCTACAAGGCAAGTGGGAATCGGGCTATCACTAAGGACATTCTATGGACCTAGCGGGGAAAGGTGTTACTCACAGGAAGAGGTTCTCGTTGGTCCAGCCAATGGGATCGCGGTTGTGCACCTGATTGATCTCGACGGCATCCTTCAGCGCCTCCATGACGAACTGCCTGACTACTTCTAAGGGGAACTTCGGGGAGTACAATTGGTCGATGTCGGGGATCGGTTCGCTGGAAACACTTGGCATACTAGATGTTGCAATCACAGGGGGTCTGGACGGGTGTAGTTGTAGTTGTTGTGTCGGTTCGATGTTGAGGAGGTTCGATGGATCAGGTGTTGTGTTGGATCAGATGCAGGACCGGGAGATTCGAAACAGAAGGGGATGTGAACAAAATCGAAAGGATAATCAGAATGCCATGTCCCCAGCCCGAGCAGTGATCGGGAAATCTGTGCATTGTGGGTAGAGCGAAAAGCCGTAAATGGTCAACTCACGTGATCTCCGTCATCCGCAGCTGCGGACGCACTGACTCCGTAACCAAGGATCGCAGTGAGTGCTGCATCTCCTCTTCGGAGTACAGTTCCTTGAGCTCGGCTCCCAGCGGTGTGATGTACTCGTTCTTGCACACCTCCATGGTTGTGGCATGGGACTCCAGATGCAGGGCGATCAGCAGGTCGTAAAAGCCCTGTCGCAATGGTCCGCTCATGTACTCCGACCTGATGGCGTAGAGCAGCTGCTTCTGGTCCACATGCTGGCACAGGGCATGGGCAGCTCTGTAATTGGATTGGTAACAAAGAGCCGCATAGAGCGTTAGACTGTGGGCGTGGAAGGACAGAAGCTTGTCCATCTCGATGAGCTCCAGGATATCTATACAGCGATCCTCCTCTGGTATGTGCAGGGCCAGCATGGACACGGGGTCCTCGCATAACATGGACCAGCCCCTCACGTCGGATAGCTTCAGAGCGTGCACCTGAAGTGCGGTATTTGGAACTCTAGCCCACTGATGCGGACGCAAGCACTGGACCTTCAGACGTGGCGGAGACTGTGGATTTATATGCTTGTCACTGGTGGGCAGTACCGCCGCTGAAAGGGGCAGTGTAGTGGGGGTACGTCCCAACTCGATCTGAAGGATCTCCTTGCTGGTGGCCTCTACGAAAATGGCGGGGAAGAGCTTAGTGTCTGGCTCCATCATCCAGCGGTGAGAGGTGTCCTTGCCCTCGCAAGTGAAGCGGATGATGCCGGTGGCTGTGTCCACGAAGCAGCCAACGAACATACCCTGGGAGGCACCCTTGCCTGAGGCATCCTGGGTAACCTCGTTGAAGAGCTCGTCCGCTCGCACCACATAGCAACTCTGCCGGTCGATCCGCTCGATGGCCATCTCGTAGTCATCCTCGATGTAGACTGACCCACGGCGAACCTTGTTCTTGTTGAACTCGCGGCTGTGCAGGTGATACTGCGTGGTCACCCAACCCACGTACACGTGCGTGGGATCCTGACCGGGAAAGATTCTTACTCCATAGAAGTACTCGTTGATCAACTTGAGGCACTCGGCGTCGAACATCTCGTCACCGGAAGTTTCCACCGGCTGCTGGCCAAGATTCGAGCCACTCAACTGCTTTGGTCCCTGGGGCACAGGGCTGGGAGGGATTTCGGCCTAAGAAGAGGTTTCAAATCCAATCATCATCACTAATTAACAGGAAATCATGACTTACATTATTTAGCCGCAGAGTAGGAGCGCGTGTGGTCATCTGCTGGTTAACCACGTTCCGTCCATGAGCCACCGTATTTCGACGCTCCAGAGAGGTGTCCAGGGTGCGGGCGCCCATCTTTTCGCGGCTCTGGTCACGCGACTTCTTCGAGAAGAACTTGAAGGGACTGCGGCCGCGCTTCTTCTTGTCGTCCATCTCCTCGCCCAGGCCGTTCATGTCCAGCACGGACGTGGATCGCTGCATTTCGTCCAGGGCGGCGGACATGTCTGTTTCGAAGGTGATGTTGCGGGTGAGCGAACCCTTGCGAGGCGGACGGTTTGGTCCTCGCATGATGTGGTCTGCCTCTGCATCCGCGTGCTCATCGAAATTACGGGTCAAGCCCTTGATATCGTTCATATTGAAGCCACCTTTCAGCATGTGGTCCATGTGGGCGGCCTGTGTCTGGACCTGCATTTGGGCGGCGATCTCCGCCTCGCGCATGAGTCGGTACTGCCGATTCTTAATCTCGTCCCAGCGTCTGGCCTTCTCCTGCTCCCCTATGAACTCACTCATGCAGGTCACAGGCAGGGAAAGACGCAGGAACTCCCAGTTGGCCTTCTCCATGGTCTCAAAGGTGTTGTGCGAGATCTTTAGGTGCGGCGGGGTGTCAGCACCGCCGGGAATTCGAGTGACATCGATGCGGCAGTCGGGCATCTCCTCGGTGTTCTCGAAAATGGGCTGGTCCTTGGTGTACCAGTGTGTCACCGGTCGACGCATGTTCCTGCAGGTAAAATTTAAATTAAATTCACTTAACTACATATACTTGTACTCCGAGTACTCACACGCAGAAGGGCTCGTATCCCTCTTGCAGGCCACAGGTGGTGAAGAACTTGAGGGAGTCCACGTCCTGGCCGTAGATGAGGCGCGCCTTCTGGCCCACGCCCAGGGTGCAGGCGGGCACGAAACCCACCCCCTCGGCGGTGACGTCGGCAAAGGTCGTCTCGCCGCCCAGCGCGTCCATCAGGAGTTCTCCGTTCAGCGAGAAGCCTGCACAACGATTGATTATGGTTAATGGGGTCGAGGCTTGGTGCTGGCTGGGCGGTTGCTAATGATGAGCATATTGAAACCAAGAACCAAGCAGCTCCTCAATGAATTCCGAACGGGCCTTGGCCTGAGAACCGTATCCGCATCCGGTTTGTATCGTTCGTCCGGAATCCATTAAGCAATTTTAATTCCTCTAGGAAATGCGTGCGTATTAATTGGCGTTTGATTCGCCTTGCAGCATACTTGCATTATATTATGTTATATGGTTATCATGTCTGGACTAGAGTAGTGTTTAACTGGTTGGGTTTCGAGTTAGGAGGCAAAGCTAGGATTATAATGTCAAGCAAGCTATTAGTACTTGTGTTAGCTCTCATGCTAAATATTGTACAACTGGATTGAATTGCTATTGGTTAAGTACGTGTCGTTAGTAATTACAGGCAGTTACGAGAGAGTAAAAAGCTTGGGGATGAGCTGATGTGTCACCTGCTCCTCAGGCGCCCAGGTCTCTAACCAGGCGTCGCGCTCCTTGTTAGGCGTTCAAGGTGTTCAAGATAACAATAGTTGGACATTAGAGCTTGGGAATTGGATGGTCTGGACCGAAAGTGAGAGTCTACGAGAAGCTGGCATTGATGGACGTGTGCATTTGGCGGACGATTCTATGAGTGGGCTTGGTTCGGTGTCTGTCGTGTCTCAAATGGCTGATCTACTTGCTTTGATTACCCAATTGTATGTCCAATTCAAACAATTCAAATTCTAGCGAAATTTCTCACGATGAAGTTGATAAGAGTACCATTTTGAAGACAAAGATAATTTGGATATTTAGATAATTAAAGATGCAAATTAAAAGGTATCAACATGTTAGGTATGATACATCATAAATCAATTTCGACTAAAATGACCTAAAGTTAACTGTAGGCGGTTCGGTCTTGATGGGTATCTATGGGTCGCTTTTGCAGGGTATCTATATTGAGGTGAATATTGAGGTGCGTGGATACCACATGGCCCACGCATCGCTGGACCTGCGGCACTCGGTTATCCGGTGGCTCTGGTTCACATTTAGTAGATATCAAAAGCACGGAGGTGGACATTCCTTGGGGCTGCTTAGAGGATTTGACATTACAACAGGGAGCGAGCAGTTCTTACTAATTGTGTGGTCGGCCAGGTCTAGAAAGACGCCGACTATGTCCCCGGGGCCGCACTGTTTACCGAAGGATTCACTGACGCCACCGTAGACTTTCTCTTCCTAAAAATTGAGTGGCAAGTGCCGAGATTTAGTCGCGGTTCGATCGATCAATATGGCCCTACTCGAATGTTATGTGACTCTTTACTCTGCTGGTAGCTGGTTAATGATCGTATACATGAGAGAGTGTCGCTAAATTAACAAATCAAAAGGAACGAAATCGTTGATTAAGTTGAGAAGTTGAGTTAAACAAAATGCGTTCGATCAAAGTAAATAAAATCAACGTTGAGGCACGCTGCTAGGGCGTCTAGGTCCTTACTGATCGTTTGCTCCTTGACATCGATGAAACAACCAATGACATCGCCAGCCTCATACCGCACTCCGAAGTGCTCAATGGATCCGGCGTGCATTTTGGTCACCTATAATCACGGGGTTGTGGGTTTGGTTTGAGTCGATCTGACATTAGGCGTTACCGCAGTCCCTTCCAACCCTCCCTAGCCTACATCGAATGGATGACCCTCGGCATGGAGACCCCTGACCTCCTCATACTCACATTGTGTCCATCGAAGGCCCAACTGGTGTCCTCGCTGCCCAGCATCGCGCCCGGATAGCAATCAGCCCGGGCCCAACCCACTCGCATAGGTCCGGAGGTGAGGACCTCGAATTCGAAGTACCACTTGCCCGATGTCACGGCGTAGTTGCGCTCCACCCTGTACGTCCGGAATCCGGCGAACTTGAGGCGCTGTGCCTCGGCCAGGAGCGCCTCCGTTCCCTCGCCCGTGGGAGGATCCAGCACATATCCGTAAACCAGGAGCGTTCGCACTGTCTCCGACGCTGTGTCCCTGTTGGCCTTCTTGATAGCCTCGTCCACCTTGGCATAGGGCACCAAGTGTGGACTCCTGTGGTTTTCGCTGTCCTCGTTCAGGCCATAAGTCCAACCTTGTTGGATGCGCTCCCGTGCCCACAGATTGTGAGTGTTCTCGGCCAGCTGGTCCACGAGTTCCTCCAACTTCGGGGTGAGTGTCACGGCGCTTAGGTCCAGTGGAGCCGGCTTGTAGCCGTTGCCCTGCATGAATATCTCGTTGGGAAGGCGCACGGGGCGAATGCGTGCTGGTGGCTTGTCCATGGTTATGTAGTATCCAAGCGAGATAATCGTCCTAGGGAGCAGCGAAGGTCAGTAATGGTTAATTTACTTAAAAGAAAGTCAACTTACTTCAGCGTTTGCACAGCCAGTTGGTTGTCGTACCGCTTCTCCGCCGCCGGAAGCTTCTCGAAATGGGTGAGGCAGGGATGAATGCGGTGGTAGTCATCACGGTGCTCGCCCCACGACCAGCCCGCCTCGATTTTGTTCAGAGCCCACATTTCGTGGATATTCTCCGCCAGCTTCTCCTTGATTTGGTCTACAGAACTGGGCAATGTCACACCCGTGGTATCAACGGGTTTCGGAACAAAAGCATTGTCATCCTCAATAAGCCAAGGACCAGCCAAAACATTCTTGCTCAGATTACCAAAGTAGAAGCATGGGTCCAGACTGAGGATCTGCTGCGGCATGAGACACTGCACTAGGGCAGAGAATCCCATGGGCGGTGCAAACTTTAAGCGACCATGATCGCCTCCGAAAAGGAAACGACAGCTTAGCTTTGATGAGCAGCTCATTACGGGAAAGAACATTCCATCCAGGTTGAAGTCCCTAAAGCTTCCGCGCACTTTTACTCCGTTAAACGTAAACGTGATGATGGGCACAGAAAGATCAATGGCAACGCCCACAACATCACCCTTCCGGATAAAGGGCTCCTCGGGCAGCGCGTCCACCACTAGTGTTCTGCGACCTCCGGTCCACAGATAGGCGCCATCAAATCCGAAGGAATACAGGTCATCGCCTACTCCATTGCCACCCCATTTCTTTCCGCCTCCTGGATACGGTACATACCCGGAAGTATTAGCCCAGCCGATGCGCAGGTGGGGCATCATGTGCGTGGTCTGTTCGATGTGATCCATGGTCACCTCGAAGTACCACTTTTGGTACATGGAAGAGCCGTCCACGCGACCCACGAAGATGTTCGGTCGGATGCTGGCCACATGGTCCACCAGGAGCGTCTGTAGCAACAGGTTCTTGCCTGGCAGTAGAAAGTCGCAAATGTTGTTCTGGGAGGATCGCACCGCCACTCCATTACCGACGCACAGGGAACACAGAACGTCCAGGACCTTGGGGTCCCTGCCATGCTTCTCCAGCAGCGAAATGATCACCTTGATGTGCTCATCCCGCATCATGTTCAGGGCCTCGGGCGAATCGATCAGCACGCAGTGGAGTACGTCCAACATGCCGGAACCCTCGCTGGAGGCCTGGGAACCGAGACGCGAGAATAGCCAGTTGAGTCGGTTGCTGTTTGCGAACTGGGCGCAGTTCGTGTGGTTGCCCTTGATGATGGCGGCCAGGAGTTGGTAAAGATAGGTGGAGATGAGATCCCAGCTCTGACCGGTCTCGTCGCCGGCCAGGAAGCTGGCGAGGAAGCCCTGCGAGGTGATTATGTTGATCTTGTCAATGGCCTCCAGGATCAGATTCAGCACGCCCTCCTCCTGGAACAGATCCTGTCGGTTGCGCAGCGCACGGAAGCGGTTCTGTTTCTCCTCGTGCTCTGGAAATTAATTGGAGGTTTAATTGAACATCTTAAGGATATGTTTCGAAAGGCCTCACCCATATCGTCTTCGGGTTGCGAAAAGTAGTTGATCAAGTCCTCCAGGCACATGACCATCTCGTTGAGGTTGACCTTTTGGAAGAAAATGGAGTGTCGGCGATTTGACTGCAGTGTTTCCAAGGCCCTGAAATGATTACGATAGGATGACGAAACTACTCGAGAAGGACTTCCAGGTCACCTACGTAATAAACTGGGTGAAGAGGCTGCTGCACTTGCGAATGACACGCGCCGTCTTCGACTCCTCCTCCTGGGAGCGCGAAAAGTCGAGACAATCGTCCATCTTGCCCTCTTCGTGCAGGATGGCCTGCTTCTCCTCCACCTTTCCTACGCCCTTCTTCTTGGTCTCGTAGCTCTTGTAACTGAGCCACAAGCTAGTCTCGCAGTGCTGGACGATGACAGTGGTGTCGCCGTACTTGATGATCGGCGAGCCTATCACCTCTAGGTCCTTGTCCTCCAGCACCTTCTTCTCGTCGTCCTTTTCCTGCCGCAGGCAGAAAGTCGTCGTCGCAATTGAAGCCTCCTCCTTCTTAACCAGAATCAGTTCGTTGCTGTCGTTGACGCCTAAGTAGCGTCCAGTGGTTATGTGGCGAATGCGCATCGGGTGGTACCAGTTGATGAAGCCACCAGTCCACTTGGTTCGTGCGAGTTCCAGGCGCCACAGGGACCTCGCCTGTGCCATGACCACGCCGCCCTCGTAAATAACAATACTGTCGGAGGATTGAAACTGGATTAAAGTACTGTGACTGCAGGCATTCCGTGTGATCCACTTACTTTTGTCCCGCCTCACGACCCCATGTACTCGGTATGGTCAGGCACTCGTCGCCACCATGGAAGAAGCGCAGCACATCGCCGCCAAAGACGTAGCCCACGTACTTCATCCTAGAAATGCCCGTGCCGTAGGGCTGCACGGACCAGTGGGTCACGTGGAAGCTGGCGTTTACAATAGACTGCTCGTTCTCCTTGGTGGTATGCAAATAACGTTCGGTGGCCACCGACACCAGGATCAGGTCATCACCGACGCGCACCTTCTCGCCCTCGGAGCGCTGCTTGCTCGCCGGATGAACCGTCCACCAACAGGCCTCTCCCTGGCTGTGCTCCTGCAGGCCCACGTCGAAGGACAGCTTGTCGTTCGACGAGGAGGTGGATAGACAGGCCAAGTACTGTAAAATTTAAGCGTATTACATTTATTCATGCCGGTCAAGTGAAAGTGTTCAAGTACTCACCATATCACTG
The DNA here is from genome assembly GCF_003286155.1 of Drosophila erecta. NCBI lineage: Eukaryota > Metazoa > Arthropoda > Insecta > Diptera > Drosophilidae > Drosophila > Drosophila erecta. The sequence continues at coordinate 18,207,259 of NW_020825200.1, forward strand.
TTGTGATGGCGCAACAAAATGGCATTGCCGTAGAGCAATGTCCTGTGTCCCGATCCGGTGCCTTTGCCCTAGGAATTTTGGGGAAAGCCATTAAAAATGGTTAGCTCTGTGTGCAGACAGCTGGCTCTAGGGGTTGGTAAGACTACAATCTACAAACTACTGCATAACAGTGGAAAAAGTTAAGTATTTACGAAGTTAGGATGCAAAGTGCTCGTGGTTGCTGATGGTTAGATCTATGGAGTACATCAAACAAAGAAGACTCTGAGCCAATATTCATTGTGTATGAATGTACACTTCAAATAAAATCATTATTTTAAATTTGTAATTAAATTAAATACATTCCTTCGATTGAAAAATGGAATTCCTTTTCCATAAAATTAAAGAATATTTTAGGTTGTGAGGCCTTGAGTTCTTCTTTGCATTGGAAAGGGATAATATACTCGTACAATCCGTAGTCCAAGTGTACTTAATTTTAATCACTGCTGAGTTAGGAGCTGCAAGATCCAGGTTCGTAGGCCCAGTCTTACGCGACTTGAATCTCTGTTCGGGGAAAATAGGTGAGCACAAGCTCAGGTTTAGGGGATTATTCCCCGCAGAGATATGATAAAGAAGCAATAGCGGAGCGAGACAGAACGAGCGCTACTTTACACAGACAGAGTGAGAAAGATAGAGTGTAGAAGAGAGAAAGAAGCGCGATACGAGTAACGAAGAAGAATTGAAAGGTATACTTACAAGTCGACTATCCTGTTTTGTGGGTATTTAGAAAAATTTTGAAAAATAACGAAAAAGTGATAGGTTACAAATGTGTAGAAGAGAAAAACGGAACGGGAAGATCACAGAGTGGGCATGCAAGGAGCTAGCTATCGGGGAACTTATATGACCTTACTCTAGGGACCTTGAAGCGAGAAGGATCACAACACAGAAATGGCGGGACAGACTACTACACGGTATGAATGCTCGGGATTCACTTGGTTTTGCTATGAAAAGACATACATCCGAGTTGACCGGCTTCCAGGGGCTATACTTACAGTCTCGGATCCGGCCGCCGTCACCAACTCCTGCAACGCTCGCACGGACAGCGCCTGTTCTATGACGAAGACACACTGCGAGAGATCCGGTGGCACGTTCTTGTCGGCAATGTTCTCGAGGAAGCAGTGCCGGTTGCCAAATCCCTCGGCGGCCAAGCAGACACGCTCCCCCGTCGCCGTGCAGGAGAGCGTGACCATGTCCTCCTACAATGGCATTCGGAAAACGAAGAATATTTAGTGGTAATGCACCTTATTTAACAGTGTATAAAATATTCAGCTGACCTTGGACAGCTGAAGAAAGTTGCCCTATTGCATGTTTATTAAAAGTTAAGAAATGCTGAGCTAACCAAATATAGATGGCAATATATTTTTGTATTTATCTACGGATAAAGAAGGGATTGCTAATGTCTACCAAGCCGCAGGTTGTGAGTAATAATCTGATTTCCAATATTTTCGGTATATCGATAGGTATAAACATGCTAAATAAATTCCAGTATCAAAATATCAGAATGTTTCAGAGCTAGACATTTAAAGTCATTTGTGTCTACTTATCCTGATCAAGAATAACAAAAATTGGGTCAGGAACACTTACATCTACCTGTAACAAACTTTTCAAAGAATCAATTTTACTCTCTAATCTTATGAGTAATGCATACAATTAAATTTTTTGTATTTGTAGACTTTCTAACTATGTCCTTTAGATTGATATCCGTTGCTCTTTGAATAAAACGTATAATAAACATGTTTAAGAAGGTGTAACATATAAAAAGTTTTCGACCCCTAAAAAGTAAATCGGAATCACTAGCCTAGTCGATCTGGCTATGGCAAAAGTCGAGATCTCAGAAACTAAACAGCTACAGATTACAGAGGCACATACTATTGGAAAATTTGTTTCAAAACCTTGGCACATTAGGAGGTAATGGAATTTATGGTGGTTATAAATCGAAGCATCATTTATAGAACAGCTGCTAGGTGGCGCTTGTGTGCTGGACATCTCCAACTTCCTTGCAGTTTCTTTAGCAGCGTATAGGGTATCACTCTACCGCTGCCATTTCAGCTAGTTCTTGAAAGACGCTTCCCTAAGGTGATGTTCAAGTTAGAAATCCTGGAATCGATTTCTCCATGTGCATGGAGTGGTAGCATTGAGTTAAGGAATGGAGGGATAGTTTAGGCAACAATTAAGTCGTTAAGAGGCCCAAAGTTGTGCTGCAATTTTAATGAGACTTTGGCAACAATTCCGACCGGCAAGCCACCGCAATACCAATTGGCATTTGCCGACACATTCGACTCGCCAGCTCCATCTGCATCCTTGTGGGCATGGAGAATCAGCCGGGCGATGCACACGCAAATTGGGGGAATTGTTACAAAGCACTAAATGTGCAAATGAACGGCCCATGGGTGGGTGGTGTGGTAAGGCTGGTTGTCCACACCCACCTTCCCTCCCACCGGTTGTGATTTTGGACCGGTGATGTTGTGTGTAGTCGAAGTTAAATGAACGGTAATGGATTTCGAATCGAGCAACTTGCATAATTTAAATGCGAATGAAGTGCCGAGTCCTGACACTGCAGCATCATTGTCCCTGGCCCATCTATTTAAAATTTAAATCCGACCACATCCTGGTTTTGGGCATCCAAAAACTGCACTGCTCAATGACTCAATTTGCATCTGACTTCATTTCGATAAATGGTTTTGCAAACTTGCACTTTTCGGGTCCCTCGCTAGTGAACTGTAAAGTTTTCGGGGAGGCATAAGCGTAATTTGACATCGACTTCACTTGGAGGGCGGCGCAGGGACTTCCCTGGGGACCTCGAGTCCTGTTTCCCTGCCGGGTCTTCGGTATTTATTGAATTTCTGTTGCGGTGTGTGGGAATCGGACTTGGGGGCCACAAGCAGATACAAAGATACACGGATGTCCGTGTGGCTGCGATGTGTAAACTCAACTTTTGCCCCCAAACGTATTTATTTATTGCGGCAAGGTGTCGCTGCTGCTGACCTCGCTGACCCCCAGTAGGGGAAGGCCCTTGGGTCGTGGGCAGGAGTGTGGCACGTGGGCGTGAGCACAGGGAAGCAACACTATTTACTTATACCCCATAATGGCTGTCATTTGCCGCACCAGCTGTGGGCATTGATATATGGCGGCATTTGTCAGCTGACGATGTGTTCATTGAGGAATCCTTCCACCCCACCTTCACCACCACCTACTCCCACGCCTCCACCTCCTTCCCGTGCCCAAAACCAGCTGGCTATGTAAAGTGGAATCAGACGAAAAGCTAAAGCCCCTGGTGGCCGTGATTGAATTTGTGACTTGGGCTCCGTATTTATTGTGTGCCATAAACAAAAGTTAGGGGCGCCTATAAATATGCATTACATATATATACAGCTGCATGGCGTAGCCGGGGAAACGAGGCAGGATATCTTTTATGGATGGCCGGATATTTTATGACACCAATTGTGAAAAATCCCCATGGATTTTATTGAGTGGACGTAATTGATTTTAGATGATCTGCTGTTGTCCTTGGCTGTGCGGGGTATACTCCAATTTCAAAACGAATTGGCTTTAAAAATTGCCTTGAAATTGTTTGCCATCCAGAATTCGATTGCTTTAAATCTATCATAAATCCTATTTTTTAATCTACAGCGAGCAAGTAATATTTACTTGTTTTATGTATTTCAACATAAGATTTCCTGGGATACATCAAAATTTATGAATGGAAAGTGCACTACCTTTGCAAATATATCAAGTAGAAACTAGTCTAAGCCTTACTTGAAAATGATTTTAAATATTTGATCACTTAAAAATTGTGGAATTATGTAATCCCAATCAATCTGTCTGGAATCTTCCAAAAGCGAAGGGATTGTGATATCCTGTTGCTGTTACTTACCGTTCTCAGGAATGAAACATCATCCTGCTCGGAGCCTCCCTCCGCCTCAGCCATTTCGTTTGGTTAACGCAACGACCGCAGCGCCTCCAAATCGGAATTTATATCGCAGCGACGTTTGAATTCAATTGTTCTGGGATTTCCCTCGGTCACCCGAATCGGTATAATTTCCTTCGAATGATTGGGAATATATTTACGGTTAGAATTCGATTGTTTACATTCGTCACGGGTGGGAATGGCTGTCGGCGAGAGTTTCTTAATGGGCGGACAGAACTTGAGTGGCACGAACTTTTGTTTATATTTAGGGAATCCCCTTCCACTCGCTCTTTCCAAGGCAAACACACACACGCTCACCCACTCGCGGACCAACGGAGAGTGGAGAGGCCACTTTCTCTCGCACTCTCTCGTTCGGCTTTTTGTTTTGCTTTCGCTGTGCGAACAGCTGATTCACTCGGTATTGCGGATATTTTCGCCTTTGCCTTGCTCTCCGCACTTTCTGTGTCACTTGCCAAATTCGCCGCGATTGTTCGCTCGTATTTTACACTTGTAATTATTCAGGAATTTATGTAGATATTTGTTTGTGTGTTAGATGTTACTAGCAGGCAAAAGGCCAAATAAATGAAAGGAATTGTGCTACTGAATAAGAGTCCTCATTAAAGGCTAAAAGTGAAGTCAACTGCACATTTGTTTGGCCAATTTAATACTCTCTTTTTTAAGATTAATCTATATTTTTTTTTGAATATTTTGAACTATACAGTCCTCGTTAATAAATACAGTATAAAAATAATTCTTTTATAAATCTTTTTTCAGTACGATAATATTTTTATATTGAAGAGATATTTAATAAAATCACGTCGTACATGTACGAAATACAATATCGCCAAAGTTTTTAATAAATTAAAAATTAATTAAAAAAATGAATGTAAATTATTAAAATTTGAAGAACAAGTATTAAGCATTTCAAGTTTCATGGGTATACCAATTCTAATTACTCAAAAATATGAAGATTTTTAAAGGGCTTGAAGATCGTTTGGGCATCAACAAGTTATGAAAACTATACGACTTGAATTAAACCAAACAACCAGAATACCAATATTATTATAATTTGTTTGTAATTTATTACAGTATTGACACTTTAATCGCGAAATTGCATCGTAATTGTAATTTCATTTATTAGGGGTGTTAGGATTTCAGTCATAAATTAAGAGCGCAGTAAAGAAGATTTTTTCGACCATATAAAGTACATTTATTTTTAGTCAGTATCAACAGTCGAGTCAATATAGCCAGGTTTATATGTATGTAAGTCTGTCCATTCGTCCCTTTTCACGCAAGCTAGTCTCTCAGTTATAAAGGTATATACATATCTGGATAAAACTTGGTCAAAGTGTTCTTTCTAGTGCAAATAGTATACTAGTCGGAAATCAAAAGTAGCAAAATCCGGAATCAAACTTGAGCTGCGTCTTGTCTCTGGAATCTGCATGCTTAAACTGCTTTCTAGGTTTTTACGTTCCTGAGATCTCGACGTAAAAATGGACGGACAGAAAGACGGACTCGGCTATTGATCCTTTTCAAGAATATATACATTATAGGTACGGAAACGCTTCCTTCTAGCTGTTACGAGTAACGGGTATAAAAAGTGAGGTCTTTGATGATCAGTGGTATCCGCGGTATCAGTAAATCGCGGTATATATATGTATATATATGTACAAATACATATATGTTCATCGTTTCACGGGCAATCGTGGTAATTAAGTGCCTTGGATTCGGCTAATCGAATGTTTCCGTAATTTCCGCTTTTTAGCGTGGTTTCTTCGATGGGTGTCTAGTATGTTTCTGGGCAGGTGCCAACGTTACTTTGTCGACAAGCTGGCAAACACACGCGATCTATATATTTAGTGGCCGCACTTATATTTAGCCGGTGGATTTGTAGATATATGTGCAACATGTTGCCACTCGCATGATGCGATTTCCCGAGAGTCCCGACGACGAGTTCTAATTGATTGCTTTCTGGCTCGCCGGGTGGGTCTCTCCTTGGGCAAGGACTTTTCTCATATTTTTACTGATTTCACTGGCGGCAGTCAGTCTGCGAGCCGAGGGACTCGGGGACAAGGCGGCCATCGGTAATCCAAGGGTCCGATGGCACACCCCGGGCACAATCCCGCCCTCCTGCTCCGCCATTTGCTGAACCGGCAGCACCCGCACTGAAACGCACATATCCACCATATATCTACATAAATATGTACACCGCCCGGCGCACCACTAGGGATTGTTCATTAGAGAGGTATTTTTTTGCTGTTGTTTTTTTCAAACCGAACGATAGATCTTAGGTTTTGAAAACCCCAACATTTCGTTGGCTTTCAGCGGTGTCGTGTGTTTATTTTTGGTCTCCACTGCGGCCCGAAGAAACCCGAAGACGCGGAGCCGTTGCCGAAGGCGCACACATGTCCAAAAATATCACACGCAAAGGCCTGGGCAGCGCACAAAACTAGAGCACTTTCCGAATTTTTCATCAAATTTTCATATTTTACTTATTCGAATCGTCGGAATTATAATTGCAAATCTTATGCAACGCGCACAACACCGCCATTTTCGCCCTGGAGCCCTACTCCGCCACGTGCTCGTCGAGGGCGCGTGGAAGTGGCCAGCTCTGGCATGGATTTTTCACGTTTTCCACCCGTTTCGAGGGGCTCCGCACATATAGATTCTATACTCGATGCTGGTGGGCCAGCAGAAGCACGGCGAACTTACTTTTCGTGTCGATATTACTCTCTAGACTGACGACGAGCCCCGTCGGCGGCGACCACGAGTGCAGAATGATGGGCAATGCGATGTGGCATGGGTGCCGAGCGGCGAGAATGGCCGCTCGGCGAGCGCAGAAGGCACTGCGGCACGCAGTACGCAGCAGCCGGCACAGTGGGTCGGGTATTGCCAGAATAGAAGTGCCATTGCATATAGAGCAAATGGTTGATATTTAGGGCGCGTTGAAGTTAAGAGGAGCTACAAACGTGTGTGTTCAGTTCCTTTACACCGATAATAAAACTAATATATTTGATATATACTTTAATTATATTTTGGATATCTAACAATTTATATTTTTCTTATTTTTTCTCACGTAGACAAGAAGATTTTTAAATAAATCAATTCACTTAAGAGGGAAACTCATAGTTACATTGTAATGGTAACTCCACAGGTTTATCAATTATTATACCAGCTACAAAACTAAAGGTTTTTTAATTTAGGTGGTGCTTTGATTCATGTGTTTATTATAATGATGGAAGAAATGTACACATTTAGAAATGCATAAGGACACTGTGCGGCGATTCTGCCCGAGGCGATTTTCCGCCGGCTTGCCGTGCTCGCCAACATTTTTCGCCTCGCCGCTTGTTGCTTGGCCGACATCCGTCCATTCCGTTGAGTTCTCGCTCTGATTGCTGCTCTTTGGGCCGGGCTATTTAAATCAGCTGTTTACATGGGTATTGGGGCACAGGGGAAGAACAAATAAAAACATGCCGTGTGCGAATCTTAAAAGGTTTTCGATATTTCTTGTATAATTGCCAACGCCTGTTCTTTTAAGCGTTTTATTTGTTAATTTTTTGAGTGGCTGCCAAGACGCCGGGACACTCGATCACTATGATGCTGTAATAGACGTGGTTAAAAATAAATCATATGTGGCCACCGACAGGCGGCCACCAAATATATCTACTCATTCAACTTGAACTTGTCAGGCTTTTAATGAATGAAATCATATTTTGCAGTCGCATTTGCCGGCGCTATTCATTGGCTTTTCTTCCTGCCAACTGACTCAACGCCATTGGCTTGGATGCGATGCGTTCAGGCGGAACAACTTGAGATATTTTCTATTTAGACGGGCTGTGAATGGGCCAAAATGGTGACTTGCAGCGGCAGGATGGGCATGCTGAGGATTTTCTCATCCGTACTATGCGGCGTATGAGTAATTTGAATTATGGCGCAATTCATTTTGATTCTTTGCAAGCGAGTTGCCTGCAAAACAAACATGCACTGCACAGAGAAATAACACCACAGCCTTCTAATAGCCACCAGTGACACTTTAAAAGGTCCATAAAGTGTTTTAATCTGCTCATAAAATTTGTGTTTTCGATTTCCACGTCGTTGGAAGCTCATTAAGTTTAAATTAATTTTTCGGTAAATGCAATCATATTAAAATCAAATTGAATGATTAGACTCTAGGTCACACATAATTTGTGCAAATTTTCTAAGCAAATTTGTATGTATGTATTTTGAAAAATATTATATTTGATAAGCAAATATTTCTATGTACACACGCAGAGAATGTTTTTTATTGTGGCATTGCAGTTCTATTAATTCTTATATAAATGTAAAAAAATATTGCACTTATTAATTTAAAAAAAAATATAAAAAATAAATGTTTGTGTTCCGTTTTTTGAAATAAATTTGTTGTCGAATAGTACCTTTAAAATTCTACACTTTGGGATAGATAGATAACAAAAAGTTAGAAATAGTATTGGGTGCCAACAAAAGTTTCCATTTTCGATTTTCCATTTTAGTTTAGTTATATTAGTTTTGTTTACTGTGCATGTGGCCGTCGGTTCTAACAGGCATTGTTTTCCCACACAAATTAGCCAAGTGTGATGCTGCACTGTGCGGCTGCAGGGCGGCGATAAACTTCATTGTTTCGAAATGAATTTGGCGCAAAACAATGAACGCCGGCAAAGAAATCGGGTTCTTCTAGCCGCCTGAACCTAGAATCGCTGCAGCAAAAGGATGCATGCTCGTACATATGGGGGCCAGGACCTCCTCACAGCAAGCTAAGGATCCACATTATTGCCCAGGCAGGCGGAAAAGAAGCGGCACGCAAACTTATAATCGGGTCCTTCTGTATCTGTTTGTGTGTTGGGTCGGTTGGCCACAATTCATTACGGAGGAGGGTCTGCGGTTCCAAGGAAAAAGGAGCCGTTGCGGTGGCTCTAAGCCCGGTTTGTTTATGCGTGCGGCCTCTTTGATTGTCAGTCGGCAATTTTGCCAAAGGCATAATTGCTATCTGTGCCCATTATTGCGGTCCCAAGAGCTGTCCCCGCAGGATCCAACCCCGCCTTTAGCGTCCAGGAAAAATGCTAAATTTAATGAAGGAATTTCACAGAAGCCGCTTTAGAGGCTCATGTTGCACACGGACCCGGTCAAGTTTCGTCCCTGATAATTTGCAAATCCTTGCGTCAATGGCCATGACAATGATTATGCCAACGAGAAACTTTTCGGTCGTCATTGTTTCCTTAGTGACTTTGTACCTCGGACCCAGCCCAACTCCGTACTTGCAGCACTCAGGACGCCTTAGCCGGCGCTTTCTTTTCTGGCCGAAAAGTTTACCAAACAAAACTTTTCCATTTACTCGGCCAGATGAACTGTGCGAGTACTTGTGACGTGCATTTCCACGCTGTCGCCACTGAGGTTTGTTCCTTTTGACGGCTCCGCTCGCTGGCCAAAAGCCGTAGACAAAAAGGCCAGGATGTGGGAATGGGATGTGCGGGGTGTTGTCACCTGCATCACAATGGAAGCTGCCAGCGCAAAGTTCCAATTGCAAAACTGAAACTGAAATACTCTTAACTGCGTTCTGCTTTCCTAAAAGTGTATGCTAAAGGTAGGAGCTTTTTGAGTGCACAAACTTAATGGATTTGCAACTATTAGGTAACATTTTGACTTAGATGCTATTATTTTTGTTTTTTAGAACCATGCATTCAAAGTCTTTATTTTGTGTTCAAAAAATATTGAAACTAACTCTAATTTTTTCTTTCTTCATTTTTTCTTACCTTTTATAGTCTTTTCTTAAGAAAACGATCAGAAATGATGCTTCATTTAGTTATTACAATACAATCTTTAGTAAGCCATTTTTGTTAATATAAAATGCAAAACCCTTGACTTCACAAATGGAATATATTTTTGAGAACGGTCAGCTCTTCAACTTAGGGCCAAAGTAAAGTTAAGCCTTCGGTTCTCCTCAGCCGAATTTAGAGAGTTTTTTTAAATATCTTATATCCATCCGTTACATATAGCTCGTTAGGGCAAATCGAGTATTCCGCCGTCTGACAGTTGCCGAGTTACGGTGCGATAAAGTTTCGTGTCCTGGCAGCTCTGCCCGCACTTACTGGCCCCATCCGGATGGCTATTAATTGAAGGCCCATCATGGCCAGGCTTCACTTGTTTGCCGTTTGTTGAATCAATTTGCGGCAACAACTGATGAAGCCGAAGTGGATGTCGAAGCTAAAGCCAAAGCCAAAGCCAAAGCAAGAAGTAAAAGTGGGCGGAGAGGTGGAGAGCAGTAGGTGGAGTGGGAACGGAAACGGGAGAGGGAATAAATCAATCAATTGCAGCAAGGAATGCCTTTGGCCACGCCCTACTCTTGGCCAAATTTTATTTGCCTTTATTTGCTTCGCTCTCATTGTTGTTCGATGTGCGATGTGCGATGAACGCTATACCTACGAATATTCTTTCGCATTCGCTTTGTTTTTTGGCGGAACTAATTAACCCCCATTTAAATGAAAAACGAGCTGCGATTTGTGCCCATCGAATGAGCGTCATAAAGTCAGTCAGGGGAGAATAATGGCCCGACCCGGAGAGTACGCACACATGACCGTGCCCGGCAGGGCGTTCAATGGGACGTATACGTAATTTGAGGCATCCTGGACCCGCCCATCCATCGCCCACCGCCCACCGCCCACCGAGATGCTGTTAAAATTAATGCCAGCTCGTAAGTTTTACAAGGAATTCAATTTTTTGCACCACACCCCGGCCAAAGACGGATAGTCGTCCTGCCCCGGAAAACTTTGGCTGGCTGGGAAAAGTGTCTCATCTCTGGGCTGGAAAGCCAACGTCCTTTGTTTGAGTCCTGCCGCTGAAAATTGATTCGAAAGTTTTGCCATTAAATTGTCCTTTGTGCTGTAATCGGTTGGCCCTTTGTTCCGCAGTGGAAATGCATTTCGTTTTTGGTATTCATCGCTTTATGGTTTTATTATTCATTTGTTAACAGATCTTTTTTAAAAATGCAGTAGGTTTCATATGCATTATTTTCATAGTTTTTCAATCATTTTTTTTCAAAGAACTTGTTCTCATTTTATACAGTTTTCTGAGTGGCGGCTTATGCTTTGAGTTTATAAACTATGCGTTTAATTTATATTCGTTTTTGTTTCGAATGAACTTACGGCCTGTTAATTATTGTTTTCCCCTCGACTGCTGTACAATACTTTCAGTTAATTGTAGTTATAGATATACCCATACAGACTACATAAAATACATAACTCAGTTAGTGTAATAAAAACATTCACATCCACTGCCAAATAATTCGCTCTATACACACGCACACTTACACACTTAGTCGCATAAGTTTCTATTTCGTGTTCGGTTTCGATTTCGATTTCCATTAGCATTTAACATTTAAGATTAGCCTAGGTTCGGTTTTCAAGTCTTGTGTGTCATCGCCATCAGCCGCTGCTGCAATTATGCTACGTTAACGTTAAGGTCGTATGAGGGGATTACCAAAATGAAGCATATGCATAAGACTATAATTCAATCGTACAACAATTAAACACAGCGGAGTGAAACAAGCACACACATAATCTAGCTGCAAGTTATCGGTTCTTTGTTTAACAAATATTTCTTTGGCAAAAGTACAAATTGAACAACTTGATTTCGTGTTTGTTAATTGTTTTAAACGTAATTATCTACATAAGTCTTATTTACTTCCCCCGACAAGTGCGATAGGTCTAAACTAAAGTATGTGTATCTCTTAATACGTATTTCGTATCGAACCAAGGACAATCAACAGTGGTCAGGATAAGCTGGGGAAGACATACAAGATTTGTGAGGACACAGTTCCCTCGTGGAGTATTTAGTTCGAGTGCAATCAATAGTTATCCCTAAGAATACAGCGAGTAGGTTATTCCTATGTATATGCCGAGAACTCCCTGCCAAGCTCCAATCTTTTAGAGGGTATGCTGGGATAGGATTTAAGATTAAAGAGATGCGAAATTGTACGCTACGTTTTACATCTATGAATTGCAATGACTCTCCGTGTATTTGTATCGATATACCTGCATTTGTCCTTTTAATCGTTAATTATTTATCCCTAATCGGCATCCTTGCTTTTCGGCTTCCGCCCTGTGGTATTGTACAATTTGAAGGTTTGGCTTGCTGATTGAGTAGTGATTCGAAATGGTTTCGGCTTAGCTACTTAGGACTACGGATCCAGTTAAATGCTAATTATTAATGCAATTTGGCAGCACTGCTCGTTGAGTTCAGCACAAGCTATACATTCACATATCGGTATAGAGAGGGTCCTTGCCTGTCCTTCCCTGTCCTTTGGCCACCACTCGTCCTCCAGCGCCCCTTCCAAAAAGCACAACAGGTTCCGCCCGACTCTGCACTACAATGCTCCTTATTTTCCCGCTCATTTAACTTTTATCTGGCCACTGCCATCGCCATTACTCAATAGCGGAAAATCCCACAGAAGAAGACACACACCCATGTGTGCCGCCACACAAAGTTGCCCCATCTTCATTCTTAATTTCATCCTCAGTTTTCCGCGCATTTTTCTTCCTTTCCCATTTCGTTCGCAATTGCCTTCGTCTTTGTCTACGCGTGAGTTAATTTCAAAGATAATTTCACTTTTAATTACACACTGTGTGTTGGCACAAGGCCCTCCTGATCCTCCTGCTCCTTCTGCCCCTCCTGCTCCGTCTGCTCCTCCTGCTCCTCCAGTATTCGTATCCTGCTACATCTATGCCCGAAATCAGGGCATTTATTCATTTGCGATAATCCACTGAGAGCTAGCAGCTGCAATAGTGCACTCCCCCGATCCCGACCCAACCCGACCCGACCAGAATCCAGCAATTACAGCCAAATGAATATTAAAACCCACACAATGCTGGTGGCAATTATGCACGGCGCTCGAGGATCTCAAGAACTTGGCTACAAAGTCAAAGATACGGATGTGGCTGGGGATGCAGGGGGCGGATAAGGAGGGCGTGCGCAGCGCCGAGTGTCCTTGGCATTCCGGGACTCCTCTGGTCTCGAACTGGAGGAGCTAATGGCAACGCAGGCCAGGATTGGTATGTCACGCTCGCTGAGCTGCGACGAGTGGCAAATGAAAACTGTTTATGGGCGGCAGCGCCACTCCAATGCCAGTTGGATAGAATAGAGATACAGCCAGCTGTATGCTTCTGCATATAATGGCTCCATGGGCGTGGCCGCCTTTCATCTATATCTTTGCGATATGCGTATAAAAGATGGAGTCAAGAAGCTGGGGAACTTAAATTCCATGGCGTAACCTTGGGAGCGCTTTGATTTTTGCGTAGCTTACATTCAGCAGGAATAGTTAGAAAACGCTGTTCCTTAAAGTCTTTAACTCGGATTTCTTGGCTAACAGTGGCGAATTATCTTTAATCTCCTGTTTAAAAGGGCCAAAATGCTATTCTCCCTTACAATTTCAAATTATATGAAATATAGCAGATATTTAAAGGTAAGCCAAACCCCATTTGGTGCAATAAGAAATGTAATAAACCCACATTTATGCAATTAAACTCTCCGCTCCGAAAGTGTTTAAGTTAAGTAGGCTCCACTGTGGTTGCCACACAGCTCCCAGCTCCCATCCCACGCTCAGATTTTCCATCTGCCTCATTTGAGGGGAGGTGGCGAATCTAGCACTCGCATCTTGGGAACTGGATCTGGGGATGGGAATGGGAATGGGGATGGGGATGTGGCTGGGGGTCGCCGGGCAGCTAGCGGCTGTCAACCTTCAACTTTCGACGACCATGGCCGCCGGCGCCGTCCAGGGCAATCACGTGCCCAGCCGACTTGAGCCAAAGCACGCCCCTGGGAGCTGTCAAACGGATCTGGACCGTTTCGCGCTTTCCACCCAAGGAAATTTCAAATTATTTTCGCCTGCTCCTGCTGCCGGCTAATTAGTAAAACTCTCTGCGAAATTATGCTCACCCCGCAGTGGCTGTGCCTCCTCCGAATCCTTATCTAAATAAACACCCACATTGACGGGAAGCCGTAAGAAGTGGAAACTGGGTGGAAATTTACATAAACTAATTCGCTGGCTGATTTGAATAAGGTAATGGCAAGTGGATGTGGCTGCCGGACAGGGGAAATCAGGCGGACCGAGATGCCGAAGAGAAAGCTCCTAAACTAGCTACATCCTGGCGAGTAGGTTGGATACAGATACGAGTATGCTGGTGTTGGGGGTGTCTAGGGCGACATGGTTGCTCAGAACCGGGGCTCACTGCCGGAGAGGATCCGCACGGTGGTGCTGCAGCTGGTGCTACTGCTGCTGCTGCTGATGATGGCCCCAGTTCCAGCCTACAGCTATACGAGGTGTCCGTCCGCATCTGTGTAGGTCACCGGGATGCCGCCGGCCTGGCTCACTGCCCCGAAGCTGCTCATGCCCACCGCCGTCGGGTCGAAGGCGCTGGTGGTCATTAGCAAGTTGTTGCCCAGTCCGCCGCTTGCCGGCGGCAGGTTGAGGATCTGCAGGCTGCCCAGGGGCGCCGACACCGGCACTCCCACGCCCACCAGGCTGGCGTTGAGCAGCTGCTGCTGCTGCTGATGCTGATGCTGCTGCTGCTGCTGCTGCTTGTTGCGATTGGGATCCTTCAGGATGCCGTGCGGCTGGCGCGGCAGAGTGGCGGTGGCCGTCGGCAGACTGCCATTCAGGGTGGTGCTGGTGGTGAGCGTCGAGGCGCTGAGGTTCACAGGGTGCAGGTCGTGCAGCATCTGCATCGGACTGCCGCCCACCGTCGACGTGTGGTGGGTCACATCCGGCTGAGGCACGCCCACCACCCCGCGCAGAATCCCCCGCCGCAAGGTGCCTGAACCGCCGGCCACCGCTGCCACCGATCCGTTGCCGATGAGCGTGGGGCCTCCATTGGTGGCCAGCGAGGTCACCGTCATGGGTTGCAGGTGCGCCAGGGCCATCGGCTGGGCGGTAAAGTCCAGGGCTGCTGTGTATTCCTGAAATTAGAAGAAAAGAGGCGAGGTTTGACATTGGTGCATTGATACTGGAAAAGTTGGTAGGAGGAGTTGGTAGTGGGCGTTAATTACTTAGCTCGAGCTCCTTTGAGCAGTTGGCTTGTGCTCTTTGCCAATGTATAATAAATATTTCCCAGTATGTTTGCAAGCACACTGACTTTAAAAAGGGTCTAATGATTAATTAACGAAGCTTATCCTTTGTTATAGGAACACTAAAATACGTGGACTTAGCTGTGAGCCAGCCTTAAAATAATTTTTGCAGTCATTCAATTATTACTGTTTCGTAAGTACTATTTCTGTTTTGGGCGCCTCCAGTTTTTCCAGTGTGGATTAAGTGGGTGTAGGCATAGCTAAGCAGCTTCATCTCGAAAGCAGCTCCTCGACGGGATACAACTGCTGTGTTTGCTCAGCGGCAAAAGTTTTTCCATTAAACTGTCGCCCGAGATATGAAACAATGAGGAGCGCAAACAAAAGTCCGCTCTAAGCCGCGCCTCAAATACCCTGGACTCCATCCGCGCCGCGAATCCTTTGGCTACTTTTCCTGAAAGGACGGCATTAAAGCGAGGATTGGCACTAACGATGCCGTAATTATGACAGTGCCTTCTGTCGGAGCTCCTATACAATACAACTTCCTGACAACTTCTCAACTGGGCAGCGGAAAAAAGCAAACTGTCTGCGAGTGGATTCCTGGTTCAATTGACATGACACTTTGTGTCGAGTTGAGGAAGCTGTTCCGCATGCCAGAGGTACGGAGTCAGTGAGTCCAGGAGCTCAGGCCAAGTTTGCAGCACGTACAATTTTCAAGTTGCAAACTTGGCCCGGGCACCTAATTGGAATATTAAGGGGAATCGAGTACCTACGATTGCGGAATTGAAAACTCTCGGGGATTAACATGGCGCAAGGACATCCAGCAACACATTAGGGACACAACACTCAACACTGATTAACAAGGTTGTGGCGGAGATTTGGATAGGGAACGGGAACGGGAACGGGAACGGGTCTTAAGTAGACCAGGGCGGACATTTTGTATCAGTTTACAAAGTTAAATTGTCTTCAACGAAAACTTGGGTCCCAGAGAGCTCCAGAGGAAAGCCGAGGCGATTTGGGTGCTCAGGATGGGACAGGGTGTGAAGTTTTGTATGCGTAAAGGGTTTCCATTGGCTTGCCTGAAAACTTTTGGCCACTTAAAGGCTTTCGAGTGCCGCACTCGCTAATTCTCGGCCGCAGCTCATTATTGTTGTTACTGCCAGAGTTGGAACTTCATACCGGGTAAATAGAATAACCAATTGGCATCTCCACACTGGCCATAAAAAAATAAACTTTCCACATTAAGGCCAACGGAACGGCGCCGGCGGGCCAAGTCTATTCTGAATCCAATTCAGTCTCGCGGAGCGGGCGCGAAAATTAAATTATGGCCCACTAGGAGTGGATCCCCTTATTTATTTAATCGGCTTCAGCTGCGTTCAGCGCTCCCACTGGCCCACCCCTGAATTTTAAAACAAAACACTCTGCTATCTCGCTTTGATGACAGCCACAGCGCCCCAGTGCGTAAAGTATCTGACGGATGCGCCTCCTTTTCCAGTTCCTTTGCAGCTGACAGGCCAGTGGCAGTCAGACAATGGCCAGAACCAGAACCAGATCCGGATCCGCAGCCCGAGTTCGCCCGCACGAAAACTAATTGAATTTAAAACTGTGCAGAACTCAAGTTAACAAAGTGAACCGTAGTTAAGTTGTCCAGCTGAAGTCAAGTCCCTGCCCTCCGGCTGCTCCGGAGCCACATATGCACGTAGTCCAGTCCACATAGGGATTCCAACTGCGTCCGGCAGCCAGCATTTAACTTATCAACGCCAGCCAAATGAAACTCGAGCATTTCGGGGCTGACGTGGGTGGATGCGACTTGGTGTTCTGGCCTTGGAAGCCAACCAAAGTTGGCAATAAAATACAAATTGCCGCTTAAATAGTTACAAGCTGGTTGGACAAAAACACCGCAACGGATGGATGAGTGGGTGTGCTGGCATTCTGGTTCTGGCCCTGCTGGGTGTGGCCACAACTTGTTTTAAATTGCATTTACTTCGGGCCACTTTGCGTGCCAATAAACGGATGTGTTCAAGGCCATGGGGGTCAAAATCATCGAGGTACTGAAGCTGCGACATCCCGTTGCTGCGAAAGGCAAATCCATCAGCTAGCCGTATCATAGATAATATTAACGTAATTCACAGAAACAATCTGTTTCTGTTTAGAAAAAATACGTCAACCAAAAACTACAAGTATAGCTGCAACTTTAAGCTCGATGAAAATCAATAATTCTATCTATCATATAAAATAAACCTAATGCGAAAAGTAATTATCACCGATCTAATAAAATTATAATCCGTAGTTTTTATTTAAGCCAATTAAGCCTTAAAGGACAGAAGTGAGCCGTCAAAGGGAATTAATTGAATAGAAATTACTTTTCCATGATAAGTTTAAAGGTAAGCAAATACAAATAAAATCTGCTGAGTGACAGATTAATAAGATAATTACTTATGAAAGCAAATACATTTTCTGGCAGCCAATAAATGAAAATAAATGTCTAAGAAGTGCAAGGGTATACTAAATTATACGGATTAAGTGAAGGACGACATGTCCCCAAGCAACAATCCATTTCTGAACCAAAAAATGCAGTACGATTGAACTTTAATTGAATTGGACTCTTTGTTTGCGAATTGAAGAAAGTAAACGTTCTCCTAGCCAACTGACTTGAAAATTATATTAAGCTGTACATCATTTTACACTTAAGCACATAAACAAAGTGGAATGCCGAATTAAATCAATTCGAGGAAGCCCATTCCAAATGCTCCCATACATGGCGCTGCACAGCAACAAAACATAAGTTGATTAAGAAGCCGCTCAATAACTTTTCAGCGCTTTGTGATAAACTGGTCGAGCTGAATCGAATCCGCATCCATGGTCAGATTCTTCTCGATGGGCAATTACAGTGGCCCGACGGAGGATTCCGATGGGCAGCTGGGATGGGCTGAGCCTTAAGCGCGCTCCTCTTTGGGGAGCTGTGTGCAAAACGGTGCTCTAACTTTGTTAGATGGCCCCATTTGCTTTGTTTTATTCGCTCTCGATTTTTTGTCAAGTTTTCCAATTGAAATTTAATTTGATTTACTGTTATAAATTGTCCTTATTCATTTACTGTCCGCTCGGACATCGGACGTTCGGATACGTGGCGCTGACTGAAGCTGAAACGGAGACAGATGCGCTTCGAAAAGTAATTTAGAGCTGGCCAAATGTTTTGGGGAAGCCGCAGCGAAGGGACTGCTGGGCCGCTCCGCTCTGTATATTTTGTAATTTTTCTAATGATGTTTATCAAATAATTCAATTTGGCTTCCACACAAAACATTTCTTATGTGAAATGGCAAAAGGCCGGGCGCACAAAGCGGAAGGAGTGGCTGCTCCACATGGGCCACAAGCGAAGTGGGTGGCTGAATGGATGTGTATATAGACATACATCCGCACATATGGGATGTCATTGTTGACCAACTAAACCGAAATTGAATTTTTCTCCCTCGTTGACTAAAAACCGCAAACAAAAGGTTTAGTCCCATGTCGGGCAACGGCAAAGAACGATGACGGAGCACAGGCCACTGGCCAGTGGCAGTGGATACTTGATATGGCCACTACCACTAGCAGTGCCAGTCCCAGTCCTAGTCCCAGTCCCAGTCCCAGTCCCTCCAGCCGACCCACACATCATTTAACTGTGTACTCTCTGGGAGCGGGACACAATTGAATAGCTTAACAAATCGCATAAAGCCCATAAACATGGTCAACTGCTAAGCATAAATATTATTATATTAGCTGTGCAGCCAGATGGTGGTGCTGGTGGGTAGTAATATCCCTTGGATATTACTGTCCACTGCTGTTGCTGCACTTTCGATGCCCCATTCGCCATCCCCATCTAATTTATACAATTATGGAGCGTCAGCCAAGTTGAGACGACACATAACCGGGCTGACTGTCACCCCACGTCGGATGTCGTCTTATGCTGTCGCATTGGCACCCCTTTAGTGCCAGGAGTCATCAAGTCCAAGGGGACGCCGCTTATGCCGTATATTCTCTAACAGGAGCGCCGGAAACATAAATTCCGAAAATTGATTTCCCCATGTTTATTGTAAGATTCTGGGAATTTATATTGGCAGGCAATGCGACAAGCGCCGAATGTGTGGCATCCGCCTTGAAAGGGAATGGAATGGAATGGAATGGAAGGGATCGGAATGGACATCGCATGTCCTTGAGTGGCGGCGGTGGTTTTCGGAGGTGATATCGGGCTGCCGTGAAACGGGGACACAATTTGGCCCGGAATTCCCAGTGCTTTATGAGTGACGCGGGCCACAAACTTTGTCGCATCTGGGGGCGTTACTTCGTCGTAAAAGCCACACTGCCGTCTGCCGTCTGCCGTCTGCCGTACGCGGCGTATGCGTGATATTAAATTGTTGTCTGGGGAAAATAATGTTTACTCTGCGCGCAGTGCAACAACGCAGTGCAACAACGCAGTGCAGCTTGCTTCGAGGGATTACTTATAATGCTTTTAAGTTTGTCATTTGTCTCCACAGTGTTGCGGATTATAAAAGTCGAAGCGCGTTAAATGGCAGAGGACGCGGTTGGGGCCGAGGATGGGGATGCACTCTATGCAGATCGATACTTGGATTTATGGACCCCTCGCATGGCGGGATGCAAAGTGCCAAGTGTCCTTCGTAAAACTTTGGTTAATTGAGCGCAATAAGCTGGGCGCGGACGAGGAATGGCGGTGGTGCCAGATGGCAGCGGATCAAAGAAGGTAACTGCAGATGCGGGCAATTAAGCCTGCATCTGCGTTCGTTAAGCTTGGGTCTCAGCCAAATCCGCGCCAGCGTTGACTCGCCGAGGCGGGTTCATTGATCTCACTCACCATTGGCGGATAGGACAAGTATCTGTCGCTGTTCATGTTGTAGTAGGACCCATCTGGTGGAGGCGCCGGCGACGGGGACGGAATATAAACGCCCTTGCTGATTAGCATCTGATCATCCCGGGTCATGTGGATGGCGGCGCTGCCATTATTGTGCCTCGGATGCGGCAGTGTACAGGCGTTCACTGGAAAAAACAGTATCCGGTTAATATGTGTGTGCTTAAGTCAAAGTGAGCTCGATTTTATATAGGTTGGTGCTATTTTTTGTGGCCTTAAGCCCACTTTAGCCTGCTCTGGGTTGATTTAAAGTGCTTACCAAAACCCCCACTGCCTTCTCTTTTTTATGGGTGTGCTATCCAGTTCTCTGCTGATTATTTTCCTATATATTTTTCCCACATATACGTGCATTTATGTGGACGTAGCTATGGCTTAAGCTTTGATTGCGACCAAAAGCGGAGCACGCCGTTTGGCTGGCCAGCCGCAAATGGGGAAACGCAAAGCGAGTTCAATTTTAATTTTTGAGCTGCGAAAAGTGTGCACCTATGTTCTCATTTCGAATTTCGATTTCTTTGCCTTTCTAAATTAGTTACATTTTAATATTCAATAATATATAGTGAATAATAAAGCCCTTGAGTCACATTTATCTTAAACCCCAGATGGACTGAGGTTATAGAAACCAAGTTCGTCAATGTTAAATAGATGGAAATAACATGAATACACATTTCTTAGGAAATACCCACTAAATATTGAGATATTGCAAGTGGGAACACACCGGTAGACTCGTACATGTGCCGTGCATGTAGCATGCAACAAATTGCTGCTTGGTTCTGGCCAATTTCATGTGCAAGCGCTCGGAAAGGAAAAGAAAACGACGGCCATTAATTGCAATGCTTGCGACATTGGTGATAAGCCCGTCCAATAAATATGCAAATGCCAATGGAGTCTTCAGTTCAGTTGGCCATAAGGCCACCTGCTTGCGGCGTGACAAATTGCCCCGACATACGGCCACGTTCGGTGAAAATCGAGCGACTGTCAGCCGCAGAGGCGTGAAAGCCGCAAACGTAACAAATTTGTAATTTTGTAAAATAGACTGTGACATCGCAGAGTTTCGGCGGGGGAGGGGGCACCTTTAGCCGTCGCAACCATAATTTCCCGGGCAAAGTTGCCAGCCTGCGGCTGCCTGACAACGCCAAATCGAAGGAAACCTTGTGGTAGACTCCAGTTTGGGCCTTGTTCATCCTGCGGCTTGTTTACTTCCGCACATGTGGGCGTGTTTCCCTAAAAGACAGTCACTCATGAATTATTGATTTTTCGATCAGCGCCGCATTGTTGTGGCGAAAAGAAAAGTCGAGCAAGGAACTGTGTGTTTTCCTTCCAGTTTGGGACTGAGCCAGCTGCATAATTGTTGCCCGGGTCAGGAGCCCTGGTCAGGAGTTCCTGGCTCATTCGATATTAATAACATTGGGCCAAGTTGGGGCGAGGTTAAGAAATGCTTTACGTACAAGCTGAAAAATAGTGCTCCCGCCATGAATATGATTTATCTAAAGGGGAGCCTGAGGGATTTCCCAGTGCTCCAGCGGGCCTCTGCACCCGTTCAAGGTCGGAAAGTGGGTCAGCAGCGCGGACTTGTTGCTTTTGGCCTGCTCATTAACGTGGCAATGTGGCAATGTGGCAACGTGTGGAAAAGGGCCTCATTAAAAGTGCGGCTTTGGCGCTTTCCACGTGTAAATGCATAAATGGTAAATGGAATTGCAACTGTTGCCGGGGTGGCAACCAAAAACCCCTCGAGCTGTCGTCCCTTTTTTCGGCCCTTCTTCTGCTGACTTCCACGCATCACGCTCTTCCAATTTAAATTCAACAAAAAACTCTGATAAAAAATGCGACGCCAACTAACACAAAAACAATTTCCGCTAGCCCCGCCCCTCGAGCTCATGTGCATGCCCCGCCCCACAGCTTTTCCAGTTGGTTGGGGGGCGGTGCTGGGTGCTGGGTGGTGTGTGCACCCGCTTTTCCGCCCGCTTGGAACAACAGCCTTGGGCTGGCTTGTTTGAGATTCAGCTTCCGGCAAGCATTTTAATTTTTTGTGCCACGTGGGGGATTCTTTTGCACTTTCCTCTTCGACTGCTCCGCTCTTCCCTTTTCGCTTTCTTCTTCGCCTTTCTTCGCTGCCTTTGTCTTTGTTGTTCTTCTCCCTCGGCGTGTTTTCCTTTCAGCTCGTCCTGCTGCGCTGTGCTCTTGTTGTTGTTTCGGGCATAAAGAACTGGCGGTACTCACGAACACCCGAGATGAACACACACATACGTAATTATGCGTGTCGCCGCAGAAACCTTGGGTCGGAAAAGCGGGCGGAAAAGCGGGCGGCAAGGACTCGTCTTCGGATTCTCTCAGAGATGAGCACGTGATGTGAATTTGCCGCGACTGACAAGGATCAATCGAAATTTGCATATTTAGTTGCTACTAGCTAATTATTGATTTATCTAATGCCAATTTAAATGGTAATACCCAACATACACTTAGTTGAATGATATTTGGTGACTACAACTTTATTAACAAGGAAGCCTCGACTTCTGTTTCGACGGGAAAACTCCGCACCACGCCTATTTGAGGCGGGAGGGGGCTTTCCAAATTTTCATGCCGTTGACACAAGGTAATTGTATTTTTATCCCAGAGTCTCGGGCGCTTTTCCCTCGGGGTATACATTCTGCAGCTAATGTATTTTTATTATTTCTACGCTTTTGCATTTAAAATGCATTTTGTGCTTTTGTTCCAACTGGCCGGATTGTTATTATAGAACTCCTGTTGTTCTTACAGCTTCGATGCTTTGATAGACTGCCACGGTGTCCTGTGTCCTGTGTCCTTTGTCTGTGCCCCAGACTCAGACCGAGTCCTTCCCCGGTTATTATTCTTCCATTTCCATTTCTGCTTTCCTTAAACTGGAGTTTTTTCTTAAATTAGCGCAGGCCGCACGTGATTTGGATTCCGCCCCAAGCGGCTTATATATAGGGTACATACAGCACATATCCTACGTACGTCAATTGAAAATCAAGACTGACAAAAACTTTGCTCCTCAATTACAATTAAGATGGAGATGTTGTGCTGGAATTGAATTTTCAGCTGCACACCTCCCTCCCTCGCCCCAATAAAGCTTCGATTTCGTTTTCTGTATATTTATTTCCTCCTTCCCCCCATCCGCCTCTTCGCCCAGCGATTTTAGTTGCTTCTTTTCCAGCATTTGCTTTGATTGCACTGCAATCATGGCATAAAAATCAAACCAAAACGAGTGCAGCCAAGGGCCGTTGGGGCGACAGAGGGTTAAGGGGCTCAGGGGTTAAGGGGTTGGGGGTCTGCTCGGTTTGCTGACGTCCTGACAGCGCGTGCAAGGCCCCAACTTTGTTTTGTCCGAAAGTTAATTATCTAAAACGTATTTTTGGCTCTTTCATTTTCTACTGGAAAAATAAATCGCTGAAAAATCACACAGTTCTTTCGAAAGTTGTAGAGTTGCGTTGTCAATAAAAAGATACATATTTTTGGGAAACATAGTCTAAACTATCATTATACTTTCTAGCTATCATTATCATTTCTAACTAACTATTCGGCATATGGAAATTTTATAAAATTCAAAACTAAGTTCATTACTCCGTGAGTGGAGGAATTGCAGAATAATTTCCCCCTTATTTCGGCCTGTTTTAGAGGTCGTTTTATGGAATTTGCACTTACCAACATTATTCGGATAGATGACTGGCAGGGTGCCATCCTTTTGATATCTGGGCGGCGGCATATCCGAGCCCTCGACGAGGTACGTGGACGCCGCCTTCTTGCGCGCCTCGTCCTGCGAATAGAGAAGGATACGAGATGAGCTGCCTGAGTTGACTTGGAGTGGAGAGCGGCAGATGCGACGTGGCCGGGTGTATATCAATTTATATTCCCATTCCCACTTGAGTAATGCCCCGTAATTACTCCACACTTTGCTTTTTGGCATACTTTGGGAAAGGCGTTGAAAGTCGTTGGCGCGTAATTGACAGCCACAATGACAGCGGCGACACACGGACACCAAGGACACCAAGGACGACCAGGACACCCGGCTTGGATTGGATTGGATCAGATGGGGGACTGATTTATAACACGCGCGGTCGCAGTTTACGCACTTTACATACTTTCACTTCAACTTCTGCGGGTTAGGCAGTTGCTGCGGTTTTCCTGCCGCTGCAAGATTACGGCGATAATAAATGATTTTAATAATTTGAAACGATTTGTTTGAAGCAGCCCCCCAAACTCAGTCCCAGTACCAGAATCGGGCCCGTTTTATTCTCCGCTTAGCCCACTTGCAGGCTCATCATTATCATCATCAGCGTCGCGTAATTAATCACGACGTCTTAGCGACGACGTCGGCATGCCGCTTCCGTTTCCGCTCCGCTGGTCTGGACTTGTTCCTTGGACTGGTCTGGGCCTGGTCTGGCGCTTCCTGCCTGTCACTCGGGCTGCTCTCGTCTCGAGCATTGGCAATAATTGAAAACCCAGGGCCGCAGGCCAGGAGGCTTGCTCTGATGACCACCCCCAAATTGAGAGTTGGCCAGACTTTCTTGAACCGAATGGATGCCTTGAATTTGTTTTGCGGCTTATTAACTGCTTTGTAGCTGAGTTATGCCTCCTCTAGCATATTTGTTTTATCTTTGCTATCCACCTGAAGCTATTCCTAAGCCTTCAGTCGCTGGCTTCTTGTCTAATGGGCATTAAGGCTCGGACTACTTACTTTAATTGGCTTTTATTAAAGGCCAACTGCAACAATTGCAGGCCTTAAAAAATATATCTTTTGATATATTTTACCGATTAACGATTACCGATTACCGACTACAGATTTTGTATCTAGCGAATACGAAGTAGCGCATTCAAAATCGGCGTGAACGATAAAAGGCCATATTCAAATTGAACGACTTCGGGGAAATCGCACCGTTCTCCGCCCGTGAAAATGGCGCCTGCAGGACATCTATTTAGCAATGGAAAATGCCTAAAACGCCAGACGATTTTCCACAGCCTTCTCCTCTTCCTGCCCCTTTTCGTTGCTTTTGTGCCCGCCCATTCACAAATTGCATATTCATGCTGACACAAAAGGAAAAGTGAGCCAAAAATGGCGAAAAAGTTTTCAAAAAATGGATGCAAAAAACTTCGGCTTATAGGTAGAGATCCTGGCTGTACTCACAATATATTCCGGCTGGCTGCTGCCCTCATTGGAGTAGGACTCGCTCTTCTCCGAAACGCTGGACAGCGTCTCGCCGGTGACGGTGTCATTATACGAACTGGGCGCGTACATCTCGATGGTTGCCGTTTTTGCCGGTTGATTTGTAGTTTCCGCCACTGTATTGCACAAAAAAATTCCGTCGCCACGAGGAGCGGATGGGGTTGGCGAGGATAGGAGCGGCGTGGAGGGAAACGGATCCGCACGCCAAGGTATGCGCACAAATATTGAAAAGGTGTAATTGGCAGTGACATCCCGAAAATTGATGATTCGCAGCGGGGCCAGGTGGAGCGCGGAGCAGGTGGAGCAGTTGGAGCAGTTGGAGCAGTTGGAGCAGTTGGAGCAGGTGGACGGCGTTGGTTTTTTGCGGGCGTTGATGCAGTGCGCCAGGCGGTGGATATGAGGTGGCCAATTGTGTTGCAGTTGCAGGTCCAGGCAATGCAAATCAAATGCAAATAGCCAAGATTGTCAGAGTGCCAGAAGCAGGAGCAGGTGGACGATGTGGATGCCATGGGTGGGTGGATCGATTGGGTAATGGGTGTTTTTCGGGCGGCGTTTGGGTGTTTGCACGGGTCGCCGGCATTGTGTAAATTATTCACATTTGTCGCAGCATTCGTTGATGTGCATTTCGATGCGGAGTGGGAAACAAAGTAAGGCACATCGGGTAATATTAATGAGTTGATAGTCGGGCAAAGGTAAAAATGTAATTAAATGATTTATGGAGGGTTTTCCGCGGAAGTTAACACGTGTTTGCCGCAGTGGAGTCCATTATTGTAGCGCATTCCAGTCACGAGTCGATGGGATATGTAAAGTATATAAAAATAGTACACATTATAGGATATGGCTTAAATATTTTCAGTTTTCCTGGCTCTTGCTGCTGCTGCTGCTGCTGCTGCTGTATACTCGTATAAAGGGGTTCCTAACTCGCTT
Source organism: Drosophila erecta (assembly GCF_003286155.1). NCBI lineage: Eukaryota > Metazoa > Arthropoda > Insecta > Diptera > Drosophilidae > Drosophila > Drosophila erecta. The sequence goes on from NW_020825200.1 coordinate 18,233,278, forward strand.
AACTCTATATTTATGTTAGGCCTGGCGCTTAAAAACTTCGATTAGGTCAAACTTACTGCTGATCGTTTTAGATAAAGCAGGTGTAATCTAAATTACTACATTTTTTTATAACATTCCAGCTTTTGTTGTCCTCAAACGCCCTTCCCACAGAATTTACAACGATTACGGGCTGAGCGGAGTCAGCAGAAAGGCAAAAAGCAATAGACACGTGTGGCTCCATGTGGCCCCCATGCTCCATGTTCCATGTGCCATGTTCCAGCTGATGGCGATAGGTAAATGGGCAGTGGCAAGTGGACATTGCGCTGCCACTCAGCTGCTATCGCCATCAATGCCATCATTGCCATCATCATCGTCCTCGAGCTATGCAAAGATATAATGGCCCTACGGTTTCTTAATAATACATTTTGCAGGATGTGGATTGGGGGATATACGAGTATGTGGGGGTCCTGTGCGGCACGTCCTCCGGTTACGTGACATGCGGGGACTATTAGTCGATAAAATGGCCGTTTTCTGTTAATTTGCACAAGGAACATTGAATGTTTGGCAGTTATCAAAATTACTTTATGCGCGTTTGTGTGTTGCTAGTGGTTCATGTTGGTCGATGCGATGTATAATGAATATTTAACAAATTTAACAAATTGCAGCCGAATATTCGAGGTAAATTGCTTTGTTCTGTCTCCATTTGTTTGTTTTTCCGCTGTTTATTCTGGGCTGCCGATGCTTCAATTTGCATTTTTTATGATCGACCAACATTCAACGGCGTTTGGTTGCGTTTTAATTCATTAAACATATGCCCAACCCATCCGGAGTCTATACACTTTTGTGGGGGCACTCATTGGGAAAAAATTAAAAATTGAAAATGCATTTAAATGCAGGGCGGCACTGCCGCACGACCCATATCCTGGTTCCTGGTCTGCCGATGACAGCGCCCTATATACCCACCTATTCACCTATATATCTAGATGTGTGTAGCCTGCAGAGCTCACTGATTTAATGGCTTAGCGAGTTAAAAACATTTTCGGCATTTGTCAGTTGTTTTATTTATGACGGCAAGCGAGTTTTCCTGCAGAAGGGCGATGGGCGCGGGGGCATTTAAAATAATAGACCTGGCTTTAATCAATTAAGGCAATTAAAAACATGACCGCTTAGCAACACGTTTTTGTGTTTTCGCAAACAGAGAGCCCGCTGCCTTATAAATGAATTTAGCAAACAAAGCTTAGATCACAGGAAAATGAGTGTTCGAAGTGGGTGTACCCTGGACTGAACTAGCCTTAATCAGGTATTCCTCAGCATTAATATTCTATGTACTTAATAGACAGTATCCATCCCAAAATTCGTAGCACCTTAGCCAAATTCACCAGGACTGACCCCTTGGCAGGGTATTGATGTCCGGCGGACGGGCTTATCACCCTCCGCCGCTCCCGGGCAGTGGACACAATGCGGTGGCCACCGTCAAAGCAGATGCTAACTAATCCGCTCCTGTTTTTCTGGTTGCCACTGCACTTTGCGGCCACGCCACGCCGCACGGAGATTACAAATTTTGCACTTATGCTCGGAAAAGCCCGACCGGAACGCTTTCCATAAACCCATGTAGTATGTGTGGGACGCGGCTTAGACAGATGCTGCGGTCATCTGGCCACGTTAATGACGGCGACGTCTGCTTTGGAGGTCTTTTCTGGTAAGCCCTCTGTCCCGGCCACCGCTCTAAATAATTCGCTGGCCGCGATTGTGGTGTGCCCTTTGCTCTCCGGCTGCTGAGCTATTTGGCGCATTGTCTCTGCTCCCGGCGCTGAATTTATGAACTCCCATTCTTCGTTCCATGCCCACTCCCGCTGCAAATGGATCCGCTCTTTCGGCCTGTCATGGCCAGTTGCATAAGCAGCAAACTTTCGACATTGCTGAGCCAGCCCTCTGGCCTCCAACACCCCGCTTCTCGGCCAGATTTGCTCGATTCCCCCGATTTCCTCGATTTTCCCGACCACGACAGCCTGTGCGCTTATCTCCTCAGATTCGATGTCGCAGCTCCCACGCACGCCACAGAAGGCCCCAATCCCCTGGCCAGCTCCCCGGGCCTCCGTCAATTGTTTAAAGAGTGTCAAAGTCAAGTGCTCGCCAGTGGAGCCCGGTTGGGTGGTCTTATCGCTGGTGGCAACGTTGGCAAAAAAGTTTCGGTCCGACCCGCCCGCCAAGTCGTAAAAGTGTCGCACTCAACTATATCCCTATGCCCGAGATCGGGTTGCGGGCCATTTCACTTTTGTGCCGGCACTCGCTCTAAAGTTTCACTCCTGGCCAAAAGATAATACACCCTCGGTGTTGATGGGTGCACTTGCTCGCTCTATTTCCTGTTTGGAGGCCCCGGCAAAAGTTGGCAATTTTTTGGCCTCGAAACCTATTGCCATATGGAGCTGGGCCCATGCCCCTAACTTGGTTAACCACTCACGAAGGGCCTGGACCAATTGTTTGATGCAATACCTCCTCTGACTCTTAAGTGGGCCAGGAAAGTGCACTCGAACAGACCTTTGATTGTTTTGAAAGCAGTTAAGGACAGATGTGCGCTATGTGGCTTCAATGGTGGATCTCAAAGGTGAAGCAAGCTAATTGAAGTAAACAGATAATCTGAAACTAAAGTTGCTACTACCACCTAGTTTATAATACTCTTCCTATTAGTTCGCAGCAAATATTATGCTCAGTGTGAGGTCGCAATCCCCTTTCCACTTTTTGGGCCAGGCGAAAGGCAATAAACATTAGAGATGGCGCTATTCGGGATGTTCCGGCTCAGGCCCAGCTCATACGAGAATGAAATATGTGGCACTGGGCATTGACTGTGGCTGCGGCGATGCGATGGTCACAGCCGCTCCCTTGTCCATGGCAACTGTGGTCGATGACCGGCAACGGAGCGAACGGACAGCGGACAGCGGATGGAGGGCAGGGGACAGGGGACAGCGGACTACGGAGTGCGGACTACGGACGAACATCAGTCGGCGGCGGAGCTGGACCACTGAACCAGCTGCCAACCACAGACTTTTGGCATAGTTTATCGGACAGCGACAACTACAGCGAAAGGCTTCTTAGGCGGCCTCCAGTGCGGTTGGGCTTTGGTTTGCCGATGAGTGGGATTCGGGTTCAGGACAGGATTGGGCGGAGGAAGTGGGCTGAGATGAGATTTGGAGCGGGATGGATTTCCTTTCTGTGCGCCATGCGGCATTTTGACACAAAGGCACAAATGCACATTAAAAATGCATATCCGAGGGCTGCAACAAAAACACAAGTCAAGTTTCGCCAGCGAAAACATTGAAATATGCAGAGAGATATCCCCCGTCAGGGTCCACCGACTCCCACTCCCACTCCCGCTCCCACTGCCACTCCCACTGCCATACCCAATACCATTCCCGAGCCCCCAGCTCCGCCGGCTGGCCAACGCACCAGTTTCTCTGACAACTTCACGGAGAAAAAAGAACGAAATGGATGGAAAAATTGTGAACACTGAAACGGGAAAAGTAAAAATCCTTTTGGGCATTGTCAGTTATCGGCTTTTGACAGGGATAAGGGGATGGGGCTGAGATGGGGATGGGGTTGGGGATGCGGCTGCTCCCCTTGCCACTTTCCGTACATTGTCATAAAAATGTTGTTTCTTCCAGGAGGGTTTTGCTCAGCTCCTCGCATTCGCATTCGCATCGCATCGCATTCGTTTTCGTTTGCGTTTTCGGCTTGGCTGCTGTGTTTGTTTGCAGCAAGACTGAAATATGAATTTTCTTTTGTGTGGAGCGGGATTGCATTCGTATCCCGGCACTCTCCATTTGTTCAACTGTGCCGCACTGGCAGCGAAACGAAGGACAGAAATAATGGAGTCTGGCCCGGCCTGGGATTCTTAGGGAAATTTCTTATTTATGTCCTGCGGCTGTAGTTCATGCTTTTCGTGCTTCCCGTTTGAAAATGTCAAAAAATAACTGGCCCACATTTTGTTCCCCGATTAAGTCAGCTTAGTTTAGTTTCGGGGCGTGTCGCCCTCTTTTTCACTCGCCTAATGAATCAAAAGTTTTCCACTGACAGAGCCCGAGATGGTAATCAAGTCATAACTCAAATGTTTACGAAAACTGCATGACGGAGCACACATTACAGTACCAAATAAGTAGGACTGCAAGATGTTTCTCACTCTGGGCAAAGAGAGGCACTTAGCCTGGCTTGTAAGCCAAAAAAGGAGCGTCAACTTAATATACATTTGTAAGAACTGTTTCCCTCTCTGATTTCGCCTTCGAGACCTTTATTGAGGTGTCATGTGCTCCTCCAGCCGCCGCATTGAGTTCGGCATGCAGCTCCACTTGCTGCCCGGCTCATGCACTCCGGCTCAATGGAAATAATTTGGTTAGCCGGCAAATGTGTTGTGCAAGTCGACTGGTGGCACGTAACAGCGATTCCGCGCTGGCACATTGCGTATACGCCGTGTGTGCTGGCCACGTCTCAAATTTGCCAGCCAGTTGGCTGGAGAGACTCGGCTAAGGAAAGCTGGTAACAATCAGGGCCTCCATTTAAAGTTGGCTCCGCTCTAGTGGCGAAAAATAATTTCGTTTTAATAAACAGCCCTCGGCAAACATGTCCAGCACTTGTCGACACGTGCGCCACGACTGCTGCACCCCGTCCGCAGCCCGGGAACTGGGAAAGCAATCTGATTTCCGGGAGATTGTGCATTCAGCTAAGAAAACGATGCACATTTGTCTTGCTGGCTGTCCGAGTCGCTTGTTCAATAAACAGCAGCTCTTGGCTGCCGGTTGCCCAGGATGCATCATTATTTTCTGTCATCATTATACCCCAGCCGGAGACTGCTTGCCTTGGCTGCTGCATCCTGGCCATGCCATGCTTGGCATTGGTTGCTGGCGGAAATTACCAGCAGCCAAGGCGGAGTGGATCCTGCCCGGCCTGGGTCGTAGGAGCCTGCGTATGCAGGAAATTGTTTAGTGAGCTTCATAAAGGCAGCGACGTCCTCAGTGGGCAGCGGATGCAGCACAACGCGCTCGCTTCCGCTTCCGGTGGTGTCACGGAAGCGGTGCCGGCTGCCGCTGCAAGATGGCAGTGCAATTGTCTAGTGGTTCCCGGAGTGGCACTCGAGTCCCGCTCAGAAGTAAGTAGCCCCAATCAAAGACGGACCCCAACTACCAGCCGCAGCAAATAAAGCAGCGTAGCATGTATACTGCCCAAATAATAGTCACAATAATAATAATAATAAATAATAATAACCTTTCTTGCGGCGCTGATGCACAAAGAACCAGGCAACCAGCGAGGCGTTGACCAGGAGGAAGCCGAATGCCGCCAGAGAGATGCCAATTATGACCAGATTCGGTGTGCTGCTGGAGTCCTCGGTTAACTCGGCTGGCATCAGTTCAAGTCCTTGACAAAACGAGCCATGCAAAAAACAAAGAGAGAATATGGTTGCGAAAATAAAACAATAAATAAATGCGAAATGAAATGAAAAATTGTAATAAAAGGGAATAATATCGTGCGGAATAAAAATATAAAATGGCGCAGAGCATAGCAATGAACGCGCTGCCCCAGTTCCACGTCCGCGTCTGTCTCGGATTCGGATTCCGACTTGGACTCGGACTCTGAATCGGGATTTGGTCATGGCTTCCGAACAAAGGACTGTCTGGGGTCGGGGGTCAGGGGTCAGGGGTCAGCGGTCGAATTCGGTTGGCATGGCGGGCGCACGCAGCGAAATCAAATAAAGAGACCGACTAGCGACCAGCGAGTGACGCAAATCACGTAGAGCCTGCGAAGCGGAGCCGGAACATGTGATGGCAAATGAAATTAGCGACGCCATCGCCATTCCACAGCGATTCCCATCGCGATGTCCAATCCCAATACCCTACCCATACCCATTTTCCCTGCCTTCCCTTACCCGATCCCTATCCCATTCCCATTCCCATTCCCATTCCCAATCCCATTCCCTCCGCAATTTGCTGACCACCGGGCACGTGCGCTTACGACGCCCACAAATTAAAAGAAAATAACGGAGGCGACTGCGAGCCCAGCCGGGGGAATTAGGAATTCAAATGTCCATGGACTCGCGCTCCGCGGTTCCGCAGCTCCGACAATAGCTGCCCATGTGGCAGCACACTCAGAAGATAACTTGGGTTCGGAGGAAGTAATATTTGAAGGATAAGAGATGTATAACACTAGGATCATTGTCTGAAATTAATCAGCCAGAATTATAAAATCTGGTACTTCACTTCGAGGACCTCTTCACTAGACACAAGACATAGGAAAGATGTGGATGCTAGGGCATTTCTCCCTGTGTGGCAGCAGCAGCAGTAGCCGCAGGATTCACGGATTCACGGATCCCCTCACCTCGCTTGAGGCGCTTCTCGTTCCGTTTGTGCAGACAGCAGCCGATGACAAACACGTTGAGCAGGACAACGACGATGCCGGCGCCCACGCCCACCAGGAGCATGCCCGATGTGCCGCCCAGCGGCGTCTGGCTGGTGGTCGGCGGTCCGCCTCCCAGCGACGATGCCGGATGCGAGGGGGGCGGCGCTTCTGGCGGACGGAATGCGATGTGCGAGTGGTGGATGGGATAGTGGCCATTTGCGGTGGTGGCGTCGTCCGTGTTGTTGACGTCGGTGATGGTCGTAATGCAATTCCAATTAACAGCAGCGAGGGTCGGAGGAGATCATTGAGTGAGACATAAAACCGGATTGAGGCGGCTCCATATGAGGCCGTCCTGCAAGCCATTTCTTGCGCTCCATAACCTACGGTCGCGTCCATTTGTATAGCCAAGTTGGTGGTGGTGCAGGCCCAGTTCTCGTATTAAATCTTTAAATCTGTGCATCCCCAGTCTTTTTATACTAACTCCATTTGGTGTTCCCTTTTAGCAAACATCGATGTTAGGCATCGCATTTATGGTTTCTGCTCACTGTGTCTATGGCTGCACCTGGCTAAGCTATCTATTTGTAAACATCTTGCTGGTTAGCTATTTTCATCACTAATTTCGTTTGTGGAACATGTGTGCCTGATTGGAATTCACTGATTTATTTGGATGTGCCTATGTTCCTGCGGAAATAACGAACTCTAGTGCATGGGTTTGTTTTACTTCATCAATTATTTCGGTTGACTCATTCCGTGCGTGCTGCTAATTAGGCTGATAGCTGCTTATCATACTGGCTACCTAATTAATTCCACAAATCTGCCGAATAGCTGCCTGACAACTGGCTGGCACCACCACCCCGCCTGCTAGTTACCGATTCTTCTGTAGAATCGAGTCCCTGCTCCGGCGGCCACTGGCAATAATGGCCAAATGGTGGACTCGCATAAATCAATGTCAGCATTGCTGGTCGAGTGCGGCACTCGCAGCTAATTTGAATGGCTCGCACTGAGGGGCGGACTTACCTTTGGTCTCCGCCCGCGCCAAATCCGGCAGGTAGGAGCTCTGGCCCAGCTCGTTCCAGGACATCACCGAGAAGAGGTAGAGCGTATTCATGCGCAGCCCGCCGATGGTCAGCTTGTGGCTGTTGGGCAGTCCATCGATGTATTTGTACTGCTCGCGGTCGGCCATCCTGCGAATGGGAAGGCGGAGTGCAATTTCATTACTGCCAGGACCCTTGATAATTGCACACGGCGAAAATGTGGAAAACGACCCCTTTTGAGTCTTTAAGAGTAGCACTATTTTAATGAATTCTAACTCCTAACTTTCTTACAAAGCCTTAACAAGTTTTAAGACTTAGAAGAATGGCTTTAAAACTGTTTCCCCTGCATTTTTTGAATGTACGAACACCACTCACCTGTAACGCACTCGATAAGAGGCCTTGAGGCCACCATCGAATCCGGGAGTCCAGGCCACAGTGACTGCGTCGTGGGTGACGTTCAAGATATTCAGGCTGAGTGGTGGGTCAGGCTGCGAGGTGATCTCCAGGCGCACGGTCTCCACCGCCTCACCCAATTCGTTCCTGGCCACGCACTCATACGCGCCGTAGTCCGCGGGCGCCACCTTGTCCACGATGAGGGTGGACTCGTAGGTCAGCGAGTCAATCTTGCGCTCCTCCACCTCGTACTTGTACGTGCGGTTGATGGGGAGGTCCTTCTTTTCCTGCCGCCAGATGAACTGCGGCTTGGGTGAGCCCTGTGCCCGGCAGGGCAGGCGACCCCGTTCCCCTGTCCCACTGGCGGCCCGCAGGAGCGTGGGAGCCTTGGCGATTTCAGGCGCAACTGGAGAAGTGACGAGAAGTTGTGGATAAAGGAAGTGAAGCATGACCAGGTAAGACGACAGCTCTCTGCGACTTTAATAACTTTAATGAACCACTTACACTTGACAATCAGAAGGATATCGCGGTTAGTCGGATTGTCCACACGGTTGTCGGCCACGCACCGGAAGTTGCCCACATCCTCTCGCTTGGCGTCCTTGATGTGGAGGTAGGAGGTGCCGTTCGCGAAGGTCGTCGATGTTTTCACGGTCATGTCGTAGCCCACTCGCTCCCACTTCACGTGCTCCTCGGTCAGCGGCTTGCCCTCCACGGTGCAGGAGAGCATTGCATCCTCGCCGGGATTGACGACGATGTTCTCCGACACCGACTTGATGGTGGTTCCGTCTGCATGGCGATGGCTCAAATTAGCCCAATGAAGGGAATCGCACAAAGCGCAGTACTTACATTCCACCACGACGGTGATGTTGAGGGTGGCTCCTCCCTGCGAGTTAGAGGCGCTGCAGGAGTAGATCCCCGCATCATCCCGGTGCAGCCGTGTGAAGTTCAGGCTCCCGCCATCCGCAAAGATGCGATGCTCGCCGTCCTGCGGTATTGTGGACCCATCCTTGGTCCACTTATAGATCACTGGCGTGGGATTGGCCCGAGTTTGTAGCGACACCTGCAGCGATTCGCCCTCCACGCCCACCGCCGTCGACGAGGGCGGCGGCACGAACTTGGGTCGATCTGGGGATTTTGGACAGACTCAAATTAATTTCTGTCATGGGTCATTGCGATGTCTCTTGTCTATGAAACAGTTAAGCACTACACAATGGACTGATCCTATTTCATAAAAGCACGTTTCTTTATTGAAATATCCGTACCTAGTGGACTTTCATTTCGAAAGCCAACGGATACAGAGATCAAGATTTGCTTAGAGACATCGGACACAAGTTCCACTGCCGCTCCCATGCTCAATTGCTGAAGGAATCGGCCTGCGATTGCAGATCTCGTCTAATTGACCAATTAGGCGGGACGTACTTACACAGAACATCCAGGCTGACCGCCTCGTGGGCGCTCCGCTGAAGAGCCTCGTTGGCGCTCTGGCAAGTGTAGACCTGGCCGTTCATTTCCTGTGTGACGTTCACCCTGAACTCCAGCGTGGAGACCGTGCCGCCCCAGAGACCCGGCTTGGACGTGTTATTAATGCCTGTGGGTTGGGTCATGTCGGGAGTTCCGGTGGGCGGACAGGGACACAAGATCCGGATGGGGCAGGGCAATGGGAACGGGGATGGGATAGGAGCAGGAGCAGGAGCGGAGAAGAAATGGGCGTAATTTTAGTGACTGGCAAGCGAACCGGATGTTGTCGTGGAAACGCCTCGCACCAGCAAAGTGCACTGGTGGCGCCGGCAAGTCCATGGCGAATGGCGATGGGCAAGCTTCCAATTGCCAAATCGCTTGGCCAAGCAGCCATGCCCTTGCATAACGTACGTACCTTCGATGGGTATGCCGTCCTTCCACCAGGACAGCTTCGCCGGCGGATTGCTGGAGCTGGAGTCGCAAATGATAGTAGCCTCCATGCCAGGTCGCAGTTCTTCCGGTTCAATGCGTATTTTGACCGTCTCCGGGGCAACTGGAAGAGCGAGCACACACACCAATGGGTAATAAGAAAGGATGCGGTGGTCGGCAGTCCCCGCTCCCAAATTCAAGGCGCAGCTGCTGCACTCAACAAAACAATTTTACCCTTGATCTGAGCTATAAGTTTCAACTATTATTTTTTTCACTATTGTAGTCAGTTTCAATGGAATTGGTGTCTTTACTTTATCAATTAACTTACATTCATAAAATAAAGAATATTTTCTTAACGTTAGGAAAAGTAATTAGGGGTGTACTAATATATTTCACAAGGAAGCTTGGCTGTTAGAACTAAAAATTTAAAGGAATATTAAAGTGTCAGATCATTCTAATAAATATCTTCAAACTAAACTGGAATAAAACATCTAAATTGTACTGCCTAGTTATATAAGGCACCTCTTCTTATTTATTTATTATCATCATTTGTTGGAATATGAATAAGTAGTATAAGAAAAGTCCATATCTGATATATACTCACAGTGGACGCTGAGCGTGGTGGACTGAAAGAGCGGGATCTCGGTGGCGCTGTTGGAGGCCTCGCACCGGTACTGGGCCTGGTTGTCGGACACATTGGCCAGAATGGTGATTTCGGCCGACACCGATTTGTCCGCCGCCCGTATGACCGAGTTTATCTGCAGCGGAATGGAGTACTTATATTTTTTCTGGGTGGAAAGCGTCTCCGCAGAGCGCAGCTGGCGGATGCATTTTAATTTCGCTGATAAAACGTCGTCTAATCTGGCGGGCGAGCAGCTAGCGAGGGAGCTGGAGCGCAAACACGGCACACAGATGAGTCCCCCGAGGGCGGACATGAAAACTCTGACACCGCAACAAATGGGAAACGCTGAAACAGGAAGCCGCACCTGAAACTGCAGGTGCTCCTGCCACCTGCCACCCACCAAGCACCCACTAAGCACCCACCAGCCACCGCCCAGCAGCCAACATTCCGTCGTTCAAGTGTGTGGGCTGATGAGCTGCGGTTGTGGGCGACTTGTTTTATTTTTGCACCGTATTTACCGCCTTTTGTTCAAAGTTCTAACGATAGTTGTGCTCCCCCGATTATTGGTGGGTGGCAGGTGTGAAAACCGAAATCGCTCTGCCATCAGAAGCACACAGCACGAGGGCACGGCTGCAATGGCTGCAGTGGCTCATTAGCACTTTAAGCCCATAAAGCGGAAGCGGAAATGGTCAACAAAAGCGCCATTATTGTTTTGCGGATGTTTGCTGCCTGCCGTTGATAGTGCTCTCTCCCTGCCGCTCGCTCTTTGTTCCGTTATATGTGTGTGTGTGTGTGTGTGGGTGTGTGTGCGAGTGTGTGTTTGAGTTTTCTGCGCAAAATGCAAACAAAGGGCGGGAAAAAGGGAAATTTGTGCACTCACCCTTTTGTCGTTTTTGTACCATGTTAGCGTCGCCAGCGGATTGCCGCCTGATGAAACGCAGAGCAGTTTTTGCACCGAGCCAGCTGGGATAATTTGTCCCTCCATATAGCCAGAAATTAATGGTGGCGCAGGCGGATCTGTGGGGGCAGTGGGAGAACACAGCACGGGATAAGAAAAACGTACCGAAAAAGAGACAAACAAAGGAGCGCCAAGCAGGGGGAATGGGCCAGCGAATTGTGGGCCCAAAAACTTAGCCACGAGCCAGCAAATTATGGTCTACAACAATAACAGCAGAGGACTCCGGAGCAGCGCCAGGACTAGGACCCACCGCTGTGTCCTTCGTGAGAGCTGCCAAGAGCGGCCGAACAATAAAAATTAAAATTATTTAATTTGCCGCGCATAAAGTAAAAATATCCGCAGGGCGTCCGCATCCTCAAGGCATGACCATGCACATACCATCGCTTCGTCCTCCGTCCTTCGTCCTTGATTGGGCGCTGGGCGGCGAGCTGGAGGACCGCTCATTACCTCGGGGGTCCGTTAGTCATTTTCAGTGCTCATGGTATGGGTAATAAATGTAAATCTCTCGCCGCCCCGCCCCCGCAGCTTTTCCCCTGTGATGTAGGTCAGAAAAATTAATTAGCGCTGCAGGAGGGCGCTCACAAAGGACATCCACCGCAGGGTGGGATTGGCGGAGGGGCGGAGGCTGGATAAACCGAAACTAGAATCGCAATTATTAATAAGCCCCAACATCGGCTTAACTACTGCCCCAAACCGAATCAGCCCCACTCGTCCTGTTGTCGAGTGATTTCACCTGTCAGTCCTTTCATCTTCCCCAGAAACCCGCAATCCCAGTTTCCCGGTGTCCTCCTCCACCGACATCGGTTTTTCCTGCGTGTTTTTTGTCAGTGCCTTCGCTTATAATTGAGTCAAATGAAGAGTGACATCGAACATCGGATAATGGAGTTTGAGACACTTGCAGTTGTCGCGTGGCGGAGAAGTGTCACTCTGCGGCAGGAAAAGGGGGTGGTGTCAAAGCCCGGGATGCGCACATCCAGTTGGACTTTCACGTGGGTCACCCGAGTTGTGTGGGCATAGGAAAGTTGGCATAAACATTGACAGCTTCTCATGCGTGCAGAACGAAAGCTGCTTTAACGGAAATATCGAACCGAGATTGTTGTATGTTGTATGCTTTCAAAGCACTTTTATCACTCTCCTGTAGAAAGAGGATTTATCAACATACTTGAAGTATTTACCACCCACTACCAATTTATTTCACCACTTTAACTGCTGCATACTGACTGTACATCTACATGAAGGGGCTGAATATTTTTGAAAACACTGACTGCGATTTACATGACTAAAAAATATTCCTTGCACATATGAACAATTTACAGGATCCAGCTGCAGACTACAGCAATCCGCAGCTGGTAAAGAGAAGACCCCGGCTGAGCTTTCCGTTCTTAGTGCCGTAACTCTGAATGCACTCGCATATCTTGCTGCCCTTCACAATCCGCCCGAATCCCACACGGGATCCATTGACCACGGTAAGCGGCTTGAACGAGATGGCGAAGGCCAGGTGGTGGGTGAATCCCGTGACGTAAGCCTTGCTGAAGGATAATACGTTGGCGGAGGCCCCGTGGTCAATGACTTTGGCGTCGTACTCCAATGGCTGGTGGAGCAGCGAGTCCGCCGACAGCAGCAAATCGGTTTCCAGCCAGAGATTGGGGAACAGTCGTTTGACCATGAACTTGGTGTGCTGATTGCACATGCAGGACTTGATCAGCTGCAGCACCACCAGCGGAGCAGCCTCTGTGTACAGCTGCACCACAATCCGGCCCAGTGGTCGTGCGTCCTTGAGGTACAAGTCAAAGTAGACACGCGGTCGGAAGAGGCGGCGTAACTCGGCATCCGATTTGGGCAGCGGGATGTTGAAGGCCTCGTACTTGGCCATCGCCTGGGGCGGCAGCTCCAGTGGAGCGGCGGTCGCTGTGTTCCTGGACTCCCGCATCCGCTTGTCCGACAGCCCGGAGTCCACCTCGCTGTTCACCTCCAGAATGCGTCGGCCGAAATCGCGATTATCGCGCTCCAGTTTCTCCAGTGTGAGCAGGGCCATGGGAATGCTGGAGGAGGCGTGCACCGTATCGTAGCGAAACGGATTGATGGCTCCGTGGGTGCGCATCGTCCGCGAAATCTCCACCAGCAGCTGGATGTTGGCCTTGGTGCGCTTCATGAACATCTGCGCTTCGTCCCGGAGGTTGTTTACTCCGGTGATGCGGGCTGCCTGAAAGTTGGGCGCCTCGGCGTCCACCGTGCTGATCGCCCCCTTGATCCGCTCCCGATGCTGGTGCCACATCTTCATGTGGTTCAGCATCAGGAGGCCGCCCAGGATCTTCTTCGGCTTGGCCCTGGCCGCCTTCCTGCGCTCCTTCACCTTCAGCTGGGCGGTCAGGCGCTCCTGCTCCGTCAGTTGGGCCAACTCGCGCTGCGACGCGGACACGCAGATCGGAAAATCAGCCATTTAAGGAGTCGCAAAAAAGTGTTATCCAGAAATAAAACTAGCTAAATCGAGAATTTCTCTACTGGAGCTGTCAACCGAGGCGTTATTTAACTAAAACTAAGGGAAAAACGAAAGCTGGGTGGATATGGAAATCGGAAATTTTCCTTTCCTGCCTGCTTGGCGATTTTAGGTAAGTTGTAAGTTCACTTGGCTGCGCATACTTACAAAGGACATTGATCGTGTGGGTGGACACGACGTTCTCGGTCAGCTGCATGTTCAGTCCGTGACAGATGACGACCAGGGAGCGCTTGTTGGGCTCCACGACGGCGGTGATGTTCGAGGTGGTCGTCCAGCCGCCTGCGATGACAGGCAGAGATGGAAATGGATTAGGCAGGGGATTATGTCACACCGGCAGCAGCACTTACCCTCGGGACTGACAATCGTCTTTGAGGTGGCGTTGCGCACCTGCCGCCCGCCCACCATCCATTTGATCTCGGCGGGCGGGTTTGATGGCGCGGTGGTGCATGTCAGCGGCACCACATCGCCGACGCGCGCCTCGGTGGGTCCCATTACGGTGACGTGGGTGGGTGCAACTGGGGAGGGAGAGGGTTTCGGGTTGATTTCAGTTACCGGGAGCAGCATAATGAAGGAGGCATTAATATGTAATAGGTTTGCGGCGAGGCACACACGAGTATCTCCTGCCCGCCAGATACCAAAGAACCCCCGGGCTTCCCGTTTCCCGCTTCCCGCTTCCCTAATAGCCTTGACGGGAATGTCGGCTCCTGATGCCGCCTCCATGCAAATGATGACTGAGTGACTGACAGTCCGTCCGGCTGCGGAGCTATTACCTAATGCCATCGAGGCGGAGAGCAGGAGCAGCTGCAGCTGCCTTGATGGATAAGTGCATACATTACGTATACGCAGCGTTGTCCTTGGCTCCATATAGGACCCGGACTTGGGCTTGCGAATGGCGCGCGGGGAATACGTAACTTTCGACTCGATATGTTTCGCATATAAATAAACATTATGAATTCTTAACTTCTCGCATCTTTCGTCGGTCCGTCTCAGCCATACATCTTCATTCCGGGCACACACCCTGCCACACACCCTAACACACACACTCGGGAGGGGCAAAAGAATGCTGATGCTGAATGTATTCCTGCTACGTCTTCAGTTTTGTTGTTCCACATTCGTTATACATAAATAATGCGTGTGCTAAGAGCTCGGGACGCCAGCTGAGGCCACATCTGCTGTCTATGCGATGCACAGGACGAAAGGATCCACCACAAAGGCACACGGGTATATGAGAAAGTAATACTAATAAATTTGAATAAAATCTGGTTTTGATATATAGAAAAGCCGTATGCAAAGTGCTCTAGCCGACAGCTCGATGATTTCTCTCAGTGCAGTGTTTCCGTGCGACTGCTCTTGTATTCGTTTGTGCTGGCCACTCAATGTGGCATACTTATTGGGGCAAGATGGGCCGAGTGGGCAGGCCTGACCTGCATGGCGCTTTGATTGGTATGCGCATAAACTGGAAGCTGTCAGCTAAACGAGTTTCTGCCTAACTGGGGGCGGAGTAGCCCTCCACGCACTTAAGGCCCGCTTCAGGTAAAAGATGCCAATTTCAGCGGACTGCCAAGCACTTGAAATTTAAATATCGCGTATGCGCCTCATCCATTTGCATGTGAGGCAAGACACATGAGCCCAAGTGGCGGCTGCTGGGTTGGGATTGGGGCATGCAAATGTTTGCTGGTCTCCTCCGTCCATCCGTCCATCCGTCCGAGTGTCGCGCTAACGACTTTGGCACCGCGTCGTTCCGCCCGTCGGCTTTGTGTGCCTGATTGCAATTGTTGCAAGTCTAACAAGCTGCAGCGGCTGGGTTCGGAGACTCAGAAGTTCAGAGGTCGAGGGACCAAGGAGGAGGGCCCTGCGCTATTTGGCACTTGAAAAGAATTTGCATTGCTTGATTTGACAAAGCCAAGTGGGACGGCGACTGGAGAGGCTTTCAAAGTGCAAACTTAAGCTTAATTGCAAAAGAAAGCAACAGCGAAAGACTCCATTCCCGGTCTCAAATCCAGCAGCATCTGCGAGTGAATCGCCTGCCAAGTGAGGCTGCTGGCTCTGTGGAACTCGGAAGATGTTGCCGGCAAGCCAGGCTGTTGACACCAGTCCCCACAGCTCCCTAACCCGCATCCTGGCCTGCAATCTAGACACCTATTAAATCTGATACGCTACTCAGCCCGGGCTGCATATAAACATAAGGAACGCACAATTAGGCGGCGCAAATTGGCAGCAGATCCTCTGGGAACTCGACTTACACAGCACGGATAGCTCCACCTCCGCCTTCAGCGCATTCTGGGACATCACATTGCTCGCCTCGCAGCGGAACCGCGCCTTGTTGTCGCCCGCCTCGGCGGTAAAGGTATATATGTTCTCGGACAGTCGGCCAGAGGTTCTGCAAGAAGGTGTTATTACATAACTGGGTCCGCCCTGATTGCTAGGATAATAGAAGTACGAATCTTACCTGTAGGCCATGCGTATCTGGGAGCCGTTCTTGTACCAGATGAGCTGGGCAGGCGGATTGCCGCCGCGGCTCCGGCACATGAGCTCCACCGTCTGGCCACGGCGCAGAGTTTCGCCCGGCGAGTATCCTTCGATGTAGGGCGGTCCTGGGGGATCTGCGGGATTAGAACGGAGCACGGTTTGAAAAACACCAAGTTGCGACAGTTTGCTGTGTTTACAGTTCGCATATTTAATGGCGACTGCTGTCCGCAAATAAATTGAATTTACACTAAAGTAAAGTGCGGCGAACGCATATGTGCATAAATACATGGAAATTGGTGGCGTTTTTAATTGAAGTGTTTGCATGCAAATCGTTTATGCGGTCATATGCATTATTTTCCGATTCCGCCTTTTTTGGGCCCCGATTTGGGCGTCGCTAATTTCCCTTGTTGTGGGCGTGGCGCTGGGCGATTAATAATAGTGTACAATACCGCAAAGCAGTGGGAAAAGCAGCGACAGTACGTGTTGAATACATTTGGGAATTATGGGCAGATGGAAATCACTTGGTAGCAGCTAGCATCGACTTTCGAAAGGCATCGGCTCCTAGCCGGCTGTAATATATTTTCCTCATCACAATTTGACAAGCGGTCAACCGTATTGAATCAACAGCAGCCATCAGGTGGGGCACAAAAGCTGCCACGCACACACACTCTTCTGGACGCACGCCCCCCGCAGGCATGCATCGAAAAATTAAATTAAAATCACTTGAAATATGGTACGAGCGCGGGGGAGCAATAATAGCACCATAATTAAGACCCACAGCAAGGGAAAATGAAAGGGGATGCCTCCCGTTCGGGCGCCCCTCCAATCCCGACCTGAATTCGCAGATAGCACGGCTCGATTTTCGCCATTTGCAATTTTTTCGCTTTTTTGTGCCAATTACATCGCGACGAGCTCGGGAAATGGCCAACGAACTGTGGCAGTTGGGGCCACCATTTGCCAGCTGCCTATGCATAAATAACAAACATAATTAATTTGAATGTGCGTGTGCAGGTGGAGCCGTAGTCATCACGGCCATAGTTACGGCCTCCGGCTATTGCAGGTGCCTGGAGCCAACCACCGGCACCCCCAGTGTGCCACCAGTGCCACCACGGCCACCACTGCCAACGGCAACAATCAATAAGAGGACTTTTGGCATTCGTAATGGCCGCTGCTCCCGTGCAGCATCGCAATCCGCATCCACATTGGCATCCAGTGGCAGCTGCGCGGCACATTAGAATTTAAAAACTAATTAATACGCGCCCGAATCGCGCAATTAGCGGCCGTGATGGCAAATGGCATCCGCAACGGGAGCGGCCGGTGGAATCCGGTGCAAAAAATTCATTGCCTGCACTGGACGAAAATCCCATTAATGTTTGAGTTATGGAGCTCATTGGAAAGGCATTTAATTCGTGTGCACAAGCAAGCTTAAAGATACAATAGTATCTTATATAGTAATAGTATAGTATAATAAAAAATGGTTTAGCTTTGCACGGAAAGCGAAAGAGGGGCCAGAAAATATGAGTTTTCCAGTGCATCAAATGGAGCAGGCTGCTCCTTCTTGGAGACTCCACCCACATACACACACCCAGCACGCACGTTCAATTGTACGAGTATAGCAAATTGAGCCGGCTAATGAGGTCACCCACACGAACCCTCCGATTCCAGGCAACCTGGGGGTCGCTTCCGGACGCGTCCACCCCGCCAGGACCAGCCCAAACAGATGGCGATGGAAGGCTGAGAAGCTACTCACACAACACGGACAGTTGGACGGTGGCCCGCATGGGCATGTCCGGCGAGAGGGCCTTGTGCCTGGCCTGGCACGTGTACTCCGTGTAGTCGTCATCTGGACCTGGCTGCAGTTTCAGGCTCGACGTGGTCGTGAACCGCTTGGCCGTCGACTCCTCCACGGTGTCCTCGCGTTTTTCTGCAAGTAGTCAAATATATGCATTATTAAACAGGTGTTTGCAGGGCATGGAAAGTAATTACCTAAGAACCCATTTATTAATTTACACATTTTACAATTTACTATCGATTGATTTGCTAACAGAGCACTCGTATCTACTGCAGTGCCCAGTTTACTGCCTCGGGGCACAAGTATTTCGCAACTCCCATCAATCCCACACCAGCGCAGTACAAGTATTTTGTGACATCATTTTCAGTTATAAATTTTGAACGAGCCTCATCTGCGCGGCCTAAAAAGCGGCTCCCACCCAACTATCTGGTGGGGCAGCAGCAGCACCATTTCATCACCAAGCGGGGTAATCACCAAGATGGCCGTCTGCCCACATTAACCGCCATTTACGCGTCCCCACCACAGATACTCACACACACACGCGCGCCCTGACAGCCTGCAAATGATACGGGACCCGGCCAGAACTGGCCATTCCCGCTCGGAATAGTACGGTTTGGGGTCCGGCCGGAGTGCTGCCGCAACATATTGCGTCATAAACATAATTCATCATGCAGCTTCCTTCCGCTGTCCACATTTCCTTGCGGATTTTCCTACATTTTAACGCCGCTTGGCGAATTTTCCTCCCGCCGCTTGGCTGTTTTTTGCTGCTTTGTTTTTTATATGTTTACCCGAAAAATTTCCATCATCATCGTCGCCGACGCCGTGCGTTTCACATTTTAAGCATTTTTAACGCGCCAGTTGTGCTAAAATGATTCCGTTACTGGCCAAATGGCTGGAAGGGCGCGGAAAACCCGCCACCCGGAAAAAGGGGCAACTGTCGAACGCCGTGGCCGCCCACATGTACCGTTGTAGGGGCCATAATCATTATGAAAATTAAAAGTCGTGAAGGCGGCTAAGCGCCACCGCCCACCGCCCACCGCCCACTCCGTCCGCCCAGCCCATTTACCATTTACCACTCACCCATTGACATTTGCATTTTTCCATATTTTCCAGCAGCTCTGTTTCCCAATTTGCCGACTGCCCAGCAGCGGCTAAATGACAAGGCACAAACACAGGGTCCAGGACGAAGGACGAAGGATTCTCCACAGGACGGGACAGGACAGGACAGCATAGCGAACCGCAGAGCAGATAAGGGCCGAGAATCGACAGTCGGCGCTTTGCCGGAGTATAAAATTATTATTTAAGCACCGTCATCAGGCCGAGAGTCCACGTCCATTTCCCCGTGCACCCCCGCGCGGCATCCTGCGCATCTCCACTCCATCACATCACATGTGCGATGGCCAAACGGTTGACAGGCGTCACTTTGCCCATCTCCATCTGCACCACCGCCACCTTCACGGCCCGGCTCATCCCCATCCCCATCCCCATCCCCATGCCCACCCACATCCGCTTTTATCCCGGCTTAAAGGGCCTGGCCAAAACATTTACACTTTTTTGTTCTGCATAATGCCTTCCAGGAGAAAATGTATATTGTTATGTTCGAGCAACCCATTTTGTTTAGGCAGTCTAAACAGCTCAGATATCTCCGACGCGTTATGTCCAATTGGGTTCCCTATTAAATATTATTCGAGCCTTTTATTGCTTATATTTCAGGAGCATGTTTTATTGCTCTAGATTAATCAATAGTTCGCTTTATACTAGTCATGTATCCGTTTGTTGCGGCAACTCAGATGCAATTTCAGGATCCTCTTTTGTGACCTTTGTGACAGGTGCGGGATGCAACCATCATGCATGGCTGGGTATTAAGTGTAATGACTTAGTGGCTACTAACCTGGTTTGTACTCCACGTTGCCGCGATACCAGACGATTTGAGCCGCCGGCTTAGCATTGGCCACGATGCACTTGAGCTGCAGGTCCTGGTTCTCGCGCACCTCCACCTTGGAATTGTGGCTGTAACCTTTGATCTCGATCGAGGCTGGCGGAGCTGGAAGAGAGGAGCAGTGGGAACAATTAGGGGCCGGGCCACAAAGCAGGGCGGTGGTTGCAGGTCGAAACAAAAGCTAATGGCTGCCAGGGAGCTTTGCTCATTATGGACCACAATGGCATTACAGGGCGTTTTGTGGGCGCGGCTGTGCCTAATGCATTGTGTGTATGCGACGACAGACGACATTGTTGATGAAGGCCCAGGTTGAATGGCCGCCGATGCAGAAACAGAAACAGCAGTTGGAACTGCGAGGGGCGGGAAGGAATGCGCCAAGAATGCGGCATTCCGTCCTTGTTAGCCACCCACTTCAAGCGGCCCATCTGCTGATGCACTCGAAAAAATATCGCCAACATGGCAGTTTCAAAATGTTAAAGGGGCTGCGCGGAGTGTTCCCTAATTTTATGTATAATATGAGCGGAAAGCAAGAGTATGGAGTTCGACTTAATGTTCTAATGTATCTCCATATTTGTAATGAAGCAAGCTAAGCTGTCCAAGCTTTTTCGCGGTGTAGGCAGGTCCCTCGTTAATGTGCTCAAATATGAGTTTCAATATTTGCGCTCAAGAGGACGTATGTAGCTGGCTGGCGGAGCGGGAGTGGGCCATGAGGAGCCTGGCATGCCATGGCAAACTGTTGAAATATACACGAGCCACGGGCGAAACAATGGCGGAGTGACGCCGGGTGGTGCCGGGTGGTGCCGAGTGGGTGGGCGGTGCACGCCGGGTGGTGCAAGAGTGCAGCAGATGCAGAAACGAGGAAAGCAGGAGTGAGCAGCGAAACAAACAACGAGCAACGAGGATAAAGTTAAGTGCACGTGTGCATTATTTTAATGCCACCTGAAGGAGTTTGGCTGCCATTGCCATTGCATCGCACTGAGCGGGAAAACAGCAGGAGCAGGATCCTACACTCCGAAGGAGTTGGCTCAGGGCGTCCTGCATTTGACATGCAACATATGTTGCCGGCTGCTCCGCGAACTGCTCCAGAAGTTGTAGCATGCAAAATGAATGCTTAATGTCGTACAACAAGTCCCTTGGCTCCAGGGGAATGGGGGCTCCACTTAGATGGTGGCTTAGATGGAGGGCACTGGAGAGGTGGCATGTCTGCGACATCACTCTGCGCAGAGGTAATTGCTTTTGTTGCGGCACAAATGAAATCAACACCGCGCGGGCGGTGCTCCTTCCCCTTTGATTAAGCTGAGTTTAGCATCGCCGCAAGCTGCGAATATTATTACGCAACAAATCAAATGCAGGAAAATAATTTCGTAATCAGGGTATAGGGTATTTCCTTTCACCGCTGGCATTCTACCCTCAAAGCCGCTGATTTTCCGCTTTATTAACCAACACATCCAGAGGTGAGATGGCCTAAACATCACGAAGTTGGTTAGGCATTTGCTTCAAGTGCACTTTTAATATTTGATTGACTTGTCTGATTTTCCCTCAGGCCTAATGTATCCTGTGGATTAAAACAATAATGGTGTGCCACATCTTTCTGCAACTCCAAGAGAGTCATGAAAGGAATTACTTCCTTAACAGCATCGAATTTTTGTGTTTAGTGGAAAACAGTCCTTACTCTCAGTTAACTGGCCCTACCTCTGTCTGAGCCTGAATATTCCAGAGACAGAACACAAACCTAGCAATTTTCCGGCGTATTTTCCCAAGGCTGCAGATGCGCTGCTTGTTATGCCAGGCGAAACCCTTCTGCCTGAGGAAATGCCAATGGCAACCGTGGATCATCCCGCTCCTACCAGTTCCCACCATCCCGTATCCTGCTGCAACCTTGACTAAAGGCTTTGTGCGCCGAAATTGGTGTCGCCGTGGCCCCGCTGGCTATACAGATTGTCCCTGGACTTTCGGGGACTTGGGGGCTGTACGTGCATTGAAAATTCATAATATTTGGCACACCGGGGGGCTGGGGGCTGGGGGCGTGGCGCTGCGCGTGCTGCATAGTTAAAATGCAAAATATATGCACATTTTATGATTTTTTCTTGCGCCAACTCGCGGCAATGCAACTCGATTTATTACAAAGCGTGGCTTGCCATCCTCCGCAGATGTATCTGTGTATCTATGTATTCGCTGTAGAGGTGCCCTAGTATGTGTGTATGCGTGTGGATTGGAACGTGGGGTATGTGCATTGTTGATTGGTATGCACATTGTATTTGATTATTGACAAGCGGGCAGGTGGAACCCTTCCATGGGCACATAGCAGCGTCCAGTAGGCGGAGGCAGTCGGAAAAGCGCAGCAACTTACTATAAAGTATCCGTTTCTCAGCTAAAGAAAATGAGAAATGGACAGTTTTTGATGCTCTAAATAGTCTGGTTTATTGTCATAGATCTCTGAGATGCCAAGTAGATGGGGATGGGCGAGCTAAGTACGGATCCAAATGGATTCAGAGATCCTCAAAGCGAGGAACGGACAGGCTGATCAAGAATATAAACAAATTGTTGAAATGCTAACCCATAGATTGCCATTTATCCTAACAAGCTCTAGCTCAGCTGGCGTGTTTTTGCTTAGACCTGCGCCGCTTCAGGTAAAGTTTCGGCAACTGAGCCACTTGGTTGGGGTTAAATGTTGATTAAATTTTATGCATAAGCCGCGCCCCCACATGGCAGTGGGCGAAAAGTAGCCGAGTTTCGGGTGGGTGCAACGCGCTTCTTTGAGTGCTCCATTGGCTGGCATCAAATAATTTATGCAACAATGGCTGCAATAACGGCACTGGTAGCGGCGGAGCTGGAGCTCCAGTCGCCGGATTCCTGGCGAGCAAGTACACAAAGTGCAATTTGCCATGAGCACTGGACCACTCCGCTCTGGATCCTAGCTTCCAGCTTCCAGCTAACCCCGCACAACGACACCCCGGCTAACCCACTAATAGTACGCCTCATAAAAGTTTTATGCGCCGGAATACTTTCCAGCCCTTTGGCACCTCCCACAGCCCATCCACTGCAGCCCAATCTCGATCCAAGGCTAAGCCAGGAATTGGCCATTTTTTCCGTTTGGGCCGAGGGAGCTGGTCGGATGTAAGTTGAGCCATCGGGAGTCCGGTCACACGAGGAGTGCGACCCAAGGAGCTCGGGCTGACTTTAAGGTCAGCCTCACATAACAAATGTGGGGCGATATTTCCCGGGAATGCCGGCAGATGAAAACTTTCCTCATTTGCACTTCAATTACAAGGGCGGCTGGGGCGGCTGGGTGTGATTTTGAAAAATGTGCGGACATTCGAGAATCAATGAAGTGCGTCTATTGGCCAGCAAGGAAATTCAACTTGAATCCGGTCTGCATGGAGCTCCAAAACTGTACAAACGCTCAAGGTGGCAGCTGCAAGTACAGCACTTGGCTCTCCATTTTCCTGGCCATCGCAATTGCCTTTGCCATTGTCCGCCGCCCGGCAAAAAGTTTTACCTTTTGGCTGCGGATTCGGATTCGGATTCGGCATTGGACGCCGACATGGACATGGTCCTTGCAGTTGCTGCCTTGCGGCATATGTGTTTTTGGTTCCATAATTTTTTGTTCATTTTTTGTACTCCAAATTAATGGCATGCGAACATTTTTGGGGAATTTCCATAAATTTGCACGTGGACTTTTGTGTGCGAAAGTTCTTTGCATTGCCAAACTTATAATCTAATTGCGCCCTCACGTTTATTTTAGCCATATATATGTACGAGTGCACTATGTACTCCTTGTGTGGCTGGAATGGCTATATGCACGTGCTGTGGGAGTGCGGAGTAATTTTTGGAACTTTAACATAAGCACGGCCAGTGTTACACCCAAATTGCCTCAGAAACTTTGTAACGTTGTCTGAAAATTTAATTTGGGCAGGACAAAGGTGAGTGCTATTAATTTTTAATAGACTATCTGCAGGAACTTTTAATTAAATCATATCTTACAAGTGCAGAAGTGTGGGAACCGCAGTGCTTCTACTAAATCGTTAAAAAATGTTAAGTAAACGCATGCTCCATGCAAACAAAACAGATAGTCGCCGCACGGAGTAAATCAAATCAATGTAACCTGAACTTAATTGAATTATTAGGCATTTGTCCGCATTTTCCCCTGGCTAATTGCAGCAATAATGTCGCACCCACCCATCCCACCTGCGATGCCCAAATACCTCGCATCTGAGGAAGCCAAGACGAAGATTTCATCTCAAAACAAAGGATGGGACAGGAAGATGGGTGGTGGGCGGTGGGCGGTGGGTGGTGTGGAGGGCAGCACTCACACAAGTATCCACAATTATGAAAAACATGTTATGTGACAACCGACCTTTCGCCGCTCCAACAACAACTGGCAGGCACTTACGAGCTCAGCTCCGCCCCCAGCATCCCAGCTATCCTTGGTCCTTCCTCTTACTTTATTTTATTTCATACACGGTATTTGTAGAAGCCAAGGGTATGCCGAACCCAAGCTGGCTGAGCGCACATAAGCAATAGAGATCTTGCGATGCGAGTGTCCATCGGATACATTTTGTTGTGTACTCTAAATGTTATGTTTAAGGTTTAGAACTATCTGGAATTATCCAGGGTATCTTCAAGTCCGAATGCTTTCTCCTGCCTCCGAAGGCTTTGAGCACACACATCGCCATTGTCACAGCTCATGGTGCGTAATTAACTAAACAAACGTCATTAGGGAGTGCGCGTGTGTGAGTGCGAGTGTGGGAGTGTGGGAGCGCGCTAGTGTGCGTGAGCCTTGGGCCCCGGAATGTGTGCTATACTTATGGCGAGTGGTAGCCATGGAATCTCTTGATGTCGGGGAGGAATTCCTCGGAAGGAGCAGGCGAGGCGAGCCAGATGAAAATCGCTGTCATCAAATGTAGCGCAATTCCTTGAGTGATTACAATTACACAGCAAAGGCAGCAGAACATTCAAAGTGATTGCTAGCCGACAATGCAACAGTCGAAAACGAGGACTAAAACAAAAAGGAATTCATTTCGCATCGCTTGCCTGCAGCGGAGGCACAGCGCCACTTGCAACTCCCACCGCCACTCCTGGTTTTCCGCCCACTTGGGCTCCTTGGAGCAATAAACTGCGCTAAATTCAGCTCAGCTCCGTAATGCTGTAGCTCCGCTTGGCGTTTCAGTTGCTGTTGCTTCTGTTGCTGTTGTTTTGCAAATTGCTGACAATAAATGTTGGCAGCGACAGAGACGGCTGCTGTGCGAGTGGGACAGCTGGAACGGGGAGCCGCATTTAAATTTCACTAGTGGAATTCCGTAGGTGCAATGAGCAGGAAACATCAGGAATGTGCGCCACTGTTTGTACACACATACGCGTATGTGCTTGCCCCTGGTGACAAATTCATTTGTATTTATTACTTAAATTAATTGCAGCCCCCAGAAAAAGGCGAGCCCGACAAAGGGGTGAATCCAATTGAGTGGGTGGGCCCAACACCACACACACACGTACATACATATGTACGCACAAAGCATTCGAAGGGGCAACGTACTTTGTCTGCGGATTTCTATTCTGCACCAGCGGCCCTTGGGACTTTGGATTCAAGAACAGTCGCAGATTGCTGCGAGCTGAATTTGGAAATTTGGTATTCTTCGGAATTCGAGGGATGTGGTAAAAAATTCAGATGATGATATGTTTACATTGCAATTTTCGAATTTTAAAATGGCTTAAAGTTGAGTCACCACGGAACTCCCTAGGTAGTTGATAAGGAACCTCAAAATTAAATACGAAAAAGATGTCTGTGATTGAAGCCGGGGTCCTAACTTCGCATGTATTAACCCAAAGAATCCATACATAATCCATCCATGCTCATGGCAATTTTATACTAAATGTATTCCTATGATAAGAAATTCTTTCAAGTAAGGACTATTTATAAATGATGATTTGGATTACGAAATGGTAAATCGATAGAGAGACAATATTAGCATAAAGCACGAATGAAATAGGATCGCTCAAAACGTTGATGGTTAAATAATTGCAGGGAAAACGTGAAAGGGAACTTGAAAAGCCCTTGCCGCCCATTGCCCGACTCTTCCCTTGTCATTGCCTAATCACGAACAGCTAACAAGGGTCACTATACTCACATATGACGGTCAGCTTGGCATTGGCCCGGATGGCGCTGTTGAGCCGCGCCGGTCCCACCTGGCACTGGTAGTCGGCGTCGTCGTTGATGGAGGCGTTGGAGATGCGGAGGTTGTAGATGCCCTGCTTCCGGTCGCCCAGCACGGAGTAGCGCGGGAAGCCGGGAATGACCGCCGAGAAGCCGAGCGCGAAGCCGTCCTTCGTCCACTGGACGGCGCCGGCCACGTTGGCCACCTCGCAACGCATCATGGCCTCGGCTCCTTCCAGGACCTGGAGGTCGTGCGGCGTGGTGCGGAATTTCTGCTGCTGGGCGTGGCTGGGGACGGGGGCGCTGGCCAGGACGATGACAGCTGGAAGGGAAGAGGGAGAGAGTGATTCATTAGCGATGCACTTAATTAATTGTCCTTGCGGCCGTTTGTTGTCTCCGGTCTGTGCGTCCGTCGGGTCCTCTATTAAAAACGTGACTTTCTATCGCCCAGCGCCGTATGATGAATTATGAAATATGTGTTTACTCAAAGTCCGCGATCCCAGTGCCCAGTGCCCAGTGCCCATGGCCGGGAGCCCAGTCAAAGCGAATCCCGACCGCAATAAAACAGGACATTCTGCAAAGCTCTTTCCTCCGGAGCCGCAGGCTTCGCGGCCCCGAACTTTGACCGTTTCCAGCTGCCTCGAAAAAAGAAGCTGGGCAAAAACTTGGCCAGAGCCGCTTCGCTCCGTTCTTTTTTAATGAAAAACAAACACATTTCCCGAACCCGAAACGAAAAAGCGCGTTTGCCGTGCCACAAAAGCCAATTGTGGGTGTGGTCCGTATCCGTGTCCGTTGTCCGTTGTCCGTTGTCCGTAGTCCCCTGTCCGTGTCTGTTTGCCAAGACACATTGCAGACTGCTGCAGTTGTGGAGTTCATTTCTTGCCGCCGAAACTATTAAATTGTGCGAGTTGGCGGTTGAAAAAGGCACCGGGTGGTGGGAGGTGGAAGGTGGAAGGTGGCGTTGGCTTTTCCCGAGGCAGTGGCGCATCTAAAATCAACAAAAGCATTTAACGCGACGGTCGTCAGTCGAGGCAGCTGCACTTGTTTTTAGTGTCCTAAAATCCACCCAAAAAAGCACTCTGCCCCCACAATAGTCCACCTCCTGCGTCCTGCGTCCTGCGAAACGAGCATTTTATTCGCGCTTTCATAAATTTTCCAGCAGAGACTATTTCTTGTGCCCCGCGCGCGGGCTCTGTTTATTTATAAGCAACGAAATGCAGTTTTAAATCTGGCCAAACCACTCCCACTGCCGCCTTCCCCGCTGGCACATCTAGCAGAAGGGAAACTGGAAATAAAATAAAACTTAGCTCTGGCGCTACCAACTGGCAATGATTAATATGGCCAGCCATTTGCATACGCATCATGTCTGAGGGGCATGGCGATGGTTAAAATAGAATGGGTTGGGTTGGGTGGTGCTTAGGGAGGGGGTTGAGGTGGTGGGCGGTGGGCGGTGGGGCAGAAATGAATTTTAAATAAGAAAAATATCACAGAGCAGCCGGGTTAGGAACTCATTCGTTGCCAAACTCTTTACGATTTCATTATTTTGCCTTTTCGTACATAATTTGTTTGGCAAAAGAATGTGAAGGGAACAAGCTGGGAATCAACAACAATTTGCCCCTCCCCCTCCCCCTCCCCTAAATTGATGTTGCTGTTGTTGTCGAACAGCCAGCAGCATTACGGGCAATTTATATAAATTTGGTTGTTACTCGAGGGGGAAGCTTGGTTGTGCGGGGTGGGCATCTGTCAGAGTCAGACGCGAGCTAGCTCCCAAGCCAGACCGAAACCCTTGCCAGGGGATGCCGGGGATGCGGGGATGCCAAAGTGCCAGGAACATCCCCGGCAGACAAGGATCAACATAACCTTCGGCCTGTCGCACATTTTTGCCTATTTGCCCGCACGCGCACTCACATGTCGTTTTGGGAAGTTCATAGTTGAGTAAATTTTTACCTCGTTCCGGAGGCGAACGAAACGCTCCTCCCAAGGTCCTTGGCTTCCTGGCTGTTTTCGCCGTCTTACCGCCTTCAACGCTCGGCGTTGTCTTATATTTTTCAAGCGAAAAATTTTAATAAAGCAAATTCCTATTTTACGACCCCACACCACACCCCGCCGAAAATGACGACGGCGAGGATCCCGCCAAGAATCCCGCTTGCCATTAGAGTTTGCCATTTCCACCGAAATCCTCTTCATTCCATACGTCATACGCAGTGTGGTCCCCGGAAATAGTCGAAATGGAAATTCACACGCAACAAGCCGCCGGAGCGGAGAACAAGGAGCAGCGCCTGACAGCCGAAAGTGCGAAAAGGATTTAAATGCTCTAGGCGTCGCCCCTTGACCTGCCCTCCACCACCGCTCCGCCGGCGAGTGTCGCCCCTCCTCCCGGGAACGTCAAGTGCCATTGTCGAATTTCTGTGACTACCCCGAAAGGATGAGGGCCAAAACGTGCGTGGTTTTTAGTGTCGCGTTCTCTTGATTGTTTTCCAAGCTGGGTCTGAAACAACAACACATCCCCGTCCGGCGGGAGACACATGAGGACACCAACAAATCCCGGCCAGCTCCGAGCTCCCTGTTCTCGTATCCCCGAAAAGGGTTGACTGGGTCTTATTTTACGAGCGGGGGACTATCAGTGTTATTGTTATGACTGAAATTTGATGGCCCCGACCGCTTTTCGGGCAAAGTGATGTATGTGTGTCCCATCCCATCTGCTGGCCAGATTTTAAGATTCGCCTCGCCCGGTTATCTCGGCCAGGCAGCCGGAGCTGATTAAGCAGCCGGGCATCGGATTAACCAGAGGCTGGCGGACACCTGAGTAGGTCGGCTCAGATTCCAGGACCATTTTCACACATGCAGCACTTAAGTTTTATTTGTTTTTGCTTTAAACGCTCGCACGTATTTGGGATTTGGCGGGATTTGGCGGGCAGACGCAGCTGAATCCTTCGGGGTTGCCAGGCTGCCGGCTGCCGGCTGCTGGCTGCTGGCTGCTTGGAGCAGATTTGGAGCCTTGCGAGATTCCCGACGCGTATTAATTTGACGATTATTATTTCCGCTCACACACACGCAGCTTTAGCTTTGCTTTATGGTTATGGTGCACTGCGGCAAATGCTAAAGACGTTCATCTTTCATTTCAGCATAAAAATATCTAACATGCCTTGAGTATGCGTATCTTAAATCGAAATTCGAAGGCCCTACTGCTTCTACACACGCAGATTACCACTTTCTAGTTCAGATTAAATCGCTGTTAGCCGAAGAAGATTGGTGTACATAAATGGAATGTTGTATGCACTCCATTGTCACTTGAATGAGCAGTAGTTGTAACATTTTAGCTAACATCCTCTTGCCCCAGAATTTATTTTCCTGGTGTACTGCTTTTTCGGTGGGCGTGCCCGCACGTAAGCTGCCAGAAAAGTAAGAAAAAATTAGCGCAGCCTCAGCATATTGTCGCAGCACATCCGCTCCAGCGACTCCAGCTCGGAGCTTGGGAGGACTGGGAGCTGCCACCATCAATCGAACATCCGTGGCACCTTTTGCCGGCGCATCCTTTGGCTCCGGACCGTTCCAGGCGCCACGCCCCTTGTCAGCAACGTGCCTGGCATTTGCATGGAGTTGCATGGCGAGGAGTACGAGCTGTCAAAGTCGGCGGCGAATGCGAATGGTTTATAACGATTTTCGGGGCGCTGCAGTTGGCAGCGTTTGCTCCAATGCGATATAACAATAGTCGGAGCAGAAATGGTGCACGGTGCATGCTGCATGGTGCATGGTGCATGGTGCATGGTGCATGCCAAATGCCAAGTTATCCTGCAGAGGCTACGTGCTCCTCCTTATCAGCTCTCCGCGCCGAAATCCTCCGAAATCCTCCATTTGGGGATTAACTAATTGAATTTGCAAGTCGCCAGCGCTTCGCTTTATTGCGGTTTTGTGTGTTCCTGTCTCTGATTGACAGCATTTCGATTACGGATGCGCTGAAAGTCTCAGCGCGGGTTTGTCCGCTCGCCCTGCTTAATGGAAATCCAACTTAGATTGCTGCAGCAGTGGCAACAAATTGCAATTACTGCCACACTTTGCGGCGCCGCAGGCTGCCGCTTGCTGGCCTCAGTTACGGCTACATCTACATTAACAATGCGGCAGGTCCTGGAGCTGCAGCCATGGAAACGGCAGCAACAACAAGCGCCGTAAATGGTAATCACCCAGCAACATTATTAACATCATCAAGGCGAGCGTTATTAAAACCGAGTAAAGGTCCCTGGCGCCACCTGCTGGCCGGCACTGCAACTCCACTCGACTCGCGCCACCTGCCGACCGAAGGACACCAGTCTCCAGGCCGCAGGACGAAGTTCCAGGACTCGGGAACCAGAAGCCAGAAAGGGAAAAAAAACGAGTACTAGATAATTTGCAGCTTGCGAAGGAAGTAAATTCTTGTTAATAGTGAAACAAATTCGCATTTATGGAAGCGCGTGAAGTTTAAGAGCCGCGGTGATTGCAAAACTGTAATTAACTCGGTAAATCATTGAACCGCTTTTCGCGGCACAGCATTTATAACATCATAGCAACTGAAAATTGGCAAAGATCTGAAAATGTTCAATCCACATTGGACATAAACGCTGCCCGGGATAGGGCCAAATTTTAATTAGCAGTAAAATGTAACAAGTAAACTGCATGAATTCACAAAATATCGGAATATGTACGCTTTCACTTAGCTTAAGCTGCAAAAAACAAGGCTTAAGTGCTTTTTATGAGCAAAACATGGGTTTTATTACTAACACCAAATGTGAATTCATTCGAATTTATCGCCAAACTTTTGCCGTTCATTTTGATCCCTCTGTTGCTCGCAAATAAATAACTTTGAATAAAATGAGGAATCGTCCTGCTGATATTCTGTGTTTAATATGTGCAGTAGTACATTTATTTTTATTTTCCTCCGAGGCCACAACTAGATACAACTCTGCAACTAGATGCTGCTAGACCGAATTTGTTGCATAAATAATTACACGTTTCGCAAAACTGTAAAGCCCATAAAGTCAATTGGCAAAGTAACAGCAAATAGTAGACTCAAACAGGACAAATGATGAAATATATGGCAGCTAACCCATATTTGTAGCCCATTCATTCTGCGCCACTCCTGAAATTCGACCGACAACTGGAAAGTATTCAACGTTGGGGCTTCACCAGCGAATCGGTTGATTACTTTTTCGGTGGTTGGTGGTGTTTGGTTGGGTGGCTGTGGAATTTACGCCATGACCAGTGCGAACTCCTGCTCGGATTTCGGCCAGTGCTGCTCCTGCTGCAATTGAAGGGCTGTGAGAACTGCGGAGCTGCAAAAGTTGTTGACGAGTGAAGTGTGGTGAATGTTGCCGGTGGTTCTGCTGCAGCGTCAAGTGGTTGGTCAGCATTAGACACGAGCGGTTACCTGTTGCCAGTGGGTAGTTCCTGTTGTTTTGTGGGTTCTCTTGCTCCGGGCCCTAATTGTTGGCCGATTCCCAGGCCGACACACGCAATTGCTGTTGCGTAGGTGAGTAGCCGCAATTAACCCATGGAGCCGGCGGGATTGGGGCTTCGGATTCAACTCTTTCGCCCTCTTGACTTGCGGTTTTCTGTCGGTGGGAATTTTTGCCCATTGTTTCGGGTTGACCTCACACAGATTGCGACATGTGAGCAGTGCACAGAGTTCATATCGTTGCACCTTCCACATCCTCAGCGCAAAGTGTCCGGTTTCCAGGGAATGTGGATTTGGCCAATCAATTCCAAGCACCATTTGAATTAAATGACAACTCCGGGGAAGGGCGAGCATAAAAAATAAACAGACGACTCTAAGAGATTGCCACCCAGAATGCTTTATTTATTTATAACACATGCTACGCATCGCATCAACTTATGGAATTCGCCAAATCACAAGAAGCCAATGGCAACAAGGCGATGCGGGTTGGGATGGGATCGGGATAGGGATCGGGATTCGGTATTCGGGGGGCACAAACGACGTAAAAAGCGACATCATCCAATCAATTTATGCGCCAATGTCTCCTGGGCGGCAGACCCAAGTGGGTTAGATATTGGAAAACGGATAATTGGAAGTGGTGGCGGAGGCTTTCAGGATTTTCCTTTACTTGATGGGTTTTTCGTAATATTATCTTTAAAAAATCATTTCGGTAAGAATCAAAATTGAAGTGAAAATAGCAGCGAACCAAAAAGGATTCCTTTTTCGGTAATGTGTGCGTGTTTGGGGGGCTGGTAATTGGGGACATGCTGCCGGTGAAATGGCCATCATCATCATGGCCAGGATCGTTACGAAACTGAGGCGAATTAGGGACCTGGCCGAGACAATTCCCCAGTTGCCATTGTAAACGCTTGCAAAGTTATTTGCTGTCCATTTCCAAACATTAAACCAGAGTGACTTGAATAAATTTCATTTTTGAAAGCCTCGCACAGACACACACATTTCGGCCAGACCGAAATATCCGTTGCCCAAATAAACTCACATGGCTAATACAAGCCAGTTTCTGAGTGTGTGTCGGCCCTCACAGCCTTGAGGTGGGTCAATCCTGCGAAATATCCTGCCTCAGAAGTGTCCTGCCTCCCTGTGCGTGTGTGTGTGTGTGTGTGTGTGTGTGTGTGCGGGCATAAACCAAAAATTCCTATACGCTGATGCAGCAAATTTCCGGACGGAGTGAAAGTGGTGCGTGGTGAGCCAGTGGAACAGTGGACCAGTGGACCAGTCCACCGCCTCCTCCACTGTTATCTCCGGCCGCCAATGGCCACTCAAGAGGAATGTTTCGATTCTTCCTCTTGTCCTGCTGCTCAGTCGTCCTCCCACTCCAGCGTTCTAGGAAACAAATTTCATTCTCGAATATTCATACATTTTCTTTAGCCAACAGCAGTTTCTGCCACAACTTTGAACTTTTTCCCCTTTTGATATTTCTGAATTCGGAGCCGGAGAATCGAGTATGCGACATTTGGTTCATTACAGAAGGCACAACTATTGCTGCAGACCAATGCAGCTTCTTTCCCCAAGTTGTGGGCACAAATAAATGCAAAGTGGGCGCATTTCCACTTTAAAATGCAGTTCGACTTCGATATCTCGACTTAAATTTGGGCAGCACAGCATCGAATGATTTGTATTCTCAGCTAAAATTAATTTTCCTTTCGCACAGATTAAAATGATTCATTAAAATGATTTTCCAGCACTGTTTTCCTCTATCCAGTCGGTAGTTTATGCGTAAACAAATTAATTGGGAATGGGCGAGAAAATAAAACTAGTAAAAATCAGCTGCTAAAAGGAAGGTAAAATCTGCCAATTAATTTTAAGTTTCCTAATTACTCGAAGTCAACACAATAAGCGTTTGCGAAAAGCGCTGAAAATATTTACGCTGCTCTCTGAAGAATAAACATTCAGTTTTTTTCGTACTTTGTCTTTAACCTCTAAGAAGCTAGTAGAGATCTACCGACTTTCGGATTTCGGTGTAGCATTTTCTGCATCCTTTCTGAATATTTCGCTATGCTATTGGCACTCTTTTCGTTTGATGTCCTCAATTGCACAGATGATACATGGACTTCGCCAGGCATTTGGAGGGTATTTACATTCCCCTTTCGGGCTGAACACTCTTCCATTGTTTTCAGCTGGACGGGATGGGGTGGGATGGGATTGGATGCGATGAGTGGCTAAGTGGTGCAAGGAGGACGCCGGCTGAGCAGACATGAGCGGGCAAATTAGGAGCTGAGACACGGACTACCGACTAGCAGTCCTGGATCTTCATCCACTTTGGCAGCCGAGTGTTTGTCGGCTTATTGTTTGCCTTAATTGCCGTTTGAACTGCGGACGCGTGTGTCGCACTCGCACTCGCACTCGCACTCGCACTCGGATTCAGATTCAAATTCAGATTCAGATTCAGATTCGCATTCGCAATCGCATCGGCACATGCAGCTACCTCCATTTGCATTCGGATTCGCAGTGGCGTTGGCCATTGTTTGCCCAAGACATCAACCCAACTCAGCCGCCCTGTTGGCACAACAATGCCGGGCTGCTGGTATGGATGGCTTGGATGGTATAGGGTATATGGTGTGGCATGCCGGGTTAAGCAAAACACTCGAATTACCAGCCGGCATGGGATGGGGTGTGCGAATGCTTTCTTGCTCGTCGAATAATGTTTGCGCAATCGAATGACAAAGCGCTGGTGATCAGCGGGGTTGAGGGATGCAGAGGGGTCCAATGAAGCATGTCTG
Source organism: Drosophila erecta (assembly GCF_003286155.1). NCBI lineage: Eukaryota > Metazoa > Arthropoda > Insecta > Diptera > Drosophilidae > Drosophila > Drosophila erecta. The sequence continues at coordinate 18,267,588 of NW_020825200.1, forward strand.
CGTATGGAACCCGATATGTCCAAGGAGGCGGAGGAGGCGGAGGAGGAGCGCTGCAGAACCCTTTGGTTCCCAGCGAAATTGTTGCAAAGGAAAACGAATTTTTCGCCGTCGCTATTAACCAAGCGACGTCGTTAAAGTTGAAGTTAAAGCTAAAGTTTTCCCAGCAGCGGCCAAATGCCGCGTCACAGATTTCCCGGCGCGCTCGCCGGAGCGGAACCACACGTCAACTGGCCAACTGGACGCCCATCTCCCCATCTCGCCATCTCCCAGCCGAAGGTGTGTGTAAAGGTGACTCTCCAGTGGAGGATTACTGAAGCGTGCAGTGGACATGGACCGACCGCCAGCGGTTCACACGCTGCAGATGGAACCAGGTAGCCAACTCTATGTGGACTTGTTCATTTTACTGCTGGGATATCATTTAATTGTGAAGAACGATTTTTTGAAAAATCTGTATTGAATATTCATAGGATCACAGTATTCATTGGTGTCTTAAAAAGGGAGTAACAAAGTGTATTAAAAAAGCTGAAAAGTTTCTTTTGGTATTTCTGCATGCAACTAATAAGAACATTTACTTAAAAATAAAAGTAAGCTTCTTCTTTTTCGGGAAAAGTGATTGACAATGAAAAAACAATAGACACAGAAAAATAAAAAATGGGAATACAGAATTAAACTTTTCAAACGGTTTAAGTGTAACTTGTAGGATCAGGTGTAATTTAAAAGCCATTAGTACTCAACTACCCTTTCCAAAAAATGTATTTTTTAATAAAACAAAGGGCTTGGAGCCTTCAGCAATGGAATTGTTTTCCAAGATACAGGGGATTGCATCCACTGGAACTGGTGACAACTGCAGCTGTCGATCCGAGCGACTGGACCTGAACCCAAAGGAGCCACGAGCCACGTTTAAACGGCCAACCGGTTGGACACGCGTCTCGAATGAGCGAAATTAGGCAGATGCTGAAGTGGCGGCCGTGGCTGTTGGACTTTAAGTTGCGCAACAGCTGCCACTTCAATTAATCGAAAGACGGAAGGCCGCACAAGTGGGGCTATAAATATTTGCCCGAGCTGATAAAAAATGAATTTTTCAATATCGCCATTTCAACAGAAGGTTAAAATATGCAAGTTGCCACCACAATAATGGGAAAACTCAGCCGTCTCCCTTTGAGTTTGATTTCACTCCCGGCGAGAGAAAAGTATGGGTGTGCGTGTGTGTGGAGTGTGGTTTCTTGGCCCACATATCGATAGCAGGTCCTTCCACACAGACAGAGCGGCTGGGGGCTCGTATCTGCCGGCGCACAAACACAAAGGATATCGACTCCCTTTGAGCAGAATGATGCAATTATTCACACTTGATTAAATACTCAAGAAAAGTGAAAGTGCGTGGAAGGAAGCTCATGCGGCCGCCCGGCGAAAAGCCCGCATTGAGATGTTTTCCAAAAATTCATAAATTTAAATTAGCAGTGAGAATGATGAAGCCATCGTCTGCTGTCGTCTGGTGTCTGCTCCTCCGTGCTCACCTTGAAATGGTTTTTCAATTACGCCACCGAACTGAACAGGCTGAGGGCCCTCAAATGGAATACCATTTGGAGGACTCCGCTTGCAAGCTCATTTCCCCGACTATGACGAGCCTCATTTGGCATCTTGCTTGATTTGCTGTTTTTATTTATTCATTCAACTGTCTGTTTGCGGGGCAGGGAGGAGCTGCTGGGCATCCGGCTGTCCGACAGCTGACTAACCAAATCAATTCGCATCAATATCGAGCAAACCCATCAAAGTCAGTCATCGATTGGCGAGCGGTGGAGCTGGGGGAGTGGCGCAATCATCTATGCCATCCATCCGCCGCCGCCGCCGCCACCGCATCCTTCAGTGGAAATATTCTGCGTAGGAAGCACGCCAGGCTGCACATTGCTAATATCCTGCCGCAATCCCAAACCCCCCACACCCCTCCCTCCCCCTTCCCTGCCGCAGCGCCTTTGTGCGCACGCACACATACATATATGGGTATCCTACTAATTGAAATTCATTCTCAATCTGCCAAAGCCAGAAAAGTGCGCTGGATCTCGTCGATGTTCTCTAAGCCTGCACAGAAGTTCCGCTCTTCGACCAGCCGACACTCCATCAAAATCAAAAACTGGGGGTCTTCACATCTTCACATCCTCTGAAAGCCCATAAATCCCGGCTAGGTGGAGCTATTATTGCATAGATATGCATGTGCACTATGTATCTATCCAAGACGCGTGCAATTACCACATGCCACGATCCGGCGGCGCAGCGGGAGTGCGTCTCTGTGGCGACTTCGATTGTTGTCACTTGACATGTGCAACGCCCGCACTCCGGCTTTCCACCTTGCCACATGCTGTCGATTTATTTATGCGCCGCTCGCATGTGTGTGTTTTAATTTGGTCTCATCTTTCTGTCAACAAGCAGTCGGGAAATGGCCAATGCAATGTCTATTTCGGTCCGAGATAAATTTGTTTGGCTGGGGGGCAGACAAACACACAAACACACAAACACACAGAGCGGCAGCAAAACAAGCTGGGATTGCATAGTTGCTCGCTTTTTAAAAACAATTATTTTGCCATTTCAATAATCCTGCTCATATAAGCCATGGGAAATCCCACAACAACTGGAAAACGTAAGATTCTCTCCAGGGTTTTAAGTCCTGAGTCTTTTTGCTAAGCAAATAATCTTCACTATTTATAAGCTCTTGGAAATGTAAATTAAATATTCAGAGCGAATAGATAGATTCTTTTAAAATGTTAAAGATGTTTTTAAAGTCTAAGAACTGCAATGTTGCTATGCATTTGCATTAATGCATTCGAAGTTAATTGCGAGTAACTCGTTTTGCTCTGCTTTCAATTAATTGTTGATGGATTTTATATCTTGTATCTTAACCAGTCCATCGCCCTATTTGCAGTCCCCTACTTTAAATTAATAATGAAACCCAAATACGTCTGCCTCATTTTCCCCAGCTGCTCCGAGTTGTCGGCGCTCAATGCTTTCAATTTCATTTGAGATTGCAAACTGATTCGGATGATATTTCTTCGCCATGCTGGGATTATCTGTATTTTGGGGACCGAGACCACATTTGATTTACAATTACGTAAGTTCGTTTGGCCCACGCCACCTCGCATTCAGTCGGTGGTTTTGGGGGCGTGTGGGCGAAATCAGTCAATACCGAACTGGTTAGCGGACTCAAGGTGCTGCTGGGGCGAGAAATATCAACTGACCACGGACTGCGTGGTGGTCGTTAAGCCAAGTAGCCGAGTCTGGGGCAAGCATGGGCGTTTTCCAGTTTTTGCTCAGCTGCCCACACTTGCGCTTGCAGTCTGGCAGAGATTCGCCTCTACTTTTTTGGAGAGGGCAGTGCAATTAACTTTGAACCAGCTCGAAAATGACAGGCGCACACAAGTCAGTTGCAGTGGTGATGCTTCCTGCAGATGGGACAGCATCCGAAGATAATCTATGTGCTCCATCCACCCGCAGCCTGTGTGCTTAACACTCTGCCCTTTGAGCAGGAGCAGAACCAGAAGCTCCAACAGCAGCAGCAGTAGCAGAAGGCAGCGCAGCCCCTCAAGTGGAGGCCACCTCCTGCTCCGCCCACCATTGATGGCGCTCTGGTCAAGCTGTACTTGGTTCGTGGTATTGTCAATGCACTTCACTACATTTGCCAACTGTCAGAGACAAAAACGACAAGTCGCGACGACTTGTCCACACTCCCTGGACCCTCTGGCACCCTCTGGCACCCTCCCCCGCCCCCCTGCATCCCCTGCCTCACCGGTTTTCCCGCTTTTCCAACTGCACCAACACATGCTCGCTGTATATCTATTGCGGCGTGTTTGTCCTCCGCTGTCGCTGCCTTCTGCTTCAGTTGCTCTGCTCTGGTGGCACACATTTGGGTCCTGTGTGCTGCTTCTGCACCCGTACCCACACATGGACACACTCGCACTCACACTCACACTCACACAGTTAGACGCACAAGCCGCCACTCACACATGCACGCTTGACAGACAGACGCAACTTTTCTGCGTTCGTGTGTCCTTGTGCTTGTTTTTTGGTCGCCTTAGCCTGGCCTGTCTGTTTGTTGACATATTATGATCCTTGATTATTTTGTGCTGACAAATACATGCTTTTCCTTTTGCCACACTGCCGTACTATACACACACCGCTCACAGCCTACATCTAGATAGACTTCCGATTCCGATTCTGATTCTGATTTTGGTTCTGATTCGGATTCGTGTTTGGCTTTGCTGCTGTTGCTGCCTCGACTCCCAGGGGGCGTGGCACGCCTCGGCCAGGTGCCTCTCAACTAATTGGTCTGCATGTGCTATCCCCAGTTTATTAGGCTCTTAATGATGGGCGGACTCTGTAAATCCGCTTCCATTCGGACTCCAGTCCCCGCACACGCCCACAAAAGCCATGCGAAGCGCTGGCATGAGAAATCAAAAAAAACAACAAACCTGCTCCCCAAGCGAACCTAAAAAAATCCACAGCCGAACTGTGGGCGTCGACACAATATTTTGTAAATTATATTCGATTGTTTGGTTGTCTATTCCCCCCTGTTTTTCAAGGGGGCGGGGAGTAAAGCTGCGCTGGGATTGAGGGGCGGAAGCCCCGATAAGAACGCCAGTACTTGGCGCACAAGTACCGGTTGCCAGCTGCCAGTTTCCAACTCCACACCCAGTTACTCGAAACTCCTCAACCTGTTTTGCGATAATGCGTTTGATTGCAGCGGAAGTGGAGCGCTGTTGTGGTACGTGTGTCCGGTGCTTCTAGCCTTGCATAATGCGTAATTAATAATTAGTTTACCATTCTGGACTGCCCCTTCCAACGCTCCATCAGTCAGCAGGGGCGCTGCCACGCCCACAAATGGCGTTTCCCCCGATAAATGCCTGGAAACGGAGCGAGTCCCTGCGGCCTGCCTCTCGGCCAGACCGCAAGGTCCATTAAAAGGACCCAAGCACATCCTGCAACATGCAATGCCTGCTAATGAACCGCAGCTGTTCGATGGCCAATGCCCCTCTTCCGCCTTGGTCAAGTAGTCCACTCACCCAGGAGGCCCAGGAGCTGAAGATGTTTAATCCAATGCTGACGGCAGCGTCGTCGCTTTGTTGCATGTTGCTGCCACTTGATGTGTTGCCGCTGATGCTGATGCTGCTGTTGCTGCTGTTGCTGATGTCGCTGATGCTGCTGCTGCAAACCCATTTTTGTTGCCGTTATGCTCGCTCTTTTGGCTTTAAGCGGACTGTTCTGGGAGCTGGGGAAAAACCCGATGCTGCACTATAAAGAGCAGCAGTTACCGTTGCTGCCACTCCAGCTGTTGGTGCGACACATTTGTTTGGGGTCACTACTTCAGAGCACTTTTTGTCTGACTTCAGATTATTGGCACACCCGCGAAGTCGCGATTTGAGCCCGGATTGAGAATGGAAATGGGATCGGATTAGCGCCGCATGGTGGCGGCTGTTCACATGACCGCCGGAGCAGGGGCGACAAAAACCGGTGGCATGGGGTGCTAGGCCTGGTCTAGGACTGCCAGTTGGCCACTTTGAGATTCGCACTTGCCATCCGCTGGATGTTGGCGCAGACTCGATAATTTGGCGTTGTAATCGCGGCACGAGTGCTGCCCGTACGAGTGTGTGCGTGTGTGTGTGTGTTGCAGAAGTGTGGGTGAGCGGTAGGCCCCGTGCGAGGTCCCCGAGTCAAATAACGGTACGGAACGCGGAGCGGTTCCTCTGGCGAGCGTCCTCACGGAATCAGAGCTAAAACCGAACTAAAACCTCGAAGCTCGCGACGCGCCGACCGCCAAAGAACGAGTATCTGGGAAATACATCTCCCCATCGCATCGGCATCGTGCAGCAGGAGGCCGCTGAGAGTCGCACACAGAGAGTGCGTTGTGTTCAGACGGCCAGATATAGACGCACAGATGTATAAGAGAGTATCCACAAGATACTCCAAGCCAGAGTATCTGTAAACACTTCACTCGAGCACGTTGTTTGTTGTTGCTGCCCTACGAGTCCGACTCCCAGCCGGTTGTGCCCATCAACTTATACAGGGCACTCCATCTCATCCGGGGGTGGAAGTCGTATAAGTCGTGTCATGCCTCTATATATGTATAAGTGTACCGGGGTATAAGTATAAGATACACTCAGTCTGCTATTTGAGTTTCAGTGTGTTTTGCGACCACTTATACTGCGTGCAAAGAGTAGAAGTATGCGTATCTTATACGGTGGGTATAAGATACACTCAGTCGCTATTTGAGTTTTCAGTTTGTTGTGAGACCACTTATACTGCGTGCAAGGAGTAGAAGTATAAGTATAAATAACTTATACCGTGGGTATAAGATACACTCAGTCGCTATTTGAGTTTTCAGTTCGTTTTGAGACCACTTATACTGCGCATAAATATAAGACAACAAATAATATCTTTTAATTTAAATCAAATACAATTCAAGGGACCTAAAATGGTATCCCTTGGTGGAAATTTTAGTTGTTTTTAACGTAATTTTAATTATTTGTATTAATTAGGTAATTAAAGTCAAAAAAGTTACACAAAAAAATGACAAAATTTATTAAACTGATGTTTTAATGCTAGGACACTGATTGTCAAGATACTAACGATAATATTTGTGAATAATTGTGAATAATTTAATAAGCTGCACAAATAAGACAAGTATAAGTGTATAAAATATACGACAATAAGAAATTATAAGTATACGAATTATACGTTTAATAATATTCGCGAGCTGCTTTTTACCAACAGAGGTAGCACTACACTTACTAGAAAGAAATCATCTTAAAATAAAAAAGATTCATAAACTAATATACATTTTATTAATTTATTTACGCCTAGCAACCATTGTAAGCGAGTTTTATAAGCCACTCTACTGCTTTGGTGCAAGTATAAGTCAAGTCTCATACGGTATAAGCAGCATATTCATGACTTCAACTCAGATATTTTGTATACGAGCTCAATAGCCAACAGGAGTGACCGTATAAGTGGCAAGCTGGCTGCGGTATAAGTATAAGTATAAGTAAAAATGTGCCTTCTACGGAAAATGGTATAAATCCACTGCTACGACCGTCGTATAAGTATAAGCCAGCCGCGAAACTGTTATACGCAGGCCGTTTGAGCTGGTTTGCAGTAGAAGTTCGATGGAACCTGCCTCTTTCCTAGGAAAATGTTTGAAGTTCGAGCGTTTTTGTGGTGGTTTGTCTTTGTTTTGTTTGCCATTTGAGCTGGTTTAGTTTGAGCATCGGGGTTACTCCCTAATTGCTAAATATGACTAGGGAAATGGTCTTCGTCATACCCACTTGCAGTTTTAATCTGCGTTTCCTTCGCGTGCACCAGCCCCTGCCACGCCCCCGCCTTTTACGACAGCAATTTTCATATCATTTGCACGGGAATCACCTTATATACTGGCAGTTAACCATATGAGTGGAATGCTGGCCTCGGAACACTTGTTACACGCAACTCTGAAGTCCCCTGGGATCGCTTCCCTTGCAATTTTCCGCCTAATGCCATTTGCAAACAGAAGACGCGAATTTCAGGGAGTTTGTTGTTTAAAATTAAAGAATTATGTGTAGGGGACTAGGTCTGAAGAGTAGAAGAGCATAAAAACGGGGCACAATAAAACCCAAATTAAATCTATGTATTCCGACGCAATATTCGTGAGAACTCGCGTGGCAATGTGAGCAATTCAATAATCCTGCCCAATTTTCCGGCCTCTTCAATTTGTTAAGTGAACGCTAATCCCTTAAGTAGACGAGAGCGATGCCTAAACGAAAACAGTCTTGATAGCCATTTTTGCTGTTAAAAACGCAATCGAGGAGTTCCTGAAAATCAGCAGCAGAGCGACTGAAAAGCAAAAACGTGTAACAACGCACGATGTGAAGTGGAGATCTTATGTTTGTTAAATCTAATCTCATGTAACAAGAATCTGTGGAGCAAGGAACGATCGATATCTCAAGTTGAGTGACTGTACAGGATCTTACAATATTTTGTTTTTCGAACTATACCTTTGGCGATATATGTGAGTGGACTTTGCAGCCCATGCCTTGCAAAAAACTGGATGTCCTTGAGCACAGCGAGCAGTACAGGAGAAGCAGACCCACTAGGAATGACCCAGCTGAAGGACCGATGAATTCATGCCTCCCATCTTTCCGCACATAGTTCCGCGTCCTCGAATCTTCTTGTGCTTCCCCATTTCCAGATGCAACGGGCGGGGCAGGGAGGTCCTTACTAGTCGGCACCTTTGGCGGCTCTGCTTTTGGGCTATGTATCACCCGCCCAGAACTGCTGGCTTGGGGCAAAACAAATCAATAAACGACAACGAGAGTTATGTACCCAAGGCATTGAAGCCGCCCAGGCTCATGACGTGCCCCCCTCTCCCGCTCCAGCCCGAGCTCGCAAAGCTCCAATTGGGGGCGTCGGGCTTAAGCTACATCGCTTCTAAGCTAAGCCTCCATCCATCCATCAGGACTCGAATACCCTCGGCAGCGCGCTTCCCGTTTGCTGGCAGGATCCGCCACATCAATCCTGAATCGAGGTCTGCATGTAGACCTCACTTTCCCTGTCCCGGAAGCATTTTCCTTTCCGCATTTTCCGCACTGAGTAAAAACACCAATACTAAAAATCTCAGTCATTTTTTTTAAATTGCTTTTGGTACTAGAGTTTAAAAATTCTACAAGTGTTTGGGCTGTCTCATAAAATTGCAATTAGTGCTAGCAATTGATCACAAGAGAAGTGAAAGTGCTCAGGCTTTTCTCGCAGTGTGCTCCCCCCGCGTACTTCACTTGTTTTTCCCACTTGTGTATTGCGTTATTCTTATTTTCGAAGATGGGCCCGAGCAGCAGACATTCGTAATCTTCAGATTCATTTGCCTCCCCTCGATGGCCACTCCCCGTTTTCTTTGAGAGCCTACGATGTTTGCCATCGGTAGGGAGGTTTTTGGGTTTCCCAGGGAGGCCGGCTTGGATGACTAGATGTTGCTCATTGTTGCTGTCCATGTTTGCCCATGGCTGGGGATTCTCTTTGCCGTAGTTTGCGTGTCTGTCTGCTCGAGAGCTTTGCATTTCCACACCTCAATTTTCCTGTCGGTAACTGGATTACCTGCAGAATGCAGTTCGTATTTATTCTTTAATTTCCTTCCGCACACGTATCTAAACATCTAAATACGCTTGCCATCGCACTGTGTAATTTTATAAAAACGAAAATCAAATATTTTCGCACGCATTCCGTACACCGCACAAGTGAAGCATAAATACTTGTTTGAAAAACGAGCTATCCACTTGCTGTTCATAAATAAGATAGAAAAGGAATCCAAACCGAACTGCCGGCCAGCTGAGGAGTCCCAATCCCATCTCCATCCACAGCTCAGACATTTTAGAAGATTAATTTGCAAACAATGTTCCATATACAATTCTGGATTGGCCAGGAGCACACTGGCACGCAATCTCCGGTTCTGAGGAGCTCCCAGACGGATGGACTTCGATTCCGGTCCACGTTTCACGTTTCACAGTTCACTTTTTGTTTGCTCTCTTTTTTTAATTATATTTTAATTTATTTTGGAGAGGAATTGGAAGAAAGCTCACGGAGACATTTTTGCGGTGTTTTCTTTTCATTTTCTTCTGGCACTTTTGCATCTTGAAGATGAAAATTGTGGGTATACACAACAAAATTAACACATTCGCTGCGAATGAAGGACCCACACCCACTGCCGCCCCTCTCGCATTCGCATTTCCACTCAACTCCGCCCAAAACAAACAATTGCAAGTTATTTGTGAAAATTTTATTGTAATTACAAAAGTTTTCCCATGTTGTTTTGCCACGCTTTCACCCTCTTTCGATGCCCTGATACCTTGAATTATACACAAATAGGTTTCCCTCCACATCGCTATTCGTATTCCTATTCCAACTCCACCATCGGCTCCACCGGATTCTGCTCCTGCTCCTGCTCCTGCTGCTCCTGTCCTCCTCTTCGGTCTGGTTCAATTTCGTATTTGGGGCTCGATTCGAAAGCTCAGTGTTTCAGCAAACTTTATCCACTTCATTATTTGCTCGTTTCCATTGCTGTGTTTCGCTGTTTGCCTGTTTGTTCGCCAGTTTGCATTGTTGGCTCGTTTCGATTTTAATTGTATCTGCGTGCAGGGGCCACCATCTCCCACATCGCCCACATCTCACCAACGAACCACCCAGCCCAATGGCCTCCACCCCAAGTACTTTGGAGTATATTAAATGCCGGAAAGTTCTCAGGTCACTGAAGGGCAAACGTCCATGGAAAGTGGAAGGGAACACGGCAGCTGCTAAGCAGGTGAGTTCGCAATGGAACTCATGATGGAAAATCGTGTGTTTGGCCTAAAGGTGTAACCCCCATAAAAATACTTATCATCTATATTCGTCACATTTTTCTATTGATATAAACGGTAAGCAATCATTAGAGTATTGCCAGTTAGCAATCCGACTGGGTGTTTGGTGGATATGAAGAGGGGATTTGGAAAAGGATTTTAGAAAAAGTGTCCCCGTTCTTTCCTCAATAGCAAAGCCTTGTAAAATGCTCTGGAACTTGTTTATTGATCACTCTTCTAGTCGTAGTAAAAGTTGCCGCACAGCCGCTTGCCGCCCCTCAATCTCTTGAGCGGCGACTTGGAGGGCACGGAGTACAGGTGCCGCTGCTCCTCCCGCTGATCCTCGGACACGGCGTCCGGCAGGATGGAGTAGGGGTGCAGGGCCATCTGGGACCTCTGCCGGGCGAAGTCCTGCTGCAGCTGCTCCTGCTGGCACATCTGCTGGTGCCGCTGCTGCTGGTAGAGCATGCGGATGTACTGGTCGTGGTACTCCGGCTGCTGGCAGAGCTTCTCCTGGCGCATCTGCAACTGGCGGGAGTGGGGAAGGCGCGTGCCTATGATCTCGGTGGGCCGGCTGCACAGCGGCACATTGTAGCTCCTCTTGGACCGGCCACTCATCTTGGGTCTCGGACGGTAGGCGTTTCTTTCCGGCCCAGGTGAGGGGTTTTTCAGAAGTTTATCCGCTCCACCAGCCAGGTGCGCCGTTCCTGGGGACCTCTTGGCGTCCACGATCAGGATTATCTTGCGCCGCGGGAAGCCGGAGTGGGATGGCACTTGGGCTGGCCGCTTGCCAGGCAGTGGAGATGGCGTCGTGCCCTTCTTCCACTTTCTCTTCGCTGGTGATCTCGGCTTCGGAGGCGTCTCCACCTGCTCCTGTTTCTGGGCCTTCTCCACAGCTCTTGGTCCCGATGTGGCAGCTCTGCTCGTTGCATCCATCCTCGCTGGCCTGGCCCAAACCTTGCGTTCCAGCTTCTTCCTTTCCCGATCCTTCAATCCCTTGATCCGCTTGGGAGGACGGAGCTCCGACAGATCAGAGGGATCGCTGGCCAACTGCCAGGCGGAGTTCATCCTGGGTTGCTGCATGGGCTCAGCTCCCGCGTAGTTCGGAGGCGTGTAGGTGGGTAGTCTGCCCTGAGTTCCAGCCACTTTGGGTGGCGGGGCGAAGTACTTCCTCAGTGCGTGCCTGGAGTCCAGTATGCCAGGCCAGTTGCTCGCTTTGAATGATTTCGAGTTCGCCATTTCGCGTTTGCTAATACTTAAAATTTGGTTTAGTTTGAAGGGGCCGCGCACATTGCCAATGATTTGATTTGTTGCCTATGAAATTTAAAAAAGCACTATCCCATGGGAGGTAGAAGTTTAAATGAAAGGCCACGGGATGCCAACGAAAGTCACACTTATTTATTGGCCTGAACTCATGTTCGGCGCTCGGTGGTTGTGTTTTGGGCCGCGCCCACAAAGCCGCCCACCGCCCACAAATGGACAGACAGTAAATCGGTTCGTGGCATTAATGCAAATAAGTGGAAACACAAATATTTTCAACGTTTTTGTGGTCTGAACCGAGCGAACGGACGGACTGCGGCAGAGGAAACCTTTTTTTGGACCCATGGCCGTTTTGGGACGACAGCACGAGGGTCGATGGATCATTTCCGCTCTCCTGGCCAGTGGCCCCGCCCCCCGAGTGCCTCTTCCGCTCCCGAGTCCGCTCCATATTCCGATTCCGTATCCGTAGTTGTTGCCGTGCTGTCCGGCAAGCGTTTCCTGTCGGCGGGCGCAGTTAAATATTGAAATTTATATTTAAAATATTTCAAATATACAGTTAAATGCTCGGTTTCCCCCCTTTTTCTGCGTGGCCCTCGCATTTTTCACTTTAGTTTATGTGGGGCATGTTTAATTTATGAGAATTGCTGGTCCCTGTTCCTGTTCACAATCCCAAACCCACTCCATCGCTTCGAGCCCGATGCCAATGAATATAAAAAATCAATTTGAAGTTTGGGACCGTCATTGAAGGTCAAACGGTTGTTTCGGCCCCTTAAATGCCGACGCCAACGAAACGTGGCAAATCGGTTTCTCCACCGGTTTGCATCGGGGGTGGATGATGGCTTCTGGGTTGGTCTGTGCCCTTTGCCCCAACTCGGCCTAATTCGATTGTTACATTCGGCTTAATTTCCTGCAAAAGAACAAACATTTGTGACGCTTCTTGGGCGGGTCAGTTTCTATCTCAGCCGCTCCCCTCAATTTCCAATTAGCAGCAGAAATCACCTTTCCGTCCTTTTCACCGACTTCCAGGTTCCAACAGGACTCCGTTTTGTCCCAGTGCTAATTGAGGATTTGCACTGGCTACGACTTCATGCTCATTGAGGAGGAGCTGCGAAAGGCCAACTTTCATTTCGTGCAAACGCAAATTTCTTTTGCTACTTCGACGGCGCAATAATTGGACGGATGAGGAGGCAGCAAAGGACTCGGACACGCGCAGGATAATTGTAATGCCTCTCGTGCTTAAGGCCGAGATCCTGCGCGAAGGCTGGAGGTCGCCAGATTTTGGACAAGTTTTATGGATAGCGAGGATTGCATTTCCTGTTTGGCAGGCAACGATGCAGGAACCGGAAACGGGAGAGCCAAGATGCCGGTGCGGGGTGAAGTCCTCGGATCCGCGATTTCCAAGCATCCAAGCATCCAAGCATCCAAGAATCCACGAATCCACGAATCCACTTAGCGGCGCATAAATTTCGCTCGGTACATAAAGTACAAGTGTACAAACAATAGGACTTTTGGCGCACGGCATTAAAAACATAAAGCAACCGCATTGAGGGCCAAGGAGCAAGACCGAACCAAGACGAGGTGCACCAGCCCGGGAGCCTGGATGATCCGGGTCACATAAACAGCGGCGAGTGAATAAAATCGCTGCCGCCACTCGAGGAGGCGGAGGATGGGCGCATCCCGGGCCAAGTCAGGCGGCCGGGCCACTGCATTGCTATTTACAAAATGTCCTCGACCAAAAGGAGCGACCGAGTGAATCATAAAGAGTCCTTGCGAGGCTGAAGCTCTGGATCTGAAGCTGAAGCTGGCAAGAGAAATGCACGTAAAATAATAAACAAGGCTTTGCAAACAATAAATGTTGCCCTCGACCTGCCCCTGCCCCTGCACCACCGAACCACCCAACCACCCAACCACCACCCACCCACTCCGCGCCACATCTCTATTCTTACCACATCTGGCAGCTGCAATGCTACGAGTTGTTAGCGACGCTGGCGACGAGATTTCTGCCCGTCCATTGTTAGACTCCTCCTGCATTCTTGCCCGGCTCCGGAGGATCCTGCAACTTCGCCACCGCCTCCTTCTCCATCTCCATCTGCTCCTGCGAGCGGGGCTCGTCTTGTTGTTGCTGCCGCCGCTGCTGCGATAAATGCGAAATGCTTGTAACTGCAATGCAAATGTAATGTGCAGAGGACATTTTACTCGGCTGCTGCAGTCGCTCATCCTGCTCCGCGTCCCTCTCCTTGGGCAGTAAATATTCGCTCTGTGCGCGGGTCAGGCGGCGGCGGCGACGGCGGAGGACTTGGCTACGGGTGTCCAGGGGTCAGCCTCCTGCATCCGCTGATGAGTGGCCACCTCCATCCTCCATTCACAATCCACCATCCACCACTCCGCCCTCCAAGTGGCAACGCACGGCAGACGCCGTCGCTTTTTGCCGCTGGCGACGTCCTTATTAATTGCAACAATAACTGGGCCCAGGCGACGATGGCTCCGCGTTTTGTAGGAGGCGGGACATGGCTGCACTCTGCGAAAGTTCCTGGTCCCGGAAGCCCAAAAATGTAGAAAGTGTATCTTAAAGATCTTAAATATCTGCTAAGATCGTCCGATCCTAACAGGTAACTTGGGGAATTTCACATGTGCCCATTTATTAGAATGCTTAGCGCAGTTTTGCCAGTGCAGGAAATGCAGATCCAAGCATTTTCGGAGGTTTTTATGCCCAGGACACCGCATTTCTTTCACTGCAGCCGGCGTAAATTTCATCCGGAGGTTCGGTAATGGGGGCTGCACCGTAAGTCTTTCAGCTTTTTGCCTGCAAATTTATGGCTCGGACCTGCAGCTTTTTGTGGACCAGCGACCACCGGAAGCGGCACTTAGCTCTTGGCACTCGCACTCTGTGCTCCACTTCCCTGTCCACCAACAGTTCATCATCCGCCGGCGGGTCAGGTGCACTCCACTCCTCCTGCAGAGGATGACTATGCTCGCTGATAAGTAATTGGGGGGTTTTTGCTCGGAGCCTTCAGTGGGCGGAATCTGGGCCAGACGTGGCCCGATGCCTGCGGCTGTAAAAACAATTCGTATATCAAAATTTCAATGCTCCGCGCTTCTAGTTTTTATGGCGAAAGGCTTTGCTGGGCGGCCGGCAGACATTTAAAAGCAATAAAGAGCGATGCAAATGTTATCGGCGAAACTCGCGGCAAAGCCCCGCCAGAAATTACCGAGCAGATTCTCGTCCTCGGCCAGGTATTCAAATTAGAGAGATCTCGCTCAGCAGTGAAATGAGGCGAATGCCACTGCTCCTGGTGGCCGTAAAAAGTGCCGACGACCATAAAAACCCAGCCAATTGGAGGGGGTTTGAGGTTGAGGGGCGGGGGTCGGAGGTCGAGGGTCGAGGGTTGGACTAAAAGTGCCGAGCCGTGATTTCGATTTTTTTCTCGGTGTCGTTTGGCGCGGCGAATAAAATGAAAATGTACTCGCCGAGTGCCAAAGTTCTGTGGAAAAAGTTTATTTTAATGAAATTCGCACCGACATTTGATGGCGCACACTGGAGGGGGTTTCGGGTGTGGAGCGGATTGCGTCAGCCGGAAGTTCGGAAGTTCGGAGATGGGTCTCATGTTTGATTGTTGGTGCCGCGAAATGGAGATGAAGGGTATTTCGGAGCGCCAGGTGAAGGCCAATGGCAAGCCTTTGGTTGCGGATGCGGGATGCGGGATGCGGGATGGCATGGACGCGGGCACAGTCGGCAATTGTCTTAACATTTATTCAATTTGACTACCTAGAAATCGTAAAGTTTATTTGCTGCCACTGCCACTGTGAAGTTTTCCCTCGCCTTTTCCCATTTCCCCCACTTTTGGCGGCCATAAATCTGCGACACAAAAGCAAAAGCAACCACCGCAAACATGGCTAACATTTCGGTCGTTGGGGTGGGAAGTTTGAGTTAAACATTTTTAAAAGCCATAAATTTATTGTTCCTGCAAGTGCTTTTGTTCTTGTTCCCGCTTTTCTCCATGTTGTTGTTGCGGTGCAGTCAAGTTGAAAAACGCACAAGTAGGTCGTGTTGCTGGTTGTTTGTGTTTTTGCTCAGTCGCTTATTTAATTCGATTTGTAAGCTAATTCCTGAAATATTATCTGGAAATGTTCAAGATGTAGCCAAGACTTTGTAATGAGTCAGCAGAGCTTCCTTTCGCAGGCTTTAAATTTATTAAGCCTAATGATATACCAGCTATGAAAACATGAAAGTAAATGAAACCTATATTTAGGTAAATATGAAACCTATAAGCAGTCAAATTGTAAAACTAAATAGGACTTAATTCCACATACAACCGATGCAGACTTAAAGCCTACAAAAAGACAGTCTCGCTAAGAGATTCAAATCCCTGATGGAGGGATGAGCTATCCTCTCAAAGTTCTTCAAGGACGATTCATAAGTGGCGACTAAATAATTTAATTTTAGCACTGCGACTGACGTTGCGCACATTAACTATGCGGAGTAAATGGCAGCAGCCTTGAATCCTATTTTTAATTACACTTTCCACTCACTGGGCTGGGCAACTGGAACCGGAAATCAATAAATATGTTCACCCAGACTCGGCAAAAGCATTTGTTTCATATTATTATCTTACTTGGACCTTGCTTCGCTTTTTCTCGGAAAGGATTTTCCCATTGAGGAAATGTGCATCTCTGTCTACCGCCTACCGTCGCCGTCCCCTGTCCCCCACTTCCGTTTCCACTAAAACAAAAACATCGCAAATAACCAAAAAAAGTACAAAAAAGGAAGTAAGAAAAGGCAGCTGGAGGCGTAAGCTACTTGAAAGTTTAGAGTGTTCGGGGGGAAAGGGGGAAGGGGGAAGGGGGCGAGGAGGTGGCAGTTACTGCCTTTTTTCGAAGCACTCATTCATTCATTCGTAAAGGCTTTAGCAGTAAAATAAACGCGCATTGATGCGGAAAATGTGCTACGCACGACGGTGACGCCTCAGCCGGGAACACGCCCACCCCGCCCCCAACTGGGTGGTTGTGGGTGGCAGGTGGCAGGTGGCATGGTTAGATGGCATGCCAAACTCAGAAGCGATACATTTCCTTTGTGTTATTTTTTGGAAACTTTTAAAGTTGCACTTGAGTGCCTAAGTTGACGGCGGAAGGGGTAAGTCGCCTGCAAGTTAAGGGTACTTACGACATTTGGCAGGTGGGTGGGGTGGCCAGGTGAGGGGCTGAAGGGGGTGCCACTCCGACGCCACTTCATCATGCGGGCGCAAGCCCCACCCACTACGCAAATACGCGTAAATCTTGCTCCGGACGCAGAGGTGACCACCTTGGTGGCCCCACCTCGGTCGTGTTTCATATTTATGTGCATCCTTGGGGGCAGACGAGCGGAGCAGGCGAAGCCGTGAAATTCAATAAACCTGCCTCACTTACTTCACATCATTGGCTTTCCGCATTGTCACTTTTATTATTTAGGGACGCAGCGGTCAAACTTACACATCTGACTGGCAGCTGACCACGATAAGATGCCAGATATGGTACTTTGCCTTAAAATTATATGTTGCTATTGATTTGTTTATATTATTACTAAATGATTGGTGTGTGGCACGACATTTGTGTGGAACCTGCTGAGTGAACTGATTATTTGGGCTCTCTATGATCTGCTAGCTGGTTTATTTAGCTCTATGTTTTCCATGATGGGTAACAATGTAGCAGATCGTCCCTGTTAGTGCCTCCAATTAGCCAACTACTCACTGAGTTCGAATATTTTGACGAGCGAAGAGTATAGATAAGCGTCATTCAGTTTCATTTTAAGATAAATTTAATAAATGTAATAAATTTAATTTAATAAATTAATTAAAGGCAACCAGGTAAAGGCACTTTTTTCGGCTCTCCTCTGGTCTTCAACTAGCAGCTAACAGGACGAGGAGTGGCACCTTATTACAGCACCCCACTTCTTGCTCCTTTGACCAGAGTTTGGGTTAATTCAATTCGGCACGACTCTGACAGATGAGTCCTGCTAATTGCGGCCGGAGTGGAGCCCGAGTGGCCCCCGAGCGGCTGAGAGACAAAACAGATCATAAATATTGTATCTCGCATCTGTGGGCCACAACAGGCGAGTTAGCCAGGCCAGGCACACATGCATTAGGGCGTGGCCGAGCCATCCAGCTGGAGGGTGGAAAACTTCGGCTGGCGTTGCGAGGGCAATAATTGATTAGGCTCGAACGTGATTGTTAACTTTTTGCATATGTAATTTCGATTAGGCCCAACTCCGCGCCAAGCGCCCTGCCAGTGTGTGCAACAGTGCGTATGGGTAATGTGTGGCGGGCTGTGTGGCGCTGCTGCCTAAGCAACATTTGCCCCACTCCTTCAGCCAGGCCCCATGTATGTATATGAGGTTTACGAGTATATGGGCTCACAATGCAAATTTACAGTCACATGGTTCGATTGGCAATTTAATAAGGTAACTCTTTCACACAGGGAAACGCGTCAAAGGAAAGCTTTTTTGCCAGGACGACAGACTGTGTGTCTCTGTGTGGGATTGGGGTTTTGGGGTGAGGACCTCAAAGGTTAAAGGCAATGGATACGGTCAAGGGAAAGGAAAAGGAAAACCGGGTGGAGGGCAGAAAACGCGTTCACACGGAAACTGACGTGCTCTACATATTTAATGTTTAACTGTAAATTAGGTTAAAATGTGTTTGCAAAATGGAGCTTTTTTCCATCTTCATTCCTTCCGGCTGCTGCGGCTGCTGCACCGCTGCTAAATGAGGATTTTCAACGTGGAAAACTTTGGCATACATCAGAGCACGAGCACCCATTCCCGTTTGCCCGTTTGCCCACCAACCCAGTACGCCTGTCCTCTTGCGGCTTTAAGTGTTTGCCTTCCATTTGCGTCTCAGGCGCTCAATCCCCTAATGCCGCCCAGAAATGGGGCATTCTAGCAGCCCCCCAACTGTACGGCGTCAATTTGACCTTCCATGTCCATGTCCATGTCCATTTCCATTCCCTCGGTCATCTGCCCCTTTCCCAGCGGTTCAATCCATGGTTGACGCTTACTTTGCAGCAGCTTATGGCTGAACGGGGCTGCTGGGCATGAATATGGATGCGGATGCGGATGCGGATGGGGATGTGGGGGTCGGATGCCGAGGGCATGGTCGCTTAGCTGGGAAAACTGTTCACGCATTAATTAACAATTTATGATTGTGTCCGTGGGTGGGCAACTGGATGTGAAATGCGGACGGTTGGCCTGCGTTTGAGTGCATTTGCTGGCGCATTACAAATAATTTCATTTGCCCCCGAAAGGCGGGCATTTTAATGAAGCAGCTTAAATGGCCGATTTGCACGCATTAAACTGCGATCCATACCCCGTGGATTCGGCGAAATGGTCTGCCTTATTTTTCGGCAATAAAATCGAACGAATTTTATATTTTTATTTGATTTTTTATTAGCGCTGGCTCGAAATGCAAACAGTAGGGCCGAATGCAATAAAAGTTATTCCTCATTTTGCCGCTCAATACTAGATGTTTATGGACTTTAAGGATAAGCCAAGGCAAGAACATGGAAATGCATTTACATAACACTGGCCCACGGAGGAAGTGGGGAGCCAGCCACGCCCCCTGTTTCTTTGTGTATACATCTATACATATATCTGGACAAAACAGAAGGCAGAAGGCAGAAGACAGAAGACGGCGCACGGAGCAGGAAAATGTAATCCCAGCCAAGCGGAGCAAACTTCCGGCGAACGTTGGAAACGGACGCTTCAATGTATTGGATACGGGAAATGGCAACAATTGGCAACAGTGCAGCGGGCTGACGAGGAGGAGCCATGCTATCGGAGCGGAGGATAACTCCGAGTGGATGCACATATGCAGCACGGCCCCTCTCCATCCAAGACGCTGCATTAAAATCTTAAGCAGCATAATCGCTGGACTAGAACCGGCAACAAGCAAAGATGGTAGCACAACAGACAGAGCCGCCTTCGCCCCACGCCCCACGTTGACAACCCACTTGGGACCCCTCTTCCGTTCCCTTTCCTGATCCCAGACAGACTGGCACATATATACGGATACATCAGCAGCTTCACTCTGCGCGCCAAACGAACGGAGCTCGGAGCTCCAAGTCCGAGAGTGGCTAAAACAAACAGGGCGCAATAATTTCGAGTTATTACGCAAGATCGAGCAAATTTGCACAACAGATTGCAGAATAATAAACTGCACCTAACAAACTGAATGCATTACAGCAGGTTAATCATATAACGAGTGCGATATGGATGCGGATCCCCAATTACGTCCCAGTTTAATAAGGCTTTTGGGAGCAGCCAGTCCATTTTGGTAGGAAGTAATAATGCCTCCTAATTTATGGGTATTTTATTTATTTAAAACAACAGTGAACGGCGTGATACAGTACCTCGACTATCACATACCTGTTACTAATATAGTAGGTTGATCATATAACCAGTGCGATTTGGATGCGGATCCCCAATTACGTCCCAGTTTAATAAGGCTATTAGGAGCAGCCCGTCCATTTTGGTAGAAAGTGATAATGCCTCCTAATTTATGGGTATTTTATTTATTTAAAACAACAGTGAACGGCGTGGTACAGTACCTCGACTATCACATACCTGTTACTAAGCTACAAAGCTATAATAGGCACAAATACTGTAAGCACGGATAACTAAAATTTAAGCATTTCAGGCCAACTAGACACGAGTGGAGTTGAATCCATACAAAGTATGAAAACTATTGAAGAACATATAGAGAGCGCTGTTAGCCCAGAATTCGCCCTATTTTTTATGAACCAAACTTTAATTTGCCAACAAAGTTAAGCCTACAAATTTGACAAAAAAAGGGCAGAGCGTAGAAACTATGCTGGCATGTCCGTTGATCTAAAACACACAGTTTCCGGCTGCTCCACTCCATGTAAAACCCGGCCACCAAAACGCCCTTCAGCCCTGGGCTTGTGTCCTAATAGAATTTGCATTTTTTGTTTACGTCTCTTTTCCCGCCGAAGTTGTTGGCGGTTTTTTTTAATTGAATAACTGCAATACTGCCGCCTGTGGCACTGCCACTGGCTTTGTTGGTACTTACGAGTATGTACCACACTATATCGGATATTCCCAGTGCTACTCGTTATCTATCAGCGGGCTCGGCGGCTTAGGTTAATTCACCGGCAAAACACCATTTGCATTCGGAATTTGATTGGATATCTGATCAATGAAGATTAAAAATCTTCGGTTTGGAAAGTTACTTGGTTTCCGGCACGAGCTGAAACCCTAATTGGATTCAGGTTGCTTTATCCGATTTGTTTGACACAACTTGCTTCGATTTGAACTGCAGGAGGATTCGATATTAGGATAAGCGGCTTCTGCCTCTCAAGGATTATCTAAAATTCATTGAGTTTATTCACTCGGCTTTTATTTGAATTTCGCCCCACCCCGCAGCCATACATAAACCTAATTTATATTGAAATTACCAAAGTTCTGATCGACGTTATGGCCAAACACTAAAACAGACCCAACCCACACCCACACCTCAAACAAGCAAGTGTGTGAGAGTTTAAAGAAGCCAATAAATTATGAATAGCCCTGGCATTGATTGGAAAACTTTTCAAATATGCTGCCACTTTTCTACACGAATAATTTGCGAGCATTTTCCAAAACACACACGCCACTTACTGTTTTCGTGAAGGACATTAAACGGGATAGTGTGGGAAAACCAATCACCCGGTTTATTATTAAATTCAAGTTTCGGCAGGGATTTTCCAGCTTATTTTCCCGCCCTGCCAGAACAGCCACATGGAATCCTGTAAATATTTATTTGTGTATTCTGCGGTGAAATATATTTCTATCCCATTGCCGAATCCGATTCGCATTCAGTTCTGCGGATTTAATTTGTTGACTTCTGCTGCTTTTTCCTTGCGGTCTCACTGCTGCCATAAACTGTAATTTATTTTCTGCAGCTCACAAACTTTCCCGCTTGAATTTTGTGGGGTAATTAGAAGAACCCACACAGGTAGAACGCCTCCACCTGCCACTTGGCCCAGCATTGTTTGGCCATAAATATTACACATACGCCGCATTGTTCGGACCCGGTTTTCGGATTCTGCTCCTGGGCTTATCCGGTGACCAGCTCAAAGGCTTGTCGCACCCACAAAGAAATACTGGGAATACAGATTAAATACGTTTTCGTACACACAAGGACTTGGCTTTTACCGTCTGGCGGGGTTGTGAGGAGCTGCCGTTTTAGCCTGATACTCATAGTTGTCGGCATGGCTCAAAGTGGGCCAAAAGTCCCTAGTTTCGCGTTCAGCAAAAGTGCTACAAATTGCATACGAAGTTGTCGGCAATTTGCATTTGAGTTCTTGGCGCCTTCCTTATTTTTACTGCGTGTCTTCCACATTTATCGTTCTCCTCCGGCTGGCCGTCCAAGCCTTTTCTTTGTTGCTCCCGCCGTATTGACAGAGTTCAGGGTTGAGATGCATACAAAGTGATGTCCCCGAGCTCCTAGCTCCCGGGTCCCGGGTCCCGCATCCTGGATCCTGCATCCTGGATCTCACCTTGCGGCTGGATGGGTGATTGGGCGGAGCGCCGCACTTCCTATCTGCGTCATATGTCACCTGTCAAGTTGCGTTTTCCCTGCTAGTACACGACGGATACACCGGAAGCATTTCGAACTTCAGAAATGTTGAGCAAGCCAAGTTGCTCAGCTCATATTGGTCACTTGTTCAAAATGCTGCAATACTAGGTTATAAACTGGTACACAAATTCTTTCGAATTTGATCTAACTAACTTTAACTTCATCGATTCCAAACACTCTTTTTTCAACTTATAAGATACTTAATTTATTGATTCACTCACGTCAAGTGGCAAATAGTGATAATTGCCCGGGAGACACTTTTTCTTTCTTTTTTGTTATGGATTCATCCATAGGCGGACAACTAATTTGTGCGCAGTGTAGCGGAATAGATTTTTGCGTGCGGCCTTGACAGGTTCCACCTGTCTCCCGACCTACTTGCGGGAACAGATGTGACATTTGGGTTTGCCCATGCCCTGTCCCAGACCCGTTCCCATCCCCATTCCCGATCCCTGCGCCGCCGTCGCGGGCGTTTCCGCATTCGCGTAGTTAATTATTCGCCCATTTTAGTCCATTATCTGGACTGCGGATCGAATCGCTGGCAGAGACGGCGTAGTCCATCGAAATGCAATTAGCGTGTGTCGTCCGCCTATTCCTACGGACAAACGTACATACGGACAAGCGGACAAGCGGACAAACGGACAAGCGGACAAGCGGACATACCGACTTCCATGTCACTCCGTCATGTATGGATGTCACGTGCTGCATTCGGCGGGAGTAACAACAGCAGCAAAGCACAAATTAGTCGGACCTAATTGTATGGGGGAAAATGATCGATTCGCTTTTTTATCGCCCGTTTTGAGGGCATTTCATTTAATTTGAACAAAACCCAGTCATTTTTTGCTCCATATTGAAAATTGAAATTGTTTTTGCCGACTGCCTGTGATGCATATAAATCGTGTTTGACTAGCGGGGCAAAAAATAGACAGAGCTGTGGGGGAATAAAAAACCAAAATACATTGAACAAGTGCAAACAATTATTGTCAAAAACAGAGAGCGCTGCGACAAGGATGTGCAGGACACTCGTGTCGAGTTGGGGTCCTTGTGTGTAGCCATCGTGTCCTGCGAGCTTTTAGTGCTGCATAATTTCTTTAGCAACGTTCATTAGTCTGCGTCCCCGCCCTCGAACACTTAGCCCGGATTAGGTTTTCCGGGCAACGGGACGGCGTTGGAGAGTGTCCTGGTCCGTGTTGATATCATTAACTTATTGCATTTTCAGCTACAACCTCCACCCCTCCCCCAGC
Organism: Drosophila erecta; assembly: GCF_003286155.1. Classification (NCBI taxonomy): domain Eukaryota; kingdom Metazoa; phylum Arthropoda; class Insecta; order Diptera; family Drosophilidae; genus Drosophila; species Drosophila erecta. The sequence continues at coordinate 18,291,033 of NW_020825200.1, forward strand.
CACCCGGTAATATTTATGCATAACATCATCATCATCCGATGACTGCCACTTCCACCAGAAAATATTCATCCATCAAAGGAGTGGGTCACGCACACACGCTCCCCGCCCAGGTGGGGGCTCAAATATAATTTATGCACGTAACTAGTTTGTCATGTTATCCCCTTCCGACCAGGCAACAGTGACGTCAGGCGTTCCTGAAGGATTATTCGCTTGACAGTCGCCGCAACCGCAAAACACCGCACTGAGTCCTCGGAGAGAGTCCTTCCGCCAACACTCTCCCGCTCTTATACGCCAGTTGCTGAATACGGCAGAAGGCAGTTGGTAGTTGGCAGTTGGCCTGAAGAGAGGCAGCCGCAGAGAAGTCCGGCTGACCGTGAAAACTGTTTGGCCAAAAGTGAAAAACAACGGGCAGGCGGCAACTGGAATCCTTCCCAGACCATAACCCTAATCAGTGTCCAGAGCTAGCCGAGCATAAAGTCCACTTTTGGTGCCTCATCAAAATCACTTTATGCTAATGGCCAGGACATTTGCATAATTTGCCTCCAGCATACTCGCATCATACATACAGATGACAAAATAACGAAAACGAAACTTTGGCTCGGAAGCGAGGCCTTAAACGTAATTCAATAAATTCCCTCGTGGAGCGGCGGAGCAACAATTATTGACATTTTCATTGCATGTGAATTATTATAAACGGACATGTGCATGTCCAGGCTCTTCCGCGCAGTGGGTTGTCCCACATTCGGGCGGGCTCTGACTCACCTGCTCCCCACCTCGTCGGCGGAAACTGTTGGTTATACGCTCAAGTTCCGGTAATTATTTGATATAGGCCGGCCGGCAGGCGGGCGGATTGTTATTTTATGTGCGACACCCCGACCCAGAAACAGTTTCGCCAACTTTGTATGGTCACGTAGCGCATAAAAAACCTGTTACGTTTCACTCGCAGCCCGGGGCAGTCCATGTCCGATGCCCGGGGAACCTGGGAGGGAATCGAATCAGTGATTCACTCGAGCATTGATTCATTCCGTCTGTCTCATCAAACTTAATCTCTCGCTCAATTAGTGGCTGCCACAGAACTCGCCGTCGAAATATGAAGTGTCTGGCGGGAGAGACAGGACTTCTGCGTGTCCTTGCAATTAGAAAAGATTTATGCAGGCCATCAAACCCAGCTCTGAACTTTTTTACATCGTCTTCACACCGAGGGCAATGAAGTCATGGGGCCATAAAAGCCGGACGGTCTGCGGTGCGAGCTCCTGTCCTGTCCGCGGCTTTATGGCCTTTAATTTGATATACTCGTACACATTTACATAAACAGCTCATTTGGGCGATATAAGCGCGTGTACAAATCGTCTTGGGAAGCCCGCAAACATCGGGCTTTCACCGCCGTTCAGCTGGCAATTATTAATTACTCGCATTTAGTGCTCTCGCTTTCTGCCCCATTGCCGTGATTGCCTTGCCACTTCAGCTTAATGCATCGCTTTCAGCTTTCCGCTTTCCGCTTTCCGCTTTCAGCTCGGATTGAAGCTTGGCTTTGGCGGCAGCAGCTGAATTCCCTGCTAATTACGGCGACCATCTAAGCCGCCCTTTTCCCCTTTCCCGCCGCCGCTGATCCTGCCCCTCCCCTCGCCGCCAGTCATTGCCACCTGTCTCTGCCGCATCTGCAGTTGTAATGCCGCCACAGCCACCCGTCCAGAAGCATTCGCACTCACGTACATAGGTATTGAGAAATCAAGTAGCTGCAACATCTCGCTTAGCTTCACTTAACTGCACTGCGAGAAAATCTGGCTAGAACTTGCAAAGTGTATACAATTTGGAGAATTACTTAAAATCTGGTGACTACAACGTTTCTTATGGCTTCTGAATAAGTTGTGTGCAGTATTCTAGAATCTGTGGATAACAAAAATACAATTTTAGATCTCAAAGGACATTCCAATTTGTTGCTAAATATAGCATAATTTGCGTAACGAGTGCGCCAGTTCTCTCAGTGCACAGACACAGCCAACTGAATATGCAATGAGGCCGAAGCCAGAAAATGTTGGTGCATTCTGATGCGGTGTGGATGCGAGTGGGTGGTTGTGGGTCCTGCTGGGCGCTGGTGGGTGTGTGGTGGTTGGTGGGTGGTGGTTGGTGGGTGGTGGGTGGCTTGCAGAAGTGGTGCTCTCCAGAGTGTAGTTACCGACGTTGTTGCTGTGCCTCGTTATCATTTGGTAAATAGTAAATTGCCTACGAATGCCAAAGCAATTACAAAGCATAAAAGGCAAAAATTATTAATTATATGTGAGTGTTTTGGGGGCAGGGCTGCCGAAGAGGCGTGGCTGCCTCCACAGGCAGTGGGAGTAATTGGCGTCATTGTGTGCAATTGATTGCATCCATCCGGGGGCGCCAATATAAACAAACCAATTAGGGCTCAAGTGCCGGCCAGCAGGCGAGTTTCAATCACAGACCGACGGATTCCCATGTGTCACTCGGGGTGGTGGCCCCCACCATGGTCCACCACGAGCTCTGGAGCGCTCGAACTCTGGCTGGTCATCGCAGGTCACACAAAATGGCAGGCAATGAAAATCGGAGCAAGTGGAGCCAATTGTTTTATGAACTTACAGCTCTCTCCGTCGCTCTCGCCTTATCTTGGCCAGATTGTCGATGGGGTCTTGCAGCCATAATAGTTTCGCTCGAGGAGAAAAAAATATCGAGCTGAGAAATGCTGATGCTGCAGGACGTCGAGCAGGGGGAGGGGGCCTGGAGCGGAAAATGTATGGCAAACAAATTGTCAAGTATTTTTGTGGCTTACATCTTCGGTTTGCCTCCATGTCGCCTCGCCACAGGAGGCAGCCTGACATCTGCCGGCAGTTCTTGGCACAGTTGGGTTCTGTCACACATGTTTGGCTATGGAGATGTAGGAATGCAGTGCAGTAAGCGGAATCCAGGTTTTCAGGCTTTTAATGGATATTGCAGGGGTCGGAGCTAGTAGCTGCTTAACGGGTGGTTGCGCTTTTAATTAATATCCCATATTGGACACTTTGCAGCGGACATGAACCACACAAAAAGCGTGTGACAAGCTGTAAAATTAAAGAATGCTCAATAAATAATAGCTCTTCCCACTGCAAAAAGTGCCACACAAATGGAAATTGAGTTATTCGTTGAAGGTGGGTGGGTCTCCACATCCTTGAGGAATATGTTTTCAAATGAAAATTTCAGTTCTTCATTGGAGCATTGCTCTACCCAGTTTCGAGTGAGTGAAGGTGCACTGATAACAGGGTAACAAGGTCAACGCAGCCGGCGATTGCGGCTGAGAGCATTGCTCATAATTGCATTGCGCCAATTAATTGCAAACAACCTAAAATTAATTACACCTACTCCGCCCCAGGCAGCTGCCCCCCTCCCCCTCCACCTCACCAGGCCCGCCCCCAAGTTGCCACACCGCTCGCATTGCTCATACGCCAGGTGTGCCGCTTGGGAAAATTATCTTCCGACATGAGCAGCAAAACTTGTGTGTGTCTGCTTAATTATTTGTGTATACACATGGACGGGAGAGTGGATGTGGGGTGTGGGGTTTGGGGTGTTTGTGCGGCTAATCAAACTTTAAATAGAATTTCGGGTGCAGCACGTACGCATCAAAAATGTTTTACAAAGTGAAAATGCATGAAACGTGCGCCGAGGAGTTTGTTTCTTGCCCCAACTTACTTTCGTTGCTAACTTGCTTACTTTTCCATTTCGCTGTTGTTGCTGCGACTGCCACAAAAGAGCATTTTGTATCTGATACAGTGGGTTCTTCGGGGGTCGAGACTCCTATTTCCGAGGTGCCGCCTGCCACACATTGTGAGCGAAACTTTTCCAGGCTGCAGGTTGCACATTGCGCAAGTTGTTCGGGCGCAACAACAACGGAAGATGACACATTTCTAACATTCACCATTGCCCCATTTTCAGTTCCCAGTTCCCAGTTTCACATGCGGCGCTATTCTTTCAGGGCGGAGAGCGAATCGAGCGCCATTCGACATGCCCACCGAGTGGTGCTCCTGGCAGCCTGGCAGCCTGGCGTCCTGAAATCCTGACGTCCTGGACGTAGTTGGTGTCGGCAAAGTGGCTCATAAACAGTAAGCTGCTTAGGAAATGCACGGGCGTAAAAACATACAGCTGCGAAAACAGAACGTGTTGGCGAACACTTGCAGAATACAGGGTATGAGCAGAAAAGCCCCTTTTTAAGACCCAATCCCCCAAGTCCGATCTCGACCCTTTGCTGCAGGAATGAGCGGAAGGAGGCCAGCGACAATATTTATTTTTAAGCAAATAAGTTCATAAATATGCGGCAAGGGGTGGGCTAACCAGCTGCCAGCCGATTAAGCTGTGCGTGTGAATGGTCTTGGGAAAGTGGAAAGTGGAAAGCGCTGGGCTTGAGGGGTATCAGTTGCTGAAAAGCGCTCCCAGCAAGCGTGGTAATGTGTGTGAGTGTGTTGATATCCAAGACAGCTTCATGATTCCGCTAATTGCCTCGTGGGCTTCCAGCGGGGATAAGCCGCGCATGCCTCGGCATTTGGTGAAGGAAATGCCCTCAAGCGGTGGCGAGGGGGTGCACGGGAAAAATTCGGCTAAAATGAACAGCTTTTCTAGTACTTATATCCCTATTTCATAAGCATATATGATACAAGTCTCTTTGAATACCAACTGTCATCTTACATAAAAAATTTCAATTAAATAAACTTTGAATCCAGCTAGAGCTTTTTTCCCAGTGCAGCTGGTGGTGCATGCCACCAAGTGCGCTCCGCACTTCACACTGTTCATGGCCAAAACACGCACAAGCGGAGTACATTTTAGATAAACTCAACAGCTTGAATATTCAGTGAAGGGCTGCCATAAATCAGGCGCATTTATAACTCATAACGCCCGCCAATCAAGTAATTTGTTTGAACAAAACAATTCGCCGTCGCTATCCATTTATCAAGCCGGATTGAACCCTTCTGCCGCCGCCACTCCCGAGTGCATCGATGGTGATGAGCATCAGCGTCTGGCTGGCAAAGGAGCTCCAGCCTTAAAGATGCAAACCTGACAACTGTCAACTGTCAGCGGTGCCAGGGGAGAGCAGGGAACGGGGCACGGGGAACGGGGCACGGGGCACGGGAGGACAACTATGAGACGGAAGCCAAACAATTGTGTCCGCCGGGCGCTGAAAAATTGTTGAGCATTTGTTTTGACAGCGCGTTTTGACAAAACAACAAGGCGCTCGGCGACGACAAATAGCAAACGGTGTAATGACAGTGGATGGGAATGGGTGTGGGTGTGGATGGGAATGGGGGTCACTAGGTGGCATCCCAGCTCGGGTTCAACATATTAATTGTGCCATGTGGGGCGTGCCGAGATGAAAGAGATACGTGAACTACAAAGGGAATAGCAAAGGCAAAACCAGAAAGCCAAAGTGGCGAGTTGAGTTGCTTTTTTGAGTGAAAACAATCAGCAGGGTGTAAATTCGAAATTGCAAAAACGTATTAGAAGTTTAATTAATAAATTAATATTAAATGAGTTGCACAAGCCTGCCAAATAAGCTGTGTTCGCTTTATTAACCAGTTAAACGATGGATCCTGCAGTTAATAATACATTTCACAGTAAGAACGCCTAAAAAAGAGCTGTTCTAACTCACAGCAATCAATTCTATGAACATTGTATGTAATTCTCCTGCTAAAAGTGGATTTTCTGTATTAAAAGCAAACAAACTATAAACAATAAACACTGAGCATCAAAAGTGTGCCCTTCGGAAACTATTTACTCCAAACTATTAATGCAGCATTCAGTTAAACTTGCCTGCCGTTTTAAGTCACTATAAAAACTGGAGAGGCGAGCAGTAAAACAATTCAAGCAGCTAATAACCTTTAGATATACCCGCACATCGCACATCCTGCGCAACCAATCTGATGATCAATAAATCGCATCAACTCGCGCCCGCACTCACTTTTCCGCAAAGTGGCAGCAGTAGAGGAAATGGGGAGGTCCTGAGATATATCTACTCATATGTACGTCCTCGATGGAGTCACAAGTCTTGTTTGCGCAAATTTCAATTTGTATATTACCTCATAGCATCGCATATTGGAGCCCATAACTTATGCACCGTGCAGAAGGAACTTTCGTCGGCAGACAATGAAATTTATGAAACGGAATGCGGAGCACTTGCAACTGTTGCAGGCGAGGAATAATAAGAAGAATATGCTACAAATTTGCTTTATTTCACATGCGAAAAAGTTGTAAAGTTTTGCTCACACCACTCGCGTGTCCTTCGCGCACACGGGGCGTATACGTTTCAGTCAAATTTCGGAATGCCAGCGATCCTGCGAGTGTCAGGTGGGTGAACTTGCCAAGTGGGCGGCCCTCGAGTGGGGAATTGAATTTACTGAATCGGCCATCTGTCAGCCCTTAGCTGGGTGAAGTCAAGGTCGAGCACCGGTCCCCGAGCACCAAGAACAAAGTGTGTAATGTGCTTGCACCAGATTTCAGTACCTACAACCTTCCACTTCCCCTGCCCCACATTGTTGGCAAACTTTGGCGCGTTTTTCACTCGCTCTCGCCCAAGGCAGCGGCAACCTTTGAATAACTTTATTCCCAGCGCCGCTTACCCTTTGCGTGACCCCGACTCCTGGCCACCACCCATCGCCGCCCATCGCCACCCACCAATTGGCGGCTTTCGCCAGCATTGACCAGCAGCAATTTGTTGTGCAATTTGCTGCGAATTTGGCATCGCACGCTGCCCGGCAGCAAAAAGAAAAGCAGGGTGGGGAGCAAGGATGCCAGGATGCAGCGGCATGTGTCCTGGCTGCTGTCCCTCTGAGTGTCCTTCTGGGTGTTCGTGTGCAGAGATGCCCGGGCAGCAGCGCTGACAGGCAGCAGGGACAATGTGTCCTTATTATTGTCGTAATTATCTCTTGAGCGTGTAGCGAGCGTGAAGCAAATGTAAATATAATAAAAATAAAAGCAGTTAAATGAACAAATTGAGTTGAGTCGGAGGGGAAGGATGGGGGTGGTGGGCTGGGAGCGTTGCTACTTTCTCTTTAATTGCGTCTTTTATTTATTTTCCGTCTGTTCAGTGACCCGAAAACCAAATGGGAAAGAGTCGACGGTCGACGGTCGGCGAACGGCGAGCTGCGAGCGACAGCTGACAAATATTTCCTGTCATTTGCCCGACGGACACACAGGGCGTATGCGTAATGAGTGATATCTGAAATTTTAAAGTAGCCGCCTCATGACATTTTAATTGCTGCCTCCGATTTGATCTTTGCCCTGGTAGGCTTTTCATTTGTTTAACGCTCGGCACTTGAACAAACAAATACTCGTATGTAAATATTGCCTGCGAAGTTCCTTTTAATGGAGCAATGCAACGCATCTGTTGTAATATTTTATGTATTCCAACGAACTAAAAATTTGATATTCATCGTTAAATATTTTACACATTTAGGGGACTATTTGAAAATGTCACACGCTTTCCTTCGAGTGTAAAGCCATATTGTTGCAACAAACCCCGACTGCATTTCCGGCTATTTATGGTCAGCTTTGCGGCAATGGCACAAAATTTAATTAGCCCAAGCCCAGCGTCGATATCTCGACTTGAATCGCTTCATGGACGAGGGATTCGGGCACACGGACTTGTTTTATTCACGGCACTTGTCAGTTGAAACCGCAAAAGCCAAAGTGGCGAGCGTAGTGAAATGGCGAAGGGGGTGAATGGGGTGGGCTGGTCAGGTGCCGCAGAATATTTTATGAATCATTTATAACTCAATAATCCCGTTGAGTTGATTTCGACCAATAATTGATTATTGTTTCCGCCGTCCAGCTGCCTTGCACCGCATTACGTGGACAGGCATCTCTGCGGTTGTCGATTCGCAGCCGTAAACTGTTTGCAAATTTATTTGAATGCGACTATCAACTTTTTCAGAGGACATTTTCAAGAGCCCCAGCTCCGCAGGAGGGCTGGCAACTGGCAACTGGGCACTGAACCGAACTGAATTTATGCAAATTTTCTGAGCTGGCTGCTTTTTCTCCGCCCTGCCTGGCGTGAGCGATTTCCATGAATATTAATGAGACAACACATGGAAATTAGGAGAGTGTGCGGCTGTCTAGTCAAACAATCGCCGCCCGGGGTTAACCGGAGTACATATGTATCTCGATGTGATTACCAAAAATCAAAATCCCACCTGTGAAGCCGACAGCCATCAGAGCCATCCTCCATCCTGCAGAGGTGTTGGGCCAGTGAAAATATACACAACTCGTGTCGGCATCCACTGACACCCGGCAACACGGCAACAGACACCAGCCGGGGGCACTTCTCCGGCATAGTGTACGCATTTAAGCACTCCAAATTAACGATGCCCCAAAAGTAGGCAACGGAATTTGCATCTGCAGCAGCTGGCGTGCATAATTAACAGGATGCAGCCAAAAGGACGGAAGCCATCCCTAATGTGCTGGCGAACTGAAATGAAAGCCGAGGTGTGTTCCTGTGTCTGCCTGATGCATCTTGTGGCACATTCCAAAGGAATGCAATACCCTCGGAAAGGGTATTGCGAAAATATTACATTTAAAGAACCATGGTTCCTGAGATTAAAAACAAAACAGCCAGAAAACAAAAATATATCAAATATATATGAATCATATCCTTATATCCCTTAATGCCAAGCTCTTACTTAAGCTGCTCATTTTCAACAGCGAATTTGGTGCTTGCCTTTCAAACAACTTGAAATGAACAAATTAATTTAGCATTAACATGTTATATACTATATTATATACTATTTTGAAGCGCAGCCAGGCGAGCATGCCCATGGTTTTTATAGGAAGCACGCCTCCAGCTGCAACCGCAGTAGCCACAGCTCGTAGGATTGCCCACATATTTGCCCATGTAGCTGGCCATTTCGGTTTGCAGAAATTTGAATTTGCCAGCCACCGGCACAAACAATGAATTATTTTCTGTTAATTCGAGTGCTAGTGCCCGAAGTTTTACCTCCGACTTGCAGTCGGTGTTAATTGAAGCAGAAGTGAAGACCAAGGGAAAGGAGTGGCGCAGGACCTCTGCCATTTCGCCTGCACCGCAGCCGATGTCAAAAAGTTAGTGCTTAAGTATTCGATACCAAAAGTTATTCGAAAGCTACATGGGCCCGGCACTTAACTCGATGCGAACTCCCAGGCTGCGGAGATGGACCCAGTGACATGTGATATATTTGCCTAGAACCAGAGAAGCAGGAGCAGAAGGGCAGAACTGAAGAGGATTAGCCAGCGTCCTTCTGCCGAACAAAGGGCTGGAAACATGCAATCTTTTATTTAATGAGTACGAGTCAACAGCTCAACTTCAAACTGACACTTTGCACCACAATCTCTGGCATCCATCGGGGGCATGGAAATGGGATGGGTGCTCAAGAAGGAGGAGGGTCAGCGTCGGTAAATAGTTGGCTGGGGCTGCCGCTGCCATTGACTGCTTTATTGGGGAATTGGGGACACGCACACACACACACACACAGAAGCACACACACACACTCCCTCACGGATGAGTTATTAAGCCATGTTTGCGCTTGTCTCTGGCTGCCACACATTTTCATTGGAGAAATATTTGCAGTCGCCTGCTGCCTTTCAAAATCTGGCTCTTCAGGCGTGATTTAGAAACTTTTCAAATATGCTGCCATTGGCACTGCTTGGCCCAGGAGCTCGAGGAGTGGCTGCACTGCGAGGAATATTGCGCAGCTATCGTTACACTGAAGGCAATTAAGACAACTTACAAAGCTACGTACATATCCGAAATGAAACATAATAAATACCCACTGTAAACTGATTTTTGGGTCTGCTACAGCTGTACATAAATGTGAGTCGCGTAAGTATTTGAATATGCCACGGAAACTCTGCTCCCAGTGGATGGCCAAGCCATCATCTAAGCGAAGAGCGACCTTCCCGCTTCCGCATGACATCACAGAGTCTGTGATCTCTGGCTGGGCAGCAATTTGATTGAAAAAGCCAGCGGAGCAGAAACACATCGCAGGCGTAACAGGTTCGCATTCGGATTGGAGCACGGATTGGGCACCGAATGGGGCACGGATTGGGGCATGCAACGCCAAAAAACTTGAGCGGCAAAAGTTCCGGGAAGTCTGCCCTTTTCTCTTATATTTTCGGCGAATGTCGGACCCGGTGAGCTCAGTGACCCATTGACACGATATCTATGCACATATATAGTGGATTTGGGTGAGCTCAGCTCGGCGCTTACAGTCTCGCCCAGTCGACCGCAAATTAGTTTCGAGTGTCTGGACATTTTGCAGCCGCAGTTTGCGGAGCAGGCATAAATAGATTTATTGAAATTTATATGTGCGGCACGTATTTGCTTAGCCATCTGTTCGAGTGTTTGGTTTTTGGATTTAATGGCGGCAATTGCAGCTGCCCGAGGCCAGCACACTTCGCCATAATCCAATCGACTATACCACGCATTGGCCAGCGCCTCAAGGTTAGCCTGCCCCGAAATCCTGACCATGGTCAACAGCCCAGCTCCACTTGCTTGGAATTTTGTTTACGTCTTCGGCTGGACGCGACGAACAATAATTTATTTGGCTGCGAAGTCCTTGTGCCCTGCGTGTGTGTGTGTGTAGCTCCTCTTGCCCCGCCTTCCTGCTCCTGTCAGCGCCTGCGAGATAAGCTGACTGCGAGAAATATGTGCCCGCTCCCTAACGAATGTGCGAATAATGAGGAAATGGAAGGCGTTACGAATGCGGTGCTCCTGCAGGACCTCCGCTCCTCCGCTCCCCTCCCCTCCCCCTCCTCGCCACGAGAACACATAAATAAAACGCACAACATCGACTTTAATTGGTCACGCGGTCCATAAAGGAATGCGGATGGAAAGCAGACACAAGCCGGATAAAACTACCACTAGTTAGTATGACCCGCTTTAGAGATGGCAACTACGCACTGGCCATAAGATATCCATTGGATTTAAGCTATTGTCTTCAGATACCTCTGACCTTATCCCAAGAATAACATGGATTTTTATTAAGATTAAGCATAAAGCGTTCAGGAAAAAGTGGTTTACTCGTTGGTTACATCCCTCAAAACACAAATATAATATGATATAGTCGAGAAGAAACATTCTATTTCGATGTATTCCATATTTTAATGATTATTATAGATTCATACTGCACCCTGAATCTGTTGCACTTTTTTTGTATTTAAGCTAATAACTCATATGCGCAGATAGAGAAAATACATTATTGTTGACGGTAGAAACATTTTTCCCAGCGTTTCGTCCAGTTGGTTATCACCACCAATTATGGAAAATGACTGGTGAGCACGAGCACATCCCCAATGAAGTGGTGTGTCCTGCCTGTCCCCTTCCTTCTGGTAGTATCTGGCTGCCGGAGAGGAGGTTAATATGGGCAACTGATTTATGTATGGCAACAGCAGAAGCAGAAACGGAATTGGGTGGTGGAGGAGGAGGAGGAGGAGGAGGAGCGAGCTCCACGGACGTGGCCATCTTCAGTGGCCGGCGCCAGACGCACGCGGCACATCCTTCATCCTTCGCCGCCGAGTCCGCCGAGTCCGCCGAGTCCGCCGAGTCCGCCGAGTCCGTCGGTCCGCCGGATTGCGTGGCTCATCGTCATCGTTCGCATTATAAATGATTTTAATAATTTGAAGCGATTTGTTTAGTTCTGCATCAAGTCGGATAAACGTCGATGATTAATTAGCCGTGGAGGCGGCCAACTTGGAGCAACTATTTCAGTTTAGGAGGGGGATGGAGATGGAGATGGGCATTACATAAGCGTTTGCTACCACTTTTATCGCTACCGTATTTAAATGCCCCCAGTTCTTCCCCGCCCCCGGCGTCCTTAATCAACTTTTTGGTTTTTTCCCCGCCTCTATGTTTGTTGATTCCCAAAGCGAAAATTAATTGGCGCCCCGACGTAGACGATTCCCGCTCCCGGTTAATTGATAAATGGTTGTTTGCTGGGAACGGAGCGACTTCCATTGCCTGCTGCCGACACATGCAAATTTCTCAAATGCTGTACCATCTTTTCCGTTGTTTGAGCGCATAGAAAAACGTCGAACGGCATCTCTATAAGGCTCCTTTGTGTGCCTCAAGCTTACCAACTTGATATCGATTGGAGTAATTACATTTTCAAAAATTAATTATTCACACAATACAGCATTTTGAGACTGCGATTTGTGCAAAACCAATTTACGCTCATGCATACGCAAATATTTGCATTGAAATGCGAACACTACCGAATTGCAATTATTGTTATTGCCGGGCGACTTGCAAATGCAACTGCAGTTGCCATCCGACCGCACGGCATTCACACACTCTGCATCCGTCGGATGCCGAGTCCAAGTCCCAAATCGAGCCGAGTCCAAGTTAGTGGCTTCGCTGCGGTCGCCTCGACCCCTGAACTCTGACCCCCAAGCCCATTCATCTCGGATGGCACGCTGACAAGTGGGCATTAATTCTAAAAATGTTTGGGCATTAATTAAGGCCGCTCCCTCGGCTGCAGGTGGAGGTCTCCAGTTTCTGTGGGAGATGCCTGTGCATTGGACACAGGACGCTGGACACTGGACACTGCTCCTGGCCCGAAAGCAATTTGTTAACACTTGCATTACTGACACATTTAATCCATAATTGTCAGCATTATTTGCCTGGATTAATTTAAAGCCATAAATTGAAATATAAAGGGCAGCAAACGCACCACCATCCGCTTCTGTCAGTGGAAATAATAAATATTTTTAAATACAATTTCACTCTTATTCCGGACAAAAAATGGGATATAATAATTGCCGCCACATTTCGCGTTTCTTTTTTAGGTTTGTATTTCATCATGGCGGCAAAGTCAAATACTTAATGTTTAATAATTTCCATAATTTGCATATTTATCTGATGGATGATGGTCAATGTAAAAGCTGCCTGCTAAGAGTTAATTCGGCATTTATTTCTTTTGCATATTTCCATGTCGCTCCATACATTGACGAGAAAATCAATTAATTTGGGTGATGCGCTAAATCTGCCGCATAATGTGTAGCAAATAAATTAGGTATCTCGATGCCGCTGATATGGAGCCAATTAAAATGTAAAATAAAATATTTGTGCGCCTCATTAAGTGACACTAACTGCTCGCCTCAAAACCATTTAATTAATCGCAAATTTCGATGGCTTTAATTAGGTGCCGAGTGCTGCAAAAACCTGCTAATTGAAATCCACTGGACGGGCAGCCATCGAATACGTGAGTATTCCCTCTGCCAAAAACGTTTAATTAATCAGCTTAGCGAGCTCCAGTTTTCCCGACAGTTTTTTCCTCCATCGGCAAGTGCAGCGTGTAATCTACTGGAGTGTGATCCCCGTATCACTTTTCTTGCACCATTTGCTGCCCCACTTCGCTCTGTCAACCTGCTACGCACTGCAATTACTTAGCAAAATTAAAAACCCTACAATTTTCCCCATTTAACGTTTAACGAACGCTCGCGTGAGTGGGCGGGAAATTAATTATGGCAAAACTGCACCCACGGATGACAGATGATGATTGTCTTCCAGGGACAATAAACATCCACTCGCATTGTGTCCACTTTGTGTCAGCAGTATGCACATATCCTTATGGGCGACAGGTGGGAGGTGCTGATTAAATGGCTGCCTCGGGGTTGATAACAGCCAGCAGGACTCTCGATACCATCCGCTAAGCGGAAACGGAAGCGAGTTTTTCAAATTAATCTTGTTTACGCCAAGGAAATATTCTCAGCAATTTTTTCATTACCGACTGCAGCTTATTTTGTGCATAGTTTCGGGTGGGGGCTCGCCGGCGGATTTCCATATAAAAACAACGCCCTTTGGCGGGGCAATAAATTTATTACTGAACTTTAAAATACCAGCCGCAGCCACTTGCCCTTAACACTTCTCCGCGGCGAAAAGTCGAACGGCAGCCTGCATTCTCGCAATTATCCTTGAAAATGCAGCATCCAGACGCAGGGCGGGTCAGGCCGAAGGAGTGAGTGCAACTGCAGCCAGAAAGTTGCAGGAGCGTGCCGGCGGAAATGTGTTTTTGCTGGGTGTTGAGTGACTGCGAATAATTTATTAGCTGCGTGAAAAATAATTTATGTTGAGTTTTCCCCTCTGCTTTATATATTTTTTGTTGCCACAGCGTGCAGTCGGTGGGCGTGAGATGTGGGCGGTGGTTGGGGTTTAGTTTCGGACGGGCAATCGGTCAACAGATGCAGTTCTTCTAAATTAAACAATCTGCCGCGCAGTTTTGGCGGCACTGTGCGCAGTTGCGGGGGGACTGCTTGGGGTTACTAACTCCACTAAGCGCAGTTTTGAGTGTACTGAAAAAGATTCTTTTTTGTAAAATAAATGTAAAAATGATGTAGACAGTGCTTTTGGGTAAGCCTATTTTTAAAAAGTAATATTTAACTTAATCAAGCCATATTTGCCATTAGTTAAGCAGAACCCGTTACGGATAAGTTAAAGTCTGATATTTTATTAATATAATTATTACTGGAGTACGAATACATTTCACATTTAAAATATGACGAGAATTGCAACAAAGGTTAAAGAATCCTACGCAACTAAGTGAGGGCATCGCCTCTCGTCGGGATGCCATCCTCCTACTCCTTCTCCTTCTCCGTCAGTTGAATTGATTAGAATTACGTTTCGAGTTCGCATTAATGATTACAACTAGCAACTAGGTGCGCTTGGGCTCCGGACCTCCACAGTGGAGCACCGGGTGGAGGCTTCGAGGGTCGTCCACTCGCTTCATTTCGTCCTGGCGCTGCGCAAATTCGACGCGGAGAGCACCGACCGCGGGGGTGGCGGGCGCCCAAGACTGTCCATGTGGTACCGTCGCGTCGGCGTGGAGGATTCGTTCTTGCGGCCAATCCGGCTCAAGGTGCTGGCGCTGGTGGCCCCATTGTGTGGTGGTGGCTTCCGCGGCAGTGTGGACATCTAAACACATATCAATCGTTATCAAACACTCCAACAATCCATAAAATTATTATTAAAGGTCTATAAGGTAAAGCAACTCTAAATTGAAATGATCTGTTTACTTAAAACTAAACCAACTATGCTATGTGTGAAACTTACCCGCTTGTTTTGCTCCTGCGAGTAGTTGATCTCGTAACCCTCGCTGATGTGCTTGGGCTTCCAGGGGGCCAGCATGGATACGGACCTGGAGACGGTGCGGGTCATGGGCTGGAGGGGCGGCGGCTGCTGGGGCGCCTGCGGCTTGACCTTGCGAAGGTCGTCGCGCGACATGGACCGCCGGCGCAGGTTGTATGGCTGTGGGATGTCGCCCACTGTGGTGGCGTGCAGATAGACAACGCTGCGTTGGCTATGCAAGCTGGACTCGCCCTCAGTGCCGGAACTCTCCGCCGGATAGCGATCTCTGCACGGAGATGGGCTTATTACTTAAGGTTACATTTATTAGTGGTTTCGATCCAACCCACCTGCCGTAGCCAACGTTCTCCTGGCCCAGGCTGTTGAGCAGTCCGCGGCGCTCGGCACTCCTTGCCGGCTTTGGTGGTCCCAGCAGCGGGCGATCCTCGATGCGCTGGCCCCGCGGTGCATCCAACGTTCTCTCCAGAGACATGGCCCGCTGCCCGGCCGTGCTGCTCCTCTTATGTCGCTCCGCCGGCTCTGGCTCCGAGCCGCTCTCCGAGATGTCGTGCAACTCGCGGGACCGCGAGTAGTGGCGCCTCTTCCGGAAGTCCACCTCGTCGCTTCCGTTGTCCAGGTGCTGCATGGAGCTAGCCCGCTGACGACTGCTACCATTTCTATTATGGCCCTCAGGCTGACCGGCGAGCGAGTGGCGGTAGTCCCGTGCTGGTGGAGGAGGACTGCGGTCCAGGTGGTAGGCACTCTGCGAGTGCTTCGACTGACCCAGCGGAGGACGGCTCCTGGCGATGAAAATGTATGAGGATCCTAGCCTCCATATTGAACTAATTATGCTTTTACCTGGGCATGCTGGCGGCCTTGGAAATGGTTGGCGGATTCGAGTCCAGGTCAGTGTCGCCAAAGAAGCGCAGATTCTTGGCTGGAGCAGCTGTCGTGTTGCGTTTGGTCCGCTTCAAGCTCGAAGTGGTCTCACTGTGTCCGTTCACGGATACATTGAGCTGAAAGGAATGGGCCTGGTGCATTAAAGCGCGTATGTGGAAGAAAGTCGCTCCTACCTCCTTGGGACTGCTCTTGGCCCGGCGGTCCAGCGATCTGAACCAGCTCGTCTTCTCGACCTTCGCGGGTGCCGACTCCTTCGGCTTTGGATGTTTCTTCGGCGGCTTGTCCGCCGGACTGCGCTTCACCAGCAGAGGACTAGCTTTGGGCGTGGACAGTCGGCGCCGCATCGAGATATCGATAGTCTGGGGATTTGGGAAAATTAACCATAAGTATTCCCATGCATGCTTCGTAAAATAATCTAAAAAATCCTACTTTCGCTTATTATTATTTATAATAATTACTTTCCAAGTAATATACTTCAAATCCCTGCAGAATTTTATTCGGTTCAACCCCCAGATAGTCTTAACTTTATGGACTAATAAAGCTAACTTCGACACCAAGTAGGATTCACACAGATACCTCGAACTAACGACCGATGTGATTGATATTATTCCCTGCACAAGCTGAGCTCGATTCCGTGGGCGGTTTGCTTTCGCTTTCGGGTCAAAGGTCGGCCCTCCCACCGCCTCGCAACAGGTTGCGAATGTGGGGCAGGTGGCCTTTATGCGCGTAGCCACGTGGGGGAGTGGTGAAGTGGTAGGGTGGCACACAAACTTGTTTTGCCGTTTGTGAATGCGACAGCAAGTCGGCTCGATTCGGCCGGCCCAATGAAACTTTGGCCCACTTGCGGTCGAAACCGTAATAGGTATTGGGTTTTAGGGGGCAGGTGGCGGTGGGCGGTGGGTGATGATTGGTTAAGGCCGCCCTCCCCACTGGTGCAATATGGGGTTTCAAATTGAATGGGGACGGCAGGTGCCCAGCCTGCGATCTAAACTTTACTGGGGCACTCAACAATAAGCCTGACTGAGACTACGCACCCACAAAATAATTAGGTATTCAAATGTGCCCAGAACGCGACTGCGACTCCCAATAAGTTTACGACCAAGTTGGGGCCCATAAATAAGCCAACAGCATTATTGACACAAGTCTCTCGCGTGTGTTTTTGGGCATGTTGGATATCTGGAATGAATGGCAAGCACTTAAAGATTTCTGCGGAACACACATCGGGCGGCATGTTTTATTGGCTGCCCCATGAATAATGGCAGCACATTGTCCCGCTAAAGATGCTGGTTCCCGCTGGCCAGGCCTTATAAATACCTCTATCACGCAAGCATAATTTTTGACAACGGTTTGAGGCACTGGCCACACCTTGGCGTGAATCTCCTGCAGGATGGGCATTCCATTCCGCTAAAAACTCGCTGATTATAAGCGTTTTGGGCCGCCCACTTTGCACATCCGGCCGATTAAAGAGTGGCAACATCCTCTGGCCCTCTTAGACTTGGCCAAGAAGTGCGCTGAAGCATTGCAAATTGGCTTGCAGCAAGCCGTACGCAGCAGCGGCAGCCACTGTTGCAGTTGCAAGTTGCGCAATATGCACAGCAACACCTCGGCGGCAACAGTAGCTCCAACCGTTTTGCATCGGAATCCGAATCCGATTCCGAATCCGAATCCGAATCCGCGTCTGAATCTAAGCCCAGTTTATTCAATTTCCCCCGCCTCGATGTTTGTCGTTTCGCTGTCAGCTTTCTTAATTTGCGAGCGCACTGACAAACGGACTGACAGAGTGACAAACTGACTGGCTGCCTGAATGGCAGAATGACAGAATGACAGCAGCTGCGTGGGTCTTCCACTTCTAAATCTTGCACACAGATATTTCTATTTTCTATATACGAGCTCGACCCTCGACGCTTTTGTTCTTGCTCGAAATTTATACGACGCCTCGTCGCTGAATTGTTTAGTTTTTTGTCGTGTTAGCGCTTTTCGTTCCGTTTGCAACTCTATTTGGCCAGTTGTCGTTTATTACCTAAGCGTAGTCGCGAGTGTTTCTTTATGGCTTGGTCAGCTTAGTCGCCCAGAATGCCCCAGAAGAGATGTGGATGGCACCATTTTCAGCTGCCCTCCGACGCCCACCCGCCTGCCAGTGATTTCTGGCCGGACCAGGAAGTGGATCAGCTTGGAGCGGAGCAGAGCAATCGCCAAAACATGGGTTGCTACTCCCACAGCTACTCCCCCAAAACGCAAGACCCATCGACGCAAGTCTTGATTAATTCGAAATTAATAATAGCCGACCATGACCAAGTGAGCCGACGAGGGTCTGGATTCCGAGAGACTCTGTAATCTTGCCCAGCCGCCGGGTTAATGACCTCCTCCTGACGCCATCAATTGGCAATTAGGGCAAAGGGGCTCGCAGTTGCACAAAAAATTAGATGTGCTCATGTCATGGGTTCATTTGTACATCCTCCTCTGTTGCTAACCAAATTATTATACTAGACTTGGGTAAAACTATTTATGAATAGAACTAAGATATATATTATAAACAATTGGTACTGACATTGACATTTATGTTTTCAAGGAATGGACATTGTACCAAATAAATGATTTATTGACAAACAACACATACCTTTGGTTCGCGTGAGGTCTCCTGGGCGGATGTGTGATGCTCGCGGTAGCGTGACCGCATCTCCTCCTCTCTGACCATGTAGCGCTCCCTCTCCCGCTCCTTCTCCCGCTCCCGCTCCTTATCCTTGTCGCGGCGACTCAGAGTGCTGCTGTTGCCGTTGCTCATCTGCTCCTTCTTGCCACTGGACACGTTGCTACCGCTGCTGCGACCACTGCCCCCATTGCTGCCGCCTCCGCCAGATCCCGTGAACAGCTGCTTCACCTTTTCGAAGCCGCCCAGCTTCTTGCTCCGCTTCAGGGTGCTCGAGTCCTCTCTCACTTGGGGCTGGGACTGGCTCTGGGAGGTGGAATGCTGCTCTCTGCGACGCAGCGTGCTGGTGGCCACCGGGTACTTGTCCAGATGCGGGTCGAAGTGCGAGCCATCGTCGATGGACCGCTCCCTGTAAACGTAGCTGTGCTCGTGGCGCAGGCGCGACGGTACCGCCTGCCGCTGCAACTGGCGCTGTTGGGCGCTATCCCGGCGCTCCTTGCGCAGGAATGACTCGCAGGCCCTTATGTCATCAAGGACAGTGCGTTTGCGCCATCTAAACAAGCAGCATACGTTAAATAGAAGATGGTATAGGGTTATTTCTTATTTTACCAGTTACTCGAGAGTATCTTGTATTCCCTCTACTAGATCCTTTAATAAGTATGGCATAAAAAAGCTGAAATTTCTCGTTCGGACTTCCACTAGCTGATAGTCGAGAAACTCTACTCTTTTGTGTTCATACAGTTACTCGTAGATCCGTTGATAAGTATGGCATAAAAAAGCTGAAATTACTCGTTGGCACTTGCACTAGCTGAGTAACGGGTATCTGATAGTCGAGAAACACTACTCTTCTGTGTTCATATAAAGTTATTACAAATTGATACCTATATTGTTTTCTCACCAGTTACTCGTAGAGAGAGGGAATACTAGATCAGTTGATAGGTATGTAATCTGTATGTTTCCGACCCTATCTATTCTGTCGGTCTAGCTATGTCCGCCTGTCCGTCCGTCTGTCTTTCGGTCTGTCCGTCCGTATGAACGTCCAGCTCTCAGGAACTTCAAAAGCTAAAAGTTGAGATCTGCATGCAGATTACAGAGACAACCGCATGTTTTTCTATTTTTTCGTTTTATTATTAGTCTTGCCAGTTTCTATTGATTTATTTAAATTGTTTTTATTTCGTGCCCATTTTCTATCGAAATGGCGTAAGAAAGCTGAAATTTCTCGTTCGCACTTCCACTAGCTGAGTAACGGGTATCTGATAGTCGAGAAACTCTACTCTTCTGTTTTCACATAAAGTTATTACAAATTGATACCTATATAAGGCAAGATTATTCGCCTACCTTGTGGTCAAGTCCCCGTTGAAGGACTCCTTCCGGAAATCGTTCTCAATGCCAGAGTCGCCCTTGTCGAAGCTGCGCTGCTGCAGCTTATCCCGCTTCAGGCTGCTCTGCCAGTAGTCCTCCCGCTGCTCTCGCGGCTGGGGCTGCTGGGAGCGCAGTTCTGGCGAGGATCGGTACTGATCCGTCAATTGAGAGTCGAGGCTCTTCGGCTCCTGCTCCAGCCGATCTGCCGAGTTATAGTCTCGCTCCCGTTCGCCGATGCGCTCGCGATGCCGCGACTCCCGCACCTGTCCATCCCGCTGGGTCTCCCGCACATAGGTCTCCTTGACGCCTCCGTGTCCGTCGTCATAGTACTTGGTGTGGCGGTAGCGAGAGGTCTTCTCCATTCTGGGCAGCGTGGAGCCACTGTCCACTTGGGTACTCTCTCGTGGAAACTCGCTGGACAGCTCCTGGCGCAGAGGTCGGTGGAAGCGCTCTGGCTCCCGCTCGGGAGTGGGTCTGCCCACCTCCCGATTTCTGTCCGCTTGCCGCTCCAAGGTTGCTCCCTCCCCGAACCGCCGCGTTAGGATACGCGTCTCCAGCTGAGCCCGTCGATGGCCCAACTCGTCCAGGTAGGGCGAGGGACTGACACTCCTGATGACAGGCACAATGGGAGGTTCCGCCTTTCGGGGGAACTCCTCCTCATAGTACACCTTCCTGGGCTCGTAGCCCAAGCCCTCGTCTTCGTCGCTGAGATTGCGGGGACTCAGCTGCTGCCAGGGCGAAGGTGAGTGACTGGTCCTGCTGGCCAAAGGAGCGGCATGGGATGTGGGCGAGTAACTGGGGCGCACATCGCTGGCCCTCGGTGGCCTAGCGGGCGCGAACTCCCTTTGGGGAGTGCGCACATCTCTCTCCAGTGGCGACCGGCGCAACTGATCCTCGCCCAGATCCAGCTGGGCATATGTGATGCCCTCGTTGGGCCGAATGTAAGAGAAGGCCGGCTGGCTGATCACCGGCTGCGGGGAGAAGCGCTCCATGGACAAGCGCTTGACCAGGCCGTTTACGGTGCGGCCCTTGGTGAGCGGCAGACGCTCCGCCGGCTGCTGGGAGCTGTGCATATTCTCGCCAGACTTCGCCTGCAGGGTCTCGATCCTGTCGCGAATGCCCGCCGAAATGGAAGCACCTCCCGATGGGCCTGTTGGGCCTGTTGGGAGGATCGGACCGTCTAGCTCCGCTTGGGAGCGACTCCTGGCCAGTAACTCGTTCAGGCCGCGAACGCTTTCATTCTTTTCGCGCGGCGTGACAGCGTCTGATTTGCGGCGCTCTCGCTCCCGGAAGTAGTCCTTCTCGAAGAAGTCCTCCCGCTGGGCCTGCTCGATGATGGGGCTCAGCTGCTGCTTGGACTGGCTGGTGGCGCCTTGGTGGACCTTGTCTTCCGCTCTCCTGGCTAGCTTGCTGCTGCCCACATCACTCTTGCTGCGCACTAAACGCCGGGCGCCGCCGTCCTCGAAGCGCGGATCCCTGTCCAACTGGCTGACATTCGAGTCGCTCTTGCGACTGAAGAGCCCGAAGATGGAGGGCCGTTTGCTGGCCGCTTTTTTGGTGGAGGCGTCACTGGCGCTGCGGGCCACGGGCTTGCCCTTCCTGCGGCGCGTGGGCAGGGAGTTAAAGTCGCTGGGCTGGCTCTGGCGTTTCTGCTTGGCCCGGAAACTGGGGATGTGGTCGCCGTTCTCGGCCTTGCTGTGGTGCCTGCCCGCCTGGGCGATCACCAGGGCAGCCTCCTTGCGGATGTCCTCGGGATCGATGTCCTTGGGCAGCTGGTGGTAGTTCGGCTGGCTACTCGGCTGCGACTCGTACTCACTGGGATGCTTGCCTAAAAGAGATGGGAGCAGAGGAGGAGCGGCATTAACTTACAATTGCAGAGGCAGTTCCGCGAACTAGTTGGCATTCATGTAAAGACAAATTAGCACATTAGCCGGCCCCTGATGATGTAATATCTGGCAGCCAGCTGTGGCCAATTCACACTTGCCAACCCGCCAGCTGCTAGCTGCTAGCTGCTAAATAAGGCAGCCCGTCCCGTCCCGTTCCGATCCGTCCCGACCAGACCAATTCGGTTCAAGAGTTGCGAGACCGGCCGTCTGACAATGGATCTGGCCCACGTCTGTCGCTGGCTTCTCGATCCGAGATGCTTTCGGTGCGGATTGCTGGAAGTGGAGCCGAGATACTTGGATCTCGTGAAACGCCTGCTCTGTAATCGGACGCTGTAAGCGCTAATGGCCATTGAAGAGACGGGCCTGCTGCGGTCCCAGTTGATCTATCTCGCATAAAGATTCCTCCACTTCCTCACTTTTTCATAATCATTATTATTTAATACGCCGAAAACAACAGCAACAGCAAAGGGGCCACGAGAACAAAACAGAAATGCCAAAGAAAACGTGCCGAAACGAGCATCATCATCGTGGCCAGAACGAGATGTGCTAGCCAAGATGCGTGATCTCTCCAGTCAGGCAGTCGGTCCCCTTTTCCGGCCAGCGCTAGTCACCGTACACCTGAAGAAATGCGCTGCATGAAATACGTTTGCTAAATTAAGAATGATTTAAGCAATCACAATAACAAACAACTTTTTACTATTCCATTTCACGAAAAGTAACAATTTACACTACATCTTTTGCTTTACACACCTCAAAGTCAGCGCACGGTGTCGAGATCCCAGATCATCGGAGGCATCTCGGTGCTGCGCTGACCTTGCCCCGAGATCAACTGGACTTCTGTTGCCCCACCCGGCCACTAGCACCCTCCTCCGCCAACCGTTGTCCATTCACCTGCACAACCTGTCACATTCGCGGACCCACAGAGCCAGAACCGCTCCCACATTCGACGGATTCGTGCAGCAAAATGGCAAAGTGACACCGGTGCCTAATCGAAATTCAAACAACAATGAATAATGACAGCGCTGGGCGTGTCGTGTGCCAAATTGGCTTAGCAGAATGGGAATGGATTGGAAATGGGATTGAGGATTGCGGATTGAACTGGGAGAATTAAAAAGGGAGCATTCTCGCAGTTTCTGCGAGACTGTATTTCACTCCGCTCACACAACTAGCTTCATCTCCATCTCCGGCTGCACTCAGCTGTCATGCGATATGTGTCAAGGTGAAAAGTTGGCCCGCTGCACCATCATGATGGCTCACTAGTCTTGGCCAACTTACAAGGTTTCGTTTGCGAGCCGGCGGCGGTATTTTGTATCTTTCTCGTTGCTTTTTGGAGGCAACAGGAAAGCATAAATTCGCACTAAGCGACAGCATCAATGTCGGCTAACCGTAAACAGCTCCAAGCTCCAAGCTCCAAGTTCCAAGTTCCCAAGACCCTAAGACAATGATCTCGGGGCGAGTGCAGCCTTTGATTGATTACCAGGCGCTGAGAGCCATTCATTAATCTAATCATTGATCCACTTAATGTGGCCACGCCAGCTCCGGCGGGCTCTGTGATTTGCAAGACCATCCTAGGCAGTTCCATTAAATGCGATCTTGGCGCGGCTTGGAGGTGGGGGCCTCAAGGAGCTGCGAGTTTTAATAACCTTTTTCTGCTGGCGATAAAGCATCTGATCCACTTTTCCAACTGGTCTGCCTTTAAGCGCCTTTCGGTGGCCAGTTTTGATTTGGGTTTCTGCTTCAGTTCCGGTTTTTTCGGGTAGCTGCACATAATTTGGCTGTCGTGATGGCTTGGCGACTTTGCCTCAAACACACTGACCAACTTCGTGGCGACGCACCCCAGAAAGAAGTGGGGACTCGACTCATATACTTGTACGTGTAAGTATTGAAATCTCGACTCTTTTGCGGCAAGACTTTCACTTGCCACAAGTGCGACCAGGAGCAGCTCGCTGGTTACTATGGCTTAATGGTACCACGCAACAATTGTCTGGGGATGATAATGCTGATGTCCAAGCTGCGACCTCCAGTCCGCTTCATTAAGGCAACCACAACCACTAAGTTGAAGAGTCCACCTCTACACCCCGGTTCCCCGTCGATAGCAAAACGTTTTAGTTGGCAAAAATGCTTTATCCCCCGCTGGCCATGTCAGTGACAAGATAAGGTCGAGCCAACCTGGCTAAATGGGAGCTCACCCGCATTCCTGCCTCTTCTCGCTACTGGTCTAGGCCTACACCTAGAAAAAGGCAGTTAGCTGTTGGCAAATCAAGCTCGATAAAACGATTCCGTGGTTGAAGACGTTCTAAATGGAAATTTAGTATAACTGGAACCAAATCTTACCAACAGCTCAACAATTAGGATCAAGTTTGAACTTTTTTCTAGGTGTAGTTCTAGGACAGGCATGCTAAAGATCCGCCCAGGCTGCCATGGGGTATTTCAATTACCCGGGCGCACTTTCGATTTCGTTAAAGGGCCCACATCGCCGAGCTGACGCTGGTCCTTATCTGGGCCCGGGGACAGCTCGCATTTATTTTATGTATGAAAATAATTTAGTGCTCCCAAGCTAATCGGGCCGCGGAGTCGGTGCCCAGGACCTAATCACATCAAAAGCGGCGCCGCGTCCTTGGGGCAGCCCAAGTATGCAAATCAGCGTGTTGCTGGAAGTCTGCCAATGCAACTGGGGCTGCTGGCCAATTAAAGTTGCTCGCTGGCCAGTGCTGCACGGCTTTCAAAACAAATACGAATGGGAACTTTCGCTAAAGAATGAAGCCGATTCAAAAGACTGAGGCGAGAAACTTGTTTCTCCCCCTAAGCGGCTGTCAACAGCAACAGCTTTGTATTGTATAGCTTTAGCTGGAGCTGGAGCTGTAGCTGTAGCTACAGGGAGAGCGGATAAACAAATAACAAATCACCCAAAATAAAATAAGGAAAAAGAAAAACCGCGCCATTCGCCGAAGTCGAAAAGAGTTAAAGAGCTCTAAAAATAATCTGCGACTCATTTCAATACACATTTCGATAAACAAATGACGCAATCGTCTGCAATCCCAACCGATTTCTGTGGCGACAATTGAAGTTGGGCACACGGGGATTTGTAGGCAGATAGATGATCGACAACTCCATTTAGCCGAATTTACCGAGGTTCTCCACTGCTAATGCTCAATTGAAATTCGCCGGGGCTTGTCACATAGCACAAACACTTCAGTTCCAGAACGATAATGACAGGCGGCCAGAACCTGACTGAGCCCGATATCAAAAGCGACTGAAAGCAATCTCCGGCCAGCGGTTAGCCAGTCGACAACTGCGCCTGCCCACGCCAATGTCACTTGGCAAAAATAGTAATAACAGGAAAACAGCCAGAAAATAGTGCGAAATTTGTGGGCAGGCGAGCCAAAAACGAGGCTTATTAATTAAGTTTCTTGGGCAACGCAAAGGGGCGATTAAAACTCGGCGTATGCAAATGATGAATTAATAAAAAGCATAAATGGCATTTTAATAGCAGCCAGCCAGGCCCAGAGTAGAAGACCCAAAGATGGCACGAGAGCAAACAGAAAACCAGTTGGGGCTTTGACAAAGTCGCACTCGAAGCAAATCAAATGTGGAGCTCGCACGGCTGCGAGTGGGAAACGTAGCAAATTTCATTATAATGACTTGCTCTCTGCCTAATTAAATTAATTAATTAAAGGTGTACGAGCTCATTAGAGAGCAGGCATAATGGGAAAATGTCCGGCCCAGACATTACGCAATCGGGAAAGCGGCCCACGCCTTGAGCAGCTCAATGTGGACTCGTTCTCAAAACGCCTTTTCGATCGCGCATCTGAAATTATGTCATCATTACAAATACACAGACGAGTATAGGAACTAAGACAGATATCTAGAAGGACGTCGACTTGGGCCGATTTCGAAGCCCGAACAAAGGAGCCCGTTTTGGCGCGGCTCCCTTGCCTTTCGTCACCTGTCCGCCTTCGAAAAGCTGGCTCAGTGCATCCAGCAGGCCCAAGGCAGAACAGCTGCCGACCCGACTCGTCTTGGCCAAATTTGTCGCTCCGCAAGGTTGATCACGCTCGCAGTCGCCGCAGCAGTCGCGCTAGCGAGGCCCACCTGTACTCAAATTGGCTGAAATTAGACGGCTTTTAGTTGACTTTTTACAGTCAACAGCTTTGACTTTTGACTGCACTGTAATTTGGCAGATAATTCACATGTTAACATGCGGATGAAAACGCTGCCTTGTGCCCAGCGGGCGAATAATTTCCACCGTCTTTTCCCTTTATCGCGCTACTATGTTGCGTCAAAATTAAATCATCATTAAATCTGTGTTTTACACATAATTGCTTTAATTTGCATGCAAAGACAGCGAACGGAATTTATTTTCGACTCCGGGTTAAATAACTTTAAGCGCTTGTGACTGCGGAGATAATAGGGTATTTAGGGAATACTTGGCTAATTGCGGGCACAATAATAAAAAGAAAAACGAAGGAAAAAGATGTGCGCACACTTGATTTAAAATATTTGTTTTAAAACTCAATTCATGAAAATCAACCATATTTAGCCGAGTTCCACGAAAGTAAACTCCCAGTAGTATGGTGTATCCTATTCAAAGAACTACCGCACTTTAGTTGACTTGTAAACTGGAATGAGATCTCTTCAGCTCTGGCTTGAATCACAACCTGCGTTTCGATGACCTCGTAAGCGCACTGAAATCACAAAGCTAATGAATCGTGGCTGGTCGTCCGATTAGCTAATCACGTTACATTTCGGCTATCGACCTCGACTTGTTGCATTTGCCTAAGCCAATTCAGAAATTGCAATTAAGTTCGTTTGCGAGCATTAAACGAGTTGGCCGAAATGGCAACCATTTGATGCAATTACGCGACTGGGAAATCTGGTTCATAACCATTTAAGCCGTACGCACCGCCAACTGGCGGACCAAAAGGACTTGCGCTTAATTAGACGTGGATGGCCATCGAAGCCATAAGGAAATGCCACTCGCGAATGCCAGTTGCCACTGGCAGTTCTAAATTGGGGGGACCGTCTAAAAAATTAACATCTGCGCCGGTTTGGTCATAATCAATTTTTAATTTCTTCATTCCCGTCAGAGGCCATAAATTCAATCCGGCTATGAAATAAATCCCATGTCGTTGCTGTCGCGGCTGCCAGACATAATCATAACAATAATAATATACTCGAAGCTGCGGAGACAAAGCGCCCAGATGCAGTGGGTCCGTCCTCGTCCGCATCGGCGACCCCAACCACCCGCTCGACCCGATCCTCCCCAGAAACCCCCTCCGCTTAGAGATGATGTGCAAAACGATACTCGGGCGGCGAGAGCGAACATCTCTCGGCTGCGAGTTGCAGTGCCTTATAAAATATCAACTTATTTAAAATAGTTATATGGGAGCTCTCTAGTTTGCGCCAGGCCGTATCTGTGTGCGATTATTCTCAAGGTAAACTACATTTTATTGTTGGGGCGGCTTTGTTATTATTATTATTTTTATTGCTTTTGGCATTCGTTCTGGCTTTACTCGCCCACCAGCGCGAGGTTTCTTTTTGTTTTTCTTTCCTTTCCACATGTGCAAATATGCGGCTCTTGGCCAAAATTCAAGAGCCACATAGAAAACGGAAAACTGAAGAACTATGAAACTGAAGAGCTTCTCCATACAGCCATTATGCAATCGATGGATCGATGGAGCGATGGATGGTGGATGGTGGAAAGCCTCTGGCCAGAACTGGCTGGCCAAGTTAATGAGCTGCATTCGCGTGGGTTGTTAGCGTTAGCGTCCGTCATTGATTGACCAAAATTGGCCTACTCACACAAATGTACGGGTGCTTTTTCTGATGCCACTTGGTTAGTAATTTTTTGTTAGCTGGTTATTGATGAGGTTTCTTATGGCTGCTTTGCTTAGTTTGTCATTAGAGGTCTTTGTGGGTTCGTGTTCGCCGCTCTCATTTGGCGGCTGCGCGTGTTGGTTATTTGTTTTTAATTTCTGGCTTCTGCTTGGGTCGCGGATTGGGGTTACGATTACCGGGGGAGGTACCTAGTTCCTCAACCACGCACTGAC
Source organism: Drosophila erecta (assembly GCF_003286155.1). Lineage (NCBI taxonomy): Eukaryota > Metazoa > Arthropoda > Insecta > Diptera > Drosophilidae > Drosophila > Drosophila erecta. The sequence goes on from NW_020825200.1 coordinate 18,318,945, forward strand.
CTATCCGCTTCACGTGCACATCCCGATTGAAGCTGACCCTGGGTCCTCCATTCGCCGCTCCCGTGTGCATCTTAGCTCAGGGATGGGTATGGGGTTGGGTTTGTATCCTGGTATCCTTGTATCCTTGGCTGAATTCTCTGTATCTGTCTTGCTTTTCTCTCTCCTGTCGGGTCTTCTCTCGGAAGAATTGCAACCCTAAGTAAATTCTTTGTGTGACAGTCTCATCGAGCTGTTTGAACTCTGCGCACTTTCCATTTAAACTAGCCAATTTAAATGGTATTCAGCTGCAAAAAGAAAATATTCTCTGAGTTAGCCTCTTTTGCTCTGGTTATTGGTGTTATTCGATTATACGAGTATCTCCTGCGATTAGCCAGCTTGGGTTTAGTTTGCAGCTCGTCGGTTAGCCCAGTTTGTTTTTGTGTTTCACTTGTCTAGGGTTTTTAGCTCGGTATTAATCTTTATGTTCTGTACACATGCGAGTGTGGAGAAAGTCGTATTAAAAATAAATTAGTTAATCCAGTTGCTAAGACGTTTAGGGAAGTAAGTAGTAGCATTTGAATAGGTCAGAGGAAAGAAGAGCACGCCACAGCAATTTTAGCAGAAAGATATTAACATTTTCAGGGCAGTTTCGAGTACTTATCATATAACACCACACCTTGGATTCAAAATAATGAGTTCTGCAATGATACAATGTACCTCCTCTTAGGAAAAGATTTCCAAAATCACTTTGGCATCAAATTCTCCATACCTCTCTGAAGAGTATAAACATGACAGCAGTCAAAAGAATAATTGCCAATTAATTCTTATTCTTATTCCGATTCCGATTCTGACTCCAACTCCGACGCTCACTCTGACTGATTCCCCAGATTCGGGAGTGGGCACAATCGAATTGGGTTTCTTACGTATTTTTTGTTCCCTCTGACAATTACAAAAATAGACGCACGACGAGGGTGCCTGGGCTGCATACGAGATTCCAATTCTGGCGGGAGTGCCTGAGAGGAGAAAACCGTAGAAATATTGATTGCGATCAGGCAAACGCGATAATATTCATATTTGAATACGCGAGTGCAAACTCTATTTAAACAATGCATTATGCCCGAGGACCCGAGGGTAAGACGCTCCAGCCTGCCTCGATCCGCGTGCCCGAATTCGATCCCTGGTTCCCAGCCCAACGTCCAGTCCAGGCGACTGCTCCATGGACACGCACCCACCCAAAAGCAACATGCGCAAACTGCAAAACGAGGGATCTTGGGACCTGGCACATGTTTTATGACTCTGGCCGTATTATTTCTGCATAAACAATGTGTTTGTTTAAATGATAACCTATATCCCAGCTTTCCGGCTTAAGATGCATTGCTTCATGGTCCGATTCCTCCTAGTTGTAATTACTTAACTATTTCCTGTGCGTATTACTTGATATGTTAATTCAGAAAGTGGATACGAGAGCTAGCAGATAAGCTCTATCTGAAAACTCTGGTTAATAGAACTATGAAACATATATCTTTGCACTCTTATAAGGCCAGAACAGCATGTAATTGATTTTGGCCAAAACGTACTTGTAGAGTATATATAAGAAGGAGCTTGGCAAAGTGTGGAAAATAGCTGCCTAACACGGCACCTGGACAAGGACGGTGCTCATTCACTTTCTGGCTTACTTACAGGCCGCGGTCCTACAGGCTAATCCCCGACCCCGACCCCGGTCCAGGCCAAAACCCAAAACCCAGAGCCGACTGCAGTCCTGGTGCCCCGATCGAGTTCCAGGCGCTGGAGCTGGCCTCGCGCCCTAACGAGCACAATCGCCCGGCTAGACATCAATGGCCAATGGTCGTCTGTCTGATCACGGGCACCGATGCAGTCCGTCGCAGGGGAAAAACGCTGCGAGCTGCCAATAAAAATCCTTTACCATATAATTTGAGTGCGCATGCGTGCGCCCTGACGTTGATGGGAGCCGAGTTTGAGTCCAGACCAGCTCGGGATCCTATGGCTTGGGATGGGATGGAACGCAGGCGCTTATGCGCAATGCTACGCCAGATGCCGATGTCCGATTCCCGATGCCGATGCCGATGCCGATTGCCAAGCGTTGATTGCGCCATGAACGTGATTTGTTTGTAAACACGCATTATTAAGGTGTAATAAACATAAAATTTGTATCGCTTGACGGACCTTGGAGTCGGCGCAGCAGAGCTGCAGCGCTGCAATTGCATTTGGGCACCTCGCCATCCGGCCGCACATCTTTCAATTAAACTAAAAAGCCGGGTGTCCAGCCATTCAGCCATTCACAGCTCGCATTTGCATGTCTCCGGTCCGGGGAGTAGCTAATTCCAGGTGAATTATGCGAAATTATACGAATTACGCCCGTGCATGTGGGAATGGGATTAGATTAGCGCGCAGAGCAAACAATTTATGCTCCCCCCGATCGCTCGGCAGCCCGGCCCCAGAACCATAGTTGTTTTGAACTTGAACTTTAACACGGAAACCCCAGAGCCCAGAACCCAAGCCCCAACTCCACCCAAGTCTGGCAATCCCCTCCATACCTCCGCCGCTGTCAAGTGAAACCAAAAGTGCGCAGCAAGGCAAACAAACGCCTCGACTTTTGCCCACTTTGCGTGTGTTCTCAGCGCCACGGAGTCGATCTGACCTCTGGGGTTCAGGCAGCCGAGGGAGATCGGAATGGTCCACTGGGAGAACGGAACAGGGTAGAGAATGATCAGTCTAGCAGGAGTGGATATATCTTAACGCTTAAGTATAATCAATCTATTGGAACCTTATTGAAATAAAACATTACTAAATCCCTCGTTTTATTTGCAAAGTAAACTTCAACTATTCACTTTGGATTATCTTCCTTCAGTGGGCCTTTTTGGGTAATAAAATCAAGATACCCAGTCGGAATTTTTATTTTGGAAACACAACTAGCTTCTCTCTGCTGCACACCCGTTTTCGCGCAGTGTGCCATCCAGAGCGGCCTTTCACATAGAAGTGAAAATGAAGGTGTAGTCCAATTTGTAAGTATGGCCAAGCCCTGTGGCCATTCAAAGTCCATGTTATGCAAAGATCAGAGCGTCCCGTCCGCCCGCCACCCGCCACCCGACGCCCCCGGAATGTTGAATGCTGAATTCTGGATCCTACTCCCTCTGGAGCGGAGGAGCCGCGCCGGGTCGGGCCAACTGGACGTTGTCTAGCGTTGGAAACATTTTTCCATGCGTGCCTCGCCGCTCCGCCGCTTTGTTGGTGGCGCTCGTTCGCGTCCTCGGCTTTGGCAAATACTTAATTGCATTTCGATATCTATGCCGAGGCATCTGTGAGTGAATGCCGCTGCTGCCTCAGCGGGCCGACTGGTCAATATCCAATACCCAATGCCCAATGCCCAATGCCCAGTTCTCCAGACGGCTGGACAGCCAAAGAACGCGCCGGCGCTGTCTTTGGCTTGGCCGGGAGTCGCAAATGGAGAATGGGCAGTCGGGAATCGGGAGTTTGGGCCATGCCCATTCCAGTGCGTTTGGTTCGGTTTGGTCTGGACTGGAGTGGAGTGGAGTGGAGTGGAGTGGCATGGACGCAACTGGGCCGAGACCCTGGCGAGTGGCGTTGTGGGTATTGTCAGGTCTTACAACTAAATTCCCCTTGAGCCGAGCGCTTTACTAAGGAAATTAGTAATTGCTACTCCCATTTAGAGACATCTATGCGGGCATCTATGAACGTGTGGCATTCGCCAGATGATGACGATGACAAGTTCCCGCTCGGAGATTGTCTGGCGATTGTCCAGCGCCCACTCACCAGCTCGCACATGGGCGTCGTGGAGGGGCAATTATAATAAAGCCGAGCTTCAAGCGAATTAAGAATGAGATCAGCTTTTTTGAAAGGGTAATGCTTTAAAAGAATGTCGATATACATTACAGAACTTCATTGTAAACAGATTTTAGCATGATATCTAAAATAAAATTCCAAATTCACTTTTAAGTTGAACGTAGAGCTTAAAATTGGAAAGGCGATGCAGCTGTCGAATATTACACTTAAAATGCACATACTACTTCAGGGCATTATAAAGCCGTGATTAAATAGCTTTTTAATGAAAAGAAATTTGACTTGAACAGAATGAAAAGCTAGAATATAATTTCGGCGATCGTTCCTTAACCCCTTGAGGCCCACGTCCCTGGTTCCGCCATCCAATGCCAAACTTGGTCACATTGTCTGTCATAGTTTTTGTTGCCGCTCCGCGTCGTTTTCACGCTTTGTTAGCCAGCTAAACTGTATCTGTATCTGTATCTGAGTCGGAATTGGCTGGGAAGAAGCTTTCCTTTGTGCTAGCACCTCGCACTCGGACTAAGAGCACTATGTGTGTTAGAAGGTTAATCCAAGCGGCGTTACGTGGCATCTTTTTCAGGAAGGCGGCAAGTGTCGATAGCATAAATGCAAGTTGTTCCCAGCCAGCAAAATATGTAAATCAATTTCTTGACTTACATGTCTGGCTCTTTTTGCATGATTAATAATGCTTGGGATCGCCGGAGGCCGGGAGAGAAGACAAAAGATTTCACTTTTCGAACTCATAATTAGCCCTGGGAGTGTAAGTATTTCGGAGGTGATGGAGCGATGGAGCGATGGATTCTATCCATGTCATGGCTGGTGGCTCTGCGACTCCTAACCTGCACGGAAATCAATTAGACACCGCGGCGATTGGACAGTAGAGAGTTGAGATGGGTCGATCGATCATAGGTCTTTAATCGCTTAAAACTCGATCAGAGGGGCAGATCAGATCTCCGGTCAATCAAAACTAGGCAAAACCAGGGAAACGCTATGGTATGCAAACTTGTTTGCGCATTTCTACAAAGGGTATTAGTGCTAAATCATTTTCACTTTTATTTGAATTGCAATAGATTTTTGTCATGATCAGAAAGTTAGTTAAGTTATTGAGCATTCAAATTGTAACAGCTTGGTTCAAGCCCATCTTGCTCTAAAAATGCATCTTTAATTCTCACGCCTGCCAGGAATGTTCTCAGTTTTGGGGCGCCACTCCTTGCTCCTCACAACTCTGAGGTCCGCCAGTCAGATGACTGTCGAATTCTTCGCTTGTTATCGCTGAATTCGCCAGCAATTGTGCGCAATTATTAGCCGGAGAATCTGCGAGACTCGAAGCTTTCCCTGGGAAATCAATAAGGAGGCAGCGTCAAAGTTTCCGGCAACGAATCAAGCGCGGTGGCAAAGGTCAGCCGCTCATCTCAGAGCCAAAACACAAAAAAACCGCCTGGAGTCAAGGAAATCGAGTGACTCGTTGAGTGGGAAAAGGGCGAACTTGCACGCGATGTTGGTAAACTGGCTGGCTGTCTGGCTGTCTTAGCCAAATCCAGAGGTGCCTTCTTTGGGTCTGTAGTGCATGTCATAACCAACGGTGCATTCGCCATCTTCCGCCTTGCATAAGACCCCCGGATGGTTTCACTTTCCCGGGGTAATTAATGCCGATCGCTCCGTCCGGCCAACTAGCGGTAGCTGAAGTCGTAATTTATGCTAATTTCAGTTCGCAGATCGGTTAATTGATCCGCGTTAGATTCGATTTCGATGGGGCTGCGATTGAATGGCCAGTGGAGTGGATTGTAGTGGAGTACTGGCCCGGACTTCATTGATATGCAGTTCGATTCGGCTCGGTTCCATTCCCTTTATCCCAAAGTTGTTGACCGCGAATCAAAGTCGCCTACTTCCCGACCGGCATACAAAGTGCGCTTTCAACACTGCCCTTTGGACAATTGGTCAATTCGGGGGTGGATGGGGCACTGGACTTGTGGAAGCGTTATGAAAGCGTTACAAATCTGCGCTTTGAATACGACACTCCTCTGTAGTCCACTTCAGATGGGGCCGCTCGGTACGTGATAAGGCAATGATGATGATGACGACAAGTCGTAGACCAAATTGCGGCCCATTAACATTTCGGTCATAATCGATTCGGCTGGTTTTTACTGCCCTGTTTTACATCTAATTTATGTGCATGTAGCAGTGTCGCTCGGCCAAATGATATCATGATGAACGGCCCACGTCTTGGGGGCGATCCGGATCCGATTCTTAGAATTTCGTAATTGGCTCGGCTGGCAGATGAAGGCGCCCCAAACAGAGCGAACCAGGCGAAACTATCGGCCAATACATCAAGTTAATGACTTCATTGAAAGCCTTCCCGAACCCCAAAAGACCCAAAGAAGAGCCCCGAAATACAGTTCGGCTTGAGGATCATCCAGCTTCCCAGAGTTGCCGTTCACCTGTTTCCCAGGGCGTCGAGTTGCACATGCTTTGTGGCCCGGCGACACCTGATATCCCCCAGAAAGGTCAGCTTGTGAACTCCAAGCCCCGAGGACCGAAATTAAGCCAAGCGAGCGTGTCAAATGCCGCTGATTTGCGGGGCGGGGGCAACAATGTACCCAATTGAGAGGTAAGTACTTCCGCAGCGGTCTATGAAGTGTCGTATGCCATTTACCGTTCCGTCCGATCTGATCCGACTTGATTTCTTTTGGTTTGATTGGATTCCCGCTGTCCAACTTCCGGCGAAGAGCCTCAATGCCAGGTGGCGATGTTTGGCTCTTAAATCAAATGCGACCAAGTCAAATAATTTGTTAACACTGCCGCTTAAGTCAACAGTTAAACAATCTGCGATCGACGGCGCTTTCAGGCCGATTGCGCCACAGACATTGACAGACATTGATTTTTAAAGCCATTTTGTGAGTTTTGCCCGGCTTTTGTTTGGCTGTTGAACCCCCATGGGCAATTAAAGCTGCACGATGCCAAAGTGAATGTGCGGCGAGTTGCGAAGAGCGCTTCGCACTTCCAATCGATCGCGTAAGGTCACCAGGGAGTGGGATATGGCAACCAACTGGCTATAATGATTTGGGAGGAAAATGTGTGCTTCAATACGATCCTCGAATGCGGCATAACAAAAACTCTAAGCATACGATCTGAGTTTTATTCGTGGTGGCTGTAAAACCTACTCACCCAATTTTGTCTAACTTCTTTGAATGTAAATCATGCGCGAATTCTTCAGCATTTGTATCTTCACATTCATGATATATAGAAATATGGGCGAACTAACAGTCATCGAGTTATTAATTTTACTTGAGCTTTCAGCGCCAAGTTTCGATGAATGACTGATCCAAATGGGAAAAACTGGGCAACTTGCTGATCTAGGTTGAACGTATAACCACTATAACTCACGTTAATTACCCTGTTAAAGACTTTGGTGTCCAGGCAAACAAAGTCCATTCACGAGGCTTATGTATCTAAGAACTAAGCAAACAGTTGCATTAGTTCCGAGAATGAGTCGCTGGTGGCGGCGGCCTTTGATCTCGGTGACTAATTACTGAACCCGCGACGCTTCGTAGGTGTACGTGTTGAAAGCCGGACATGGACACTGCTCCGAAGCAGGAAGCTCCCGGGCCGGGCCGGGTCACCAACGAAATCGAATACAAATGAAGTACAGAAATCGAAATACGAAATACTGGCATCGCCTTGTGCGCAAATACAAATCATCCTTGACGCATGCACACCAAAAACGGCAGCAGAAAACAGCGAGCAAAAATATCGGAGCGCTGAAACCGAAAACAAGATAATACGGCGGCAACGCAACTCCCAAAAACGAAAATGAAACGGGCCGTAGGACTGCATACAAGGCAAGGCTGTAGACCTTTTTTGGCCACATCAACAAAAGCGGCTTTTGAGAATTTTCAATTTTTTTTAACCCCCAACTGAACCCCCCACCCTGAGTGCGTTCCTACCGATCGGAGGCTTCGTTTAAATTGACGTTTATTTCCAGACGACGACGACGACGACGGTCGAAACTTTCGAATTTTGGGCCTTTAATGAGGAGTCGGGTTAATTTGGCCGGGCATTTGAAGAGGCTCACAGGCACTCGGCGTCCTGAGCTGCAGCTAACAAAACGAGCACGAGGTGTTTACCAAGGCACCTACAGAGACACACCGACATATACTGGTACACATATGTACAAAACATTCAGTATATTTAACCAGCAAAGGCAACCAGATACAAGTGACGTCATGGGCCTGGCATTGGCATTGAAACTCAAGGTTGGTCTGGTCAAAACACTTTGGGCCAATAAAACGTCTCCTACGCACGCTGAAACACATGTATTTGTTAGAACTGCTGAGCTGAGTCCACGGCTCGTCCGTCCTCCGCCTGGAGATCCTGCCAGAGTAGGAATGGACACGCAATGTACCTCGAGTGCTTGGGATACAGATTGGAAAGGGCAAGCAGATCGCCCGCCACCACGATAAAGATCTGCGCATAGCGCACCCATGGCAAGCCGAAAAACCAGGTTATCGTTTTCTGGGAGTCCATTTTTTTGGCTTATCTCTGGACTGTGGAATATATTGGCGTCGAGGCTAGATCGAAATGAGCACTAACTCCCTGGCGATAAGGTTTTCGATTCCCATTTCCTAATGAATAACGAATAGCTTTGAACCTGAATTCAAATGTGCCGATGCTGGCCAATTACTTATGGATATTTTGGCAAAAAACCAAACAACAGCCATAAATATAAAATTCCTAGTCGCATTAAGCCACAGCTAATGTAAATTCCGCATTTGCAATGCTAATTCGTAAGAACCAATATATAGATTGCTGAGAGCAAGCAGATTTCCAACGAGAATCGTTTCCAAACGCGAAAACTTTCACTAAACTAGGCATTCATCATTGAAAAATTTTTGCTTTCGGTTGCCTTCAGCGGGCCTTCAGAATTCTATTTCCGCCCAAAACAATAAAGACGCTCGCATTTGCGGAGTCGCTCGAATTTTATTAACATCAGAATTGGCTGGCTATTGGTTATTAATTTGCATCCCCATTCAAAAACCACGTCGTGGGCTGTTAAGTGTATTTGTTAATGTTTAAGTTAATGTTGCCCCGAAATAACGATAGAAAGTAGACGGCGAAATGATCTTCCTCTGCGCCAAACTGAACCCCAAACGACTTCCAATTAACCAGATAGGGCGAAAGGTTGAGCGGATCAATCAGAAACCCAAACTATAGCCGAACCTCTGACTCACAATCGGCGCTGTTGCGTTGGCCGACTCTATTCTATATACGGATATGGAACAGTCACACACACCCACCCACATCAGTGTGTAACTGGGACACATTCGGGGGTCGTAAAGCCCACTGCAGATCGCTAAGGCGATTGCGATTCCGATTCAGATTACGATCCGCGGCTGAATTATTCAAGAGCATCGCGGAGGATTCGCCCAGAAGATGGGGGGTTTAGTATGGATAGTCGGGGTTCCGATCCGATTCGGTTTCAGTGGGTTATCTGGGCAGAAGCAACTACGGCGTTAACTGGCGGTTTTAGGGTGCTTTTACTGTACAAATCGAACGTCGACTCACCTCAGAACAGCATTCCTCGTGCGTTAGTGTGGGGGAGAACAAATGTTTTTGCAGTTCTAAGTAATTTGCGCAGTTCTAATTACGTTTATTTTGTGTTTGATGTGGGTTCGTTTCTGCGGCTTTGTTCTCCCACTTTTGTTATTTTTATTTCATTATTTCACTTGCCAAGTGTCGTCGCGGAAATTAGCTCGCTTGCAATTTATATTTCCCGCGTTGGGGGCTTTCGAAGTTGGAGTTTTGGTATGCACGTCAAATTTTAATTAGTCGAAAAACGTTTGCACAATTTAGCGAAAATTTATCACGATTTGTGTTTGAGATTTTGTGTCGGTTTGCGTGGGCTTCGCTCAACGGTTGAATGGACGTGCCGATGGTCGTTGCTGGTTTGGCTTTATATGGTATTGGCAGGGAGGATCGAACGAGATATCCTCTGTGGCAGATGGGCGCTGGCCAGTTCGTTTGTATTTAAGTATGTGTACTTTTGTAATTATTTATCGCTGCTAATTGCGAACGCGACGCAGTTTCGATTGTTTCCACAGCTGAATCGAGAGCTTTCTTCGGCCCAAGTGAACGCGATTACGTCTAAGAGCCGACTGAAGCCCAGAGCCAGCGTTTTGGCCAAGATCGCTGTTAAAGCTCGCTAAGAGAAAGAGAACGAGCAAGAGAGAGAGAGAGAGCGAGAGCTTAAACTTAAATCGGGCTAACAAGTGGCGCGGCAACAAGTAGCCGGTGTTTGCGGAGAGCGCTCGAGAGCCAGTTCGTGTTCTGGAGTCTTTCGTTTGCGAATATGAATCAAATCAAGGTTCGAGTACTCACTCGAAAACAAGTGAAACCAGATCGCCCAAACATTCTTGGGATGTTTTCCTACGCGCTGGCCAATATGAAAATGATGTTCCTGCCTGTTCCGTCTGTCGACCAGTTTCCACTGGCTTCTGTTCTGTTCGGTGACCCTCAGCCAGCTGCCCATCTCCGCACTTCCCTCCGCATTACGGGGCCACTCCCACTCATCAATCACTAGTCATTAAAGCCGAGCACTAATTAATTCATCTTCTAGATACGGCCGAGCAGGCGCTAATCCCTGGCTACAAAGGTAAACAAAGCGTGAAATATGTTCATAACTTAGCACTAAAACATCATCTAAACAAAAATACAGTGCTTCTACACGACTCTTCCGAACTAAATAATATTACCATAACTGGAATGCCTCAAAGATCACAAGTTTTATTTTCAATACGAATTCCCAATTAAGAATAATTCGCAAGACGGGGCTTTCACATGACTTAAAACCTAAAATTTATTCCCGTTGATCAACTTTAGATTCAATACAGTACACTTAAAAATGGTATAAAATTCTGTGACAGCAGGTTCTGCTTTTTGAAGTGCCTCTGTATTTGCATTATTATACCTTTGCGCCTTTACAGCCACACACTTGAATATTTGAATATCACAGTAATTAATCAAAAAGTCAGAGAAATAAGCAGCACACACAAATAAATCATCGATCGTCATCGTCGGTCAAGAAACTATAAAGCACGTCCACATCGACCCCCAACCCGCAATCCCCTACCAAATCGAAGGAACCCATTTCGTTTTAATAAAGTTGTCAACCCACGATACTGGCGTGTGAAGTGCTCTTTGAATATACACAGTGGGAAAATGTGTGGGACTAATTTAAAATCTAATGATTAGTGTTTTGTGCGTGAAGACGACTATATTAAAGGATAGAATTAATGAACTGAAAAATCATACGATTGTAAAACTGTATACATCCTTTCTTCAATCAATAAATCGAATTTGTTACTTTTAAAATGAGTTAAATATTAATATGTAGTTAAGTATATGTTAAAACGCACATATTTCAGTGTACTTTTTCGGAATTGTCAAGAGTTCGTTTTGGAGTGCTTAATTGTGCGCCCATAACGGTAAATTTGCGAAGGCCGAAGAATTTTAGGACTCCCCCTTATTTGCTCACCACAAAAAACGCGTTTTATGAATGAAAAGCGGGAGGCGAAAAGCTCGACTTATCCCCTGAGCTTTGCCCTTAGGCCTCTAGGGAGCTTCGCGGAGGAAACCCGAAAAGTGCGCGGAGCTTTATGCGAAAAACACATTTTCACCAAGCACATTTTCCATTCTGTTTGTTGTTCTCGCTGCGTGCGGTTTGTGTTTTATTAATCTGGCATATGCAGGCTTTATTAGTCAATTATAATTTGCCAAGACGGTTGCCTTTTCCCAGTAATAGTAGTGAACGTAGGATAATACGGACTTATTCTCTGAATTAATATTCAAAGCCGCGTGTCATTCCAAAATAGTGCGAATCAGTTGCCAAGTGGCATCATTTGGCCAGGCCAAAAAGTGAAGACCCCTGTGATATAAGCTGGCCTCAATGGGCATAAAAAGCTCCATGGCCAGTGAATCCGAGCTTTCGTCCCGTTAGTCGCGCCATCAGCTGACCCGGAGCAACAACAACCTGTGCGGAGGAAAAAAGTTTCGCGCTAAAAATACCCAAAGTTCATGGTCAACGTCCTGGGCGGAGCGGGCTGATTGAATCCCTGATACTGGCATCCCGACATGGCCCTGATTCGCTGCTGCTTCGAGCCTCCGGAGCTGCCTGAGTTCTTCGACAGCTTCGTGCAGAAGTGCACGGATCCCAGTTGTAAGTAAGGGAAGGGGATTTCAATCTACGATACTACATACATATATGCTATATTGAATGTAGTAAGAATATTTAAATAATGTCTTTAAATAAGAAATATAAATATTCAATTGATTTAGTGCGTTATAATATTTTTAAAGGTGTGATGAGTTACTTTAAAATGTTGGATACGGATAATAGTTCAAGTAATTTATATATAACATATTATCTATTAATTAATGGAAGTGAAAACGCAATAGAAAGAATAACTTTATATGGCTTTTATATAATTAAACAGTCCTAGGCTTAGGTGATTTTAGAATCCATCTGTATATCCAATGAATATGGCATCATTTAAATGGAACTCAAAGAACAAATATTACCCACGCACAGTGGGTAAAAAAAAGCAAGTTTGCGGCTACAATTATTAATTTACAGTGTGACAGTGTTCTTACACCGCACTCTACATAGTATTTGCATGCACTTCGCGCACGGTCACACCGCTTGCCTATCGATAGGCCGGCCGTGAGTGTCTCGCCACAAAGGAAAACAAAAGAAAAGTCGTAGCTGCGCTCTTTTATCGCTGCGGTTTATTATCTAATGCCGCGATAAAGACCCCAAGACGCGAATCGGGACGCTAAAATGCCTGGTAAGCGGTCGGCGGGCACAGGTGTCATCCGCTTGGCGTGCCACGGGCCATTGAGCAAGATGACCTCGCCACCAGGCAATTGGTCAGGAGGAATGACGACACCGACAAATCGATGGAATTGGGTGGTGCTCTATGGGGTAGCGCGGAAGTCGGGCGGCGGAAGCCATCAACCGACGAGCGATGAGCCGTCCAATCATTCAAACAGCAAAACTATAGTCCACTGGGGCAAACATCGCGATAAGATTAAGCGGAAAATGGTGGTCGCACCCAGTCGACCCGAGTCGATTTTCACACTACCACTATCGCCTCCACCACCATCACTCTCTCCAGCGGAGCGGTGGCGCCATGTTCACATACCGCTGCATCCGCGTCTGTCTGCCCAATCCCTCTAACCGCTGTGCATTTCCCTACGCTCTTCTAGGCTGCTGCGGATGCTGCTCAGCGCTGAGGCCGCGCTACAAGCGCTTGGTCGATAACATCTTCCCGGTTAACCCGGAGGACGGGCTGGTGAAGTCGAACATGGAGAAGCTGACCTTCTACTCGTTGAGCTCGCCGGACAAGCTGGACCGGATTGGGGAGTACCTGTACCAAAAGGCCACCAAGGATATTAACCGAAAGCGCTACAAGTAAGTGGGCCAAGAACTCACTACGTAATCTGCTCGCTAATCTTTGCTTGTTTTTGTTCAGACTAGCCGAGATAGCCATGGAGGCCATGGACCTGCTTCTGCAGGCTTGTCATGCCCAGACCACTCTCAACTTGTTTGTAGAGTCCTTCCTGCGCATGGTGCAGAAGCTTCTAGAGGACTCGAACCCCAACCTCAAGATAATGGCCACCAATTCGGTAAATCCCTACCCGGTAGAGCACTTCACTTAGCTCTTTTCATACCTCTGCTCTTGTAGTTTGTGAAGTTCGCCAACATCAACGAGGATACACCATCTTACCATCGACGATACGACTTTTTCATCTCGAAGTTCTCTTCGATGTGCCACAGCGATGCGGCTAGCATGCGTGACAGTCTGCGTCTGGCAGGAATCAAGGGCTTGCAGGGCGTCATCCGAAAAACAGTGTCTGACGATCTTGTGGAAAACATCTGGGAGGCGGAGCACATGGAGAAGATTGTGCCCTCCCTGCTTTTCAATATGCAGGTGTGTATTCTCCGGTACTTAAGCTCTGTCCAGCCCTTCGGTGATGGATACAGTCATCCATCACAGTTGTCTGTCTCATTGGCCTATTATTGTACTAATTTCGATGTATTTTGCATTTCGTTTTCGTGTATTTTGTTAATGCAAACCAAACCCAAACCAACCACAACACAACCAACACACAACAACAACCAAACAGTTTTGTGTAAACGTTATGTTCGTGAAGAAAAATTTACTGGCGGTAATGATCAAATCGAATTGTTCCATTACATAAGCATATTAGTAAACTCTGATTAGTCACCTTTAGCCTCGGTTTAGATCTTTATACTCACATATTTTTTATCACCACAGTCCGGGGATCTAACTCCCGTAGAAGACGCCACCAATGTGACGCCACCGGCCTTGGCCGAGGAGGTTCTCCGTGAGCTGGTGGGACGCGCCTCCTTCGGACACATTCGCAGCGTGCTGAAGCCGCTGCTGACGTAAGTAGCACCCCCCGAAGAATAGTATCTCGTTGCTAATAAGAGGTTTACCCTTTCTGATTTCCAGCCACTTGGACCGACATGAGCTGTGGGTGCCCAACACATTTGCCATTCACACATTCCGCATCGTGATGATCTCCATACAGCCGCAGTACTCGTATACTGTGGTGGAGACGCTGATGCAGCATTTGGACAGCAACTTTAAGTCCTCTCCGAAAACGCGCACTTCGCTCGCCGTTGTTCTGTCGAAGATTATAGCTATTGCAGCGGGAGAGAGTGTCGGTCCCTCGGCCCTGGACATCATCAACAACCTGTTGACACACCTGCGGACGAGTGTGAGCACTACCAGCGAGATTACACCAGAGGAGTCACAATACCAGGAGGCGCTCATCAACGCGCTAGGCGAATTTGCCAACCATCATCCCGACTACCAAAAGATCGAGATCATGCTGTTTATCATGAACACAGTGCCGGACCTATCCAAGAAGAGCAAAGGCGACCAAATGCTGCAGAACATTCTGCTTAAATCACTGCTCAAGGTTGGCACACAGTACAGCACCGTCTCCTTCGAAAAGGCATTCCCCGCCTCCTTCCTGCAGCCGCTGCTAAAGATGGCACGTGCTCCACACAATCCCACGCGCATGGTTGTGATGCAAATATTGCAGGCCCTTCTAGATCGTCATCAGAATGAGCAGGTGCTCAGCAGCGTGAGTGTGAAGCCATACCCGGCTCTCTCGCAAGAGCCGCCCTCGCGCTCCGACATAATATTCACGCACAAATACGGTGCAAACATCATGCAGGCGTTGATCGACTCGATGGCACTGTCGGATCGGGTTGACGCCCTGACCTCCAGTTTTAATACCGCTGCTCTACTCATCGTAGAAATGTCCTGCAACGAGACCGTTCAAGAGTTCCTTCTGTTTATCCTCGGGTAAGACCAATTCGGTAGTATTAAAAAACAATGTTATTATCGTTTTGTTTGGCCTGCAGAATCCAGCAGGTAGCCACCACCGTGGACACTCTGGGAAACGTGCACAAATGTAGCCTGCATGCCGTCTCAATTGGCCTGCTAGTGCTCATCTCGCGTGTTAGTGGAATCAACAACCTTCTGGAGTATGCGCAAAAGATAGTGGACGCACGGCGTGAAGAGGCCAGCCATTTCCTTCCTCCACTGCTTGAGCCTAAGAAGCAAGCCGGCAAGACCTTCAATCTGGCTCTGCCGCACTTAGCCATAGATAAGATGGCTCTGGGCGAGTGCTTGCAGAACGCGGGCATGGACGCCCAACGCCTCAACACTGGTGCTCCGTACTCGCTTAACCAGACGGATCACCCAGGACACCGCCACTCTTGGGTGGAGTCGGTAAGCAACCAGCTGACGCAGCGCAACAGCTCAGCGGATCTGACTGCCTACAACGGCGATGTGGACAGCGTTAGCAGCTCACCGGGAGTGTGCAAGAAGCTCCTTGCGCCGGAGTTTAACTTTGATGCCATGAAGCGAGCTCTGGCGGAGCCAACTGAGGCCGCTAAGCGGGAGCAGCGCGAGCGCCAGATGCAGATAGTACGCACATTCCGCGAAGGCGAGTTCGACGATCTAATGAGACGCACAGAACCTAAGGTGAGTAGAACATTTAAATATGTATGTATTATACGAGTATACAAAACAAAATGTGGCACTGTTATTCAAGATAGAATACAAATGCTTGTACTCCAGCACTAAACAATTTCTTGTTTTGTTCTGCACGTTAAGAACATTTAGCTACAGCTTAAAGAACTCTTGATATCAAGTGTAGTAAGTTAAAA
Organism: Drosophila erecta; assembly: GCF_003286155.1. Classification (NCBI taxonomy): domain Eukaryota; kingdom Metazoa; phylum Arthropoda; class Insecta; order Diptera; family Drosophilidae; genus Drosophila; species Drosophila erecta. The sequence goes on from NW_020825200.1 coordinate 18,335,008, forward strand.
CTTTAATGTCATTGTGTCCATTCATTTCCAGCACGATGTCATTCAGAACCGCCTTAATGAGCTTTTTAACTCGCTAGCCGTGGAGCGTCAAATTACGCAGAGCGACACCAAGTCCAGTCAGTTGCAAGCTTGCAATGAGAAGCCCATCTACGAGACGAACTTCCCGGAACTCTTTTACTATTAGAACGTATTGCTCGATCCGGAAACGTTATCCGGCGAATATTCTCTAATCAATTCATCTATAACTATAGCCCAGAAAGCGAATTTGTTTGGTGTCTGTATGGAACTAGGTAAATCTTATTAAATTTTCTGTTAAAAATCAAACAATTCAATTGTTAAACAATCCTGAATATGTACTTTGAATTAATTGTTATACAAATACATATATGTATACAAGTATATTTTAGAATAGTGTATTCAGATGTTTTCAAATTTCTCCCAAAATGGGACGTGATGGAAAAAAGAGTGGAGTAAGTGGAGGGTCGGCACCTCACTGCCACGCCTCCAAGGCAAGCTCTATCAGTGGATACTCGGTGCTAAAGCACAGGGACGATGGCAATGGACGCAATCCGTTCTTTCGGTTCCTGGCCCACTTTCGAAAATGTTTCAACAACTGCCTTGGTCACTTGCCCTCGGGTCGGGTAACTTTAATTGCCAGCAAGATGTGGAATTGCATGAGTCAGGCGGAGAAGGAACCCTTTATCGCTGCTGCGCGGAGATTTAACTACACATATCGATCGCGAAGCAAAAAAGTCAACTGGGTCCTGGAGAAACTGCGAGAATCCGCTGCTGGGGTATGCCAGCCGCAGGCACAGTGGATGTTGGTCAACTCCTTGAAGTCTTGGCAGGAATCCGTGCTGAAGGACCTTCTAGACCTGGACTACAATCTAAACTAAATCAAAGCCGATTTGAATTAAGTGTAATCTTTAATAAATGATCACTCAAGGTAGTTGTTACTGTGCGTACATTTAGCGAGTAAAAATGTGTTAGGGACAGTAATTACATGCGTTGAACTTGCAGGATTCGAAGACGCATAACCATAATTTGTTTGCCGCGTTTCTTGTTACTTAAACATAACAATTAATCTTACAATTTCGAATTTACAAACTATATGCAACGCCTACATTGTGCGAGGGCACTAGGTCGTGCGTCTACTCTAAATAAGTAGATGACGTAAAGCGTCATTACATGATACTTGTGATGTAAACGATATACAAAAATATAGGTCTGCGCATTCCAAAACGATTGCGGATATGCTTATGCTCAATGTACAAACGTCTAGATAGAGTGATCAGCGGTAGCCAATCGCGATAGCGATAAACGAATTTACAAAACAACTACAACGAGCCCGAACTGCAGCGGGAAAATGAACAAAAAATGGTGGTAGTGGTGGTACTAGTACTGGTTTGGTGGACTGCTTCTATTATCGTGCTCAGCACGCCAGTTGTCCGCAGATTCCGCCCGTTTCGCTAGCCGACCAAGCGATTCTGGGCCGTGGGGCTGGCGAGGATGGTGTCGATGGTTCAGAGTCGCCAATAAAAACTGCCGAATCATCAGCACTGGACGGGGTTAGCGGTCTGTCGCTGTTTGCTCCGATCTCCGAAATGGGTATGGAAAGCGAGGCTGTCGCCTCCTCGCTAAGCGGAACAATTTCCTTGAAACTCTGATTCGGTGGCATTACCACCAGCATGTTGATAGAGATCAGCAGTGGATGCACCAACTTCGAGTCTAACACCATAAGCGGCACCTCCTCGTTCTTCTCGAGGCTAAGAGAACAGATCTCGGACGTTTGCGTAAATACTGCCTGACGCTGGGCGTTTATCGAGGTCACCGTGGTTCGAACCATGAACTTGCGCTTCGTCTGCAGGCTAAGCACTCGCTCGTGCTCGTGCCGATGGTGGCGACGAATGTTCAGTCTGCGCGAGTCCATAATCAGGATGAGATCCATGCCAAAGTTGAAGCCCGTCCAGCGCCACTTCTGGTAGCCAGGCTCGAGCAACATACGTCCGCATCGCATGCAGTTCTCAAAGAACTGCTCATCGTCCAGCTGCTGAGGACTACTGTAAAGGCAGAATAAAAGAATTTTGGTTTTTACTGCCATAATTACAGGAAAGGCTACAAAAGACGTACCAATCCTCCTGCCCATGATCGATCCGTAGTAACGCATCCCAGTGGTTGTGAATGTGCCGATACAGCCACTCCTTGGGTATAATATTGTCATTGTATATGATTTTTAGATCCATGTAGTGGTTGGTCAGGTACTGGGTCCGCAGCTTCTGGAAGACCCTCACATAAGGCTGTCCCTCGGGCGTGGCCAAGAATGAGCGTTCCTCCATGCGGCTGGTAAAGTACTTCCACTGAACGACATCACCGCTGGGCGCGTTCATTTCCACGCCGGCATTAACCAAACGCTCCTGCGTCTTTAGCGCCTCTGCCCGCTGCACCGGGTCTTCAGGATCGTAGTCGGGATGCAGTCGCAGAAACATCCATGTACGCAGTAGTGTGTACAGCGAGAACTCCGTCTGCATCACATACAAATCGGGACTGGCGGTCAGGGCACTCATCAGCTCAATGGAGATGTGCCGAAGCAGGTTCGGTTGCTTGCTATAAATGCTTAGCAGATTGATCTGGAACCACTGAAAGGTGGACTTTTTGACCCCGACCACACCGTACTGGCAGGCGGCTTCATAGTACTGGATGGCTGTCTCCGGACTAATGTTGTCCACCATCACCTCGGCGCACTTGTCGATGATCCCTTCTAAGTGGAACAACGTGGCTGTGGCCAAAACCGAGATAACATCAGCTGACTCGATTTCGATCTCATCGGAATACATGGATCCGAAGACAGCATCCAGGCTAGCCACGGTGATCCGGTCGTCCAGGATTGTGATCTGAATAAAATTCTGCTGCGCCTCCCGCCACGTCCCGTTGAACATAGTGTAGAAGTAAGGACTCTGGCTCAGATATACTTTGTGCAGATGCCAGACCTTATCCAGAGCCATGACAGCAACATCCGAGTTCTTTTCCTCCTTGAAGAGCGCCTTGTATATGTACTGGGTGGTAGTAAGAAGCTTTTTTCTGCGGAGGTGAAGATGTTCAGTGTTGGTTGTAGAATGTAGAACACTGTAGAATGGCAAGCACTTACTTTTTGGGCTGTGTTGTGTCCAACTGGGCCGGGTCATCCCTCCCCAAAGCAGAATCAGTGCTGCGCTTCCGCTTCCGTCGATTACTGAACACCTCCGCGACGTTCATATGCATGGAGCCCACGATTTGACCCATGGCTCGGCGCAGGAATTCTTACTCTGAAAAAACAGTTGTTCCATATAACATTTTTCTGTTATCGATCTGAAAGATTGCGTGTATACGATGGCCCTCAATGGAACCAGTTGACCCAGTTTGGCTCCGCCAAACTGTAAAGCCAGCCGCTGTTAGGGCGGGGAAACCTTTCCCGGGTGGGCGAACATTCGTGTAGGCGACATTACAGGCCCTAAAACCAAGTGGAAAGCGCATCCATTTATAAGTTATGGTGATGTCATCACACATCTGAGGTGTGATGCGTAAGTTGCAATCAAGACATATGATCGGATGCTTATCTTAGTGGTCGCGGTATTTACCTATATTGATGTCTAGTTTGGTCTTTTTGATTAGGTACTTAAGCTTGGAATAAATAGGTTGTTTATTAGATTTTCCGAATATATTCGCTCTAATAATATATTAATTCATTTTTAAGTTGCGTACAATTTATGTTATTATGTTTTAAAATGTAGGTGGTCTAATGAGATTGTATGCACGGAATACGTAACCTAGTAAGAATTACAGAAACATCCGTTCAAAGCGATTTTAACGACCCGAACCGCACTGTAGCGCAAACATTTTTTGGTAATTTCCAGGGGTCGGGACTCTATAATTAGAATGAGATCAAACGAGCTCGATTCCATGCGCGTTTCATGTTGTGTTTATGCTTGCCGCCAAATGCTGAAACTGGACAAGCTGATGTAACCATGTCAAGGCCGCGCTGGAAGCTACTACACGTATAAACATATGTGTATTTCTGCCCATAAACAATCAAGCGGACGCTTTCGTCACATCATTGGGTCTCATTGATATGGTCGTCCCTAGTCGGATAATACTCGACCTAAGCTTATCTATTCGGATGCGGAACCAGCTTAAAATAATGATGATTTAGCCGAGGTGGATAAAGGTTTGTTTTGGTGTGGCGCAGTTCCGAAAACAAAAGTAGTGTTCAAAACCGGTTCCCAAAGCGTGTATTTCTTCTTATAAGACCAAAACAAGACGATTGCAATGGTTTAAATTACGTCACCAGTTGAAGCCAGAGAGCAGAGAGAGCTTGTTGATGAAGAGAGAAACGAGCAAAAGGGGGTGGACCAAGACCACTAAATAATGTCGGACCTCCAAGTGTCACCCGAGTGTCCACAAGTCGTAGTTTAAAAATTACAGGGAAATGGCGAGGATAATAAAATGTTGATTAACCAGAACCACAAATGGAACCAAACTTCATTTGATGTAATCTACTGAAGCTTTTGTTTCGATTGTGGTCACATTAGGAGCATTTCCACTCAATAACAACTTTTCACGCTTGACAGATTTTATCTATTCCAGCTGGGATTAAATGTTTTCTTTTGAAATGTATTACTCGGAGGCTTAGACTTATTAAGAGGATGATACCACGAGTGATGTTATCAAGATATAATTTTGAACCGTTTTTTTTTCCTTGTTTTTTACACATGTATGATTTTCTACATCATACAAAACAACAAAAAGTTAATGTTGCCCAAGGAGTTAACGGCTAAATAACGTGGGTGATCGTCGAAAGAAGCCAACAAGCATGGGCCGAGAATCGAACCTCGAACTCGCGCACGGATTTCGTCGGGAATTCCAGTTGCCTTAGACGACTGAGCCACGGTAGCTAGAAAACTGGGAATGTTTGAAATCGTAGATAGGTGTTTGAAACAGGTTAATAGTGTGGTTAACCTGCAGATAAGGCCACGCACCGCGCTCTTTTATTTATGGATGCGAAATCAGCTGATTTACAGCGCAAAAAGCGTGTTTATTCGCACTATTTACGATTGACTGTTGTTTGGCCCTGATAACACGCATTGGGAGATATGGAAATCAAATCACCAGACCACCAACTTTTTCCCACTTTTTATCCCCATGCTCCTGTCTGTGCAGTTAATCCGCAGCTATAAATAGCAAACAAAAGTGAATTCGGTGGGTGACGTAGTTGGGAAAACAGCGAAGGGGAGGGTGGATACCGTACGGAAGAGAGAGAGCGACAGAGAGAGCGCGCTAACGAACGACGCAAAACTGAAGGAAACAAGGTACACAAAGGGGAACTGATAAACGAAACTTACTGTAAATATGCAGTTACTGTGCTTTTGCTTTTATATAACTACAATTGCACTCCACGGCCACTAGCTTCGTTACCATTAATAAAATAAACACGGACTAAAATTCTACGCGAGTTTGGATAGTCATGCGGTTAAAGCCATTTCAATTCCGTTCGCTGTCAATTTTATCTCTGTTTTGCTGCAGTTGGCTCTCCAAATGCGTTAGATATGGCCACCCTCCGATAGCACAACCTGCCTTTTGATTTTATCGCTACTATCGATGTTTGCCGATAGGCAGGTTCGGGGTCTCACTTATTGCGGTCTCACTTATTTTGAAATTCAAATGGAATGCTTATTTTTATTTTAACATTACAATGCAAAAGCATAAACTTTTTTTGAGTTGCCTTTTTAAAGTAAGTATTTCCCTCTGAAATAATTTTAAAAATTAAAACGCACTTTAATAATGGTAATAAAGGAATATATAAATTTGTTCAACTGGCAATTAGGAATACAAAGTACATACACTATGAATGATCAGAAATAATCAGGTCTTCGTTATGTTGCCTATAATTTCAACATCCAACATAAAATTACCAATTAATTTGAATAAATTTGTACAAATAAGTACTTACAAAAAAGTAATAATGCGAAATGCATATTCTCAGTGTGACCGTGTTGCGCAGCATTTTACCACTTTCAGAGATTAGTGCTCTTGAGTTTTCTGTGCTGCGCAGCAGTTAAATAAAATTGAATACCCGTAGGCTGCAGATATAAATCGGAGTTGAAAACCAGTGCAGCTTGCATTGGCCCACAAATCGAAGGTACGCCTTATAAGCGAGAATGAATCAATTGCCGAATTAGTAGTGCAAAAGGTCAAAGCAGCAGCCGTGAAAAAGTGGCACACATAAACACAAATACACATACGCGCAGATGCAACACACACACACACCCGCACACATAAACACACATATGCACAAATCCGTGGGATGAATAAAACACCCACAATTGCTGATTGTTTTCTGCCCCCGTTATCGTTATCGCTTTCGTTTTCGCATTCATTTTCCGCAGCCGCAGTTTCGTGGGGCGTGCAATGTTCAGGATCCACCTCAAGATGGGTCCCCAACGCAACCAGCTTCACAGCAACAATGGTGCCGCCGGAAGTAGCAGCAGCACCGGAAACCGTCACCTTAAGGAGTTCACCTGCTGCTTCGGCCTGCATGTCCACACGGCCACCTTGATGATCGGATTGTGGCACCTGGTAAGTGCATCGAAGTGTACCCTTTGACCCATTGCAGTGCTCGGTGGGCACATGCATATGCATGTGTGTGTATATCCAGATACACCCACGCATGCAGTCCTGCGGCATTTGCAAAAAACCTTTGACCCTGCTCAGTGTCACGCAAGGGAAAAATCAATCAGCCAATGACTGCAAAACTTTGCGAAGGCGAAGACGAGCCAACTCTGCACTTTCCCCGCCTGTGACGTCAATGGGGCTGATTGGCCGCTGCTGCGTCATCTGATCAAATTTAACTACTATCATCGGGGCTTTGCCGTAACAACTTATTTCTGCATTCAGTTCCCGTATCCATTGTCCGAAACTAACCTTTCACAAGATCTGACTTCGCATAACCTATCGTTACACTCAGAGAAATGTAAAGCATTGTTGAATTTTCATAATTATATGACATGAATTGCATGAAAGAGAGGAGAGATATATTCATAGAAATTTATATATGTATATGTATAAGTCTTGTTAACATTTTTTTGCGAAACCTAGAAACCTTTGACGAATGTTCCTTTTCTGAGAATTTAGAGAATTTATTCTCTGTGCTTAAGAGAATAATGACTGCGATAGCGACATAGACAGGATTTTAATTGTTGTGTAAAAACCCTTGCTTAATAGTATTTGTCTCACTTTACTATTTCTGAGTATCGAACATTGCTCCGATACTTTCTTTATGCTTCGACCAGGTCACGTTTTGTAGTATCAAACTCCGTCACATGGGTTGATTACGGAGTGGACGGCAGTGGAGCTATCTGCCGTAATTTGCCCAATCTCAAGGGTTTCTTTGTTTACATTTTGTAGATATGTATAGCTTGAAAAAAAGAAAGCGATTCGGCAAATCGAAGGTTGCTTAGTTGGTTGACTCATCCCCAGAGTGACAATTGTTGATATACTGCGGAGCACTGCAGATTAAATTTCACACTGGTGAATAATTAAACTAAAGATGGCAAGCTGCCGCATCTAAGGTCGTTGCAAGGCCTTCAACCTGAGATACTTAGATACCGAATCGGATATCCAACGGCAGCCATCTGAGCAAACAGCAACCAGATACATATTTCCATGAGCGCTTAAGTTATTTTTAATAACTACACGTACTCGACAAATGATGCGAAAATATTTACTCTTGTGGTGCTTTACTCTTGCTTTTCGGTAAGAAAGATATATTCTTCTGGAACAACATTCTGAAGTGTGCTGCCATAAATCTGAGAATTGTTAATTCAGCTGTCATCTATCAGCACACAAGTTGCAAATCAAATCAGGCGAAGCTCTCTTATCTCTTTACCAGCTTATCTCGATGAGCGAACCCACACACCTGCGAACGCACTTCAAATACTTTTAGATGTTGAGCTATCTCTGAATTCCCCCCTCGTGATCCTTCGGAATCTTTGCTTCGTTTGTGACGTTTCACAACTTATTCACATTTTTATAAATATTTTTTCTGCCCACACAAAAATCTACATTCCTCACTTCCAATGAAATCCCACCCGGAGGAAGCTGTCCAACTGGTGAAGGCATTTGCGAGATTCGAATGCAATGCCCCACACAGACGACACATTTACGGAAGGCAATTCGAGTTGCTCTATTGACATTGGTTCCCCAGATACAGTCATCCTGCGCAGCTGTGCTCCAAATGTGACGGAGGAAGAGCAAGAAAAGGTCCAGGAGGGGAATGATGAGCTAAGGGAGCTGTACATCAATCCAACTGCCATCAATTGCACATCACCTTCTGAACTAAGCATCCAGACTGCCGTTTTCAACACTTTAAAAGAGCGTACGCTGTTTTCATTAGGCTACTCGACAGCCGGGCTTTTTGAGAATCCGAAAATCAATAAGACTACAAAAGAGAAGATCAGTTTGTACCAAGAGATCGTGAGACTGGTAAAGCGACGTGCCCAGACCAATTCCGAGGTTACCATAGGAAAGGAAAGGCATGCCGTCCACCTGATGGTCTTACAGAGCTTTTCGCAAATGTTTCGCGATATGGGCAATGACTTGAGCGTGGACCTGCCTGAAGAGATGATTACGCCACGCTCCTTCGGCCTAATCTACGAATGGATGATCGAGGACAAGCCTATCCTGCCGCGCCTAGGTTTACTGGAGGTCTTCCACGCTGCCAAATTTCTGAAGATTCCACAGTTGGTCAGTCAGTGCAAGCATTGTCTCGATCATGGCTTTACTGAGGACTCCGCTGCGATGCTGTACTTTGAGGGGCAAATTCTGAAACTTGAGTTCATCCATTTGGAGTTTCTTGAACGCGTCTCAAAGTTTTTTCTCACGCTGGTGGCATCGAAAGAATTTTTGCGACTGCCCCTAAACTCAGTGCTCTTGCTGATCCAATCGGATCTGATAGGCGTGAATACGGAGCTGGAGGTCTTCATGGCAGCCGCTCGGTGGTTAAGCCACCACTGGCCTCAAAGACAGCGATTTTTAACGGATGTTGTATCCAGCATACGTTTTGGACTAATCCCGCCGTGGTTGCTCATCCGTTTGCAGAAACCGAATGTCACCTCTGTGGGGGTGAGCAGAATAGTAGCGCAGCCCATTGTGCGCCAAGCCATTCATGATGGCATCGCATACACGACAACGCGGCTGTTTTATGGAACAGATCGCGAGGCTTTTATGCAGTATTTGCATAAGACTTGTGTAAAGCCACCCGTGCAACGCACCTGGATATATGACCAGAATTGTCCCTATCACCATCGCATGCAATGCAGGAACACGCTGGACTTAACCTACGAGGCGTTCCTTGAATATCTTAACTACCTGCAAGGCCAGCACCGGGATTACTGGAAGTCTCTGGAATTAGTAGATGCCAGCAACGTGTGCTTCAGTTGCCAGGCAAAAAAGGTTGAATTAACGAAGCCGAACAGTTGAGTTTCCACGTTGGTTGTAAAACTTGTAAAATATATATTTGTACTTATATATGTAAGGCTTACTCATTTTAGTAAATAAATCCGCCTATGTTTATTTTCAGTTCTTAAACATCTTAGCGCTTAGCGTTCTAGCGGTCATATGGCGCAATCCGGAGATGATGGACGAACTGGAAGGCGGCAACCACGACTACACCGTGGATCTGAGTGCACCGGCCCTACCCACGCCACTGAGCAAGGTCGAACCACCCTACGCCTACCGTGACCACTCCATCAACTATCGTAAGAGTTACCGTAAGCAGTGAAGAGAGCAACTTCCGCAAAGCATTTAAATATATATTTTCTGCTGCAGAGAATTTTGATATGGGCGGACTGGTATGCACCTTAATGATAGCCATCACGCTGATGATGATCTACGGAACCATCAAGGGAAAACCCTCACATCTGTTGCCATTCTTCTGTCTGCAGTTGTTTGATTTCGCCATAACAACGTAAGGATTACAATCGGGGGAGTTACAAAGACCGCAACAGATTTAAACCGCTACTTCGGCAAACGAAAGTAGCTTTCTTAAATCCCTAGCGGTTTCTTGGACTTCCTTATAAGGTTCTTATTCTTCAAGATTAATGTACATGTGCATGCTTGGTTATTATAGTCTCACCGCCGCTGGATATCTGTGCTACCTGCAGGCCATTCACAGCATTATTGCCGAGTCGCATCGCTTGCCCTGGCGCGAGAAGCTGCTGGAACTACCGCCTGAGGAACTAGTTGTCGTTGTCCTGGTCGTATTCATCTGTATTGTGTTTCTAAAGGCTTATTGCATTGGAATCGTATGGCGCTGCTACAAGTACTTGACGCTCCGTCAGCAACACGTTCGCACCCTGTTCCCCTTCCTGGAGCCACCGACCGGAGTCCACAGTGTTGGCGGAACCTTTGGTGCCGAGGAGCGGTCTTACTCCACTCTGCTGCCCAACTACGATGAAGCGATTGCCCAGTACTTGAAGCAGGCACCACCGCCATCATATCAGGTCGCCATGTCAAACTACGAAGAGGGAGAAGACGCAGCTGCTGGAGGGGCGGAAGTAAATCCCTCGGTGGCACCTCTCTTCGTGGCCCTTGGAGCAGCCACTACCGCTAACGTCGCCTCCAACACGGATGATAACATGGATAATAACAATGATCAGCCGAACAATAACAACACTATGCATGTCAATGCTAATACGCCGCCAATGCGTCGCAGCGATGCAGCCGTAAACGCTAATGTCGAGGATGAGGTTGACGATTTGGAGGTTATTGACGCTGGCGTTGATGTAATCGGAGGCATACCGCCTCCTCCGCCCTACAACGACGTTGCCGATGCCCAGGTGCAAGTGCCATCGCATTCGCCGCTGCATCGGCAGCCAAACATCCCGGGACAAGTGTTCGGCGGACGCGACGAGAGCCAGGCTTAAGCTGTACTTTCATGGCGAGTGGGTTGTGAACATCGATGACCACCCCTCTCCCATCCTCTTCTTGCCCAGATGATCTGGTTTCTGGTCCCTGATCTAACTGCTATCATTCCCAGGCGCACATACACGGTTTTAATGGTTGCTTCGATGTATTGAACAGTGTATTTAGAAAAACAAAACGCAAACAAGTTTTCGCTATTAGCCATCGCTCATTATTGTTGTTTAACGTACAACTAACAGCTGCTCTAGTTGCTGCTAATTTAGTAAAGAAAAGCATTAAAGCCAAAAACATATTGTGATGCTGGCGAGGAAAGCATCAATTCCTTTTCGGCCGCATCTGACCCGATCATAGCTGCAACAATCTGTAAGAACATTTTTCATTTGGCCCGAATTAGCCTGAGAAGTTCGGATAGTGTAGGCCCAATTAGTTGTTACCCGAGAGTGTCGCTGGCATGGCGGACACCTTTACGATGTTCTTTCTTTTAAGTTATCTCGTAAGACTATGCATATTAAATACCGTGTACTGAATTTGCAGCACAGGCAGACATAATCGATTAATTATGATGATATTACCAGCAACAGTAAAGTTTTATGTGTGTACAATATCTAAATGTATACTGTGTACTAATTATGCAGAGATATTCGAATAAAAATTAGTTTTTATTTAATTAGTATTTGGGACTTGATTTTAACAAATGGCGTTTAAATTAATTTAAATAGCTTATAATATAATGTAATTTTCAATTTCGGTTGAAACCTTAATTACGATGGGCATTGGCTTCAAAGAAATAAGAATGTTGATGATATATATTTTTATTAGGGTACGCATAGAGAGATTCTGCAAACTATTAAATTTAAACGGGAACCATCTACTTCCCGAGAGATCCCATTCCAATTATACCTTTACTTTTTATTGTTTTGATATCCGTAACTCGTAGAGTACAAGGGAAGACTAGATTCGTTGAAAAATATGTAATGGGCAGAAGGAAGCGTTTCCGACCCTATGGAGTATATATATTATTGATCAGGATCAAAAGCAAAGTTGATCTGGCCAAGCCCGTCCGTTTGAACGTCGTGATTTTAGGAACTAAAAAAGTTTTCTTTCTTGCCACGTCCACCATTTTACATTAGGTATTACATTTTGTTTTGCCACGCCTACTCTAATGACTTGTATTTTTTGTGAAGTACAAAATGTATAATCACATTCTATATTCACATGACTATTAATAAGAATCGTAGGAGTTCCCAAGAAATAATTCCCCGGAGAAAAATCCCCGAGATTTTATTAATGTGTGCGATTGTATTCTTAAGATTTTATTGGAACTGACTTCTATATTTTTTATTGCGTTTTCTTCGCGCTCTTAGGCCTTCCAGTTGGACCAGGTGCGGATCTCGTTCCAGATGTTGGTGCCAGGGCATTCGGTGGAGCCGACCTGGCGATGTCCGTACAGGATGTATCCGGAAACAATTTGGCCGCGACTGACGGCGTCGGACAGCAGACCCTTGGCGGCGGTGATCTGAGCATAGGTTAGGGTATCGGTGTTGTAGTTGCCCAGGAAGGAGATGCCGATGGACTTCGAGTTCCAGTTGGTGGCGTGAGCACCCAAGACGTTCCAACCGCGTCCCTCGTACACGTTGCCGTCTCCGCCGATCAGGAAGTTGTAGCCGATATCGGCCCAGCCTAGGGAGTCCATGTGGTAGGCCTGGATGTTCTTCATCTGGGTGATGCAGGCGGCCTTTGTGCTGCAGTAGTTTCCAGCGGTGTGGTGGATCACGGCGTAGCTCAGGTAGCTGGCCAGCGAGGTCTTGCTCGTGGCGGAACGGCCGCCCCACTCCGACTTGGAGATAATGGTCACGCCGAGAACGGCTTGTGCGCAGAAGAGCACTGCCAGAAGGACGAGAGCTTTGTTTGCCATGGTTGCGGATCGATTGTGCGGCCTGTCGTCCGATCGGACCTTATATACTCCGCGAGCCCTAGCTTATCGCCTGCGAGCCGATGTGTCAGGTTCGGGCTACGGTCCGGGTCGTGTGCTTCCATCTGATAGGGGGAGGGCTATCTGCCGGCCAGATCCTGATATGTCGATGACGGAGACACAATCTCGCTTCTAATCAGCCCAAGTGGCATTAATTAATTTGTCTAAGAAGAGGCAATATATTGTGCAGCCTAAGACCTATCAAAGCATTGGAAATACCTGTTCGGAGTAGAATTACATGATCCGTACACCGTTTACCAATGTCTAAGCCCTCTTTAAAGACTTCTCACTTGCGGTTATTTTCATTTTTAATTAGAAAAGCATTATTTTTGACAAAAAAAATATTAAATCTAAATGTGTTTAATTAGGCTGTCTGATTGACTCCCTTTGTGATCCCGATTAAGAACATATATACTTTATATGGTCGGAAACGCGTCCTTCCTCCTGTTACATAATTTGCAATGAATCTAGGATACATTTTACTCGACAAGTACCGGTTACACATATAATGTAAATGAAAATGTAATCTTTGAAGCTTTATAGCACTTAAAACTTTACAGGACCTCACATTTTATGGGCTTCATCGAAAGTGGTATTCGAATTTTAAGTAATCTAGTGGATAAATCTGATTTTTCTCCAAACAGCTTACTTTTCTGAGCTGCCTAGATCTCCAAAAACCATAAAATGAAAAGCGAGGTTATTCGCTATAAAAGCTTTGAGTTCGGATAGTCTAGTCCTGGAAGCTTTCGTTGCCATAAAGAAGAATTATGTAAAAATAAACGAAGTCCTAGTAAATTTACAATTTACTTTACATTACATTACACGGGCTATGTATTCCTTATAAGGGTTCTAAGTTTGAAGTTTTGATGACAACCAAAATGAAAGCAGGTTAGATACCTGACCCTAGACAAAATTGTAGTGAAATAAGAGAAAAACTTTATTTTTAATGATATATATTTGTGGCTAAACACCATCCATTATGTTTCCGTCGTGCGAGCATCATGCGACTATTTGAAAAGTTCCTGTATAAATTATTTTGAGCCATTTTTACACTTCTTATCGGAATTGATTTGATCTTTTCAGCACTTATTTATAAGTGTTTTAAAAATGGTGAATAGGTATTATAAGTGGCTGATATGGATCAAAGAACGGCACTAAGCGAAATATTATTATATTTTTAATCAGAGTCGCAAACAAGGCACAATTATTTTACCCCCCATATATACGCCCCTATTTTAAATGCGTTCCACAAGATAATGGGTATACTTTTTCGCCTTTGTGTGTGAGACGACGTCGATCGAATCAGCCTTCGATAAGGCAAAACTTATCAAAATGTCTTTATTCGCGGTTAGCAAAAAGAATTAGGGACTTCGATGGAGACAATGCGACTCCCAATATCATTATCTTCAAAGAGTACAAAATTTATAGGAATTACATTTATTTTATGATTACATTTATTTATAGGCCAAGGAAAATCGATTTATTACAATATAAGGTAATGCCAATTATTCGCAAAGTAGAAGGGGTATACTTTATTTGTTGAAAGGTATGTAAAAGGTAGGAGAAAGCGTTTTCGATCATATAAAGCCTATAAGGATGGATTAGCAGTACTTAAAATGTTTTTACTTGCTGAGCTGAGTAGTGTTAGTTATAACTGAAAATGTTGTATACCTTAAACGATTGATAAAAGGAAATTACAGAACTATGGTTCTCTTATCAGCCACAAGTTGAGTAAGTTGACTTGCTGAAATCTCCCCCTTCAATAACCAGACAGAACCCGTAAATCTTCATAAGTAACTGGTAATCACGGAAGTAAAAATACTGCAATCATCTGAAGCTCGAAGGACCTGCAGAAGGATAGCAGGTGAGTGCGTTGGGCTGGAACCACTTTGTCAATCTACTTTGTCCAACCAACCGAGTGCCACCAAGTGCTTTCCTTGTGGCAGGGAGTGAACTTAAAAACTGAAAGCTTAAGCAAGTTATTAAGCACAAAAACAACTGAAACTCATTCAGAGCAACTTTGTTAACGAGGATGTCGTTAATGAGACTGCGGTTCAAGTGGCAAATAGTTTGCTCTGCTCTGCGACCGATTGTGAAGTTGACCGCTGCTTTTGGCGGTATTTAATATCTCAGTCCGGTTTTGAAAGTTAATTTTACATTTTTGTACCAGCAGTTTTGGCTTTCCTCGAAAAAAATAACTAAAATGCTTCCAGTTCGGAGGATGTTCTGTAACTTCCTGGGCAGGCACACGTCCTCATGCTCTTATAAATTTGAAAAGTTTCAGTAAAATGGAGGGAATGAATACTTTGACAGTTGAACGTGAGCGTTCGGTTGCAAAACGAAGATGGATAATGGGAGCAGGACTTTTGAATTGGATTTTCCCTTGCTGGCCCATTAAAAGACTTCATTCGAATCAGTCTCCGCCGAATCGTTGAAAGAATAGAATTTGCTTAACATGTTTCAAAAAATTTTATTACGTTTTCAGGACTCAGTCTAACCAGACCAGTGGGACCAGCCGCGGATCTCGTTCCAGATGTGGGTGCCGGGGCACTCGGTGGCGCTGACCTGGCGATGGCCGTACAGGATGTAGCCGGAGCTGAGTTGGCCACGGTTGACGGCGTCGTTGAGCAGCTGCTGGGCGGCGGAGATCATGTTTGGCTCCAGGGTGTCCCAGTTGAAGTTGCCCAGGAAGCTGATGCCGATGCTGTAGGCATTCCATTCGGCGGCGTGGGCGCCCATGTTGTTCCAGCCACGTCCCTCGTACACGTTGCCATCTCCGCCAATCAGGAAGTTGTAGCCGATGTCGGGCCAGTCCAGGGAGTCCATGTGGTAGTTCTGGACGCTCTGCAGCACGGCGTTGCACTGGGCACGGGTCTCGCAGTAGGAGCCGGCGGTGTGGTGGATGATGGCGTAGTTGAGGTAGTTGCCCAGGCCTACGGTCCATTTGGCGCCGCGACCACCCCACTCCGCCTTGGAGACTATGTAGACACCCTGGGCCATGTACTGGCTGCAGACCAGGACGGCGAGGAGGAGAGCCGCTTTGGAAACCATGATTACCTGCTGTAACAGTTGACGCCCGCTTGATGGAGATCGTGGGCCTGTGGGGCGCTTATAACGAAAACTGTGGTCAAAAATCGCTCCTTATCGGATAGCGTATAACTGATTTACAACGCTAATCGGTGGCACTTGCACAGACTCGTGTTGGGGGAAGCACCTTACTTAGAGCTTCGTCACAATCTGCTGATTTTGATTTATACGATCACTTTTCTGGTGGGTCCTTATCGCCTCTGACGGATTGGCTCGCGCATAATTTCCCGGCTTATAGTTGGCGATCTTCATACAAAGCAACGCCACACAAGTGATATTTGAAAAATTAAACCAAAGTACATTTAGCACATTCCAGCAGTGGTCCAGAATTATGGAATGGTTGAAGGTAAGATATAATTTATAGCGATAATTGCATACTTCCAGGCACCATTTTCAAATAGCTATACCCCTAACTACTCACATTATGAACGGATATCGAAAAATGTACAAGTTGGTTATACGATCTATGTCAAGCAGTCTTTTATGGTTTAAGAAATAATATCTGAAAGATAAATTAATAATTGAACACCACGATGTCCTTAAAACACTTGGCAAATACGAGCACTTATAGTAAGTACGATGTTCTTCAAGCGACATGTTAACCAATATAATTTTAAATGAGCAGGCTTTCTTAATGGGAGCAATTTCATGGAAAATGTGAGTACGTTAAAGAGTGAATTTTCCGAACCTACTAAATATCCGGAATGCCAGGTGAGCTGTTTGGCGGTTATGCACTTCCATTATGGCCATCGCTGCGAAATGGCCACAAAAATCGACGACTGCAGATACATCACCAACTTCTTCAACTACTACGTTATGATGTACTGCTCCTTCAAGATCGACGATAAAATAACTGAAATAGTGGTGATGCTCTTGTTTGCACTAATCTACTGCTTTTTCCTCTGCATCCTCTACGTGAGCGTCAACAACTAGTAAGTGTATGAATTATGGACATGTACTGCCATCTGGGCTCTTTTCAACCCAATCCTTGCAGCTTTTCACCAACACTCAAGATCGCCGCTCTGAAAATGCGGGTCAACGAGTACGTGGCGGGCGTGGTGCTCGTGGGCGTGGCCAACTCCACACCCGATCTCTTGGTCAACCTGTCGCCAGCCAGGCTGGAGGGTCTCACCTTCAACATAGCCATGGCCAACGCCCTGACGATCATTTGCTTGAGCGGCGGAGCGGTGTGCTTTATTCGGCCCTTTAGAATGAATGGTCACAGTATTTTCCGGGATCTTTTGTTCCTTCTGCTAATCGTGGAAGTGGTGAGATTTTTCATAATAGAAACTGCTCTAGCGCCATGGATAAAGGGTGCCAGTAAGTTTACTTGATAGGTATACCCATTAAAATTCATTTGTTTCGACGTTTTCAGTGATACTGAGTATTTATCCTATATACCTGATAATTAACATAGTCGATCTGATCCTCCTGCGTTACGCAATAAGAAGTGAGTATGTGGCTAATGACTTTTAATAATATTTAAAATTACATTTTTTTAGAACTTCAAATGGAAATTGACGTGTTGAGACAGTCACCATCATCCCGAATACACGATCTTGCATTGACTGAAAAGATTGTGCGCTTGAATAATTTACAGCAGGACGATGAAATCCAAATCCTTGAATCTAAGTTATATCGCAAACGAACATACAACGCAGGTTTCTTTGTTACACCCAAGCCCTTGATTCATCACAAGGAAGTTGACGTAGAAACCAACCGCAGTATTCTCCACAGCAAAGCCAATCCGAAGAACCTGTTCCTATTCAGCGAGTTCCTCCACGCCATCAATCCGATCGACTCAGAGCGATGGTACCTCAGTGGTACATGCACCCGAATCCTACACATCCTCAAGGCCCCGGTCAACCTAATGCTCCAGTTGGTGGTTCCATTGGTGGACTACCAGAAGGTCAAGCACGGCTGGAGCAAGATGCTCAACTGCCTACAAATTGTACTGACTCCTTTCGTGATCGTCGCTCTAGTTGAGAGTACGTAAGCGCAGAAAAATAGGCAATGCATTGGTGATCGACTTGTTTCGTCACTATCCTAAAATGCTCAGTTTAATGCAAATACAAATTCCTTTCAATTTAGAGTAATCTGATTGAAAATTTATGTTATTTTACATTCCCTAGCTATGCTGGCGCACAAGTACCACCCAATGCATTGGTGATCGACTTGTTTCGTCACTATCCTAAAATGCTCAGTTTAATGCAAATACTTATTCCTTCCAATTTAGAGTAATCTTATTGAAATTTCATGTTATTTTACCATTCCCAGCTATGCTGGCGCACAAGTACGTGGACTGGTATTATATCCCTCAGTTCCGAATGGCCATTTGGTCATTACTGGTAACGATGCCACTGGCAATAATTGTATTCGTGCACTCTCGCACTGACATCCCGCCGTTTTACCACTCGGTAAGATCACTTTCTTTTGAGGACTCATTAAAATACCATTCCTTTGGCAGGGTTACTGCGTGCTTACACTGTCCACCGTGATCATATTCTGCTGGATTTGTGCCTGGGAAATGGATGCGCTGATATCCATCATCGGGGTCGTCTTTGATCTGGCCCCCTCCTATATGAGCATCACCTTCAACTCGGTGTCCGCTGCTACGGCGGACTTTATATCCTACGCACATCTCGCCAAGCACGGATACGGAAAGATGGCTTTTGGGGCTGTCATCGGTGGTTCAGTTTATAGTTAGTGATGACAGTCGATAATTTCGAGCTAGATATTGCATTTAACATCTAAAATGTTGATAAGCTCGGCAGATAGCAGATACATTGACGCCAATTGTTGTGAAAACATTTGTGCCCTAATTTAAATAATTAAAAAGAGGTGGTGTCAAAAGTATAGATCTCTGCCATGCTTTTCAGAAATTCATACTCTGCACTTTTTAGATATTAAGATATCGATGTCCACTTGGATAATATGCTTTTAAGATATATCAGATAAAATAATCATTACTTCTGATTGATTCTTGGTATCGCTGATATTGTTATCGCATTCAGAACAGAACATTAAAAAACAGCGTAATATAACTAATGAATGACAGTTAGCGAATCTGCTTTAAGATCATTGTAAAGGAAATGAGTAATTGATTCTTTTTCCCGCAGGTTTGGTGGTCAACGTGGGCATTGAATTTGTATTGGAAAAGAAGCTCAACGCCCGCGGTCAAGTAACCTTGTATGGGGATGAAGGCGTAACCATCTACATATTCCTCGTGATAACCATCACCACCACCTTGTGGTGGTGCCTCACCTTCAACTTTGTTGCCCGCCGATCCGCTGGCTTGTTCATGTGGTCCATATTCATACTGTTCCTAATTTACACGACGGCCATAGAGTTCCAGTGGGTCCATGGTTTCCAGAACAATATTCAGATTCGCCCGACTGCCTAATAAATGTTTTGCACAGTATTACCAAGTCAAAAGACAAGTTCCAGGTGCGTTTAACTTTATTGTAGTTCGTGTCAAGGACCTAAGCAGACCAGTGGGACCAGCCGCGGATCTCGTTCCAGATGTGGGTGCCGGGGCACTCGGTGGCGCTGACCTGGCGATGGCCGTACAGGATGTAGCCGGAGCTGAGTTGGCCACGGTTGACGGCGTCGTTGAGCAGCTGCTGGGCGGCGGAGATCATGTTTGGCTCCAGGGTGTCCCAGTTGAAGTTGCCCAGGAAGCTGATGCCGATGCTGTAGGCATTCCATTCGGCGGCGTGGGCGCCCATGTTGTTCCAGCCACGTCCCTCGTACACGTTGCCATCTCCGCCAATCAGGAAGTTGTAGCCGATGTCGGGCCAGTCCAGGGAGTCCATGTGGTAGTTCTGGACGCTCTGCAGCACGGCGTTGCACTGGGCACGGGTCTCGCAGTAGGAGCCGGCGGTGTGGTGGATGATGGCGTAGTTGAGGTAGTTGCCCAGGCCTACGGTCCATTTGGCGCCGCGACCACCCCACTCCGCCTTGGAGACTATGTAGACACCCTGGGCCATGTACTGGCTGCAGACCAGGACGGCGAGGAGGAGAGCCACTTTGGAAACCATGATTACCTGCTGTAACAGTTGGCGCCCGCTTGATGGAGATCGTGGGCCAGTGGGGCGCTTATATAGCAATGCGCTATGCAGATAGGAGCTCTTATCTGGTGGCTCATGGTTAATTTACAGCACATGCCTAGATTTGTATTAGGGGAAGACCCTTGGCGTGAGCCTCGTCACAATCGCAATCTTCGGATGTTGATTTATTCAGCGTTTTATGAAGGTGGTTCTTTTGGGTAAATGCTTTATCAATGGGCTGGGGTCGACGAATTGGCCACATGAATGGGTTTGTAGAAAAAGTCTGGGAGTGTTGTTCGATTTCCGTCAGTTCTAAATAAATATCTCACCACATACTTTTGACTTTGTGGACAGAAAGTGAATGCAATGAGCGTGCGCACCAAAAGGCCTAGATTTAACCTAACAGATCTGGACTACGAATTCCACTACTTTATCAAGAATGTAAGATCGAGTGCTGAGAGGAATTGGTGACCATAACATTTATTGCTCTTACAGATGAGTTGTAGGGCCGTGATGAGACTTCCTTACACATATCGCTGCAGGATGGCCACCCAGGTCAGTGACTGCAAACGCATTATAAACTTTTTCAATTACTTCAGGATGATGTATTGCTCAATTGACATCCATGACAAAGCAACAGAGGTCCTGCTTATGTTCCTGTTTGGCTTCATATGTGTAGCGTTCCTGTGGCTAATGTCCTTCAATATCGGCACCTAGTGAGTTCCAGGATAAAGTACACAGTTCTCCCATTGCCCATTTGAAAACCCGCAGCTTTTCCCCCGTCCTGAAGATAATCTCTATAAAGCTGCACATGAATGAGTACCTGGCAGGCGTTACCTTTCTGGCATTTGGCAACTGTAGTCCAGAAATAATAGCCAATCTGATGCCCGTGAGGGCCGATGCACCCATCTTTACCATAGCTGTCGGTAATATTTTGGCCATTATTCTGCTGAGTGGAGGTACAGTGTGTTTTCTGAGACCCTTCAAGATCAACGGACATTCCACTCTGCGAGATCTACTGTTTCTTCTCCTGGGTGTGGAGGTCCTGAGGTTCGTGATGATCAAGGAGGGAGCAGTGACCCTAGGAGAGGGTATAGGTAGGAATATCTTGCATTCTAAATTGGCCGGGACTCGTGATCTCTGAACCTACTTTCAGTGCTCTTCTCAATTTACGTGGTTTATGTGGCGATCAATATAGCTGATTTGGCGTTGTTGCGCCACTACATCAAAAGTAAGGGTTCTCTACTCCAATTATAATAGCACTTAATTACATTTACCTTCCAGAACTTCGAAGAGAACTGGACTATTTGGGAAGCTTGACTCCTCCACCAACCAACGAAATAAATGCAAAGCTAAGAAAACTAACTTCGTGGGAGGAGCAGGATGATATTGGGATTAAGGACACCACGCAGTATCGTCGGTCCAGAGATACGAGCAACCAGTTCTCCAATATGACCAGTAGTGGCTACTTTGTGACTCCCCGCCCAGAAAACCTACCGGGACACATTGACTACGAGACCAATCGCACACGGCTGCATAACCCGGAGAACCCCAGAAACCTCCAACTATTCACGGAGTTCTTCCAGTCCCTCAATCCGGTTGATGAAGAGGCGTGGCAGCTGGGTGGGTGGCTTAGTCGAGTATACCTGATTGCCAGGTGCCCCCTGGTGTTCGTACTTCAGCTCTTCATTCCGGTGGTGGACTACGAGAAGGTCAAGCACGGCTGGAGTAAGCTGCTCAATTGCACGCAGATCGTGACGAACCCATTCGTGGTCATTACCCTGGTGCACTGTAGGTCTGCGGGAATATGTTGAAAGTGTTTCTGATTCCTAAATCCCGCTGACCCTCAGCTGGGGTGTCCAGCGTCTACAAAAGCTGGCACATAACCCTCGACTTCAGTCTCTCCATGTGGTCGCCGTGCCTGACAGTCCCGCTGGCCATTGGGATTTTCCTCCACTCTCGCTCGGATGTGCCGCCCTGCTATCACCACGTAAGAAGTCCCAAGTCGGCACCTCTGCAGACCAAATAGACTCGAATGGGTATCACCCCTGCTTCCTAGCTGTTTATTATCCTCACTTTTTTCAGCTCCATGGTGACCCTCTGGATCGCCGCCACCGAACTGGAAGTGCTCTCTGAGATCGTGGGCATCGTATTCAATCTGTCCGAGACCTTCATGGCGGTCACCTTTGGAGCTGTCTCGAATGCCACTCCGGACATTATAGCCAATTACCAGCTGGCCTTGCAGGGCTACGGCCGTATGGCGTTTGCCGCCATTATAGGAGGTCCAGTTTTTGGTAAGCGGGAGTTATATTTTGCCCCATTGGTTTCCAGATGTACTCGACCTTTCAGCGATTTTGATCAGCATGAGCTTGGCCTTCATGTTCAATCACAGAGTTCGCGAATCCGGCGCCGAATCGTGGGTGTACGGCGATCTGGGCGACAACTGCTACCTTTTCCTGGTGATAACCATTGTGACCACGTTGTGGTGGAGCGTCACCTTCAATTTCCACGCTCGCAGATCCGCTGGAGTTTTTCTATGGCTTCTGTACTTCCAGTTCCTCCTATTTGCGGTCTGTGTGGAGTGGGAGCTTGTTCATGAATTTTCCAGAGACCAATACTTTAAGCCAATATGATTGGGAATCTGCCTTTGGTCTTGATTTGGTTGTGTAATAAACAGAAAACAAGTAAATAGCTCCTTCAATAAATATTTAATGACTTATTGCTTACACTAGGTACGAGTATATTTTCCAAAGCATTTTATATTGCATGAATTTATCTCAGCCTTGTTCAGATGCTAGTACTGCCAAATATGATTGCTTTGAAAATATACGAATATAACCGGGCTTTTACGACAGCCAACGTACTGACTAATTAAGTGTATGAAGTATCATGATTAAAACATTGCCAGAGGAAATGCCTTCGAAAGGCGTCGGCTGTGAGCAAAAAACTGGCAGAGGTCCATTGAAATGCAGAAGGAGACTCCCCTGGCAATCTGTCCTGTCCCGACGCTCCAGTTCTCCCTCCAGATTTTCACAGAATAAAAGCGTAGTGCATAATGAAGGGAATCTGATGGCAACGAAACGATGGGGAAGCTCCTCGTTAATTACGGTTAAAGTGGCTGGAGTTTGGATCCCGTCAACATTTGAGGGACCAGCGTCTAGATGCTTCAACTTTGTAGATAAACTAAGCCAGTCGATCAGTGCACTGATAAGCTGATTCAACGCAGGGTAAAGATCTTCTTGAATATATAATTATATTCTTGGATTAAACTTCAGCAAATATATACTACAGAAAAAGATCTAAACCCGACTATTTCCTCGGTGCTTCGTGCAGGGTAGTATTAATATTGACTGCAGATGTAAATTCCACTTGATTCCGGCCATTATGGCAACTGCAGCTGAAACATAACCATTGGATTTAAGTACAATTGCATAAACAAGAGCAAAAAGACGGAGTGCAGCTAGCTTGCAGCTCCAACTTCCAAGGCAAATGGCACGCAGAATTCCGGCAGCAATAAAAGCACTCAGCTTCCTCCAGACTTCCCGTCTATCTGTCCATCTGCCCATCCGTCCATCCGCCCATCCGTCCGCCAGAACCTCTATCTGTGCACTTAATGTGACATGTTTTTGCAACAGCTTTGGTTTCTCCTCTCGCAACTCGCAACTCGCCACTCGAGATTCCAATTCGTATTCCGATTCAGTCGGCTTGGAAGGAGCTCCGTGGCCATGAGATTTGATGCATTTTGCTTGTTACCAAATTGTTTTGCATTCTCCTTCACGTTTTTACATAGACTTGCAGTCCCGAATCGAATGCAAAAACTGCAAGATGGAAGGAGAAGTCCTTTTTTCTGTGCTATTGGTGCTATTGGCTTGGTTCTGGCCGGATTCGGTGTGAAAGTCATCAAATATTTAAAGGCCAAGTGCCGAATCGCACCCAGATTGCTAGAGATGGTTTATGCAAGACGGGAAATTGATTTCAAATGATGTGTCTTTGGGGTTGGATTCATGCCAAGTTCCAGTAATTCTAGTTATTCTTGTATTCTGCGGAAATATACTCTGCTCCTTATCAGTAGCTATTGTTATTGTTTAATATATTAAATGCAACCGTTCGTGCTCAGTTACTAACGCTCATGAATGAACTTATTTATAGTCCTGGTCCGTCTTATCGCTACTGACTCTTTTTATGGATAGTTATAGGTACTTTGGTGTTTTGGAAACGTGTGAGTTAATCGTTTTCACATTATTCTTTCATGTGACGCTTGGCATTTAAAGTTACTTGGTTTATGTGCTATGTTGTGGGTCAATCTGTTGTTTTCTGTATCTGCAAAAACTCTCAAGTTTTTATAAAACTATTTATAAAGTGAGAAGGAAACGAGAAAACCTCATAATTTCTCTTAATAAACAGGGAACATTCCAAGAAGGAGGCAAACATATTTCACGTTGCAGTTTGCAGCTAGCTATTTCCGCTGTAAAACTTTGCGCTGCAGTTGTCAGTTGGTTAAATGGAAAATATTTCAGACCAGCCGGGCACGTTTATTTATGGAGCGAGTACACACCATATTAAATTGCTTGGAAGAGAAGATTTATGCCTGGTGATGGTCTGCAGTCCTGGACGCCGCTAATACTGCTAGCCATAAATTGCCGCTTAGCATTATAACTCAATTAGCCAGTGGACGGGTTGCATATACGCAAGGCTGTTACATTTACAGCTGTATTGCTGAATTGTGCAAGCCCTAATTAATGTCAAGCGACTGCAAAGCCCAGTTTCTGGCCTTGTAGTTGTCACTGTAGCCATTCCAGCTCACCTTCCGCCCATGTCTGCTAATCCGCTGGCCGTAGCCGAGCGCTCTTGTTGGGGGCTAATGAATCGGCTGCCATCGGCTACGCAGTCCTAGTGACCCACTGCATCAGGTTAATTGAGCTGATATGATGAAGATGCAGGTGAAATGATTGAAACCAGGGGTAGGTAAAAGTTAGGAAATGTTTATTTACATGTGAAATAGGTACACGGAATTTGCATATATAAATAGAAAAGCCCTTTTCCCTAGATGTCTCCAAAGGCTGCCTTGATGGGCAAGTCCATAGAAAAGGAGTGTATGATTTTCCTATGAATTAAGATAGCAAAAAGCAGGTAAATGCAGTAAAACACGATACAAAATATGCCCACGGAGCGTCTGGCGAAAAATCCCAGCGTCGTGGACCAGAGGAGTGTGGAAAACAGGCCCAGATTCAGAAAAATGAATGCATTTAAGCCGTAATTGCCCGTTTGGTTTGCTTCCGAGACCGGGAGTCCAAATAGATTCTTGACATGCATCACAGTGCTGGCGGACACGACAATGGCTATGGTTTCAGAGCTTATTAAGGAGGTTCCAATTGGCACGCACAACGCTCACTGAAGAAGGGTCCTCCGATGGCCGAGGCGTAGGCCATCTTGGGATATCCGTGCAAGGCCATCGCCACGTTGGCAATTAGCGGACCCAGACTACCTGTGCAAGCCTTCACCGTTGCGCCCATGAAGTCGTCCTCCACCTTCAGGATGTGGCCAATAACTTCCAGCACCTTGTCTATTTCCGTGGCGCAAATGAAGATCGTAAACATGGAGCCAGTCAGATTCATCACTGTAAACACCTGCGAGTTCGAAACAGGATTTACCTTAGCCTGAGGCAGCCTCCACTGCAACTCACCGAGTGGTAAAATGGTGGCACATCAGTTCGCGATTGGAAAAACATAAAAACCGCTATTGGCACGGTTATGGGCAGGGAATACACTGCATACATGAATTCCTCGCCCATGGCAACGTACCACAGCGAATCGCCCCTAGAGCTCAACAAAGCTATCGGAGGAGACTGGATTACCATCTAAAGCTCTGGAGGAAAACGCCCCTACTGAAATCACCTTTAATGGCCATAATGGACATTGCCGGATTCAGCATTACTTGGATGCAGTTCAGCAGCTTGTTCCAGCCATGTTTGTCCAGCTCGTAGTCGACCAGAGGTATGTAGATGCTGCAGATGATCACAGCTGGGATTTGGGTCAACTTAAAGGCCCGCTGGATTATGTTGGCTCTGCGCCACTCCTCGCAGGTGATGGGTCTCAGGGCTATGATGAAGTCCTTGAAGAGTCCCCAGTTCTTTCCCAGAGCTCGGTTGTGCAATACATTCCGAGTGGCCTTTTTGTTGATGCTGATGCGAGTGCTGCGGCCCATTCTCAAGGTGGTGTACCTCATTTTGTTGATGTTGGGACCCGAGTTGGTCCTTTCGAAAATCTCCACTTCCATGTCACGGGAGTAGATCACCTGGTTCTTTTCCAATACACTCAGCCGCTTTCTCTTTTCCGCAGTCATTTCGCCTTCCAACAGGGCATCGATTTGTGCATTCGTCGCTGGAAAATTGCAATTACAATCCCCTCCAACGAAAGTAACTCAGCCACTTACTCTTCAATGCCCTCCGGATGAGGTACACATCCGCGACATTCACTAGTATGTAGAAAATGTATACAAGCAACATGACTAGGATCGAGGGCGGAGGAATATTAGTTACTATGATGATGATTTATCCAAAAGCTAAAAGCTTGCCTGCGAATGTCGTTTCGGGTACATGGGCTTTGGTGGCCAAAAAGTACTGAAGAAGCATCGATCCGAAGATGAGAAACAGAATGTCCCGAACACTTTCGTAGGCGTTCATCTTGAAGGGACTCGTGTAGCAGATGAGGCCTCCCGAAACCATGGACACAAAGAGGGCGGCGGCCAAACTGTTGGCGAACACGGGCACATTCGCTTTCACACCGGCCAAATTGGAGAACAGGTCGGCGGAGCTGTTCCCAAAGGCCAACAGGGTCACGCCCGCCACGTGCTCGTTCATACGGAGGAACCGCGACACGGCCTTCAGGGCAGGACTGTAGCTATGGGATTGAGGTGGGATGTGACATAAATGTATGCTCTGTAGTACATGGAATAAACCATTTTACTCTGAGAAATGGCAATTTGACTATGATTTCCCGAATGAGCCAGTATAATGAGCCACCGGTCAGGGATTGGAGGTACAGGGCGTGGACTTACTATTTGTGGCACACGTGGATCAGCAGCACAAGTATCCCATAGCAGAGAGCCATGAAGAGTGCCAGGACGATGACCTGCTCGAACTCGTTAACGCAGTTCAGGTCGCAGGCCATGATCCTCATGTAGGGCAGCACATTGGTGCTCCTATTGCAATCCTTGGCCTTCAGCACAAAGGCACAGCGTTCCGCGAAGGGAAACGAGTTGGCCGCGAAGCAGCTGACCTTGTCCCAGAAGTCATCGAACTCCGCATCGAAGGCATTGGGCACGTACTTCTCCTCGGTGGCCATTGCAGTGCTGTGTGTGTGAACGAACCGAAATCCCGAAAATAACTGGCACAATTATCGGGTCTCCATTGCTGCAAAGGTCTACTATGTGAAACTGTCAATGGAAAGTCAAAGGTTTCGGAGAAGTTTCGGGGAAACCTGTCATCCCTGCGTCTACTGACACTTCCCATTCGGCTCAACAACCAGCAAAACTCTTAAATTGAATCCAAGGTAAGGCCGGGAGCCGGGATATAATGTAAGACAGCGAGGCCTGCACATTGAATTTGAAAGGACTCGGGTGCAATATG
Source organism: Drosophila erecta (assembly GCF_003286155.1). NCBI lineage: Eukaryota > Metazoa > Arthropoda > Insecta > Diptera > Drosophilidae > Drosophila > Drosophila erecta. The sequence continues at coordinate 18,362,696 of NW_020825200.1, forward strand.
GTCAGTCAGCTGCCCTCACAGTCCGCAGATTTAGTCAAGCTCGCGCCATCCGGCGAGCTGCCCGTTGTCGTGGTCAGCAACCTCCAGAGATCGGGTTCGAGCTCCGGCCGCCGGGGTCTCGTCTCGATCCTGCTCGCCAGCGACCTGGTCACCTACATCCGAGGCCTTTTGGCCCGTGTGGTGGAGAAGGCATGTGCGATCCTTCGCCCGTATCTGGGGCTTAGCTTCCGGGAAGTGTTCGTGTCCCCGGACATGGCGCACAGACTGGCCATTGTGGGCCGGAAGACCCTGGTCCTGGACCTGGATGAGACTCTGGTGCACTCGTGCTACTACGATCCGGATACCCATGACAACGTGGGTTGCAGCCAGCTGCCCGATCACGCGCAACCGGATTATGTGCTCAACGTTTCCATCGAACCCATGTCCGAACCGATCGTGTTTCGGGTCTTCAAGCGGCCGCATGTCGATGAGTTCCTGCACTTCGTGTCCAAGTGGTACGACCTGGTGGTCTACACGGCCAGTCTGGAGGTCTATGCTGCCCAGGTGGTGGACCTCCTGGACGCGGGACAGGGAAGGATGTCTCGCCGCTTCTATCGCCAGCACTGCCGAGCCTCCTCGCCATTGCTCACCAAGGACCTCTCCTTGGTCACTCCCGACATGAGCGGCGTCCTAATCATCGACAACTCGCCGTACGCCTACCGCGACTTTCCCGACAACGCTGTTCCCATCAAGACATTCATTTACGATCCCGACGACACGGAGCTCCTCAAGTTGCTGCCCTTCCTCGATGCCCTGCGCTTCACCAAGGACGTTCGATCCATTCTCGGACGGCGCGTTGTGCGCCAGTTTGATAACCGATCGACCATTTCATCCCATCGATAACAGAATTCACTGTAGCCTGCATTGTTAGAAAAATACATCGAATGACATGAAATTCCTGAAATAATTTTTTTTATTTTTTATTAAGCACAACGCAATGTTTGTGCTTAGCATTTTCTAAGAAAAAGTGGGATATTAACTACTTTTGAACGCGCTGTGCACGTGCACTTTTAATTTTGGCTACATTTGAAACGCTCTCATCCAAATTATGCTTTATTACTTTAAACCTTACGGCCAGGCTAAGTGCAGGCTGTTTATCCTTTAATCAAGTCAGGCCATTCGAGACACGCAAAGGACGAAAGCAGGCACATATGGGCCAACCTCGCAGCAGATGCGTTTTATTGCTCATACGCCAGGTGGGCCGGCTGGCTTTTTTGCGATTTCCGTGTGTGAGCAGAAGCTCGGGGAACTCAGGCTGCATGCAAATGCAAAGCGTAATGATGTTGCGGCTTTTTGACTTTACACGGCCACAGTGGCAGCCGCAACTCTGAGCCACCTGATGCCATATCCTGCATCCTGCTGCCGGCTGCCTGCTGCCTGCTGACTGCCTCCTGTTGTGGGGAAAAGTTGCAAAAGTTGAAATTGAATTCTTAATTATTGCGCACACGAGGCTGCAATTTTAATGCACACATTTTCGGGGCACGGCAGTCCGAAATGTTTAGATAATATTTCAGTTTTCCTGCAAATTGTCAAATGGCTAGCAGAGCACCATGATAATTTTGTTTCTCTCCCATTTTTTTAGGGATCAAAGAGATTCATGCTGGCCCAGGGTGATTTATGTGAACGTGTGCCCGGCAAATTTGATTTGTAGCTCCATAAAATGTTTCAGCTGGCAGGCAGGCAAAACTAGCCGAAAACTCATATTCCATGAGCCACGGGCTTCGGCAGAGTTGGTTATTGAAATCCAGTAGATAGCTGGGCGCTGGAGCAGGCACGGCACATTTCCAGTGGCAGCCAACGGTGCGTATGAGCAATCAGTCAGCCAGTCAGCCAGTCAGTGACTCAGTTAGCTACCGATATCTGAATTTTTTATGCTTCGTGTAGTGTAAATTTGCCGTAGGTCCGCATCAAACTTTAAAACGATTTCCGTGGCAGATCTTAAATTGCTAAATCTATTATTAGCAGACTCTTTTACTCAAAAAATAAAAGTCTTTCCAGCACTAGCTATATTTTATCCCTCAGTTGGTGCTGCCCTTTAGTCTGCATTTTCTTGCGGTCCTAATTATTCCTGCTATCCCAACGGATTTCTTGTTTGCCTTGTCTAATTTGCTTATTAGCCGGAAAATGTGGTAGCTTGCAAATTGAGAAAAAGTGACTCACTAATTAACTTTTTGCCTTGCAAATGAAGCTGTGCAGCTTTTAAGCCACTGTCAAAATAAACAAACCAAAGATGCCGCTGCAATATATATGTAGTCCATTCTAATTGACTGTGAGTCACGGGAAATAGTTGATTGTTCGTTGTGGTTTTTCAACTGCGCCCCGAGCAATTAACAATGCAAATTGATACGCCGAGGCAGCAGAGGAATAGATTCATTTCGCCCTCAAGCCGAAACCTAAGCCGCTTAGACGACCTTCTGCACTCAGAATCTGCGGCTTTAGCCACACATAAATCTTGCATTGAATGGCGGGAAACTTTCACCTGCTCCGCCATTAGTTTCCATTCCATTCTACCACTCAATGTGGCTTATGCGCCCAAATTGGGTAATTTGAAACCGTTTGGGAGTGCAGGCCATTTCTCAGCAATGGAAATTTAATTTTTCAACGCACACAACTTTTCCGGGGAAATAACACGGAGGAATTTAAGAACTGCACGTAGAGTAAGAGTATTTATGAATGTAATACTAATATAGGTAAGATTATATGGCAATATCAATGCCTCTACAAGAAGCCAACATTTGTGAAATTCAGATTTAGGAAGAGGACAAAATTATCAACTGCAACACGGACTGTAACTGCAAATAATTAAAGTAATTTTATTTGAGATTGATTTACATGCTAACTGTGCACCTAACCTAACAACTAAAAGCCCTCTATTAATGGGAACCCGCTCCGCGTCACCTGCTCATCGATCCAGCTCCGCAAATAGGCCACATTGGTGTAGGCCGCGGGCACATCCTCCTCGGCGCACTCGATGCCCCAGGACACGATGCCCACCAGCTGGTAGCGATCCTTCTGCCCAGGCAAAGTGCAAAACAGCGGGGAGCCGCCGTCGCCCATGCAGGTGTCCTTGCCCTTCACGCCGCCGGCACAAATGAAGCTCGGATGGAGGCGGTAGCGGCGCCCAAGGACAGTGCGCCGCAACAAGCTCTGGCAGGACTCGTGGTCCACCGCCGGCAGCTCGATGCGCTTCAGCAGGTTCTCCATGGTGCGGGACGTGCTGTTTCTGTGCCCCCAGCCAGTGGCCAGGCAGTGGGCACTCCGCAACTCGGCCTCCATTCGGGGCGTCTCTGGCGGCGGCAGGCAGATGGGCTGGATGTGCGGTGCCACCTGGAAAGGCCGCTCCAGCACCACCAGAGCAATGTCGTTGTACAAGGTCAGGTTGTTGAAGTTCTCGTGGCGATGAATCTCGCTGATAGCCCGCATCTGGTAGGGGTGCAGCTCTGTCTGGCTGTTCAGGTCCCAGTCTCCAGCTCGAACCAGCAGCGAGTCCTCAGTTTGGTTGAACACGTTGTGTGCACTGGTCAGCACCAACTGCGGGTGGATCAGGGTGCCGCCGCAGACGTAGTTGCCCTCCATGTCCATAAACGCCACTGTCCAGGGGAACTCGGCGAAGACGGACTCGCCATTGTTGTACCCATCCAGCTGGTAGTAGAGCCCCTTGGGATTGCTGTAGCCGCAGCCCTTCAGAAGGAAGTCCTTCACGTTGCGCTGGATGGGATTGCGACCCTCCTCGATCTGCAAAAATGCGTATGTTAAGTCTGAAAACTGAACGACAGGCAATCAAGTTGAATTGAGTCCCGCAGCGAATAGCCAAGTCAAAAACTGCAAACATCTTTGTTTTGGAAATTCCTTGCAGATAAGCCCAGCATTTGTTTAGCACCATCAAAAGCTATTATTATAATTGCGACTGGGAATTGTGCCAGCCTCCTGAGCTGACCTTACTTTCCCCTATAATCAAATCACAATAACTCACACTGGCGAATGATTTAATACACGCCCTGCTTGACCTCTCACCTGGTCGTCCAGCGGACAGCACTCCTCCACGATTCGGCAGCCGAAGTTGCTGTCCTCATTGATGCGCGGCTTGATGATGTACCGGCCATCCTCGTTGACCACTCCGGTGGTGCAGAGGTGCCGCGGGACACACTCTCGCCGGACGCCGCAGCTTTTGTAGACCGGAGCGGCTGATAGGGGGTTATCCGAGGAGGACCAGGGATTGCCCCGTCGCCGATTCCGGTTCTCGACTTCGGCCTGATAGGCGTCGTAGTTCTCCAGCTGCTCCTTATCGCAGCACTCCAAGCCAAGCCCGCAGCTGTTGTCCAGTATGCGCTTGACCAGCTTCCCCTTGCCGGAATCATCCGTCTCGTCGCACCTTTGCTTGCTAACGCAAACCTGGTGGCTCCCGCAGGTGCGGATCGAGTGACCCGCTGGTGCGAGGGAAACCAGTGCCAGACTGATCAGCAACACCTGCTCCACATTCATGGCGTCGACTGGAATTCGTATGGGAAAAACCGCACTCGTTCGCTCCGCTCAACTGCGCCAAACAAATTGTTGGGAATTTGTTTGAGATCCGAATAACCCCACGACTTCAGCTAGATCAATGCGCAGTTCACTTTGTACTACTTTCAAGAGCCGCGACGCGTTTTCGACTGACTCTGCCCTCGCAGCGATTGGCGATATTATGGGAGACTCCGATCGCCGGAGATTATTAGAATTACTTAATCACTTGGTAGCTCACAATCGCCTTCGCTCAACAAACTCACTTCTCTTCCGATCGGCACACTACTTCTCAGAATCCAGAAAGCCGGTTCTAACTATAAATACATTGAACTCAACTATAGGCGATCAGTCGCCTTTGTAATGATGTCGGTGATGTCTTTGTCTTCCAATGCGAATATGTCGTCTACTTCATATGTTCATGAAAGGCCATTACACTTTACTCGATGTGTAAATGAATATATGAAGGGAAAAGTCCAAGATCAATGGATTTTCCCGAAGAAATATAGAACTTTATGGAAAGCCATTCATTTACGATGCTGTAGAAATGCTGTTTCTTAGAATAAAACCAAACCATATACGTCTGAATGATCTGAAGAATTTACAGGATCCAGATGGAGTTAACCAGGGACTCGACTGGTTAGCTGCGTGCCTAGATCGGGATGGGAAAACCCAGACCTCTTCACTCTCTCTATAAGGCTGTATCTCTCACGTTCGCTTTCGCGCTGCGGTTCCCAGATACTTCCGAGCAGGTTCTATAAATGCTTTGATTTCATCTCAATTCGATCAGTCGACATCGCGAGTCGGTAGCTACGAGGTTGTTTCCAATCGTAGTTGTCTTTACATTAAGCTGCACTAGCAGATAGGTATAAATTTGCAGTATATACGCCTAGCTATCCGCATTCTTGAGTTGTAATGTGTACTATGTATGTCGACGAGGGCAACTATTCATAACAAAACTTCTACAATAAATTGCAGTCAAGTCTACTGACAATTGGAAAGATTACATTGCATTTCCGCTTGAAGACATTGGTGTGAAGTGTGTGTGAAAGCTACAATTTTAATGATAGTTGGAAGGCTTTTTTCCGTGATTTATCCAATGGACATTATATGTTTAAAATAAGCACAAATACTTCAATTACTCCATAATACTTTGCTACAGCTGTACAATTGACCAAATATGAGATACTAGTGCTATCGGATTATTATTTATAGGATAAGGTGTGTTAAAGTATTACTTAGTATATTATATGAGGTCTATGGTCCTATGACTGATTTGTTTTTAACATTTAATCACGAGTGCACAAGTATTCATTTTAATGATGCCGATAACCCCAATTGTGTATTGATTGAGATTCACTTATCTCTAGTGTTCTTTCACAACTTCTCACTCCGCCAGCTTCCCAGCACCGAAGATGAGCTGGCTGATCTCAGCGGGGTTCCTCCTCCTGTCCTTATGTGCCTACTCGAAGGCCCAGGACACGGTTTCGGCGATGTGCCTCCCGGACGAACTGTGCACCTCGGTTGAGCGTTGCGAGATCTCGGACGATTCCGGTCGGAAGGGCATTAAGCCACGCAGCTCCCGCTTTTGCGGCACCCAAAGGGTGTGCTGCGAGAAGGCTCAGCTGGAGAGCTATGACAGATCCGAGCTCTCACCGATTCGAAACAAGGTAGCCAGTGTTCTGGAGCCGCCGCCGAACGAGAGCTGCGGCGTCAATATGGAGTGTGTGCCCAGGAAGCTGTGCCGCGACAACATCATCAACGACTCCGGGATCAGCCTGATCAATCCGAGGATCAGCACGATCCAGTGCAGCAAGTCCTTGTACCGCTGTTGTGCCGTGGATCAGAAGGTCAGCCCATGAACATTGGTGTCCGCAGTTATCCATTCTAATCCATTGAGACTTTTCCAGGTGGATGATAGCCAAAGCCCCTACTTGGCGAAGCAGGCGAATTTTCAGTACAACAACTGCGGCTATAGCAATCCAAATGGTCTGATTCCCGACAACGACAAGTTCCCCTACGCGGAGGACGTTTCCCTCTTCGGAGAGTTCCCTTGGATGGTGGGCATCTTCACTGGCCGCCAAGAGTTCCTATGCGGCGGCACCCTCATCCATCCGCGCTTGGTAGTAACCACTTCGCACAATCTCGTCAACGAGACGGTGGACACCTTGGTGGCCAGAGCTGGCGACTGGGATCTGAACAGCCTGAACGAGCCGTATCCGCACCAGGGCAGCCGTATTAAGGAGATCATCATGCACTCCGAATTCAATCCGTACTCGCTGTACAACGACATAGCACTGTTGCTCCTGGACGAGCCCATCCGCCTGGCTCCGCACATCCAGCCTCTGTGCCTGCCGCCTCCGGAATCTCCGGAATTGGTCAACCAGCTGCTCTCGTCCACCTGTTACGCCACTGGTTGGGGCAGCAAGCAGGCGGACAGCGACCAGCTGGAGCACGTACTCAAGCGGATTAACCTGCCGCTGGTGGAGCGGGAAGAGTGCCAGGCGAAGCTGCGGAACACGCGACTTGAGGCTCGTTTCCGTCTGCGACCGAGTTTCATCTGCGCCGGCGGAGATTCCGGCAAGGACACTTGCAAGGGCGACGGCGGCTCACCGCTCTTCTGCCAAATGCCTGGCGAAAAGGATCGGTACCAGCTGGTGGGCATCGTGTCCTGGGGCGTCGAGTGCGCCATGGAAGACATTCCGGCCGTCTACGTCAACGTGCCCTATCTTCGCGCCTGGATTGATGAGAAGATCAAAGGACTTGGAATCGTGCTGCAAGCGCAATAAGCCAAACCCACGGTGCAATGAAAAGTTAAAATAGATAAAGGTCTTTTTATAATCTCAAATTTAAGCGAATAAAACCGACTCGATATGTGTAAGTCAGCGGTCAACACGATTAGTTCAGATTTCACTTATTCCCTTTACTCGTAGAGTCGATCTAGCCATGTCCGTCCGACTCTCTGTCCGTATGATCCTCGAGATCTGAGCAACTGAGCTGGAAAAATCGCTTCTAAACAAGCAGATTTTAATTGTATTGATTTTTAAACATAAGTCTCCATTGATATATAAAAAATCCACTTTAACGCCCTGAAATTGCAAAACCCTGCTGAGATATATTTATTTACATTTTTATACTAGGAGTGAGTATAACATGTTTGTTTTTCAGTGAATTAAAAACCACTCTTCTTATGAATAGCATTAATCTGGAATTTGTATTGGATATTGACTGCTCTGGTTGGTTACTTGTATTACGTTCTCTTAGCTTGCTAATATTAGATTGTTGCTGCTTAAGGCAATAACCCTCTGCCTGATATCACTTACATCACTGGTATCACTTACAAACATTATCTGCCATCGTCGGTCTTCTATATCCGCCATTTATCCGTGCCAGCTTGAACCTAAACGCCGGGATAGTTTTCCATCCAGGCACTTATCTCGAACGTACCTCCAAGTCACTGGATTTATTGCAATCCTTGAACAAAGGAGCGCGCCACTGGGAAGTTCGAGCCAAGGAGCACGGCGTCTTCATGCTGGCAGCTTATAAATAGTGCAGCCATGGCAGATGGCTATGTGGACTATCCCTCATTTGACACCCCATCCGCCGCGCCCCGCTCCTCCATCGCGGCTATGGAACCAAATTAACCAGGAGGCGACTCATAGAATGGGAAAAACGAGAAACAACGCACTAAATCGCCAAAAATTGAGAAATTACACGCTGGGCCGAGCAAACGGCGATGTAGCGAATTGATTTTCGGGCAGCCTGCTGTTCCGCTTGGTGGAGGAAGGATCCCTCCTCCTCTCCACATCCGGGCACTCGATTCCCCAGCCAGAAGCAGGTCCACAAACTCATTTCTCAAGTAAATTGTTTAAACGGTTTCTGTTTTGTTTTACGTTCTCGTAATTTATTAGCCACTCGCGTATTTTACGGCCCGCGCGTTTTGTATTGATTTTGTTGCTTTCAAAAGTACGCATTGCAATTGGCCACGAAGCTTCTGCACTTTCTGTGGCCTATCTATCTTTGGTTATATAAGTTACAATTTTATGAAATATACGAATACAGAAGCGCAGATTCTTTAAAGTCTTATAAACTTAAAAATACACCTGCACTTAGATTATCTTAAACGTAAGTAACGAATTCAGAGACAGGAGTGGGAGCTTTCTTGGTCTATTGTGTATTTATAAGATATAGGTAGTTGCGTCCCACATGAGGCGATTTTTTCAAATGTCTTTCAGTACCTTGTATTTCAGAGCCAATTCTTTCAGTGCCTAGGGCCAACTTATCGATTAGTACTACCCAATTACTGATTTTACACATGTGATTGTACACATTTCTGCGATCGGAACATACTTATTTAACTTCCCACTCAATTTAACACATCCACTAAGTGGATTCCTTAAGTATATGCAAATATGGATATTTTTTCAGAGGTCTTCATGTTGGTCAACGAAAAACTGGCCAGTATGAAGTATATTTCTATTAACTATTAAACTATTAAACTATATACTATTAAACTATTATAACTATTAAGCTTAGGTTATTTTGCATTTTGTAGAAACTCCAAGAAGCATTAGATAAGCAATCAGAAGAGTTTCGAGAATAATAATGATTTTATTGTTTCTAAACAGATATTATTAATTAAATAAGTTGATGATCGAAAAAGCAAACCATAAGATCAGAAATAGTGATTACTACTTACATGTGCCATTTCAAATAAACATTAATCAATTTAGAATAAATTTATAAAATAATAAATTTCAGATCAACACGCACAGAGGAATATAATTTTCAGCAAAAAGTGAAATTACAACCAAACGCTGTTGTATCTATGATATTTAAAGCCCTTCAGATTTGGTACCTAAAAGTATAAAAAAGAAAATTCCTTCTAAGTGTACGATATTGATTTTCCCCCATCAAAAAGGAGCCCTGATGTTTTCGACTAGAGCTCTGGTCATTTATTTGTGCTGGCTGAGATCAATTTACGCTTGATTAGCTTTCCCTCCGCAGCAGGGCACAATCAAATATTTGCCAAATTGATAATCATTTAATTATAGCAAAGCATAATGCAAAATGCAAAATGCAAAATGCAACTGCTAACAGCAAATGCATTTCGACGGGCAAATGGAAAGGGCCGTGTCCGTGTTTGAGCGATTGTGTTGCTTTGTGTGTTTGCAATTATAATGGCCCTGGCCGCAATTGTGTTGCATACTTTGAGGCACAGTTCCTTGCCATCTGTCTGTCCTTTGCCCTCGACCCTCCTTGTCCACCAACCAACCCATCAAATTACAAATGATGTAGTGCCCAGGGGAAAATGGAGCGGACGGAACCAACGGAATGGCCGGACTGAGCAGCGCTGCAGCTTTGTGGCCAGTGAACGGAAATAGAAACAGCTGCAAATGGCAGTTAGCTAGTTGCCTGCCACATATACATGTACACATACGAGCGTTATGCATACAGGGCGTTCCGATGTGGCAGAAAAATGCATCCACTAATGTCCCACGCACGCGCCCACACTCGGCGGCATGAACAATTGACACTGGCTAATTGCCGTGGAAGGTCGCCTAAACGCACCCATAATCGTGTTATTCGGATACCCTGTTCAGGAAGAGCCGTATGTGGAACCAGGAAACTGAAACCGAGGCTTCAGTCCCCGGAAGGCTGAGCGGGGAAATTGGCAAGGGAAGCACCAAGCTATTGAGATAAATGGTATAGAGCTTGCCCCTTATCTTACTATGCCGTGTTACTACTGTTGAATACTGATTTTGTTTTATTTTGAATACTGATTTTCTGCAACATGTCAAATTACCTCTGAGATCAGCAAAATCATACATTACCTGCCACAAAGAAAATTAAATACTTAGAGTCTTCTGGTCTTAGCCACGCATACAGTACACGTTAACTTAAAGTTCCTATTGATTAACCTAAAGCAGCTTTGAATTGCGAAAGTTCAAGTTATGAAAAACCAACAGAAGCTATTTTCCTGAAACCTAATGAACTCGCCATCGAGTCGTGGAACTCCTAAATTCAAAAGACATAAATCAACGATAACGGCTTTGAGCCATCTAAGGAGCAGGCCAAAAGGTACTCCATTAGTCGGTTAATTAACCATCCAACTCGCCCGCAAGAATGTTGTCGCGCTAATTAACAGCCCGAGAATAAATTACGTGCATGCACATTTGCAAAAATCCAAAGTGTACGAGTGCCATGACCGGAGGGACTGGGCCCGTGCGGTTGGAAACAATTAAATGCATGCCCACTAGGCGGTCCACACTGCGTATACGCAACACGGAGCCTGCGAAATTAGCCGGGCAGAGTTGCACTCGGTGCCATTCGGATTCACATTTGGCCATTCCATGCCGTGCGATATGTTGTCAGCGTTTTAGACAATTTGTTATGCAAATTGCTTATTAACTTTATGACCGGCATGCCAGCTCCACTTGGCATCCCAAAACATTTTGAATTGTCAATTAGTTGCGGCGGTCAGAATACTCCAGTGCCCACCTGCCCACCTGCCAAAGGCAGACAGATTCTAAATGCAGTTTCTAGCATTATTTAAACACCGAAATGTGCCGTTTTATGTCATTTTATGGCCACCTGGCTGCCTCGGACTGCCATTGAATGGGCATTAAATTGCCCTGGCTTCGATTTTAATTTATGTCCTGTAGCCTCGCTGCTCCTGCTAATGACATTGGCTCGCTATCGACAGTGGCCTTTAACTTAATTGAAAATTTTCATTTTGTTCCTGCCAACTGGCGGTGAGCTGGTATTTATGGCGTTCGCTGGGAACTGGCCAAAACCGGTGGACCCTTCAACTCGACCTCGCTGTTCCGGCGTGATTTGTGTAGTTTTACTTTAATGATGTTTCCCATTGTTCAGAAAACGTAATTTTCTTTTTAAGGTTAAGCACTTTTAACTGTTATATATGCACATAATGAGGTGGTTAAACGTCACATCATCATGTAAATTGTTTTGATAATTTTTAAAAGAATATATACATATTTATACCAGTTACTCGTAGAGGAAAAGGGTATACTAGATACGTTCATAGGTAAATACCTATAATAACTATAATCACCTATAATGCGTGTTCAATAGCAGGTAGAAGGAAGCGTTTCCGACCATATAAAGTATATATATTCTGGCTAATAAGTATATATATTCCGTCTGTCCGTCCGTATGAGATTTTAGCAGCTATAAAAGCTAGAAAGTTGAAGTTAGACATGTAGTTTCAGAGACGTAGACGCAGAGATAGTTTGTAACACCCACAAACCGCCCAAACAGCCACGCCCACAATTTTAAAATATGTTTTTATATGTTTCATTGTATTATTTGGCTTGCTATTTTCTATGGATATGCCAAAAAGAATGTTGAATTTTCTCGGTCGCACTTCCACTAGCTGAGTAACGAGTATCTGATAGTCGTTCATTCTTTTTTTACATCTGTTTGTTAAGCTAATAGAAAATAAGTTAAGTTCAATGGAAAACAACAGGACTACATTTTAAATTATTTTTAATCTATTTAGTCATTCGTCATAGTTATGTTTTTTATACCCCTATTAAATTCAGTCACAAGTTGCATATATATAAAGTACATATGTACATACATAAATCCATGATCAGTATCAACAGCCGTGTTCTTCTGTTCGTCTTGGAATTTGCATTTACTACATAGCCCTAGTTTCTCTCACTGCAATCTGCAGGAACTTGAGACGCACATAGTTTTCTTGCCGAAAGTCCGAAATTGGGCAGTTAGTTGAAATGTTCCGGCATTAGCGCACATAAGTATGCAACAGCTAGCAACTACAAAGTGGCACAAGCCCTAAATACTTTCGGCTATCTCCTGCCATTCCTTCTGTGGCGCCTTCATTGGCGATGGTGCACTTGGCCACATTTGCAGCTCCTGTTCCCCTCCGGTTTTGTTTGTGAGTCCTGGGTCCTGCGCCGCGCTCCTTTAGCGCAATTGTGTCTCGGACATGAATTACGTTCACCGACAATTAATTTCAAGTGAAAATGTGCTAAAACTTTTAATTGGGCAGCCAAGTGGCTGGCAGGCGAAAGGAGAAGGATACGGACCGGGACAGTAAGCAAACGTGGCAGCCATAAAAATGTCGACAACATGCCCGGAAAATGTTTCACTCCACCAATCCTGCTGCAGGTGCGCTCAAAAGCCAACTCTTAAAGCTGGAAGACCCGCAGACGACTACCAAACAAATGCACAGTACCGAAATATAACCAAGACAACTTTTATACTATTTTTTTTGGCAAAACCAACTGGTTATAAACATATATTCAGGTAATCGCAAATAATTATACCCGTTCCTCGTAGAGTAAAAGGGTATACCAGATTCGTGGATAAGTATGTAACAGACAGAAGAAAGCGTTTCGACCATAAAAAGTATATATCCTTGATCAGGATCAATAGCCGAGTCAAAAAATTTAGAAAAATGTCCTAAGGATGAAGGTATAAACTCCATAACTCAACTTATCTAAATCAGATTTTGTGGCATAATTCTGGCGCAATTCTCAAAAAATCTGCATTTAAATTTAGAAATTCATTTTTTGTTGTAATTTTTTTGATGTATGATGTAGAAATTCAAAACAATTAAATAATGCCCAAGGCTGAAGTTCTAAACTCCATAAATGTATGTTGCTGTATTTTTAACTTTTTTATATATCTTGAAAATTTCTTTAGATTTTCAAAAAACTTTTTGCCACGCCCACACTTTTAAAAAATAAAAAGTTTTCTTTCATTTTAATTTTGTTTCCCAATTACTACCGATATTCCAGAAAATGTTGAAATTTCTCGTGCACTTCCACTAGCTGAGTAAGGGGTATCTGATAGTCGGGGAACTCGACTATAGCATTCTATCTTGTTTCGACCAGGTCAGATACAAAATATTAATGTTTTTTAATAATATTTCCTGCACAAGCTTTTAATCTTTTTTACCGATAAACCTTTACCTGTATGATGCATGAAACTTACTAGACTTGAATTACTAGTGATAGGTATTATTGCTCTGTACTTTACATAACTCGGATTTAATTAGTTAGCCTTGGCAGGTATGAAATTGACATATTCAATGAATCATACGCGCTTAAATGGTGAACGAGAAGTTAAAGAAACCCAATAGTTTAACGATTTCAATGAAAAATTTAACAGCACGTAACATTAGCTCGTCCTGTCCGTTCTTTTCTATTTACGCATACGAGCACTTTCACCGCTTGGGTAATCAAAACAGACTGACTCCATTTGTGGCAGACAAATGCGAGAAGACAGGCAGCTAATTATGTCAATTAAACGCTTGTGCCCGACATCTGCCGGTCATTGTCGGTGACACTTGACCAACTCAGAATGACGAACATGGATCATTGCATGTCCAAGGGATGAAATAACTGGAATGACACACAGGACAAATATATTGAATTCATTTTTCAAGCCCTAAAGCCAACTTTATTTGTATGATTTAATCTGCGTTTAATCCCAACTGGAACTGAAGAACCCAAAACGAAGCCATCGAGCTTAAAGTTAAATATAGATTAAATTATAGATGCAATTTGCTTATGTAACCCTCCATTTTTCCTGTGCACTTTTGTGCTTCCCAGATGATGACACACCGAAGAGTGACGTGGGAATGACGTCTGCACGTGTGAGTGTGTAACTGCCTGTGAAGGACATAATATGCAAATAAGTTTCGAAGTTCGAACAACATTCAGTTCAGTTCAGTCGACTCCATCACAATGGAAGGGAGAAAAGAAATAGAGGGGCTAAATAGGTCAGGGTCGAACCTATTCGACGTGGAAAACAATGACTACTCAGGCATTAAGTACACCAATTCGCTCGGCCAAAAATTCCAGATGCAGACAAATACGAGTACACCGGTGAAGTTGATAGCTGCGAAATCAACTCACGTACAATCGTTGTACTAGTTATTTGAACAGAACAAGCACACACACACACACACACACTCAGACCGCAGTCCGAAATGTGCACTTTTCCAAATGGCAATAGAAAAGCCCGAAAAAGAAAGCAATCCTGGCAGGCAGGAAAAGTGAGGAGCCAGGACAGGTACAAATCTAAACAAACAACAAATAGCATGCGCCTGACTCTCGTAACCATAACAATTCAATCAAATGTTCGCCCAGTTCGTCTATGGAAATCTTCGAATGGAAACAAACAACAATGCCGGCGAGGAGGATGAGTTGGGGGATTCGATATGTTTTGATTAAAATTAGTTGCAGTTTCAGAGGCATCAAGAGCTTCCACCCAGAGAAAACGCTCTGTGCGGCTGCGCAGTATCTATCTGTATCTGTCCTAACTTTACCGCTAGCTATCTGAAGGAGCACGAGAGAAATGCAGTGGCAGATAAACGGGATAAAAGGGAAAGTTGGGCGATGTTTTCCCCACTGGTATGGTGGCAAATAAATGTAAGAACTTTCAATAATAATTTTTGTAGTATCAATTATACTTCACCATTCATTTACCATTCCACAAAATCAGTTCTGAGTTTAAGATACAATAGTGGGAGTGCGAAGCAGAAATTTTAGAATTCTTTTAGCATATCCATGGGAATATGCAACTTCTAAGCTGGCATACAGATTTTATCGGTATTAATGGCGTTCCTTGATTATAGTGCACAAATACAGCGCAAATTTAAGATAAAATAGAAATGATTGCCACATTTTCTGGCAGAATGTTCGCCATCATTTCTCTAACCTGCTGCAGTGCGTTGAAATAGTCATGCACTACGTAACGGCATATTAATGCACTGGCTGATGGAGAAAGTTGTTCGATTAAATGAACTTGCAACACGTGCAGCATTTTGTTGTCGTTCAAACAGCCATACTCGTATAGTGGCAGCGATGCTTATCGAATGGCTGTAGTTGCTGAAAACGGGGAGTATTCCATTCCGCCGGCGGAAAGCGTGTGCATTTTCACAGCCGCTTGAACTTGCCAACATTCGCAGAATGTGCAACACGGCGTAAGGAATTCTTGTTAAGCGCAGCAGTTGGCTTTCGAGGAGGCAGCCGACTTGTCTCAAAAACTTTTCTTGCATCTACGCACGCTGATGCACATTTAATTATATAGGCAAGTTCAAATAGGCAGATTTTAAACTTGTTTACGGTACATTGTTAAGCAATTAGCTCTCAAAACTAAGAACATTATGCATTAAAGTGATAAATGCCAACGCTTGCTCAACCGATAATGAAATCCCATTTTCTTAGTGTCAACGAATGCATGCATTTAATTTATCAACTGCAAATATTGAAATGCGCGTCCAATGCCAACGAAAGTGACTGGCATACTCCCTACGCTGCAAGTCTAGGGACAACTTTCACTTGGAAGGACACGGGCACTCGCCCACTGACACGGACGCGCTGTCAATCCCAGTCCATCATCTCAGTTCGCTGGAGCGCAAAGCGGAAATCAGACGCCATATGAGAAGGACGTGTTCGACAGGGCCTGGGCGGAAATAGAAAGCCGGGCAAAAGTATTGAGATTACAGCATTGACTAGATAAATATTCAAGCAAATATGCCTTTCCCTGCTGCAGGCCAATAAAACGCAGTCAGTGCACTGCCCATTGTTCGCATCTCATTCGAAACAGAGATGTAACCCAAGTCCGCTGAGGGAACATCACAATCGATTTCGAATTTGCAGTAAAAATGCAAATGCCATGCCAGATATGGAGGATGTGTCATGAGAGGTCAGAGACCCTCCCCGATGGCAGATGCAAATTCCCATTTGACTAAGTTTCGTTTTGTCGAATGCATCAAACAGAGCAAGAGCAGGAACCACAGTCACGCAATTCACCGAAATGACACAGCTCCAGTTCTTGTAGATGCATCTGCAGTTGCATTTTAGTTGCAGATTCGCATAAATACATACATATGTATGTGTCGGGTGCTGTTACTGAAACCGTTTCTGTTTGTGCTTAGCTTGAATCTGTTTAACATTTCAGAGTCTTCAAAGCTTGTGATTTATTTAAGCAGTGCGATTTGATTGCAAATCTGGCAATTTACTTTTAGTAATTCCCTTTGTATCCTTCTAATGTAGTTAGTTGAAGGTTGAAGAACCTCTTGTCTCAATAATAATTTTGCTTTTAAGCCATCTTGATCAAATCAAGGTTAATATTTTCCGATTCAACGAATTAATGAACAAAAATATTATACGCTTTTATTGCTTTTTGAAATGTGTGCGTCTTTCGTTGGCATTTTAATCTGCAACTACTCGTCCTCCTCAGATCTCGTCTGTCATTCAAAATCTATTGAGCATGACGCTTGAGTATGGAAACCTTGTGGGTTTATGGGGAATGCTGTGCTCCATATTCGCTATCCTTAGTCAGTCAGACATGGTCTATTAATTTTATTAGTGTCATCGCATTCAGCTGAAGTCTCGGAATTCTGAATCTTTTTTGTGAGGAGTACCATTTTCTGTGGTGCACTTCTTATTTAGTTTCCTGCAGTTCTTGCGTGTCGCTCATGTACACTCATGGACATAATAATAGGGGTTGCCCTATATTATATAAAATTATAAAATTAAATTCTGTTATAAAGTAGTAAAACAGGCAAAGAATGTGAATGACCCCATATATTAAATATTAAACGAGTGGAATGCCTATACACCTTTAATTATGCTTATAAGTGTTAGTAGTGCAGTAAGCTAACAAAAGTAAGGCAGTAAGGCAACAAAAAATGTTAGGGCTTCTGAGTTTTTGTACGTATCTTCTTTTTGCTCATATTAAAGCTTTTACCACAAAACACTTGCGAATAGTAGCTTCATGCCCAACAGAACAATTAAAACATTTATAACTTATGATTTATGTGCTGCGTAAGTTTCGTAACTTCCACTTCAGAATGCCTGGTTCTGTTCACGGTTCAAAACGCCAAACAGGTTCGTTGTGAGACTTTAAAGTTAATTTTGGTGAATGGAAACATCTATATTGTTATATTGCAAGAGAGAACGCTATAGTAAAGTTCCCCGAATACCAGATACCCGTGCGAGGCGTAGAGCCTGGCTAATCTTGACTAACTAGATTGTATAGTTTCCGAGATTTCGACGTTCATTCGATGTTCATTTTACGTAAGTAAGACATTACCAATTCCTTGCTTTAAGTGCTTAAAAATGCTCAAAGTAGGAGTAAGCAAACAGAGATACGGGGCAAACAAATACAGCACGGTGGCACTGTAGGGCAACGACACTACAGTAAACACTGCAGCCAGTGGACGCAGCGAGGCGTGCTAATTGTGTCATTTACATGGGCAAACAAGTGCAAGCGAACAAGTCAAAGGCTCAAACAGTTAAATGCGGCTGGCGGATTCGCCGAGCTCTTTGCACAGTGCAATTAACGCTGACCGCGGGCTGGCAAGAAGAACCAATAAGTAATTAATGGTAATTAAAAAAGGCAAAAAATTCTTGTCAGAAGTGGGATTCGAACCCACGCCTACAGAGTAGACTGCGACCTGAACGCAGCGCCTTAGACCACTCGGCCATCCTGACTTGACCAACCTGTGGACTGAGCACCAAAAAGATCACAGGCCATTTGATTTAGACGAAAGCGCAGTGAAAAGTTCTAGAGAGCTTTGATGGACTGAACATTGATCGATAGCAAAAACTCGATTGCACCCCATATATTCGATATATTTGTTCAGGAATAGATAACAATTTTAAACCAATATGCAAGTTACCGCTCAAGTACAACTAAAAAATAGTTTCGTTTATTCATTTATCCAGTATTTCATACGATCAAAAATATTATAATGCATTGATACTTAAGTGTAATAATTGTCTTACATCTTTACTACTCGTAACTCGCTTCGTTTTTACAATAATGATCTATTTGATCAGCATGACAAAATCGGAGATACGAGTACCACCTTCGAGTAACGCCTTCCCTCGCGATGTTTTCAGAAGTCGAAATTGCATCTTTGTATCATTTGAATTTTATTTAAAAGAAACGTAACGTTTCCACAAAAAATTGCTAAACGTTTCCTAAATATACATAAACTAAAAATATGACTACAATTTATTCAAAAGTTCTTGCACATCTAAAACAAATGTTATTACTTTTATAGTTTAACATATAGGCGATATTGTTGGCCTTTTAGTGATTTCAGTGTTTTTATATTTTGGTACTAAGTCTTTCATTTGTTGCTTATTAATTTTGACTTTTCTCGTTGTGTTTTAAATAATATATTTCATAAAATTCATTTGATGTCATTTTTTTTTAACTAAATTGAGCTAAAATATATATTACATTTGCCTTTGTAACCTTTATGCCTTTGTGTAATTAAAAATAATTTTTGGATGGTTCCATTTGTGTTTAGATGTATTTTTCTCTGCGCCAAAAATAAGCATTTGTAAGGGAAATTCTTCGGTTTTACTTTCAGTTGTGGCTTTTAATTCATAATCAAGTCGCTTTCATTTCTGCTGTCTACATTTCATTACTTCAAGAATTCCATAAATTTAACTTAGCATAGAGAAGTACACTAAATATTAGATTTATTTTACACATATATGCTTTTATATTGATGTGTATATTGTATGTACATAATTAATAGGCAACCACTTAAGCTTAATATAAAAATAAGTATTTTTCTGCAATATAAATTTGCCACAAAATGTACTATAAACCGAAAACTGTACAGTATACAATATTCCTTCTCATCATCGGCATTCAGTTATCATTACCATTATCATTGTCAATCTGTTGAACAGCATTCCTAAGCACATACACAGCGCATTTCCAAACCAAACCCAGCTGCAGCTATCTACCAAACAAGTCTTTGACGAACTTTATTAAAATGAGAAACGAGTAATTTTCGATTTCTAGCAAATAATATAAAACAAAAGCAAAAGGTATATGAGAACATTCCGTCTTTACATGCGCAATGTGACTATCGGCTTCCTGCATGTAGTGCCCGACATTTAGATCTTTTAGGACTTAAGCTAGTTTGGTTTTGGATTTCGTATGCATGCTTATGCTGTGTGGGGTGCTACTAAAAACAATTAGTACACACTAGCTTCATTGCTGCTGCTTTAATGTCTGCTTGTTGTTGTCGTTGCTGCATCTGATACCTCTGGCTTAGTACATTGACTTTCATGAGGCGTACATGCGGTTAATATCATGCTGATATCTGTCCTGGATATCCTTGCGCTTCAGCTTGAAGGCGGCGGTTACCAGTCCCATGTCCGGAGACCACACCTCCTTACACAGTGTGATTGCGGCGGGAACCTCATATTTTTGCAATTTGCCTTTTGGATTAAACAAAATGCCATTAAAATCTTCAAAAAATACCTAATTCTTCATTGTAGCTTACATTTCCGCGCATGCTCAGCGATTTCCTTGAGAATAGCTTTCTCTATGATCGGTGATGAGCACAGCTCTTCGAAGGTCTTTTCTCCCAGGCCATGTTTCTGTGCCAGCTCCTCCAAATGGTTTTGGTTAGGGACGACCAGCGCCACTGTGTACTGCTTTGTCGGATCTCCGTATACGCAAATGTTCTCGATGATTCCGCAAGTCTTTAGCTCAGATTCAACCTTGCCGAGAGAGACATATTCGCCGGCCTGCAGCTTAACCAGATCCTTCTTACGATCTGCAAAACGAGGGAAATAATAAATTGAAACAACAACCACTGTGTCAAGCAACTTACCAATAATCTTAAGTACGCCATCAGCTTGTATTTCGCCAATGTCGCCGGTTTTGAACCATCTTTGCCCATCTTCCTCGAAGAAATCTTCGTTGGTCTTGCCGGGTAACTTGTAGTATCCTTGGGAGACACACTCGCCGCCAATGAGGACCTCGCCCTGGGGATAAGGCTTATTTGTGACGCGGTAGTTGCCCTCTTCCCAGTTGACTAGACGGATGTCGCAGACAGTTAATGGTCCTCCAGTGCGTCCATAGGTCATATCGCGGTCTTGTATTGGGTGTAAGGTTAGTTAGTAATTTTGAAAAGAAAGGTTGATCTGCGGTCACTCACAGTCCATGACAGTGGCTCCAGACGTAGTCTCCGTAAGGCCATAGCCCTGGATCAGCTCCAAGCACAGACAGGTCTTGATTTGCTCATGTGTATCTGCTGACAGGGGCGCTCCACCGGACATGATAATGCGCACTTTACCACCCATAAGCTTTGCCACCTTCTTGAACACCAGTCTGCAAATAAACACTACATTTAGTGACCAACTCATGATGCTTATAGGCAAATCGTTCTTACTTGTCAATCAGCGGCGTCTTGTAGCCTCGCTGAACCCACTTTACTTTGTACTGGTAAAGGAATTTGAAGAGTGCTTTCTTGAACGCCGAGCCAGAGTTAACCTTGTCGTTAATGCCCTTGGAAATGCGATCTAGTATCAGCGGCACCGAAGTCATGCAGGTGGGCTTCAAAACGGTGGCATCGCCTTTACAGCCGCGCTTAATCTTGCTGCTAGTGTCGATCAAGGTCAGGGGGGTTGAGTAGCCAATTGGAACGCCGGTCATGAGACACACACTTTCCGCAACCAATTCAAAAACGTGAGCCAGGGGCAGGAATCCGATCAGAACATCATCCGGATAGATAGGCACCATATCAACAAAGCCCTTCATTGTTGCAATACAGTTCTTGTGGGAGAGCAGGACACCCTTAGGTGTACCAGTGGAGCCGGAAGTGTACATGATAATGGCAATGTCATCACCCTTGGGGGGAACGTGCTCTGTGGAATACAAAATAAAGTTAATTATTAACTGAACTCATTGCAATTTCACTTTCACTTAAGCATACAAATTTTAATATATATAAAGTATTTGGCGCAGAGCATGCTTTACATATCCTGTCAACATTTCAGTATCGAATCAGTATCGGTAAACAGAAAAAACTCTTTCCAAATTGTGTAGGGTTATTTTTTAGTTTCGCAATTCGAAATGGCTGAAATCCTGGAAGAGTTCATCACCCTGACGCCCTTGACTTGTGTGCAACAATGCAATGCTTTACTAGGCTCAACATCAGGCAAACCTAGAAGCTGCTTTGTATTTTTTACACTATTTGGCGTATACTGCGGCGTTCTCATCTTTCGGGCGTATCGCACATATTCCTCTAAGCCAGAAGCAGACGGGGCGAAGATAACAGAAGAAGTTACTTCTGGGGCTAAAGCGGAAGATCTGGACATAGGACCAGGTCCCAGTCTTGTGAATGAGTTTGTGGAGCGAGCGAAACCGATTCTGCTGCAGCCCGTTGAGTTTTCCAGTACTGACATGAGGTGAGCGGTGTATATTTAAACACTGGACGACCACATCAACACATTCAGTCTCTTTCATTCATAGATGGCGCTATAGCAACCACTTGGAGGAACCTGAATTAAAATCAGATTGTGATAGTGAAAACGGAGTAACCGAGAAAGATAACAGTGATGACCTCGAACAGATGAGCAATCTTGTAAATGATGAACACGAGTCGGATGAATCCAGATCGATAGCAACGCCTCAGACGCATGACGATAACGCGGATGGTGAACACGTCGAACCCACACCGTTTTCGGTGTGATTCACAATGCAATTTTAGCAAAATTGTCGTGTGATTGACTTGAAATAAATCATCTTTTAAAACCCTTTCAAAACGTACCAAATTTACTGTCCTGACCGGTCTTGACGACTTGGTTGAATGGCAAGATTTTGACGCCCTCCTTGAAGCCAGTGGTTTCCGTCTTTTGCAGCTGATCCTCGATATAGATAATGGTCTTCACCAGTGGGCACTTGTCCAGCAGCGTCTTAAATTTGGGCAGCAGATCATGGGAGGTGATAACCGTGGTGACTTCCGTTTCTGTGATGCCTGGCAACAGTTTAAAATATTACTTTAAAATCGTACACATGGTCAACAAATGTACTCACAATGAGCAACTCCATCATCGCCCAGTGTAGCATAGACGGTGACAATGGGCATAGCCTGCTTGAAGCATCCGTGGGCAGCGATCATCCACTCGGCTCGCGTTTCGGCAAAGATGACAATGTTCTCGCGTGGTTTCTGGCCAAGTTCCCGCAGACCGCGCCCGAAATTAGCCGCCATGCGCTCCGCCTCGGTGAACGTCTTCCACTTGTAGTCACCCAGATTGTACTTCTTGAAGACTCGTCCGTTTTGTTGCACCTCATCCTCCTCGCTGAGGATCTGCCGGGTGCCCAGACAACGCTTCGACGTGTACGTTTTGGCCACATAGTTGAATACCTTCTCCAGGGTGTCGATGTTTTCCTGCAACATCTTCACGTGGACATCGCGTGGCGGGTCCGTGGTCCGGTAGGTCAGCTCATTGTCATCGTTCCGCACGATCTTTGCCTGGAAAATGAGCAAAATCGTGGCGATTAGTTTAACATTGTATAAGAGATTGCGATTTAAAAAGAAACGCCCAATTAGGGGAGGTACCACAAAGTAGAATCGACAGAGAGATAACGGACATGTGAGTTTTTTCGAGGGTTTGTTGAGGTGAGGGCCATAACTCAGGAGATCATGTTTCTTTGACCAACACCAAAAAGAGTCTCCAAACAGGGGATTCAACTCTGGGCACGATCACCAGTCCCTGGAACATTCATTGTGCGTGTGTGGTGTTTTGTATGGGGGTGCCCCAATGTGTGTGTGTGTTTGTATGTGTGTTCGTGTAATGTGTGTATGTTCCATAACAGATAGTATTATTAAATAATTAAAAACACATTTGCAAAAGTTAAACCTCTATGTCATCCGGCGCGTACTTGGACTCATCGACCAACATTTTCTGGTTAATGGGCTTGGCCTGTAGAGGAAGGAGGAGTTGAGATATGCGATGAGAAGCTAGTTAGCCGTGAAATTGCCTAGAGGTGCTGATCCCTAATGAAGGCATTCAACTTATTTTACTTATTTTTCTAAAGATTATAGCAAGTTGCACGACCATTTTTGATGCCTTAGTAACGCATAAGCCTTATCAGCCGACTGAAAAGGCCAACCAAAATGCGTTCCATTTAGATAGTGAGAAATAAGATAAAAGTGTACCTCAGGTGGGGCGCCCCTAACCAAAGCGAGTTATAGCTGGATTTGTAAAATATTTATATTTCAGTTCCCTGTAGGCAGCCAGAATTTTTGTGTTGAGTTGGTTCCTTTATTTATTTGCCAATTTTATTGTTAAGCAGCGCTTATCGTGATATTTGTTCTTGAATTTGAAATCATTTCAGTTTCGAAAAGAGACTGTGAGCAACGCAATGATCCAGCTCAGCAACGAAGTCGAACAATTCCTCCATGCACGTCTCAGTTGTTTTGGACTTGCCATTCACGCGATCATTGCACTCTTGATACTTGTTGTACAGAGATTGGATGTGATCTTTGGCCTGGCACTTCTCCCTAAGGGCTTCTTGCGGATCAACTAACTCCTGATCGTTGTCATCGGCCTTGACGACAGGCACCAAAAACCAGCTCTTAAACGCCATGGCTAAGGCTTCCAGGAGATATGACTAATTTATTTTGCAGGGTATTATCAGCTTACTCTCACTTCGAAATGTTTTTTATTTTTGGGCTGAGAGCAAAGAATTTCTCACTTGCAAAGCTTACTATTTCCATTTCAAAAACAGGTAGACATATCCTATGGTTTCTTAGCCCACAACAAGTCCTGCTGCATGGTTCTGTCTTTATGGCCTGACAACCATGATTGGATGTCCTCGCACTCGCGGAATAATAAAGCGAAATGAAGGAAAGGAAATCGGAAAAGCTAATTGTCGCATAAATTGCGAACCCCTGATAAAGGCGTAAAGATAGTGGAAGTAGTGGACCTGGTCAATAAATCAACAGTCGTCATCGTCGATTAGACAATGAAATGAACATAAAGAAATCACTTGGCAATAACAAGCCTTAAAGTGAGGAAAATTAAATGCGGAAAAGAACTAAATGAAACTGATAACCAAGGGTGCACTTTTTTTAATAAATAAGTATGAAACTAAAGCAACTTGTTTGTAGCTAGGTAGACAAGCCTCTGTACTTTGGAACGTCCAGTTCAAAGTCGAAAGTATTTCAACTATTCGATTCTCGAGATAGTTACACCCGTCGCACTGATTGGCCGGGCAAGTCTGTGGCTTTTTCCATCAGTTTCAACTAGCCAGGTGTATCCGGAATCCTGTTAAAGCACTTACCTTAACTCGACGCGAGTCCTGGCGGCGTTTCCAGGGCTGTTGCAGCACCAAGTAAACCGGAAGGGTGATGATGTCGTACATGAAGGCGATCGCCTTGATCGCGCCAAGAGCGCTTTGCACCCAGAAGCTGTCCATTCTGAAAGGGCAATGAAAAAGTCAAATTAGTGGCCAATTGGTATGCAAATTTCAGCGGGGAAGAACTATTGGTTTCACCGCCTCGTAAAGTATTCGCCCGGTTGGCTCTTCCAACGACTGTCCCACTGCACCCACCCACTCGTTGTAGCGCCGTCGCAAGCCGAAAACCAACTGATATGACCACCTGCCGCTGCTGCCACTGTTAGTTAGAAGGTCTTGAAAGTCCGTAGGTGGAAAGGGGTAGACACTCTCACGCTCACTTCGGTTCTCGGCGCTCAGAAAACGCTTTTCAAACGGGCGATAACCGGTGGAGAGCTCTGAAGGTGCTCGGTTTTTTATCAGCTAGAGATTGCTTAGCCCTAAAGCGCCGAAGTCCGAGTCGCCAGTAATCATCACTCTTAAGGGGCCCCGAACTCGACTATTGAAATAAACTGAAACTTAAGTGTAAGTCTGGTACTCGTCTGGACCCTTTTATACGTCCGGCATCTTATCTGCCATCTAAAATCAATCTAGTTGGCTTGCCAAGTCCTTCATAAAACGTGTCAAAAATCATGAGTATTTGCAATATATCATTAATCGTGGAGCAATCTTTATGACCCAAATACTTTTCAAAATTATGACACAATTTGGGGGAGTACTTCCTAATTCACCCATACTCATTTGCTAATAGGGTATTTTCTTAACGTTCTTATCATTAGTTTATTTTGTACTTATCGACAACCTTTTTCTTACTTTCTTTGCAATACCATTAAGACCGCAGCCATTTTAAGCGTTCTTATCACGTTATTTATAATTAAAATTAGACAAAAAACTCATGCCAACAATTTTAAAATTTTGATTTATAAATATAAATCTGAACGACTGTCACCCAGAATACTAGATAAACTTATTATCGCAATGCCTAATTAATTAAAATAGCACGGGGATCTAATTTAAAACACTGTAAAGCATTCTACCAAGAATTTTGCTTCTGATTACTTATTATTGCTCGTCGGCGGATTAAATAGAAAATCAGTTATTAGCATACGACCAAGATAGAAGCTAGTTGAATAGGAAACGAGTCATGCTAAGTCTCGCAATTCTTCATAAATATGTATATATTTGTAATTGAATATTATTTTCAGGTCGTGGTATAAGTGAGCGCGCTCATAATGTTGCTCTTTTTATAATTCCTAGTAAAAAGCGTAGTTGAAGACTGCACTCTTGATAAAGACATCGTGTATGAGTGCTAGCCTGATAAGCAAATCGAACTAAAGCCTTGAACTTGGATTGCGCAAAATGGTATGACGTCAATGTCCCGGGCCAAGGAGCTCAAAAGGAGCACTATGTCAAAATAAATTAAATAAACCACAAATAGAAAGTACACAAAAATTTAAATAATGAGAGGTGAAAAGACCAACTGCTTAAAGCTAGATTTCTTAATAATATAATTTAGCGACTCATAAGAATCCACAACCACAAGCTTACACTGAGTGATGTACTTATGAAACACACAGAAAACGGGCTCGAAACCAGAAGCTCTTATATAATAAAAGTCTTTACTCACTGCGCATCGTCTTCGATGAACATCTTGCTGCCTGTTCCTTACTTGTCCGATCTATGAATTGAATGAGTGTCTTTTGATCGGTAGTGGAAATGGTGGGTGAGGCGTATCCTCCAAAAGAGCCTAGCTCTGATTAATGGCAAGAACAAACAAACAATGCACGCAACAATAACAGGATGATGTCAGGTGTTCCTCTCCAGATGGATGTTCAGCTTGTAGTTTCACCTGCAACCAATAAAAGAACAAATATATGCATTTATGTAGTGCTAATGAGGTAGGACGACAAAATGGGAAGAGACAGCAGGCGAGGAAATCATGAAAATCTGCATTGCTGCATTAAACCGATACCAAAGTGTGTGATGACATAATAACAAAGCACCTTTGAGCACACGGAAAAGAACATAATTGTATAGGCTGCTATCTAGCGTAGTTTATATCTTAGTACAGAAAGTAATTTCCCAATTGCATTCTTAAAATAGGTTATAATAATCAAATCGAGCGTAAATATATATTTTTTCCAATTAGCCAACTGTGCGGCCTTCGTAAATATTTTAATCAAATCAGCACCTGAAGTCCAAACAAGTTGTTGTTACGCTTTCGGCATTTCTGGATTCTTGCCAGCAGCAAATCGAAATGCTGATAAAAAGAACATAAAGAACGATTCAAGATAGGATCTACAGAGAAATGGAGATACGTATAGAGGAAAATTTAAAATTAGGCAGCCAGTTTAAAAAAGCAAGAGAGCGATTGCGTAATCAGATTCTCAGCCCCTCAAATTCACTCTCTCTTTCATTGCGCCCATTAGTTAGGCGGAGAAACATTGGCATAGGTCGGGGACATCAATAGAAACTATACAAATTCTTTGGCATTCATTTACACAACTTACAAAAAAACGCCTTTGCGCTGTTTCTGCTTTGTGTTTATAAACAATACTTGAAGGCAAGGGCCAAAGTCCAACTCTCCAAGGTTTATCCGCTATGAAAGCCGATACCAAATGGATTCCTTAGAATATACCGTCCCTGATAAGCGACAAAGCATTCTACTCCACGCCGGCAAAGTTCGCGTATTATGCAACCGCTCAAAACTCGCACATCACATGACATGCGTGACATGAGTGATACAAAAAGGGTATGCGAAGTCGTAACTCGGTTTCAAGCTGCTCCGACGGAGTGCATTGAACCGGCCCCAAAATACAGATCGTCTGCCTGCGTATCCCTCGAACCCCTGACACATGGTTAAGATACGGAGCAGAAGAGTCGAAACCGTAAGCGTTGTGAATACGTGTTTTGTTTGCGAAGAAAGACAATATGAAAACATGACGAAGACTGCGAAAACAACAACGCTTTTCGGCATTTAAACACAGTATACACAGATATGCGAAAGAAACAGACGCTATGCAAAACTCTGGCACTGTGGGCTAGAAAGTTGGCTTAGAGAGTGGAAATTTGGTTATTTTCAGCACACTTTCCCTAAGGACATTCTGCAAAGTTTCCGTCAAACATATAATTACATTTTATTATGAAGATGGTCTTTGTTATTCTACGCATTTAATGTAAAAAACAAAATTAGAATCACACTTGCCTCGCTGCTTTTAGACATACAAACTCAAAATAAAAACAAAACACTAAAAACAGCTGCAGAATTTTAAGCTAAACTCAACCAGAGCTCAAAATTGTATTCTTTTGCATACCACTGTGCCAAGTTCAAGTCGTTTAAGCTACGTGGACATGGGCGAAAGTTGTTAAACTGCTTTGTAGGTTAATGAATGAAAATGAAATGAAAATAAAATATCAAATCGTTTATCTTTACATATCCGCGGGTCAGTTGCAGTCACTCTGCTGTTTAGCCCCGGGGTCAAAGTTCGAGCTCTAAGTACACAAAAAGATACTTATGTGTGGAACAATATTGCAGAGAATGGCGTGTTGGAAGCAAAGGTTATGCCGAGTGTCTAACAAAGCAATCATGGTCCGCTTGAAAACAATAAGGAAATTGTGCACATTAAGCCTGTGATTACTGTAATCCGAACTTTGGACCGCCCCTCTGGTCGGCAGTGTGCGATGTCGCACATGTGAAAAGATTATGGTGAATGTGCCTAAATAAGCACTGTACTGAGAACTGATTGAATCAGACCCGATTCGTATATCTTGTGGGTTAAAGCACACTCCCGGCGTATGCGTATTGTTACAACGAACACGTTAACCGGTACACAAGGTCAACAGCCAAAAAAAACGACTTTCTGAAAGCAACAAAACATTGCAATTAAAACTTAATTTGGAACCACACATCCAAATTTAAGCATTGTTTAAATGCTTTTTTAATGGCAGTATTGTCAGGAAATTGTTATAATGCAATTGAACGATCGAATAAGGCTATACTTAAAATTTGTCCTGGTAACAACGGAATCTGACCATAAACACACAGTAATTAAGAATACTATGGTTCGATAGGGGAAATTTATTGATTAGCCTCACGGCTAAGATAAAATGCACGTTTGAAAATATGATTTTCAGATAGGAATTTTGCACAAACTGATTTTCGGAGATCGCGTGGCACCAAGTACCCCAATTCTAGTTAATCAACAGGCAAAATGCAATCTGCATTCGGCAGATTGCACACTACGAGCTGCTTCTCATTTCAGAGTGAAACTCACTTAATTGCCTACATTAAGACAAAGGCACAAACCTTGTATTAATTACAGCTGAACGGAGGTACTTGTAACTGGTGCTGTTTCCGTTTTCGTATTGATTGCTATTATTATTTGCGCTCATTGCACGACAGACTGCAAGCGGCTGAAATGCATTGGCAAACGAACACGTCGTGCTTGATTTAATCAGAAAATACACCTGAAACCGCCACGAAAGTAGAGAGTACAAAGTGGAGCTTGAAACGCCGTTTTACAGACTGTCATTTGTATTTTGCTGACGCCACTGCAACTGCCACTTCACAAATCGGAAACTCACACTAAGTGAGCTGCCAAAGTCCAAGATCGCTTTTAGCTCCAAGCGCAGACATTACGAAATTGCCAAACAATGCCAAAATGCGAGTGCAAAGCGTTCTGCGCCAATTGTATGGAATAAACAACAAAGAGAAAACTGTAACTCACTGGAACACGTCACCAGAAATGCCTCAGACAACAACGTGTCCCCACATATCTACGTGGACTTCAGTTGCCTGTTTCGCACAAGACTCGGCATACCAAAAATCAAAGAGTGACTAACTCTTTCACTTGCTGCTTGGCCACCTGCGTGCTCGATTCCGCGTCGATCAGCTGCGATATTGTTTACGATTGGAAACGTACCTACAGCGCTTGCATAAATGCCACTTGAACTTTGGTCAAGGTGTCGCTTATGTCGTTTATGGAAAATGGAAACGGGAACTACCGACTGCCTTGACATTGCAACGGGCGGGCGGTGGCGTGAAGTGAGTGTGTGAGAACACGACATTATTCGGACCGCCGCGAGTGCGCACCGTGCAAAATGTGAATTAAATTGCAACATTTGATTCACTTATTTCCAGGCGGGCGAGGCGGCGTTACGTGAGTGTCTGCCATGCCGCCGACTGCTTCGCTCCCTCGAGCGGCGGCTCTCTGGCGAATAATGGGGTAACAAAATCATCGTATGACTGTGTCAAAGTCCGAAATAAAAATACTTTTTGCAGTCGCAGTACACACATAAAAACGAGAAGAATTGCTCAAACGAGATTGAAATAAAGAAAACAACAGTTGTGCACAGAGCGAAATAACACTTGTTCGGTGGCTTGTTTTAGAGATTTGAAGGGGGAGCACACAAAACCTGTTGTTTTACGAAATAAACGGCGTATATAAATAAATCTTTATCTGGATATTGCCAGGGCAATAGCTATTTATTATTTTGATTACCTGAGTAGTCTCTCTCCATTCGGATGGTCCCAGAACAAGTTCTAGCCAAATTTGTTTCAAGTTGATCGTATCGAATAAGATTATATTCTATACCCCTATATGTACTTAAGACCTCTATACTTCGTGTAAAGCCGTGTTGAAAAATAGTCCATAATATTCCATAAATTTAAATTGAAATTTAAACATACAATCCATGTGGCAACTATTCGAAAATGTTTCCGGTGTGACCTCAACAGCGCCAGCAAGTGAGAACTTTTGCACGGGGCGTTGAATATTTCACTGAATGAAAACGAGCCAGGCAAATAAGAGCAAGCACGGCAAACAAACAAACAAACGAGTGACCGTGTGTGTGTGGGCGTGTTTTGGAGGCGAACTGAAAATAATTTGATTACCGCCGGCGGAGAAAGAGAGAAAGGAGAGCGCTACACCCACACGGCTGCGGAGAAGAAAGATCGGCGCACTCTCTTTTGCACTCGCTCATCTCGCATGAACACTCGAGATATTCACGTACATACATATGTATGTATGTAAATGGGAGTGTGCGAAAGTAGCGCTAAAATAAATGACCTAGACAAGCGAGTACTTATCTGTAGAGTGACCATCACCGCCGAGCACGTGCTCCAGTGAAATTTTCCAGGGAAATACAGACTTGGCAATGATCGCGAGAGGTGGGGGAAGTTGCGAAGCCAAGCGGCCGGTTTAATCGAAGCGGTACTGCGTGAAAACCGGTTAGAAAATCCACCAAAGTCATGACTAAAACAAACACAAATAAGGCTCATACGATCCAGGGGCTTAGATCAAAGGGGGCTTAAATACCTGGCGAGACGTTGAACGGTGTATAACTCCGCGTGGTAAAAGCCACTGCCCATAAAATTGAAATACAAACAACTTTTTTTCTAAACCAGCCGCTTGCCAATCATAGAGCACTTGCAACCGCAACAAGGTAGTTGGTATGCCAACTAGAAATAGAACCGGGAACCAAAGCCACGCTTTGGAGAGATGAAGCTCTCAGGAAAATGTATTAATCTATATAGTTTATATAATAAATCATAGTGGCTTGTGTATTTCTTTTATTTAAAAATAGGACTCAATGCTTTATTTTAAATTCAATGCAGAACCCTGCAACTTGGTAATTGTAAAAACTTCAGGATATTCCACCTTTATTGGTATTAAATAAATTAAAATAATAGAACACTAAGTTTTCGCGCAGTGCTACTTTTAACTTGAAATAAATCGGAAATTAGAACTCATTCCCAACATAATTCGCCGAACTTCAATTTGCATTTACGAAAAGAACAAAGCTATACATTTTTGAAGGGATGTAGCGCAATCTGCAGCTGTTGCACAGAGGCCGATTACAGATTACACATTGTCATTACAACCCGAATTCGAATCCGAATTCCAGGGGTGGCTGCGGGTAGGCGATGGGCGGAGCGTGGGTCAGACATCAGTCCCCAGACATCGCGTGACTATTTTTGACTTTGCGCCAGGAGAGACAACGAGGGAAGGGAAAATGAAAAGCAGCCCCTGCAGCTGCACTGCACACAATTTAGGATTATTACAAATTGAACAATACCGATTTTAAATACTATCCATTTAAACATCAACCTTTTATACAAACGCTGAAATTATATTTTTTTTAAATATATTTATCAATGCGTAATTTGGAGATATTACTAGATAACTTCTTTACAATATATTTTCAGACATTATATGCCACATTTTGGATGTAAATCAATAGTAGAAGTAGTAGTCTTTATAGATCACTTTTTTCCGTGTAGCATTGGGAAAAGTCACGAGGCGATGGGCGAAAGGGAGGGGTGAGTGCTATGGGGTGGTTGGCTGGCAAGAAGCAAGCTCTGTGGCACGTTTTTCATTTGATATACCAGCTGAAAATCGTATGAGTTTCAGGGGAAATTGTGCCGCTGTGGAGCTTAAAACAAAGTACAAGAACAATGCGGCGAAAAGAGCGAGATTGAGAGAGCCGGTTGCATGCAAGTGAGTGTGAGCGCGAGTGTACTGTACTGCACTGTGGGCCTACGGCGAAGAGCGAAGGAGAGAGGTGCAAAGTGTAAAAGGTCAAAGAGCAAATTGTTTACATGGAGCAACCGCAAGTGAGAGACGGGCGGAAAACTGGGCGGCATGACCATGAATGAAAGCCGCGACCGGCAAACGTGGCCCGCCCACGAGGCGAGCATTTTCAGTGTGGGGAACACTGGGCGTTTAACCACCCAGCAGACTTTTCTTATTTGGAAGTTTTGATGCTCCTGAATTCCAATGCGGTATTTAATGAAGAATCTTTTACAGGAATAACTGTCTGAACATTTTGTAAAGTTCACCAGATAATGATTTCAGTTACAAAGCGTTTAAGTAACTTTTGAACAGATTTATCACCACTTAAAGCTTTATTTCCTAGCTGCATATTTATGAAGGGGTTTTAATAATCAATGTCTCGATTGTTGACTTTCTCTATTCAAAAGCCGTGTAAGTCTGACCTCTTGAACAGCTCTC
Organism: Drosophila erecta; assembly: GCF_003286155.1. Lineage (NCBI taxonomy): Eukaryota > Metazoa > Arthropoda > Insecta > Diptera > Drosophilidae > Drosophila > Drosophila erecta. The sequence continues at coordinate 18,395,407 of NW_020825200.1, forward strand.
GAATTCGGACAGATTTTATTAAGACCCATTATCAATTAATAGTCTGGGTCCTCTACAAGTTTGATACAAAATAGCTCTTTATCAAGTAGATTTGCAATTGTGTAAGCTCAATAAACAAAACTTCAATGCCACTTGAGTTAAAAGCACTATCCGATTTAACATTTACATTTACATTTAATATGACTTTTGTAAATATGACTTTTTGTAGGGTATTTTTTAAAAGGGTATTAAAGGACCAAGTTTACTGGGTGTAACATTTACGTTGTACGGCTCCATTTTTCTTTTGGGTAGACCATACCCATACCCGGGTGTAACACATCAAGAGGCTTATCGCAGATCTATATGGTCCTTATATGGTCTTATGGTCCTTAGCGCTGCTCAGGTTGCCCGCACCTAGAGAATAACTACATAGCGGCGATGTAAGCGATATTCCGATTATTAAGTGCTTCCACCTCGGATGTCTGAACCGTGTTTCCGGCACAAAAGTGGAAACCGCGCCCTAGAAACAAAAGCGTGGCACGAAAAGTGCACCAACCCAGTCAGCCACCCACTCCACCCACTCCAACAACCCACCACCCACCGCTCAGCTGGTCGCGAGGTATTGAAAACAGATGATACACGTCGCACACACGCCCACACTCACACACGGGCACTCCAGATAAAACTCGCATGATTTTCAGTTGGTATAACAAGCCGAGACAAAGAGAGCGCCACTCTCTCGTAAGAGCGAGAATGCGCAGAACGCGTTACAAGAAATTACACGTGCAAGGTAGGGGAAAAGCAGCGAGAGAGCGCAAAGAGAGATTTGTTTATGTGCGTAGGTCTCCATTGGAATGGGACCCTTCTCGCCGCATCTAATTACAATTTAAACTGCCTTGGGAAGGAATGCAATTAACAGGTTAAAAATAACGGTAAGGCAGTCGTGAACTACAGTGGAACTTTTAAGAGCCAACGACTTTGCTGAGCTAACAAAGACGATGTAATACAACTTTTGATTTTGTTAAATTAAATTAGATTTAAAACCCTAAATTGACCACTTTAATGACTTTAAGCAGAATCTTTCTGAAGGTCGTAATAAAAGGTAATGCGCTTTAAAATCACTCATAAAAACGGGTGCTTTCATTTACTGCTCTTATTGCTCTAATATAACGAATTCAAACTACATAGTATGCAAAGCAAACATTGAAAAGTAATACCATGGTCATGATAATAACTGTTTGTTGATCTTTTCTGTTTGTTCTTAAGTTTTTATGTTCGACAGTCCACGCTCGATAAGAAGAATGACTAATCCCCACAAAAGGCGCGTCATTTCAGTGCTGGAGTCTAATCCGAAGTTATTTACGATTTGGAAACCACTCCATTAAATCCCATTGGTAGAGCTTCTTTGGGAAGCCCGACTGTACTCTAGTGGCGAAAGCCAAACAAATCAATAAACAAACAGCAAACAAAATACGTCTGGGTGCCAATGGCAACCAATTGCATAAGGAAAGTGCAGTTGCGCTTCCACGAACACTGTGGCACTCGAATTGGGTCAAGAGAGAGGACTGTTGATTCCTGGCCACGAAACCAGATTTATTGGGTAAATAGACAAGGTGGCGTGACATCCTAGTGAGAAAAGGAAGCCGGCGAAGGAGAAATGGGCTCCAGACTTACCTTTCTTATATAGGCTAGTTCCCAGTTCTGAGCGGCAGTTGCGGGAGTTTTGGAGGGCGCACACATGCAACGATTGTTAGAACAAAATACAGAAATCAGGCAGTGGATCGCAAAAGATCACAGATCGAAATAAATCACCGATTATATAAAATGACGTTTCGCCAATAAGAACACACGGACGCACACACACACACACACGCACATACGCGCGGTAACGCACACGTAATACCAGCATAAAATAAAATGTTGCGTTGGCTTCAACACGTTTATCCTCCTCTCAGCTATTTCCGTTCGTTCTCGGAGCTCTCGGATTTTTATTTTAGATAGTCAACGTTGCGCTTTAATTGATAAAACTTTCGCAAAACTTTCACAAAACTGCACATTTGCTCACTAGCGCACAAGAGCACTCACACAGACGCAGGCTGGGCAGCGTCGCACGTGTGCGAGTGTCGGTGTGTTTATCACGCCACTCGAAAAACACTTCTCTACTTACACACAATACACTCGTGAGTTGTATTTTTTAAACTGCGTTCAATGTTGTTTTTTAGTGATTTTTTGCTTTACTTTGTTTGGCGCCCGCTGAAGTGACGGGATGGCGCACAACGTTCTCAAATCACGTTAAGTTTGTTTCTGAACTTTTTCGCCGTTTCGCTTTTGCCACGAGATTATTTTCTTTCTCCTTCGCCGCGGCTCTCTGCTACTCTCTCTGGCTCTCTAGCTCACGCACACACTAGCGGCCGCTCGAATGCCGATGAAGACTCTCTCCTTCCTGTGTGTGTGTGTGTGTGTTGTTCTGGCGTTTGCATCAATCTCCTTGCTGACAATTGATTTTTTCCCATTACACCGAATGCATTTTCACTCATATCGTGCCACCCATGTTTGCTGAAATTCTAGAACGGCCTCTTTTCCACGGCTTGTGCAGAAATCTACTCACGCATCGAAAACTATTTAAAAATCGCAACAAGTGTTACCAGATGGTGGAGGAGCTGTAATCCATGTGTTCTCGACTGACCAAATCTCGAACTAAAAAATCCCATTTCGCGGTAAATTTAAATAGTCTTTAGCTTTTAAAAGTAAACTGGCTGAATATATCAATATAAAAATATGTGGAGAGGTATTGCAGTAGATGTACCAATCCCAGTACACGGTAAATGAAAATGTTTTTCATTCAAGAACGCTATGCGACTTTGCGTCTTTATTTTCTTATTACAAGATTGAACGATCTAAATTATTTGTAAAAGGTGTTGATTCTGTCTAAACGTAGAATCAAATGAATTTGAAATCAAATAGTGAAATAATAAAATAAAACAAATCGGGTGAATTTGGACATAATAAGATTTAGCTTATATGCACTGTTACGTGACACGTAATTTAAGCATAGCTTAATTAATTTAAGATCTAGCTTTTCGCACCGTGCAGAAAAGCTTATCCGAGACCTTAACCAAGGTGTTGATCTTAGCTAAATAAAAGTTATCTCCATGTATGGAGTTTATTAACCAGAGTTGTAAAATGCCAACATGTATTTGAAATACAATTTTTTGATCTTGAAAATTTTTGAAATTTTATTAAAATGTGTAACCTGTTTATTCGTATTAGACAAAAATCAGTGGACGAAATCAGAAAATGCCCTTGCTTCTGTTTTGTGACCATTGTATATAGATGAAAATCCCAACCTTTTCGAAAAACTGATCGATTTCGCTTTTAAAAAACTGTATAATATATATTTTTATTAAAAAAAAGACAGTCAGTCTTTGTGCAACAAATGTACATGGATAAATGCCGCGTTTACAATCGTTCCTCGCTTCGTTTTCCATTTTTTATGCTTATACTCCTGTTTTATTTTGGTTGTAAGTACGGTTAGGGGAGGAGGGATCTTTCTTGTAGTTGATTAAGTATTAGTTATTTATTTTTCTCGATTCTTTCGTTTCCGTTTAAGCGATACTATTTTGGTTCAAGTCCTTGTGTTTTATGTACATATTTAAACTAAATTACGAGCTACAATTACTAGTTTGTGTGTTTGTGTTTGTGTTTGTTTTGTGTGGGTGAATCTCGCGTTGAATTTATGTATGTAAGTACAGTGTGTGTGTTGCGTGTGGCGTGTGTTACAATAAATATCTCTAAGTTTAAGTATTCCTTAGGTGCTAGCATACATACATACAAAGCTGCTAGGCAGAGGGGCGGCGGGGCGGCGGGGCGTGGCGCGCAGGGTGTGCATTTCAGGGGAGGGGGCGGGGAAGGCAGCTGCTACAAATACCGGACTTCGGGAAATTAACTAACATGCATACACATATACATACGCACAGGTCTGTCTCGCTTTTCACTCTTCATGGATATCTGTAAGTCGACTTATGATTTTGTATACACTTCTGCTGAGCTTTTCAAAAATTTCAAATACAAAAATACAAATTACGAAATAGTTTGGCAATCACCATGCACTTTGAGCAGGTGCCTGCCCCACATCCATGAAGACGAAATCATCCACAAACCCGCTGGACAATCGATTACACAGATACAACTACACAAGTAGGGTTACGGCTTAGGCTAAGGTCTACGGATACGGCCTAATAGCTACAGGAACTAGTGCTAGTGCTAACTCGTAAAGTTGTAGCTGCGCACCGCCCTGCCGGGCATGGCCAGCTCCACCTTGATGTTGGCCGTGGCCGTCACCTTGGTGGTGTTGCTGTCCGAGTGCGTCGTCTCCACCGTCACCTCCGGCTGCACAACGATGCTCTGCAGCTCCGGCGGGTAGGCCGCCGGGAAGGGGGGCGGCGGCGTGAGGGGCGGGCCCTGGTGCTGGTGGTGCTGCTGGGCGGCGGCCTTGTGGTAGGCGGGGGGCGGAGCCGCATAGGGGGCGGGGCGCGGTTCGCGCGGCTGGTAGCTCCAATCGTTGGGCATCTGGATGGAGGAGTTGCTGGACTTCCAGGACTGCGGCTCCTCGGTGATCGTCGTCAGCGAAGGATCATTCAGGTCCTTGTGGTGGTGGTGATGCGACTTCTGGCAGCTGCCTCGCGAGGACCGCGAGCCCTGCACCACGTAGGATTTGCCCGATCTCTTGCTGCTTCGCACGGGCAGCGGAGAGGGCGTGGATATGCGGTCTGGATGCTCCAGCGGCACCAGTTCCGCCTCCGGTCCCACCATGCTCAGGAGGATGGGGAACACCAACAGGCTGTTGCAGGCGCCCACGCACAAGACAACCAGCAGAAGCCAGCAGAAGTGCCGGATCACAAACTCAAAGGGCGAGGTGGAGAGCATGAACACGGCCACTCCGGAGGTCAGCATTCCATGGACCAGCGGTCCCAGGGACATCTGCATGCTCAGCTGGACGCGGCGCTGTCGGTTGCCCACGGATGTCATGAAGCCCTAAATCGGGAAAGATAAGCGATTAATGTGTGGCGAAGAGGATCTCTATCTCTGGTTGGAAATGGAACAATGGAACATCCGCTGCCCCTAATGGTCCAGCCAAAAATGGGTACTCACCAGTGATATCAGCACGTTGAAGCACAGCATCATGCCCACGCTGAGGATGAGTATGACTGCCGGAATGGCCGACAGCTTGATGCCCAGCAGAGTCATGGCGCCGAAGATCTGGGCCAGCGAGGCCAGAACGCTGAGGATCACCAGAAGGGCGGCCCACACAGAGAGCAGGAGCAGGGAGACCAGTACCAGGGCGGCGAGGAGCACGCAGGCCAGGATCATGGCCAGTGAGGAGCGCAGGGTCATGTACTGCTCCCAGAAGATGAAGGGAATGCCTGGCGATAAATAATCTGAGTGTTAGCCGCGCTCCATGTATGCAGCACTACGTTGAGACTCACCCGATGGATAGTTGGGCAGGCCAAAGCCCTCGTACTTGACGCTCAGGTCGCGAATATGACCTATCAGGGTCTTGATCTGCGAGGTATCTGTTAGTCCGTGCAGGTAGAAGGGCATCTGAGCGTAGACCAATGGCAGACTCTTGGGTATCTTAAGATCGTACTCGTTGGGTTGGTGAAAATACTGGCGCGGTTCCGGATACAATTTGCCCTGTAAGAATGGAGATGCACATGCGTTATGGTAATCTTCAACAGAGGAATCCCTATTATTTTAGGAACTTAGGAACTTATAAGGAGACCCACCTGAGAGGCTCCGTAGGCGAAGACATCGTTGGTGGCCCATGCCGACAGATAGTTGTAGAAGGCGCGTTGGTTGATGATGCCATCGCTGTTGACCAGGCGGTTGGTCAGAACCAGCTCCTTGTCCACGGGGTTGTCCACATGGCCGGTTTGCACGATGAGCTTGTAGGCCAGGATGGCGTCGCTGCTGGCGTTGGGGAACCAGCACTCCTTGGTCAGCCGCCCGTCGCGGTACTCCTCGTCGAATATCTTCTGCAGATTACCCAGCCACTCGCTGAACAGCAGCAGCCAGAAGTCCGGCAGTCCGCCGTTGTCGTTCTTGATCACATGCGGCACCCGCACGAAGGAATCATGGTAATCCCGCAGCAACTGCTGCTGGGTGGGATACTCGAAATTGCCCTGGGTGACCGCGTACATGCTGTAGAAGCCGAAGAGTCGGGTTTGGGCATCCAGGAACTTGTGCTCGTTGCTGTCCTTGGGCACCAGGTCAATGATGTCCAGGCCATCCTGGAGGCGCGTGGAGGCATACAAGCTGGATATGAGGGCCGCCAGGAAACCCATGACGGTCAGGAACTTCACCCAGCTGCGCATGAGGAAGGGTGTGTAGTGCTGGAAGGCGAAGTTGGCCAAGGAGAAGGAGGCCAGGGAAGGACTGCTGCCAGGGCTGACTGCCCTCTGTTCCAGCAGAGGATTCTGGGCGGGCAGCGGCACCCGGTTGTTGTTACAGCTCTTCGGATGCCGGGCGCCACGTCCGTTGTTGTTGTTCAGCGGCAGCACCGGAGGAGCCACCTTCGGCTGTTCCTTCCACACCGGGAAACAGCAGCAGAAGATGTCCGCCCTGCCGGCGGTGCGCCTTCGCAGATCCAGCGAAATCATGGCCGGAAACACCAGCAGAGCCGCCGCCAAATTGGAGCACATCACGATGGCTGCCTGCAGGCAGAACACCTTCAGAGCCGGCACCGGAATAAAGGCGGCCGCAAAGAAGGATCCTGCCGTGCTGCAGGCACTGAACAGGATGCTCGGCCCCACTTTCTTGAGGATCAGCTTGGTCTGCTCCCGCCGATTGCTCTCCGCATAGGCAGCGGTCAGCATGAAGATGTGATCCACGCCCAGGCCCAGCGCCAAGAACGGAACCACCTGGGTGCTGGCGGCGTTGAAAACGATTCCAAGCAGGGCTGACAAGCCCAAGCCAGCGGCGGTACTGAAGCACATGAGCAGCACTCCGGCCACGCCCACGCTGCTCTGGCCACGGACGGGATCCCTCCAGCGGAGGAGCGTGCAGAAGGCATACAGAACGGTGACGGCCACGCCAATGACAATGGACAAGGCGCTGGGATGGGAAAACTTGGCCAGGATGTCGTCCAGGGCAGCCGAGCTGAACACGTAGATGTCGTAGTTGGTGGCGATTCTCGACTGCTTGCGCAGCAGCTGTTCCACCTCCCGGGAGAAGTTGCGCTGCCAGGCGTTCAGCACCTCCGCGGCCTTCTCCTGCGTCCAACCGAGGTGGTGCACCTTGTAGTTGTCCTGCCACTGGTCGTACATTTCCTTCTCGGTCATCAGCTGCACCACCGACTGCAGGGCCTGGGCCTTCCTCAGGTGACCGCTGCGGTTCCTCTTCGCTCCGCCCACAATCAGCTCCTCCGGCCAGTGCATGTGCTTCGCCGCATATCCGTAGCAGCCTCCGGACAGGATGGCTCCCACGTCCGGCGGCTGGGTGCTGTTCTTGTTCGGCGCCGTGTCCGGGCAGTTGGGATTCAGCGGGTTCAGGCAGGGCTTCTCCATGTAGCCGCTGCCAATGGCCGCCCGCTTCATGTACTGCTCCACGGTCTCGAAGTCGAAGCTGATCTTCTCCTCGGACATCTTCTGCTTCATGTACTGCATCACAGAGGCGGGGTTCAGCGTGGTCCACAGGAGTCGTTGGTTGAGGCCTCTGTGGAGTGGGTAGCATGATGCGGAAAGTAATGGATTAGTTGCGTTAGGGTCAATTCCTAAATATGAACAAAGGAGCACTGTTCGTGGAAGAAAGGAGCACCCACAAACCGCCAAGGTTGTAGCTATCGACTACTTACGGTATGACGACCGCCGATTCCGGGCCCAGAAGCTGGCTTCCCTCCCAGAAACAGTCCAGCGGCGTGATGATCGAGCACGGGATGAGGTGGCGCAGGATCTGCTCGATGTAGTAGATGCCCTCGAAGGAGGGCGTGCTCGGCATGTTGCACATGTCGCGCAGCCCCCACTCGGTGTCGTAGAGGTGCACCTTGACGGCGGTGGCCTTGACCAGGACCTCCAGGTGGGCCAGCAGCGCCTGCGGATGCAGGACGGAGGCGTTCGGGTCGTGGGTCGTCTGGATGAGCAGCTGGTGCGTGGCCGACTCGTCCTCGCCGATCGTCTTCTGCGTGTAGGCCAGCTCCGCCTCCAGCCGGCCGCCCTCCTGGATCCACAGCTGGTGCACCTTGGAGTGTATCTGGGCGCTCTTCAGGCCGACGCAGAAGGTGCTCAGCACCAGGATCGCCACGAACAGCACCTTGCCCGCGTGCTTCTGCACGGAGCTGCCGAGGGTTTCGAGGTGGGACTGGAATACTGATCGCAGATAGATCGCCGTGCGGCTGCCACGCGCCTTGCCCTGCAAAATACGGAGCACGGAATACGGACTTTAGCATTTAGTTGTGGCTTTATTTTAGACCTACTCCCCCACTCCCACTCCCCGCTGCCATAAATAACGCATTAAAATTATAACGAAACAGCGTGTGGCCATATAATTTATGTGCCCTGCTCCCAACGAAGTCCATCCACACATGGGTGTGGCATGAAAATGTTGCTCTGGGCCGATGTTTAAATATGAAGAGCAATTTGGGGACAGCCAGCTTCTGCTACTAAACTTAATTAAGCTATAAACAGTTTGCCCACTGCCCTCTGGTTTCTTAAAACTATGCCATGTCGTGTCCGTGAATTCCTTGCGTGCCAACCCCTCCCCACGCCCATGCCACCGGACCCCACCCAAAGCCCCCACTCCAGATCCCAGATCCCAGATCCCGAATCCAAGCCGCGGAACCACAAAAACAACACAGACGCCGCTGTCGTCATTGGCGGGCTGAAAAAAGGCGAACCTATAATCGCCTGCTTGGCAATTGGATCGATCGCTGCTCAGGCTTTAGGCCTGGCTCGAACTGGGCTCCACTCCGCTGCGAGTCGAATTTCGTGCTGCTGCTCCATTCTTCAGCTGCTGCAGCGTTGCACGGAAACTTAGCCCCTGCCCCTTTCCAAAAAAAGAAAAATAAAAGAAGCATGAAAAAAATAATAATGAGGCTCGCGCTAACGCTAACGTCTCAATCGAAGTTTTAGCCCAACAATCAGAGAAACAGTGGTGCCAGCGAATGTTACACGGAACTGTTGGCATTACAAAGATCAAATTCTGAGCCTTAAAGTCTCAACTAAAGTGCCATTCATTGTGCTGCTGCCTCTTACTACGATAACTAGTAGTCTCAATGAGGCACCTTGAAAATATTTACTATATTTACAATATTTTTACCAACATAAATTCCTGAAATCCCTGGAGCCCACTGTGCAGCAACTGAGGCACACCCAGCCAAGTCGGGCATCGGGCCTCCAATAACGCATTCCGCACAGACCCAAACTCGAATCTTCTCGAAGTTGGGCTCCTCGTTCTGGCGTCTCTTCGCTGCGGCCGCCCTTTATCGCTTTTCCCAGATTTTTCCCGGGCCAAGTCAGGTTGTGGCCATCGTGGCAGCACACAGAAATGGCTTTATTGTTGGGTCGCTCAGCCGAGCGTTTTACGACTACCGTTAAGATACATGCATACAAACGTGCACATATGAACCCCGTCCAAGGGGTTTCCGTGCTGAGGATCCGGGAGGATCCTGCACTTCCTGCCGCTTGTTTATGCAACCCAGTTAGCGGTACGCATGGATATTCAGGCACTTCCGCAACGCCAGGAAAATGAACATCAAACGCGGCGCGCTCAACTTTGTCGCCATTAATTAAGTCGTTGGCGGCACATCCACTTTGAGACTGCCTGCGGCGACCTGTTCGTGGAATTTTTCCATAATTTTCCCGTCCGAGGTGCGCAAACAAAAGATGCACACGATTCTAGGAATCGCCGGCCGCAAAAATAGCACTGCTGCCGCTGCATGGGCCCCTTGGGGCGGCCCATAAATATAAAAATAAAGTTAATCTAGATTTGGCCGGCATTCCGCCTCCAGTGGCTCGCAAACTGTGTGGCTCAAAATTGAGCCATCAACGCTTGTCAGCAGCCGTCTCTTTCGCTCCGCTCGAGCCCTCTCTTTCGAGGCCTTCGCAAAACTGCTGCTCGAGCTGTGTGACATATCATCAATCTTGGGCTGCTTGTGCCTTGCGTGCCACTTTTCCCTGCTCTCTTCCCTCGGACTCAGATTCAGATTCAGATGCGGATTCGGACTCGGACTCGGATTCAGTTTTGCCCACCCCCGCAGCTCTGGCTCGCTGTGAGGAAATGTCACGCATTGATTTATGATCCTGCCCGGGGTTTCCTATGCTGCATTTTCAAATGAAAATGCCAGCTCTTTGTTGCTGCTGTTCAGCGACAGCTTCATTAGAAATGCGCACACACAGCCGTCGGAGGTTCTCCAGCCTCCCTAATCCGTTGCCCAGGAACCGAGGATTGAAGACGGGCTCAAAGCCCGGTCCCACGACGAATGGGATGGCCGAAAAAGACGAAAACAGTTGGGAGCAGCAGGTGCAGGTAGAGCGGGAATGTCGGGCACAAATGTATCTCAAGTACACGGAGAAAAATCCACGTCTCAACTTATCTTAGATGATCAAATCAGGAAGGATTATACCAGAACTTGAAAAGAAATGGCGATATCTTTACTTGGGCTTATATTATATTTCTAATTCGAGCCGTGCCCATGTCTGAAATCTGTGTGTTTGAAGTTCTCCGTGCCGTTCTGTAAACAACCTCGAAATCTCCGCATCACGCATCACGCATCAATCAATCAAAAGACCCGACACATCAACTGGCGCGGCAAAGGCAAAAATCGAATTTCCTGCGGCCCCCCAGAGCGCCCGACTACTTAATTACACGGACCGCTTCGGGAAGCACTATAAATTTGAAAAGTATATAAAAACTTTTCCATGCCATTTGGAAATCTGAAAAGCACTTGAGTGCGGCTCGTACACGAGTATGGTGCGTTGGGCCATAAAATATGAGCGCACCCAGTTGTGCCGCAATAAAAATCGAATGCAAAACCACAAAAAACCGCATTTTTAGCATAAAATGAAATTCAATATGGCAGACCACCCAGACGAATCGAATATGAATAGGGCATCTATGGAATTGTGTATATGGATATGCGGACAGGCGTTTCCATTGCGGGCCGAATTTATGGATTGTGCGAGAGCGTGAATCACTTGCGGGGAATCTTTTGAGATCTTTTGGGATCTTTTGGGATCTTTTGAGATCTCTTGATTCCAACTCAAGGGATTACTGATGACTGCTCCATATACGGCATCTCCGATCCGGTGGGTCGTCGCAGCTTTCCCATGTTTCTCACGTAAGCGTGTGCCATAAAACTTGTAGCTACCATAAAAGTTATATGCCGCTTGATAACGTTTGTGAATACGAAATCCACTGCAGTGCCACATCCGATCTTGCGTGTATCTCATGGTATCTGCTCCGTTTAAATGGAGGAGTGTTTTGTATATTCACATGCCATTCTCACAGCTGCGGAGGCTGTCAAACGAAATAGCTGTGGAAATGGATATAGTGCGTCACGGATGGGTCTATTTATTGTTTATTTTTAGCACGGATATGGTATTTGTTACTACATTTAGCGCTTCGCACAAATTATCCCGTCCGCTGGGCGCCATAAAGGACCACACACGGAACGCGTTGGACAGCAGAAGTAAATTGATTTCGAGGCAATTAAAAATGAGGCCCAAACGAATGCGAAACCGTTGAATGCAAATGCCCTGTTGCCGCCAATTTATGGCGCCCCCAAAACGTGACTAGCAAGCCGTCTGCTGCATTTACTACCATTTTATGCTCTTTACTTTTGCAACGAGCGCGCCGAAAATACATACATACATATTTGCATGCCCGTAAAGCGAAATCGTTAAAAAAGATTTGAAGGTCACGGTGCGGCTCAGGTGAGCGGCCATGCAGACGGTTTACAGTTAACTCCAGAAGCGCCAGGTGCAAAACACAAGGGGACCACCGGCCTGGATACCCTGGACACCCGGTTATTTTCCCTCTCTGGGGGCAGACTGTCAAGAAAGTTTTGTAATCACTTCGATTTCAACTGAAGCACAGTTCACCTGCCCTGCGCTCTGCGCAGGCCGTAACAATTTTAATTTCTTTATTATTTCGTCTGAAAATCGAAAACGCAGCCTACCTGGCCGCCGGCCTCACAGGTACACACGCACTCCACTCCACTCCCGATCCCGATCCCGATCCATGCCGCTCGCCATCGTATCGTATCGTATCGTATCGAGTTTGTGTGTCCGTTCAGCGGAGTTTTGTCCGTCCGTCCGCCTGTCCGTCCGTTAACTGCTTTTTCAGTGAATTCCGTGATTATTGCTTGAATGTTTCTTTCCGGTATTCGCTCTCTGTCACTGTGTCTGCAGTATACCTTTTCTGGCGCGGCTCTAGGTCTTGATCGCAAGTAAGCCCCTCTCTGGGGTTTCGAGTTTTTGGGCCTGCGTATAGGTATGGGTACGGGTGTGGGTATGGGTGTGGGTATGGCTATATGGGTACGGGTACGACAGCGTGCTGTGTGGTCGAGTTAATGTCTTCATAATTCTCCCGATTTTTCTTCTCTCTCTGTCGGGCTGTTGTTATGTCTTGCTTCGCCGAGACCTCAGACTGATGAAGACAATAACAGTTTTATGTGCGGCTCGTCTCTCGACCAAAGTCGTTGCCGTCCCGTCCCTAATGAAGCCCAAGCTGTGGCCGCCAGTACAACAGCATTTCGTGTTTTTTCCTCGCTTTATTTTCATTTTTTCCCTCACATTTTGGATTTCGTATTTTTTTTGTATCTTTTGAGTTGTTTTTTGTGAGTTCCAGTTCCCCGCGCCAGCTGCAGATGGCAGATCAAGTCAAGTTGGCCACGTTGGTGCGTTGAGTGTGTGCGGCCCCGGCAGATGAAGCTGTCAATTGTGGGATCACTGTGTGGGAGTTATGTGGGCCATTGGGTTCATTCGAAGGGGAAATGAGTTCAAACCCCTGATAATGGGTCGAAGGATTATGTAAAGCGGCACTGCTGCGTTTTTATGAATGGGGCGAGCCCGTGCAATCCGATTAAGAGTTCAAATGAATATAGTATCTAAGGCCCGCTTGGAACTCACTAAACGCGAAGAGAAGTTGGCTCATGCAGTACCAACAAAACGAGTAATACGAATTTTCCCAGCCATATTCAAATGACATTTCCCAGAAGTGAACATTTCTGGGCGTGCACACCTTATCGTGTTTTGCTTTCAACACGCCCCCAGCATGTCAAATTACAGTTAACTTGTTAAGCACTTCCCATCTATGTATCTCAAATGTATCTCCGCCGGTGAACCCTAAGCCGGAAACGCCTGTAGGCGTGAGATATCTTCATCGACATTGTTCGGCGGCCTTCTGGGAAGCGAAATCCCGTCGATGGATCTATACTACCCTGCTGAAAGGGCACAGCAATTATGCAGGTATCGTCCCGCCGACTATCTGTGTCACTCCTTGGGGGAGTTTGCTCAAGGATTACTCTCCACTCTCCACTTGAGATGCAGACTCACCCTCGCCCCTGCGTTCGGTCCAGTCCTTTGATCTTTCCTTTCCGTCCTCGATTTTGTTTCTGGTATTTCGTGTTCGTAAATATTTCATAAGCATTTAATTGTATGGTTCTGACTGTATTTTATTTGTGTGGCTATTGCTATCTGAACTCCCTTCGCCACTTGAAAATATCAAATAACAAATATTGATCGCGAGTGTGACAATGATTTATTTGCCTTACACCTACCGCGCTCGAGATCTTATCAAACAGATAGCGATCTGAAAATTATAATATTTGACTTACGGTCTGAGGCGGCCTATCTGGCTGAGGTTGGGGTTTTGATTAAATATTGAAGTTACCTACAGAGTTGATTAAGCCACAAGAAGAGCGTCTGACTTTTACAGACGACAAATTTTATCAGAAAGTTTCATAGCCAAAAAAAGATAAGCAATCCTTTTATCTGAATTTCACTTTAAAGTTCTCTGTTTCTCCATCTGCAAAGAAATGTGCAACTTTCGTGTGTACTCCAATAATTAGGATGCTCCTGCTGATAGTCAATTTCAAAGTTTGTGCCGATAGGCTACTGGTTTTTGTTTTTGAAGATGTTTCCTCTTGCTCTTGGATATGTCAATTTGATAAATGTTTGCCCCTTGTCTCCGTGGATGCCACAAATATTTGTGTTTGTGTTTGTTTTTCGTGAGCAGTTGTGAAAAAAGCGAAGCGGACACGGGTTCGCCGGACATCTCCCGGCATGACTAAACAAATTTATAGCCCACTGGGAACGAAGACTTCTTCAAAATGCCGCCAATGTTGCTCAACTTCCTGTGCAAAGTGTGTGCGTTTCGGTGTGAGTGTGTTTGCCTTACAATTGGCACAGCAAACGGGCAAAGCATAGTGGTGGAGTGGAGCGAGGAGGGGAAGGGGGTGGACAAGCGATTTCATTCATGAATTCATATGTATCTTATAGATACAACGAGCTCTGTCGAGTACATGGGCTGCATCGATAGTGCGGCATTGCCATAAATGAGATTTCAGCCTGTGCGATTTCAGTCGCCGGACTTAGGGCAAATAATAAATAAATATCGGCGGACAGCTCGATCGGATGGATAAATGCAGCTATGAGATACTCTAAGTCAAAACAAAAAGTGGAATGATTTGTGGTGCACACATGCAAGCACGACTCAGCAAGTAAAAATAGATGAAAGTGTTTTCTTTGGAAATGCATTTTATTCCCTAAGGAATTCCGTAAACAAAATCCAAAAATAAGTTATCTACCATATGCTAGAAATATATATTTTAAATAAATCAAAAATGCTACTAAACGGGTAAAATCACTTTCTGCTTAAGCAAATCCAAACGATTGAGAGTTGGGCGCCAAATGTTTATTATGTAGGTATATGGATAATAAGGTTTAGTGGCCAGCAAATAAGTATACAAAATTAAATTCCTGGAGTAAGTATTTTAATAATATATAAAAACCTCCATCTACAGACAAACTTTATCACCGATTCGTTATACCCTCAAGTAGATCAGCTTGGTTGACTAAGTAATTCTCAGCTTCATTTGGTATGCATATCATGAATTAAAACGTCATCCTTTCGAAGACAACGCAGACCTCCCAGCAGCAAAAATTAAACTTTTTCCAGAGAAGTAAATAAACAAAAGTAATAATAATAATAATCGCGTTCGGTAATTTGCATACTCGCCAAAAAAGAGAAGCAAGCACTGCGAGCCCTCGCCAGCTTTGTTAGACGATTTTAATGTCTTAATATATTTCGTTAAATTGAGTCATTAAAATAAATCGCCATCGACGATGATGATGATGATGACGACGACGACGACGACCACAAAAGACGCTGACGATGTCGGCGCCATCACGATCGATCGTTTGCCACAACTTTCCAGTGGAGTTCAGGATGGGGCAGAGTCAAAAGCACGTTACAACCGAGCCCCGAGAGACTTTACGAGAAATAATTGAGATGCACACACACACACACACACACACACACACTCCAGCGGAGAGGGCAAAAACAAGAGGAAACCCAACTCGGAGGGGCAACGGCGGGCGAAACGGGGGAACAACAACAGAGCAAGACACGCCACGCGGTCGCCAAGGAACTGCAACTGCAACAATGATGAAGACATCAAGCTGTAAAAAGCATCAGCGAACCAACGAGAAAACTTGAGGCGGTCCACACAGAAAAATTGAGTTTTCCTCAAGCTGCTACTGCATCCGCATGCAAAAGATACGTAGTATCTTAAAATTAGTAGTATCGTAGTATCGAATTCCACTATCGTAAAGTAAGAAGGTTCAAATCTGCGCTGTTTGGCAACGCTTGCATAAAGCCATTGCATTTGAAATATTCCTAAATATGTGTTTGTTTTCAGTGTGGTGGCACACAGTTTGACGGTCACTGCTTGAGCAGCGGCAGAGGCAGCGGCAGCAACAACAAAGCGCGTGCGTCAGTGAAATTTTTTCCTTGCCTCTTTTCTTTTTTCCGCTGCTTGGGCCACCCGCATTCAATGGCCCGATCCAAACCCGAAAAACGATCCCTGGTTGCTTCATTTGCATGGGTGGGAATGAGAACAGCGAACTGAAATGCTTTTGGCAACGGATATGGCTTTAACTCTTTTTAGAGATTAAAACTATTTCGGATGTTCTGAAGCTGCAAGATCGTGTTAGCAATCACTTACAAATTCAAATTAAAAATATTTAAAAACTAATGAAATATGAGCGCCCAAGTATATCGCCTTTCATTTATAGACTTACAATTAATCGCATACTGCAGAGCCAAAAAGCAAATTGTTTCGAAATTATATAGATTACTCATTACGTCACGCACGCTTCTAATCAATCTGCGGAGAAATCCCAGCCGAAGTCGCTTCACAACTCGTATCACAGAGCATCTGGGGAGCGTTGAGTGGGGCGGTAAGGGTGGCCAATGGCAGTCCAGCCAGCAGCATCACGTACTAAATGACTCTCGCGGAGACCTCGGCGCCCACCCATGTCGGACGGGCACACAGATACGAACCCACACCAGCGTGCCAGAATACTGGGCAAGTTGTTGCTGGCGTTGTTTATTATTTTTGCTGCGGCTGCTAAAGCTTTTTGCCTTTTGCCTTTTCGGCTGTTTTGTCGGATTGCTGGACGCAACTCCTGCTGCTGCCGCTGCTGCCCAGTTTTTGCCTAGCTGTTTTTGGCGCTCGCCGCAGTGGCAGTTGCAGTTATGGTTTCGGTTTCGGTTTGCGGTCGGGCCGCGGTGCACAGTAGCCCCAATGCAATGAAGTTGTCTGTGGATATGTCGGGCTGGGATCGGTGGAGAATCGACTACGAAAGTCCTGCTGTGTGTCCACGTCTGCGCAGCGAAAATAGATGTGGACGGATGGCGGTGCACAGAGAATAAATACTAACAAGATTGGTAAAACTTCAAGTTTATTCTAGTTTTGGACTGTAGCGAAGTGGGTATTCATCCGCTTTTACGGCGAATGGAAAAAATGTCCATATCTGTAGGTAAATCCTCCACGCTTTTTAGGTCTAGAGAATGAAATAGCAAAATTAGCATATAATCCGATTGGCGTGGATTTCAACTAATCACTGTAATTAATAGGCTGCCCGGCAAACGAACTTCAGACAACTATATTAACCAGGGATCGAGCAGAAGAAAACGAAACGAATGAAATGAAATCGAAACGACTGGCGAAGAAGACATCAGCGACAAAAAAACGCGAAAAATATTGCGAGAGATATTGGCAATAAAATTTATTGAAATCTGTCCCCGCGACTTAATGGCCGCATTAAACAAAAGTCGCTGCGCTTCGGCTTTACAGTCGAACTTCTACATCACGGCTGAATATTCATACAACATTAATTGTAAAATTTAACTAGACGGAGTAATGTAAATAAATGATCCAACATTTTAAAATCAGCTAAATACGTCAAATCATTTTCTTAATTTAAGGAAAAAGGGATTGCTAATAAAGATACCTAAAACCCAAATTTGCCATATGAAATGCTTTCGCTTAAAGCTCATAAGGCTGTTCCCCATACGATTCAGGAATATTGCAGAACATGACTATCCTACATAGTGGAAGTGCACTGTGGTTGGGCACTCACCTTATCTATCTGATCGAGCGCCACTTGGGCGTCCACCCAGCTGGTGCGTATGTAAAGATCCGAGAATAATTTCTCATCGACCACATCGCCGTGTGTGTCCGGAACGCGTGGGAGGCTGTCGCGGTCCATTATGGTTATGTTTATAGCCGGATTCCGGTCGGAATCGCGTGGCGGAGATGTGCAGATGGGAGTGTGCTGTGGGATCGGTCTTTCTACAGTGCCTGCCGTTTGTCTGCGTCCGGGAACTGAGACTTGGGAGGCCGTGAACGGATTGTTCGTGGACTTTCGGTTCGATTAATTGTTATTGGAATCTCGTATTTTGTTTGGCTGCATTTTGCACCGCACTCCGCATTTTTATTTTTAATTATTTTGTATTCTTTAATGAAGAGACGCTCTCTCCCGCGCTCTCGCGCTCACTCGCTGAGCACGCTGTGTATCTGAGCTCTCGTTGTGTTGTTTGGTTTTGTTGTGATTGCTGGCTTCGCTTTTGCTGGGTTTTTTTGACGATTAAAACGCGGTTTTCGGGTTTTATCTTGGGCACAATTTCTCAGGGGAATTTGACAGAAATTTCACACATCATTTACACATGGAAAAGCGGCAGACGGACAACTCACGTATTCGGTTTTCTCTCTCGCCTTTCGCTCTTTTACCTTTACTTTACTTTGCACTTGGCGACGCACACACACAAACACTGGCTGGTTGGCTGGCTTTTGTTGTTGCCTGGCATTTAATCCATGAACTTCGCCTCGCATCCGTGAGGTACAATATCTTAGCTTTTCCACGAGTTCTGTGATATCTATCTTGTTAGTATACCACACACAGAGAGTGCCAGTAGTCGGAAATACGAATAACACGTCGTCGCGCTCCGCACTTACAACCGTTTCGTTCGAGGATCGCACGCAGTCTGAGAGATGTATCTGTATCTCGTGGATGCGGCACGCCAGCCAGGCCAACAACTTCATTAGGCGAGCGCGCGCCGCTGTTTCTCTCTCTCTCGCTCTTCAGGCGTCTGTGTGCACCGTTTTGCGCCTGTGTGCGTGGGCGACACTAACACTCACTCATAGACGCTCTCCCCACTCTCTCTCGCTCTCTTGTATCGTGTGCGGCCATTTTG
Organism: Drosophila erecta; assembly: GCF_003286155.1. NCBI lineage: Eukaryota > Metazoa > Arthropoda > Insecta > Diptera > Drosophilidae > Drosophila > Drosophila erecta. The sequence goes on from NW_020825200.1 coordinate 18,414,142, forward strand.
GTTACAGAACGCTCTCTGCGAGGGCTGATTTAACGGTAGCTCAGCACAGAAAATACCGAGGGGTGTTTCAAGAGTTTTTGCGAGAAAATACCAAATTTGGTGTGGACAATTTATAACTTATTTATAATTTTCAATAAATAATAGCCATTAAAAGCATTCTTAATATTACCATTTAGTATTCTCTTTAAGTGAAAATAAATTCCTTACTGTTTAAAAAATGACTTGGTAATATTGAAGCTTTACTCATTAATATGGGGACTGTTTTATCTATTCTTAATTTTTGGGCATACGAATTTATTGCTTGGACCTCACAGTTTACTTTTAGATATACAAATAAAATAAGAACTATAATATTAGCTGTGTAGGTCTAATTTGCCCAGATAGCTCCACCACAAGCACGCTAATTTCGATTGTTGTTATTTGTTTTTTGCACGGCCCACCCAAAGTGCTTTGGCTGCTGGTTTGTTGTTGCCACTGTGGTTTATTTTCGCTGCAGTGGGGACCACCCAAAAATAAATGTGTTGCTGCCTTCATTAAACTGAAACCGCCAAGCGTTGTGGGTGGTCCCCCACCCAACCGCTTCGCTCTGCCGACGTCGGCCTTCAGCGTCGGCAGCGCTGCTCAGTGGAGCTTTCGTCTCCGTGTTTATGTGTGTGTGAGTGCATTTGTTTGGGGGAAGCGCGTGCGTGGCAGGCTGCGGCTGGATGTGTGTGTGAGTGTTCGTGCCGCGAACTGTTGGCAAATTTGTTAGCTTTACATTGCCTGTGTTGTTGGTTTTATGGCTGTTGTTGCTGGCCCATGCGCTGATGTCTGTTTTTGCATGTTCCGATGCTAAGTTATGAGCGGCAGGATGTTTTTGCTCTTCCCTTGCCATTGTTTTTGCAGCTTCTTCGCCCCATGAATCTGAAAGATGCGACGGGTTATGAGTTTGCGAGGACCACACAAGTTGAGATGTTTTCGCGGCAAATTAAAACGCAGAAAAAATTGTACGTCTATTAGTCGAAGGTCTTTAATATTTCCTCTAAAATAGGCTCATATTACGACTTTTTGTAATCGAATTTATTTATTTTTTATTCTTTAATATTTCTTTCGAAATATTCCTGTTGGAAATGAAAAAGAAAACCGTGCCAGTTATATCCTTTCATTTTACTGTGAGGTAAAGAACTAAACTACATTAAATAATATTCTTTATCAATTCATAAAAATTAAAATACTTATGGAGTAAACTATTTTAAATGCGACAATTCACTGGTAACGCAAAACGTTCCTTAGTGTGCACCGTGAATTTAAACCTAATGACATGTGGGCATAAAAACTCTTGGATTTATGAATGGAAATGCATTTGCTTCTGGTATTTCTCCGCATTCCACATTTTCCCTTTCCATCGGAGGCAACAACAACGAAGTAAACAAATAAAAACTCTTCAGAACGACCGAAAAAATTGGCGCTCGCATCTTCAGCTCCATGGAAATTCAAATTGAATGCAACTGCATAGTCATCGTGCTCCCCTCGTGCCCCCTCACTCTAGCTCTCTCTTTCAGGGAGAAGGAGAAGGAGTGGGAGACGGAGATGTGAATGTGAATGTGGACCCACCACCAAGCGAGCTATTACAATCAACAAACAACAACTCTCTCTCTAACTCGCTCACCTGAACTAACGTTGCAGCACATCCATTTGTGGTTCTCTCTCTCTCTGTCTCTTCAAGCTAATCGCTCCCTCACCGCCGTTTTCCTTCCTCCCACCACCTCCCGCTCACTCTGCGTGTGGCGCATTTTGGCGACATGGGCGGCATTTTTTTCTCCAACATGCATATTTTAGCTTTATTTCGCTCTCCCAAGCTTGCGCCATCTTTGGTTGGCTCTCGAGTTTTTGCTCTCCTCTCAATGACTTGCACTTCGTTTGGCTGTCGCTTGATTCGCATGCAGCTCCAATTCCCCAAGAGAGATGAAATGAGAGGGAGAGATTTCAGATTGAGAGATTGATATTCACACGCACGCTCACACACACAAATTCAGCGTCTGTGTGGCGGCAGCTGCCAATGGACCACCAACGAAGCACAGTTCGCTTTGAGAGCTTCATTTGCCGTTTCGGGGATAGTGGGAGAGCCGGAGAGATGGGGAGAGAGCTGCGGAGCAGCAGGGGGAGACGGAAATGTTGTTGCTTTTATGGCTGGAGTGGAAGTTTGGATCACTTCTTTGGCCGCCTGGAAGCAAAAACAGCTCTTAATCGGCGTTGATCCACGCTCAAATATCATTCACGTTTCCTAGTAACATCGCGTCGGGCTCTGTAATGAAAAGTGATTGGCGTACTTTGAGGCGCCTTAATCCTCCATATGTACAAATATTTATACATCGCCCCAATTCGGGATTGTAAAAGTGTAGTATAAAAATATGACTATTCTTAAAACTCCAAAGAATTACCACTTAATCTAGACTAAGGTAGTAGACAAATGTTAATTTCTTTCTATGGCTTGTAGAATTTATATTTATGAGGAATTTATACAAGGCATTGCCCTAAAAAGTGAATGATTCCAACGGTTGCTCTCGCCCATTGCTTAAGCTGGATTCTAACCCTGTTCTGCTCGCTCCACTCTCCGCTTTCTCTCCCTCCTTCGGCGACTTTAACGACAGGCTGTTTGTTTATAATCGTATAATGTCTTAATTTATAGGGCAGCGTTGCCTAGACCTCAGCTGATACACAATCCCCCCGACCCGCTCGCCGATCTCCGTGGCGATGCAATTGCATTTGTCATTGGCCTATAGCGCCATTACCATTATCCGGCTGGTTGTTTCACTGGACTCTCCTTTTTCCACCGCCACAACCCATTCACAAGGACTGCATTAAGAGACTTATGGCGATCTTGCACGGGATTCAATGACGCCAAAGGTTTCTACCTCAGATTTCTTTTGTAGTTTAGCTATGTACATATAGATTTAAATATATTGATGCATAGTAAGGCTATAAATATATCAATTTAAAGGTTATTATATTCGCTTATTTGTGTTTGATCACCACATTTGGTACTTGCAATTATTTTCTGTGTACCTCTTGCACAAGCCACTCACAGCTTAACTGCATTTGCAGTCGCGGAGTGCACGCTAAATGTTGACGTCGCTGCCGCATTATTGCGGTGCATTTAATGTAATAATTACTATTTGCCACCGGTAATACGTAGGCCGCGACTCCGAGTCCCCAGCGAGATGGCGTGTGTGGTTGGGGCGACTCCCCTTCCTCCTTCCCCTTCCAGTTCCCCCGATGGCTCCGTATCCCGATCCCCCGGTGCCTGCGGTCTGGGTTTGGGTTAACTCGTTATCTTGGCGTCGGTTTTTGCGGTTGGCTCTGCGATCTGGGGGACCAGATCGGACTGGGCCTGGAACTGGGATCGGATCGGATCGGCTGGGTTCGTTTATACGTGTAATCAACCGCCACGTCCAACGGCGACCGGCGACCGGCAACCGGCAACCGACATCACCAACGGAGAAACTGGGGAACTGAGCAGTCTGCCCCCGCCCCTCGACGGTGTGTGTGGCTTTTCCAGCTTCTTGTGTGGTCCTGCCAGGCTTTCAGCTCTGCTCCTCGCAGTGCACTTGGCAAAAATAATGGGCACACATTGCAGCATTATTTGTTATAAACACCGCCTGCAATTAAGAGTTTTTCTGGCTCAAAAGGAAAGTCATAATAAGTCATAATAAATAAGGAAAGAATTGCGATAATTTTGGCTCGTGTTCTATGGCCATCTAATTATTTAGGGTTAGGACTTAAATTGTGCAAGTGCACGGTGAAAAAGCTCTCTAAAAAATAAAATAGCATTTTCTAATATCGCGACCACACTTTGGTTGTATTGCTTTTACTTCGTTACCTAATATAGTTTCCTAATTTAGTTATCTAATTTTTAAAAAACCGTTTATCAGGTTTATTAATAGAAACTCACCCAAAATTTGTTCAGCAGAATATGTTCGTTTTTCTGCGTGTAACCCCACGTTCCATCCTACTCAACTTCGAACTGGGACTATTTCGGCTTCGGATTTTGTTTTCGCTGGACTTGGCTCTTTTTTTGCGCGGTACAGATCGATGGGTTTTGGGTTATCACTGAGTGAACCCACGCGTGGTGACATTTCCACCAGAGGTGCTCGCTGGTGGCCCCTCAGATTTTGGGAGGCTTATAAGGTGGGAATTAATTGGCAGCAGTAACTAGTAACTCAGTACTAACTAACTAACAAACTACTGCTAATTCCATATATATTTTGAAGAGGATTTTAAGACCCCATACTATGATTGATTGGCAATATAACTTTGCTTTCTGCTCTACATTAAGATGATCATTTTGAGAACCCAATTTGAGATGAACCATCCGACATTGCAATGTTCGCCGATCCCTTTGAGATGCCCGCTGCAGGTCCCCAACCCATAAATTCGCTCGTAGTCCCCGCTCCGCCGACATCAGTTAAGCTCAGCGCATAACCCTTTTTGAAGTCGGATGTGTTAATGTGGCTGCAAGACGATAACGACAATGAGCGGGACGGAGGCGGGCCAACAACAAGCTTAAGATAGATATAGGAGTAAGGCGATAAGCCGGAACGTCACCGGGTCTGCTGTCGTCGTCGTCGTCGAATCCACGGAGATCGTGGAAAAATCCGGGGAGCTGGCGGGTGCAACGGGCTGGGAGGCGGAGGCGAAGAATGTCGACGCATGCGTTTTGCGTTGGCTGTCAAATTAATTTCACCCGCTGCCCCAACTGCGATTCCGGCGACCATGACGACACTGCGACTGCGTGGGCGCTTTGGGCCAACCTTGTTGCCCTGCACCACCACAACCGCCGGCGGAATTTACATAAACACAGTGCTGGTCAAGAGAAAATTGAACTATAGCAATATATAGCGGAATATACCTTCCACGTCTTGAGCTCTGAAATGTTGTAGGAAACTAACTAGTGCTCATAGAACTGTTTCTTTCCTGCTGTTCTATTTTCTTGCCCGCAGCTGTGCGGCTATACATGAACACATACCCATCTCGGAACGCGCATGCATAATTTGGACTTTGACAATGGACCCGGGCGGGTACCGTTCGCCGTTTGCCATCCTTATCATACTTAGCCTGGTGAAATGCGAAATGCCCCCAGCACCCGCCGTCTGCGGCGCGCTGGAAGCCCCAAGAGCCACGAGGAACCGACGCGACGCCCCCTCAGCTGGGAATTCGTGGAATGACTGCACAAATCGTTACCTGGGTGGTCTCCAGCTCGATTCGATTCGACTTGACTCCCCTCGGCTCCGGCTCGACTTAAGTACACTGGAAAACATTTGTATACACTTTGTGCAAGAACAGATTCCAAACTTTGTGGACTTCCCCTAAAGATATATCATTTTCAAGTCCCTTGGCTTAAAACGTAAGCTTTCAGTTTTGCATATTTTTCAATATCAACCTTAGCTCGAGTTAGGGACGCCCTTTTTTTGCAGTGTGTGGCACTGGTGACTCGACCGGTGGTTTATGAGGCACGTGCGCTGGCGTTCGCTGCTCATTGAGTTGCTTATTTACGGCCCGAAGGTATGCCTCGTTACTCCCCAAAGCCCCTGGCCATTTAACCCCACTTCGTGCCCCAGCCCAGCCCATCCCATCCCACATCCCACGACCCGTCTTTATTTACACTGCCGTGAAGTGAAGTGGAGTGGAGTGGAGTGGAGTAATAAGAGTAGGTACGGTGTGTGTGAACCCAACTAATTGAATGTTGAACCTGCGGGGAATACGAGAGGCACTGCCTGGAGATTGTGTGGTTCCAAGTGTGAGTGGGCTGCAGAGCACGATAATAAATCTTAGGAATGAATAAGCTTAGACAGTCATTTGTTTATGGCATTCTTTTATTTGCCAGCGAGCAGAAGGTACGTTGTGGTCCAGTGCAGACAAGCCAACTTTCGAAAATCCATCCAAAGACACCTGGCCAGTGCTCCTGGCCGAGGATCACCCACGTGCAGTTGCCAATGCCAAGTACCCAAACTACTTTTCCCACAGCCTAATGCGATCAATTAGGCAAATGGCCGGCAGAGTCGTAAAGTCAGCTAGCCTCGGATTCGGATTCAGATTCGGATTCGGATTCAGAGCTAAGCCCGGTACCATCATAACTCAACGACACTTCACGTGGCCTGCGGAGCTGCGTTGACAACTCAACTTGTTTGGGCCGACATATCTGGCCAGATACGATCGCTGCACATCGGCCGGGACCACCAGGCCACCAGTCAAATGTGAGCCTGACCACGGGCCCGCTTTTTACGACTCAAACTCGAGCTCGGATCAAATGAAAATCTCTTTCCAATTGATTTGCAGCGACTCCAGCCGAGTCCAGCTGTGCGGCTGTCGCTTTGGTGGAAAGGCAGAGACGTTTCAATCGCTCCGCTCCGGAAAATGGGAATCGAGCTCAAACTGGAAATGGGAATGGGCATGGAAATGGGCATGGAAATGGAAATGGTCCCTGCGACCGTATATCATTTGTTTACATTGTATTGAGTTGTTAGCCAGCCGCCCGCTGCCCTCAGCCTGCGTTTTAATTGATCCAGGGGAGGGGCGTGGCGGGGGCGGGGGCGGCCCGCACACGTCGCCCCATATCGGGTCTTGATAAGCCCAACCGTGTCCCTGTTTTTCGGCGCAGTCGGGGTCAATCGTGGGCCGTCATTACTGGCCTCGTCCACTTGTTTTAGCCAGCAATGCAGCCAGGAAAATATACTCTATATGGCCCATTTTAGAATGGAAGTAGGGATAAAATTCACATAACACATTGTGTTTTTATTGTTTGAGTTGATAATGCGAATATGCATCCAATGCTCGACTTCAGCTCCAATGGGAAAGAACAAGAGGCAATTGTAATATTTAAGTAAATTCTTTAAGTAAAATAAATTTGGAAATTTTACGGTATTTTAACTCTTCTCGCTTATTTATTTATGATCCAATGTCATTTTCTTTTCCAATAAAGTCGATCAAACTATCACATACCCTTAACCTATTTTGCCTGGAAACTTGGCAACAAACATGGTGCCTATTTATGAGCTCCAATGTGCCGGAAGTTTCCGATTAGGCCGCTCTAGGCGTGCGCCCATTTATCAAACAAAGTAGAGAGTGGCCACTGAGGAGGAATCGAAAATTCCAGCTAATAACTTGATCGACTCCCAAATGCGGGCCGAACTTTGTGGGGTTCGGGGTGTGTGTATATAGAATTTCACTGCTGCGGTAGGTAGAAACTGGAAATGCTGAAAGAACAGAAGAAACGGACAGCGCGCGTTAAACCTCTTAAGTTCCCATTCAGCTTTGACAGTTTTTCCAGTTTTTCTAATGTATTGTGGCCGGCACTGCGCTTCCTCTATTCAGAAGATTTCGAAAACGCACGGAGACAACGGACCCGAAGACTCGAGACTCGAGACGCCTTTGTTTGGGAACCCACCGGGGAGTTCGTCTTGAGAACCTATTTGTTTGTTGTCGCACTCGGCGTAATGATCTGCGTTTGTCATCCGGAAAGGTTAACTAAACACGGACTCCCAAGCATTGCGTGGGAGTAGGTTCTACCAAAGGGAGAGGGGCGGGGACGTGGAGGAGGGAGTTCCAGCGAACAGATGTTTCAGCAGAAGTGACAAACTGCTCTTAGCGTTTACCCGGGAATCTTTCACTTTTTATGGAATGCATTAGGAAGGGCAAACATTTGAGCCAATAGTAGTTACCTTGCATGTAGTACACATGTATAAGTCATTGTTATTGTAATTCTGTGAGGAAAGTTATATAAATGGGGTGCTTAATACAGAGAGTGTCCTTATAGATACCATATTGATTTGTTTTTATGGTATAAAAAATAATCGAATTGCTGTGCACACAGAAATGATTTTGTAGTACTTGCCAACATGTTCCATCCACCAGCAGAGCAAAGGATCTATTATGATAAAAGAAATGGCAGTTTCGGGAAAAATCAGTTCGGTTCTCTCCTTTCGAATAGGTTGTACAAGAAAAGTGCAGATTTACGAGATCACTGAGCACAACACAATTCGTTCTGCCTTCCGAGAACATCGGTTGCCATGATGATGATGGTGATGGTGATGGTGATGATGATGGGACCGCTCGTCTCCGAAGGAGGTCTGAACCCATAACTCATCATTAATAACCGAACCTAAATAAGACGTTTTATTGTTGTAAACCAAATTGAATTCCCGCTGCGAGAGCCGGGAGGAGAAAGAGATCAGGGCGAGTCCGTAGATCTCCGATGCGACTGTCCAGATATCTCCTTTTCAGGTGTTACGGCTTGTCGGCACTGGACCAAAGGAATGAGACATCAAAGGCCACTGGGAACGGCCTGTCCGCTGTTATTATTGTTATTATTATTATTGTTGTCTCGGCTCACACTTCCTACACCCGGGGCAATGTCATAATTAAAACAATTTCGGGCCTCCACTGTATATAATCTGATTTGCTGGGAATTCTTCTCGCCGGATTGGCTTTTATGCCTTTTTTGCGCAAGTGCAAAAGTCGCTGCAGATCAAAGTCAAAGTCAAAGTCGAAGTCAAAGCCAAGTTGGAGTCGAAGCCATCTCGCCTCGGGCGTTAATCTGGCGTATACGGCTTCTGTTACCTGTTGTCGCTCTGGTTTTTGGTTCTGGTTCTGGTTGTCGATGGGATATCTCATCCCATTCCATCCAGCTGATCTGCTGTCCCTCTGTCGTCGTCGTCGGTGGGAAGCGAAACCCTCATCTTACAACAGTTTCCGTAATTCCGTAAAAGCGATTTGTGTTCTTCTTTTGGCTGGGCCGATTCTGCGAAACTAATTGATTATTTTGCTTTTTTGCTGCCGGCGACGGAAGACAAGTTAATTTTCTCACACCTTTTTCTACGAATTAATTTGTTTTGTCGGGCATTTCAATGGTAATTTCGGTTAATCAAGCCATCCTCCCTGATGGAAGATAATCGTGCGCAGTTTGATGGAAGATTTTGCCGGAAACTCAGGGAAATCGTTCTTTCATTTTGGTTTTAACAGGTGCTTGAGTTCTTCTCATGCTGGAATAAACCTTTTAATCGTTTCTGTTTCTCTGTTTCTATCTAAGTTATATTAGATCGTAGCTAGTTTAAAATGAGCTAAGCTTAGTTCATAACGGATTAGTGAGAGTAATGTTTAAAGACATACATTGATAATCAAAACCATGAAAGAAAACAGCTTCTCGCTTTGAAGATCCTGAATCGCTTCCGAATTTCTGCTGGAAAAACAAACAGTTTGTTCAGTAGATTTCGCAGGCAAATATTTGCTTAGGGAAGCAATTGCAGATTATAGCTGATTCATATGGCATGGCCCCAGCAAAAATGACTATGCGCCCAATTTAACGAGCACAAGGCAAATCTTTCGCTTCTTTTGGGCCATTAAGCATAGTTGGCGGGGAGAAGGAGACGTCCGCCGAGATGAGGGCAACTTTTTGAGGGACCACCACGAATTAACCTACCTACAAATTACGTTGGTACGGGGCCTGGGCTAGAAGAGAGTCCCAGATCGGGGTCCGAAATTGACAGACATACAGACATCCGGATCGGTGTAGATCGTCCAGATACACCCGAGGTACGAGTATACACAGACATGCCCACAACATGTGCTGCCAGCATTGAATAACCCGAACGAAAACACAGGAAAAGACTCAGCACTCTGCGGTCGCCTTACATTTATTGATTTCATCGCAGGAGAGTGGAGAACCGGGAGTCCCGAGGATCGGGCTGGAGAGTGGACGGACGCAGATTGGCCAGGGAGCTGGGGCAAACGGGTCTGCTGCTGGATGCTGCGCATCGCATTAAGCGTAGAACAGTGGCAGCCGCACAGCCCAGAGGGATTTGCCCCACACCCATCAACATTTCAACTTAATTCCCTTTTTGAGTCGCTTTCTGTCAGGCCCCAAGATGAAGATGCCCCACAGCTGGCATAGGCGACTGGAGGAGCACGGATGGCTTTGGTTTCGGGTAGTAGACCACCTCCATAACAAGAAGTTAAGGGAAAACCCTAATTACCTAAAATATCAAATACTGTGCCACCTGACACTGTTTGTTCGCACTTAACAGAGGAATCTCCTATGAGTTAGATTGTTTCAAAGAGCAAAGAAAGATATTTTGCATTTTGCTTTCCCTATGAATATATTCTTAAGATTAACTATTAAGATTTTTAAGTTTACAACAGTTTGGCATCGAATTGTTTAGTTTGTTGAAGAAAATGCCCACAATTAAATGCAATAATATTCCCAGTTCTGGTATACTCACATTCAAAAAGAAGCAGCTCATTAAACCAGTCAGCCTGGCCGAAATCCTTGGCTTTCCATGTTTGCGTTTCTGATTGCCAAGGTGCTGCCTGCGATTGCCGCGTATGCCATGAATTTGTTCCACTATACGTGCAATCATCTGCCAGAGTCCAACTCCGCAGCTCTGGGGTTCTGTGGTTCTGGGGTTCTGGACCTGGAGCTGGATGCGATCCTCGTCGTCCGGTATGCACACATGTGCCTGTGTGTAAATCAGTAGCTCCGTATTGAGTCGTTGACGTTACATGAACTTTGGCTACGGTTCGATTCGGGGAGACCTAAGCGGCTTTGGGGGATTCGCATTCGCATTACATTTTACAGGATCACGCTGGCCTGATGCGATCGGGCTGACATATCGTTCAGGGAAGACATAAAGATGCTCAGCTTCTTTTCGGCCATTTGGAGATGTCGGCTTCGCTTTCGTTGGAACCTCCTCGGTGAAACCCCTTCCGAGAAATGAAGTTTTGAATATTTGTTGCAACACAATTTAGTCTTTTGGAGCGCAGCCAAATATGGAACTGCATGCTCTTTTGTTTCCTTTAAGCCCGGATTAAGCCTAACTACTACTATTGTGATCCATCACCCATCAATCATAAGCGAAAAAGAAAGAAATGGCAAGTAAAAAGTAAAGTCAACAAATCCATTTAGCTGTTACGTACTGTTCAACGAGCCTATTGTACCCTCTCACACTCCAAGTAAGGGGTACAAGCAGTGCTGTATGGATGGCGGAAGTTCTCACGACGCTCGAAGTAATCCTGCACACCTAATCCAATCCGAGGTGAGTAGGAAACGCAGTTATCGCCTCAGTCACGGCCACCCGCATGGGATGTCATCCGAGTGGATTTATGCAGCACCTTTCGGCCCGACTAACCAATACCCCATGCCCCATGACCAGGCCATTAGTCTGTCTTGGCAATTATCAACGCCGCGGCGGATGACTCACGTATGACACTCAAGTCATAATGGAAGCGAAGAAGGCACTTAGCCAGGTCCGAATGGCTTTTACGGGCATACGGTTCGGACCAAATTTAGACATTATCCGGGGATCCGAGGAGAAAGAGAGATATATTGTTTGTTCAACTGCTTTGCGGTTGTGTAAATGCGTATAATTCCGTTTTATGGCTCCTGTGCAACACCACCATCTCCGTCGCCAACCCGTCCCAACCCATCACCATCATCGTAATCATCATCAGAAGCGGCAGCTGCGACCACGACCACGACCACATCCACCTCCAACGGCGGCCAGTCCGAGCACATAGCCACATTCCTGATGGAACGGACCTCGAAGGGAGACGAGAGCCCCCGACTACATAAAATTGTATTTAGTCATGCTACATCACTTTGTAATAATTTTCATTTTGGCGCTTGCTTTGATCTTCAGCCGCTTTCCGTGTGTGCGGCCTCCGGCCCTGGGGCTCCACCTCATCCCCGCCCACCTCTGGCCATAATCTGTGGACCAAAACTGCCACCGTGCGGCGCTCGTCGAGCTGCGTTAACTTCTTCTGAAATTATGAAGTCGGCCGAATCCGAGTTCGAGCGCCAAGTTTGTTTTCTCATCTCTTGTTGATTTCTCGCCTACTTTTTGCATTTTGGCCAGCGGTCGACTGTGCAATTTGATTGGGCAATCAACCGATGTGCGATTTGCGGTAAGTGAAAAGAACTTCGGCGGAATCGATACCTTGGATTGCAGTCCCATTGGCCCATGCCAATGCCAGAGATCTTTGGTGCGGCATAATCCTTATGCTACTGAATGTATGCTGAATGAATACCATAATACCATTTTATATTCATTCGTAAGATAATAGCCTTTAAGCATAAGCCCAATATCTCCCTGTACTAAGCGTGATGCAGTTTCCCCACTCCATTTGGCCAGAGATCCTTTCCCCATCCCCGCCGATCGGCTGCCCCACGTGGTGTCTGTTTGCCCACAAGTCTGTTACGGCCAACAATTCGGAAAATTGTTGACATGCAAATGGCAACAAGCCGTGCAAACTGGCCAGCAATGCGAGCAGCGGCTCATATATCATCCATCCAGCAGGCAGTTCCCCGTTCTCCGTTCTCGGACCGTTTTCCCTATAAATAGCACGTGTTGGCTGTGTGTTTGACCTTAGCACGACTTCCAAGTGCAATGATTTCCCTGGAAGTGGCATGGGATCTGGTTTTATGGACCCGACTAACTGCTGTGACCTTGTTCTTGCCCCTCCAAAGCGGTCTTGGTCGTTCGTTCTTAAGCACTTTATCGCTGTTGACATTGGCAATTAACGGGGCAGCTATTCAGAGACATCCGTAGACCGAAAACAAAATATTTTGGTTAGTCTAGATAAGTCAGGGATGAGTTGGGTGGTCCTAGAGCAATTCCTGCGCTTTAAAGTAATTACGAATGCAAAACAGACTGCTTTTATGGAATTTTAGCCAGTATGTCTTATAACAAAAGATAATAAGCACATACCTTGGAATTAGCCCACTTACTTAAAGGTCCGCTGCACAACGGGATGATCGATCTGCTGGGTAATTGGCACACCGTCTTATCTATGGTGTACAATTTCAAGGATCAGGAATGTACGAGCATATCGCAGAGACCAGATACCGCTGTTCCATTATATTTGAAATTTGCATCCCAGCCAAGTGCTTTTCCTAAGAGAGCAATTAATTATGGCCATTGGGCACGGGCAATATGTGTGACAGGCCTGACACACGAAAGAGGACCGAACTGGAACTGGACATGGGATCTGCGATCTGGGAGATGGGATCTGGGATTGGGATCGGGATCTGCGACTGGACCACACGCATCGTGTGTGACGGCGATAAAAATCACAGCATGTTGCAAACAGCCCATTGACGTCCTCCTCGGTCTCTTTGGCTCTTCGGCCGTTAATGCTGTTGTTGGGCAAATCTTTTGACAGTTGTGTTGAAGCATGAAGATGCCAAAGGCAACAGCACAGCCGCCAAGTGCGTATCTGAAGCGTCTGGGGCACTCGGAGCCACGGAAAGCGCATCAATCAAACGCACCGCCAGCCGATCCCCGTATTCCATATTCCATATTCCATATGGCATATGGATGCCACATACGGATAGCTATGGCCATACGCCATACCCGCACGGTCGCGTTCGATCAATCATTTATTATGGCATCGCTGATGGCGGCCCCAACGTTGGTGGCCCCCACCCGAAAACACACAAAGCAACCCAGGGAAATACTGGGAAAATACGGCTAATTTTCTATGGGCCGCATAAATTCGTTTTAGTTTCTACTTTCGAGGCGGGCGGACACTTAATTCTGAGCACGAAGAGCAATTGAATTGCCCGGCTGTCAGATCCAATTATATATTATGAATGTATTTGGTGTGCTGGATGCGAAAGTGGGGCATATGGTTCTCTGCAGCGGCTTGAAGGAACATGTGAAGTACAACCTAAGACTTCACTCGAATTGGCTTTTATAAAGGTATACATTCCAGCATAAACAGGCTACTATATATTAATATTAATAAATAATTAATATCATTATAAAAACAAATTTTTATGACAATGTAGTATCAAATTATTCCCCGCAATCATCAATTCCAATAACAGTCGCAGAAGACTGATTTATGATTAATCTTCCGCGCCAGCATACGAATCGGCTATTATTCTCCGGACCCATTTAATTGATTGACATTTTGCGCTGCCTATCGCGGCCGGTCAATGAAATAAACATTTTAATTCTAATTAAATTTGGTTGGAATTAATTGCAGCCCGTAGCAATAACGACACGAGACGGGGCCCAAAGCAAAACGAGGGGCCAGAAAAATACAATAAGATACAAAAAATAAAAAGAGAACAAATCACGCGAGGCTGGGCCCCCCAAGTGGTTTATTCATCGTTGGTGGCCGCATCCACATCCCCAATCAGTCGACAACGAAATTTAGTTGTTTAGTGGTTGCCTCTGCCTTTTGCTTTTGCTTTTGCTTTTGGTTTTGCTGGTTTTGCAGCGACGCGGCTCTTTGTCGTTACCATAAATATGGAAATTTTTCATTAGCGATTTCCGTTTCCGATTTATCTTAATGGGCAGCTGGCTGTTGTTTTGGTTGTTGTAATTAAGAGGAGCTACCGTTTGATGCCTCGGCAAAACATGTTGCAGCTAAATATTGCCGATAAACATCAAGGTAAACGCAATGCTGCCGATGAGACGACGACAGGCCAACCGCCAAACCACCAAGCCACCAAACCACCGAGCCAGCAACCATCAAACCAATAAAACCACGACGGACTTGGCTCCGAAGAAGAGCTTCGTGTGCGGTCTTTTATCAGGCTTTTGGCCAATGAAAGCGGCTATTAAGTCTTGGCCAGCCAACTGGCAACTTGGGTGGCAACATGCCATTCACCAATCACACATACACAGGCACACGCAGAGAAAATTTGCATAGTAATGAACCTGTGAGCTATCTATATTATTTTTTATAATTAATTACGAAAATGTGTCTTGCAGCCAGACTTTTCCATAGGGGATTTTGATTAGATAAAAATCAGTTATAGATCGCATGTCAATGCTCAAATTTTTACAAGCAAACTATTTTTAAATGGGATCCTCAATAAGAACTTCAATCTGCTCAAATTATATATAAACTAGTAAATTCGCTAAAACATATTTTGGAAAAGTGTGAAATGGAGGAAAATTTGAAAGGCACAAAATATAGGATAACCAGATACTAATTAAGATAATAAAACTAACAATACGGGATTAATTCTCCCAGTGCAGCCCCGTCTGTCGGCGGCGCCGCACAAAAAGAAAGCGCGTGCAACGGGCAAAAAAGCCAACCGACCGGAACTTCCACTGGCGCTATATGCAATTATCCGATCGGACTGTATCTGTGTCCGTGTCTGCGGCAAACAGTAGCCGCATTTGCCTTTTGCCAAAGATTGACAGCAGAAACTAAGCCTGGGATGGAGATGCCGGGACCACCGAGAAATCCGAATGCCTCCGATGTCTGGGGGATACGAATCCCCAGCCCACATGCACACATTTATATATGTACATTTGTATATGTACAGCCGATCCGAGATGCTCCCAGTTGGTTGTCGCCACGCCGTTGCGTTATATTGTCAAAAGTAACATGTTGCTGCTGTTCTGGCGCTGCTGCTCCCCTTTGCTACGCCTGCAATCCGCGACTTGCAACATGCATCTTGTTTTTTGATCTTGGCGCTGTAAATTACACGCCCAACAGCCGCAAACAATGGCTGCTGGTAAACCCTGTGATGGGGATGCAAATGATTGCTATCTATCTTGCTGTCAACAACACAATAATTGTTGCAACATTTGATGTTGCTGCCGTTGCTCGTCATAATTTGATTGCTGCCGCTGGGCAATTCTAGGTTGTTTGGGCCAATTACAGTCAGGAACGGCTGGAAAAGTCAGAAATCAGAGATAGCATCCAAGGAGCTTTCAAGGCTCTGGGCATATTTTATAGGTGCTCATACCAGTGCTTTGTTAGAATTGGAACTATTGAAAAGTTATAAACTATATGCACAAAATAACGCCGCAGTCGAGTTCCTCGACTATCAGATACCCTTCAGATACAGTCAGCTAGTGGCAGT